>NC_092832.1:1946693-3204193 GCF_039878825.1 Excalfactoria chinensis
TGGTTGCTGGCAAGGGTTTCTTCTCTGGGAGCTATTCCTCATTTAGAGGATTGACTCTGTTGTCTCTGGGATCTATACAACAACTTTAGGTTTGAGTTTGTTGTCTCTGGGAGATGCCTGGTGTTTGTTCTTCAGGATTGATTTTTTTGGCTCTGGGAACTGCATGGTGTTTGCGGCCTCATGCCTTTCCTCTTGCTGTCCCCTGATGCAGGCTGCAGGTGCAAACTCTGCGCAGAACCCGAAGTGCATTCCTGAATACAGCTCGCATCCGGCGGCGAGTCTCTGCGAATTGGTGGGATACCTGTGTGGGGACAGAGAACTGTAGGCAAGGGGGCAGAGGCAAGGCCCTGCCTCCCACCCACACCACCATGGAATTTCCCTGGGAGGACTGCACTGCAATGTGGCAGGGCACGGAACACCACCGGCCTCTGTGCCAGTTGCTGGGCCACCTGAGCTCGGTAGGCCCCTCCCCTGGGATGGCTTTCTGCCTGGGGACATACTTCGATTACTCCACCAGAGGATCTCCGAAGTGCACGGACTTCTGTGTACCTCTTCTGCCCTCTGCGGAAAACCTGTGTGGGAACAGCAAAACCACAGCCCTGTAGGCTCCTGCGCAGGCAGCAATCCAGATGCAGGGCCCCAGGAAGAAGGATACCTCCCTCCTGGCTTGTCAAACAAGCCCCCTCGCTTGAAGGAGGTGTTATGGAGGGGATGTCCACCCTTGTGCACAGAGCTGGCTTGAAAGGAGACAGCATCAGGCAATCGCCCCCACAGTGTACACTCTAGCATAGCTACTGCCTGTGCTCTCATTTCACACCTGGTGCTGACCAAGTGGACCTTTCCTCACCTTGCGTTGACTGCCTGTAGTTTCTGCTCCTTTGCATGCAGGTCCGAAATCTGCAGCCATGGGGGAAGTTGAAGGTGTGGTCTTCGCCTCATCAGATGAGGAACTCAAAAATGCTTAGTAGTACCCTGACTGCCTCAGCATCTTCTTCCTCACTGTTATCTTCCCATTCTTCTCCCACACCCCTCCCACAGGATCAGGCCAAAAACATGCGGGCCTAGGCATGCTCTCAGCCATCAGTGCAGTGTCCCTGGTATCCAGCATGCCCCAGGCAGTATCAGCAGCATCGGTACCATCATGTGCTGCTTGGGACACGAGAGGTCTGGGCAAGCTCGTACTGTGTTGGCTCTGAGATGTTCCCAACTGGGACAGCATCTCCCTCCTTGCCTTATCACGGATTCTCCGGATTTCCGGGTGATCTGAAGGATATCTATAGGTCTTCTGGTACATCTCTGCACTGGGCCCTGGGCAGTTCTGACAAGTCTCCCAGAACTTGTCCGGAGGACTCAGGCACGGCCATAGCTGGTTCTTCTCGTACTTCTCCCTCACACTCTGACAGGAAGAAGGGTGTTTCACTGGCCACCTCCGGAGAGTGCGCTGCTGTGGAACAGCCTGGGTTTTCTGCATCCTCAGGAACTGATGCAGGGAAAGGCTCAAGCAGTCCTGCAGGGCCCATGACCTGCGTTCCAGAGCAGCAAGCTTGAATGCACTGTTTCTGCACTGTCATGTGCTGCTTCAGGTGCACTGGCACTGTCATGTGCTGCTTGGAGTCCGAACAGCCTGATTATGCTCATCACTGGCCAGATGTTCCAGCGGGACAACATCTGTTCCTTCCCCGCTTCATCAGAAATTCTCCGGATTTCTGGGTGTTACTGGAGAAACACCCATCGGCCTCAGTGTTGATCTCTCTGGGATCTTGCAGTTTTGGTGCTTCTCCCAGAGCTTGTGTGGACAATTCCCGGCACTGCCATAGCTGTTTCTTCTTTTTCTTCTTCCTCACGTGCTGACAGCAGTGGTAACTGTGTTGTTGGCCTCCTCTAAACAGTGCCTCAGTCTCAAAAGAATCTGACGTATCCAAATCTGCTGGCACTGATGCATGCAGAGGCTCAAGGTATCCTGAAGGCCCAGGACTTGCATCCAGAACAGAAGCTGAACACACTGTTTCTGCATCATCAGATGGGGCAAGACATGCACTCTGCAGGTCACCAGATGACTGTCCTGCAGTTTCTGTCTCAGCAGTCTCTTCCACATCACGCTGTACATCCTGCACTCCAGCATCCAAGAAACTGGAAACTCTCCCAGGGCAGGAAAGCAGACCTCCACCCTCGATGTTGAGGTACAGATGTTCAGCATTCCCTGAGCAGTGTCAGTAGCATCGGCACTGTCTGCTGTTGCTTGAGGCCTCAGCAGCCTGGGCACACTCATGCTGTTTGGCCAGGTTGCGTTCCAACTGGACAGCGTCTGGTCCTTCTTTGCTTCATCCTGGATTCTCTGGATCGCTGGGTGAACTGGAGGACATCCATACGCCTCCCCGTGCACCTCTCCGGGATCTTGTAATCTCTGTGCTTCTCCCAGAGATTGGTTGGAGAACTCAGGCAATGGGTTCTGCCACATTGCCCTCCTCTGGAAAGCATTCAAGCGTTGGAAGAAGTTGAGTTCTCCCCATCTTCAGGAGAGTGGTTACTGGGAAGGGCTCTGAGGTGTCCTCCAGGCCCAAGGTCTGCATCAAGAGACGCTGCACATACAGCGTCTGCCTCAACAGATGATGGCAAGAGATGTGCTCCACAGGTTGCCAGATGACTGTCCCGTGGGTTTCTTCTCAGCAGCCTCTTCCAGCTCCTGCAGCTCAACCTGCACTCCAGCGTCCCCGGTTCGGGAACCAGCAGGGGCAGGAATCTGACCCTCAGCTCCGGATGTCACAGAGCGTACGCCCAGTTCTCCCTCAGCAGTGCCGGCAGCGCTGGCACCGTCTGCTGCCGCTGGGGGCACGAGAACCATAGGCATGCTCACAGGGGTTTGTGCCCAGCTGGTGTTGCGACTGGACACCCGTGGTCTTGGGGGAAGTATTGGGAGTCTGAAGCTTCTAACGCCCCATAGCGCATTCTCTGCCTCGCGCAGCAGGTGCGAAGGCTGCTGCTCGCAGAGCAGGCTGCTTACAGACATTAGAAGACGCTGCCGCACGCCGGGACAGCGGCGGCAGATGGATGCCGAGGAGGGACCAGTCCGGGCTCCGGCTGCCGCGGCGGCACCGCTCGCGGCGCCGTGCGGCCCACCTGTGGGGAGAAGGAGGCGTGGGATGGAAGGTGGCGAAGTCGCCACCGGCGTCCCCCGCGACGGCGACATCGAAGGCCGCCGGCCGCCCGGCCGAGCCCGGCCCCGCCGCTCTCCGCCTGCGGCGGCGGAGCGGCCGGGCCCGGCCGGGCCTCGTTCGTTCGCGGCGGTCAGCTGCGTCCCAGGGCGTCCCCCGGGGCCGGCCGGTGCCGTGCCCCGGCCAGAGGCGCTCAGGACGCACCGCCTCACCCCGCTGCCGCGCCTTCCCTCCGCCTCCCTGCCCGGCCCTCACCTGACGGCGTTCCTGATCGCGTGGCAGCCCTGCGTCGGGCTGGGAGTCGTCCTCCCGCTTCTCGCTCATCTCCGCGTCCTCGCACAGAGACACAGTGAAGCGCCCAGGATCTGCTGCCTCCTCACGGAGCCGCTCTCCTGAGAGTGAGCGGCACTCTCTCCAGGGGGCTCTGACCCCTCCAGGCAGCCCCGCGTCACAATGGCCTTGGGGCGCGATGCCGGCCCGCGTCACAAAGCCCTGGCGGTTACGAGGCCCACTGTGACAGCCCTCCGCACGTGCCTGGCAACCGGCTGCCTGTGATTCAGCGTTGTCCTGACGACGGCGGGCCACCAGCGGTGAGTGGCAGCATGACGGGGACAGAGAGCTGTAGGCAAGGGGCAGAGGCACGGCCCTGCCTCCACCCAGCACCTCAGGTTTTCTGCAGGAGGGTGGGCCTGGATATGGCAGGGCACGCAGTGCTGCCGGCCTCCATGCCACTTGGTGGGCCGCCTGAGCTGGGCGGGCCCTCCCTGGGATGGCTTTCTTCCCGGGGACGTAGCTGGGCCATCCTCCGGTGTGTCTCTGAAACACCTGGAGCTCTGTGCAGCTCCTCTCCACCTCTGCAGAAACCTTGCACGTGGTGTGGCAGCGGTTCCTGTGGGGGACAGATGGCTATGGGCAAGGGGCAGGGCGGGCACCGGGCACCGTATGCTGAAAATGTTGAGGGACTTCTCCTGGTGTGGAAGCCTAATGGAAAATGGGAGACTTGCAGGCACCTGGATGCCAACCCTGCCCCTTCAGCACCAGCTGTCCCAAATGTTTCAGAATTGACTGCTGCTCTACAGGAACAGGCTCGCTCCTTTCTGGCTGCTGTTGATGTCTAAGACAGGTTTTTTATGTTCCCCTTGAGGAAGGCGGAGGACAGTCAGTTTGCATTTACTTGGAGGGACTGCAATGCACATTCAGCTGATTACTCCAGGGGTACAAACACTCCCCCACTCTGGCGCTCAGAGCGAAGGCACGGAGGATGGAGAAGGTTACATCGGACCACAGTGTCCGGGTTTGTCTGTACGCTGATGACATCCTCATATGTGGGAATGATGTCTTTGTGGGAATACCCAAGACTACACAGTGTGGCACCTGAGGAGCCCCGATCCTGCTGGGACACTCTTGGTCTCCTCTAGCAGGTGCCTGGTTGCAGTCTCACCCCTACAGACACATCGGCACTCTCCCACCAGGGCTTTGGAGACCCTCAACCCCTTCATGGCAGGTCACCTCACACACACACCAGCTCAGCCAGCTCACGCTTTGCAAGCGAGAAATCACCGTGCCTTGCACGCCCACACTCTCTGCACTTGCTGCCATCACTGACACGGGGATTCACTGCGCCATGCTCTGACCCCAGTAGCCACACAGAGACCAAACGTGCACAGACCACACAGCACTCAGCCAGGATAGAATAAAGATAGTAAGATTTAATAAATTAATAAGATTTCTACATCTGCAGGATTGAGTGTTTCATCTTTGGGAGCTATCCTACAACTACAGGAGAAGGGGAAATGGATTTAAGTTGAAAGAGGGAAGATTTAGGTTGGATGTTAGGGGGAAGTTCTTTAGTAGGAGAGTGGTGAGGCCCTGGAACAGGCTGCCCAGGGAGGTTGTGGCCAAGTTGGATGGGGCCCTGGACAACCTGATCTAGTAACTGTGGAAGGTTGGTGGCCCTGCCAGGCAGGGGGGTTGGAACTTCATTGCCCTTGAGGTCCCTTCCAACCCAGGTCATTCTGGGTCATTCTGTGATTCTGTAATTGAGTTTGTTGTCTCTGGGCGCTGCCTGGTGTTTGCAGCCTCGTGCCTTTCCTCTTGCTGTCCCCTGATGCAGCTGCAGGTGCAAACTCTGCGCAGAGCCCGAAGCGCCATCCTGATGACTTCTGGTATCCGGTGGAGAGCCGCTGCGTGTGGTACGGCAGCGGTACCTGTGTGGCTGGCAGCACCGCTGCTGTCATCGCTGGACTCTGCCTGCTCAACTGGCCATTTAATAGCCCACATTCGGGAATCAGCAGAGTCAATAAACCAGCCATCAGCCCATGATGTCGTGGGCTGCATGTCTGGCATGTCCTGAGCCGCGCCAGCAGTGCTGGAAGTATCATCTTTTGCCTGGAGCCTTTGCTGCCCGGGGCTTCTCAGATTCTTTGGCCGGGAAATATTCTGGTCTGACAACACGTGCTCATTTCCGTCCTCGTCAAGAATTCTCCAGTGTACTGGGATCACAGGATACCCACGGGCCTCCCAGTTGATCTCTCTGGGATCTTCCAATCTCTCTGCTTCTCCCAGAGCTTCTTCAGAGGAGTCAGGCAATACTGTAACTTGTGCTTTGCTTCCTCCTCTCTGAGACACTGACAAGAGCAATGCTGTTGCATTGGAGTCCACTGCAGACCTTGCAGCCTCAGAATATGAGCTTTCTGTATCTTCCGGTGCTGATGCAGGCAGAGGCTCAAGGAGTCCTGCAAGCCCAGGACCAAAATGCAGAGGAGATGGTGAACACACAGTGTGTGCCTCAGATGGGACAAGAGATGCAGCCTGCAGGGCGCCAGATGACTGTCCTGCCGTTTCTATCCCAGCCCTCTCTTCCAGTTCCAGCTGCGAATTCTGGACTAGAACATCCCTGGCTGGGGAATCATCAGAGCCAGAAAAGTGGCCCCCAGTCCTCGATGTCACACTGAGGACACTCAGCGCGCCCAGAGCACTGTCGGCTGCATTGGCACAATCTTCTGTTGCTTGAGGCCTCAGCAGCCTGGGCACGCTCATGCTTTTTGGCCAGGCTGCGTTCCAACAGGACAGCATCTGGTCCTTCTTCGCCTCATCCCGGATTCTCCGGATTGCTAGGTGATCTGGAGGACATCCATACGCCTCCGCATGCACCTCTCTGGGATCTTGTAATCTCTGTGTTTCTCCCAGAGATTGGTTGGAGAACTCAGGCATGGTGATAGCTGTTTCTTCTTCTCCCTCAGATGCTCTCCAGAGAAGTGATGCCGCATTGGCCTCCTCTGGAAAGCATTCAGCCGTGGAAGAAGATGAGTTCTCCCCAGCTTCAGGATTGGTTGCTGGCAAGGGTTTCTTCTCTGGGAGCTATTCCTCATTTAGAGGATTGACTCTGTTTCTCTGGGATCTATACAACAACTTTAGGTTTGAGTTTGTTGTCTCTGGGAGATGCCTGGTGTTTGTTCTTCAGGATTGATTTTTTTGGCTCTGGGAACTGCATGGTGTTTGCGGCCTCATGCCTTTCCTCTTGCTGTCCCCTGATGCAGCTGCAGGTGCAAACTCTGCGCAGAACCCGAAGTGCATTCCTGAATACAGCTCGCATCCGGCGGCGAGTCTCTGCGAATGGTGGGATACCTGTGTGGGACAGAGAACTGTAGGCAAGGGGCAGAGGCAAGGCCCTGCCTCCCACCCACCACCATGGAATTTCCCTGGGAGGACTGCACTGCATGTGGCAGGGCACGGAACACCACCGGCCTCTGTGCCAGTTGCTGGGCCACCTGAGCTCGGTAGGCCCCTCCCTGGGATGGCTTTCTGCCTGGGGACATACTTCGATACTCCACCAGAGGATCTCCGAAGTGCACGGACTTCTGTGTACCTCTTCTGCCCTCTGCGGAAACCTGTGTGGGAACAGCAAAACCACAGCCCTGTAGGCTCCTGCGCAGCAGCAATCCAGATGCCAGGGCCCCAGGAAGAAGGATACCTCCCTCCTGGCTTGTCAAACATGCCCCTCGCTTGAAGGAGGTGTTATGGAGGGGATGTCCACCCTTGTGCACAGAGCTGGCTTGAAAGGAGACAGCATCAGGCATCGCCCCACAGTGTACACTCTAGCGTAGCTACTGCCTGTGCTCTCATTTCACACCTGGTGCTGACCAAGTGGACTTTCCTCACCTTGCGTTGACTGCCTGTAGTTTCTGCTCCTTTGCATGCAGGTCCGAAATCTGCAGCCATGGGGGAAGTTGAAGGCGTGGTCTTCGCCTCATCAGATGAGGAACTCAAAATGCTTAGTAGTACCCTGACTGCCTCAGCATCTTCTTCCTCACTGTTATCTTCCCATTCTTCTCCCACACCCTCCACAGGATCAGGCCAAAAACATGCGGGCCTAGGCATGCGCTCAGCCATCAGTGCAGTGTCCCTGGTATCCAGCATGCCCCAGGCAGTATCAGCAGCATCGGTACCATCATGTGCTGCTTGGGACACGAGAGGTCTGGGCAAGCTCGTACTGTGTGGCTCTGAGATGTTCCCACTGGACAGCATCTCCCTCCTTGCCTTATCACGGATTCTCCGGATTTCCGGGTGATCTGAAGGATATATATAGGTCTTCTGGTACATCTCACTGGGACCTGGCAGTTCTGACAAGTCTCCCAGAACTTGTCCGGAGGACTCAGGCACGGCCATAGCTGGTTCTTCTCGTACTTCTCCCTCACACTCTGACAGGAAGAAGGGTGTTTCACTGGCCACCTCCGGAGAGTGCGCTGCTGTGGAACAGCCTGGGTTTTCTGCATCCTCAGGAACTGATGCAGGGAAAGGCTCAAGCAGTCCTGCAGGCCCATGACCTGCGTCCAGAGCAGAAGCTGAATGCACTGTTTCTGCACTGTCATGTGCTGCTTCAGGTGCACTGGCACTGTCATGTGCTGCTTTGAGTCTGAACAGCCTGATTATGCTCATCACTGGCCAGATGTTCCAGCGGGACAACATCTGTTCCTTCCCCGCTTCATCAGAAATTCTCCGGATTTCTGGGTGTACTGGAGAACACCCATCGGCCTCAGTGTTGATCTCTCTGGGATCTTGCAGTTTTGGTGCTTCTCCCAGAGCTTGTGTGGACAATTCCGGCACTGCCATAGCTGTTTCTTCTTTTTCTTCTTCCTCACGTGCTGACAGCAGTGGTACTGTGTTGTTGGCCTCCTCTAAACAGTGCTCAGTCTCAAAAGAATCTGACGTATCCAAATCTGCTGGCACTGATGCATGCAGAGGCTCAAGGTATCCTGAAGGCCCAGGACTTGCATCCAGAACAGAAGCTGAACACACTGTTTCTGCATCATCAGATGGGGCAAGACATGCACTCTGCAGGTCACCAGATGACTGTCCTGCAGTTTCTGTCTCAGCAGTCTCTTCCACATCACGCTGTACATCCTGCACTCCAGCATCCAAGAACTGGAACTCTCCCAGGGCAGGAAAGCAGACCTCCACCCTCGATGTTGAGGTACAGATGTTCAGCATTCCCTGAGCAGTGTCAGTAGCATCGGCACTGTCTGCTGTTGCTTGAGGCCTCAGCAGCCTGGGCACACTCATGCTGTTTGGCCAGGTTGCGTTCCAACTGGACAGCGTCTGGTCCTTCTTTGCTTCATCCTGGATTCTCTGGATCGCTGGGTGAACTGGAGGACATCCATACGCCTCCCCGTGCACCTCTCCGGGATCTTGTAATCTCTGTGCTTCTCCCAGAGATTGGTTGGAGAACTCAGGCATGGGTTCTGCCACATTGCCCTCCTCTGGAAAGCATTCAGCGTTGGAAGAAGTTGAGTTCTCCCCATCTTCAGGAGTGGTTACTGGGAAGGGCTCGAGGTGTCCTCCAGGCCCAAGGTCTGCATCAAGAGACGCTGCACATACAGCGTCTGCCTCAACAGATGAGGCAAGAGATGTGCTCCACAGGTTGCCAGATGACTGTCCCGTGGGTTTCTTCTCAGCAGCCTCTTCCAGCTCCTGCAGCTCAACCTGCACTCCAGCGTCCCCGGTTCGGGAACCAGCAGGGGCAGGAATCTGACCCTCAGCTCCGGATGTCACAGAGCGTACGCCCAGTTCTCCCTCAGCAGTGCCGGCAGCGCTGGCACCGTCTGCTGCCGCTGGGGGCACGAGAACCATAGGCATGCTCACAGGGTTTGCCCAGCTGGTGTTGCGACTGGACACCCGTGGTCTTGGGGGAAGTATTGGGAGTCTGAAGCTTCTAACGCCCATAGCGCATTCTCTGCCTCGCGCAGCAGGTGCGAAGGCTGCTGCTCGCAGAGCAGGCTGCTTACAGACATTAGAAGACGCTGCCGCACGCCGGGACAGCGGCGGCAGATGGATGCCGAGGAGGGACCAGTCCGGGCTCCGGCTGCCCGGCGGCACCGCTCGCGGCGCCGTGCGGCCCACCTGTGGGGAGAAGGAGGCGTGGGATGGAGGTGGCGAAGTCGCCACCGGCGTCCCCCGCGACGGCGACATCGAAGGCCGCCGGCCGCCCGGCCGAGCCCGGCCCCGCCGCTCTCCGCCTGCGGCGGCGGAGCGGCCGGGCCCGGCCGGGCCTCGTTCGTCGCGGCGGTCAGCTGCGTCCCAGGGCGTCCCCCGGGGCCGGCCGGTGCCGTGCCCCGGCCAGAGGCGCTCAGGACGCACCGCCTCACCCCGCTGCCGCGCCTTCCCTCCGCCTCCCTGCCCGGCCCTCACCTGACGGCGTTCCTGATCGCGTGGCAGCCCTGCGTCGGGCTGGGAGTCGTCCTCCCGCTTCTCGCTCATCTCCGCGTCCTCGCACAGAGACACAGTGAAGCGCCCAGGATCTGCTGCCTCCTCACGGAGCCGCTCTCCTGAGAGTGAGCGGCACTCTCTCCAGGGGGCTCTGACCCCTCCAGGCAGCCCCGCGTCACAATGGCCTTGGGGCGCGATGCCGGCCCGCGTCACAAAGCCCTGGCGGTTACGAGGCCCACTGTGACAGCCCTCCGCACGTGCCTGGCAACCGGCTGCCTGTGATTCAGCGTTGTCCTGACGACGGCGGGCCACCAGCGGTGAGTGGCAGCATGACGGGGACAGAGAGCTGTAGGCAAGGGGCAGAGGCACGGCCCTGCCTCCACCCAGCACCTCAGGTTTTCTGCAGGAGGGTGGGCCTGGATATGGCAGGGCACGCAGTGCTGCCGGCCTCCATGCCACTTGGTGGGCCGCCTGAGCTGGGCGGGCCCTCCCTGGGATGGCTTTCTTCCCGGGGACGTAGCTGGGCCATCCTCCGGTGTGTCTCTGAAACACCTGGAGCTCTGTGCAGCTCCTCTCCACCTCTGCAGAAACCTTGCACGTGGTGTGGCAGCGGTTCCTGTGGGGGACAGATGGCTATGGGCAAGGGGCAGGGCGGGCACCGGGCACCGTATGCTGAAAATGTTGAGGGACTTCTCCTGGTGTGGAAGCCTAATGGAAAATGGGAGACTTGCAGGCACCTGGATGCCAACCCTGCCCCTTCAGCACCAGCTGTCCCAAATGTTTCAGAATTGACTGCTGCTCTACAGGAACAGGCTCGCTCCTTTCTGGCTGCTGTTGATGTCTAAGACAGGTTTTTTATGTTCCCCTTGAGGAAGGCGGAGGACAGTCAGTTTGCATTTACTTGGAGGGACTGCAATGCACATTCAGCTGATTACTCCAGGGGTACAAACACTCCCCCACTCTGGCGCTCAGAGCGAAGGCACGGAGGATGGAGAAGGTTACATCGGACCACAGTGTCCGGGTTTGTCTGTACGCTGATGACATCCTCATATGTGGGAATGATGTCTTTGTGGGAATACCCAAGACTACACAGTGTGGCACCTGAGGAGCCCCGATCCTGCTGGGACACTCTTGGTCTCCTCTAGCAGGTGCCTGGTTGCAGTCTCACCCCTACAGACACATCGGCACTCTCCCACCAGGGCTTTGGAGACCCTCAACCCCTTCATGGCAGGTCACCTCACACACACACCAGCTCAGCCAGCTCACGCTTTGCAAGCGAGAAATCACCGTGCCTTGCACGCCCACACTCTCTGCACTTGCTGCCATCACTGACACGGGGATTCACTGCGCCATGCTCTGACCCCAGTAGCCACACAGAGACCAAACGTGCACAGACCACACAGCACTCAGCCAGGATAGAATAAAGATAGTAAGATTTAATAAATTAATAAGATTTCTACATCTGCAGGATTGAGTGTTTCATCTTTGGGAGCTATCCTACAACTACAGGAGAAGGGGAAATGGATTTAAGTTGAAAGAGGGAAGATTTAGGTTGGATGTTAGGGGGAAGTTCTTTAGTAGGAGAGTGGTGAGGCCCTGGAACAGGCTGCCCAGGGAGGTTGTGGCCAAGTTGGATGGGGCCCTGGACAACCTGATCTAGTAACTGTGGAAGGTTGGTGGCCCTGCCAGGCAGGGGGGTTGGAACTTCATTGCCCTTGAGGTCCCTTCCAACCCAGGTCATTCTGGGTCATTCTGTGATTCTGTAATTGAGTTTGTGGTCTCTGGGCGCTGCCTGGTGTTTGCAGCCTCGTGCCTTTCCTCTTGCTGTCCCCTGATGCAGCTGCAGGTGCAAACTCTGCGCAGAGCCCGAAGCGCCATCCTGATGACTTCTGGTATCCGGTGGAGAGCCGCTGCGTGTGGTACGGCAGCGGTACCTGTGTGGCTGGCAGCACCGCTGCTGTCATCGCTGGACTCTGCCTGCTCAACTGGCCATTTAATAGCCCACATTCGGGAATCAGCAGAGTCAATAAACCAGCCATCAGCCCATGATGTCGTGGGCTGCATGTCTGGCATGTCCTGAGCCGCGCCAGCAGTGCTGGAAGTATCATCTTTTGCCTGGAGCCTTTGCTGCCCGGGGCTTCTCAGATTCTTTGGCCGGGAAATATTCTGGTCTGACAACACGTGCTCATTTCCGTCCTCGTCAAGAATTCTCCAGTGTACTGGGATCACAGGATACCCACGGGCCTCCCAGTTGATCTCTCTGGGATCTTCCAATCTCTCTGCTTCTCCCAGAGCTTCTTCAGAGGAGTCAGGCAATACTGTAACTTGTGCTTTGCTTCCTCCTCTCTGAGACACTGACAAGAGCAATGCTGTTGCATTGGAGTCCACTGCAGACCTTGCAGCCTCAGAATATGAGCTTTCTGTATCTTCCGGTGCTGATGCAGGCAGAGGCTCAAGGAGTCCTGCAAGCCCAGGACCAAAATGCAGAGGAGATGGTGAACACACAGTGTGTGCCTCAGATGGGACAAGAGATGCAGCCTGCAGGGCGCCAGATGACTGTCCTGCCGTTTCTATCCCAGCCCTCTCTTCCAGTTCCAGCTGCGAATTCTGGACTAGAACATCCCTGGCTGGGGAATCATCAGAGCCAGAAAAGTGGCCCCCAGTCCTCGATGTCACACTGAGGACACTCAGCGCGCCCAGAGCACTGTCGGCTGCATTGGCACAATCTTCTGTTGCTTGAGGCCTCAGCAGCCTGGGCACGCTCATGCTTTTTGGCCAGGCTGCGTTCCAACAGGACAGCATCTGGTCCTTCTTCGCCTCATCCCGGATTCTCCGGATTGCTAGGTGATCTGGAGGACATCCATACGCCTCCGCATGCACCTCTCTGGGATCTTGTAATCTCTGTGTTTCTCCCAGAGATTGGTTGGAGAACTCAGGCATGGTGATAGCTGTTTCTTCTTCTCCCTCAGATGCTCTCCAGAGAAGTGATGCCGCATTGGCCTCCTCTGGAAAGCATTCAGCCGTGGAAGAAGATGAGTTCTCCCCAGCTTCAGGATTGGTTGCTGGCAAGGGTTTCTTCTCTGGGAGCTATTCCTCATTTAGAGGATTGACTCTGTTGTCTCTGGGATCTATACAACAACTTTAGGTTTGAGTTTGTTGTCTCTGGGAGATGCCTGGTGTTTGTTCTTCAGGATTGATTTTTTTGGCTCTGGGAACTGCATGGTGTTTGCGGCCTCATGCCTTTCCTCTTGCTGTCCCCTGATGCAGCTGCAGGTGCAAACTCTGCGCAGAACCCGAAGTGCATTCCTGAATACAGCTCGCATCCAGCGGCGAGTCTCTGCGAATGGTGGGATACCTGTGTGGGACAGAGAACTGTAGGCAAGGGGCAGAGGCAAGGCCCTGCCTCCCACCCACCACCATGGAATTTCCCTGGGAGGACTGCACTGCATGTGGCAGGGCACGGAACACCACCGGCCTCTGTGCCAGTTGCTGGGCCACCTGAGCTCGGTAGGCCCCTCCCTGGGATGGCTTTCTGCCTGGGGACATACTTCGATACTCCACCAGAGGATCTCCGAAGTGCACGGACTTCTGTGTACCTCTTCTGCCCTCTGCGGAAACCTGTGTGGGAACAGCAAAACCACAGCCCTGTAGGCTCCTGCGCAGCAGCAATCCAGATGCCAGGGCCCCAGGAAGAAGGATACCTCCCTCCTGGCTTGTCAAACATGCCCCTCGCTTGAAGGAGGTGTTATGGAGGGGATGTCCACCCTTGTGCACAGAGCTGGCTTGAAAGGAGACAGCATCAGGCATCGCCCCACAGTGTACACTCTAGCATAGCTACTGCCTGTGCTCTCATTTCACACCTGGTGCTGACCAAGTGGACTTTCCTCACCTTGCGTTGACTGCCTGTAGTTTCTGCTCCTTTGCATGCAGGTCCGAAATCTGCAGCCATGGGGGAAGTTGAAGGCGTGGTCTTCGCCTCATCAGATGAGGAACTCAAAATGCTTAGTAGTACCCTGACTGCCTCAGCATCTTCTTCCTCACTGTTATCTTCCCATTCTTCTCCCACACCCTCCACAGGATCAGGCCAAAAACATGCGGGCCTAGGCATGCTCTCAGCCATCAGTGCAGTGTCCCTGGTATCCAGCATGCCCCAGGCAGTATCAGCAGCATCGGTACCATCATGTGCTGCTTGGGACACGAGAGGTCTGGGCAAGCTCGTACTGTGTGGCTCTGAGATGTTCCCACTGGACAGCATCTCCCTCCTTGCCTTATCACGGATTCTCCGGATTTCCGGGTGATCTGAAGGATATCTATAGGTCTTCTGGTACATCTCACTGGGCCCTGGCAGTTCTGACAAGTCTCCCAGAACTTGTCCGGAGGACTCAGGCACGGCCATAGCTGGTTCTTCTCGTACTTCTCCCTCACACTCTGACAGGAAGAAGGGTGTTTCACTGGCCACCTCCGGAGAGTGCGCTGCTGTGGAACAGCCTGGGTTTTCTGCATCCTCAGGAACTGATGCAGGGAAAGGCTCAAGCAGTCCTGCAGGCCCATGACCTGCGTCCAGAGCAGAAGCTGAATGCACTGTTTCTGCACTGTCATGTGCTGCTTCAGGTGCACTGGCACTGTCATGTGCTGCTTGGAGTCCGAACAGCCTGATTATGCTCATCACTGGCCAGATGTTCCAGCGGGACAACATCTGTTCCTTCCCCGCTTCATCAGAAATTCTCCGGATTTCTGGGTGTACTGGAGAACACCCATCGGCCTCAGTGTTGATCTCTCTGGGATCTTGCAGTTTTGGTGCTTCTCCCAGAGCTTGTGTGGACAATTCCGGCACTGCCATAGCTGTTTCTTCTTTTTCTTCTTCCTCACGTGCTGACAGCAGTGGTACTGTGTTGTTGGCCTCCTCTAAACAGTGCTCAGTCTCAAAAGAATCTGACGTATCCAAATCTGCTGGCACTGATGCATGCAGAGGCTCAAGGTATCCTGAAGGCCCAGGACTTGCATCCAGAACAGAAGCTGAACACACTGTTTCTGCATCATCAGATGGGGCAAGACATGCACTCTGCAGGTCACCAGATGACTGTCCTGCAGTTTCTGTCTCAGCAGTCTCTTCCACATCACGCTGTACATCCTGCACTCCAGCATCCAAGAACTGGAACTCTCCCAGGGCAGGAAAGCAGACCTCCACCCTCGATGTTGAGGTACAGATGTTCAGCATTCCCTGAGCAGTGTCAGTAGCATCGGCACTGTCTGCTGTTGCTTGAGGCCTCAGCAGCCTGGGCACACTCATGCTGTTTGGCCAGGTTGCGTTCCAACTGGACAGCGTCTGGTCCTTCTTTGCTTCATCCTGGATTCTCTGGATCGCTGGGTGAACTGGAGGACATCCATACGCCTCCCCGTGCACCTCTCCGGGATCTTGTAATCTCTGTGCTTCTCCCAGAGATTGGTTGGAGAACTCAGGCATGGGTTCTGCCACATTGCCCTCCTCTGGAAAGCATTCAGCGTTGGAAGAAGTTGAGTTCTCCCCATCTTCAGGAGTGGTTACTGGGAAGGGCTCGAGGTGTCCTCCAGGCCCAAGGTCTGCATCAAGAGACGCTGCACATACAGCGTCTGCCTCAACAGATGAGGCAAGAGATGTGCTCCACAGGTTGCCAGATGACTGTCCCGTGGGTTTCTTCTCAGCAGCCTCTTCCAGCTCCTGCAGCTCAACCTGCACTCCAGCGTCCCCGGTTCGGGAACCAGCAGGGGCAGGAATCTGACCCTCAGCTCCGGATGTCACAGAGCGTACGCCCAGTTCTCCCTCAGCAGTGCCGGCAGCGCTGGCACCGTCTGCTGCCGCTGGGGGCACGAGAACCATAGGCATGCTCACAGGGTTTGCCCAGCTGGTGTTGCGACTGGACACCCGTGGTCTTGGGGGAAGTATTGGGAGTCTGAAGCTTCTAACGCCCATAGCGCATTCTCTGCCTCGCGCAGCAGGTGCGAAGGCTGCTGCTCGCAGAGCAGGCTGCTTACAGACATTAGAAGACGCTGCCGCACGCCGGGACAGCGGCGGCAGATGGATGCCGAGGAGGGACCAGTCCGGGCTCCGGCTGCCCGGCGGCACCGCTCGCGGCGCCGTGCGGCCCACCTGTGGGGAGAAGGAGGCGTGGGATGGAGGTGGCGAAGTCGCCACCGGCGTCCCCCGCGACGGCGACATCGAAGGCCGCCGGCCGCCCGGCCGAGCCCGGCCCCGCCGCTCTCCGCCTGCGGCGGCGGAGCGGCCGGGCCCGGCCGGGCCTCGTTCGTCGCGGCGGTCAGCTGCGTCCCAGGGCGTCCCCCGGGGCCGGCCGGTGCCGTGCCCCGGCCAGAGGCGCTCAGGACGCACCGCCTCACCCCGCTGCCGCGCCTTCCCTCCGCCTCCCTGCCCGGCCCTCACCTGACGGCGTTCCTGATCGCGTGGCAGCCCTGCGTCGGGCTGGGAGTCGTCCTCCCGCTTCTCGCTCATCTCCGCGTCCTCGCACAGAGACACAGTGAAGCGCCCAGGATCTGCTGCCTCCTCACGGAGCCGCTCTCCTGAGAGTGAGCGGCACTCTCTCCAGGGGGCTCTGACCCCTCCAGGCAGCCCCGCGTCACAATGGCCTTGGGGCGCGATGCCGGCCCGCGTCACAAAGCCCTGGCGGTTACGAGGCCCACTGTGACAGCCCTCCGCACGTGCCTGGCAACCGGCTGCCTGTGATTCAGCGTTGTCCTGACGACGGCGGGCCACCAGCGGTGAGTGGCAGCATGACGGGGACAGAGAGCTGTAGGCAAGGGGCAGAGGCACGGCCCTGCCTCCACCCAGCACCTCAGGTTTTCTGCAGGAGGGTGGGCCTGGATATGGCAGGGCACGCAGTGCTGCCGGCCTCCATGCCACTTGGTGGGCCGCCTGAGCTGGGCGGGCCCTCCCTGGGATGGCTTTCTTCCCGGGGACGTAGCTGGGCCATCCTCCGGTGTGTCTCTGAAACACCTGGAGCTCTGTGCAGCTCCTCTCCACCTCTGCAGAAACCTTGCACGTGGTGTGGCAGCGGTTCCTGTGGGGGACAGATGGCTATGGGCAAGGGGCAGGGCGGGCACCGGGCACCGTATGCTGAAAATGTTGAGGGACTTCTCCTGGTGTGGAAGCCTAATGGAAAATGGGAGACTTGCAGGCACCTGGATGCCAACCCTGCCCCTTCAGCACCAGCTGTCCCAAATGTTTCAGAATTGACTGCTGCTCTACAGGAACAGGCTCGCTCCTTTCTGGCTGCTGTTGATGTCTAAGACAGGTTTTTTATGTTCCCCTTGAGGAAGGCGGAGGACAGTCAGTTTGCATTTACTTGGAGGGACTGCAATGCACATTCAGCTGATTACTCCAGGGGTACAAACACTCCCCCACTCTGGCGCTCAGAGCGAAGGCACGGAGGATGGAGAAGGTTACATCGGACCACAGTGTCCGGGTTTGTCTGTACGCTGATGACATCCTCATATGTGGGAATGATGTCTTTGTGGGAATACCCAAGACTACACAGTGTGGCACCTGAGGAGCCCCGATCCTGCTGGGACACTCTTGGTCTCCTCTAGCAGGTGCCTGGTTGCAGTCTCACCCCTACAGACACATCGGCACTCTCCCACCAGGGCTTTGGAGACCCTCAACCCCTTCATGGCAGGTCACCTCACACACACACCAGCTCAGCCAGCTCACGCTTTGCAAGCGAGAAATCACCGTGCCTTGCACGCCCACACTCTCTGCACTTGCTGCCATCACTGACACGGGGATTCACTGCGCCATGCTCTGACCCCAGTAGCCACACAGAGACCAAACGTGCACAGACCACACAGCACTCAGCCAGGATAGAATAAAGATAGTAAGATTTAATAAATTAATAAGATTTCTACATCTGCAGGATTGAGTGTTTCATCTTTGGGAGCTATCCTACAACTACAGGAGAAGGGGAAATGGATTTAAGTTGAAAGAGGGAAGATTTAGGTTGGATGTTAGGGGGAAGTTCTTTAGTAGGAGAGTGGTGAGGCCCTGGAACAGGCTGCCCAGGGAGGTTGTGGCCAAGTTGGATGGGGCCCTGGACAACCTGATCTAGTAACTGTGGAAGGTTGGTGGCCCTGCCAGGCAGGGGGGTTGGAACTTCATTGCCCTTGAGGTCCCTTCCAACCCAGGTCATTCTGGGTCATTCTGTGATTCTGTAATTGAGTTTGTGGTCTCTGGGCGCTGCCTGGTGTTTGCAGCCTCGTGCCTTTCCTCTTGCTGTCCCCTGATGCAGCTGCAGGTGCAAACTCTGCGCAGAGCCCGAAGCGCCATCCTGATGACTTCTGGTATCCGGTGGAGAGCCGCTGCGTGTGGTACGGCAGCGGTACCTGTGTGGCTGGCAGCACCGCTGCTGTCATCGCTGGACTCTGCCTGCTCAACTGGCCATTTAATAGCCCACATTCGGGAATCAGCAGAGTCAATAAACCAGCCATCAGCCCATGATGTCGTGGGCTGCATGTCTGGCATGTCCTGAGCCGCGCCAGCAGTGCTGGAAGTATCATCTTTTGCCTGGAGCCTTTGCTGCCCGGGGCTTCTCAGATTCTTTGGCCGGGAAATATTCTGGTCTGACAACACGTGCTCATTTCCGTCCTCGTCAAGAATTCTCCAGTGTACTGGGATCACAGGATACCCACGGGCCTCCCAGTTGATCTCTCTGGGATCTTCCAATCTCTCTGCTTCTCCCAGAGCTTCTTCAGAGGAGTCAGGCAATACTGTAACTTGTGCTTTGCTTCCTCCTCTCTGAGACACTGACAAGAGCAATGCTGTTGCATTGGAGTCCACTGCAGACCTTGCAGCCTCAGAATATGAGCTTTCTGTATCTTCCGGTGCTGATGCAGGCAGAGGCTCAAGGAGTCCTGCAAGCCCAGGACCAAAATGCAGAGGAGATGGTGAACACACAGTGTGTGCCTCAGATGGGACAAGAGATGCAGCCTGCAGGGCGCCAGATGACTGTCCTGCCGTTTCTATCCCAGCCCTCTCTTCCAGTTCCAGCTGCGAATTCTGGACTAGAACATCCCTGGCTGGGGAATCATCAGAGCCAGAAAAGTGGCCCCCAGTCCTCGATGTCACACTGAGGACACTCAGCGCGCCCAGAGCACTGTCGGCTGCATTGGCACAATCTTCTGTTGCTTGAGGCCTCAGCAGCCTGGGCACGCTCATGCTTTTTGGCCAGGCTGCGTTCCAACAGGACAGCATCTGGTCCTTCTTCGCCTCATCCCGGATTCTCCGGATTGCTAGGTGATCTGGAGGACATCCATACGCCTCCGCATGCACCTCTCTGGGATCTTGTAATCTCTGTGTTTCTCCCAGAGATTGGTTGGAGAACTCAGGCATGGTGATAGCTGTTTCTTCTTCTCCCTCAGATGCTCTCCAGAGAAGTGATGCCGCATTGGCCTCCTCTGGAAAGCATTCAGCCGTGGAAGAAGATGAGTTCTCCCCAGCTTCAGGATTGGTTGCTGGCAAGGGTTTCTTCTCTGGGAGCTATTCCTCATTTAGAGGATTGACTCTGTTGTCTCTGGGATCTATACAACAACTTTAGGTTTGAGTTTGTTGTCTCTGGGAGATGCCTGGTGTTTGTTCTTCAGGATTGATTTTTTTGGCTCTGGGAACTGCATGGTGTTTGCGGCCTCATGCCTTTCCTCTTGCTGTCCCCTGATGCAGCTGCAGGTGCAAACTCTGCGCAGAACCCGAAGTGCATTCCTGAATACAGCTCGCATCCAGCGGCGAGTCTCTGCGAATGGTGGGATACCTGTGTGGGACAGAGAACTGTAGGCAAGGGGCAGAGGCAAGGCCCTGCCTCCCACCCACCACCATGGAATTTCCCTGGGAGGACTGCACTGCATGTGGCAGGGCACGGAACACCACCGGCCTCTGTGCCAGTTGCTGGGCCACCTGAGCTCGGTAGGCCCCTCCCTGGGATGGCTTTCTGCCTGGGGACATACTTCGATACTCCACCAGAGGATCTCCGAAGTGCACGGACTTCTGTGTACCTCTTCTGCCCTCTGCGGAAACCTGTGTGGGAACAGCAAAACCACAGCCCTGTAGGCTCCTGCGCAGCAGCAATCCAGATGCCAGGGCCCCAGGAAGAAGGATACCTCCCTCCTGGCTTGTCAAACATGCCCCTCGCTTGAAGGAGGTGTTATGGAGGGGATGTCCACCCTTGTGCACAGAGCTGGCTTGAAAGGAGACAGCATCAGGCATCGCCCCACAGTGTACACTCTAGCATAGCTACTGCCTGTGCTCTCATTTCACACCTGGTGCTGACCAAGTGGACTTTCCTCACCTTGCGTTGACTGCCTGTAGTTTCTGCTCCTTTGCATGCAGGTCCGAAATCTGCAGCCATGGGGGAAGTTGAAGGCGTGGTCTTCGCCTCATCAGATGAGGAACTCAAAATGCTTAGTAGTACCCTGACTGCCTCAGCATCTTCTTCCTCACTGTTATCTTCCCATTCTTCTCCCACACCCTCCACAGGATCAGGCCAAAAACATGCGGGCCTAGGCATGCTCTCAGCCATCAGTGCAGTGTCCCTGGTATCCAGCATGCCCCAGGCAGTATCAGCAGCATCGGTACCATCATGTGCTGCTTGGGACACGAGAGGTCTGGGCAAGCTCGTACTGTGTGGCTCTGAGATGTTCCCACTGGACAGCATCTCCCTCCTTGCCTTATCACGGATTCTCCGGATTTCCGGGTGATCTGAAGGATATCTATAGGTCTTCTGGTACATCTCACTGGGCCCTGGCAGTTCTGACAAGTCTCCCAGAACTTGTCCGGAGGACTCAGGCACGGCCATAGCTGGTTCTTCTCGTACTTCTCCCTCACACTCTGACAGGAAGAAGGGTGTTTCACTGGCCACCTCCGGAGAGTGCGCTGCTGTGGAACAGCCTGGGTTTTCTGCATCCTCAGGAACTGATGCAGGGAAAGGCTCAAGCAGTCCTGCAGGCCCATGACCTGCGTCCAGAGCAGAAGCTGAATGCACTGTTTCTGCACTGTCATGTGCTGCTTCAGGTGCACTGGCACTGTCATGTGCTGCTTGGAGTCCGAACAGCCTGATTATGCTCATCACTGGCCAGATGTTCCAGCGGGACAACATCTGTTCCTTCCCCGCTTCATCAGAAATTCTCCGGATTTCTGGGTGTACTGGAGAACACCCATCGGCCTCAGTGTTGATCTCTCTGGGATCTTGCAGTTTTGGTGCTTCTCCCAGAGCTTGTGTGGACAATTCCGGCACTGCCATAGCTGTTTCTTCTTTTTCTTCTTCCTCACGTGCTGACAGCAGTGGTACTGTGTTGTTGGCCTCCTCTAAACAGTGCTCAGTCTCAAAAGAATCTGACGTATCCAAATCTGCTGGCACTGATGCATGCAGAGGCTCAAGGTATCCTGAAGGCCCAGGACTTGCATCCAGAACAGAAGCTGAACACACTGTTTCTGCATCATCAGATGGGGCAAGACATGCACTCTGCAGGTCACCAGATGACTGTCCTGCAGTTTCTGTCTCAGCAGTCTCTTCCACATCACGCTGTACATCCTGCACTCCAGCATCCAAGAACTGGAACTCTCCCAGGGCAGGAAAGCAGACCTCCACCCTCGATGTTGAGGTACAGATGTTCAGCATTCCCTGAGCAGTGTCAGTAGCATCGGCACTGTCTGCTGTTGCTTGAGGCCTCAGCAGCCTGGGCACACTCATGCTGTTTGGCCAGGTTGCGTTCCAACTGGACAGCGTCTGGTCCTTCTTTGCTTCATCCTGGATTCTCTGGATCGCTGGGTGAACTGGAGGACATCCATACGCCTCCCCGTGCACCTCTCCGGGATCTTGTAATCTCTGTGCTTCTCCCAGAGATTGGTTGGAGAACTCAGGCATGGGTTCTGCCACATTGCCCTCCTCTGGAAAGCATTCAGCGTTGGAAGAAGTTGAGTTCTCCCCATCTTCAGGAGTGGTTACTGGGAAGGGCTCGAGGTGTCCTCCAGGCCCAAGGTCTGCATCAAGAGACGCTGCACATACAGCGTCTGCCTCAACAGATGAGGCAAGAGATGTGCTCCACAGGTTGCCAGATGACTGTCCCGTGGGTTTCTTCTCAGCAGCCTCTTCCAGCTCCTGCAGCTCAACCTGCACTCCAGCGTCCCCGGTTCGGGAACCAGCAGGGGCAGGAATCTGACCCTCAGCTCCGGATGTCACAGAGCGTACGCCCAGTTCTCCCTCAGCAGTGCCGGCAGCGCTGGCACCGTCTGCTGCCGCTGGGGGCACGAGAACCATAGGCATGCTCACAGGGTTTGCCCAGCTGGTGTTGCGACTGGACACCCGTGGTCTTGGGGGAAGTATTGGGAGTCTGAAGCTTCTAACGCCCATAGCGCATTCTCTGCCTCGCGCAGCAGGTGCGAAGGCTGCTGCTCGCAGAGCAGGCTGCTTACAGACATTAGAAGACGCTGCCGCACGCCGGGACAGCGGCGGCAGATGGATGCCGAGGAGGGACCAGTCCGGGCTCCGGCTGCCCGGCGGCACCGCTCGCGGCGCCGTGCGGCCCACCTGTGGGGAGAAGGAGGCGTGGGATGGAGGTGGCGAAGTCGCCACCGGCGTCCCCCGCGACGGCGACATCGAAGGCCGCCGGCCGCCCGGCCGAGCCCGGCCCCGCCGCTCTCCGCCTGCGGCGGCGGAGCGGCCGGGCCCGGCCGGGCCTCGTTCGTCGCGGCGGTCAGCTGCGTCCCAGGGCGTCCCCCGGGGCCGGCCGGTGCCGTGCCCCGGCCAGAGGCGCTCAGGACGCACCGCCTCACCCCGCTGCCGCGCCTTCCCTCCGCCTCCCTGCCCGGCCCTCACCTGACGGCGTTCCTGATCGCGTGGCAGCCCTGCGTCGGGCTGGGAGTCGTCCTCCCGCTTCTCGCTCATCTCCGCGTCCTCGCACAGAGACACAGTGAAGCGCCCAGGATCTGCTGCCTCCTCACGGAGCCGCTCTCCTGAGAGTGAGCGGCACTCTCTCCAGGGGGCTCTGACCCCTCCAGGCAGCCCCGCGTCACAATGGCCTTGGGGCGCGATGCCGGCCCGCGTCACAAAGCCCTGGCGGTTACGAGGCCCACTGTGACAGCCCTCCGCACGTGCCTGGCAACCGGCTGCCTGTGATTCAGCGTTGTCCTGACGACGGCGGGCCACCAGCGGTGAGTGGCAGCATGACGGGGACAGAGAGCTGTAGGCAAGGGGCAGAGGCACGGCCCTGCCTCCACCCAGCACCTCAGGTTTTCTGCAGGAGGGTGGGCCTGGATATGGCAGGGCACGCAGTGCTGCCGGCCTCCATGCCACTTGGTGGGCCGCCTGAGCTGGGCGGGCCCTCCCTGGGATGGCTTTCTTCCCGGGGACGTAGCTGGGCCATCCTCCGGTGTGTCTCTGAAACACCTGGAGCTCTGTGCAGCTCCTCTCCACCTCTGCAGAAACCTTGCACGTGGTGTGGCAGCGGTTCCTGTGGGGGACAGATGGCTATGGGCAAGGGGCAGGGCGGGCACCGGGCACCGTATGCTGAAAATGTTGAGGGACTTCTCCTGGTGTGGAAGCCTAATGGAAAATGGGAGACTTGCAGGCACCTGGATGCCAACCCTGCCCCTTCAGCACCAGCTGTCCCAAATGTTTCAGAATTGACTGCTGCTCTACAGGAACAGGCTCGCTCCTTTCTGGCTGCTGTTGATGTCTAAGACAGGTTTTTTATGTTCCCCTTGAGGAAGGCGGAGGACAGTCAGTTTGCATTTACTTGGAGGGACTGCAATGCACATTCAGCTGATTACTCCAGGGGTACAAACACTCCCCCACTCTGGCGCTCAGAGCGAAGGCACGGAGGATGGAGAAGGTTACATCGGACCACAGTGTCCGGGTTTGTCTGTACGCTGATGACATCCTCATATGTGGGAATGATGTCTTTGTGGGAATACCCAAGACTACACAGTGTGGCACCTGAGGAGCCCCGATCCTGCTGGGACACTCTTGGTCTCCTCTAGCAGGTGCCTGGTTGCAGTCTCACCCCTACAGACACATCGGCACTCTCCCACCAGGGCTTTGGAGACCCTCAACCCCTTCATGGCAGGTCACCTCACACACACACCAGCTCAGCCAGCTCACGCTTTGCAAGCGAGAAATCACCGTGCCTTGCACGCCCACACTCTCTGCACTTGCTGCCATCACTGACACGGGGATTCACTGCGCCATGCTCTGACCCCAGTAGCCACACAGAGACCAAACGTGCACAGACCACACAGCACTCAGCCAGGATAGAATAAAGATAGTAAGATTTAATAAATTAATAAGATTTCTACATCTGCAGGATTGAGTGTTTCATCTTTGGGAGCTATCCTACAACTACAGGAGAAGGGGAAATGGATTTAAGTTGAAAGAGGGAAGATTTAGGTTGGATGTTAGGGGGAAGTTCTTTAGTAGGAGAGTGGTGAGGCCCTGGAACAGGCTGCCCAGGGAGGTTGTGGCCAAGTTGGATGGGGCCCTGGACAACCTGATCTAGTAACTGTGGAAGGTTGGTGGCCCTGCCAGGCAGGGGGGTTGGAACTTCATTGCCCTTGAGGTCCCTTCCAACCCAGGTCATTCTGGGTCATTCTGTGATTCTGTAATTGAGTTTGTGGTCTCTGGGCGCTGCCTGGTGTTTGCAGCCTCGTGCCTTTCCTCTTGCTGTCCCCTGATGCAGCTGCAGGTGCAAACTCTGCGCAGAGCCCGAAGCGCCATCCTGATGACTTCTGGTATCCGGTGGAGAGCCGCTGCGTGTGGTACGGCAGCGGTACCTGTGTGGCTGGCAGCACCGCTGCTGTCATCGCTGGACTCTGCCTGCTCAACTGGCCATTTAATAGCCCACATTCGGGAATCAGCAGAGTCAATAAACCAGCCATCAGCCCATGATGTCGTGGGCTGCATGTCTGGCATGTCCTGAGCCGCGCCAGCAGTGCTGGAAGTATCATCTTTTGCCTGGAGCCTTTGCTGCCCGGGGCTTCTCAGATTCTTTGGCCGGGAAATATTCTGGTCTGACAACACGTGCTCATTTCCGTCCTCGTCAAGAATTCTCCAGTGTACTGGGATCACAGGATACCCACGGGCCTCCCAGTTGATCTCTCTGGGATCTTCCAATCTCTCTGCTTCTCCCAGAGCTTCTTCAGAGGAGTCAGGCAATACTGTAACTTGTGCTTTGCTTCCTCCTCTCTGAGACACTGACAAGAGCAATGCTGTTGCATTGGAGTCCACTGCAGACCTTGCAGCCTCAGAATATGAGCTTTCTGTATCTTCCGGTGCTGATGCAGGCAGAGGCTCAAGGAGTCCTGCAAGCCCAGGACCAAAATGCAGAGGAGATGGTGAACACACAGTGTGTGCCTCAGATGGGACAAGAGATGCAGCCTGCAGGGCGCCAGATGACTGTCCTGCCGTTTCTATCCCAGCCCTCTCTTCCAGTTCCAGCTGCGAATTCTGGACTAGAACATCCCTGGCTGGGGAATCATCAGAGCCAGAAAAGTGGCCCCCAGTCCTCGATGTCACACTGAGGACACTCAGCGCGCCCAGAGCACTGTCGGCTGCATTGGCACAATCTTCTGTTGCTTGAGGCCTCAGCAGCCTGGGCACGCTCATGCTTTTTGGCCAGGCTGCGTTCCAACAGGACAGCATCTGGTCCTTCTTCGCCTCATCCCGGATTCTCCGGATTGCTAGGTGATCTGGAGGACATCCATACGCCTCCGCATGCACCTCTCTGGGATCTTGTAATCTCTGTGTTTCTCCCAGAGATTGGTTGGAGAACTCAGGCATGGTGATAGCTGTTTCTTCTTCTCCCTCAGATGCTCTCCAGAGAAGTGATGCCGCATTGGCCTCCTCTGGAAAGCATTCAGCCGTGGAAGAAGATGAGTTCTCCCCAGCTTCAGGATTGGTTGCTGGCAAGGGTTTCTTCTCTGGGAGCTATTCCTCATTTAGAGGATTGACTCTGTTGTCTCTGGGATCTATACAACAACTTTAGGTTTGAGTTTGTTGTCTCTGGGAGATGCCTGGTGTTTGTTCTTCAGGATTGATTTTTTTGGCTCTGGGAACTGCATGGTGTTTGCGGCCTCATGCCTTTCCTCTTGCTGTCCCCTGATGCAGCTGCAGGTGCAAACTCTGCGCAGAACCCGAAGTGCATTCCTGAATACAGCTCGCATCCGGCGGCGAGTCTCTGCGAATGGTGGGATACCTGTGTGGGACAGAGAACTGTAGGCAAGGGGCAGAGGCAAGGCCCTGCCTCCCACCCACCACCATGGAATTTCCCTGGGAGGACTGCACTGCATGTGGCAGGGCACGGAACACCACCGGCCTCTGTGCCAGTTGCTGGGCCACCTGAGCTCGGTAGGCCCCTCCCTGGGATGGCTTTCTGCCTGGGGACATACTTCGATACTCCACCAGAGGATCTCCGAAGTGCACGGACTTCTGTGTACCTCTTCTGCCCTCTGCAGAAACCTGTGTGGGAACAGCAAAACCACAGCCCTGTAGGCTCCTGCGCAGCAGCAATCCAGATGCCAGGGCCCCAGGAAGAAGGATACCTCCCTCCTGGCTTGTCAAACATGCCCCTCGCTTGAAGGAGGTGTTATGGAGGGGATGTCCACCCTTGTGCACAGAGCTGGCTTGAAAGGAGACAGCATCAGGCATCGCCCCACAGTGTACACTCTAGCGTAGCTACTGCCTGTGCTCTCATTTCACACCTGGTGCTGACCAAGTGGACTTTCCTCACCTTGCGTTGACTGCCTGTAGTTTCTGCTCCTTTGCATGCAGGTCCGAAATCTGCAGCCATGGGGGAAGTTGAAGGCGTGGTCTTCGCCTCATCAGATGAGGAACTCAAAATGCTTAGTAGTACCCTGACTGCCTCAGCATCTTCTTCCTCACTGTTATCTTCCCATTCTTCTCCCACACCCTCCACAGGATCAGGCCAAAAACATGCGGGCCTAGGCATGCTCTCAGCCATCAGTGCAGTGTCCCTGGTATCCAGCATGCCCCAGGCAGTATCAGCAGCATCGGTACCATCATGTGCTGCTTGGGACACGAGAGGTCTGGGCAAGCTCGTACTGTGTGGCTCTGAGATGTTCCCACTGGACAGCATCTCCCTCCTTGCCTTATCACGGATTCTCCGGATTTCCGGGTGATCTGAAGGATATCTATAGGTCTTCTGGTACATCTCACTGGGCCCTGGCAGTTCTGACAAGTCTCCCAGAACTTGTCCGGAGGACTCAGGCACGGCCATAGCTGGTTCTTCTCGTACTTCTCCCTCACACTCTGACAGGAAGAAGGGTGTTTCACTGGCCACCTCCGGAGAGTGCGCTGCTGTGGAACAGCCTGGGTTTTCTGCATCCTCAGGAACTGATGCAGGGAAAGGCTCAAGCAGTCCTGCAGGCCCATGACCTGCGTCCAGAGCAGAAGCTGAATGCACTGTTTCTGCACTGTCATGTGCTGCTTCAGGTGCACTGGCACTGTCATGTGCTGCTTTGAGTCTGAACAGCCTGATTATGCTCATCACTGGCCAGATGTTCCAGCGGGACAACATCTGTTCCTTCCCCGCTTCATCAGAAATTCTCCGGATTTCTGGGTGTACTGGAGAACACCCATCGGCCTCAGTGTTGATCTCTCTGGGATCTTGCAGTTTTGGTGCTTCTCCCAGAGCTTGTGTGGACAATTCCGGCACTGCCATAGCTGTTTCTTCTTTTTCTTCTTCCTCACGTGCTGACAGCAGTGGTACTGTGTTGTTGGCCTCCTCTAAACAGTGCTCAGTCTCAAAAGAATCTGACGTATCCAAATCTGCTGGCACTGATGCATGCAGAGGCTCAAGGTATCCTGAAGGCCCAGGACTTGCATCCAGAACAGAAGCTGAACACACTGTTTCTGCATCATCAGATGGGGCAAGACATGCACTCTGCAGGTCACCAGATGACTGTCCTGCAGTTTCTGTCTCAGCAGTCTCTTCCACATCACGCTGTACATCCTGCACTCCAGCATCCAAGAACTGGAACTCTCCCAGGGCAGGAAAGCAGACCTCCACCCTCGATGTTGAGGTACAGATGTTCAGCATTCCCTGAGCAGTGTCAGTAGCATCGGCACTGTCTGCTGTTGCTTGAGGCCTCAGCAGCCTGGGCACACTCATGCTGTTTGGCCAGGTTGCGTTCCAACTGGACAGCGTCTGGTCCTTCTTTGCTTCATCCTGGATTCTCTGGATCGCTGGGTGAACTGGAGGACATCCATACGCCTCCCCGTGCACCTCTCCGGGATCTTGTAATCTCTGTGCTTCTCCCAGAGATTGGTTGGAGAACTCAGGCATGGGTTCTGCCACATTGCCCTCCTCTGGAAAGCATTCAGCGTTGGAAGAAGTTGAGTTCTCCCCATCTTCAGGAGTGGTTACTGGGAAGGGCTCGAGGTGTCCTCCAGGCCCAAGGTCTGCATCAAGAGACGCTGCACATACAGCGTCTGCCTCAACAGATGAGGCAAGAGATGTGCTCCACAGGTTGCCAGATGACTGTCCCGTGGGTTTCTTCTCAGCAGCCTCTTCCAGCTCCTGCAGCTCAACCTGCACTCCAGCGTCCCCGGTTCGGGAACCAGCAGGGGCAGGAATCTGACCCTCAGCTCCGGATGTCACAGAGCGTACGCCCAGTTCTCCCTCAGCAGTGCCGGCAGCGCTGGCACCGTCTGCTGCCGCTGGGGGCACGAGAACCATAGGCATGCTCACAGGGTTTGCCCAGCTGGTGTTGCGACTGGACACCCGTGGTCTTGGGGGAAGTATTGGGAGTCTGAAGCTTCTAACGCCCATAGCGCATTCTCTGCCTCGCGCAGCAGGTGCGAAGGCTGCTGCTCGCAGAGCAGGCTGCTTACAGACATTAGAAGACGCTGCCGCACGCCGGGACAGCGGCGGCAGATGGATGCCGAGGAGGGACCAGTCCGGGCTCCGGCTGCCCGGCGGCACCGCTCGCGGCGCCGTGCGGCCCACCTGTGGGGAGAAGGAGGCGTGGGATGGAGGTGGCGAAGTCGCCACCGGCGTCCCCCGCGACGGCGACATCGAAGGCCGCCGGCCGCCCGGCCGAGCCCGGCCCCGCCGCTCTCCGCCTGCGGCGGCGGAGCGGCCGGGCCCGGCCGGGCCTCGTTCGTCGCGGCGGTCAGCTGCGTCCCAGGGCGTCCCCCGGGGCCGGCCGGTGCCGTGCCCCGGCCAGAGGCGCTCAGGACGCACCGCCTCACCCCGCTGCCGCGCCTTCCCTCCGCCTCCCTGCCCGGCCCTCACCTGACGGCGTTCCTGATCGCGTGGCAGCCCTGCGTCGGGCTGGGAGTCGTCCTCCCGCTTCTCGCTCATCTCCGCGTCCTCGCACAGAGACACAGTGAAGCGCCCAGGATCTGCTGCCTCCTCACGGAGCCGCTCTCCTGAGAGTGAGCGGCACTCTCTCCAGGGGGCTCTGACCCCTCCAGGCAGCCCCGCGTCACAATGGCCTTGGGGCGCGATGCCGGCCCGCGTCACAAAGCCCTGGCGGTTACGAGGCCCACTGTGACAGCCCTCCGCACGTGCCTGGCAACCGGCTGCCTGTGATTCAGCGTTGTCCTGACGACGGCGGGCCACCAGCGGTGAGTGGCAGCATGACGGGGACAGAGAGCTGTAGGCAAGGGGCAGAGGCACGGCCCTGCCTCCACCCAGCACCTCAGGTTTTCTGCAGGAGGGTGGGCCTGGATATGGCAGGGCACGCAGTGCTGCCGGCCTCCATGCCACTTGGTGGGCCGCCTGAGCTGGGCGGGCCCTCCCTGGGATGGCTTTCTTCCCGGGGACGTAGCTGGGCCATCCTCCGGTGTGTCTCTGAAACACCTGGAGCTCTGTGCAGCTCCTCTCCACCTCTGCAGAAACCTTGCACGTGGTGTGGCAGCGGTTCCTGTGGGGGACAGATGGCTATGGGCAAGGGGCAGGGCGGGCACCGGGCACCGTATGCTGAAAATGTTGAGGGACTTCTCCTGGTGTGGAAGCCTAATGGAAAATGGGAGACTTGCAGGCACCTGGATGCCAACCCTGCCCCTTCAGCACCAGCTGTCCCAAATGTTTCAGAATTGACTGCTGCTCTACAGGAACAGGCTCGCTCCTTTCTGGCTGCTGTTGATGTCTAAGACAGGTTTTTTATGTTCCCCTTGAGGAAGGCGGAGGACAGTCAGTTTGCATTTACTTGGAGGGACTGCAATGCACATTCAGCTGATTACTCCAGGGGTACAAACACTCCCCCACTCTGGCGCTCAGAGCGAAGGCACGGAGGATGGAGAAGGTTACATCGGACCACAGTGTCCGGGTTTGTCTGTACGCTGATGACATCCTCATATGTGGGAATGATGTCTTTGTGGGAATACCCAAGACTACACAGTGTGGCACCTGAGGAGCCCCGATCCTGCTGGGACACTCTTGGTCTCCTCTAGCAGGTGCCTGGTTGCAGTCTCACCCCTACAGACACATCGGCACTCTCCCACCAGGGCTTTGGAGACCCTCAACCCCTTCATGGCAGGTCACCTCACACACACACCAGCTCAGCCAGCTCACGCTTTGCAAGCGAGAAATCACCGTGCCTTGCACGCCCACACTCTCTGCACTTGCTGCCATCACTGACACGGGGATTCACTGCGCCATGCTCTGACCCCAGTAGCCACACAGAGACCAAACGTGCACAGACCACACAGCACTCAGCCAGGATAGAATAAAGATAGTAAGATTTAATAAATTAATAAGATTTCTACATCTGCAGGATTGAGTGTTTCATCTTTGGGAGCTATCCTACAACTACAGGAGAAGGGGAAATGGATTTAAGTTGAAAGAGGGAAGATTTAGGTTGGATGTTAGGGGGAAGTTCTTTAGTAGGAGAGTGGTGAGGCCCTGGAACAGGCTGCCCAGGGAGGTTGTGGCCAAGTTGGATGGGGCCCTGGACAACCTGATCTAGTAACTGTGGAAGGTTGGTGGCCCTGCCAGGCAGGGGGGTTGGAACTTCATTGCCCTTGAGGTCCCTTCCAACCCAGGTCATTCTGGGTCATTCTGTGATTCTGTAATTGAGTTTGTGGTCTCTGGGCGCTGCCTGGTGTTTGCAGCCTCGTGCCTTTCCTCTTGCTGTCCCCTGATGCAGCTGCAGGTGCAAACTCTGCGCAGAGCCCGAAGCGCCATCCTGATGACTTCTGGTATCCGGTGGAGAGCCGCTGCGTGTGGTACGGCAGCGGTACCTGTGTGGCTGGCAGCACCGCTGCTGTCATCGCTGGACTCTGCCTGCTCAACTGGCCATTTAATAGCCCACATTCGGGAATCAGCAGAGTCAATAAACCAGCCATCAGCCCATGATGTCGTGGGCTGCATGTCTGGCATGTCCTGAGCCACGCCAGCAGTGCTGGAAGTATCATCTTTTGCCTGGAGCCTTTGCTGCCCGGGGCTTCTCAGATTCTTTGGCCGGGAAATATTCTGGTCTGACAACACGTGCTCATTTCCGTCCTCGTCAAGAATTCTCCAGTGTACTGGGATCACAGGATACCCACGGGCCTCCCAGTTGATCTCTCTGGGATCTTCCAATCTCTCTGCTTCTCCCAGAGCTTCTTCAGAGGAGTCAGGCAATACTGTAACTTGTGCTTTGCTTCCTCCTCTCTGAGACACTGACAAGAGCAATGCTGTTGCATTGGAGTCCACTGCAGACCTTGCAGCCTCAGAATATGAGCTTTCTGTATCTTCCGGTGCTGATGCAGGCAGAGGCTCAAGGAGTCCTGCAAGCCCAGGACCAAAATGCAGAGGAGATGGTGAACACACAGTGTGTGCCTCAGATGGGACAAGAGATGCAGCCTGCAGGGCGCCAGATGACTGTCCTGCCGTTTCTATCCCAGCCCTCTCTTCCAGTTCCAGCTGCGAATTCTGGACTAGAACATCCCTGGCTGGGGAATCATCAGAGCCAGAAAAGTGGCCCCCAGTCCTCGATGTCACACTGAGGACACTCAGCGCGCCCAGAGCACTGTCGGCTGCATTGGCACAATCTTCTGTTGCTTGAGGCCTCAGCAGCCTGGGCACGCTCATGCTTTTTGGCCAGGCTGCGTTCCAACAGGACAGCATCTGGTCCTTCTTCGCCTCATCCCGGATTCTCCGGATTGCTAGGTGATCTGGAGGACATCCATACGCCTCCGCATGCACCTCTCTGGGATCTTGTAATCTCTGTGTTTCTCCCAGAGATTGGTTGGAGAACTCAGGCATGGTGATAGCTGTTTCTTCTTCTCCCTCAGATGCTCTCCAGAGAAGTGATGCCGCATTGGCCTCCTCTGGAAAGCATTCAGCTGTGGAAGAAGATGAGTTCTCCCCAGCTTCAGGATTGGTTGCTGGCAAGGGTTTCTTCTCTGGGAGCTATTCCTCATTTAGAGGATTGACTCTGTTTCTCTGGGATCTATACAACAACTTTAGGTTTGAGTTTGTTGTCTCTGGGAGATGCCTGGTGTTTGTTCTTCAGGATTGATTTTTTTGGCTCTGGGAACTGCATGGTGTTTGCGGCCTCATGCCTTTCCTCTTGCTGTCCCCTGATGCAGCTGCAGGTGCAAACTCTGCGCAGAACCCGAAGTGCATTCCTGAATACAGCTCGCATCCAGCGGCGAGTCTCTGCGAATGGTGGGATACCTGTGTGGGACAGAGAACTGTAGGCAAGGGGCAGAGGCAAGGCCCTGCCTCCCACCCACCACCATGGAATTTCCCTGGGAGGACTGCACTGCATGTGGCAGGGCACGGAACACCACCGGCCTCTGTGCCAGTTGCTGGGCCACCTGAGCTCGGTAGGCCCCTCCCTGGGATGGCTTTCTGCCTGGGGACATACTTTGATACTCCACCAGAGGATCTCCGAAGTGCACGGACTTCTGTGTACCTCTTCTGCCCTCTGCAGAAACCTGTGTGGGAACAGCAAAACCACAGCCCTGTAGGCTCCTGCGCAGCAGCAATCCAGATGCCAGGGCCCCAGGAAGAAGGATACCTCCCTCCTGGCTTGTCAAACATGCCCCTCGCTTGAAGGAGGTGTTATGGAGGGGATGTCCACCCTTGTGCACAGAGCTGGCTTGAAAGGAGACAGCATCAGGCATCGCCCCACAGTGTACACTCTAGCGTAGCTACTGCCTGTGCTCTCATTTCACACCTGGTGCTGACCAAGTGGACTTTCCTCACCTTGCGTTGACTGCCTGTAGTTTCTGCTCCTTTGCATGCAGGTCCGAAATCTGCAGCCATGGGGGAAGTTGAAGGCGTGGTCTTCGCCTCATCAGATGAGGAACTCAAAATGCTTAGTAGTACCCTGACTGCCTCAGCATCTTCTTCCTCACTGTTATCTTCCCATTCTTCTCCCACACCCTCCACAGGATCAGGCCAAAAACATGCGGGCCTAGGCATGCTCTCAGCCATCAGTGCAGTGTCCCTGGTATCCAGCATGCCCCAGGCAGTATCAGCAGCATCGGTACCATCATGTGCTGCTTGGGACACGAGAGGTCTGGGCAAGCTCGTACTGTGTGGCTCTGAGATGTTCCCACTGGACAGCATCTCCCTCCTTGCCTTATCACGGATTCTCCGGATTTCCGGGTGATCTGAAGGATATCTATAGGTCTTCTGGTACATCTCACTGGGCCCTGGCAGTTCTGACAAGTCTCCCAGAACTTGTCCGGAGGACTCAGGCACGGCCATAGCTGGTTCTTCTCGTACTTCTCCCTCACACTCTGACAGGAAGAAGGGTGTTTCACTGGCCACCTCCGGAGAGTGCGCTGCTGTGGAACAGCCTGGGTTTTCTGCATCCTCAGGAACTGATGCAGGGAAAGGCTCAAGCAGTCCTGCAGGCCCATGACCTGCGTCCAGAGCAGAAGCTGAATGCACTGTTTCTGCACTGTCATGTGCTGCTTCAGGTGCACTGGCACTGTCATGTGCTGCTTGGAGTCCGAACAGCCTGATTATGCTCATCACTGGCCAGATGTTCCAGCGGGACAACATCTGTTCCTTCCCCGCTTCATCAGAAATTCTCCGGATTTCTGGGTGTACTGGAGAACACCCATCGGCCTCAGTGTTGATCTCTCTGGGATCTTGCAGTTTTGGTGCTTCTCCCAGAGCTTGTGTGGACAATTCCGGCACTGCCATAGCTGTTTCTTCTTTTTCTTCTTCCTCACGTGCTGACAGCAGTGGTACTGTGTTGTTGGCCTCCTCTAAACAGTGCTCAGTCTCAAAAGAATCTGACGTATCCAAATCTGCTGGCACTGATGCATGCAGAGGCTCAAGGTATCCTGAAGGCCCAGGACTTGCATCCAGAACAGAAGCTGAACACACTGTTTCTGCATCATCAGATGGGGCAAGACATGCACTCTGCAGGTCACCAGATGACTGTCCTGCAGTTTCTGTCTCAGCAGTCTCTTCCACATCACGCTGTACATCCTGCACTCCAGCATCCAAGAACTGGAACTCTCCCAGGGCAGGAAAGCAGACCTCCACCCTCGATGTTGAGGTACAGATGTTCAGCATTCCCTGAGCAGTGTCAGTAGCATCGGCACTGTCTGCTGTTGCTTGAGGCCTCAGCAGCCTGGGCACACTCATGCTGTTTGGCCAGGTTGCGTTCCAACTGGACAGCGTCTGGTCCTTCTTTGCTTCATCCTGGATTCTCTGGATCGCTGGGTGAACTGGAGGACATCCATACGCCTCCCCGTGCACCTCTCCGGGATCTTGTAATCTCTGTGCTTCTCCCAGAGATTGGTTGGAGAACTCAGGCATGGGTTCTGCCACATTGCCCTCCTCTGGAAAGCATTCAGCGTTGGAAGAAGTTGAGTTCTCCCCATCTTCAGGAGTGGTTACTGGGAAGGGCTCGAGGTGTCCTCCAGGCCCAAGGTCTGCATCAAGAGACGCTGCACATACAGCGTCTGCCTCAACAGATGAGGCAAGAGATGTGCTCCACAGGTTGCCAGATGACTGTCCCGTGGGTTTCTTCTCAGCAGCCTCTTCCAGCTCCTGCAGCTCAACCTGCACTCCAGCGTCCCCGGTTCGGGAACCAGCAGGGGCAGGAATCTGACCCTCAGCTCCGGATGTCACAGAGCGTACGCCCAGTTCTCCCTCAGCAGTGCCGGCAGCGCTGGCACCGTCTGCTGCCGCTGGGGGCACGAGAACCATAGGCATGCTCACAGGGTTTGCCCAGCTGGTGTTGCGACTGGACACCCGTGGTCTTGGGGGAAGTATTGGGAGTCTGAAGCTTCTAACGCCCATAGCGCATTCTCTGCCTCGCGCAGCAGGTGCGAAGGCTGCTGCTCGCAGAGCAGGCTGCTTACAGACATTAGAAGACGCTGCCGCACGCCGGGACAGCGGCGGCAGATGGATGCCGAGGAGGGACCAGTCCGGGCTCCGGCTGCCCGGCGGCACCGCTCGCGGCGCCGTGCGGCCCACCTGTGGGGAGAAGGAGGCGTGGGATGGAGGTGGCGAAGTCGCCACCGGCGTCCCCCGCGACGGCGACATCGAAGGCCGCCGGCCGCCCGGCCGAGCCCGGCCCCGCCGCTCTCCGCCTGCGGCGGCGGAGCGGCCGGGCCCGGCCGGGCCTCGTTCGTCGCGGCGGTCAGCTGCGTCCCAGGGCGTCCCCCGGGGCCGGCCGGTGCCGTGCCCCGGCCAGAGGCGCTCAGGACGCACCGCCTCACCCCGCTGCCGCGCCTTCCCTCCGCCTCCCTGCCCGGCCCTCACCTGACGGCGTTCCTGATCGCGTGGCAGCCCTGCGTCGGGCTGGGAGTCGTCCTCCCGCTTCTCGCTCATCTCCGCGTCCTCGCACAGAGACACAGTGAAGCGCCCAGGATCTGCTGCCTCCTCACGGAGCCGCTCTCCTGAGAGTGAGCGGCACTCTCTCCAGGGGGCTCTGACCCCTCCAGGCAGCCCCGCGTCACAATGGCCTTGGGGCGCGATGCCGGCCCGCGTCACAAAGCCCTGGCGGTTACGAGGCCCACTGTGACAGCCCTCCGCACGTGCCTGGCAACCGGCTGCCTGTGATTCAGCGTTGTCCTGACGACGGCGGGCCACCAGCGGTGAGTGGCAGCATGACGGGGACAGAGAGCTGTAGGCAAGGGGCAGAGGCACGGCCCTGCCTCCACCCAGCACCTCAGGTTTTCTGCAGGAGGGTGGGCCTGGATATGGCAGGGCACGCAGTGCTGCCGGCCTCCATGCCACTTGGTGGGCCGCCTGAGCTGGGCGGGCCCTCCCTGGGATGGCTTTCTTCCCGGGGACGTAGCTGGGCCATCCTCCGGTGTGTCTCTGAAACACCTGGAGCTCTGTGCAGCTCCTCTCCACCTCTGCAGAAACCTTGCACGTGGTGTGGCAGCGGTTCCTGTGGGGGACAGATGGCTATGGGCAAGGGGCAGGGCAATCACTGGGCAATGCCCTGCATGCTCCCCATCACAAGAGCTAGTTGAACTCAGTAGGTCCTTTCTGCGTTGTCTCTCCACCCACCTGGGGACATATCTGTGCCATCTTCTGTCTTCTGTGCTCCTCCTGTGGACTCTGCAGAAACCTGTGAGGGGAGAGCAAATCCACAGCTCTGTAGGTTCCTGGCCAGCAACACTCCAGAAGTTCCAGGTTATCTTCTGGCATGTCAGATGTGCCCTTCACATGAAGGCAAGACAGGTGTTATGGAGGGGATGTCCGCCTTTGTGCATGGAACTGGGTGGAAAGTAGACATGACCAGGCATCTCCTCACAGTGCACACTCCAGCATAGCTCCTGGAGTCTGTGCCTTCTTTTCACACCTGGTACTGACGACATGGATTTTTCTCACCTTGTGCTGATGGCCTTTCACACTCTTTTGCGTGCAGATGAATGTTCCTCAGGTCTGAGATGTGCAACCAGAGGGGATATTTATTCTAAAACTCTTTCTGCGGTGAATTTTTTTTCCCACCAATTTAGCAAAGTAACCATAATGTATATGGATATTATAAAGGTAATTAATACTGATAATGATTGCTAGCAACAGGATGGCTTTTCCATTGGGAAAAAAAAATAAATAAATCCAAGTTTAACAATAACAAGGCTTAATGGAAAATGGTATACAGCTATTTTCAGTACAGAGGGGCATCCACGACCACTCTGGGCAGCCTCCATCCAGAGCCTCACCGCTCTTATTGTAAAAACCTTGCTGATAGCCAACATAAATCTCCTCTCTTTAAGTTTGAAACCATTTCCACATCACAGCAGAGCCTGACAAGGAGTCTGTCTCCTTCTTCCATATAGCCCCCTTCTAGATACTGAAAGGTTGCTATCAAATCTCCTCAGAGCCTCAGATTATGTGCAACTAGTCACTACCAACAAGAAAAATTCTCAGCTGAGATGGTACTTGAACAGTACAAAAGTTTTACAAGCAATTTTGTTTTACAAAGCATAAATCTAATGGGGAGATTTTTGTGAAGTTTATTCAGACTGTACTCTGCTACGGTCTTTCACATCCGTCCAGTTAGAAAGCATTTCCTATCAATTAGCTCAGATGTTTATTGGTCTAGTGCAGTTTGGCAATGGGATATAGACTACTCCATACTATTTTAATCCATCTGTTATGACCATTCCTATAGCCCAATTCTTTACTCTGAGCTCCATTTTTCTCTTACAGTTTCCAAAATTTTAGTTAATGCTGTCACATAACACAAATACCAATAGTATAGTTTTGGATATATATTTAGTACTCAAACAGATGTCATTGATCTGCTTTTTTTATGAGTGCATGCTTCCCTGAATTTATCATCTCTTGTCATCAGTTTTATTCTTCTGTTCTGGAATTTCAGATAAATATATATACCACAATGCATAGTTGTAAAATAAAGGGAGAACTGTATCCTTGTTTTCTGAGTGGTACCTCAGTTATAAACATCCCCAAACCTGAATGCAACTTTTCTTACATAACAGCAGCATTTCATTTTGAAGATTGGCGTTCTCAGAAGCTCTACACAAAATACTAAACCAAACCATCACAACGTGAAACGAGCACCAGTGGCATTTTGCATCTATATATAATCCTTATTCCTCTCCCTACTCCTAACTCAGGGTTATTATCTGAAACTAAAACGTAGTTTATGTTGTAAATAAATAATAAACTCTTCTTTATGAAAATAAATTCACTGGGAATAATCTGTATAATCTTCTAGAAACAAATAATTATGTGTATCGAAGAATCTCCCCCAAAACTTGGTGACTCCTTTGCATATAATAATTCAGCTGACAAAAGTCATAAGGAAAAGAAATGAAGGCAACTAAGAAAAAAATAATAATAATAAAAATAAAAATTCATTACTTAGAATAAAGAATTGCAGAATCTCCACTAATAAAAAGGAAATATATCAAAGGGATAAAGGGGAGTGAGGATGCCAGTCATCAAATGGAGATTCGGAAGACAAAGATGTTTGTTAATTTTTCTACCCTATAGTTAGATCTGTTGTCAGAAACCGTTTCTCTTTCATATAACTCTATTTTCAACCTCGTTTCTTTGTCAGTTATGTCTGTCTTACAGATTATACTTTTATATGTAGTGGTATAATAATGTTACACTTAATGATCTTATATTTCTATGCATTCTCAAATCAATACTTTAAATGATTTTTTCACGGGTGATGCACTTTGGGAGGAGCAAAGGAGCTGTCTGTGCACCATGCATCAGGACAACATCATTTTTATCCTGCTCAATGTATATCTCAATTTAAAGAGTTTTTTTCCTCCAGAAAAAGAAGAGTGTGCTGATATGACATGATGAAACTGAACGTTATTTCTGAATTCTGAGCAAGCTGCATGTAAAACCGATTATTCTCTTTATTCCTGTTGCGGTTTTTCCTGACAGGAAAGTAATTATGTGTGACAAGAGAGGGAATCAGAAAAAGGTAATACTCATGGGTGGAGAAAAAGACAGTTTAGTAAGAAAAGGGAAGGGAATCATAATAATAATAACAATAATAGAAAATTCAAAACAAGCCCAGCACTGTCCCAAGCCCATCAGACAACTCCCCCGAGTTTTTACTGCTCAGCGTGACTCCGCACTGTATGGAATATCCCTTTGGCCAGTTGTGTCCTGATTCTGTCCCCTTCCAGCTCCTTGCATCCCCCAGCCTCCTCACTGGTAAGACAAGAGAAGGAGCTGCGACATCCTTGATATCTCCTCCCAGAATACTATCTCTATTTTGCACCTTCTTCATAAATTGGAAGATTATTTAAAAGCCTCAGTTCTCAAGCTGGTAAAAATCTTTTTAATAAGGACCTCTCTAAAAGTATTTTAAACCAACCAGTAGCTATTCTTACTCATATGAGAGTTTCACTTATGTACGTCATTTATCTATGACACTTAGTCCTAAAAGAGTTTATGGGGTTATCTTTGCTCTTAATCAGACATTTCTGATCGGACAGACTTGGAAATTAATCCACTGCATTGGTAATTTCCATTAAGTTCGATTTCAAGTCCTGATTTTTGAACATTAGTGAGTAAATCTGAAGTAGCATTAAAGCGGTTGCATGTTGCATTATACAGCTCATCATGATTTCTCTCTGTTTACTAGTAACTACACACTGGATGTTTATTTAGTACTTGTTTGAAATATACACTCAAATATGGCCACTAATTGTAGTGGTTCCCCTGGGCAACTTGCTCTGTGCGTCCGTTCTTGTGGGGGTTTAGGCAGGAAGGATCCAGAGTTCCCTTTGGGCCTTAACAGTCCTTTGATCCTGTCCAGCACTCTTCTGTGCTGCACAAATGCATCAAGCCGGCTTGGCACTGAGGAGATGGTGTCAGAAATCCTCCACACTCATCCTGAATTATGCAGTTTGGAAGAATGATAGTCCACTCCGTTCCTCTGACCTCAGATCTGTCTCAGCTGACCCTGCCGTAGCTGTACGATATCCGAGTCATCCACTCTACTGCAATCACCATCTTCATCACAGGGAATCTGGATCCATCATACTTAAAGCAGCCTGAAGTAGTTTCTTGGTGTTTCAGGTAACATCCGTGACAGATGAGTGTCTTTTATTCCTTGTCTGTTTTTCCCAGTGTGATAAAAGTAACTGTAAAAAGCCTAGTTTTCATGTTGTCAACTCTGTGCACAGACTTATCTCCATTAATGCTTGCATTTCTTTTGAGCTTATGCATTTCTTCTGTCTGAAAATCCCAAGTTTCTGGTGGATTTATATTTACAGTCTTACGTAAAATAATCTTACATGCATAAATCCTTGCTGAAACACTGGTCAGCCAGCCTGGCCAAAAAACAAGAGCACTTCATTCCAAGCATAGAAAGATGTTTAAATTAATTACTTAATTTCAAATATTCTATTTTGGTATGTGTGGCAGTTTGCAAATATATTCTGTTCTCTTAATAGAAACACATATCACAGATAGTGGAGAGGCAAGTTTATTAGCCACACATATAGCACATATGTTGTACTTTAAAATCACATTTGTACAGTAAAAGAAAGTTAATGATGGAATAAGCATGGTGTTCTATGACAAAAGAAACAAAGCATGCCTCTGCAGTGTTTCCCTTTCCTTCCCATGAAGAATGCCTGGAAGGTGTGTAAGGACTGTGTATGTTGGAGGTGCCACATTTGGTAGCATGAAAGAGGTCTCCAAGTCAAGCCCATGAATAAGCTGTGTATTCGTCGAGGTGAACCTTCAACCACATGATCTAACAATGTCTATGGCAAGGTGGAAAAGCTGGAAAAATTGATACAAAACGAGGCTTTCAAATAGGAGATAACAAAGCCTCTAGTTGGATGTTCTGCAGAGTTGCAAGAGCACAAGAGAAGTTTAGGTTTAGGGTTAGGGCTGGGCTCTGCGTGTCTAGGTGGAGAAGTCGGGAAAGGAATGCAAGAGACCAGCACGGCTGAATGGTGACCTTCTGGTCAAACTAGAGAGTAAGAAGAAAATGCACAGGTAGTGGAAGCAGGGACTGGTAAACTGGGAGGAGTACAGGAATGTTGCTGGGCTGTGTAGGGACGGAGTAAGGAAGGACAAGGCCCAATTCGAAATGGACTTGTCAAGGGGTAGAAAGGAGAATAAGAAAGGCTTCTACAGGTACATCAAACAGAAATGGGAAGTCCAAGAGAGCGTACTGTCCCGAGTGAGAAACATAGACAAGGTAGTGACAAGGACAAGAAGAAGGCCGAGGTATTCAGCAATATTTTTGTCTTAGTCTTCACTGGAGAGTACCATTCACATAGCCCTCAAGCGGGTGGTTTGGAAGTTGCAAAATGTGGCACCTGATGGTTCACAGCCACCTGAAGAACCTGAGCATCCATAAGCCCACAGGTCCTGATGAGATGCACCCCAGAGTCCTAAGGCTGATGCCACTCTCAGTAAGTGAAGTCCATGGCGACTGGAAAAAAGGCAATATCACACTCATTTTAAACCAAGGTAGAAAGAATGAGCTACCAATCTGCTAGCCACACTTCAGATTGCCTCTGTGCACCTTTCACTCTTTCACTGTTGAGATTATCCTGGTGTGGAACTCGTATCTAAGTTGGAAGTTTCTGCCTTTAGAAAAATGTAATATTTTCATTGATCTGACCTTTTTTTTTTTTTTTTTTTTTTTTCTTCTTCTTTTTCTGCAAGTAACCAGTTCACAGTATTGTGATTTTTTGTTATGATTTTGGAAAGGAAAGTTTGTTGTGAAAAGTGCATCTTACCACATCTGTAAGCAAATGTTCCTTCCTATAGCTCAGCTGAAAAAACAAATTCCAAGAATCAAAACACAAGGTGACCAAAAGCAAAAAATCATACGTAAGTATGATACAAATGGCATGAAGATAATTACTCCCCTCCACACATATCTGTACAAGCACGATGTTTCATTAAAATTCTGAGCTAGCCTTGTCTACTTTTAGCCTTCACTCTCTCCACAGCTCAGATAACATGGCCTGTACTGAAACACTTAGTCAGTCTATTTTATGAATGTTTTAACTGCTGGATTACCTTTTCAATAAAGAAGCAACTCCTACAGTTGAATCCTAACATCAGTAAAACCTCAGGCTCCGTTGAATTTTCTGTCAAGGTAGATTTATCTCTGAAGAGTCACCAGCCTGTTTAAACATGTGGCTGTATACCCTCTTGCTGTAAGGCTGGTTAGTGTTTCTTCATATGTGTTTCCTTTACTGTAAAGAGGCTGTGCTGCACCCAGTCTGAGAAGAAAGGGAAATATCGTGAGACCTACTGGTTAAGCTCAAATGGACTTCTGCAGTACATACAGGCACTCATACCAGCAACAATTTATGTCACACTTTTGTTAGCATAGTAGATTTAGTGACAGAGGTAAAACCAGACCTTTCCCTTCCCTACTTCCCTCCCCAGAACCAGCAGACAATGTGCGTTTCAGACATGCAGTTGCATAGCCTCCTTTCCCTTCCCTTCCCTTCCCTTCCCTTCCCTTCCCTTCCCTTCCCTTCCCTTCCCTTCCCTTCCCTTCCCTTCCCTTCCCTTCCCTTCCCTTCCCTTCCCTTCCCTTCCCTTCCCTTCCCTTCCCTTCCCTTCCCTTCCCTTCCCTTCCCTTCCCTTCCCTTCCCTTCCCTTCCCTTCCCTTCCCTTCCCTTCTGTTCTATGATTTCTGAATTTGTACAGCAGAGCCCTGATGCACTGTCACAAATGGGTATATATCTAGTGTAGCCATCAAATACCATCCTCTCTCTCTGTCTCTATTATATTCAAACAGCTGTGTGAAGTTTTACAGTAACTCTAACATATACTTCAGCGTGGTGTGTTAAAAATTCCTTTCCTTTCCTTTACTTTCATTTCATTTCTGTTGGTTTCCTTTTCACACTGAGAGAAAATGAATAGGATTTCTTTGAGGATGAATTTTTGATTACCAGATAAGACTTTCTGATGGCAGAGCGCATCTTCACTGAAACCATAAAGTAAGCTAGATTAAAAGCACACGAGTCTGGAATGTCATAGTTCAGGATAAGGATTTGTACGCTAGAATTATTCAAACTCCAGTAGAACAGCCTTCATTTTAGCTGCAGAAATCTCTGAAGTCCTCTCCATAGTCTGAATTAGAGCACCTTTCAGAGGTGATGGCTGCTTTGGTCACAGCTGGGGCACAGAAAGGAGATCTGTCTGTGAGGGAAAGAAAAGAGCGATGTCTCACCAGTTTTCAATTTCATTTTTTTGGGGTGAAGAAAGCAGACAAAAGTATCTTCAAAAAATTAAAAGACCAATAATTATTAAAGATGAGCACTTTTCAACAGGCTTGCAAGGCGCTGTGTCTGATGGCACTGCTGTCCTCCTTGCTCTACAAATATTCAAACCAGAAAGCAGGATGAAAAAAAAAAGGAATCAAGATAAGCGAGGTTGATGTCACCACTGATCCTTCTATTGCTGCCATAGTCATTGCCACAAGTAGCTTCCCTTCCATTTTGATGATCACAGCAGTCCAAAAGTATTACCAACAAAGTATAGAATAAAATATTTATAACACATAAGCACTACATCTGTGCTTATTTTTATACATACAAGCAATTCATTTGAATTCTATGAAACATTTGAGTTTTACAGCTTTTTCCTATACCATTTCAGTTTGGAACTTGTGAACATAAAATGTGGATTCATCTATTATGTCTAACTGGAAAAACAAACACTTTTTATATGACTGCAGATCTTTACACTGTATCCTTGGATGGCTGAGTGAGTTAACTGTATGTAACAGTCTGAGTCTACTTAACTGTATGTAACGTAGCAATAATCCAGGTCTAGCTGTCGTTTTTTCTCAAAAAATTATAGGAGCAGCATCCTTTTGGCTTTTCATAATGGGAAGGGTTATGGACTAAATTGGTTCCTCTTGTTTCAGTTTTGTCCTCTCAATTCTTAAACGTGAAAGCATTATCTAATCTGATATGTGCATATATTTTAACATATGCATTGTACTGGTAGCACCTGGCAAAGGTTCAGAAGCAGCAGGGCTGATCTCAGTCTCTGTGACGGGGAAGCAGGGCCTGCCCAATTTTAGACATAGCTGGTTCCAGACTGCTCTGCAGCCACCCCGCCACAGCCACAGCTGAGGCTGTCTGTGACACTGTTGGAACTTCTGGGAAAACACAACTAAGAAAGGGCAGGACGCTGCACAACAGTGAGGGAAAAAATGTGTGAGGATAAGCCCTAAAATACTGAGGTGATAGAAGAAGAGAAAGAAAGAAGGTGAAGAAGGAGAGGTAGTGCAGATGGTGGAGAAGAGCCCTCAACTTTGGTCACAACAACCCCATGCATTGCTACAGGCTTGGGGCAGAGTAGCTGGACAGCTGCACGAAGGAAAAGGATCTAGGGATGTTAGCTGACAGCTGCTGAATGTCAACCAGCAGTGTGCCCAGGTATCTTGGGTCGGAAATAGTGTAGTCAGCAGGAGCAGGGAGGTGATCATCCCCTGTACTCAGCTCTGGTGAAGCCGCACCTCAAGTACTGGGCCCAGTTTTGGGCACTACAAGAAAGGCATTGAGGCCCTGGAACGTGTCCAGAGAAGGACAGTAAGTTTGATGAATGGTCTGGAGCACAGGTCTTATAAGGAGCGGCTGAGGGAGCTGAGGTTGTTCAGTCTGTAGAAGAGGAAGTTCAGGGGAGACCTTATTGCACTCTGCAACTACCTGAAGGGAGGCTGTAGTGAAGTAGGCCTCTTCTGTCTAGCAATAGGATGAGAGGTTGTCTTAAGTTTTGCCAGGGGTGGTTCAGGTTGGATAATAAGAACAACTTTGTCTCAAAAAGAGTGGTCAAGCTTTGGAACAGGCTGCCCAAGGAGGTTGTAGTGTCATCATCCATTGAGGTTTTCAAGAAAAAAATAGATGTGGCACCTGGGGGAAGGTTTAGTGGGCATGGGGGAGATGGGTTGACAGCTGGAATAGATGATCTTAGATATCTTTTCCAACCTTAATTATTCTGTGTTTCCCTGCAGCCTGTGGAAGGCTGGTAGAGGGGAAAAGTGATATGAAATAAGAAGTGGCAGAGATTAGGTCAATTGGCAATGCCCATTTCCTATCCCTGGTGAGTTCTGGGGCAGGAAGTAGCAGAGGTGTTGGAGTATGGAATTTCATGTTTGTTTCTCAACATCCGACTCTATTTTAATTGGCAATCAATTAAATTAATTTTCCCTAATTCAAGTTTGTTTTGCCTGTGATACTGGGCAATAACTGACCTTCTTCTTATTTCATTCTATCAGCTTTTTCCTTACCTTCTTCACAGCCTGTCCTATTGTGGAGATGGGCGCAGAGCAAGATAAGCTGGGTAGGTATCTGGCAGTCAACGAAGGTCCTAATACTGCAACTGTGGATAAAGGATATTAATTAAAAGTTTCAAATATTTAACGTGTTTTTTATATGAAACAAACTTTACAGTATGCTTCTCTGGCCTGTATTATCCTACTGTGTGAGACACTTGATGTACAAGCATAACCGCTTCCCGTTAAAGACTAGATCTGTGTAAACACTAGCTGAGTCTCCTATTTTAATACAGGCTGCAAACGTTAGAAGACATAAATGTCTAACATAAAAGTACAAAAACAACAAGGTAAAGCATCTGAATTTGTGGCTTTTAATATAAGCTTCCTATCATCTACAAAGGACAAAGCAGCGCCAGCAGAATTCTTGGGTATGCTGGCAGTTTGCTTTATATCTGAATTTTCAACATATTCTCCTCCTTCTTACATAAAGTTATTAACTTTCTCCTGAAACTAGAAAATACAAACCTGAACAGCGCAGCTAAACCTACGTGGTGAGAGAAAAGTGAAAGAGAAAAAAACAAAAGATGTTACATACACCTTCGTTTGTTTCAGGTCTTCTTTAACAGGTAAAAATTTGAGATGCAATTATCTACATAAATGTTATTGCCAGCATCGGTGAATTCCTGCATTCACAGATTACCTTTAGGATATCATATGTTAATTATAATTGATTTTTATATCACTGACATTGCTGTAGAAAAAAGAAGTAAAATGGTAAAGTGGATGGAGTCACTCTGCTGGGGTGTGAAGTTAGCCAAGCCAGAGCAGAAAAATAAAATGAAACTCACCACAATTTAAATAAATAGACAAGGGAAGAGGAAGTAGTTTCTAGCATAGTTTATTTGATAGCAGAATATCTTTACTTGCTTGGGAATTGAAAGCGACCATAAGAAGGGTATATTTTTAATGTAATGAAAGCAGCATGTTTTGTTTGAAAAGGAGTGAACTCCTGCATTTGTGGTCCACTGTGTTGAGGTACTGCTTCTTGCTTCTTCCAGTCTGTTCTTTCCATGGTCAGTTTGGTAAGTTCAGTACCTGTTTTACTTTGCTATCGCTGTGATCATAGAACACAAGGGTGATGTATGGGATAAGGTGTTACTCATCATGATGTTGTTAACACGATGAAGATCTCAAAGTCTAGTTCTTAGTGAGCACATTCATTCTCTTTATGGGGCAGGCTTTGGGAAGAAAAAAAGTCAAACCCACTGAAAGAACTAATTCTGCTAATGTTTTACTTCATGATTGCTTTGCTCCCCTATTGATTTGGAAGTGAGGTGTTGTGACTTTTTTATTTGCTTGTTTGAGTGTGAGCTTCTTTTCACCATCTGATTTTATTTTGAGGAAAGTCTCACCACCTGACAGTCGTGGCTTTTTAGTAGGGGCTTATGTTTCTTTCTGTAAAATAAATACACTGAGTCTGAACGAGCTTAAAGATGATACTTAAGTAAGGATTTGCTCCATTTAAGCCAAGCTTATAAGCTCTAAGAACGTTTGAATTTTTATGCTGCAGTTTATTGCAGTGGTGCCATTTGGACTGTTAAAGTTATTTCAACACTTCCATTACCAAGACCCTGTTATCTGAAACTGGCAATTCAGCCAAAGTACCCCTCTACAAGAACACCCACAGTTCGGGGCTGAAATGGTTACCTAATTTCACTCTGCAGCAACACAGCTGGCTAAAATGAACTCAAAATCCAAGTATTCGGAAGCTGTAAAACAGCTTTTAATTCTGTTTGGATTCTGTGCTTCTATTACTAAAGACCCTTTTTCTCTGTAGAGCAGGAATCCATTAAATGAGTGAAGGTCACTGTAGGAACGCACACAAAAGACGTATCTTTTGTTTATTTCTTTGTCCCATTGCTCATAACTATAGAAAGACATAAGAACATAAGAATTTTTGGTATATCAAACTTATGCACTGTATACACTACTATTATCATTATAAAGTGAACAATAAGAGGATAATTGCTTTTATTAACACATATATTTTATATATATTAACATATATGTGTATTAAAAATAACAATAAGAAGTACAAATAATACATTAAAGCTGTGTGGCTATGTCTATGACAACAGGTATTGGATGGTATCGTGGATAAATTATTAACTTAATAAAGGTTTTTATGTATCCATCTGATAGGTTTGTCTGTTCCTGTGCTTTCTTGTCTTTTGTTTTCTACACGCATTATATATTTCTTTCATTGTTTTTCTTTCTCTTACAGTAGCAAGATATTTCTGGTGGGAGGCAGAGCTTTGGTCTATATTGTTGTGATGTTCCTTAGTCTCTTTTATCTTTCACATTGCCTTTGGGTAACATTGCCTCCTGGTCCTTTACTAGGAAATAAAAGGCATAGGAAACCTAGCATCCTCCTTTGCAGATCCCTTGTGCAAAGAGTACAGTTTTGGTTCAGCATGCCAAGCCATTCTCAGAAGGTAATTTAAACACTGACAATTGAAAAATCCTTAGGACCTGTTTTTGGTGTGCCTTGGGATCATATTTAAGATCTGATATTGTAAGTTATAGTGATGATAATTGCTTATACATTCTAGAATGGATGTCCTCTGTGTTGCTCTCTAGAATCCTAGTCCCTGTGTTTGCGTTGTTTCGCTGGAAGGACGAAACACAGGAAGGCATCATCCCTACATGTGCTGATAACTACACAGAGAAAACACAGATTGATGAGACCAAAAGTTGCTGCAAAATACTCCACGAAGTCCAAAGTCAGTCAGCCAGAAAAATCAACAAAGATCAGGTTGAGTTCAGTATAGCCTCAGCGCCGTCAACAGAAAAGAAAACATATAAAACTCCCAGCTGAAGGCAGACTCAGAAATGATCTGAGGTTGGTACTTTCTTTTAGGTTCTGCTTTGTTGGTGTAAAGCTCTTCGACTTATCAGATCTTTGGTACACTGAAGTAAAATGAAATAAAATGATCACATCCTTATCAGAGCACATAAATGCTTAAAATTATGATGAAAATGTTCTGTATTTTGAGCACCCGGGATATATAATTAGCTGTGTAAGAATTAGGATAGTTCTGTGGGAAGGAACCTTCAAAGATAATTGAGTTCCACTAGTTGACCTTTTCAGGGCCAACCAGAAGTTGGAGTGTGTTATGTGTGTTATTGAAGGCTTTGTCCAAATAAATATTGAATATTCACAGCTGTAGAGCATCACCCACCTCTCTAAGAAGCCTGGGCTTCCTAGAGGAAAAAATGTCCTGCTTTCCAGTCTGAACCTCCCCTGGAGCAGCATGGTGCTGTTCCAGAGCATCCTATCAATGAGGGCACCTCTCAGTCTCCTTTTCTCCCAACTAGACAGCCCAAATGTCCTCAGACCCTCCATGCAGTACACACCTTCCAGCCCTGCCACCAGCTTAGCTGTCCCCTCTGAATGCTTTAAAGTGTTTTACCATCCTTTTTATGTTGCGAAGACTAGAACTGCACGCAGTACTCAAGGTGCTAAATACAGCAGGAGAATCTCTTTGACTGGCTGGCTGTGCTGTGTTTAATGCACCCCAAGATGCAGTTTGCCCCCCTGGCAGACAGGGCACACTGCTGGCTCGTGCTGAGCTGCTGCCACCAGCACCTCAAGGTACTTTTCTGCTGAGCTGCCCCCCAGCCACTCATCTCCCATTCTGTGCCTCTTTTCTGGCATTATTGAACCCCTGGTGCAGAACCTGGCATTTTCCTTTGTTGAATGTCATATCATTGCTGATTGCCTGGTGCTCCAGTGTATCTAGATCTGTCTGCAAGGCTTCTCCAGAGAGTCGATAGCACCTCCTGATCCAGTATGATTAGCAAACTTGCTAAGAAAGCATTCAACTCCTGCGTGCAGATCTTGAGAGGAGTGATTCTGATTCAAGGGGTTTGCAAGAAGAAGTATACCATAATTCCTTCATCATATCTAGATATATCTGTATTAAATGTTCTCTGACATATGTATGGAATATGAAGAGCTGATGAGAACCCACCTCTATTACAAATACTAATTGAAGTGGTGTTTATAATGTAATTGGGGAACTTTTATGCCTAGCTGACAAATCTTTTCAAACATTCAGATTATTTTTAATGTTTTGAATTAGTAAAATAATAATTATGCAATGTTTTTTTTTCTTTTTCTTCACCCCCTCCACCCCCAGTTGGAATAGCAAAACAATGACTAAAACAATGAAAGTCTGAACGGTGCCCAGATTTTATTTGACAACATTACCACACCAGTCAATGTTCCTGAGCACCCTGCTGGATCAGATGTTTGTTGTTATACAACCAACGGTTAATACTAATGCTTTCTGTATTTCTTAACCTCAGTGAAGAATAAAGAGGAAAGAGTGCACAGGGATCAAAATAGAGACTGAATTATATTTTGGCCTCTAAGCAAACTGGAAATGATTTTAATTAAGAACTACTACAGACTTTGTTTTCCCATTGCTTACTCTCTTTTACATTTGCATGGCATAGAATGAAGTTTGAAAGGAATTGTAGAAAAGGAGAGACTTATGATCCTTTCTCACCACCATATGCAGCAGGTTCTCTGCTGGTTTTCAGGTAGGTCTGGTGACAGATGGATGGCAAGGGACTGCAGATACAGTTCTTTATAGACTTTCTTCCCTGCTGCCAAGTGAAAGAGGAGTGTTGAGACAGTATGAGTCGGCCTACTTTAGTAGCTGGTCCTACTTTATTCCTAGGACAGAAATACAATAATTTAAATCATGCCTACAGTACTGAATTTGTTTTTTGGAAATATTCAAGCTATAATGTAATTTTTATTTTCTTTGTTGCTAACCTACTGTTTAGACACAGTTGAGGAATCAGGTGTTGTACGGCTTTATATACTGATATATTTCACACTGAAACTCATAATTGCACAGCAAATTCCTTTTGATTGTCAAATTCTGTTTGTTTGTTCCTTGTTTTCTGAGTATGTGGCTGATGGTGTCTGTTCCAAGTGACGGATAAGATCTGTGCTGAATGTATCCCGACATTGAGCTGGACAGATACTGGAACTCGCAGCATCAGGCCTGCTGTTCTGCAGTAGCAACAATATTAAAGTTATTTGTTTAGGTGTTGATCCCAGTTGCACTGATGTAGAACCCACAGTTTCATTAAAAGAAAGCACGGAATATTCCATGTGGTGTTTTATAAGAATAGCACAAACTCATTGCCTACTCTTTCATTTTCCTAGGCTGAAGTGTAAACAATAGATTTTCTCTTTGATTTTTGAAGAGTCATACAGAGTAATTAAACCTCTGTGGCATTATCCCATGGCTACCCAATGAAACAGGAGTGTATGGGTGATGGAGACTGCTTTCTTTTATTGTTAGAAGCCAATTTTACTTTGTTTTACTTTTTATTGGAAACTTTCTGCACAGCTGAAGAAATGAACAGCTCCACATTTTATTGCAGTCCCAGTGATTATTCCTGTCCACAGAACATATGCTAGAGATGAGCAGGTCAGGCAACCACACTGAAGAAAAAACAATTATTTCGCTTAGTATTTTACTGCATTTTTTCTCTGTATTTAAGAGGTGTGCATTAAATCTGACCACTGCTTTAACAAAAAAGAAACTATATGATATTTATTTTTTTTAGAATGTTTATAGTATCATAGAATTGTAGAATCGCAGAATGGTTTGAGTTAGAAGGGACCTCAGAGATCACGTCGTTCCAACCCCCTGCCATGGGCAGGATTGCTGACCACTAGATCGTGTTGCCAGGGCTCCACGCAGCCTGGCACTGAACTTCTCCAGGGATGGAATCTTTCCCAGAATCTGTTCCAGTGTCTCACCACTCTCTGTGTGAAAATTTACCCTCTGACAGCTAAGCTAAGTCTCTCTTAAGTTTAAAACCATTCCCCCTTGTCCTATCACACCATGTCAAAAGTCGATCTGCCTCCTGTTTGTAAGCTCCCTTTAAACAGAGAAAGGTGTCAGTGAAGTCTTCCTGGAGCCTTCTCCAGGATGAACAAGCCCAGCTTTCTCAACTTTTCTTCACAGGAGAGGTGCTCCAGCCCTTTGATCTTCTTCCTGCCCATCCTCTAGACCCACTCCAACAACTTCACGTCCTTTCTGTGCTGGGAGCCCAAGGCTTGGATGCAATACTACAGATGGAGCCTCACAAGGGCAGAGAGAGCCAATCTCCTCCCTTGCTCTGCTGGCCACCCCTCTTTTGGTGCAGCAAAGGATACACTTGGCCTTCTATCCTCTCTCTGCAAGATCCCAATACATAGTTTTGTCATTTGCCTTGAACTGATTTCTGTAATTCATACTGCCAGCAGTAGAATGAAAACTGAACACATAAAAATGCACTGAATATTCTGCAAGAAGAAAATATGTGGTATGCATATATGTGCAAGAGTAACAGTACTTTTCAGTATGGACTTTTGTTGGTGTATTTCTGTCCTTTGTTCCTGACTAAGTAGCACTCACAGTTAAGAGATAACTCTTCTATTGCTTTATTCCTAAATTGAAGTACCTGTGTTTTTCACATCCTCATCAAAAGTTGTACAGAAAATACTGTCCTCTGAGCACATATGATGCACCTGCCACATTTTTGCTTGCTGCAGCAGGCACCGCTTCACAAAAGCTACCATAAAACTGTGTTTGTTATTTCGCATCCCATGGGATAGATTAGGAGTCTGAAGGATCATGACAGCTACTTGTGGAGTTCCCAGTAACTGTGGCGTCTACACATCTAATCCTCAGGGTCATTATCTGTGAAACGAAGCAGTGGGAGGCTCAGTAAGGCAGCACCATTACCTCTTCCAGCACTTCCATAAGTAAGACTGAGAGAAAAATCTTGCAAAGAAAAAACAGAATTGAACACAAGGGGTGAATTAGAAATTGAACTGGTGCATTGCAGTTGTGAATTACAAATCTAGGACAGTGTCCAAGAGGGACACATGCGTCAACCCAACCTTGGTTTTGAGTTGGTATTCAAATATTTTTTAACACATTTGCTGAAGTTCATAGTCCTCATTTCATTTTAGCACATGGTACGTAAGCTGCTGCCTAGCAAATTATTCAGTTTGATTTTTAAGTCCTTTTTAATGTCCTAAGGTTTAAGTTCAAATCAGTGAGTACGGCATTCTAAATACAATGCTTTGGGGTTAAAGGCATAATAAAAGAATAGTTACAAAAGTAAACGAGAGATGAGGGAATTAATTCACCATTATCAAGATCTCAGAGGAAGTCTTCTGAAGTCCAGATTTACTTTTGTTATTTCCTGTCACGTAATAAACCTGTTTATTATTTCGTATTTGCAGGTAATTTGCAGTAGCCTGAAATTGATCTCTTGACTTCTCAAAGAGTCCAAGCAATACGTAGAAGTGTGCTAATGTGATTTTCTGCTGAAGAACACACTTGGGCATTTCTCTTCTGTGGATGGATTAGCAATCCTATCATTAAAGTGTTTCATTTTCTTTTTAGTATTCCAAACATTAATTTCATTTAGTATCAGTGATACCTTGGCCTTATTCCTGAGCTGGCTAAGCTACAGCATCGGGACAGCCCCAAAGTCTTCAGTGTTGTGAGCACCAAATAGCTGAATGAGCTACTTAGGGGCACACATCTGAATTCAGAACGTGAACCCCAAAGTGAGAATGAGATTTCTGCTGTTGTGGTGCCCTTAACCAGCTCAATGAGGAGGCCAGGAAACAGAGGAGCAAACAGAAGGTGATTACATAGCGCTAGTCAAGTGGAAACATCCCCTAAATGTAGATTCCACCTCATCTTAGACACATCAGTTATTTAACTAATGAAATATCTTAGATTTAAAGTAATTTTTATTTTTTTCCTTTATATTAGGAATATATATTTATACAATCCCTGGGTGAGAATGAAGATGAGAAGAAGGTGAAAGCAAACACTGATGTACTGTTCATGTCACTAAATGTGCTGAAGAATGACATTAAATTTCCAAATAGTTTTTTTCATTTAAAAAAAAAAAAAAAAAAAAAGATAATAACTAAAGCCAATTGTATAGGACTTAAATACATCTACATCTAAGTAACAAGAGAACTCAATATTGGACAAATACAGACTTGTTAGAAACATGAAATAACTTAAACTGGAAATACGTCACACTGCTGAAAGTCAAAACAAGTAACATGACTCACCAGTTCCAGTATGTTTTAATAGATTACATGAAGTATATCAATGAATTAGAAATCATCTTAGATAAATGCAAAAGAACGGCATATGTGATAATTCTTCTATATCTCTATCATTAAAATATTCAGTTTAAAAAAAAACAACCACCAGTTTGTATAATGTCTAGCTGAAGTAATTCAACCATATTTTGTGCCACTTATGTTTTTCTTTCAAATATAATTCTTTTTGTTCCTCTGGGGAAGAAAAAAAAGTAGAGTAATTTGCTTTAACTCTATAAAAAGTGATATCAACAATATCTCCAAGCCTTAAGAAGATTTATCACAGTGGAGAAAAACATCTCAGAGCATTAAACTGAGAGCACTTTTAAAAGATAGTCCTGTAGTACAAAGTTAATTCAAGTTAAGTAGGAAAAGTGTGCTCTGCATTATATTCTGCTCTGATAAAACTTCTTCTTTAATTCATTCATCAGTCATTCCATTAAGGAAAACAATTTGCTTAATACTGAATAGAGATACAAATACTGTTAGAGAGTGTTTATGTTCCATAGAACCTCAAGCCTTTTGAGAATAAAAATCAATTTTTATTAGAGCATTCGTCTTTTGATGTCTCACTGCAAGAAGAAAGAGCTCAGGAAACTTTTTAGTTGAGCTTTGAATTCAGCCCAGTGGCAGTTTTTGTATGGTCTGGGTCAAACAAACAAACAGAGAAAACCCACTGGAGGGTCATAAAAAGTACTAAAGATAACATCCTGCAGCAACCGCGCTGACAGAGGGGCACTGAAATCGTTTCAGTTCGGAAAGATAAAGGGAGAGGCACAGAGCAGTGGAGTGATCACAGCAAGCCGCGATTGCTGAGGAAGTGCAAATGTTCCGACGTTTAGCTGCTTTGTAGGATCCTTCACTGCTTGAGAAGACCTCTTTTTGACCAGCCCGCTTCAGACATTGTTTAGAAGCGTCACTGACTTAAGTCAGTACTAACCTAGACTTCACTGCCTCTGCATTGTTGACGTTTCAGTTGAGATTCTAAGTTAGCCTGTGTCAAACTGAAGATCACGAAGTCGTGGTATGGAATTATTATCGCTGTTAACAAAGAATAGCTTTTTCACATGATTACCACTGAAAATGACTTTACTGTTGGTGTCTTTTTTGTTTTGCTTTGTTTCATTTTGTTTTGTTTTGTTTTACCTAGGGGTCTTTCTCTGGTTAGGTGCCCCTTGATGGCAGTTTTGTGAGAAGCTGGAAACCTTGTTTCTGCTATCTTCTCACTTAAGTGCCATCCCTACAGATAACCACTTCTGTTTGTTAATGTACTATCTTAGAGGTGAAAGGAAATCTACTTAACATTCACAGCTAAGTATTCATGTTAGCATTCCTCACAACTACATAATCCTGTGTGACATGTATTATTTTCTGTCGCTGATCGTGAGATACCTTTGGTAAGTCATGGCAGGAACATACAAGGAGAGGAAGAATGTGCTTGCATCCAGAGATTTTTGCCATATTATTAAGTGGTGGCTAAGGAAACCAAATCAATCAATATATTTAGAGCCACTATACATGAAATTCATTTGTCTGTCATCTGAAAGTCAGGAAGAAAACTCTCTAACCCCAGTGTGGTGTTAGAAAGCGGCATTCCTTTATTCCCTCTGACACGTACCAGGTGATTTGACAAATCAAGCACACGCTCTCAGAGTTCAAGTTCTACATTCAAATACTCAAGGTACATTCAATAGTCATGCTCAATACATTTGCATACATATTAATTCTTTTCCAAGAACTCATTGATGAGCTAATGTCCCTCTGAGCATGCATGGTAGGAGCCTCTGGTGGTCTCAGACCACCTACTTTTTCCTTATTTTTCCATCATCAGCTTCATCACAGTGACTTTTGGCTGGCCTGTTGCTGTTTTTCCCCCATTTGGCAAATTTCTGTTGCTTGTTATGCGATAATGAGAAAATTTCTATCTTGGAGCACTATAATCCAAAACAACATATGTGAAATCCAAGAAGAAATCCTCACATCTGATGGATGCAATGATAAAAGTAGTTCGTTGTGACTTCAGTGCTACTGTGAAGCTTGATCACTGAGATCACTGAAACACAAAGCTATTCAGACACCAAGCCAAGCTAAACTGTATCAGCTCGAAGTGCTTCCAAGCTTCCGAGCCGTTTGGATTTGCAGAGGAAATCCTGATCAGAACTGCATCCACCTTGGTGTCACTGTATCAAAAACAATTTCCTTCAGTCTTTCCACGTAGGGCTGATTCTCTAAGCCCTTCCCCTTGTTGCCCTTCTCTGGACCTGCTCCAGCACCTCTATGTCCTTTCTGTACTGAGGTGCCCCAAACTGAACACAGCACTCAAGGTGAGGCCTCACCAATGCTGAGTACAGGGGCAGGATGACTTCCCTTGTCCTGCTCACCACACCATTCCTGATACAAGTCAGGATGCCACTGGCCTTCTTGGCCACCTGGGCACACTGCTGGCTCATATTCAGCTGCCTGTCCATCAGCACACCAAGGTCCATTTTCATCAGGCAGCTTTCCAGCCACTCCTCCCCAAGTCTGTAGGGTTGCCTGGGGTTGTTGTGACCAAAATGCAGGATCCAACACTTGGCCCTATTGAAACTCATTCAGTTTGCCTCAGCCCATCCATCCATTTTATCTAGGTCCTTCTGTAGTGCCTTTCTTCCCTCAGGCAGATCAACACTCCCACCCAACTTGGTGTTGTCTGCAAACTTACTGAGGGTGCACTCAACCCCCTCATCAAGATCATTAATAGAGATGTTAAATATAAGTGGCCCCAGTACCAAGCCCTGGGGGTACCACTCATGACCAGATGCCAACTGGATTTAACTCCATTTATCACAACACTTTGGGCCTGGCCATCCAGCCAGTGTTTCACCCAGCAGAGCGTACATCCATCCAGACCATGGGCAGCCAGCTCTCCACGAGTATGTTGTGGATGACAGTGTCAAAGGCCTTTCTGAAGTCCAGGTAGACCACATCACATTGACAGCCTTACCCTCGTCCATTAAGTGGGTCACCTTGTCATAGAATGAAATCAGGTTTGTCAGACAGGACCTACCATTTGTAAACCCATGCTGACTGGGCCTGATCCCCTGGCTGACCTGTAATTGGTCCATGACAGCTCCCGAGATTATTCATTCCATAACCTTTCCGGGCACTGAGGTGAGACTGATAGGCCTGTAGCTACCAGGATCATCTTTACAGCCCTTTTTGAAGACGGTCGTCATGTTTGCGAGTCTCCGATTCACTGGGACACCCTGGGTTAGCCAGGACTGCCGAAGGATGATGGAGAGTGGGTTGGCAACCACATCCACCACTCCCTCAGCACTCTACAGTGCAGTCCATCTGACTTGTAAGTGTCCAGATTTCGGAGCAGGTCCAAAAATATCTCATTGTGGATCATGCAGGGCTTTTTCTGTTCCCCACCCCTATTTACCAGCGCAGGGGAATGTATGTCCAAGGAGTAACAAGTCTTACTATTAAAGACTGAGGCAAAGAAAATCATGCAGTAAAAGTGTTGTTTTTTATTAAGAGCTTAACTATTAGCCTTTGAAAAACCATTTACTTTATGAAGGAGGAAAACACATAGTCCTGTTGAGTAAAACACAGAGATTCCTACAATGAAGAGTTACTGTCGTCAGCAGAGACAGTGTTGCACACATTCAGTAGTGAGGCACTGCTTTTATTTGAGAGATGTATGCTAGGAATTGTAGGGTAAAATACTCTAGGAAGGAGGAAAACTTTTGGCTGCAGTTTGGCAATCCATGTAGATGGAAATAAAATATGCTTAACAACGATACGCATTGCTATAGACAACAATGACATTGCTATAGACAAGTTTTAAGATTAAACACATCTGCGGTCACTAAATTACTGCTGTGGAATTTCTAACAGCCAGCAATATGGAAGACAGCTTATTTGATGGAGTTTCAAATATATTAAAAAAAAAATAAAATAGGAAACGATTAATCCAGAAGAAGTGTTTTCTTTCATATCTTAAGTCTGGTGGTTGTGATACATAAATTATCTTTACTGTCAGTCTGTATTTCTTTGTCACAGAGGAAATTTGTTTATATATAGCCTTAAGAGTATCAGCTGGAAATACTCCTCACTGTTCCAAACGGATATTTTCACCTATCTTCTGTTGCTAGTTTAAACTGATATGACATTAGCACTGTTTAAAACATTAGTATTGATTATGTCACTAATAGAGACACATATCCAATAATGCACCCAATTATAAAACAACATATTTGATACACAGTCCTGATGCTCCACATGATGCAGTAGATGAATCATGATCTCCCAAAGTACCAAATGAGCAACTCTTGCATGCTTGAGAACTTGGCTTTTTTTTTTTTCCTCCCTCTGAACCCGAGTTATAATAGAGGATGTTGTATAAATGAGATAGAGATGTGGCTTATTTGTGCAGCTGAAATGCTTGAAACAATTTAAGCCTCAACTGCAAAAGTGATTGTTGTGTAATGAGATTTCTGATGTTGAAAATGGTTTCAGTAATGCTAGAAAACACATTGTCATTCTGCATTTATGCTGAAGAGGAAATTAAAATTGTAAGTGCTCACCAGATGCAATTTGTGACAGAGAAATGATGTGGCACGAAGCTCAAGAAAGCATGGCTGCAGAATGGGTTAAAGTGACTGGGATCTGGAGTGACAGAAACAGAACATGTAAGGGAGAGAAGATTCCTTTACTGATAAGATGAGAAATAGCACCTTTTGTCTTGTAGCAATCAAGGCCCAGGGACCATCTCTAAACAGAAAAACTGAGCTGGACGATGAACCCAATGCCAAGCAAAGGGGCTTCATGCACACACAGAATCAGCATAGGGAAAAGGAAGTGGGTCATTTAATTTTCCTCAGGGGGTGCAATAATTCCTCAGCAGTTTGGTATCAGAAGTGGTGCTGCTGCTTGTTGTATTCCATGTGTCACAGTAGGGTGCATGACTGGGAAAAAACAGGAGCAATGAATGTGCCCAATTTTCCCATCAGTGAAAGGTGTGAACCTGTGCCAAGTCAGAAATGCAGTTTGCAGACCTGGATAAGTATTCCTTTGACCTGGACAAATTACCTTTCTTTGAATATAATGAGAAGAATATAAAGATGAAATAAAATCTTGATTTTGTGGGACAAGGAGATAAACTATCATTAGGAGAAATCTAATATCTCTGGCTTATAGGACAATGATGTAAAAAAATGAAAAAGCAAAATGGAAAAGTGGAACAAAAATGAAAATTTTCTAAAAATTCAGTTACAGCACATAAATCCCTCCATTCAGCCAGCTGAAGAAGCTAAAGGGGATTTAGTTGTCTGTATTCATGTTTGATGTCAGTCTCGGATGTGGACACTATTGACAGCTGTGCCCCAAACTTGGTCAGAGACCTTGAGACTGCAGGCACTGGCTGGGCTCCATTGATTGAGCACAAGAGGCCTGGGCTGGCTGGTTGGAGAAGGCAGTGCTGCTGACATACCTTAACAGTTTCATAGCCAGCAGGATCTGGTCAAGTTGAGTACTGCTGAAAATGCGTGAGGAAATTGCACCCTCAGCACGTTTGCAGATGACACCAAGCTATGTGTTGCAGTCAATACACTGGAGGGAAGGGAAGCCATCCAGAGAGACCTGGACAGGCTGGAGAGGTGGGCCCATGAGAACCTAAAGACATTCAACAAGGCCAAGTGCAAGGTGCTGCACTTGGGATGGAGCAATCCAGGTATTTATACAGACAGGGAGAAGAACTCCTTGAAAGCTGTGCTGTTGAGAAGGGTCTGGGGTCCTGGTGGATGAGAAGATGGACTTGAGCCAGCAGTGTGTGCTTGCAGCCAGGAAGGCGAACTGTGTGCTGGGCTGCATTAAGGGGTGGACAGCAGGGAGAAGGAGGTGATTGTCCCCCTCTGCTCAGCTCTTGTGAGGCCCCATCTGCAGTGCTGCATCCAGGCCTGGGGCGACCAGTACAGGAAGGATGTGGAGCTCTTGAGGCAGGTCCAGAGGAGGCCACTAAGATGATCAGAGGGCTGGAGCATCTCTCCTGTGAGGAAAGGTTGAGGGAACTGGGCTTGTGTAACTTGCAGAAGAGAAGGCTCCAGGGAAAACTCGTTGTGGCCTTCCAATATTTGAAAGGAGCATTTGAACAGGAGTGGGAACAGCTGTTTACAAGTGTGGGCAGTGATAGGACAAAGGGGAATGGTTTTAAATTGAGACAGGGGAGGTTTAGGTTGGATACGAGGAGGAAGTTTTTCACCCAGAGGGTGGTGATGCACTGGAACAGGTTGCCCAAGGAAGCTGTGGATGCCCCATCCCTGGAGGCATTCAAGGCCAGGCTGGATGTGGCTCTGGGCAGCCTGGTCAGGTGGTTGGTGACCCTGCACATAGCAGGGGTGTTGAATCTGGATGAGCATTGTGGTCCTTTTCAACCCAAGTCATTATAGCATTCTATGATTCTATGAAATGTTTACGATAGGGTACTGATGTGTTCACAGTGTTAAAATTGTAACCCATCTTCTAGAGCATTACGTGTATACCCACATGGGACCCAAATCCTGGGGAAGTTGGGTTGCTCAAGCTCCTGTGATGTGTCCAGAGACATCTACCTAGCTGGTATTTCTAAGATAATAAAAGAGACTCCTATAGCTTGAAGAACTTCCACCCTCGTTTCCTGCTGTAGCTCACTTGATCATTTCACACTAATCATACTACAGCAGCCCAAGAGACAGGAAACACCCCTTAGAGAACCTTCATTGCTGCAATTTCAGCTAAAATGACCTTGGGAGTACAGCTAGAATATAAAATTAACCTGCTTTTCCTCTTGTTGCTCATTCATCGGTCCACATCAGAGAATAATAATCACAGCAACACAGTGAGATTTATTTGCTCACTTTTTTCTTGTGTACATATTTTTAAGTTATTTGTCTCTTATTGACATTACTTTGGAATAGGATGAAAATAATGGAATGCTTTAGAGAAGTCAGTGAGCTAATGACTACATCATTAAATGCTTTTTTTTTTTTTTCTGAAGGGACAATGCAAAAAATTGCACCTACTGACGTTCTCCTACACTTGCTGAACACTGATGGAAAGCAAATAGTGTATGTGAGTGCAGTAAGGCGGTGTACGGTTCATTTCAGCAGTGCCAGTGTGGCACCTCCACTGGTGCAGATTTTTACAAGCATGGCACATGAAGGGTCTTATTCATGTCCAGTGAAAATGCATAGCTAATGTTTGTGACTATGTTGTTAAACAGCATTTTGTAGCCAATAGCTTGCTCCATCAAATAGTGTTATTGTGCTCTTTGTATCCCTTGCATGGAAATAAGCAGAAGGCATTACTTTTGGAGCGACCTACATTACTGTTCACCAGTGTAAACTGGGAGGTGATGGAGGCAAGAGAGTTCCATGTGAAGGATTTTTTGTCAGCTTGGGTCTTATCTCGAGAGTCTGTATGGTGGTACAGTGCTCTTTTTTTGTTTATTTTCTTTAATTCTTTTAAACTTTCATGACTTAAATTACACAAATGACAGAATGTGGGGTTTTGTTTTCTAAATCCATTTTAATCAGATCTTTAATTACCTGCTCACACTAAAGTCTATAGCCACAGTGGATAAAATAATGATTATGTTAAACAACACTCAGTAATCTTAGACACCACTGGAAGTAGGCAGTTATTGAGTTGCTCAAGTCCAGTCGACTACAGTCCTTCACATGACATGTTACGCGCCATTGCCATGCAGTGTTCTGCATTTCAGAATCTGGGATTGCCACAGTGGACTTTTGTGCTGTAAATCTGGCCTAACTGCCACTGTAATATAGAAGCCTACAAACCAATCAGCAAAAAAAAAAAACAAAAACAAACAAAAAAAAAAACAAAAACAAAAAAACAACACCCAAAACAACAACAAAACCCAGTTAATTTTCAACTACACAAGTAGTTTTCCTTCCCATGTTCAACGGGCTTCTTCACACTTCTTTCATGCAAACAGATGGCATTTAACTGCAGCTATCAGGTGTTACATTCACAGCATGGATCTGAAATTCCTGTTATGATAGTGTACTGCACACATTTCACAGGCAAATAAATTACAAAATGTGAAGTCACCCTGAATTTTTAACTTTAATGAGCGACTGTAAGCTACACAACTTTGTTGCTCGAAATAAATCTTCCACTGCCAGATTTTATCTTTTTGATAAGAAATGTCTTCCGTGTAGCTTCTAAGAACATAACAAGGATTCAATTTGTTGCACAAATAATACACAATAAACACTTTTAATTCTATAAATACTTCTGCGTGGGCATCACAGATCCTACGTGAGATCCCATTTCCTAACACTTTCTAGTGCCTCGTTAACTAATCCTGTGTTTTGGTTGTTGTTGTTAATTTGTTTTGTTTTGCTTTTTTGGATTCTATATTTATTATTTCCCTATTCAAAGTTGAGATATTCCCTCTTGTTTTATCAGTTTGGCCATTTGTTTTGAAGAACTTGGTACTTTAGGAAAAAGTCATTTAAAAAGGAGTTATGTATTTTGGCCTTCTTTGCTACTACCTTGCCTTTAAACTTGATTAAATATTTTTATCTCAGTCAACACTTTATGCTGTTTCTCCTGTTACTTGATAATGATTTATTTCTCCTCAATCTCTGAGATCCTTTTATTTGTGTCTCAGGTTTTGCCTTCAGTAATCGTTATCTTTTGTACCCCATATACTCATTTTATTTTTCTGTCCTTGGGAGTTGGGTCTTGCCTACATTTTGTCTTCACCTCTGCCATGCATTTGAGGACACTGAAGAGATTATTTAGCAAATTAATTTCATACTACCAACATCTTCATTTCTTTACAAAGCGGTGAGATCTTTTTGTGTCCGGTGATTTGTATATCTTTGGGAACTGGTACTTTGAAGCTTCTTCAGATTTAGTGTTTGACCTGCGCCATACTATGTAGCAAAAAGGCTTTTAACAAGTCAAGAAACAAACATAAAAAATTGAATTTTCCAGTGTTCTTTGCCTCGGTCTTCACTGCCAGCCAAGTTTCCCACATCTCATGTTCTTGAATGACAAGGAAAGTGCCGGAGAAAGAAAATCCCTTCCACTGTAAGAGAAGAAGTCTGGAACTACGTCACAAGGCAGAATGTGTACAAGTCTGTGGGGCTGGACAACAGCCTGCAGCAGGGGGTTTGGACCTGTATGATCTTTAAGATCCCATCCAACCCAAACCATTCTATTATCCTGTGCTCTTTCAGTCACAGAACAGCATGTCTGAAAAAGATCTCAGAGTGTTATCATGTTCATTCCTTTCCTTTAAACTGAGATGAGTTTTATGTACCTGATTTTGGACAAATTCTTTCAGTATATTCACTAAGAGGGAGTCTATAATTATTAGGTAATTTGTTTCCTTGTTAATTTCCTTCTCTGCCTTTTTTTCCTTTCTTTTACAGTGTCTTAGCTTTGTTTAGTTTAGATTACCTTCAGTTCTGTCTATTTGAACACAGAAAAACAAATTCCTTCCTCATCAAGCACAGCTGAGGTGTGTTAAAAACCATAACAAAAATCTTCTTAAGTTTTTAATTTTCTTCAGCCATTTCTCTTGATTCATGTTTTCCTGACCTCTGCATATTTTTGTCTTCTCTGATTGCTCCTGATTCACATTTGCTTAGCTTTGGCTTTATGCTGTCTGAGTATAGAACTGTCTTGTGTGTGTTTAGTATTCATCTTTATACTTTCTATATGACATCTACCTTTCCCCTGCAATGACATTACTGTCTCCTGTTCTGGTTGTGATTGATTTTAGTTTTGACTGACTGATAAACACAGAAAGGCATTAAAAAAGAAAAAAAAAAGAAAAAAAAAAAAACAACAAACCAAAACAGAGGAAAAGAAGTGTAAAGAAATCTATATTAATCTACTTTATGACTTCAAAATTACTATTATTGTTGTTGTTGTCAATGAGATATTGTAATAGTCTTCAAAAAGTATTCTCTTTGCTCAAAAAATCCCTTCATAAAGAACTGCTTTCAGTCACTGAAGTCGATTATTTTTGGTTAAATATCTTTCCAGATAAACCAAGGCTTTTTTCTGATTGGAACTCTGCAGCATTTCTCACACTTCTTGTCTTGCTTCACTGAGTCATGTAACTTGGCTGTGCTCAAACTACAATTAAAAATAACTTTTTTTTTTTTTTTTTTTTTTTTTTTTTTTTTTTTTTTTAGTATAATGTCAAACGAAGACTTTGTCTCAGTTAAGCACTAGCAGAACTTTTTAATCTGTTGAAGTGCCTTTGTCATAAGTCTTAACAGAACACTTGCCGCAAGTCTTAGCCTGCTGTGCCCTCAAGGCATCAGCTTCACTATTGTAACAGATGAGGGACCACACTTGGAAAAAGTGGCAGAGGCTCATTGAGTGTAATGTATTGTGAGTGTGTGTCATCCTGTAAGTGTCTTGGAAGCTCTTTGAAGAGTCTGTCTTCTGTTACCAGTAAGTGCTAAAGTGATGATTCACTATCCATTATTAGTTCTCACATACCTATACCAAGTTAATGAACGGGAATATCTGGAAACCAACTGTGCTAGTGTAATTCTGTGATACTCATAATGCAATACTGAGCCTACAAAGCAGCTCTGAGATAGTTGGCTACTTAAATTTACACAATGGGGAGAACAAAGGAAATCACACACATCAGTAGGTGGATGACACAAAGGTTTGGCAGTAAGGTCTGTTGATGAATTGTTCGTTAAATGTTGTTGATACTGAGGGAACATCTACAAAATTTGGATGTCTTTTTCTATTCTATAGCAGTAAAAGTTATATTTACATTTATATGATTTTTTCTAATTGTCTGTATTATGTGGGAACAAATCTGTAGTTTCAGAAAGAAGCAATATTCCCACTGAAATATGTATTTTTTTCCATTTATTTGAAAAGAAAAATGATTTAGCTATTTCATGAACAAATTTCATAGGTAATTACTACGTGTGAACAAATTATTTCCCTCTCCGTTATCTGTTGCTACTGGAATGGTTAATAATTTATAAGTACCATTATGCACTGATGTTCTTAGAGCTCTCTATTAAACACTGTCAACATTGAACTAGCAAATGATCATTAATGATTCTTAAAGTGCCAAGAATAAATTAATAAAGAGTTCTATTTGACTTTTAAAAGCCATATTTATTCCTATGAAATTCAGCGGCAAAGGAAATAAGCCTGTTCTGTGTAAAACCAGGTTACCTACATGATTACTCGCATTAGCTGGTTATTTTTTGGCTTCCCAACTTATCGTCGCTGTTTGCCCTTTGTTATGTTTTAGAGTCATCTTTATGTGGTGCTTTTAAATTGTCAGAAAATTAATTAATGTGAGACCAACTACAAAGCATCTATTTTATAGGTGTGTTGGGCTTGGCAATGCCTGTAACTTCTATGAACTGGATTTGCCTGAGAAATATGATTTTCTTTTCTTTCCATTGTTGTGTTTTATGTTCTGTCTAAGGACTAAATAAATCAAAGGGAAGGATAAGGAATTCACTGTTGCCCTGCTATTGACATTGTGCCAAGGTGGGTGGATGGTAAAGCTCCAGATTTTTGCTCATCCCACTCATATTTTGAAACCCATTCTGCTGTCAACAGCAAATCCTGTCCTCTGCAGACCTCCTAGACCACGTGTGATTTAGCGATGGACCAGTGAAGGATGGGGAAGAGCTTTCATCCACTTTTCTGATTGCTGATGATTTGAGAGAGGGTAACTAGGTTTTTCCAGTGCCAGAGCATGAGCAAAATATGAACAGCATTGTTTCTGAAGTGGTGTATTTTTGTTTTAACCACAGTCTAAGTTGGTCTGTGTAGAATTACAGAGCACTCCTGTGTTAAAAATAATCATATCACGGTGTTTGGCCAGACACTGTGCAGCAGCTTATTTCTAGACATTCAAAGATGTGATAAAATGTGCATTGATTTAACTTGCAGTTGTCTAGTATAGAAATGTCACAGTACAATAGTTCTGATTTAATGCACTTGTACATGTACTGTACAGACAGAATACTCCAGTCTGTTACACAGATAGAATAATTTCATTCCATGCCCGGGAGTGCATGACTCATTGGTCTTAGCTAGTTCTTTTGCGTCAATTGGTGTGCTTGTTTAAAGTGAATAGTGCAATTGAGAGGGTGCTCTGTTAACAGAAATCCCACTGCTTTTCCTTTATGCCTCGTCTTTGCTGGGGCAAAAATATCTGACCTGACAGAGAAGGAAATGTATGGTTAAACTGTTCGGTATTGTACACTGCGCAGAACCAGATGCATCCCTCTGGTCACGACACTCAGAAATGCAGTTGGAGGGGGAAAAAAGATGCTTTGTCTGAAATACAATTGCCTTGTATGCTTTTATATTTCCTAAACTGTCATTCATAATGAATATAAATGCTACCATACGCTTCTATTCTTTAAAGCCAGAAAAAGAAGCCAGCACCTGCCTGTTTTACATGGAATAGATACTAGCTTACATTAATCCTGCTTCACCCATGTAGAGCCACTTATGTAATGATTTCAGCTGAAGTCTTTTAATGTGTTTGTGAAGAAATGCCTGCTGTGTAACCACCCAGGGAAAACAAAGAATGGAAGAGTGACTCTCTCATTTCCCATTTCCAAAGTCCAAAGAATAAATAAAAGAAAAGCTTATGTTTCTCTGCGTGCACATCTTTGATGATTTAAAATTATTTTAAATGAGCAAAAGGGCAGTCCAGGATATGTCTGTCAGACTTCCTGGTTTCCAGCCTTCTTTGCTCCTGTGCATTCTTTCCTCATTTGCTGTCTAGACAATATTGGAAGAGTAGCCACATTTCTCTTTGCAGTGAATATCAGAATGGTAAAGCAAACAGGATGGATCACTGAGTACCTGGTCACTAATCAGTAAAATAAAATACTGAATGAATTTAATGAAGACCTTGAATTGTTCTGAGTTAACGTATTTAGTGTCATTTTTGTAACTCTTGCTTTCTTCTGTATGTACGTTGTCACTGAGCAGGTTTTTTAACCTTGATTTTACAATTTGAAAATTAAAGGACATCAAGGATTGTTTCTTTCTCACCCTCTCTCACAAGAGCAAATGAATATTTCCCCTTCCCATAAATTATACTGAAAATTATTCATAATCACTAATTATGTCCTGCCAGATCAGATCTCCTTGTAAATACAGAATCCCGTGATAAATTTTATTCATATAATACTGCTCATTTTTAGTAACAAAAACAGAGGTGACAGCACTCATCACATTTATTTATTTATTTATTTATTTATTTCAAATGATCATGAAATCAAGGTTAAAGTATCGGTCTAGATATACTTGTCATCCTGGGGCAGGAAAGGCTCTGGGGGGCCCCACAATCCTGCCCTGCCTGCAGACTGGGGATGGATAAGATGGAACCAGGCTCTTCACAGAGGTGCATGGAGGGAGGATGGAAGACAATGGGCAAAAAGTGAAACAAAAAAGAGTTTGAGACTGAGTGCAGGGACACGTTTTCTCAGCATAAAGACAGCTGAGCAACAAAAGAGGCTTCTCCACAAACAACCTGGCCTGACTCACAGTCTGTGGGCAAGAAGTTGGACCACTTGGGGACCCTTTCTACCTAAATTATCCTATGAATTTATGACATCTTTTATCTTAAAAGATTCCAAGCTACTGGAGAAGTCTTATGACAGTCATAGAAAAGAAAGAAAAAGAAAGGATGTATTTCAGCTTCAAGTAGAGATCTCTTTTCTCAGCTGACAAGAGGTGGATAGGAACAAGGACAAGAGAACGAGATCCTTTCAAATGGAAACTACAAATTAAAGTTGTAGAAAATGAATTACATTTTTATCAAATTTTTCATTTACAGAATGACCAGAATATTTGTCACAAAACAAATTTGTAAATTCATTCATCAAGGTAACTATCAGGTAACTGTCAGGTCTGGTTCATTTTCTTTTTCTCTGACAAATTTTGATCTTGACGTTGAATATTGGTTTCTGAAGGTTTCTGTCCCTTTTATAAATCAACCAGTACAAGACAAATCTACTTTCTCTCCACCATTCTAGAAAACCTGCCTGGCAAACCTCTGGATGCTGTGCTCTACTCCTCCATTTCTCTAGAGCGACAGCTTAAACGACACTTGTCAGTCCATAACTGGGAGTCATACTTTCACAGAACATCCCAGGAGATGTTCACAGGAGAGAGAGGAGCCAAATTAGGAACCACCGCACAGATTGCAAACAGCTGCCACAAACATCAGTCTGGCAAGAGCCTTGGGGCTCTCCATGTGAACATAATCACAGTCCTCAAGTGCTAGACCAAAGAATTTCTCTGTTTCTCTCTCAACATACTCTTAAAAAAAAGGAAAATAAAAGATCCTATACTCCCTGTTAGAGAGTGTTTTGATGTTGTTGAGCTTGGATCTGGCAGTAATAAGGTTGAGACTCTATGGGTAATGATCTGGGGGAGAGCTAGCAAGGCTTACATCCTGGTGGGGGTCTGTTATAGGCTGCCTAAATAAGACGAAGAGACAGACGGGCATTCTATGAGCAGCTGGCAGATGTTGTGCAATTGCCAGCCATTGTTCTCATGGGAGACTTCAACCTCCCTGATATATACTGGAAATACAATACAGCGTAGCAGTGTAGGAGCTTTCTAGAGTGCATGGAAGATAATTTCTTCATGCAGCTGGCAAGAGAGCCTGCCAGGGGAGGTGTCCCAATAGACCTGCTGTTCACAAACAGAGAAGAACTGGTGAGAGATATGGAGATCAGGATCTGTCTTTAAAAATCATTTATCCTTGGGGTGCTCTACCTCCCGATCTGGAAGTCTCAGATGGGGAGCAGAATGAACCCACCACGATGATTCAGGTGGAAATTATTAGAGACCTCCTACTCCATTTGGACCATCGCAAGTCCATGGGGCCAGATGGGATCCACTCGAAGGTACTGAGAGAGCTGCTGGAGGTGATAGCCAAGCCACTTTCCACCATCTATCATAGTACTGACCATCTGGAGAGGTGCTAGAAGACTGGAGGATACCGGTATGACTTCTATCTACAAGAATTGTAAAGAAGGCCCAGAGGACTGGACTGTCAGCCTGACCTCAGTGCCAGGGAAGGTTATCGAGCACATTAGCTTGAGAGAGCTCACACAGCATGTGCAGGACAACAAGGGGATCAGCATGGTAAACAAATGGCTGGATAGCTGGCCCAGGGAGTGCTGGTGAATGGAATTAAATTCAGCTGGAAACTGGTCAGGAGTGGTGTTCCCCAGGGGTCGGTGATGGGGCCTGTGCAATTTTGAATCTTTATCTGGATGAGAAGTTTGAGCGTACACTCAGTAAGTTTGCAGATATTAGTGGTGTGTGGAGGGTTGGACTAGATGATCTTGAAGGTTTTTTTCCAACATTGGTGATTCTGTGATTCTATGATTCTATGTAAATGGGAAAATGAGAAACTGAGTTCTGAATAAACAGCGGATGTGAGGAGTAAAACTATGCAAGATTAACACGAGGAGAGAAGAAAAAAAATAGATCTCATTAGATTCTCATCTATTTTTAAACAATGGGTATGAAATAATAAAAATTAATTGATATTTAACTCAAAAATGCTGTTTTTAAAATGCATCTGTGACTGTATTTAAAAAAATACCCTGCATGTTGGAATAGAAATTGGGAAGATTCTGCATTGCTGCTACTTTTATGGTCTGGTAAACAAGACAGGGAAAGTAAAAACTTATTTCAGTTGCAGTGTTCATCTATGCTAGTTGTGCTGTTATCTAATGCACCATTACAGTACCCTTTTTTAGCAGATCTTTTGATGCAGAAGGAAGGGACGGAGGGTCTGTGCAGCCTGTGGCTCCCAGGAACCTCTGCAAGCAGAGCTAGCAACAGTGAGTCCAGATGGCAGAGCATAACATCAGATGTCTGGCTACCCGTGTGGGATCTGGCATTATATACTTCAGCCGTCCGGGAGTTTGTAATGCTGGGGTAATCTTAATTTTATATTTGCAAATGGACTACAGCTTTAACCATGTTGTGAGAAACAGCAAGGAGGTGAATTTTGAACCTGTACACTTTTACAAGGACAGAAACATCATTTTAAAGTTGATAACATGGAACAAATAAGAATCCAAATCTAGTTGGGATTTTAAGAGAAACTTTTGTTTGTACAAGTAGGAAAAACAAAACACATTTCAGAAAAGAAACAAGTAAGAATATTCTGTGAGGACAATGAAAAATACGGTAACCCTTTATCATTTATCAAGTGGACATTAAGCAAAAATAATCTAAAATACAAATAGATAAATATGCATAGACTTGGTGTAGTTGAATTGAAGAATGCCAGGTGTTAAAAAGTATGTTTCAATATATGCAAGCCTGATTTTCTTCCACTGCATCTTCTTTGACAGAGCACTAGATAGATAGATGTAGTTCAACCTGAACTTTCATCTTAGAGCAAACTGCCAAAGTGCATTTGAGTAAGTCATTATACATAATAGTGCCCAGAGGAGAGCACAAGAAGGCCTGAAGTCCACAGACATAAGTCTGCTGTATAACCCACTTCTTGGATTGGCATCAGCACACAAGAATAGAAATTCTGGTGGGGAAGCAAAGTGGCAAAATCTGTTAAGGGATGCCTGTTTCTTAGTGCAATGAAGAATGAAAATCTCAGTGAATTCTTTCAGAGGTCTTCCACAGTGACGTGTGGCTGAACAAAAACACGGCAGATGAGGTTGATCAGTGATAAATATAAGATATTTCTTGCAATGCAGACTTTTTCAGCAGATTTAGAATGGTACTTTTAGAATGTGGCAGATTCCAAAGTTACATTAGCATTCAAAAAATGCTCTTGAAATCCTTCTGAATACTTACAGAAAAATATCACTCCAGTGCTTAGTGATGGTTCAGAAAGCAAGAATTAGTTAAAAATTAGGAAAAGAATAGAGAACAAGACAGAATGTATCACTGTGCTGCTGTGTAAAAGCACGGAAGCATAAAAGACCTGAATAATGAATGTAGAAGAGGAACAAATCTGACTGGAAATATAAAAATCTGATCAATTTTATTCTGCAAATGTACACATTAAATAAACTGAGATTCTTTTGCTTGGCAAAGATATGAAGAAGGCTATAATGAAGACACAATAAAAAAGTCTCAAATAGAAATAAGTAGGGACCCGTTTTCAGCATTTTTTATAAAATTTAAAAAAGAAAAAGGAATAATCCAATGGAATTGCAATATAGAAGTTCCACAGCCAAGAGAAAGAAATTAAATTTGAATACATTTTGGAGTTCACTGTCACAGTTGTCTTCAATACCCACTGTGTGCCCTGGTTAAAATAATTACTGGGATAATGTATAGATGTAAAGTTCACTGAAAGATGACAAGAAATCTTTAGAGGAAAAGATTATTAACCATAAAAATACAGATATGATTCTGGATCAATTAGTCCATTACTCAACAATCTATAGGAAAGAATTATGTTGTTTTATTTCTCCTTCTTGTCTTTTCCAATGTAAGTGACAGTAGAACACAACAGCATAAGGTTTGTGGAACCTTATTTAGTACAAGTTGAATCTATACCTTTCCATTAAAAAAGGTTAAAAAGGTAAAAAGGGTGAAAAAAGGATATGCAGGACTTTCTGAATGCTGTTTTTATCTATTCTGAAACAGCAAAGAGCGGATCAGAGGAGAGAAAAATAAGTTCACCAGCGTGAAGTAATAAATAGATATGATTTTATAAAAACTGCCCATTATGTTGCAAGTTATTACGATAGTGATGATAAACTGCTCAAACACTCCTGTGAGAGGATACCATAATAGCTCTTAGTCAGGAGTAGGAGGACGTAGCTGTCATAGACAGAACATAATAAAAGCCAGAATTATTATTTTTTATTCCTACTCCTCTAAGCCTCAATTTCTCTACTACTTCATATTTTATAGCGGATAGAATAACATTCTATCCACTATTTTCCACCAGCACTTTGGTTTCCATTTGCTCTCCAGTTACTAGGTTTACAATAAATAATCCAGCCCTTATAATTAGACAGCCCTTACAGTTCTACTGTCCATTCCTACGCTGTCGGTGCTGTCAGGGTGCAGCTGTATTGTGTTCCCAGCATTCCCAATCATTCCCAATCATTCCCAGTAGCTGCAATCTGATGGTTCCCCAGTCGATCTGAGTCTCTGCCAATTAGATTATGACAAGTTCTCCACTTTTCTGAGAATATTTGCATTTCTTTTTTATTGATGACATTATGGTAAAGCGGTTTTCAAATTATGTTCCATGGCGCTCTTGTTGTTAATGCCTTTTTTTATGAGAAGCTCTCCAACCCCAATGAAAATTGATGAATCATTTGCTCTACTCTTACATTTTAAACTGGTTTGGTTTTTTTTTTTTTTGTGCTCAAAATAACACAGCGATACCACTATCTATAATCACTTTATTCTGACAGTTTTGTCCACCATCTTTGCAAATCCCAGACGTCAGGATGTTATGATTCCCTTTGGCTACTGTAAATCAAGAACAGACATTTTCAAATAAAGAAAGAGACACGCAGCCCATTCTTAATTTTCACACTTAGTATACGAAGATTTTCTTTGATTAAATGTGATGAAAACATTTGATAACATTTGATTATATAGTTCAGGAAAAGAGAGAAAAACTGATTTCATACTATTTGTAAGTTCAGGTTTAGTCACTATCAGAACCTGGGTCTCCTCCTACATTGTTTTATTGATAGTTAAGTCCATCTCTCATCCAACATGGATTTAGATGATTGTGGTGAGTTAACTTGCGATGCTAGATCTCCATCTGGATACTGTGATGCTCTTCCTCCTCGACAGGATGGAGAAGAAAATATAATTTAACAGCTCATGGGTTAAGGTAAGGACAGGAAGATACCAATTGCCATCACAGGCAAAACAGACTTGACTTGGGGAAAAACTATTTACTGTTAAAATAGTTTTGGTTAGTGAAGATAAAAAAATGACACAACAACACATTTCTCCCACATCCTCTCAGTATTTCCAAGGCTCAACTTCACTCCTTCATTTCTTACTGCTCTACCTCTGCTCTGAGCAGCACAAGGGGATGGAGAATGGGGACTGTGGTCAGTTCACAACAATTCCTCCTTGCCATTCCTTCTTCACACTTGTTCCCTTCTCCATTGTGGGTCCTTCCCACAGGCTGCAGCCCTGGAGGGTAAGCCTGCACTTCTGTGGGCCCTCCATAAGCTGCAGTTTCTGTTAGGGAATATCCATTGTAGTGCCCTCCACTGGCTGCAGAGAAATCTCTCCTCCAGTGCATCTCTTCCTCCATCTTCAGCCTAATGTTGCTCAGCTGTGCCCTGTGCCCAGGACCTATGCCCAGGACCTCTTGAGCTCACCTTGACCTCTTCTGGTTTTTATTTGCTATAACATTTTTCTGGTATTCAAGTGCTTATTACTAACACATTTAATTTGTGTAGATACATGAATATGCATGTACAACCATCATGATAAAACTGTAGAGTCAGTGCATCCACTTTGCCACAACTGATCGCAGCTGAGGCTGGGGGAGGCCAATGCTCAACTCTGAAACTTCAGCAGGGTACCAGGAAGCAGACTGCAAGAAAATAAAAGCCTTCATGAAGGGCTTGAATCAAAACAACTCCATGTGCACTCAACCCTGTAGAGGAAAAGACTCATACCATGGAAACCCTTGCAAGAAAGGCCTCAAATTTTCGCAGCCTCTCTGACTTGTATTCTGCTTGAAGAAGACTAAATCCTAAACTCTCAGAGGGATGCTGAAAGGATGAGCACACTGAAAAGGAGCAGATATTAAAACCTTTAAAATTCATGTTGTGTTTTTGAAGCTTTCAGAATTAATCCGACCTATAAACATTATTTGGATTAACAGAATATTCCTGGGCTTTGATTTAGGAAAGCAACCCCTTTTGCCAGAAGTCAGTTTGATGCTGAGGGCACATGGGTATCTTATGGATAGCTTTGCATTGCCAGTTACCCCATAAACCAAAGAGACGGTGTTTCTTTCTCCCCAGTTCAGCTCAGTTAGTAAACTTGATGTCTCTTATCACAGCTTTTTTTTTTTTTTTTTTTTTTTCCCCACCTCTCTTCTTCAGCCCCAGTGCTGTTTATGTTGCTTTCTAATTTATGCTAAACAGTGAAGCTGCTTTACACTGATGAGTCCGAATAGCCATGTAAATCTTAGGCAGCTCTTTCTGCACACTGGAATGTAGGAGCTATTCTGTTAACAATTCAGATATCTTTGATGCTTCTCTTTCTGAAGCAATGACAGTATAATTAAAGTGCCAGGAGCATAGATTCTCGTTTTCCCAGTGAGTTGCTTTCACTTATGAACCAGTTTCATTCCCTTTCCTCTAACTGAGTGTTCATTGCAGGCAATCACAGACATCTACAGTTTTGTTGCACTAGGGCTTCTGCAGTACTCTTCCTGGAGTGCAATTTTCTGCACGCTTTGAAGTAATCATGCAGTAATGTGTTTGGCATTCACTAAAATCACTTCATGCTAGACTGTATTAAGTTGTGAGAATGTATTTTCTTCAAGTTTTCTCTCCTGCAAGAGAAATCTCTCAGAAATCCAACTGTCCAACCTGGCACATTATGATCTGAGAAGCCCGTCCTATTTTCTGTGTCTGGAATATCTGACCTAAAAGAAGCATTGCTGGGAATTGCACTGCAGTCACTCCATTGAAATAGGACCTCCAGGCTAACCTTTTAAAAAATACTGAAAGAGTGTGCTATCTGCTGTAAAGCAATTGCTTTTGTTCTTGCTTTCAACTTGTTCTCTTTATGCTCTGTTGTTTTTATTTCGCGTTTTTTTCTTTTAAAACACTCCTTTCCCCTGCCCCTCCCCCCCCCCACCAGTCCTTTAATGACTACAGTATTAACTTGGATGTCTCTTATTGCTGTGGTTTAACCCAGCAGGTGGCTAAGCACCACACTCCCCACAGCTTCCCAGTGGGATGAGGGAGAGAACTGAAAAAAAACCCAAACCTTTAAGTGTGGGCTGGAGATAAAAACTATTTAGTAAGACAGAGAAAAGGAAGAGGGAAAAAAGGATAATTGTTACGACAGTTAGATATACGTGTATATGTATATAGTAAGTGATGCACAAGCAATTGCTTACCACCTTCTGACCGATGCCCAGCTAGTTTCTGAGCAATGGAAGGCCACCCCAAATACTCTCCCCTTTTTTCCCACTTTTCCTTCCATGTGCTATTTTACGTTATGGAATATCTTGCCAGTTTAGGCCAGCTGTCCTATTTCTGTCCTCTCACAGGTCCTCATGCCTCCTGAGCCTTCTTGCTGGCAGAAGCTGAGAAAACTGGAACATCCTTGTCTGTGTACAGCACTGCTCAGCAGCAACTGGAAATATCAGTGTGTTACCAACATCCTTTTTCTCCTAAAACCAAAACATTACATCATAGCAGTTACTATGAAGAAAAACAGACACTCGAGAGTTAATAATGGATGACAAGCAAAGGACAAAAGGCAATAGACACAAACTACAACACAAGAGGTTCAATCCAAACATCAGGAAGCACTTCTTTACTCTGAAAGTGATGAAACACTGGAACAAGTTGCCCAGAGAGGTCATGGAGTCTCCTTCCTTGGGAATCTTCAAAAGCAGAAGGTTCTGGTCCTGGGCAATCTGCTGCAGGAGGACAGTTGAGATTGATGACCTCCAGAGGTCCCTTCCAACTTCAACTATGAAAACAGCAGTTCAAATAAAGATTTGACGATCTCAAGCCATACTTGACTCGCAAACCTTAAGTTAAATTACCTGCATATTCCAGAACCCTGTTTCCTGAAAGGTGGTGTCACTCCTGTTCAACAGTGCATTTATTTATTGTTTCCCACATATTCCACTGATAAACTTCCAGAAAAAGCATTTCTGTTGTTGGCCCTATTCAGACTCAGTGATTCATTACTGCCTGATCTGAAGTTGAGGATACCTATTGGCAAAGGCGAGGGATTGATGCCTGACTGATGGATCGAGGATGTTACAGGTAGAAAGGGTTGACAGTTCTGTAGCCATAACCTTGCAGCAATTGAGATTTTCAGGTTAAGAAACAATTACATCCATTCACCTATATTCCACTTTTGCATGTCCAGGAGTACACAGACAACACAGTCAGGTGAAGGCAACTGATTGTTATAAAGATAGACTTGGTGATGAAGTGTACTTTATGCTTTCAAGGGCTTTTTTTCCTTTTTCCTCCTTTCATCCCCCTATTCCCCTCCCCCCCCCCTTACAAATTTAATTAAGTCTTTTGATTATAATTTTATTTTGTTTTTAATTCATTTAAAGATATCTACCTGTACATTTTTAATCCATCACAGTTTTAAGACTCTGCAGCTCAGCTAACAGAAATGAAGTCTGAGAGTCTGAATTCCAGTAAGTTTTGGATAGCTCCCATGGTGGTTATGACTGATGTATCTAAAACAATAAATTGGAGAAAACCAACCTTCTGTCACAACAATGTAGCGACTCAGATCAGGAGGAGATCTTACGTGTATTCCGGCTGAGGGAAGTTATTTCACTAACAGATGAAATCCATAAATACAAAGAAAATGTATCAAAGTTCTAAAATGACACGGATCACTCTTTTCTAGAAAACTGAGTGTTTCACTGTGTATATTTAATGTCTTAAAACAGAGAAACAAACATTAAATGCAGCAGTGTTCTTCATCAGAGGGATGTTATCCGAACAGCCTGCAGATCACGCAGTTTATAATAACTCAAGTGGGAAGGACCTCTGCTGGTAGTCTCGTCAAACTGCCTCTAAAAGCAGAAGCTGTTTAGTTCAGGTAGCTCAGGAGCCCCAAGGCCCCGGTATTCTCCAAGGTCAGTTGCAAGGATGAAGGTTCAAAAACCTGTCCAAATAACCTGTTTCAATGTTTGATTAATCTCATTTCAATATATATATATCTTTTTTTTAATAAATATTGTATGAATATCCTGTGTTTCGAGTGGAGCCCATGGATTGCTGTCCCATCACAGTGGATGTGCAAGAGGAATCTAGCTTCCTCTTCTCTATAAGTTTGCATTAAGGAGCTGAAGAAACACTATGAATTCTTTTAGCCTTATCTTTTCAAGACCAAAATCAGTTCTTTCAACACCTCCTCATACATCATCTGCTGCAGGTGCTGAATCTGTCTGACTTAGAGCTCCACAGATAATCATTTTTACCTTTAAAGATGTGTAGTCATACAGTCTTCCCTACTCTCTACAGTATTTCTAAGATGCTACTGAGAGGCCTCACAAAGGCCTTACATGTAAATGTGATGCTTAGGGACATGATTTAGTGGTATACTCAGAACCTCCCCTCTTTCATCTTCAGTCAATTCCCCATTGTGCTATTGCTATCTACCTGTGTAAAAAGTCATTTCCCTGAAGCTTTGTCTTCTCCAGGCTAAAAAATCCAAACTCCATCAACCTTTCCTCTTAGGAGAGGTGCTCCAGCCCTCTGATCGTCAGTGGATGAAAGTTAATTGTTAATGGATGAAAAAGCCCTTTTAGACATTATCTATTAGATCTACCCTTTTAGACATTATCTAAATTTTTTGAGCCAGTAAATATTGCCCATCAGTAAGTTCCATCTTTGTCCTTGAGGCAGGGATTAATGACCACCAACAAGCTAAATTAATTACTTTTATGTACTTTTCAAATTGTGAAACAAGTTTCAAATCTGTAATCTTGAAACACACGGAATGTGGGACACAAACGTAATTGCAGGACGTGCCAGTGATTGACAGAGAATTTGTTTTGTTGAAAGGAATCTGAATTTAGCAGGCGTTTCCTAGAAGGATGTGGAGTTTGTGCAGGCAGGGCATGCAAACAGGGTGCAGTCCCTCTCTCTGCCCAAGAGACCAGCTCACCTGGCAGTCTTTCCCCTCCCAGAAGAACTAGAGCCAGACATGGCTTCCACTCAGATGAAAGCAGTTGCTAGAAAGAATATGGCAACCCATGCAAACATACTTCTGTACAGGTTTCTGACTTCAGGGAGTGCCCTGATGTAAGTACAAATCTGAATTAATTTCAAAACAAAACAGAACTCATGCTGATGGTCTTTTGACGTTATATGACATACAAGGTAATTAATAATAGCTGTCCTTGGTCCATGGGCCTTGACAAATTTAGATATAGTTGTGTGTGAAGTAATCTCCCTACTTAATCAGGTTTTTCTTCTTAGCAACTTTTTTTTTTTTTTATTATTATTTTGTGGGGAGATAGAAAGGGGAGGAGTGAATTATTGATATTCTTATGGTCAGTAACTGCTTTTCTTTCTCTTCTATTCCTTATCTGCATGCTTCAGGACAAAAATAAGGAACTTTCATGCAGTATGTCATTCATTATTTTCCTTCCATTTTTCCATCCTTCTTTGCGAAGCAGAAATCTTTGTTGTCATAAATATGAACCTCCTGATGTATAAATATGTAAATATGTGTAATTAATATTTTCCCCCTTGTGTTAACACAATGTTCATTATACGAGGTCCATGTTCAGGCAAAGTGCTTTCCTCTATCAGGTTTCAACAAACTCCACAGCACTGCTACGCAGGCACAAAAAGAGATATATTCTTCCTTATTATTATTATTCTATTTTTTTCCTAGGAGGGACAAAAGTTTTAAGTTTACCACCAAATAGAACTGCCCATTGCAACCAGGTGTATATAGCCTACTGGTTCCTAAGAATTGCACTTTGCAATTTGCTGAGTGGCCTTTGAGAATTTTGTTATTTATAGGTGTTAATTTGTATTTTATGTAGACATAAAAAAATCTCATTCCCAATTGCAGTAAAAGATAAAAATATATAAGCCAAACAACCCATCCACCCTCTTCCCCCTACACAACTTATATTAAAAGTGTGCTGTGTTTTCCTTAATTTCTGATATAAATCTACTGAACAGTGTTTGTTTTGGACATTCAGACTATTCTGATCCTATTGAAATAATGAAGTTCATAGTAGCTTAGTTATTTCTCAGTGAGGGAGGTTTTGTTTCACTGACTGCATGTCCATGACTCTTCTTGTTTTCCTTTATTATTTCTTTCCTGTCCATTAGGAAAGGGGAGTGACTGTGAAACTGCAAGTGTGCTTTGCTGCTGGCCAGGGTCAACCCACTTCAGCTAGGGATCAGATACTGTGGAAACAAAGTGGTATCTTAAATAAATTAAATCTAATTAGTCTCCCTTGATGTATGTGTAAACTGTGAAACATTCTTCCCTCTTAACCCAAGTATTTGCAAATGTCTTTTGAGCAGCACATAGAAAACACAAGTTTGAAGCAGTTTGGGTAATATTGCATTAAATGTTCGTTTTTCAACCCCCCCCCTTCAATCTGACGTTTTTCAGTCAGCAGGTCTTTTCAAATAATTTGGGAAAAATTAAGAAAATCTCAGTCCTTACATTCTTTTGTATTGAAATGAGTATTTCTGACCTTTATATGCTCCAGCCTGACCTTGGAAAGACAGATTGCTTACTTCCTACTGAGCACTTATCACTTCAGAAAGCATTCCAAAATTATTTATTTAAGCAGCAAAACAAAGAATTCTTTTATAGATAATCATGATGCAAACTCTAAAGTAGTTTAACTGTGAAAGGTGATGCCTCCTCTGAATGCCAAAGGGCTACCTTGTGTACAAGATAAGCAATAGTAAGAAATCCAGGAAAACTCATTTTTGTTTTTAATAAGTACAGCAGCTAGTAGTAACTTTGGGAATTATCTGAACACTAAAACATGCATGCTCTCGCAATTCCAGCCACCAGAATATCTACAAGGGTGAGCAGAGCTAACGTAGGTCTTGGCATTCAACCTCAGTAAAGACTTGAATGGAGTTTAGTTAGCCTGCTTGCCATGTAGGTCAGATATTCTGCCACATGAATTCTGCGTTCTACTGTTTTCTCGTATAAGAGACAAAATTTATCTCACGGGCATGAAAGTAAATCCCAGCATCATTGATCTGCAGTGACATGGTGGCACAGTTGCCAATGGCAGACAAAAAAATTCTCTGAGTCAGTTTGAACACAGTAGTAGGTATCACAAGTGCACATAATCTCATCTTTTCAGCTGCTGTAGCATTCCTGAGCAAGAACGATCAGATCTGAGCTGTGCTCATGCAAAACACTTGCTGACTCTTCTAGCTTTGATGACTGACTCCTTCCAATTGCTTTTTAAACAGCATTTTGAAGCAGATCTCCACTGCAACCACAGAACAGCCCTCGTGCCGGAGGTGGGAGCCATGTTGTGCCACAGCTGTGGAGAGGGGCCCACAGTGGGGAGGGAGGGCTGAGTGGGCTGCTGCATGTGGGGCTGTGTTGGAGCAGCGCCTGGAGGGTGGGCCCCGTGATGCAGACCCATATTGGACCAGTGCTTGAAGAGTTGCTGCCTTGGGAAGCCCATATGTGATTGGGTTGGGAGTGATGTTCTGGTGGGATCCCATGTGGAGCAGGTGCAGAGAGTTACATGGAGGAGCAGCAGAGACAGTGCTAGGGACTGGGACTGACCACAGCCCTGGTTCCCCTGTACCACCTGGGACAAGGAGATACAAGAGCATAAATGCAGGTGAACATCTGCTATTTTTCACTGTTCATCAGTTAAAAATGGGCAGTATTCTCCCTGTATTCATTCTGCTTTGTCCATGGTAGATATTGGTGAGTGATCTCCCTGTCCTTATCTCACCTGTGAGCTACATTTTCACCATATTTTCTCTCTCCGTTCTGTTGAGGAGAGGGAATGATAGAGAAATGTAATGGAGCTGAGCTGCCTCTTGGTGTGAAGCTACTGGAGCAGAAAATCACTGGTGGTATGTTTGTTTGTTTGGGGTTTAAAAAAGGAGTTTAAATGGTTTAAATAAGGAGGTTCAGACTTACTGCAGATCTACATCACCTCCAGCAGACATCTGCAACCTACCAGATCTCTGTTAGCACCACTCAGGGCAGCTTATGTACTTCAGGTCACACTTACACAGGAGTAAAACATCCATCAATCATTCATATCCACTTTGCAGTCCCATATATGCTTGATATTCACCCTCAGAAACGTTCGATACAGACCTTACACTTCCAATGAATATGCAAAAGGGAGCCTCCTGAAATGACTTGACATGGGGAAAGAGCAAAATCGGGTCGAGTTGTCAACATCCATTAGTTCTGTTCGCAGTCTCACTGTATTCATAGAAACCCTGCTATTCTAGAAGTATCTGTGTGCCTAATTTAAGAATGGAAACAAGAAAGCAAGACAGATTTTTAAATTAGCTTCTGGGAAATGAGAATTCAGCAGGAAATGAAATGAAAGGTAATTTGATCTGAACAGTAATAGAAATTGTGACTTTCAAGGTCTCTTGATGAGACATTACACTAGAACAGAAGTTGCTGGTTTGCCATAAGTATTAATATAGTCAACAACTGTTTCTCATTACTGTACATCCATCATGGCATTATTACTTTTCAGTTTAAACCAGATTTGTACAGGAATTATTTTTCCTCTCTATCTTTGCAGTCCTGCCGAAATAAGCTGTAGAGTTCATAGTTCACAGATAACCTACGCAGGAAAGACGATCTGTAAAGAATTCTAGAGTGAAATATGTAACCTCAGTTCAGGATTTGGCCTTTGCATTACTAATATCTAAGTGACAAGAATGGTAAGGTGTTGTAGTAGCAAATCTGCAAGTCATCTGCAGCTTCTGTGTTACTGCAGAGACTGCATAGCTACCATAGTGCTGCCCAAGTGTCTCCATAGGAAAAAAGTCTCTATATTTGTAACTAGAACTAGCTCAGGCAAAGTACTGCATATATTGCTATACAGAAGCAGAGAGGCACTATAGTTTGTTTACTAGTTGTGTGTTTATTGTACTTTCATTTAGTTATTGTGCATTTGTTCAAACGAGGCTGTATGTTCAGCATTAGATGTATACTTCTTCCACCCCAATGTGATGCCTTCCCTCCTATTTCTTACGACACACTTCAATTTCCTTGAAAATTTCTCCATATTTCCAACGTTATCTGAACAACTTCAATTAGAGTTCTGATGCTTTTGCACTTCTGTTGTGTGAATAAAAATTTGGAAATAAAAAACATCTTTGAAATGACAGCGTGCGATTTTTAAACTAATTTATAACTTTTAGCAAAGTTTAGCAACTTCAAGGGAAAAATGTCATCCCACATTAACTGGCAAAATGTAGAAATAAGCATTTTGAATGCGCTGCTTACTTTTGCTTTTCTGGAGAGAAGTTAACAGACCAGTTGACGTTGATTCAGCGCAGAAAACTGTTGATGCATTTAAAAATCTTACTTAAATTGAACTTATAATGACCATGATTTCAGACATGCATCTGTTTGTAGAGGGTAAGGCTGGCAATGATATTTACTTCACAGATCTATTATTAAAGGCGTAATATTGAAGGCTGAGTGTGAACTGCACTCTGTTAAAATACAACGACAGCACAAACTTTGCCATTGTCTTACTAGTCATTAGGTAACAATTCCATGGCTAAACTGGCACACGGCACCCTGTTACTGACAAAGTTAGCGCATATTTTTTCATAAAAGACAAAGAAATTAAAATGGTAGGGCAAAAAAAAAAAGAAAGGCAGCCTTGATGATAATGTATGCGCATACAAAACAGAGAGCTCCTACTGGCAGAATCTCCATCATGACTCTGCTAATTTTCTCCATCACTTAGAACAGGCAAACTGTTGATCAAAATGTGGGTGATCTGAAAGGAAAGAGAAATTTCTCTGCTGAAAGTTCATGGAACAAATAACACTATGTGGAAATGAGGTCAAAAAATGATAAACAAGGATTCACATTACTGACTTATGAATGTAAGGAAAAACAGACTCTACCATTTGTAGTGAGTTTTTACCAGAATCACACTCAGTGTATTGAAGGAAGTACTTGATTTTTAAATTAGTGAAGGATGTACTATATATTTTTTAAACAAGATTAACTTGACACCATTGTCATAAATGTTCTAAGAAAACAATATTAAGGGAAATTTATCATTTGCTTTGACACTTCAGTGACATTTTTTTAGTCTTATATCCTTCATTTATCTAAAACAGTTCACTGACCTTTCTTTTAATTGTCCTTCCTGTGATCAACCTTTAAAGGAGATAGTGGAACTCATTTTAGAGAAGTTCTTTCAAACTGTTACTAGGGGAAAAAATTCAACAGAACAAATATACTTCTGAAATGCTGTGTTGTTTTTTTTTAAATAAAAATACCGGTCATACATCCCAACATTTTTCATAATCAAAGTATTCTCGTAGAATCACAGAATCACACAGGATGGTCCCTTTAGATACTGAAAGGCTGCAATTAGGTCACCCCACAGTCTTCTCTATGCTGAACAAGCCCCTCAGCCTGTCTTTGTAGGGGAGGTGCTTCCAGCCCGGAAACACTGTTAAATGGATTGCTGAAGGACTGTAGTATCTTTCAATTTGGGACTCTGGATAGTAAACATTCTGGGCTTGTGGTCATGAATGAAATACTCAAGTTTGAAAGTCCAGAGTCTGAGTTTGACATGGAGTTAGATTTAGGAAGCATCTAGGTTCATGGCATAAGAGAGTCAGCATGAGTACTCAGGAGCTAGTGCTTCTGAGCTTTATAGTCAGGAAACTGAAAGCTCTGGAAATACAAGTTTGGTAGTGCTCACTGTAGTCTGTCTGAAATTAGAAGGTCTCAAGGTTTTTCAGGGCTTTTCAGAGAAATTATTAAATGTTAAAATCTCCCAGGGGTAATTTCCATAAGCAGGAATTGACTTAAGAAGAAAAGAAGTATGATGAAACCAACCAGAATGTCAGTTTCTCCAAGATTTCTAAAGGATTTTCTCCTATCTTGATCTTTATTTCTATTTCTATATTTATTTATTTATTCTTTTGTTTTTATTTATTAAGCCTGAGCTCATATCACATTTTAAAAATGACTGTTTTTCTATCAGGTGGGAGGATATCTTTCACCTGGGCCTATCTGAGATCCCCATGTATCTTCTGAGAACAAGTTCAGAAAAAAACTCATTAGATCCGACTTCATTACCATAACATCAACGTAAGCATTTAAATGACTTAAATGGGAGCTGGTCTGAGCAGAAATGAGTTATGTGTGCAAAATGGTAAGGGCCACAAAAGTCCTTGGGTCTCTTCTGTAAATAGTCTGGAGGGGAGATACTTTGAGGAGCAATTCTTCCAAAGACTGAGTGTGTCTTCTACCAAGGCAATTAATGTCCTTGAAAAGGAGAGTCCTTAAACTCCCTTTTATAGGTACAATCTTGACAGTGAACAACTTCAGACAATATTGTGCCAACTCAGTAGGCAAACATTGCTATCCACTTAGAGGGAACTACTCTGTTGTTTAGTTGTCTGCATAATCTATCTATCTATCTATCTATCTATCTATCTATCTATCTATCTATCTATCTATCTATCTATCTATCTATCTATCTCTATCAGCATTCTTGGGTGTGAAAGAGCCTGATAAAAGAAGTGCATTTCTTTCTTTCTGTTGTATGTTTGAGTTTCCAAATGAAACCTGAAAGTTTCATATTTAAACTCTTTCTTTCTATTGTAGTGTTGAGTACCGTAACAAATCAAGTATGAGGAAGTGAATTTTTTGTCCTTCTAGAGTGTGTGTGAAGCAGATCTGCATAAGCAGTATTACCTCTAGGATTTGTTGTGACGGTTCCTGATAATTAATGTCTCTGCAGAACAGGGATCAACAGGTTGTATACTTCAGAGATAGTCATAGACGTGTAAGTTTCAATTTCTAGGAGAACACATTATAATTAATGCTCATAACAAGCATGAGAGACTTAGTAGAAAAACAGGGCTTGTATTTATAAACAGCATTCTCTTGAAAAGATATTTAGCCGTATTCATGTACCACATCAGCACTTAGAAACTCGTTGTAGCCAATACGCTGGGAAATTACAAATTTAGTTCACTGTAAAACATTTATTCTTTACAGCAGAAAATTGAACAAGCCTAAAGAAAGTGAGAATGATTGTGTTTGTTAGTATGTTTTGCACTGATTTAGTGATTAAAAAGAGAGATACAGCATCTAATTTTCCACGGTGAATCTAGTAAACATGATTTAAGTTCAGCATCTTTCCTGAAAGCGAACGTGATTTTCCTTTGTACTCTTAACTCTGCAATGTTGGCTATTCTTATTTTTCTTTTAACTTGCAAACAAGTTGTTTGATACAAACATACAAATTCTTTTTTGATGTTTGTTTTACACAGATTAGTGTTATTAAATACACTAAAATGCTCATAGACACAGAATTTGCAGCTTGAGATGAAGCAGTATCACAATTACATCTGGAATTTTGAAACAATAAGAGAGTCATATCTGTTTTAAATATGATAGTGTTTCCTTTAATTATTAGACCATGTAAAGCTAAGGATACATCTAAAGAAAGCAGGTTTATAATAACTTTTTCTTTTGGGTCTTTTATTTAAACTGTATAGCTGTTATAGCTGTGTGTTCTGCAGATCAATGCAACAAATTATTTGAATTTGGTTTTGGTTGTTTTTGTTTGTTTTTTTTTTCAGAAGTGTAAGGTTTTGGTTTGGCTGGCTACTTAGGAGCAGTACAAAGATCAGACCTCTCTGGGACTGCAATGTAAATGCTTTGTGGACTTCACCTAAGCAACCCCTGCCACCATGTCATAGTTTATCTGCCTTTCTTAAAGCTCAGAGGCTCACTCCATCATTTCTTCATGCAGTGTGCCTTACCACTGATTTTGATAGTCTTTCCTAATACAAGGTTTAACAATTTTTACAGCAAGATGAGAAGAATCGGTCACATATTAGCAAGTTTGATTTGAATCCTTACAAAAGAATAAGGTCCATTTCCCCTTCTGTGAAATACAGCTGTGGTGGCATATATTTCTATTTAATTTTTCAGACAGTTACTTCTAGCTACTGTTCTAGCAGATGCTATTCTGGATCTTCCCCTTAACTGTTTGTGCCACTCAGCATTCTAAGTTGGAAGTTTGATACCCACGTCTTCTAAATTGTGGCATAGTGAATTCCCTTTCCATTGTTTTGTCCGTCAATCATCTTGCATTAATTGAAGGAACTGAGAATTTTTCTTAAAGAAATTTAATTTTACTTATGGAACAATTGAGTAAATACTGTATATCTTTCTCATAATTAAGTAAATATTTGGCTTTTCTTGCTTAGTTCAGGAAGGTTATTTCCATGGAGGCAGAAAATGCACTAACTCCTCAAGGAGGAAAGCAAAAAAACCATAATTTGTGAATCAAAATCTTCATTAAACGAGAACAGAAATTGTCTGTGGAGCAAAACCAATTAACAAGTTCCAAAAAAATCTCCCTGGTGTTCAGCCTTTTTGAAAAATGCCCATCATCAAGTGCCTGATATGTCAGCAACAGTTGGATACTAAATTTTCTGTTTTTATGCATACCCCTCATTCACAAGTGTGTGACGAGCTGAACACATTCTGTGATTTTATTGGTACAGTTTCTTAGTGAAACATTAATAAGTTAAAAAGAGATTTCAGATGCATCAAAACTTGTTAATCCCTGCTCCTTTATTACAATTTTGTGGAGCAAGTGTGCTAATGAGCACAGAATGTGTTTGCACTGCAGTGTGATTACAGTTTCTTTGAAAGCTTCATTGTGCGCATATGCTCGTATTTTGTTGATGGACAAATGATATTTACCGACTTCCTGCTAATTGAGTGTCCAGGAGGGACCTGCAGTGTATTTTAAATTGTTTACTTCAATTTACTTATGATACAACAGACCGGGTGATCATCAGCTGCAGTTTCAATTAATGAATTAGTACCTTGCATGGTAATTAAATAGTAGATGAGTGTGAGCCAGTATCAGGATTGTGAAATATTTATAATGCATGTTAAGTAAGAGTACACTGCTACTAGTATTTCCTGTTTATTAATTAAAATTTGCATCATGTAGGAATCTCAAATCCACTAAAATGTCTGGGACATTCAGTCTGCTAACAGGAAACTGAGGAGTGACGGAAAAAATCATTTAAATTTATGCAACAAAACTTAAAAATAAACCTAGCTTTACTGAGGTTTGAGGTCTCCTCAGATAATAAGCATTTTGTGAAGACTAGAACATTTTATTTTGAAGCCTGGCAAGTGCCAAATATTAAGTTGCTCATCATAAATGGCCACTACACTTAGAAATGAAGCTTGAAGATACAATATTATAGGTTGAAATAGAACTCAAATTAATGAATGCTTCTTTACTGTTGTGTGACTTGTAAGTAATATGAAGTTCTTGTGTAGTCCAAGGTACACTCTTTTGCAATGTATATCTGGTCTGCTATGGTCTTTAACTAACGATCATTAGTTAAAGGGCTTTAATTTAAACAGCAGTCACTGGGTATAAAGTAAAACATCTCAGTTTCTGGGAAGGTATTTTGTATGACTGCATAAACACAGTAATTCCAGAAGCCAGAATAACTGTAATTTGGAATCTGAAGACATATGGGTCATACTTGTTGCATCACACTGACATGATATCACAGATCACATTCATTAGGCAGTCACTGAAAGAGTAATTAGGCAGACATGGAAAGGGTAGTGAGAATTATATTTGTTCAACTTATACCAATTAAAGCTGGACTGGGTCAGCTAAGTCTTTAGTTTGAACACACAGACACCTACGGATACTCACCTCTCTGCTAGTTGGGTTTTGTTTGTTCTTATTATTGTTTCAGTACCTTTCTTTAACAACTGGAGTCATCTGTCTGATAAAGCACCTCTTTCCCACAAGAAGTAATTGTAAAGAATCGCATCTATGGCAAGGAATTTGTTGAAAACAGGCTTTCAAGAACAGTAGAATAAATAAAAATAACAAAATGTAGAAACAATTTTCCTTGAAGCCACTTGAGAAATAATTGCTAGAAAAGATTGAGTTAAAACTGAACTACCTCAAACTGCAACCAGAAACTGTTAGAAAATCTATAATTATTGAATATTCAGTAACTTATTTGAACTTGTAAAACTTGATTGCAGCAGATGGGAACTGAGAAAATACTCAGATAGTTACAGAGCTGATAAACGTTTACATAGTACTACTAACTGTCACTCACAGAATAATTGGAACATTGAAATTATTTCCTAGTAGTATGCTAGAGATTGCTGAAGTAGATATAAAAACAGATAGTGTTTTGTTTACCACTGTCTGGTCTTTAGCATAATATATTGAATTAATTCGATCAATTTTCAGCACAGTTCTGATCTTCTCCTGAAAACCGTGCTGTGTTTTCAGGTGAGTGTTGCACCACATTGTCATGGTATCACTGGTCTCTGGGAGCTTCAGACAGCAAAACAATAGCAAAAATCCATTGCAAGATAGATAATGATGCTGATTTGTTGCCACATCTTTGTTCCTTCAAATACCCCGGCTTTTTTTTTATTTTTTATTTTTTATTATTTTTTTAATTATTATTTTTCTTCCTGTATGTATTTTGCAATAGTTTTTTGGGGGGCATCTCTTCTCTCTTGAGGCTAGAGTGATTTCTGGAAAAAAATGTTGTTCCGTTTTCAAAGCAGGGACCTTTGTGAGACAATTTCCTTAGAAATTTGCTTGTGTAGGATAACCTCTTTGTGGTGCTAATCCAAACAGGGCTAGAGGGCAGGGTGTTGGTTTCTGTGCTGTGTGTATGTGTGTTATTGTAGAACATAAATTTTTGAACAGATACTGCTAGTTCAGAATTACAAACCATAGGAGTTGGAAGGGACCTCTGGAGATAATTGTGTCCCATCCTGAGCTAAAGCAGGTTTTTTATGGTAGGTTGCACAGGAATGCATCCATATGGGTTCTGAATATTTCCAGAGAAGGAGATGCCACCTCTCTGGGCAGCCTGTTCCAGTGCCTTGTCATCCTCAAAGTAAATCATTATTTTTTTTCTCATATTCAGATGGAATTTCCCGTGTTCCAGTTTGTGCCCTTTGCCCTTTGATCTGTTGCTGGGCACCACTGAAAAGAGCCTGGCCTCATACATAATGTTTAGAGTTTTTGTGTAAATGAATAGTATGGTCTAATCTTGTCATCCATTCAAACTTCTCTCTGTTACCAATAATAATTAAAAAAAAAACCACAAATGCAAAACTTGAGTGGAATTATGAGAAAATAAATCATTCCTGCTGCTTTGGAGAAACTGCAACTGTGTTGTGCACTGAACAGCATGGATGGAAAGGTTTCTGTTTTGATCTGGGTCTTTAATATTGTATTCTACAGGGGCTGAGTGCACATTACAAGTGGTGCATAAATAATGCATTGACTTTTATATCACTCATTCTAATTCTAAAAGTGGCATTAACTCACCTGTGAAACCCATAAAGTACTGGAAGTTTTGCCTAAGATTTCCATCTGAATGTGATTTTTTTTGTTGTGTGGGGACTTTTTCTGAAGCTCCTTGTGAAGTAAATATGTAGGTGCCCACTAACCTTAGTCAGAATTGGACAGTCTTCCTTCCAGAAAACTTCACATTTACAGTTTTACATTTATTTCTAGCAATTCAGGCAAGATTTTTGTTCTTCCAGCATAACTAGTGAGATGTAAATGAGGACTGCCTGTGACTACCTGCGTGTCTGTGTTCCTCTTTTGCATATTTTAATTTACAAGGTTAAAAATAAATTGCAGTGTTCTGTTTGCTTTGGCAGATTGTGCATATTAATTCACACTTTCAATAGCGCTTACTTGTAAATAAAATTGATTTACTTTTTATTTACATAGTGAAATATTCAGGTGGCTTTTAGCTATTCATTATCACTCTGGAAAGAAATGGAAACTGTGGTCAGTGCAGTATTTTCTTATTTAGAGTCAGTCTTGAGCGTGCACTAATATTTACTGAAATGCAGCCTTACTGTTCAAGAAAGAAGTGGAAGACCTGCTACATTTTTGTACCTTTTTAAACACTAGTTCTTTGTCCTTTTGTTCTGTGCATGCATGACATTTTCCTTTTAAAACTGAAACATGGGAAGGCAAATGTACCCCCTAGACCCTGCACTAGTCAAAGAGCTGTCTTCTGTTTGTTGTTTCTTCCGGAAACACTGCTATGAAAGAAATCGCTGTTGTAGAACCAATTAGGTTCTTTAAGTAGATCATTTCTCAGTCACTGGAATAATGAATTCCCATTTGCTCAAAGGGCTGCATTCACCCTTCAGTGGCAAGACAAACAGGAATTCATTGCCACAGCTAGGCAACCAGAATTATTTATGCATTCTTTTCAGAATCTTTCTTTTTCATCTTTATTGGAAATCACCATAAAGATTATTGTTTAATGAGGGGGAAGTTCAATTGGAGCCAAACAAAACAGCACAAGCCTTCTCAGGCAGAGTGAGTTTTTTGGAAGTGTCTTATTTGTCAAACTGTTGCAAATTTGCACTTGTTTTTTGTTAGTTCAAAATGAACCATTTGTTTTCTGGATTCTTGCAATCCCAGAAAGCTTTCTGAACAGAAAAAAATTGAACTCCATTCCTCCAAAAAAATCAACCAAACAAAAAAACACAAAACAACCAAAAACCCAGAAATTCAAAATTTTAATTTAAAGTTATTCACAGGATGAACCGCCATCCATAAGCCTTCCCTTTTTCACTTTGTAGCTCTGATAAGGTCATCAGTGTCCGCTTAAATTTATTGGAAAGAAAACGTTACGGCTTTGTTAGGGTTCACTGAATCATAATCGGATTTCTGAAATTCAAATGGTCTGTGAACTGTGTCCAGCTGATCACCTGTAATAGCTATCCAAGTGCGAAAATAAAAATGTTGTGCTGCTTGCTTGTTTTCAGCTTATTATTTGTACATATTAATTATGTCCAGAGTTCAGAGAACTTGTAGGTAACAGCAAAATCACTTCACAACATCAGTGTCTTTTTCATTCACCTTGAAAGTGAATTTCTCGTTTAATATAGTTAGGAAAAGTAGGTAAAGAAAATAAAACAAATAATAATATTTTACTAATAAAGGTTCATTTAATTTTGAAACCTCGTAAAAATAACCTTTTATATATACTTCTCCATAGCTTGAGATTGTATTTCACTGATTTTGATTTAGAGATTTGTTTAGATTATTCTAACAAATAAATACCACCACTGGATAAATATCTGGGAAATATCTCTCCTTACTATACTGAGTTTAAATGAATTATCCAAGCTCCATAATTAGACAGCGAATGTTATTTAAAATGTATAGAACTCATGCAAGAACACTCTGAAAGACTGAGTGTGATAAAAGACTTGTGCGTGTCTGTGTTCTAGCAGAAAGAGATTTGTGGGTTACACAATAACTTGTTTCACAGCAGGATTAGTGGGGGGAGGGATGCTTCAGGTTTTCGTTCTGTACATGTATCACTTAAGTGTATTATCCCACTCCAATGATTTACTGTTCTCATGTCAAGCCACTGATATGTGGCATTTTCTCTTATGTTGTTAACTGCCCTAAGTAAACTCCAATATATTTGCTTCATGGGCTTTGTTCTGCCTTCTGGATATATTGCCATGAACTACTCCATCATCATCTGTTCTATTCAAAATCTATTCTATTCCTATTCACAGGGGTCAGTTTTCTACATCATGCAATGCCAGCTTTCCATTAAATTCATTTTCCATATTCCCCACTAAGTCATTATTAGAGCTGCAGGAAGAAGGACAAGATGAGACAGATGTGGTTGAACTTTTTGAATTAATTCACCTACAAATTATATGTCAGTATGCTATGGAAACAGTCTTTCCTCAGATGTTTCAACTTACTGAGGAAAACCTAATACCTGTAAATGTCTGTAAAACCTATACCTCTTAATTATGATTTATTTCTGATAAATTAGTGTTATTTCTAAGATATAAAGTTCAGATGTGATGGAAAGTGTGAGGAGGGTTTTAGCTGCAGCTGTTCTTTCAAGCCTATTGGCTTTCTAACAAATCATTTTAGAGATTAGGTACTATTGGAAAGGGATCTTGTGCAGATGTGCTGGATCTTTCATCATAAGGAAACACTAGTAATGCTCTTAAAAGTAAATTCTAGCTGACTGCATAAATAAATAAATAAATGTGCTTTTTTTGGGACGACTCGATCAATTGACAAGTTTACCTGAATTTTCATAGCCTTATTAAAAGCTACCTTGACCCTTAGGAGATCACTGTTTCTCTCCAGTATTTAATGACAGAACACTCTTCCTCCAGTTTCTAGGCCAGTCTGTGGAGACTCCAGTCTCCTCATTCAGGAGTTTTGACTTGTGACAAAGCACATGTAAGATACTGCCATTCTTTATCAGACATTCATTGGTTTCCACTCAGTGGATTCTTTTTTTTTTTTTTTTTTTTTTTTTTTTTTTTTTTTTTTTTTACCAAAGTCATTTTCAATGTTAAACAATTTCACACAGTCAGTGGACTCACCAATTACATTTTTTATTTCCATTACATTTGTAGCCCATCACTTTTTTATGTCAAATGTCTCCTTGCTTTTGAGAGACATTATTATTTTCTCAGTCACTTGTTTGGCACTTGTCAACAGTGGCCTTGTGCCCTGTGCTTTTGATTAAGCATTAGCTTCTTATTGGGAAAAATCATGTAGTCCAACTCCTCTGCAATGAACAGGGACACCTACAGCTTGATCTGGTTGCTCAGTGCCCCATCCAGCCTGACCTTGAAAGTCTCCAAGGGCAGGCCATCCACCATGTCATCCTCTGGGCAACCAGTTCTAGTCCTTCAATACCCTTATTGTCAAAACATAGAATCATAGGATCACCAAGGTTGGAAAAGACCCACAGGTTCACCCAGTCCAACCATCCACCCATCACTAATAATTCTCACTACCAGCCTTCAGGTAGAGCTACACCCCTGAAAGTTCAGCATCTTGATTTATATGATTTTCTAACTGCATACTTTGTTGTTTGGCAGAAAATGCTTAGGGATTGTCAGAAAGCCATGTATTGGATTCCAGAAATAATGTAAAACATATGAGTGACATGGATGCCAGGGGTCTCAAAGGGACTTAAAATGTTGAAATAGGATCCTTCAGACAAGAATAAAAACTCCCCATTAGTGGAGAAACAAATCAATGGTTAAGCAGTGTTCTAATTTACTGTATATATTTCCACACTTCTGGTAGGCTATATTATTTTATTAAATCACAGATGAAGACACAAAAATCAGTTAGTTTGCAGCAGTGCTGCTATAAGTGATAAATATTTTCTGTGCTGCTTTTTCTGTTTCATTTATTTAATATATATATATTTTTTTTATTATTTCACTTTATAAGAAAACTTGAATCTTATAAGAATGTAACAAGAAAAAAATAATAAGAAAAGAAAAATCCAAGGCCTGGCACAGTATGATGTGGTGTGAAAGTGCCTTAGCATGGCTAGATGCTAGAGACTTATCTGAAGGAACACCCCAAGGGAAAGGGTCATCCAGGCTCTGGCTTCTTCATTGCGATGGGGATCCTGCCACCTCTTTCATGGACTCAAATCCCCATAAGCTTTACTTATTATGCCTTCATTATACCTCTGAGGGCAATGTCCTCTCTGCTGTTAATGCATTTCCATACTACAACACTCTTGACCTCCTGCAGAAGTCAAGAAAGATGATGGGAATTACACTTTTCAAGGCCACACATATATGTCCAAATATCTGCCTTCTTATGTATTCATAATTTTATTTATTCTAATTGCTCTGGAGGGCCTTGTAAATTGTGCATCAAGTGTAGATCATTGCAAGAAATTGTTTTTTTCTTCTTTATTAGACAAGAATGAAATCAATGAAAGAAGATCTTTAATCAATACAATTCATGAAGGATTGGGCAAATAATTGGATCACATTGATGTATTTTATATAAAGCTTACTTAAGAGCAAAGTTTTGCATAAATTCAGACTAAAAGCTATATTAGTATGTTGCTAAAATGTTGGGATGAATTTTAGATCAATACAAAAGACTGGAAATTTCATGTGAAAAGCTGGTAGGTGGCATGATTTTATATTCCATGACTATCAACAACACACTTAACAGTAGCAGGAGAGCAACTACAGCTTTCTGTAGTCTTTATTATCCACCCACAGTCTTTGTAATTTATAGGCAGGAGCTCTCATTTCCTTTCTCCTATATATAATAAACAACTTTTATTGGCTCATCATTTTTTGTGAAGTCCATATGTTACGAAGAAAAATCAATAACAGAAAAACTAAAACAAGAAAACAACAAAACTGAGTTGGGGAGAATCAAAGCGAAAAATCAACAAAGCCAAAAAATGACCAAGTTATATCAGTTTACATTTGTATTTTCTTCAAAATCTTTGGGAAGGGGAAAAAAAATCTTATTTCTTATGAAAATCTTAAAAAATTTACTGCCATCTTCATCAAACTTTCTTGAAGAATTTATATATATTAGCCTAAGGGAAAAGAAACGAGCAGTTGGTTGAATTAGAAAACATTAATATATGTGAAAATCAAGAAATTATTATTAATCCTTTGCCTTAATTGTAAGATAGAAGTAGCTGTGGTCTTTTTCCCCTTGCTAAAATGAAGTAAAACTGCTGAATGTTTTCCCTTCTTTTTTTTCCCCCTTCTTTTTTTTTTTTTTTTTAATCTTGCAATGTTATAATAATATATATTTTAAAAAAAAAAAAAAGTGCATAAAATATGATCTGCACATGTATAGACTGCTCATGAATAATTTCAGCTTTCAAGATGCCACAAAAAAAGTAATGGAATTCCTGATACTACTAATTTTCTGTAAGTCTTCTGTTCCTGGTGGTTAATTAGAGAAAAGCATAAATGAAATTTACAGCCCAGCTGGATGTTCTATTTTCAGTACTTGATTACTTGATTCAGTCTTTTTTATACTTTTTTTCTCTCTACTCTCTCGTTGGTTTTTTAAATGCAGTAGTAAGCTATTTGAAAAGATAAGCAATAACACAACAAAACTAAACTAAACTAAAGTAAACCACCACAACTAATTTAAATTCACGAGTACCAACTTGGATATTAGTGACTGGAGCTTTCCAAGACAAAGATTATGGTTAGAAATTTTTCTAGGTATGAGATGCAGCTAGTTGGTGTGAAATCGGCCATATAATCCCTTCTTTATTCAAACCAACATTAGATTTAAAGAATGTGCAGTGTGAAGCGAAATAGCCACTAAATGAGTAAACAATGGTATCCAAGTTTCATTATCCAACCGTGTGCATTTGGCACAGGCTATTTCTGAAGATTAGTGTTGACTCCACGTTTTTTCTTGGCAGCAGTGCAGTCACTGAAAGTATGAAGGATGGCTTTCCATGCGTGCGCTTGTTCACCAAGGAAAGAACAGAATTTGCCAGTGACAAAACTCAAATTCATTTTTGGAATAACTTCTCTGTTCTTCTTAGCAGATTATAGCGACAATGTAAGTAGTGCAGCTCTTGGAAATCAGGTCACTTTGTACGATAATGTAAAATGTTAATTTGGACCTCAGTGTGAATTATATCATAAAACAAAAAGAGTATTAAAATTTTTAGGTTTCTTTTATCTGTTGTTGTTTTTTTTTTTTTTTTTTTTTTTTTTTTTTTTTTTTTTTTTTTTTAAATGCATTAGTATTACTGTTCCTATAGAGATGTGATGTACTGATTCCACTGAAGCCATCCTAGGTACATGTTTTCACTGGTTTTAGTTCAAACCCTAAATGAGAAATTTCAGACAATCACAGAAAAGCTTGGGTTGGCAGGGACATTAAAGACCATCTAGTTCCAACTTGCCTGCTGTGGACAGGGTTGCTAAACACTAAATCAGGTACTAAGTCAGTTTACTCAGGGAATGTGAGCAACGCTCACTTGCAGTGGATGCCTTGTGAGGGAAAAACTACTTTTTCCTTAATTGTTCAACTTGATTTCAGTTTTTGATTTACATCATATGTGTCTAACATTTTTTAAACACTGAAAATTACATATCTGGGTAAAGTATGTCTGCCATTATGCTTCTGTGGAGAAACACTGGAAAGGAAAGGCAGAAGATAGTTTGGTGTTAGATAATCAAGTCAGGACTAAAATCTAGAAGACATAGACTATAAGCTGTACTATCCACAGCTCAGTTTACAGGAGTTTTCTGGTTTTAAGCAAATTTCAAAATTCACAAATCAAAAAATATCCCTGTTGGTAGCTCTCATAAAACAGTGTGAATGACACGTTGCAGTCCTTTTAGCATATTATGAAACATCAGTACTTTGGAAGTTTCAGAACATAAGTTTAAAGATTCATTTCTTCTCTAATGCTACATTGTGTGATTATTTATAAATTTTTGATGAAGTTTTTTCTAGGTAAGTGGAAAAATATGCAGAAATAAAAATTTACTGCATATTTGAGCAATAGGAATGAAATACTTCTTCAACTTCATTAATAAAAAATATTTATTTTGTAAAGATACAAAAATGTGGATTATCGTAGAGCTTAACAAATATAATGAGAGTTCATATTATGCAGCGTTTTTACTGTGGCAGCAGTGAGTTAATGGGGAAATTAGAAACCATTGACAAGTGAGATCACATATGACTTGGGCCTGATTCCCTGCAATTTTCTTAAGGAGCAAAATTTGTCTTTTAGATAATTGAAATCTAAATTTCAGTCAGAAATATAAAGGTTAAACCAATACTACTCTTTTGGAACAAGTTTTATTATGAAGTGTGGCTCACAGAAGAAATAGAAAACTTGAAATTTACTATTTTAAGTACTTAGAAATAAAGAAGTAAGGACAGTAAATTAGGAAGTCTGAATTCCTTTCATCAAGATTGCATTGAAGATCATGGGGTTGGAACTTGATAGCTGAGGTCCCTTCTAATTCAAGCCATTCTATTTTATAATTATTTGTTTCTGTGATCTTCATTTAAATTTTAAGAACTCCATGAAAGGGAACACAAAAGTTCTAAAGCATGTAAGCAAACCAAATAGATTGTCCAAGGGATAAAGAATTTGGAGGTTCATTCCAGTTCATTAGACTGCAAAAGTTATTCAACTTTTTCAGTAACGTTATGAGAGAAAAGATTTGATTTCAACATTTACGTGTTTAACGTAAACTTTTGTTCTGGAAATCAGCTAAAATATAGAGGGCTAAGTAAACAAATGTATAACCATTAAAGGGGAAAAATTAAAAAAAAAAAAAAAAAAAAAAAAGCAAACAAACAAAAAACCCCTCAGAAATATGCAGACTTTAGGAAAAGCTAATGGAAGAATATGTGTAGCTTCTCTGATAAAGATATGAAAAAGCTATATGTCTGCTGTCTCTGTCTCTGCAGAATGTTTTCTCTGATGAATGAACATTTGTTTGGCTGAGCTACAAGAGGATTTGCTATGACTTTAGAAGTTGTTAGTTGAGCAGTCTGAAAAAGACCAAAGATACAGAAGCAAAGTGATGTTTGAAAATATCAGCAGTCTGCACTAAAACGGTACTCAGGCCTTTTGATGAAAAATCCAAAAGAATTCCTAAGCCTTACAAACCTCTCAAAAGCACAAATAGTCTAACAAATAAAGCACATACGTGCAACCTGGATTCAAATATTTGTCCTTTGATTTAGGGGAAATACTTCCATTCAGATCCTCCAACTTCCACATAAATGTCAAAGTCTATTTGACACTTCAACCATTTCCACAATTGCAAACAAAAATCACTGTGCTATTTTATCTTTATTTATTTACCTATTACAATTATTTTCCATATTTGTTTCACTTATTTATGTTATTAGTTGGATCTCAGTTATTTTGGGACAGTAACTGTTTTGTCCATGTGCAAATGGTACTATCAAAAAACAGTAATTAATTTATTGAAAGGTATTAACCAAAGGAAGTCTTTGTGGCATGAAAAAACTGCTATCTTTTTTTCTCTTGGAGCTTAACAAATAAAAGTATATTAACTTTGTGTACTGTTAAGAAGATAGCCCATAGGGTAAACTGTAAATATAGTCTGCTTTAATAAACTAGTATAGTGAAAACATTTTCTTTTTTCACTGTGTTATTCACTAAAGCATATTGTTTCCATTGGTGATCCACAGATGATATCACCAAACAAGGAGAGAAAAAACCTTATTGTTCATAAGATACATATTCTATGACAATGTACAAAGTGAACATAACAGGATGACTCCTACGTCCTTATTTGCAAGCTGCTTAGCAGTGTTGCTGTGCCTACTTCTGCTGTTGGGCCAGAAGGCACTTCAGTGATTTGGTAGTCATTTTTTCACACAACAAAGTTCATCCAAGTATCTCCATTTTCCCCTCCATTCTGTTCTGTACAACAGCTCTTCACTCAAACATCTGTGGCAGCTTAACACTGATGGGCAGTGCAGGTCTTTCATTCCCTCTACTCAACAGAATAGGTGGAGAAAATAAGATGAGAAAGAAATGATGTATTAAGGGTAGAGAGATTACTCATCAGTTATGATCAAGGGCAAAATAGACTCAGGGGAAGGAATAATTGTGTAATTTATTGCCTATTGATAACAGAATAAAGCGGTGAGAACTATATGCAAACTGAAAGCTGTCCCGTCATATGCTTTTTCCTACCTCCTCCCCCTAAACAGAGCAGGGGGATGAGGACTGTGGTCCTCCTTCATCTCTCCACAACCTGCAGTTCTGGTCCAGAGGCTGCTCCTGCATGGGCTGCAGTCTCCTCCAGGCCGCATCCGCTGCTGCACGGTGGGCTCCTTCATGGCTGCAAGTGGAGACGTGCTCTGTGTGATGCCCAAGGGCTGCAGGGGACAGCCTGCTCCTCTGTTATCCTCTCCTGTGGTCTCTTTCCTAAATCTGCTCTCCTCAAGACATACAGAGCATTGTGCACAGCCCAGCAGTGTGTCCCTGTTGGAGAAGCTGGATCAGGCCCTGCTCTGACACCAGACACTTGCTGGGCTCAGCTCACCAAGGGCTGCCTTCACCCACTCCATACCCAAACCTTGCCATGTTAACCCAACTCCTTACCACCCTGAGCAAGCAGCAGGCAGTTCAAGCAGGGTTGCAGTGCCAAGCGGCACACAAGCTGCCTTGATCAGATGCCATTTGCTGTGGAGAACAGGGCTGGGCCCAGCTTATTGCAGGATTCATAACGCATGTTTATATATGCACGCAACAGGATCGGGCTGTCCACTCTGTTCATGTTTCTGATAAAAGAACTGTTTTCTCTACGTTGACCTGTGTGTGCATGTGCCCATTTCTAGGACATGCCTAGTGCATTCTCACTGCCAGCTGGACCAGCCTCACATCTACTGGGCTACCAGAGCAGATTCAATATCTGCAGGTTTATAATCACTCATTATTTCCTGTGAAGCGAGAACCTTTCACTTAACTTCACCCAGCTAAATGCTTTAACCCGAAGGCCAAGGCCAGTTTCTTTCTTCTCAGGAGCTCTAAATCTTTCCTTGATAATATCCTCAATCTGATTAGTTTTGTGAGGCTGAAATGCATTGACTTAAGCGTTCATATTGCAAACAACATATGTGTGCATGAGAGAGATAGAGGAAGGGGGGAAAGAAAAGAGGAAGAAAGATGGAAATGTTTGGGGTTCTCATTTTATTTATTTATTTATTTATTGTAATTTATTATTATAGTATTTCACTGTCATTGCTCTATAATACTGCTGAACGAGTAACAAAATGGATTTCACAACTATGCTTAAATAAAAAGACTTTGCTTCTGGGAATTTGTGAGTCCTTTCAGGTATATGTATGTTATAGTCAGGTTAAAGATGAAAACACTGATGCCATGTTTTCTCTGTAAAATATATCAAAGGTCCCTACTGGATTACAAATTCCAGCTTTTAAAAAGTCCTTTTAAACAGGAGGGTAATGGGATTTTTTCCTCTGATGTTAACTGGTATAAGATTTGGCCTAGTGTAAAGGAAAAGTATTTTAATGTAAATAATGATTTGTCTTTCATATTCAAATTGCCCCATGGCCACCCTGTTTGATTCCAGTTTGCATTCTATGATATAGGGGAGAACACTTCTGAGTTTACTCAATGAAGAAAAAAACAGTCACACAATTTTTAAAAGGCCAGCATCTAGAAAGCATTGATTCTCATAAGATTTCTTATGTATGCAGTTGGGTTTTTGTTTTGTTTTGTTCTTTCTGGAGTTATTATAACATTATAGAGTAGGTTTGTGGGAAATGGAATGGGATTTGTTTGTTTTTAATCCAATGGGTATAAAGCTATGTAGGTAAGATTATTTTTGTGTATCCTGTGTGACATGACAAGTATGTATTACTGGATGCTATGAACTTCTTGAAATTACTGTCAATCCCTGCCCACTATTTCATGGCCAAAGACTTCTTCAAAAAGGGAGCTGTGGGCACTGTAATATGAAATCCCATGCAGCACAGTGTACAAAAGATGTATTAAAATATACTACATGGGATAAAATGATAACAAATAAGTGAAATTAACATCTTGCTGTTGAAATAAGAATAACACTTACAAGCCACATCATTAATGATTTCTGAGCTTGACAATGCCAATTTTAGTAAAACCTAACAAAGATCCAGTTCTGTACATGGTAAATATTTATCTGTTTTCTTAGAACATTTTGCTCAGTTATATTCCATTTAACATTTATCAAAAATTGTGGTAGTGAATGTGAGGAGTTTCAGTTCATCACATATGTTTTTTTCTGGTCCTCCACAGTTAGGAAATTGTAATTTTCAGGGTTGTAGTGTTTATTTGTTTGCTTGATTTTTTCCCTTGCAGTATAGGAAGAAGTATTAGTACTGCCAATCCTTGTGAGTACTAATACAGTTTTGATTTACATTTTCAGCTCAGTGCTGATACACTTTTTAATGAAGTGCAAACACACTGAAAAAGAAGGGGCCTTGTCACTAAAATTAGTTATTGTATTTACTCCCCTTCTTTTTGAAATAGCAAAATAGTCTTGCATGTTGCGTATTATAGCTATAAAATATGATCTGCTGGTATCCTCAGAAAGCAGGACACAGATTAATGATTCAGAGAATAATAAAGAATTTTCAGGTCACACAGTTCTCTATGGACAAGAAATACTGGATGTGGACCAACAGAGCAGAACCTGAGAGGTGAGTTTGTTACAGTGATGTGTTCACAGTAGTGACACTTGAGAGCCCTTCAAGATTTAATAGAAAAAACTTACTCTGTGTTACAGAGCCCTCCAAATCTTACAGACTTTTTAGATTTAGAATATAGATTGTCTGTTTGGAGTTTTTTCAGCTTTTATGGAGTTTAAAGTGCTACTTTATTTTATGTGTTTGTGGATGACTTTTTTTTCTTTTTCTCCTAACAAAAAATTGTTATTAAGGAGATCAAACTATTTTCTTATTCTGTCAGAATGTACAGGCAGTTGATTTACAGAAAAATCATTACTATCACAATATGGCAGATGTTTTGAAGGATGTTGATAAAAGCATTTCTTCTGAAAAGGTAATTTTATGAAATCTAGTCTCTAGGAGTAAAGGCAACTTCAATCTGATGTCATATATTCCTTATAGCACTGCTTACTGCCTTGTTGCTTTATAGTAGTTTTGACAGTCAACACTACAGTGGATTAACAAAGCTGATTTGGGTTAAAAATAACTATCTAAAATGATATTTTTAATTTGAATTTCTTCTGTTTTTATGCTTTTAACACATTCATGAAGTGTATATGCATATGTGACATCAATGAAGGGAGTAAATTTAGTAAAGATGAAATCATAAGTGTAGTGATCATCAGCAGGAGATAGATGTGAATGAATTGCTACAGTTGTATGAAAGGTTAAACTCAGTGTCTCTTGTAACCAGCACCTCACAAATTCTCCTTCATAGTTACTGGAGCTGACTGCATATTATCAATGCACATAAACATACAAATGGTAACAAATCACCATGTAGTGACAGCACGTTACGGTATTTACAGAATTAACCTTATGAACCTCCACAAGACTGTCTCAAAGTAATCAAGTTAGCAAGTAAGCCCAGTGATAAAGGATTTCTAAGAATTCATCTAATTCCTTTTTTTCACTTTTTGATCTTTGAAAAGAAGAAAAAGGAAAAAAAGCCAACAACTTTTAAGCAATCTTTTGCAGTTTTTCAGCTGCACAATTGCAGGGAGAATAAAACGTAAAATCCATTTGTATGTCTTAGCTAGGACTTGACTGAACTCCTCACCTGTACATGAAGAAATTTACTTTGTCTATTTACAGCACCACTTCTGTTGAGCCCCCCAAACTTTTATTTCCCTGTCTTCTCAGTAATTGCCTGTATTAATTTATTGAGCTTGTCAAAATAAAACCAACATTTATTTTTACCATAGAACAAACAGCAAATTGACATCTGAGTGTAAGTTCCATCCTTCTTTTATATTTCTCAGTGAACTGTTTTATCTTGTACTTACTTCTCCCTTTATCAGTTCATTTTTTCCTATTATGTAACTTCCATTCATGTTATTTATATTTTCTCCCCTCAGTAGTTTGAGTTTTGCATCCCTTTCTGACCCATCTTCAATTAATTGTGATTTTCCCATGCTGCTCTATAGATTGCTGTTTTTTCAACCATGTAAGAGTCCCTGATTACAATGGAAGTGTGTAGCAGCTGAATCATTACTCCTGTCACTATTTTTTCTATTTTCACTCTGTCGAGCATCCCTGTCTTTATTTTGGGTTTGATCCTGGGATTAGTTATTCACAGCTGACTCTCAGCTGAAATCACTATTCTAGCCTCTACTATCAAACCTTTACTCTGCTCATTTTTTTCCCTCCAGAAAGAACTATGTGCCATTATATTCACAAAATCTCATGAACAGTAAGATGAACTGGAATCATTCTCAGTATGTTCTTTAAGGCCAAACAATCTAAAGAATAAATAAGGTAGATGAAGGCAAAATGAGTTTTTATGGCCAAGAATTTAGTACTTTCATCATGAATGCTTAAATGAAATTTAACTTTTACCACGAGAGGATGGAATTCACAGCAATAATAATTTTGAACCACCACGAATCACCTAAATCCACTCCCCATACAACTTTACTGCCACAAGTGAGCAAAGTGAGCAACTGACGAGGATATGTAAAGGTATTTGCAATTACTTTATGCTCAACAAATTAAGGACTACTAATGGTGAACAGAATCCTCCTAATGTCACAGCACATTGTAAATAACAGAGATATGCTTTTGTGGACTGAATAAAGAAATCTGTTCTTTATTATAGAGAATGATGCCAATCTATTCCATTTCATAAAAAAGACAGACTGGAAAGGAATATTTATATGAAAATAAATCTGAAAGTTATTTTCCTGAGACAGCAATTACTTTTTTTGTTTAGCTATATTTTTGCATTCTTTGAAAGATACAAGCGTTTTCTACATGCTTAAGTATATAGTTAAACATTTCAAAAGTGTAAACTTTGAAATATGGTCAGATCCTTGGAAGAGCTTTGAAAATGAAACTGAGCTTAAGTTCTTTAGTACGACATCTCTGCCCCATTTTCCCTTTTTCCCTTTTGAAGGTTTAAGAGCAAAGACAAATTCAAGATATTTGGGAGAGAATTACAGTGACTGATAAATTATCTGAAAGAGGCATATGTTTCACAAGACCAATGAAGCATAGAAGAAAAGGCTCAGAAATAAAATCCCCATTATAATCTTTTTTTTTTTTTTTTTTTTTTTTTTTTTTAACTATGTTGGTAAGAAAAATAAAAAACAAACTTGATAAACAATAACCTCAGTTAATTTACTAGTCTGTGCCTGTAAATTATTTTAACAGAGCAAATTTATATTTGTTGAAAGCTCATCTCTCAGAGGGCATTACATCACTATTTAAACTGCTGAGCTTCTAGGGATGTAAAATTAATACTTCCCTTTACTGGAGCATGGAAGGTTTGTCATAAACACCCTTGTTTTACAAAGAATGCCTTAGTGACATTTAGATTCCTCTAAGTCAGATTTCATCGGTGTCTGAGCCTTACTTTGTTTTTGGCTCAAAACTTGCTTTCTCAGGTAGTTTTTGTGATAAGACTCTAACTGACTTATAGAGGTGAGTGGTGGGTTTCACTGTATGGCAGTTGGCATCACTTTGTGGACAATTTTACATTTGAAAGCATTTCTTTGGAGCTGTTTGCCTTTGAAAGAGAGTGCTGAGGAGTGTTTACTGGTGCAAGATCTGGCCTGTGACCAAAAATTCCAGCTTGGTATGGGAAAACTGGGGAATAATACCATCGTGTCCTGTGAAAAACAGGACGCAGGTGGGCACCTTCCTGCTCCCTCTTCTCTGCTAGCAAGTCCTGGAAGATGGGAACAAAGGAGTTTCTGCTGAAATCATATAGCCTTTTGGACTAGACAGCTACTTTGGACTTGAGCTGTCACTCCAAAGAGAGCTGACTTGACAACTTCTGGATTTATAAATATAAGTCTGTGCTTTCATCACAATCATCATCAGCTGAACAACAACCCCCAGTGACCCACCACTACTGAAGATCAACGTCTGAACAATAAGCAATTTTGGAATCCATGATGGTGACTCTCTCTTGTTTCCTACAAAGGCTCCTTGCTTTTATTTCCTATCTTCTATAGCCACACTTTGGCACTTCTTGGGCTTTTATGGTACTGGAGAGGAATTAAGAATACATACATCCAAAGTTGGTTCATATTTCTTCTTCTAGTCTCTCTTAAAAGATGTCAAAATGTTGGTGAAATTCAGTGACAAGATGTTACATGTTCAGATTACATCCTATGATGAAATACTTGATTTCACAGTACACTCAGTATAGCAGTAGTAGTCTGCAAGACATACCACTATCTGCACTGCAGCATGCCAGCACACTCTTTTATTGGACTGTCCTTGAACAGGATCAGTAAACCTCGTCCATACATTAAAAACCAACAAACCACCCAAAGAAAAATCACATCTGCTAGAAATGGGTTTGTTTTTCACATTTATTTTCACCAGTTTCTTGGAACGTTTCACAATGAGGCTTAGTGATGCAGACAGTGTAAACTGAAGGGTGGTAGTACACAAAGCTGATGTTGTTACAAGTGTTAATAAAGAGAACTACAATCTAGTCTTTTATAAGGATTTTCTTTTATTCTTAATTCTTTTCTATATTCATATTTTGTATATACTTACCTATCTTTTCCCTAAAATATGTACATCTTACATTAAAGTGGTGTTCTAATAAAAAGCTCACAAATTTTTCTGTACAGAGGAACTCATTTTGACACTAACACTGCAAATTCATAATGACACAAAATACTGGGAACCTGGTTTTCTGCATTGGGATGAAGATACTGAAACTTGGTATCTGACACTGCAGTGATTCGTATTTCAGGATTCCTCTCGTTTGTGGAAGTCTAGATTGAGCTGCCAACCACTAGAATTTTTATTGTCAGTGGGAAGGTATGCATCAAATTGGTAGCATAGCCTTTAAAATGTGATATTTGCTTTGGCAGAGCATCTTCAGATAGATGATAGTCTGACAGTCACTGAGAACACCTCACCTTTTATACTATTGTAGCCTGTTATTTTTAATGGGAAGTTATAGAGCTATTAAACTGCAAAGTATATTTTATTATTAATTATGTTTTAGAAATATGCATAAACCAGTAAAATGTACCTTAAATTGCCTCCTTTCTGCATGTGTGATGTAGTTATCACAGGATATGAAGAATATTATAAATTGGATTTGGATTAGAGCAGCATAAAAGATCACATCATTATCTGCGCCACTCTTTTATGAGAAAGTAACATGTACATTATAAGGTGATGAGAAATGATTTAATGTTCAGTTCTGACACATCCTCCTGCATCTCTCTTCCTGCATGCAGAATGACTAAAAATCCAAAACTTCCCCATCCGTTTCCTTTCTTCAGTAACCTTGCAGAAATACCTAACTCATACCGTAAAATAACCTGTGCAGAAGCATATCCCATAGGCTTATAATAGAATGGAAATGGTATAATATTATCTTCATGTGTGACAGAGAAGGAAGATTTTAGTGCTGCTTATCATGAATTAGTGTGGAAAGCCAAAGCAGCTGTCACTGTACATCGTGTTTTGAATATTTTAGAATCATAGCATCGTGGAATCATCAAGGTTGGAAAAGACCTCCAAGATCATCCTGTCTAATCATTCAACTACCATCAATCTTTTCCCACTAAATCATGCCCCTTAGCACAGCATCTACATGTTTCTTGAATACCTCCAGGAACAAGGGACTCAAACACCCCCCTAGGCACCTCACTAATCTTTAGGAGGAGAATTTTTTCCTAATATCCTACTTGAACCTTCCAAATGTTTGTAACCATGCTCTGAAAATAATTCTGTACTCAAACCTTTTCAAGCTATTGAGATAAACTAAAAGCATTTACGTGATCAATTTGTCTGACTACTTTTTTTCTGTTGTTTGAAATCTGTCATTTGGCAAAAACTAAATTAAGGTGATGATCCCAGAGTATTATATCTGTGTGAGTTAAATTGATTTGCATAATTAAGAGAAAACATATTTGGCATGTCCACTTTATTGTTAGAACAGAAGAAGAGAAGTTTCCAATTAGTTATCTCCTGTGAATTTCTATAACAGCCAGATGAAGAAGCAAAATGTTTACTGGAAGAAAGTGGAACATGATAAAACAACTCTTTTGCTACGTAAAAAATGAAGAGCCAAGTAAAGAAATGGCAGTCAGACAGGATCTATACTTCTGAAGGCAGTTGGTGTTTAAATCTGAATCTTGCCAGCTCTTATCTTCAGGCACATCTCAATACACACATGTAATCACGTTTCTGTATCCAATTTGATGAGATCCTCCTAATGTAATTTTGTCCCTTGCTGTTTTTAAAGCCTATCAGTGAAGTAAAACTAGTATTTTTGTTTTCTTTATCCCTCTTCACTTGTGAATAGTATATCTGCATAATATTCATGGAAACAAGACTATCCCACGAAATGCTGAATTCCTCCAATTCTACTTAATCCTGAAAGAAAATGTCAGGAGAGTACTGAGTTTAGTTATACTCAAATTTTATTATTCTCATTCCATTATCCATTCATATTATTTAATACATTTGTAAAGTCATTCACATAAACTAATAAGTGCTAAATATATCTTTTGTGAAAAGCATGCCATGCTCTGAGAAATGTAATTTATTCTACCTTGCTGTTCATTCTCAAAGAAAGTCTTCATTTTCTCTCTTATGCTTGGAAATATTCACTTATAACAATCTCATAGCAATCTGGTATCCTTCTATGATAACTGCTTGGTGGAATAAGGAAAGGTGGTATATGTATGGTGTTCTTCCCCTGCTCCCCTTACCCCCTCTTATAGTAATCATAGCCATTGGAAAGACCGGTTAGAAACCAGCTCCCTTTTATTTTGTAGGGTTTACTGACCCCACCTGAAAATTTCTCTGCATTCATCTTGCTTAAATGAGTGTTGGGGAAGTATAAAGAGCTGATGGCTTCAAGACTGAACAGAGCATAGTCACCAAGTTCAAACTGGTAGCTAATGCTTTCAAAAATTTGATCTATACAATGAAAAACAAGCCTCAAGTAGCGTTATCTCATCTAAGAGAACAGGTCTGTGCTTTTCTACATATTGCTCAGCCCAGATATTCCCAATGATAAACACAGTTCACATTAGCCATGGGCTGGCTTGCTATCCAGCTCGCCTGCTATATGCAAGCACAGGGGTAAAGCTAGATTGCCTAAGGCCTCTCACTCTGCTGGAAATGGGTGTCCTGGAGGTCTCTTTCAGGGCATCAGGAGATATTTTCATTGAACCAGCAGGTTTACAAAAGCAATTCGCACCTGCAGGACCTATGGTAAGTCAGTAAGATGACTGAAGGGAAGCAAAGTCAGTCTACCTATAAATTAGAAACTTAAGTTGTGTCTGCATCTGTAATTGCTTGCCTGTGTCAGAATTATTGGCACCACAAATGTTTTTTTGACGTGTATGAATATTTATATGTATTTGTACACCCCTATAAATATGTATGTGTATTTGCATGTACATGTATTAATGCTGCAGACCGGATTTGACGCTCAGAGGGCACCCTGGGTGTGTTGGCAGGATAGGGGTTGAACACTGTGCTGTCCATCTCCAGAGGCAGGCCCAGGTAGCCACTGAATAAGACTAGGGGTTGAACTTTTGGGACAGGTGTATGATTGCTGGAATGCATGAGGGAGGGACTGCTCGTGCCTACACAGGCATCATTTAAAAAAGGAGCGTAATTCAGAACTCGACACTTTGCCTTGAAGGCTTTTTTTTTTTTTTTGAGGGTGGGAAAGGCCTTCAGGACATTTCTTTTTTACATTGGTTTATTCACCCATCTGATTTGGAAGGCCTTTTTCCCGACCCACCAGTGTCATAAATCTTGTTTTCCTTGTAATGTACTAAAAGCAAAGGTCTCTTTGTTCACTGTTCATACAGCTTTTGAAATGGCTCTTCCTTACTCATCTAGTGACAGTTATGCTAGGTGCAGATGGGAAAAAAATCCAATTCCATCACTGTAGTAATAAATCTAAGTGCCAGAACCCAGTCTTCACTCTTGCACAATATTTCACCACATTTCAATACCTTTCCAACTCCTCGATGAACAAACCAGCACAGGTCTCAAAAGGTTCATATTTTGAGATTTTCTTTTCTCACAGATGTTGAAATTTTCAAAATAAGCTTAAATTAAGCAAACTTCATATTCTGGAAAGATTTTTCTGTTTAATTAGATGAAACGTTAATGTTAGAGGCCACATATCATTAGAGATGAGTAGAAACATTTCTGTGGTAAAAGGGAATAAAATTTACTTTGGCAGAGCTTTTGTGAACTTAGCAAACTACATGCATTTTCCCAGAGTTTTAGCTCTTAACCTGGACATATTGAAAAGAGCTGTCATGTAGATACTCACATGTAAAAGCCAAAACATTAATATTTTTGCTCAACCTCTATTGCAGTCCTAATATTCTGTCACGCATTATCAGTGGATCTTGCCTACAGTTTCTGAGACAAATTTAATTTAGGAACTCTTAATGGCAAGACATTAAGAGTGCTCAAGACATTACCAGATTTGCATAAAGCAACCGTTAAATTGGTATTTTGCAATCAGCATTTAGTATGGGCTTTCACTCTGTCATTTCATCTGGTTTTGTTTTGTTTTGTTTTTTAAATCAGTAAATAGGAATTTATAAAAGTCTGTATTTATTCCACTGGTCAGAAGTGAGGAAAGCAAAGTAATTGCAAAACAAACAGGGTACGGATTGCACGCACTGTAATGGTTTCTTCCTCAGTTTATATTGTATATCATCTATGGAAAACTATCTTAAATGCTGCAGGGCATATTCTATGTCAACAACTATTTTAGGAATCAATCGATGCAATGTTCAGGTTTTCTAGAACGTATTATCTGAAGCCTTAAAATATGACCATTTCAAGAGCTGAATTCAAATACAACTTTGCATTACTGAGTTATCTTTTGGTGGGATAGTGATACTGTATTTAATACACAAACAGTGAAAAACTGGAGAAACACGAAGAAAAGTTGCCATCACATCAGCCTGAAGAGATTAAATAGCTTACCTTCCTCTTTTTTAAGATAAGCTTCTTTTTTTATGAGTTTTGGCTTGATTGTTTTCCCTGGCAACTATGTTATTTCATATTTTGTGGCTCATTATGTTCACTAAATCTGAGATATGTTAAGTATCACTTTACAGCCTTTAACATCTGGGAATTCTCTGCAAGGAAAACCAACTTATTTTCTACAAGTTTATTCCTTTCTTATTCTCTTTGCCTTTTGTACTTTTCCTTTGATTTTAAATATTTCAGGAATTTTGCAAACATTTCTTTATAATAAAATAACATCACAGATTTCTGGCAAAAAAGACTATACACTTAACATAAATTGTATTCAGGACACGATGAGAACCAGGCCATTAAATCCAAAGAATGACATGAAACAAAATAAATATATTGTCACTAGGAAATCAAGAATAGTTTAAAAACATGACTTGCCTGTTTTGTGGCAGTCTCAGTTTTGGAGACTGAACCTTTTGTATGCAATCCCAGTCTACTCATGATGACAAAGAGATTCTCTGTCAGATGACACTTCAGATTTAAAACTGTGCCAAGGTTTCACTTGTTAATCTTGCACTCTTTTTTTGTCTATCAGAACTCTTGTTGCTAAAAGAGTAAGCAAAATAATGGAAGTGGAAAATATTAGTCTTCTGCCATTTTCAAGCTAATTTAATTTCTAAATCATTGCCTTTGAAACTCCTTTTTTAAAATTCAGATCTAGATATTACATGGTTGGTATAGTAGGTTTTATCTATTAAATTCTCTGTATCATTTTACCTTCATGATTTTATCTTAAGAATTAGAAGTAGTTAGATTTCTAGTAGTTGTACCTATAGAACACTTTGTTTACGCTGCAGTTCATACGATCCTCAGAGTGAATTATATGATTTCTGTATACTGAATAGAATGATATTATTTCACAAATCGCATAATAAGTACAAAAATCCATTGAAAAGCAGCAACAATTCACAAATATCCTAACCTTGAAGTTGTACTGTCCTGCTCTTGCTGTATGTTGTATGGGCACTCAGTCTTTTTACTCACAGACTCCTTATTTTTCCAGGTCTTTCAGTCAGAATTCTCCCTGGTGCCAAGTTTACCATTTCATATAATGACAAGAAACAGACAGAGGGATGAAGGGAATGTCACCTCATTGCTTGCCCACTTAGAATTAATTCATTCATCTCATTATCAAACACATGTTTACCTTTGATTTTTTTTTCCATCAGTTCTAGAAGTTGGTGTTGCTGATTTCCCTATAGTGTCTCTGCTCCTGGTAACATTACCTAACATTTTTTAATACTGCTTAACTGCTTTCTCTGGGATTGGTGCTAAGATTAAGTATCATTATGTTTGTCATACCTCACAGGATATTTTTTTCTTGTTTGAAGTAGCAATTAAAATGAAATTGAGAGATTTGGGAACACACAGATTGCAGTAATCAGCTGAAATATTTTTTGCCTTTGTTCATCCATAGCTAGGAATATTTTCAAAGTCTTTCCTAAACTCCTTGCTCAAGTGAAAGCAGCACTACAAGGACGAGGGTGGAGAGGGGCCCTTTGGGGGGGGGGGGGGGGTTGGGGGGAGGAAAGAGATACCTTTCATCTTGTGCCATCACTTACACTTTAAATTAGGTATCAAGTCTGTGCTGTTCAGGCCCCTCCTGCTGAAAGGTCTCTACTAAAATTTTGCTTTAAATATTGACACCACATGAAGTCCCAGCTTGTGGCTCTTTAGCAGCACATGCCTACCATGCCCAATGTCAGCTAACACTTTTCACAGTTCTATGAATGATTTCTTACAACTGATGTGTTTCACCAATGCTCAGTCCCCATAATTAGTGATGTTACACAGCAAATACTCGTTTCAGGATCCTAAAGAGTCAAAGACTATTCCAAAGTAAAGTTATCAAATAGCCTTCTAAGGCTAACATGAAAATAAGGACTGGCAGCACTATCTGCTTCCATCAAAGCTTGTCTGAATTTTGAGGACTCTGAAAATGAATATTTGTGTGTTATTAACTAAATTACACACAAGCCATTAAACCATTTGGCTATCACTGATTCTAATTACATTTTTTTAATTTTATGACCACCCATTTCAAGGTTAAAAATAATCTGAGTTGTCTACAGGTAATCTCATCCAAACCCGTTGAGGTTTATAATCAAATGAAAAGAGTCAGGTACATTTAGCAAGAAATAATGGAAAGCTTGAAATCCAACTGATTGGCACCCAAACAAAATATAATTTATCTAAGGCCACTGAACATCATCTGCATCACTGAGCATGGCACAGGAAGTCAGAAAGTGTTTCGCTGGTCCTTTACAACCAGCAGACTGCTCTGGTGGCTCAAGCAGATAATAGGCTGGCTGTACAGCGGTGAGCCTTGGCATGGTTTATTTTCTGTCTGCGGGAAAATCCTATCTTTCCTATTGATGTAGAGCGTGTGTCAAAATGCTGCAGTCAAATGAAGGTGCTCTGAACTTTTTTGCCTGTAGAAGACACAAGGAAAAGTGATTGATAGGTTTGTGGAGAACACTAAGGTGGAATACTGCTATCTTGAAAATAATCAGGATGGAGTTTAGTCCACAGGGCTGATAAGCAGCAGTGCACTGTAAATGCAGCACAGAACAGGTGGAACATAGCAGCAGGCTGCTTGGCTTCGCTGTGAAGTACCTCTGGGCAAGCTGACTGAGGTTTTGCTGATCTGACAGCATTTCAGAACATCATCCAGCTCCAGTGAAGCCATCTTAGAATTGAAGCGTTTTCAGCCAATAAACCTGTTGATGGGACTAATAGAGGTAACATGCTTGAAACAAACATGAGAAACATGAAGAGAAAGGTAAACAAGAGTTTCTTTTTCCCTTCAGCCAGCATACATTTGTAGATGTACCAGTTGAATCCAACATCTCCAACATCTGATACACGTAACTTTTATGAAAGATCTATATGTTTACCCTAGCATACAGGCATACAGAAATTTTATCAGTCTTGCAGATAACAGAAGGAAAAATAAACTGAGGATTTAAAATAATAAGGACCTTGACGTTTTGAGGGCTGTTGAATGCTGTACATTCTCTCAGCAATGATTAGCGCAGAGTTATTTAGCACAGGTGTTTATGTAATTGAGATACATTAGGAAAACTAGCAGTGCTCAATGAGCCTCAAACTGGCATTTATGCTTTTATGTTTAAATACACTTCTGTTAATTATAAAGAGTTATGGTATGAAATAAGTACCATAACTTGCTGGTGTAAGAAAACTTGCTGATGGATTTTCAAGGCACGTATTTCTTCATTTCTTAAGTTGCTGTGTTGCTGGATTTTGTAACTGACAATGTAGAACACAAAATCACTTCAAGGATTTTTACACAGTGAGTTTGAGCCAAAATGTTCCTCCTGCTACTGCAGTACTGGCAGCATTCCCTAACTGCAAATGCGCAGCTGAAAACAATACAGATGTAAATGAGTGAGTTTTCTAATTCTAATCCTACAGTACTTTTATCACTCTATTCAGATGCTTGATGTTCATTAAAAACCACAAAAGTGATGTTATTCTTTTTTATTATTATTATTCCTATTTTTATTATTCCTAGAAGTCTTTCAGGAATTTGGGTACACCAGTTTTGATCTACTTAATGCAGCTATCAGGGAAACTGTTACCTTAGTAAAAAGCTGTGAGCTGTAGTGTCTGAGCTGATAAAAATCTACTATTACAAGTCAGTGATATGCAATTTACAGAACGTATTCTAATGAAATGCCTGTGGATATACCTGGCACAGCTGAGGAGTACAGAAATGGCTGAGCCATACAGGCGCTGCACTGACATCAAATTTAAGAGATTTTCCACAGCTCGGTGAGGAGGATGTGTGCCAAACAAAAGGATCTTAGTTCTGTCTCAACAGTCACCATAACAATATATTCACACCCGTAAAGTTGTGAATGCAGCTCCTTTTATCATTTGCTTAACTGCTCAAAGCGAGAGCCAAGGTTCTGAAGGCTTTTTGTCACTACAGCAGAACTCTGCTCTGCCATTTATGTGGCATGCAGTTGAATATCGATAGCTTTTGTTTAATTGCACAAACTGTAGGCTGCATAAATTCTAACGGCCTCAAAATCCTTCATTTGTTTTATAATAACTAGATGAAGAATAGCCTGCTTGTGTATGGAATATTTGCTATATGGAAAAGATCCATAAACTACTCTGCTGTTATGTTTTTGATTTTTCCATCTAATGATGAAACTTTACAGGAAAGTTCAACAGCTTTAGCTGCCTACTCTAAGAGAAGAAACTTAACCTACAATATTAATCCTATTAATTTAATAGAAATGTTTCTTTTCTTAAGAGCTACAGAAAAACAAACAGAAAAAAGTTGTCAGTGATGTCTACAAGTGTATTCATGGGGTGCATTGGGAGAAGTCTGTAGGCTGCTCACTTACAAAATGTTTCTTACCTGCTGTACTTTTGAAGGCATACTACTGGAGATACAAAGCTCTCAGTTCTTCATAGTTCATGATGCTTTTACTCGCTGATGGATAGCACTGCAGAAAGCATTTAAGCCATCTGCATGAGTTACTTGGATATTCTTGTTAGTAGGTATTCACATAAATATTTTCAGCAGTTCTCCATAAACATTCTTACAAATGATTTTGTGTTTTGTTTTGTTTTGTTTTTTTAAAAAGCTCATGGAAGAGTGACAAATACACAATTACTGAAATTGCTTTTCTTCAAATAAATGCTCCTAAGTGTATTTTGCAGGTTTGGCCCAATGGGCTCATCAATCTATGTGCCTTTATTTTTCTTATAGTTCTGAATTTTTAATATAATTGTTTTAAATATAGTATTTTGGTGAATACAGTAAACACCAAATGTCTAATACATTTCATATCTTAAGAGTACAGTATATACATGTACATAATAGGTAGTGCCTACCAGTGGTACAAAAGTAGATTTTAATTTATAAAAGCACAAACTGTAACTAAATTAAAGACTGGTAACACCATCAGAAAATTACATGTGGAAAAGCTTATTGTAATAAGTGAAATAAACATCACAATCTAGTAGGAATGACCTCAGAGACAAAGCATTTTCAAGCAAACTGCAAGAAATTTGTTGATTGTCAATTACAGAAAAGGTAAATAAGTAACATATTAGAATAGTATCAGTATCAAGCTCTAGAAAAGACCCTGTGTATTGAGCCATCATAAGTTTGTGTTGCTGGGGGAACAGGAAATTAGGAAGGTAGGAAATAAGCTTCGTTTCAGATAGGGGATAAGAGTTTTTAACTTTTCAGTGTTCATTTATGAATATCCAGAATGTCAGGTGGTGGATAAGCAGTCATCGCATCTACCCTAGAATTCAACCACTCATGAGTCTCAATCTTTCCTAGTTATTTCTGTTTCTTAAAATACTCTGTAAAGTATAGAATGGAATTATCTGCGACTTTGGTTGAAGTGGATGGATTTAGGAAGTGAGAGATTTAATATTGTGTGCTATTAAGTCAATTAACATGTAATGAAACACATAGGCTATAAAATTCAGACACATAGCTTATTGTTTTCTATGGCTACATTCTTGCCCCTGATTTATATCTGAAATATTATCATACCACCTTTGTCTGTTTCTTCTTTTGTCAGTCTTATCATTGTTTACACCAATTGGTGTACCTAGAGTAGAGAAATGATATTCCAGTCAAAACCATTACTTTTCTCTGATTTTCACTAAAATAATAATTTCTGACCACCTGACCAGAAAAAGTGACCCTTTAGCCATCCAATTAAATAATTTCATATAGTCATGCAACTATTGTATGGAAGATACTACTGTAATTTGTCCAGTTTTGTCATCTACTGCAGCACAAAAATGACTAGAAATAATGGATGAAAGTGGGACTAGTATTCCAGACCTCTGCCCCAAACATCTGAAAAGAAGTAGTCCCAGATGCAAGAGATTTTGATGAAAATACGGCTTTTGTCTACAACAAAACACTTTAAAGACATCTTCTTTTTAATCTATTTCAGTTATAGATGGAAGGCATCTCTACAATAAATACGAAGTTATTCAGACACTGGACCTTTGAAAAACCAGGAGTAGAGGACTTTATCATAAAATTCTTTCTTCTGAACAGGCTTTTATGTGAATGAAAGCAGGAGATGCTTATACTAGGCAATTGAGAAAGCAGGGTCTTATACCTAAACTGAAGGCACAAAGCCTCTCTTTTCAGTAATACCAACAGCCAATTGCACATTGGGGAGGAACATCAGAGTGAAGATAGATAGACAAAAATGCTGGTTCTGCTTTGAGACTGATTCATTTTTATATCAAAATCCTACTCTTCCAGTGCACATGGAGGGTTGGCAAAGTGGGATAAGATTGTTTTGTTCTGTGGAACACTATTGCCTGTTGAAGATATCTTTTATATTTTAGAAACACTACATAAAAGATTAGGGAAATGTAAGAAGAGGCGAGTTTTAGATAAAGCTGTAAGTGCACAGAGAATTGGATTCTCTCCATGACTGTGCTATACGATTATTTATGATTTTAAGAAAGTCACTTAGATGTTTTGCAGGTAGTGAGTGATTGTGTTCTCCCATTATTTAAGTGCCGAACTGTATGTTCTGAGATTTAAGTCTCATAGAGGAATGAACTTTTCCCATAAAGGTTAGCAGAAGAGTATTTCGAACTCTCGTTTCTTCAGTGGGTACCTGCATGTAATGATCTGAGAATTCTTTTCTTATGATGGCATTTGGGATTCAGCTAGGATCCTCTAGGTTTTGCAGGAAAAAACAAAAACAAAAACAAAAACAAAAACAAAAAAACCCAACCAACCAACCAACCAACCAAACTAACAAACAAAAACCCAGCCTTAGTTACACTGGTGTTTTTCAGTAATTATTTCTGTTGTAATTATGTGTTTTTCAGTACATGGAAGAATTAACATCCTGTTAACAAGACTCTGTTTCTTTAATATACATTTCCCTACCTGCAAAAACTTTAACGTATATTACAAGGCAACATTTCATGAGATCACAGTTAATCAAAGCATAGGCTTGAGTAAAACAGAAGAGCAAATTCTTCTCCTGCCCCTTCTTTGTTTGTCTCCAATGATCAGAATCAAACCAAAAGATTAATGTCAGAAAGTTAACTACAGCATATAAAAAATATTATTATAGATTTAAGATTAGGATGGTGTTTTGTTTGTTGGTTTGCTTGTTTTCTTTCATATCTCTATATACAAAGCTTTGAATATATGTGGTGAAAGTAAAATGATGTGTCAGGTTTTTGGTCAATGTGTAACACAGACTAAATAGGGAAGTGTTTTGGTGAAATACATAGAAATTTGTATTGTATTTTATGGCACATGGACTCTAATTTTTACAGTTACTGCAGGGATGTAATGATCAGCTTCCAGTTGTGCTTTACTTCACGCTGGCACAAAACAACACAAGTACAGGGCATGAAACAAAACTTATATACAAGTAGGGGGGGGAGGGGGAAGGAAACATATTCATTATTACTTGTTTTAGTGTTTTGTATAGATCCTGTCATAATTTCTGAAAGAACATTTTCAAATCCTCCTGATCATGGGGATCTATTTCCATCATTCATAGCAACCAAAATTCTGAAAATAGCTGGGAATCAAAGGCCATTTTAAAAACACTCTTCCTGTGATGCTTTTGATTCCTCGGTTAATCAGTAAATGAACTTGAGCTTCTGCTGACACTGTGCTCTTGAGATAAACCTGCATTTGAAAAATATTAGTGTGCTTTTCATTTTGGATTTTCTCCTTGTCCTTCAGAGCCACAGAGGGCATCAGTAGTGCCTCACAAACCTAGCAGATTCTAGTAGTTTTTGACACTGCTATTTGCAATACACTTGAACTGAACAGCCGTTAGTGAGAAGAATGGCTTTACATAATTCATTTCTGCTGGCAAATAAGAAATGCTGCAGAGGCTTGTTCACCAGAGATAAAAAAATCTTATGGTCAAACTTCTGCAAACAACATGCAGTTTTTGTATGTGTTTTCAGTTTCCTAGGTTATCACATCAAGTTTAAAATGTTTTTTGTTTTTTGTTTTTTTTAAATAAAATGAAATACTCTATTTAGAGTAAGTTTTAGAATTTTCAAGAACTGAGGGAAAAAAAAAAGATTCTGAAAGTGTTTGTTTAATATTTATTTTTGTGTAAAGGAATCACAGAATCAGGTGTCACTGCATCACATATTAACCAGGGTAATGCTTGCGTAGATTTAAGTAATAGGAAAAAAATAAAAAGAAGCAGTCTATATTTTATTTGATGAGACACTGTGATGTTAGTGATAACTACAATACCATTTTTGTGGAGTTTTTTGTATGAATTTCATACTGAATTTCATGATTTCCCCAAAACTTACTGCCTAAGTTCAGTGTGCTCTCAAGCCTGTGTTCCAAGTAGTTACCATAAACTTGTTCAAAAATGATTTTGTTGTGATATAATTTCAGAGAGATAATGAAAGACTCATCTCCTCAAGACCGCAGCGTAACCTTATTACAAGGAGTCTAAGGTGAACTGGATGATTCATTACAAACACAGCTCTCAGGAGAATCCAAGTGGCATTTTCACAGTCATTGTAGGTTTCTAGCTCACACTAATTTTAACTGACTTGAATGACCTGACTAGCAGAAAAGAAATTCCAAATTCATACTAACTGACTTTTATAGCTGGTTATATTTACTACCTTCCACGTACATATGCTCGAATTGGCAGATCACAGTCATATTATGGTTTGGTTGGCAAGGGACTTCCACCCAAGAGATCAGGCTGCCCATCCAGCCTGGACCTGAACTCCCCCATGGATGGGGCATCTACAACACATCTGGGCAGCCTATGCCAGGGCCTTACCATAATCTGAGTAAAGAAATTCCTACTAACATCCAACCCAGATCTTCTCTCCTCAAGTTTAAGGCCATTCTGCCTGGTCTTATCACTACCAGACTGTAAAAGTTGGTTCTGCCCATAGCCTCCCCTCTGGTACAGGAAGGCCGCAGTGCGTTCTCCACAGAGCCATGTCTTCTCCAGGCTAAAAAAACCCAGCTCCTTCAACCCTACATTCATAGGAAATGTGCTTCAGGCCTCTGAATGAATTGTTTCAGATGACTTCTGGAAAGCATTAAGTTATGTGTGAGATGAGAAAACTGGGCAAGATGCCCTAAGTCTGGTGATGTAGAAAGAAGGCTCTGTCACAGGTGTTGATAAGACTGTAAGAGTAAAGAAGGCAAAAAGACTAATGATAGAAGGCAAAGTTTACATGATGTCTGAACAGCATATCTGAGATATAGTGTGTTACTGTGGGCAAGTATGTGTAATCAGGCTTTTCATATGCTCGGTGCCCACACGCCAGACTGCACATTTTAATGCCTTCCTAAGGGTAGTGAGTATGTGTATGAATATGTAGCTTTTTTGCAAGACCCCAAGATAAACAGAGAGTCTATCACCTTTGCAAGAAGGGGAAGACAACTCAATGATGAACACAAGGATGTTGCTAGGTTATTCAGAGAGAAAATTAGAAAGACAAATGCCTAGCAAGAATTTAATCTGGCCACTGTTGTAAAAGATAACAAAAAGTGCATTGGAACAGGCTGCCTGTGGAAGCTGTGGAGTCACCATCCCTGGAGATGATCAAGAAAAGGGCTGATGTGGCACTGAGTGACATGGTTTAGTGGGCATGGTGGTGATGGGCAGACAGTTGGACTAGATCATCTTAGTGATCTTTTCCAACCTTAATGGTTCTATGATTCTATGCTTCTGTTATTTTTACATATTCTTTGTTTGAAAGTACAGTTGTCTGCTAAGTGATGCCATACGTTTTCCCAGATCTGCAATTTAAAACATTTGAGTACTTCTGTGATTGAATTGCACATAAAAAAATAAAGTACCGCACTAGTGGAAAACACATACCAAACCTGCTACAAGAGAGGCAATATCTGACGTCTAAATCAGACCTGGCTTTGGACAGTTAGTCTATGCTGCCATAATATACATAAGTAAATTTTTATGTTAAACGAGTTCAGTTTGTTCCTTTGAATTATGCATTTATGTTTAAGCAGTTTTGTTTTTTTCCTACAAATGCTGAATGTTGAAAGTTTGTATTTTCTGTGTTTTCCTCATTGTTAGGCATTGTTCCTTAAGAAAACTGTTTATTTGATAACATTTGCAGGAAATTTATTGCAACAACATAATTTGCATATGCACCCCTTACAATACTTAAAGAGAGCTTATAAACAGGAGGGAGACCATATCTTACACGTGCAGATAGTAGTAGGACAAGAAGACAAGGTTTTGAATGAAAAGAGGGGAGATTTAGATTAGATATTAGGAGGAAATGCAGTAGGTGATGAGGCACTGAAACAGGCTGCTCGAAAAAGCTGTGAATGCCCCATCTCTGAGGTGTGCAAGGCCAGGCTGGATTGGGCTCTAGGCAGCTTGATCTGGTGGGTGGCAACTCTGTCCACAGAAGGGGAGTTGGAACTAGATGCTCTTTAAAGGTCCTTCCAGCCCAGGCCATTCTATGATCTATGTGATTCTATGATTATATGATATCCTGCTCCCTTACAATTCAGGAACAAACCTGCTTGAGCTTTTTTACTTCCATAACAAGCTGTCTTTTGTACTCTTATTTGTTGTCCTTGTTTTGTCTGGAATACAGTACCTTCTCCTCATGGTAGCTGGTATGGTGATGTGTTTTGGATTTAGGTTGAGAACAATGTCAATAACACACCGATCTTTTATACTGCTGTGCAGTGGTTATAAAATGACAAGGACTTTTTGACTTTTCACTCCCAATATTCAGCCAGTGGGGAGCTGGGTATGCACAAGAAGTTGGGAAAGAACAGAATGAGGACAGCTGACATAAACTGGCCAGAGGTCCCTGACCATGTTCCATATCACACTGTGTCATGCTGAGCGATAGAAGTAGGGGGAGTTGGCCAGGCAGGCTTCCCCTGCTCAGATGCCAGCTGAGCACTGATCAGCAAGTGATAGGCAATTGCACTTTGTATCACTTCTATCACATATTCTTTTATCATTACTGCGGTTACTCTTATACCTTTCTTTTTCTATGCTACTAAACAGATTTTCCCTGAATCTACAAGTTTTACCTTCTTTTTGATTCTCTTCCCTGTCCCACTGAGGGGGAGTAAGTGAATGGCTGTGTGGTGCTTGGCAGGTTAAACAACAATAATTTCTTATTCATATTAAAGAAATACCATGTATTTACATAAATATTAACAAAAACCTTTTTAATTTAAAAACATTCCAGGAATATAAGAAAACTATGTTTGTTTGTTTGGTTTGGTTTTCCCAATTAGCTGAGAAAAAAAAAAATCCTAATAATTAATAGGAAACATTGAAAAAAAAACTTGCATTCAAATAATGGTAAATGCCATTTCTTTCCAGAAATCTTTTTTATTCAGTTCAGATTCAGTCATGGGGTAACATGCTTAACAAAAAAGAACATAAATGAAGGAATATCATTTTTTTTTTTACTTTTCCCATGAAAGATTCTACTTTCAATAGAGATAATAAGAAGCATATAACAAGTATGTTTCTTGTGAGAACTATTGCAGATGCTGATTGCAAAGCCCTAGATCAAAACATGGCATTGATGGCATACATAAAGATTTTCTGAAGAAGAGGAAGCTTAACAAAAATCTTCATCTTTTTATGTTAAAAAAACACATTTTTTTACCTCCCCAAAGTAGAAATCTACAGGCCTTTCCTTCTGGCTTCTCAGAAAGAAGTCATTTTTGTCGAAATACACCTGACTTGGACTACACACGCTTTAGACAGGCCTGGTGTCACATCTGATGGTGACAGAGTGTTTTCAGGATAACACCTGATAGGTTTTCTTCAAATAAATTCTCAAGGATTAGGCTTCCTTTACTGCAGATCTATTATCTGAGGCACGCAGCAATCTGGAGATGTGCCATTTATACTATTACACACTTGCATTTCTGCTGAAATGAATGGTGCTGTTTTCTTAGATTCCTTTTTTTCCGACAGTAGAAAAATGAATTTTGAATGTAGAAGACTGTCAATATGTTATTGATCAAAAAGCCTTACAACACAGTTCATTTTTTTCTAACTATTTATTTTAAACTCCTAACACAGGGCATGTCTTGATCTGCTAAGTGCAGCACAGAACAGTTATTCTGCACTACTTATGAAAGTCTCATCTAGAAGAGAGAAGAAACCAGCAGTGTGAAAAACCTGCACGTGCAGATTTGTTCATCTTCCTAGAACGCTGAGTTATTGAAACAGTGACACTAAAGTGTTAGAAATAAACTGACAATCTGAGCCAAATCATTCCTAAACAGAATGAACTCCCAAGAACTTCATTTGCAGAGGAATTTCAGCATGCTTGATTTGCTAATTTGCCTAAAATGACCCTCCGGCCCACCTCTGTCACCTAAAGAGATCTCAAAAATTCCTGGATGCGATGAATAAGAATTGTGCAGCCACCACTCTTACCTGCCCTGCATTCTTTATAAATAAGTTGTAGGAAAAGTGCAGTGGTAAATGGAGTTTGAAGAAAAAATGAGGTTTATTTGTGAAGCAGTAACCTGACTGAATATTATAGAGAAAGAAGATCTGACTTACAAGTAGACTTGTTATCTATTGATGTAACTTAACCTTGTTTATCTCATCTTTTTACATCCATCACAACATAAATTATAGTGATTATATTCAAGACAATCATGAGATAGTGATTTCCTTCTGATGATTCTAGATAAAAGTCTCAGAGTGTTGCTTGCCCATTCTGGTAGACTCCCTGTTCCTCAGCTACAGGACAAAATCCATCCCATGTTTTTAGACTTTGATTCCTAAGGAGATGCATTTCAGTGCACCAACATGTGGTGTCAGTTCACACATTTAATTGAAATTGTACAATACTTGTACTTTGTTAATGGGCTTAATTTGTTAGCAAGAGCATCAGCTGTAACAGAATTATTTCTCAGACCTATATTAGGGAAAATACAGCTGTCAGTTTGCTAGCAGAATAGAAGACTCAGGTCACTCTGCTTGAATAAGCCCAGAGCTGAGAACTCTTCTTATGTAAGTAGTTACTTAATTCACATTAGGTTTTTGCTATAAAGTATTTCCAAACAGAAGCTGTATTGTGAGGCAAACCCCGTGGTCTTCACAGATGTGTTGAAAAATATGTTGCACCATTACTTTTTAACTTTAGTAAAATGATTTTCATCTTTAATTTCATAAAGTCATTATTCTGGGGCCATTAGTTTTACTGTAAGAGTTTCTAAAATTAAAACTTTTATTTTTAATGAGATAACTATAGGTGTCTAAATTGCTCTCAGTGCACATGCTGTTGTAGAAATGAATGTAAAATATGATCAAGCAGTTAACTATCTTTTTCCAGTTTTTGTCAGAGGAGCTCCACACACAAAGATATTTTACAGGCGCTGGTTAGGGTAATCATTTCTAACTCCATATTTCATACCCTTCTTGAAGAGTATTAAAAGACTATTTAAAAAATACCGCAATTTTTGAGAAAAAAGATGATAATAACTGAATGAGAAAACAACTTTGATATATGTTATGCTGGTTGATGAGAAACCACAGATAAGCTAGAAATGCTCACTTGAAGCCCAGGAGCCGACTGTATTCTGGGCTGCATAAGAAGCATGACCAGCAGGCCAAAGGAGATGACTGTCCCTCTCTATTTCACTCTCGTGAGGCCTCATCTAGACTAGTGTATTCTGCTCCAGGGGCCACTGCGTAAGAAGAAAACTGACCTGTTTGAATGAGTCCAGAGGAGGCTGGAGTACCTCTCCTGTGAAGAAGCTGAGATAACTGGGGTTTTTTAACTTGGAAAAGAGGAGGCTCCTGGGAAACCTTACAGTGGCCTTCCAGAACTTAAAGGGGACTTTAAAGAAACCCGGGGAGTGATAAGGGGTAATGGTTTTCAACTAAAGGAAGTTAGACATAGATTAGTTATTCAAAAGAAATTCTTTACTCACAAGGGAGTGAGGCAATGGAACAGGTTGCCCAGAGAATTTGTAGATGTCTTTATTCCATACGAGGCAATGTTGGATAGGACTTTGGGCAATCTGATCTAGGAATATGTTCCTACTTACCTACCTATGGCAGGTATGTCGGAACTAGATGATCGTTAAATCACTTCCAACCCAAAGCATCTAAATATTCTGTGATTCCCCAGTTGGGATGAAATCATATTCATTAAAAAAAAAAAAAAGTTTAGAAAACATAAAATGTATTTCATTCCACAACGCAAATATTTGCATATCCCCATGATGAGGCAAATCTTTGTAATGAGGAAAGGACGGGAGAGGAGAAGAGAGGAGAGGGGAGCTGTTCCACAGAAACAATTAGGAAACGTTACTTTTGGAGCAACTTGCAGCTTAAAACAGTTTCTCTTTGCACAGCTCAAATGCCTGACTGCTTCCGCACTGAAAAAAAATATATCTTTGAAGACATTATCCAAATGTGTGTTGAACGCTGATAGGCATGAGACATTAGACTTTGGAAATCATTTCAGTGTTTTAATATGGCTTTGAATTACATCAGATTTAAAAAATAGAAAATCCCCTCACACCTTTAAAGTTCCAAGCAGGTCTAAAATGCAGAAATAAAATATGCTCTGTGGGCCTAACAACGATGGAACCTAAACTGATGTTAGTTCTGTGGATGCTCCAGGATCTGTGGTAGTGAATAACAACATCCATTATAAGGGCCACATTTGGTACCATGCTTAAGTTTTGGGGGTGCTACAATTGTATGTAGATCAAAAGTTCTGGGGTCTGCTCTTCCTGCAGTCCAAAAGCATTAGCCACCTGAAGGCTGCAATTGGTCTGTGGTTTTGTTTGTTGTAGGTTAATAGTTCCAACTCAGCAGCAAAAAAAATCTAAATGCGGTCAGGCCCTACAAGTCCCCCTGAATTCATATTTAGCACTGTGTGCAAATTATTCTGTTTTTCTGCAGAGTTGTATTATACTTCTTAGATCTTTGAGGTACCCAGATTCAGGGACTGATGACTTCACTTTTTTGCATAGGAGAAAAGGAGTACCTTTCTAAAGTCTGATTCTTTAAAAGAATCAAGAGAAAAATGTTAAAATGGCTCCCAGTTTTCTTCCTATTTTCAGGAAGAACAACCTGGTGAAGCAGAAAAGAGGAAATGCACAGATTTCTTTATGTCCATGACTGATTCAGCACAATAGCAATTTCAGAATTGCTACATAATTATCACAGGCAGCCTGTCTGCTCTGTCAAGGCTGTCCATTCATGTGGCTTAGTTTAATATTCCTTAAACTGTGGTAGTGTTCTTTGCTTTACAGTGCAGTGTGTCTTTTGGCCTACAGCTACAGTAGCCATGTCACCATGAGATACACAATAGTTCATCAGCATGGATTTCTCCCTGTCTGTCATTCACATTTGCAGTGATGGCAAGATGGTAATTTTTTATCTTGATGCTCTTTTTATTTTATTCCTTTCAGCAGTGTACTGTGCCAGATTGAAGAGAATTACTATATTAATCAGCTATTTCAATAAGAAATGAGATAGTAGTGCTGTCAATCACTTACCAGTCTGGAGGGAGCTTAAAAACAAAACAAAACAAAACAAGATTACTCACAGTTCTCAAATTAAGTGCTTTTACCTCTGAAATAATCTCTTTCTTCCTATGCTAGAGCCAGGCACAGATGCACATTTAAAGTACGAAAAGGTATAACAAACTTATCAAACTCCTTAAGTTATCGCAGTTGTTTTCATCAAGTTCAAAGGAAGCATAAACTTAAAAGTTATCTTATAGATAGTTCCTAAAAAATGCTAATTTTCTCTTTTGTTGCTCAGATATGAAATTACTAGACATCAGGGGAATACTCTAGCATCATGCCTTATCATATTAAAATGATCTCTTTTATTTTTTGTCCTTCTCAGAAACAGAGGCTTTGTTGCTGCTGTTGTTTTAATCTCTAAAGTTTCCTAATAATTTTCTTGGACAAAATCCCAATTTCACTTAATTCAAGTCTCAGGTTAAATGCCCAGCACTACAAGTTATGAAATTTCATTGGAATGGTGATTTACTAATCTAAAATAAATTGTTAGTAAATGTTATTATTTCATCAGATGTAGAAATCCAAAGTTAAAAAGCTCCATTTTTACTGCAAAAGTGTCACAGAAATGCTTTTAATATTGGCTATATGGCTAGGTTTCATGATTGCTAACTGACTGAAGTCAAGAGAGTGCCTAGGGTTCTTGCTTTTAGAAATTATTTTGCAGATTCAAAGTGTATTGGACTGTGACACTGTAAGGCTACTGTGCAGAAAGGTAGTTTAATGGTTGAAAAACTGGTCAGAAATTCCTCACCCTTTCATTTGGCTACTTTTCAGTGAGCTAAAAAGGCAATGTGTTATCACAAATGTTGATCTATAAGAGACTAAAATTACTTATAGGACTTAATAAAATTTTGCCTTGCTTCATTTCTCTATATAGTACAAGACATAACAGTACGAAGTTGACTGAGTAATGATTTCCATCTGACATCTGGTTTTTCTCAGTGCACTGCAATGTCTTAATACTATCACCTGTCACAGTTCCTGATACTTTGGGACAAATTTTTGAATATAATGACTGATTTCATTCTGCTATGAGTTCTCTTTAATTTTCATAGCTTGCAAACCATGTCTTAACTACACTGCATGTGTTTTAAACTCACATTATACTGACTGGTTGTGTAGTATGAGACATCTGTGATTTTCCATAAACTTAGAAAGAAGCATTCTTCTCCTGGACTTATTCCCTACAGAATTCTTTCAACCTTGCTTGTTAAGAGAAAGTTTGTGGTGAGATGTAAATTCATGTAAATTGTCAACATTATGCTACACAGCATAATGGTCTTGTGTACATCATAATACTCTGAAAAACCATAACATATGCTATCATTTGCATTCTTTATCCTCAGATTCACAATTTAGTGCCCTCCACCTGCAAAATACAACTCCAGCTACTGTATATGAGAGAACGTGGTAATTAATAACAGTCTTTAAAAAATGAAACTCATGCCATCATTTGCTGGTACAACGAAGTAGCTTGGAATTTTTCTCATTAACAAATTATGCTCTTTAGAGAAAGAAGTCCCCAGTGACTTACTGATGGAACTGAAGCTGTTTCCTACTGTAAGCAATCTGATGTGCATTGGTATATGTTGCATTCATTTTGCTCCATGTGCCTTTGAGAGTTATGATGTCTGACAGATATATATTCATATATATATATATTGTAATTGGGCATTGGGACTGTCAATTCTGTGAAATATAGTCCTAATGCAGAACACCCAGGTGGAAGACTTGAGTTAGAGGTCTAGAAACTGGACTAAAGTAGCATGTTTTGGATCAGTTAAAATAAATACCAGTTGTAATGGAACTATGGGTACTGGCTAAGATCAGTTTCTGCTATGATGTGCCCACTGAACAGCTTTATATAAGCAGTTTATTTGTCTAGTTCATTAGATGATTTTTGCCTCGGTGATTGTGTTTTTTCAGGGGGGAGACTGTTTTATTAGTTAAGTGTATGGATTACTAGATCTCCTTCAAGGTTTTTAGGAAGAAAAGAAGAGTCACATGTATGAGAGATTTTCAATAAACAAAGTCATAAGAACTTGGAAAATCTGGCCTCTTAAATTTCAGTCCTAAATGAAACAGATAAAGCAGCCTTTGATTCTGGTGGGAGGAAACGTGGAAGGAGACAGGCTCAATTCTAGTGCATGTGATTTGCGGAAATCAAACTCTAAAGCCTGAGAGATACACACCAGGTGTGTGTTTATTCCAGCGCTGCGCATAACGCTGGGTGGAAGGGAAATCACTCCTCTTAACTTGCACACCCACAAGCAGAAGCATTACATGTTTAAAAGCCAAGCTCATACATAATCAGCAGATTTCCAATAACTCATTCACATATTCCGTCCTTTTCCGAGAAATCATTTACACAATGTCCCTCCTCCTGGGGCATGCGTTGTAGCTTCCTCTGGTGATCATTCTTGGATGAAGTCAGTAGTCTTCATCATTGTGTCCTTTCAACCTTTGTCCTGGTTTAGAGCATTCCCCTTACCTTGCATGCCTCTGCAATTCCTTATCATGTTTGTTCCCCTTTCCATTGTTCTCTCCATTGGTCCCTTCTCTGCTGGCAGGAGATAACTTTCCTTTTGGGATAGCTGTGGTAGCGCTTCCTTGGGCTAACAAAAAGTTGAGCTAATCAAGTGCTTCCTTGTGCCTACAAAAGTTAAGCCAAGCATGCGCTTCCAAAAACTAAACTGAGTGTTTTCTTGAGCTTGCAAAAGCTGAACTAAGCAATGCTACTTATCTTCCAAGTCCTGCATCCTCTAACTCCTTACTTCACATGGGCCCACTATACATGCTATGAATGATTGTATCAGGCCAGGAAACAAAAGTCTGCTTTTAATCTGCAGTTCTGGTAAAGCTGAGACTTTGAATTGTTGATATATCTTTTTTATTTTGCCATAGGAAGACATGGTTTTCTATCGTTACTACGATGGCCCTGCTGACCTCTCAATCCTTACGAATGTTGCTTTCTAAAGTAACCTAGAATTTAAGGTGCAGTTACTTTTTTTTTTCTTTTTTCTCTTTTCTTTTCTTTTCTTTTCTTTCCTTTTCTTTCCTTTTCTTTTCTTTTCTTCTCTTTTCTTCTCTTTTCTTCTCTTTTCTTCTCTTTTCTCTCTTTTCTCTTTTCTTTTCTTTTCTTTTCTTTTCTTTTCTTTTCTTTTCTTTTCTTTTCTTTTCTCTTTTCTTTTCTTTTCTTTTCTTTTCTTTTCTTTTCTTTTCTTTTCTTTTCTTTTCTTTTCTTTTCTTTTCTTTTCTTTTCTTTTCTTTTCTTTTCTTTTCTTTTCTCTTTTCTTTTCTTTTCTTTTCTTTTCTTCTCTTTTTTCTCTTTTTTCTCTTTTTTCTTTTCTTTCCTTTTCTTTCCTTTCCTTTCCTTTCCTTTCCTTTCCTTTTCTTTTCTTTTCTTTTCTTTTCTTTTCTTTTCTTTTCTTTTCTTTTCTTTTCCTTTCTTTTCTTTTTTTTTTCTTTTTTTTTTTTTTTTTTTCTTTTCTGTAGAGCTTTGTCCAACTGTTTACCAGATAAAAAGGAAACCCATTCAAAATGGCTTCTAAACCCATCATAAAGAGCTGGGTTTCAATTTTATGGTTCTGATTTAACTTCTCCAGCACCACAGAATTTTTTATTTTTATTTTTTTCCATATGGCAAATAATAATGAAAACTGTCTACTAAACTCAGGGAGGGCCTTCAGATAAGAGCACCAAAGACAGAAACATTTTCAAAGTTCAGCATCCACAAAGATGGGATACCATCTCTTTGTGGGATTGATTCATTTGTAGTGAGTGACAAAATCGCTACTACTACTAGTGGTAGTAAGATCTTGTCACACATGTAGAGAAAAGCTCGTGTTTAGGTCATAGATGGTTTAGACTAGTAATTAGCTCAACAACATACAGTCTTGTGGGATAAAAAAGGTCATTATCTCACTAATGGGTAAAAAAACTCATAAGTAACTTGAGCCAGACAAGGTTCCTGGCTCCTACATGTAACCAGTTGTTGCGTGGGCACAAAGGGCTGTAAGCACCTACAATTAAGGTCCTTTGTCCTTCCTTCTGCACCAGCAAGGGAGTCTGCGCCTCTCTTGTTGCACCAGCATTGGAGCTTGGAGCCCTCTTGCCACACAGTCTCACCCCTTCCAGAGTTACTCCCCAGTGAACTGGAAAAAAAACAAAAAACAAAGTAAAATTCATGGGTTTAAATAATATATATATATATTTAGTTGGAGAGAAAAGTGGAAATATAATAATAGTAATGATAATGACATTATGTGCATTTACACCGCAAGTGATACTGAAGGCAGTTGCTCACCATCCTCCAGTCAATGCCCAGCCTCTCCCTGAGCACAGGCTGCTCCCCTGGCCAACTCTGCATGATTTTACACTTTTTGCACGATACCATATGGGGTTGAATATCCCTGTGGCCAATTAAGGTCAAATGTCCTGGTTCTCTTCCCTCCTTGAGCCCCCTCAGACCCTTCACTTGCAGGACAGGATGGGAAGCTGAGAAGCTGAAATATCCTTGGTTCTGTACAGCACTTCTCAGCAACATCTACACATCGGTGTGTTATCAACACTGTTTTTCTCCTAAAGCCAAAACACAGCATCACACCAGACAATATGAAGGGAAAATCAACCCTTCTTCAACTGAGCCCAGCCAGGACAAGAGAGCTCTGAAAAATGTGCTGATGGAATAGCAGTTGTTGCTCCCAGCAATGAGCACTTTCATAAGGCTGGTTCCTGCCTAGGTGCCTAACTGAAAATCCTACTTCTTCTGAAAATCTGGCACCCCACAGGGCGTGATCCTCAATTAAAAATTTGGGCTATTCTAAAATAGTGATTTTGCCTAAATAAAACATGGAAAATCTTTGGCTGTCATCATTCACAAAAAAGAAATCAAGAAATAAAGGAAAGCGGGAGCTAGGAAGAAATGTAGACAATATGCCTTTGTTATGCTTTTTAGTTTCTTTCACACAGTGCTGTAATTCTGAACAAAACAAGATCTCAAGTCATTGCACTCTACTGTAGGAAACTGATTAAACTGAAACAATTTCATCTGAAAGAGGACACTAACACTAGGAAATGATGGCAGACTGTCTGCAGGTCTCTTTCTTCCTGTGAGGCAGACTCACGTCAGAAAGACTCCCGAGTGCTTCCTTCACCCAATCTGTGTAACATAACGTCCATTTATTAATTGACATTTGCTTCATATAGCAAATCAACCTCTTCCAAAATAATGTTTGTCTGTGGAAGGAAAAACGTGTTTTTTTTTTGATGAAGCCAACGAAGTATTCTGGCAGCAGAAAACAATGCTGCTCTACCTAGTTACCTTTTATGGGCTTCATTTGATGTTTTTTCCCCTGAGATGCACAAGCACTTTATTTGATTTTTTAGTTGCTCAGACACGTTTGGTTCAGCTATAATAAGCGTTTCAATGAGATCCCTGGTGATTTATCATGCTTTGAATTCATCTGTGCTCTCATTGTGTTGCCAAAGTTTTACAGTCTTTCTTATGAGTCTGATTACTACCATAAAAGAAAACTGTAGGAAACCTGGCTTGATCTAAGCAGTTGAAATCTTTGTCAAGAGTTCATTCTTTCTGTAAAGTAGTTTTGCCTTTCCTTGTATTGGCATATGAAATACTCAAGCTGAACGGGATATCTCTTTCTAATGTAATAATTCCCTATAGTTACAGTAGTGCTGCCAATTAATGTTTTGACTCACATGTGCATGCTTGTGCAAAAGAAGAGAAAAATAACACTTGTAATATCAACCTCATAGGCTACAATTAAACATTTCTGTAAGTATAGATAATACAAACTGTGAATTCCTTTGCTGAATTCTGCTTTAGAAAGCTGGAGCTTAATTTCAGAGTATACCTCTTGGTTAACCGTACCATTCAATACAACTGAATTCTGCTATTGGAGGCTTCAGCTTCACGGTTTGTAAGGCAATGTAATTCTGCTTTTTGCCTAGAAAACATCTCTGAGAGGAAGCTGGCTTGAGAAAGAGGTCTTGTGTATGGATTTGATTACTTTTAGACTGAAACTGAAATGAGAAATTGAATTGGCTATCCCTTTCTCTGCGTTAGAACACTCAGCATGAAGGCAAAACTTTAAACATACTGGACTGCACATTTAAAAGACACTGAGCACTGGCCCAAGAAGTAATATTTCAATGGTGCGTGTAAAAGTGTGGATTTAGTTTCTGTCCTTTGTGAATGTGGGGAAGAGGTTAGTACTAGGCTAACAATTTAGAACTGATTAATACCATTCATATGGGTTTACCATGAACTGCACATCTAATCTATTTTCAGTAGAGAATGTGGAGTGAAGAGAGTTGTCTAAGAGATGAAACAGTACAGGCATTGTGTACAGCATGCATGCAGATTGTAGCACTTAAACATTTTGGTCACTTGTAGTGGCTGTGGAAAGTCTGCCTCCAGCCTCCTCCACAAAGTGTAGAAGAAATAAAAGTGGAGAGAAAAAGAGAAGAAGAAGAACCTGAGCCTTCCTACCAATACACTTTTCTTTCTTATTGCCTGGCTCTGTGCAGACCCACTATTCAACATGAGGGTAGCCTTAGACATCATTTGGAGACAATTTGGGAGACCCTGACATACTGCATATAGAATTCCACATTGAGGCACAAGAACTGAGACGTTACAATCCATATTTTCACCATATGGGGCATTTATGTGATTCATTCTGAATCTATGCTATGAATGCGTTTAGGAATAGTGAGTACAACATTGAAGACTGAGCTTAATTCACTACAGTGAAAAGGATCAGTGGCAACTCTCTTGTAAGAAATAGATACAGTATAGAAAAAGTGTCAGAATTAATTTCATTAATATGGTGTACTAATTTTGAGGATAAACTTGTGTTAACTCAACAGATCTATAAATAAAAGAGAAAAACCATGCAGAGTTGCACACAAGGCAAATTGATTGAGGAAAGTAGAAGAGGTTGTTCTACCAAATATGCTGAGAGATCTTTCTTGTTAAATTGAATTTGGAGGATATCCATGTACAAAACTTTGTTAGCCAAAGTGCTCCAGATGGGTATGATGTTGAGCCAACAGCCTGCTACATCAATGCTTTTCATTGACTTGGGTACTGCAGAATGAAATGGCAGTAAAGGTTTGAAGATATGACTCCTTTTATTATTACTAATGCTGTAAGTGACATTTTCCCTTGCCTATCAACATCTAAATGCTGGTATGCACCACCATCAGTACTGTTTCCACCTATTAAATTCTGAGTCTTGTTGATTAATTTGATGTTTTACAAATAAAGTAATCTCCACTGCTTGATTTAATCAATCTTTCCATCTTATGGAAATACCTAAAGTGTTTAATCTCTTTAAAATAAATCATAATTTCTCAAGCTAGAACCACCTACAGTATATATATATATTCATACAAATTTCTTGGAATGACAGAAAAAAAAATACCAGGGGAGAAATCCAAAATGCATAAAAGTCTGATGTACAAACATACAAGAAATATAGCCAGCATTAATACGTGCTACTGTAAAGACTCCTGGATTTTTCACAACACACTTAAAGGCAGACCATTTCTTTAAAATTCATGATGTCATTTCACTTGCTACGATCCCAGGAGGAATAGCTAGCAGGTAATTATTTTTGATAACATTTTCTTTCCCACCCTGGAGCACTTTTCTATGTACACTGAATATATTTAACACTTCATTATTCAACGACCATTTATCATACCTATAATTACTTGTTAAATAAGTGGAATAACACTGAGCAGGGTCTGTATATTTATTTTTTTATATGGGAACTTTTAAAAATACACACAAGCTGTTGTATTATTCTCAACCTTTGCTGGAAAATGAAAAAGCAAAACTGAAACATATTCTGTACAGGTAAAATAAAATCCTAACTGACAACTTTTGTGTCTGTATGAACAGGTACAATTTTGAAATTACTGACATATTAAGTTTTTGTGCACCTTGGAAAAAATGGTTATGAACCAAAAATGCTGACAACCACCTTCCTATGGTACTGCCATCAGATGCTGATATAATTAAATCCCAGAGTAAGGTGCAGGGTGTTAGCGAAACAAACCGTCATTAATTTTGCAATGATTTATGATCTGCAGCTCACAGGAGAGCACCAGCAGGACAAGAAAATTGCACACACTAAGAGGAAACATTTTCCATTGAAGTTTTTAAGGGAAATGTTATCATTCACTTTTCTAAATGAATGATTTTCATACATGTTTAGGCACCAGTAGACAGAAATAGTAGTCTATTATGATTCCAGAGGTCTGTAGTTACTTGAATTCTGCATTAATTTTTGGTAATAATCAAGAATCTATAAATACCACAAACTCAAAAACGATTCAATAGAAAAACATCATGCGATACTAAAGCTTTTTGTTTTCAGGTGAAGTAAGTGCTTTAAATATAATTTTCAACAAAAATGATAAGCAGATAATCTAAATTGGAAAGGTTTCTGGGAGCAGTGCCCACTTTTAGCTGAAACTACATCTCAGACAGGTCTATATAGTATAGGTCAACAGAGAACATGATTTATGGTATGTCAAGAAAAGATAGTAGTAATGAAGAAAAAAAATCAAGAATATAGTCAAGGAAGACAATACTGCTTAAATACCTTCTCATTCTCTGTAAGAAGAATACCAGGAAATGGAAAAACCATTTCTGCTTCTCTTTAGTATGTTGCTCATTTCTCTCCCTTCCTCTTGCAGTCCCTCTTTTCCCACTAAAAGCTGAAACACACACCCTCACCTGCTGGTTTGGGACCATCTGCACATTTCTAAAATGCTTCTGTGTATGTGATGCATTTCTATACTTGTGGAGTTGTTCTCGGTTTACGCAACGGGACTGTGGTGGTTTGATGCACTAATGAATATAAGAATGAAAAAATAAATAATTTTTGGTTCTTTTTTCCTCCCACATTTATGTTTCTCATTTTAGTGTGACAGTTGCCCTGTGAAAACAGCTGGCTCATGATCTGACGCTTAAAAAGCAGATGACAGCCACTGTGCCAGTGGAAGACTAGTTGGACAGCTGAACAGGAGTGATACAAGGAAGGTTTCCGTATTCCTAATAAAAGTTATATCACTGAAGATGGCATAAAGAGAAAACAGTGATGTAGAAGCCAGTGATAGTTCCTAGTCTGCCTGAAATTATGCATAAGACATTATTTCCCAACAAATAAGATGCACATTTTTTTCCTTTATCTTATAGGAAAAACAACAACAATAACAAAACACACACACAAAAACCACACAATTCTTTATTTTTCACTGTTCATTGTAAAACACAATAAAACAAATCTTGACGCCTTTTGAGTGATCCACAGAATACAGTGTCTTTTCAAATGTAGCACTGCGCAGTTCTAGGACCAAGTTGGTAAGGTTCCAAACGAAGGAGATTAGACTTTGCTCTATATTTCTACAGCAGTTATTATGTTTGACCCAAAAGCAGCCTGGTCTCAGTTTGGGCTTCCATCACAATAGGTCAGCTCTGACTCTGGTGATGTAATTATCTAGTAGATCACCTCTGATTAAACTTGGAGATAATATTTTTTAATGTTAAAGGAAGCCATGGTAAGTTTCTTGGTTCAGTATATCTTTTCTATCAGTCAAGAAAAAGAATCAATAGAGGCACAGCAATTGCATTGTTTTATTAAGTACTTCTCAATTCATTTTCAAGATAAGCACTGCTATTTACTGCACTCATTCTTGCTTTTACTATTATTTGAGAACCAGGAAATTGAGATAATTTCATGTATTTAATGGGCTGAAACTTTTCTCAACCTCTTTTCTGTATTATTTTATCATTAAAAAAAAAAAAAAAGAGAAAAGAAAAAGAAAAGTAAGCAACAATATTACAGTCTGCTCTATAATGTACAAATAGAAATTTCAGACTAGTTACAATGCAATTACACTTTTTGATCAGAAAGCGACTATATTACTAAGGAAAAAAAAAACCAAAAAACCCTCAAGAAAGCAAAATGCACCCCCTGCCGAATAAATAAAAAAATAAATAAAATCCCACAGAACATAAATCACAATGCAATCATAATTATTATAAAGCAAACAAAATATCAGATGGAAAATAATGAAGTCGTCCACTACATAAATATATTTAAAATTCTGTCAATTGGAATTATTTTCAAAAACCACCCCAGCTCTTCCAACATGTAGCTACTTTGTCTTATGTGAAGTAGCACCTAATGGAAATCAAGGTATTAAATATATTTTTTGTGGTGTTACATCGAGTTTAATGAAAGATCTTTTTCTTGCAGCGTCATGAACTTCTGCTAGGAAAGGCAGCCTCCATCTCAGCAGCATACAGGCTGAAAGGTAGAATATTTAGATGCATAAAATTATTAGTTTGAATTATTCACAGGCAGGGCTACAAAAATAGAATGCTTGATTAACACAGCATAACCAGAAGTGTGGGCATTTTACAGCATACCGCTTTTACAATTGCACCTCCAAGTGATTTACTTTTTTTCCCCAAACTAAATTATTTGCACCAACTTGGTCATTTCACTTGCTCTTTGCTAATAATTATGTGAATAACCTTTTCTTAAGGCAGTTGTTACAGTACTTTTATTTTGGAGGAGTAGAGCCAACTGGATTCTGTTTTATCTTTGATTATGAATTATGACTGCATATTTGAACTTAGAAAATAGGAACCTGCATTCTACACATTAACCCAAGAAATAACTTAAAGAGCATAAGATAGTAGAGAGGTGAAATCTCCATTAACAGGAAGAGCATGACTGTTTTTCAGATTATATGCTTATTTACATTTTCATAGTTCACAGAACAGCAATTTTCACTCTGAAGTTCAAGATACTTAAATTTATAGCCAGCACAAGGATTTAAACGCATATGTGTACATGTGCATTAAAACTTTCCTTCCAAAAAACTTTCACAGAATGATTGCACTCTATTGAGAACATTTCAAAAGCAATGCAAACATTTGAAACAGACCCTTAAAATTTCGACTTACGTGCAATCAGTCAGTACCCCTGACTTGTGCAGAAGGTTGGGCTGAAGTAAGCTGCATAACATTTAGTTTGTTAGAAGAATATCATGCTCAGCCCAGTGCTTGACCAGCAGTTCTTTCAGGGAGTACTGAAAATTGCTCTTTTGAGTAATCTTTTTTTGCTTTTATTGCTGAAAAGGATGAAAGAAAATTTAAGGTATTACTTCAGACTCTAAAACATGAGCTTATATGAATTTTTCACTGAAATTTTAGCTGTCTTGTTCTCAAATTCTGTATTCATTGCAATAAGTTAGCAAAAATACAGACTGAAATGAATATGTCAACATATGATTGAAGTTCTGATCTAAACTTTGCAGTAAATCTGAGATTTCTTTGCTGAATTCATGAGTAACATGTTATTCACATGTCTGTATAACTAAAAAATGATACCAGAGGTCACTTTCTGCTGTCTTCCAAAAAAAAAAAAAGAAGAAGAGATACTAGGTTCTGTGATGTAGTTTTTTGAGCTTTCAAATTTTGCCTTGGTTGCGAGCAATTGACAGTCAAAGTCATCTTCTCTTGGGAAAAAGATACTTCTCCATCTTTGTGTCATGCAAAGATAATTCTTTCATGGAAGTTCAATATACAAAACAATACAGCTAGAGCAAGAACAGTGAGGCTATTCTCAGTGCAGCTATTGATACGGAATGAATTCCATATCTCTGAGTCAAATTTGCAATTCCGCCTTCATTTCATCCACTTCTCAGTGTAACAAGTTGTTAACATCCCTTGTTGCAATTAAAAGAACAGTTGGAGCTGCTGTACATTTAAGAGCCCTGAGGGTTTTGTCCTTCTTTGTAATTGGAATGGATCTAAATATATACGTATACTTAGATAAACTGTAGTTAAATTATGAAGTCATGTATATAAGCAGTGGCCATGTAACTATTTCCACCGATATCCACTGATATTCATTTTAATCATTCTTCACATTTTTATAGATGTCAGAGGTCCAGGCCTTCTTTATGGTTTGTACTGTGATCCTATGTTGATTAACTTCATTATTTTGATATAGGGTTAGAAATTCCTCTGAATTTGGCAGAGTAGTGAAATGGCATTATTACAGGAATTACATTTCTCCAGTGTGTTAAGTACTCATGATCTCAGTGAGTGACTCAACATATTTCAATGTACTTTGGTGCTTTTTATAAAACACTAGTTGGAATAATAAGAGAGATTTTGTTAAGGGGACTTAAACAATTTTCAGTAGAGAGGATAGAGGTAAGGTCTGATGTCCTACAAACCAAGAACAGATTTGTTTGTGTCCTTGTTAAAATAATTTCTTCCACTGTATTTATCTAAACCTGAAGAGAGTCCAGGTTGGCAGCTTTCATGTAACCAACAACCTTCGATAGCTGCAGTGAATAAATAAAATCCATCCCCAATTCTTTTTTTAGAGAGATGGAATCATATGCTAACACAGAAAAAACCCTCGCCATAATTAAAATGAAACAAGTAGTCCATAGGGTGTGCAGGTAGACATGAACAAAATGCTCTGCAGAAAGGCAAAAATAGAAGCTGACAGCTGGACAAAATCCATTAAAATCATCTCAGTTACTCTTATAAGGATAATGACATATCCCACACCTCTCTTGATTTCTTCTCACCTTCTTTTCTTTGCCTCTCCCCTTTCTAAACTTCAATCCATTGTATTACTCATTGTATAAGTAATATTTCCCAGATATTACCTCGCATAGTTTCTTTTGTTTAACTCTTAACAAAGCTGATTTTTTTTAAGTTTTTTTTGTTTGTTTTGTTTTAAAGAGCTTTTTTATTTCAGTAAAAAGAACCAGTATTCAAAGATTATGTTATTTATATTCATAATTCTAACTATGAATACTTAGAAAAGTATTGATGTAAACAGATATCCAGCTTAGATTTCAATCTGAAATGCATACAAAATTGACTCGAGGTTAAAAGAGAAATTATGATGTATCACTATGCTGTGCAAAATCCATTCATTCTGCTTACCCGTTCATTCTTTTGACTGAAATTGCTTTCCATAAACAACTTTAACATAAGCCCTGAAAGCAAGAGATCTAGCTAATGATAACCTGTATCAGTTGCTATATGTTGCAAATGAATAATGTAGCATAAATATAATCAGTGGCTAGGATTTGTCAGTAAGGCTTTGCTAACATGTCCGTGTTTCACTTCACTATTATTTCTTAGAGAGAAGTAATATTTTCAGCTTTTTCTCCATGGTGAAATTTCATTGTGCCTTTCAAAGGTCATAGCATATTTTTGTCAAAGCAGCACGACGTGATTCTGAATACAAAACTCCAAATTTCTCTGGTTTGCTGTAAATAGAACCTAAGCATTTTGATGCGGAAATAAGATTCTGTCCTGAATAGATATATATATATATTTTCCATCTGAAATTTAAGATACAGCAATAATGGTCAGTTTTCTGAATATTAAAAAATGTTATTAGCCTAATTTCTAGTGCACAGTTTGCATTTTTCATGACATTCACAGAATCATGGAATCACAGAATTGCAGCAGTTGGAAGGGACTTCAAGAGATCAGTGAATCCAACCCCTCTGCTAAAGCCGGTTCCCTACAATAGGTTGTATAGGCTGGCATCCAGATGAGTCTTGTAAATCTCAATAGAAGGAGACTCCGCAACCTCACTGGGCAGCCAGTTTCTGTGCTGTGTCACCCTTAACATAAAGGAGTTCTTCCGCATGTTAATACAGAACTTCTTATATTGAAGCTTTAGGCCATACCTTGTTCAGTCCACATCATCTCATGCTTATGTTAGAAGTATGGCCATGTTAGTTTAGTCCAACACCTGATTCCCCTTTCAGCTTGTTAACTTCTCGCTTTTTACTCGTTCTTTTCTAACTTTTGTCACTTTTTGGAGACACTGTTAAAACAGAAATAGTACAAGCTCAAGGAATAAATTATGTAGGCAAATTCCATTCAACCTACATCTGCTGTTTATTCTTTGATATTCCTTCTCCTGTTGATGAGAACTACTTAGGCACAGGGGGACATACCTGCAGTATACCCTGTGCGTATAAAGCTGTTGCACAGATGTCAGGCCCTCCCTGCCTTCCCCATTCCATTTCAACAGCATACTTATCTTGAAGAATGTGGCTGTTGATCTCATTTACATTAATCTGACATAAATACGGCAGTGTAGACTAGTAACTATATGAGAAGCTCAATAATCTATCAACAAATGGGAATCTCCATAGCCACAAGAAGTATAACAGGTCTTGGCCATCTTTTTTCTTAGATGAAAACAAACCAACAAACAAAAACAGATAAAATCCACCAGCTATCCAATGACTAAATAGCTTTATTTTGGTCAAAAGCTGTGCAGAAATTGCTGATGAGCACTTTCCATTTCCAATTTCATGAATTCTCTCCTCAAATGCAGCTCACTTAGTGATTCTGTTTAGTCCTTTCTTTGTAGTACTGGGAGCTTAGCATCAAGCTGTTTGTAAAGAAGTGAATAAAGTGTATAATATAAATGCTTATTTAGCTATTTAGAAGACTAAGAACTTTTTTGCTGTATTCTGAACCATTATTTAGGAAAGGTTCTCTTCTTCTCTATTGAAAAGACATTTGCTAGCAACTAACCGCTATAGCTATCTAATTTTAAAGTATTTTTACAGCAAATGATCATGACTGTTGAAGTATTACTGTGAAGATACCTCTTGTTCTCTAATACTAAACACAGGGATCACTAGCAGCTTGTTTTACGTCCTTCACCATTTTTTCTGATTTTTAAATTAAATTTTAAACATGTATTTTCATTCAAATGGTGTTGTTTTGGAAAATTGCATAACAGCCATAGGAGTACATACCACAGTAACTCCTCTGAGAACTAACTTTTCCTTCGTAAATGTCATCTAGGCTTCAGACAACGTATCTGTACATAAATATCTTTTCTGTAATTGATCCCATAACACTACAGAAACTTTTCAGAATTATTCAAAAATTGCCAGTGCTTTACTCAGTGACTTTGAAGATGGAGAAAATACCATCTGTCTGTGTAATGAAATTCAGAATTATGTATGCTGAATTACATTACCAATTACATTCAGTATAAGAGCAGTTTGTTATAAAACTCTTTGGGAATTCATTTTTGCTACACCAAGCTCCCTCCATTCAAATATCCTTCATTATCAGGAGATTCCTTTGAATACAGAATTTGAGAGAGCTATGAAGAGTGAGGCAGCAAAGATATTTCACTTCTCTGATTCCCACCATGCTACGTTATGAATACGTATTGCTATACAGTTTATAAACTCAGAGGAGGATTACCTGAGCTCTGTCAATTACTTTTTGAGCTCTACGGCCTGCTAAAGAATGTTCTTTTTTTTTTTTTTTTTGTCTGAGACACCTACATGGATGCTACAGGTGGCATGTATTTGAAGTGGTTAGTACTAGAGACAAGAAGATGAGTCTAAGGATGTCCCTTTCAATACGCATGCCCTTTGCATCATGGCCTCTGAAAGTAGTATTTAAGACTCTTCTTGACTTCTGTATTACATCTGTAACAGTCTGTAACTTGCAGAAGTGCCATCTGCTTTAAGATACCTTAGCTACATGTGTGGGATTGATAAAAATATATACAGACATTAGAAACACACAATACATGTTTTCTTAGCATGTTCTATTGTTTCTTGGTAGCATCAGTCTGAAGTGATTTAATACACCTCAATGACAAAGTTGCCTGGTTTTGCTTTCATTATACAGTTTTTATTAGTTATTGCATTGTGTCCATAAACTGTACTCCTAGACAGAAGGAGACATAGTAAATCTGTCATATTCTTTTGAAATATCACCTTGCCATGAAGCCAGTGCTATAAATGAAAGCATATCCAAGATGTCTCCTGTTAGAAAAGGTCAAGTTAGCAAAAGAATAATTCAGGAACAGATTTTAAGTCTGTGTAACAACACTACAATTAATGTACATATATATAAAAATTTTTATTAAATATATATCCTAATTAAATATATATATATATATTTAGGGATAAGCTGTTTTAACTGAGTGATATTTCTGCAGATATTTCACTTACTTAAATTCAACAACATGTGATACTATGATGATCTCATCTTCTCAGCTGACTGCTTCCCTAGCAGGATCACAAAACAAATTAGTAGAAACAAATCCTTTCTAAATGTCTTGTGGCCTCCAGTTTGGTGTTTGGTTTTTTTAATTTGTCATGAAGACTCCCCATCTGCAGTGGGAGTCAACTCATTTCTTTCCTACTGCAGTTGAGAGTTTTTGGCATCCTCCTCCTCAAGAAGTTTTGGATTTGGGTAAGAGCTGTGGTGACTCCTCATATAAACAAAACTCTACCAGTACAGTACAGTATCTATTCAGGTAACATATGCTTTCTGATAAAGACTAAAGTTCAAGTTTATGCAGTAGGTTAAGAACAATTTATGAAAAAACTTTTGATTTTTTTTTTTTTAGTTTATTTTAAAAATATTAACATATTATTATAAAAATCACAAAAATTGACATAAACGTATTAAAGTTCTGTTGTGTTGCAGAAGTGTTGCCTGTTGCTTTTTTAATATATATATTTTTTTTCATCTGGGCCTGTCTTTTATGTTTTCGTTTGTTTTTGTTTCTTGTGATTTCTCCTTCCTAGTTCCATATTTTAAAATATCAAGTCTTTGGCATCTTTCTTTCAAGATAAGATGCTTAAATCTTCTTGATGGTTAACTTACCTGAAAGTGTTCAAATCTCTATTTATAGCTGTTCTGATATAAGCATTGAAACTTAGGAAGAATCAGTTCCATTAAGAACTATGAAACTCGCTTCATTTTCATTCTCAGATAATTCAATTTTTATAGACTGATAAGAATCATTTAATTTAAAGGCTGTATGTATCTGCTGAATAACACATACATGTACACTGCACTCAGAATTTTTCATCATACTTCACAGTATAAAGTACTTCCTCAAGGCTCTGAAAATGAAACAATATGACATAATGATTTCTGTCAATTTATTTTCCCCTGTCTATCGAGTAAATATAAAAAAGCTATACATAACTCTGTCCAATTCATTATTGCATTAAGATACTACATTGAGATTTGCCCTAAATGAAGTAAAAACACTGAATGAAAATCAAAAGGAAGGAAAATGAAAATCAAGTGATGGAAGCTGGGAACTGAATGGAAAAATACTGATTTACAAGCCATTAAACGACTTATTGCTCTGTATGAGACTTTCTTCAAGGACTGACAATAATACTTCAGATCTCTGGATTTACCTCAGTTCAGATAGTAGTAACTCAAAATAATCCAGCCAGTCTGTTTTAAAAATGTTATAGTATGGTTGGGCTGGCCTCCAGTGAAACAGAAAAGCTGACATTAACATGGGACAGGAGAAAGCTAAATGAACTATCTTATCTAGAGATGCAGTGAAGCACTGAAATGTAATCTGTACATTTCATTTTGAGTAGACAGGCCTATCTCAGCTCTACCCTGTAAATCCACTTGGTACTTGGCAGATACAGAGTTCTGCTTTGCTCCTCAGCACTGTCTCAAAACCAGACAATATAACAATATTTCAGTATTGGCTTGCATTAACAGATAAAGAAAACAGAAAAAAAAAAAGTCAGAATTCACAGCAAAAGTCCTGGTTAATTCTTTAGATTCAGCTACTCTTATGACATTTTTAATAATCTCCATTTTCCTTCACTCACATTACTACTGAAATAGGCAACCCAAAATTTTACAGCTCAAGTGACCAGTTGCTGAAACAAAGCTTTATTATAAATATGCTACTTAAAATAAGGATGGTTTATCGCTTGTTTGTTATATTTGGTTTATTTTAAGAAACATGCTTTTCTATGACTTTTTATTGCTCATATAACTATTTCAATTACGTAAGCACATTGGTCTCTAACTCTTCTGCAAGCTCTCTTTAAGTACTGAAAGGCCACAAAAAGGTCTCCCCAGAGTCTTCTCTTCTCCAGGCTGATTAAGTTCAGCTACCTCAACCTTTCTTTACAGGAGAGATACCTCCACCCCTCCTCTAGACCTGTTCCAACACCTCTATGGCTATCTTGTTCTGGGGACCCAGTCTGGATGCATTACTTCAGATGGGGCCTCACCAGCACAGAGTACAAGAGGACAATCACCTCTGTCAGCCTGGTGGCCACCCCTCTTTTGTTGCAGCCCAGGATACAGTTGGCCTTCTGTGCTGCAAGAGCAGACTGCTGCCTTGCATCAAGCTGCTTTTCATCCTCCAGAACCACCAGGTCCCTGTGGATGGCATCCCTTCCTTCTGTCAAATTAAATGCAGCCCTCAGCTTGGTGGTGTGCACAAACTTGCTGAGAGTGCACTTATCCCACACTGCCTAGGTCACTGATGAAGAGGTTAAAGATGATAAAAAGCTCTGGTCCCAAGACAGACCCCACATGGATATTATTCCTCACTGACCTCCACCTGCAATTAGAGCCATTCATCCTGTCCTGGTTTCAGCTGGGACAGAGGATGACAAACCAAGTGGCTTTTGCTAAATGTGTATTCCAATTTTGAATGTCCCAGCATCTATTGCAGTGTGGTCTTTAGCAGTATCATTTCATTTTCCCAGGGGTTTATGTATTTGAATGAATGAAACAGAATTTGGAAATTAATGTAATTTATTGCCAATCACTAAAGTCTACAGAACTCAAAAATTGAACTAAAAACAGCTTCCCCCCATCCACCCTTTTCTACCTCCTCTCCATGAGTAAAGCAGGGGAACAGGGAATGGGGGACTGCAGTTTTCCAGCCTTTCACAATATCGGGCCACCTTAGTTGTGGATTTCATCATGGGATCCCATATAACAGATTTGCTGTGGCATACTGCTTATTTCTTTTTATGTCTGTTCATCCCTCATTTGGGAAGATCTGAATCATACAATCATGGAATCATAGAATGTCTTGGGTTGGAAGGGACCCCAAAGATCATCAAGCTGCAATCCCTCTGGCACAGGCAGGGCCACCAACCTCCAGATCTGGCAGTAGAGAAGATTGCCCAGGGCCCCATCCAACTTGGTCTTGAAAATGTATTTACTTTCTCATACTTGGCAAGTCTTCTTCCCTCTTTTACATAGTGCATCCCTTACAACTATTTTTAAAATTAACTATAATTATTAGCTATTCAGAAATATTTGTAGTTATGTAATGGGTGCTGAACTATGAAGCCAGCACTGCAGCAGAAAAGAACTGCACCATTTTGTACCTGATTTGTGTTTTTGCTAGCTAAGTTAGAAATTCTCTATTATTTTCCTCAAAGGCTCTTCAAAGTTATTCCTGCCTACTGGTAATCCAACTTCATCCCACACTCCATGGAAATATGGAAATGTATGTCTTTGATTGATGTACAACTCACTGGTCAAAATGTGACGGTAGGGAAAAAAAACAGCTTTGCAAAAAGCTTCATATTTTTGTACCTCTTGATCATTATGCTTGTTATTTTTCTCTGTTCCTTTTATTCCTTTTATTTATAATTAACAAAGTTGCTTTTTTCTTTCCAAATTTCAGTCCGATCTGTCCCTAAAGCCATACAGATTTTATTCTTTCTCATTGCCTTTCCAAAAAGACAAAAATTTGAGGCGCCTCAGTTCTATAATGAGTAGATCAATAAAAGCAGCTAGCTAGAGAACGAAACAAAATGATTGATGTGTTTGGTGATAAAAGCTTGAAAAATAATGCCTTTCTATTAATAAACTCAGATATTTGTCAGTAGATAATATGTTAACAGAATCACTATTAGCCTACAGTCTTCTCTAATCTATAAGAGGAAATAAATGAGGGATATTGCAAAAACATAAATATAGTCCCCAAATGAAATCTCTCAGAAGTGCCCAGATTTCATGATACAGTGAATATCTGGCACTTATGAGGCTGCACCTGGATCTTATGTCTTCTTGTACATGACAGATAATGATACATTGGAGAGAGTCCAGCAAAGGATCATCAAAAACGAAACAAACTTGTGTATCACAATGTTTCTTGACTTCAGTAAATTATTCCTTTATTTCCTTTATCAGTAATGATTGATTGTCTATCAGCAATGAAATATTAATTCTTAGCCATGACTTCTTATATTATTATTTTTTAAAATGAACGGGTTTATTCTTATTTGTCAAAAATGGTTGTGATCTCCAGCAATCTCTACAAATTTTCTTGTGTTCTACTACCTACACAAGTTCATTTCATTCACAATCTATTCGGGCTGCTGCCATCTGTCAGAAATTATTGTTGTTGCTCCCCATAGTAGTTTGAGTTCTGGTTGACAAATTGTGTCCTGATGCGTGTGTGTTACAAGGGGACAGTGAGGGCAGAGGGGACCAAATGTAGTGGAAGTTATCTGCTGAAACCTGACTGTAAGTCCTCTACCTTTTCTTTTTCCTTAAGGGAAGAAATCCAGGTACTGAAGAATAATTTCAGTCCTGTGCTCCACATGTTGATGAGGAAACAGGCAATGAAGGAGAGGACTAGGTAGTGATTCATGCTAACCAGTTTCCTCACCAGTTGTGAAAAAAAACATGCAATAAATCTGTAGCTAGTGATAAATTCTGCACCTATGCAGTTTTCAGAAACCTATGGCGTTTTCAGTTGTATTCTGCCTAGTAATCCATTTCCCACAGAGCTACTTATGCCATTTCCCAACAGCTTCAATCTCATGTGACAGTTTAAAAAATATGCTAAATAAATAATATAATGTTTTCCCTCTGAACTAGCCCATATGTAGTAGTGGTCTGAGGTACCGGACTGGGAATGTTAGTCATTATAAGATATATATCCAGTGTTTTTGCAAATCATTTGTACGACCACACGGAGACTTATGCCCCCCAAATGTAAATGGTGAATCTATCATTGAGGTATAGATTTTCAACTTTTATCCTGGAGAGTTATTAGACCTCTTCATTTTAAGTTTGATTTTAAGATATTTTCATCATTAAGCATTTCCTAAGTGGCTGTGTGATAACAAATGTAACATATGCAGAGAACAGAGAATCTAGTTAAGGTTTATGAGTTTTCGTGATGTAACTAAAGATGATCTGAAAAATCAGTAGAATGTCTCTCCAAAAAAGATCAGATCAAATCTTCATGTGTGTGCCACTATGACAAACCATCTCTCAAAGTCATGTTTTATTATATTGCCTTTGAACATCACTTTGGTTTTTATATTACTATTCCTTTATCTTGACTAGGAGAAAAAGTTTATTGGCTTTATATTTGTGTAAGCCAGAAGTGAAAACTTTATACTTTTTCCTTGTGTCAAATGGTGTACCAGATTCCACTACTGTTACACAGCAGGATATGAAAGTCTTGATTGAAGCCCTGTTCATTGCCATTCAGTCACAGACAGGGCCAGTGGGCAGCAGTGGAGCCAGTTCCACAGCATGTATGGATTCACACACATCCTTTTTTTCTTAAAAAACAAAAAACAAAAAACACAAGCAAATACCTTCATTCTTTTATTTGAGTTTGTTTCACCTTTTGATTCCACTCAGCAGCTTCAGGATAAATCAATGGCTGATATATCAAACAGAGTAGAAAACTTCTACGTTCTGCTGTATTTCACTTCAAGACAATAAGATTGCAGTCAGAGTACAATGAACTTAACTGCATCTAGAGCATATTCCCAGAGTTCCCCAATTTTCATTTATTAAGAAGAGTACATTGAAACTGTATTTTCCTGACTATAATAACGAACACCTAAAAGTTAATGTGTAATGTGTCATAAATTTTTAACAAATCTACTTGCTTAAAATAGAATATAGTTTTCAGAGCAGCAAAAACTCTATTTTTTTTTCCCTCTTATTTATTTTCTTTTATATGTTTTAGAAATACTATTATAATTAAGAAAACGTAGCTTTAGCACAAGGGTTATATGGTAAAATAAAAGAAGTATAGAACAATTCCTCAATATTAGTGCACGATGCTTTGTAGTTCAATCTTATTTTCCATACATACTAAAGAAGCTTGAATGAGATGGTAAATGTAGTGAAATGAAGAAGAACAGCACTGCTTGTTATGTACATTCATAGAAATTCCTTGGGAGTGCTGAATGCGCCTATTTTAACTGAAAAGTTACATAGATATGGATTGTATCGAAGTTTACTGTGTACAGATGTTGTCTGCCACTCTATTTTGTATGTGCACAGACAATTTCATATAGCCACATTAACCTGCACTTGGCATAGGACTGTTTTTATCATTTTCCCCTAAAGATTATTCAACTTAATATTTGCTTTCCAGCTTTTGTGTCTAAAAGAACGTCACTCACCACACCACTTCTTGCACAGGAAGACAAGGCTTCTGCAAGAAATCAATTTAGGTAACCATTACACAAGTAATAAAGTGGGGGGGAAAAAAGAGAAAAAAAAAATCTTTTCAAAAATTGCACATAGTCCACATCAATTCAGTAAATGAGGAACGCAAGAAGTACTCTAGATCCTTTAAGCTTTCACTGAGGCTTATCAAACAGTAAGTAATTGCATTTGTGAAATAATGTGTGTGTGGATTTAATCAGCAGGTGGGGAGTTTAAATGCTTTGGCACACGTTTAAATAAATTATGCCTTTCTGCCAATTGAATTTTGCAGAAAACTTGTTGACTTTGAGGTTGGGCTGTCATTAAACAATTCGTTCATTGTTTCATTGTTTGTTTTGGGTTCTGTTTTTTTTATGTAACTGCCTTTTGCAGAGCAGTGGGAAATTTTTATTATTAGGTAGATTCTGATCATTTTCCTTCTTCATTTTTCGTAATATAAAGTAAAATTTAAATGGTTTAAGTAAAGGGGGGAGAAAAATGGTTCCTTCTACTTTCTGTTTTCACCATCATCTTATACATATTTATTATATGTTATATTACTATATTATATATTCTCCTCCATCAAAACAGAATATATATATATATATATGAAAGAAATAATTATAGTTTTCACTCTTTATTCTTTCAATTTTTTTTTTTTAAATCAAAATTGTAGTATGGAAAAGTAGTGATGGTAAAAATGATTAAATTGAAATTGATGTTTCTGTAATGTTTTCTGTGTTCATAACTTGTTGCTACAGATGGCTGGAAGCAGTTTCAGGTGATCGTTTTTGAATGGGTGCAGATGACTTTTAAAAATGGACCAGAAGAAAAAAGACATCAGGATGTTGCTCAAAGTACATTTCAAGGTTTGTATGGATGCAAAATGTTTCTGTTTACACAGAAGAACAAGTTGTCTCCTATGACTTCCAGCGGAGCTGACAGCTACTTTTGTAGATATTGACTTGAATCAGGAGTAAAAGTAGCATCAGCCAGCTGAAAAAGTCTGCTGTGTAGACAGAGGAGTGATGTCATCTGTGATGGTATTCAGATTTTTAGATTTAAATAGTTGAAAAAATGAGACATTCAGAGCTATAAACTTGCTCCCACCTGTAGCAGGAATATGCAGAGGAGACTGTGAGATTGATATGCAAGAGATTTTGCAACAGCAGTTTTTTGCCAGATTCACAGTAGGTTTCCCTCAGGTCTCATGACTGAAGCAATGAGCATGAAATTTAGTAATGTGTGTGTTCAGATCATGTTGCCATACCTTTTCTGCGCTCACTGACAAATAATTGCAGTGTGAATGGCAAGTTAAGACAGGATGCTGCGTCACTGCTGAGTGAAGATGTAGGCTTTTAGGGGGACGTGGAACTGAGGATGAGGTTATGGGTTAACATGAGGTTGGATGCTCACCAAACAGATTCAAAAGATGAATAAATACAGCATGGAAAATGAATCACAAGGTGATATTTGAGAAGGCCTAAAGGGACTTCTGCATGTGGCTCTTTGTAGATTGCCATAACTTGACAGAATTCTGTGTTGTTCATGCTTATTGCAACAGTTACCTTTCCTTTCATAAAATCCACTGAAGGAAAAAAAAAAAAAAAAAAAAAAAAAAAAAAAAAAAAAAGGCAACTAAAAAAGTAAGAAGAGCTGACACTGCCTCTTATACTTTCTTTTATTTCAGGAGTATAGTGACGTAGTTAAACAGCTGGAGGCAGTGAAATTTGGAGGAAGAAAGGTACATTTAGGGTACAGCTCGCAGTGGTGATAAGCTCCCCTAGGCACAATCATTACCTTGCTTAATTAGGTCACTCAGTTAATTTTTTATTGTTTCTGGGAAAATGCTGATTTAGGAAAAGAAAGAAAGAAAAATGAAAATTGAAAAGAGAAAAAGGAAGGGAAAGTGGAAAAGGAGAGAGGAAGGGAAGGGGAAGTGAAAAAGGGAAAAGGAAGGGAAAGGGAAGAGGAAGAGAAAGAGAAAGCAAAGGAAAAGAAAAGGGGAAAGGGGAAAGGGGAGAATTAAAAGTACAATATTTGGTCTCAAAAATGTCCATAAATGCATTTTTATTATATAGACCTATTTAAAATTCAATATGTAATTTTTGTCCTTTGACAGATCCTTTAAAATTCCTGTAGAATGAAGATTTTAGTGTACTATACTCCAGTTTAGTTTATATAATTTTTAATGCAACCTAATCTCAAAAGTGTAGATAATTCGTGTTTTACCCTTGAAATACCTGGTAGAACAGACTTTGACAAAGGGAACAAATGTCAGCATGATATTCAGCAAACAAGCTCTTTCGACCATGTTTTTAATCACAGTTTTACCTTAAGCACCACATCTCACATTGAAAGAACTGTTGATTTTTTATGCTTCATGCTACTCTAAGGGCCATTTCCTCACAGCAAAAAAAAACCTGCCAGATCCTTCAGAGTGTTATTAGGAAGACAAAATATTTTTTCCCTCTTTTTCAAATTAAAAGATATAGGATATTAGGTTATTGTGTTACACTAAGCCATCAGGCATTGTGTATTAGCAGTATGAGAGTTTTGTTCCAAAGGATTTGCCTGAAATGCTGCACAAATGAGGTTGCCATTTGGTCACCTGCTTTACAAGTTTGAAAGTTCTGGTCATCATAAAATTAAAACCATTATATAAGACCATTTCTGGGCAGTTAAAAAAAGAGTAATATCAAGTTGAACTTCTTACAGCTGAAGTTCTCCTCTGACTTTAAGAAAGCGAGACTGTCAAGCTTTTATGGTTTTTGGTTACTGGTATACCACATAATAACATCATGTAGTGCACTGGGAGTTAAAGTGTTAATGCTCCAGTTCAGGGTACATGTCCCAGAAGAGAAGAAAAACTACACACCCCAGAGGACTCTGCTTTCAGAGAGGAGATAGAACCCCTGGCAAGATCACCTGATGTCCTTTTTTCGCTTTTCGACTGTTGGGCTCTCCTCTTTCCCGCTCGACCTGACTGCATGTCTTGCCTCAGCATTTACATAATATTGTATTATAGTGTGTTATCTTGTATTGCAATATCTTCATTTGTTTCTCCTCAGATCGTTGCTGCCATTATTTTTGGGGCCCATCTCTCTTTCCCTTTATTTTCTCCTTTCTGGAGGCATGGACCCCAGGTCCCTCCCCCTGCTTGTCACGACACCAGGCCAAATCAGTCCAGAAATCACTGACAGACCCTCATGCTCATTAACAGACCAACCATTTCCAGCTTCAAGTAGTAGTAGAAAAGTTTAGCCTCTGATGAACCTACTTTAATCATATGCAAAAGAGTTCACTGTTACCAGTGACCTCTGAGAATTGGATCTGTGTTTTTAATGGATGGTATAGGCCTTATTAGAATTGATTTTAAGTGAAGAAATCTTTTTTATTTTTTCCCTGAGCCTGTATTCCATTTAAAAAACTGTTTAAAAAAAGACAGCAGAAATCATACATTTTGTCAGTAATAAATTTGGTTTTTTCCACAGAACAACCAAGACACTGATATTCATTTTCTTTGCCTCCAGTATACTGTATCTTCTGAAACACTTCTGTTTCTTCTGAAATTCAATATATGAGCCAGATATTGGCTTCAGCAAAGTCAGATCATGAAATAGCCTATAATATCGGTAAGAATGTCAGAAGCTCAGTTGAGGTTATTGCTGAATTTTGAAACTTTCTGTTGCTTTAGCAATTTTGAAGTAAAACACCAAACTCTATTACGGATGGTCAGAATCAAATTACATTAACCAGACTCAATATAGCCTGACATATATTCCACTGAAGGAATCATCATTTGGTGTTTTTCTTCTGCATATTTTCTCAACAGATCTTCGGAAGATTTTGTTTTGTCATTTTGAGTGCAACATGCAAACTATAATTCAGAAGAAAATTTTCATTTGGACTTTCAGTTTGATAGCTGATGAAGTTTTAGTGATTTGTCAAATAGATATAGGCAACCGTGCTTTCCCCTTTAAAACTGAATTAGCACTAATTCAAGAGGAGGTTCTGAGCAACTGGATCAGTCTTACATAGCTAGACTAGGTCATGAAAATGTATAACAAGTTGTTGAAAAACGGTTTAATAATGACAAGTGATTATTATTAAGCGTGGCACTCAGATTCCCTCTGTGATGAATTTCTATGCTCTAAATTAATTCTGCCACTGGTTAGCATGTCTGAGAGGAGTCACTTTTAAAAGACAGCCCTGGAGGAGAGTTGAAGTAATGAAAGGAAGAGGAGTGGGAAAGAAGAGAAGCTTCAGTTTCTACTCCGTGATGCTCCAGTGTTTTCTCTGTGAACAGTCCTTACCATCCATCTCAAATCCACTCATCACATTGCCTTCTGAATCTATACTAACTGGATGCTAAATCTGTATCACTCTTTCTGCTCACTTGGTTGTTACCATAAAATTTCATTTTATCTGTATTACTAAGAAGCCCTAATACATCTCTGGAGCAGTTAGAGATAAGTTGAGACCACTGAGACCAGCATAATATATCTCTGTCAAAAAGAAAGACAGAAGAATAATTTGTATATGCCGAATTCAGGAGTGTTAGGGATTCTTTTAAAAATGTTTTTACATTTCCTTTCCTTTTCCATCTAATTAGATGATGGAAGAACATTTGAAGGGGGAAACACTTCAACATGCACTTCAAAGGGTATTTTTTTCACAGAATAAAGTAATTTATATGCTTTAAAAATTGCTTGTTGTAAGCACTCTTAAAGTGCTCTACAGCCCATATTCTAAGTAGAAAACTAAAAATGTTAGCAAAGTTTTGCAATATATAGTTGTGCGCTTTATAGGAAAATATACCTAAAGATTCTGAAAGATCAGAAAAATCACCCCAGTGCTGCATTTCCATCTAAATAACAACAACAGCATTTCACTAGAAAGGTACTAAAATATAGAACTTCAGTCAATGAAAATCAGTAATTTGCATCAGTTGAAGACTTGGTCCATTTTACTATAATGATGAAGGTTAGAAAAACCTATATAATATTCTCTGGTAAGTATTTCTGGCAACACCATTGCCAGCATGTATTGTTCTTCTGTTATGGCATTTTCTGTATTTCTCTCTATCTTTGTTATATTAAAGAAACATTGGAATGGTGAAACCTATCAAACCCTTGAACTATTGTCATGTGTACTACTGTAGTACTTTGAACATTTTCAATTAGGTAAGTTGGAAGATGTTTCACCAGCCTGTGTATTTATTTGCATCCTCAATAAAATATCACTTGTTATAGAGAGGTGAGCTAGCTTAAGGACAATATTACAAAGCAAAATACAGTCTTCCACCTTATAACATGTACACTATGTACTGTAATGCTTCGATGATACACAGTAGATTAGAAAATGTTTTTTATTTATGTCACAAATAAATACTTGAGTTCCCTTTTATTACTTTATTTTTATAAATGAGAAGCTAAGAAGGACCAAAGTAGATCATATTGATGACTAGATTCTGCCATGAGTTACACCAGAGAAGCAATTCTGAAGCACACAGAATTAGCTGAAAAAAAGAAAATCTTACAAAAGTAAGATATTTTAAAAGTAAGATATTGTAGTCAAACCAAACAGCATCTTTTTCAAAGACAGGATGAGACACCGAGTAAGTAAAAAGATACTGGTTTTCTTTATTTTATTTTTTTATTATTTTTTTTACTCTACCTGTAACTGTATATAGAGATAACTATATATTTATATATATATATATATATATTATAAATATATAACTAAATATTTTGATGTTGATATATCTACGTAGATATATAGGCAAATTTACATAGAGAAGATAAAGATATAGATTATATAGATATACATACAGATGATATAGATCTAGATACACATACCCAAAGACAAAAAAGGGATCTTATTCCCTAGTGGCTGACCAGAAGAGAAGGATGGAGCTGTACCATGGAGCTTGAAGATGAATCCTCTTTGCCAGGTCTGTGTGGATATCTGACTTACATCTCTTTTCCAGATCTCACACTTTCTGCCATAGCTCTTTCTGACCTGTGTATCCAAATTGCTTCATTGCTCTCCAGAAACAAACATTATCACACTGAGAAAATGAATCTCACCCTAAAACCTTCAAGCTGTTTCCACAAGTTGTTCCATAGTGCTGAAGTCCTGACAGTTCACAGAATGCCTGAGAATGAGTGAAAATGGACACAAATTCAAAGAAAAAACAGTGGCTGTGCTCTCCATAAGCATCTCAAAAATAGGATAAGCATGTAAATGTTGAAAGCTTGTTAATTTGGATAGTGGAAACAACACCGCCAAAACTAGATGGTTTCAGCTTCAACACAAAAACATCTTTCACTGCCCATGAAGCTGTGAGTCCCTAGGAAGCAAAGAATTGCAGAACTGCAAAGTTTGGGAGGGACCTCTATAATCTGCAACCTTGATCCAGGTTAGGTTACTAATAATGATTCAACTTATTGCTTATTTATCTGTGACAATATAAAAATAATGCCTCATGTCCAGGAGCAAAACATAGCAAGGTTTTTCAGGACCCGCCTTCTCTCTTTGATCTGCTGTGGGAAATACGATAAAGCATTTTAGGGCCTAAGAAATGGCTCCAGAAATCTGCAGCTACTGTGAGCAAATAGATAAAACTGAAGAGCGAAAGTCATCAGCAGAGGAATTGCTGGCAGCCACAGGCAGCTTTCTCTTTAAAGTAGGAGCTGTCTTCATCAGACTCCAGTTTGATTTTCAGCATGCAGATTTTGAGGAAAAGAAAGTTGGTATATTAAACTGACTTTTTCCTACTTTTGTCTGCTTGTTCTGGGCAATTGTATCTAAAACACAAAGAAGTAGCTTCACAATAAACAAATAAACCAACCAACCAACAGACAAAGATCCTTTCTGACAAAAGTCATAAGGCAATTAAGCTGCTGTAAACAGCCTCCCTCGCATAAATCTTAGTATGCCTTCCAATTTTATTTGCTATGTTATGAATGGGGATGAAATGTCCAAGCAGAATAAACACTTAAATGATATTTATGGCTTGAAAAAATGCTGAAATATGTAGGATGGTGATCATCAAATTTTGATATATTTTTCACAGTAAAAACAATGTAAAATAAATCAACCACCACCCCTCCACCCATTAAAAACAAAAACAAACCCAAAGACAAAAAGGATAAATAACAACAAAAAACAATCTAGTATAGTACACCATTCACTGAGTGAGATGCATAGTAAAATGCACTGTTCATCCTCAGCAAGCTACACTTCAGTATGAGCTATTCACTCTACCACCATTGGTATCATGCAGAAATATACACAATCCTTTCTTGGCTATCTGGCACTTTTGGACTGTGAGCAGAAGTTAATTTTCAGCCCTCTGAAACTGAAGCAACTTCCCATTCGGTAGCGCTCTTTCTTCGGAAGTCAACAGAGCGAGTTACTCTCAAAAGAATCAGTTCTTGTTAAATCCTCTGTCAGTAGCAGCACTGCAATATTGTGCATGGCTTTTTAAGTTAAGCAGCTTGCAGCACTGATGGAAGATAATATGATTATCTTGGTCACATATTTTTTAGAAATAGTAAAGCCAGAAGGCAGTGCCAGGAGAAAGCTGGATAATAAATGTAAATAATGGAAGAGCCTTAAATATAAGGCATTCTTTAGATCAAATATTAATAATCACAAGTCTCCAACAATGAATAAATGGGCTTGTTATTAAGTCCATTTTCTAAATGAAGCTTCTTAGATTTGGGAATGCAGTTCACATTCTTCAGCTTTGATCAAACTTATCTCTTAGCAATTAAATTAACAGTGTCCTACTTATTTGATTCTAAGTATGCTGAAACTTTTTATATTACAAAGAGGCTTGTTGACATCATAGCTCATGGGATTGTTTGTCTTACTTGATTAGTGTTAAACAGAGTAGTTCTATCATTATGATAGAGAGTTTTTCTTTCTCCAGAAGCATGTACTCAGTATACACTCATCATATCAGAACCATAAGATTTAGAGGGAACTCTTCAGAAATACATATTTTTTAGCATTTTGTTACAGTTAAACAAAATAATTTCTGGATCATTTCCAAGAATAAAGAGAAAGCCATTTTGTATTGGTGTATGACATTGCATACTCCCCAGCTCAGTGCTCTACTTTCCCATATTCTACAAATTCTTGCAGGATTTGAGCTAGAAGAGAAAAATACTGAAGAATTACGAAAATGCTGTTCCTCAAGAGTTGCAAGTAGTTGTAGGTATGTATAACTATAGGTCTTCCTGGATTGTGGTGTGAGGGTAAGATTTCCTTTAGCTTAGGCTGTGCTCTTACAGTCTCAACAGTGATATCAGCCTACTCTCCAACCCCTCAAATGTTTGAGTAGAGCTGGGTCAGAAACACAGCCTTCCTGTTGCTCACTGCAACTCTTTAACTAATCTTAAACAAACAGATTTTAATGAAGAAGTTTGTAAAGAAGTAAACCTCTTCAGTGTCCAGAATGGAAAAATAAATAAATAAATAAATAAAATAAAAAAGAACAAAAATCAAAATTTGCAGTAGCAATTCTTCAGTCATCTCAGATCTTTGAGGTCTGTATATCCAAATTAATTTCTTCTCTTCTTTTTTTGTTGTTGCTGTTTACTGTATCAAAGTAAAATCTTAACAGAACAAAAGACAAGGGACAAACTCATTTACATTAGACTAAATCAAAACACAGAAGATGAAAGAGGGGATAAAAATATGCTGGAAATATAATTGGATAATTGGAGGAGTATGAGATTAAATCTTGCAGAGACATTTGAGCTCTATGCTCAGTGTCTGCCAACTAGCTATGAAAAGGCATATCTGAAAACATGAAATATGCAGCATATCTGGAAACTTTAAAAGCAAACAGCAGACACATTCTTAGTTCTGTCATACAACTAGTGACCAGATGCTTTGGGAAAATGCATGGGTTATGAAAGTAAGCTCAGGCTCAGTTTCTCTCTTTTTTCAACCCTCTGTTATTGTCCCATTTTCATCTTCTCCTTTACAATGACATACTTGAGAAACTGTTGGTCTTAACAAGCAGAATACACTTCCTTTGGAACAGACTGGTTATTTTGGTTAATTGCTCCCAGAAGTGAAAATTACTATCTGAAGCTGTTTCTCTTATCAGAGTTATTTGATTTTTCCAAAGTTTAATCACACTTTCCTCTTTAGTTTAAATATCTGATAACCTGTAGAAATTTCACAAAGGCACTTAAAAAGGAGAATGTCATGCGTGTTCCCATATAGCTGAAATTCTACCAGTTTCCTATCATAAATGATTGCTGTCTCTTTCAAGGACAACTAAATTGATGTTGAATGAAAGAATGTATGTGAGGCCATCACGTATGTGTGTTTGTGTTCTGGAACTTGAGGAACTCACTTTGTTACTGTGTTGAAAAATGAGGTATGTCTGTAAACTACAGAAACCATTAGGCTGATTTCTGGGTTCAAAAGCATTAGCAACTGATATCGTAAAAAAGACATTTTTAAAATTACAGTTGCTTCAAGATACTCCTGATCATTTTATCTTACTACTTTTGTTATTTATCAGTGTCCAGTTTTAAGAAAAAATAGAAAGTTCTGTTTGTCAGATCAGATTACGAAGATGCAAGAAATATTTTCAGCTTTTTTCTTTCTGATGATCACAGAATCATGAAGGTTGGAAAAGACCTCCAAGATTATCCAGTCCAACTGTCCACCTACCACCAGTATTTCCCACTAAACCACATCCCTTAGTATCTGATCCTCCTCTGGCAAAATTATATGCATAATAAGCATTTTTGTATCCATTTTGTATCCATTGCATTTGTTTTCGTGTAATTTATTTTAAACAATTTTGGACTATTTGCAGGCCTGCCTGTGCCTTATTATCAGATAGGAATATCCTCATCACTCTGTACCGTATCTTACTCCATATGCTGACTTCACTGTATTATGCTTATTTTGATATACTATTAACTATTTATGCACGTATTAACATATTAATTATTATGAAATCTAGTGTCTTCACACACCCTGGTATATACATCATACACTGTGCAACTTTTGGAAAAAGTCTTAACATAAAAAAATAATTGTTGATTTGGGGCTTCTTTTATTGTACCATTAGAAAAGTTAACTTTGTAAAATACATTCTTTGGCAAGATCAAGCAAAATAAGAATTGGTATTAAAGTTCCATGTAAGTTTACTTCTCTAAGTATGTCAACAGCAATATGAGTTTAGAGTGACTGACTCTTTCCACATCATTAGAGCTCTATGTCCTTCATCTGAATGCACCTGGAAAACATCTTGTTTCTGTAACACTGTTGTCTATCTTCCTTTTTCTCCTGCATCACGTCTTTCCATTTCAGCTTTTCTGATGCACAATAGTGCCTGAGCAATTAGTTATGCCCGCACACTGCCAAGCTTCTGCTTCTAGGAAGGAGGTGCAGCTGGTAAAAACTTCTGGGAAACATAACTGGAGTTTACATACCCACAGGAACAGCCAAACCTCAGCTGACATTAGGCAGCTTGGTTTCATTCATCTTTCATCTTAAATTCTCGTCAACATATATTTTATTCAGCAGAAAAAATCTCCTTCTTCATTGTATCTTCCTAATAGATACTATATTTTATCACATATATGTAATAACAGTAAAAATGGCATTTTTCTGCTGAATATATTCTGGCTTTCTTTGAAACAGAAATCAATACGCGGCTCAACAAGCTGAACCTATATTTATTAGACTTGGGAATTTTTAAAATAAATATTTTGAAAATATGGTCTCAGCATATTTCAATACAACCCTTAATGTTGAAATGTAAAGAAAATCATGCTTTTTTTTTTTTTAACCAAAAAATCTTCCATACTGCTTATATATGTATAATTGTAAAACTAAAAATTATTTTAATTACTGAAATATTAATTACTGAAATACTACTGCGTAGTTAGTAAAGTTTTTCTCACCATTTTCTGGCAAGTTGCTATCTGTGTTCAGCTGTGGAAAACTTCTGTAATCCTTCCAACCAGATTCTCCAGCTTCTGCGTCTTTGTGTTTCATGACTTGTTTTCCTTATTAGCAGTGCCTTATAGATCTCCCCACCTCCTCCGATTTCTAATCACTTTTACAGAGGTAAGCACTACTAATATATGGAAAGACAACAGTACAGAAGGACTTGACACTTAGCTGAATATCACCAGACAACAGGTGACAAGAATTACAATGCTGGTCTGTTTTTTCCCTATTCCAGGCATTTGGATTGTCTTTCCATCATCTTTCCTGCACAGCACTTGAGTGATGAACACAAATGAGTGCTGAATGCATTTAAACTTTAATTTCATTTACAATCATATAATACACTGATTTGGAATGGGCCCACAGACATCATTAAGTCTAACTCCTCCAAAATTTCTGAGAGCTCTGTCCAAACACCTCTTGAACTCCTACAGAGCTGGTGCAGTGACCACTGCCCTGGGCTTCCAGTGCCTTACCACACTCTCAGCGAAGGTCCTTTCCCTAAAACCCAGTCTGAATCTTCCTAGATGCAGTTTCATGATGTTCCCACAAATTCTTAGTATCACAGTATGATTTGAATTTCAGTTTTCATAGCCACAGAGACTTTCTGATCTTAAGCTCCGTTACTGAAGCCATAATTCAGATATAGGAATCAGTGTCTGTACATCTTCTAAACATAGGATAACTGAAGTGCCTCCGTGTCACCTTGTAGACTAATAACTAAAAAAAAACTGATCTGTATTGTGTAAGCAGACTGTGCATGAAATTAAAGAAAGCGTTTATTAAGGACTGGTTCTGAATATATTTTCTGCTGTGAAGACATATGTCTGAGGGCTTATGGAAAATCTGTGACACAATATGCTTTTTAACTTAGCTTATGGATGGAAAGCAGAAGAACAAGCTGAATTACTTGGTGTAACTCACCAGAACTGTTCTTCTGCCCACCATATTTTTTGTTCTATTACAGTGCAAAAAGCCAGTAACTGAAAATATATTCATTCCTTATGTGGTGGTACACTCATGTTATTTGTAGAAGTGTTAAAAATGTTTTATTAGAAGATGTCAAATTCTACTGCTGAGATTACAGCAATGTAAAAATAGTTACTTTAAATGGGAAGTAATCTACTTTCATTGCCTGATGGGTAGTAATACTTAACAAGAAGAAAAACAGAACTGAAGTCAGAAGCCTGATAGTTCTGCAAGTTATTTTGGAGTTTTGAGCTAAAAGTTTGAGGACTGGGCAGTCCAAGATCTGTCATAACAATTAAAAGCAATAAGAAGCCATTAAATGGATCTGCATTTTACTTATCCTTACTTGTGTTGTGGTTTAACCTGGCAGGTTGCTAAACAGCGCACAACTGTTTATTGCACCCTCCAAGTAGGATGAGGGAGGGAACTGGAAACAAAACAGAGCTTATGGGCTGAGATAAAAACCAATCACTGATATGGAAAAGGAAAAAAGAATGAAAGCAAAAATGTAATGATAACTATATGCATTATATATACAATTACTCACCACCTGCCAACACCCAGCTAAAAATACAACTACCCGCTAGTTAACGCCCAGCTAGCAATGCAAGGTCTCATCACCTGCTAACCAACATCCAGCCAATTCCCAAACAGTGGCCAACCCTAGCCAACTTCCCACAGCTTTGTGGCTTTCCATGATGTCACATAGTATGAAACAACAACCTGCCTAATTTGTAGAATCGAATCATAAAATCCTTTGAGCTAGAAGGGATACTTGAAAGTCATCTATTCCAACTCCTTTGCAATTAAAAGGGACCTTTACAGCTAGATCAAGTAGCACAGAGCCTTGTTTAGCCTGACCTTGAATGTCACCAAGGACAAGGCTTCCACCACCACCACTCTGGTCAATGTGTTCCAGTGCCTCACCACTGTTATTGTAAAAAAACTTCTTTATATATAGTCTAAATCTGCTCTCTATTATTTTGAAACAATTTCTGCTTTTTTTATCACCACAGACCCTGCTAAAGCATCTTGTCTCCTTTCTTATTGCTCGCCTTTAGGTACTGGAAGGCCACTCTCAGAACTCCGCAGAGACTTCTTCTCTCCAGATTGAACAGCCTCAGTTCCCTAAGCCTGTCCTTGTAGGCGAGATGTTCCATCCCTTGGGTCATTATTTGTGGCCCTCCTCTGGAAGCATTCTAACAGGTCCATGGCTATCCTGTACTGAGGACTCCACATCTGGATGCAGGAATTTAGATGAGCCTCACCAGCATAGAGTACAGGGGCAGAATCATCTCTTTCCAGTTTAGGGAGAAGGATGTTTTGGGGGTGCATGGCAAAGACCTTACTGAAGTTCAGATAGATTACATCAGTGTCACTGATATCCACTTGTCCACTGACTCAGTTATGCCATCAAAGAAGACCTCCTGCCCTTAGTGAAGCCACTACTGACCCCTGAGAGACACCACTACTCACTGATCTCTGTGCAGGCACTGAGCCATTGACCACTACTCTCTGGGTACAGTCTCACTGCCAGTTCCTCATTCATTGAACACTTTACCCATCAAATTCATATCTTCCAGTTTGGAAAGAAGGATGCTGTGAGGGACCCTGTCAAAGGCCTTACTGAATTCCAGATTTATGACAGCAGTCGCCTTTCCCTTGTCCACCAACACAATTCACAGAAGGCCACTCAATTGGTCAGGCATGTCCTGTACCTGGTAAAGCCATGCTAGTTATCCCATATCACATCCCTCTCTTTCAAGCACCTTAGCATAGCTCTCAGGAGGATCTGCTCCATGATATCCCTTGTCAGTGAGGTGAGGCTGACAGTTTGGTGGTTTCCTGGGCCTATGTACCCCCTACATAGGATCCCTGTACTCCTCCTACATAACCTGTCCCCACTTCCACAGCCTGTGCATTTTCTTCTTTCTCTCCAGTTTGACCAGCAGGTTCCAGTTCAGCCATGCCAGTTTCTTGCCTCCTTTCCTGATTTCCTGCTCCTGGTGACAGAGAGCTCTTGTGCCCTAAGGAGAGCTTCCTTAAAGATCTGCCAGCTCTGCTCTGCTCTCCTGTCCTTTTGGGCAGCTTCCCAGAAGGTTTTGCTGACCAACACCCTGAAGAGCTGGAAATGGCTTTTCTAAAATGAAGCTTTCTGATTTTACCTGCCTGATAGTTCTCAGGAGTGTGAATGCACGGTCACTACAGCCCACACAGCCACCAATTGTGATCATTAGTGATCAATTGTCACTAATCTCTTCACTCACACTGGTGAGCAACAGGTCCATTACTGCACCCCCCATGATGGGGTCATCTATTACCTGGCTGAGGAAGATATCCTTGGTACATTCCAGGAGCCTCCTGGATTGCTTACAGCTCTCCATTCTACTTTTCTGGAAGATACCAGCCATCTTGGCTCACCCTACCTCTTGCTACTGCACCAGAAAGGCAATGGCTGTTCTCCTCTGAGTGATCTGTCCTGTCTCTAGCTGTGTTTTTACCATCCAGCAGCAAATGAAACACCTGTGTGCAACTAACACTGTTTTGACTGATACCGGGACAACTTTGATGACCACCTGCATCAAATACTTTTTTCCTGTCCAGAAAGACTGGCCTCCTGTCCTGCTTAATTGATTTATAATTGATTTATGGATTTGTTGATTGCCATTTCTTGGGCTTTTAAAAGGTAGCTCTTGAAAAGCAACTCAATATTGTGGACCTAAACTGATTCCCAGGGGATACTACTAACTAGCTTTCTGAGAGTTTCAAAGTTTCCTTTCTTAAAATCCAGACTGGACATTCTGATGATCTTTTCTTCTTACACCAAAAATTAAATCAAAGATCTGCTACTTTGATGCTGACGGTCTGGCATTAACAGTTCTTATTTTCTCCCCTCATCCTCCAGAGGAGGGCAAGTAAGAGAGCACTTAAGAGGGATTCTCCCTGCTTGCCAAAGTTACCCCACCACATCAGCTAACAGTTTCTCCTGTTTTGAGATACAGGTGTTCCCAGGGAATTAGAGCTGGGGTAAAGGCAGAAACAGAACCACTCTAGTTACTGAAATATCAAACATCAGTATGTTATCAGGATGCGTAGAGCAGGTAGGCAGCGACTTCAACTGAAAGGTATTTGGTCTATAAATTACAAGTCAGAAACTTTGATAATCCTCAAGAAATATCGTTTCTGACAGATATACTCTCAGGAAAGAGGAAGATACATCATTCAATGTGTTTACACATAGAACAAGATGCAGAACTGAGCAAACTGGCCATAGAAAACAAGTCTATCTCAGAGACATGGATTATACAAGTTTTAATCTATAACTTTAGTTTTAGCTTTCAACATTCAACATTTCAGAGTAGAATTTCCAGTGGCTGGATAAAACATTTCAATATCTGGAATCACTATTCTAATAAACCTGAAGATTTGATGAAATTAAATCTTGACCCTTCAATAAGAAGTGATAAAGAAGATAGGGACAAATTAAATTTGACTCTTTAGGGCAAAATTAATAAAGCAGAAATTAATATGCTCCCTAGACTAGCCTTCTTATCACTCTGCCAATTCCAACTTCTAAATCTTTATTTAATTGAGGTAAAAAACTTATATGGAATAGTTATGTTGTAGGAAAAAGAGAGAGAATTCCACAGTAAAAAAATTGTATTACACAGAAAGGAGAGACTGTATTCCTGCATCTTCTGAGTTATAAAACTTATCTTTCTCTAAACTACTGAAATTAATCACAGGAAAAGCAAAACCTTCTGAGTTTGAATTGTCATTCCTTCTCTGGGAATAATGTTGCTTCATTCAATAAGCACATCTTTCTTGAAGTTTTGCAATAATAAAGCAAAGAGTTTATTCATTTCCCAATTCCTTGTTGCTCTGCCTTTTCATTTTGTATTTTTTAATAACTTTCAGAGTTTTATGAATTTTCAGGGTGTGAATTTACCAGGGAATGTAGACTAATATTGCTATTTGACTTAACCATTCCCTTACTCCAAAGATAAGCTCTGCTTGATGCCATGCCATAACATCTAAAGTTATTTTGGGACAGTAAAATACAAACAGCAAACCAGGGCTAGTAGCAAAATGGTGCAGAACCACCATGACAGTTTTAAAGTGAAGGTCTATCAGTTGATTTGTTTTTAACTTTAATGGATTGAAGGTGGCAGGGAGAGAAATCAGGCCTAGCTAGTTTAGGTCATTCAAAATTATCCAGTTCACTTTGCATGTAAGAAAGTAGACAAGGCTTAGTTTTGGAGATACAGATCCAAGAATAAAAAATATTTGAGTGCCTGTGTTGTGGTTTAACCTGTCAAACAGCTCAGCACCACACAGCCATTCACTCCCCAACTCCTCACAAGGAAATGAGGAAAAGAATTGGTACAACAAACAAACAAACAAAATCCACAAGGCAGAACTCCTGGGTTGATAGATAAGCTATTTAGTAAGAGAAAAGAGAAAAACAATTACTAATGGCAATTATATATACATATGTACATATTTGTAAAACAAGTGATGCACAGTGCAGTTTCTAATCACTTGACAGTAAGTGCCCAGCCAACCCCTGGGCCATCTCCCCTCAGTTCGAATATTTTTTTCACACTGTGCCATATGGTATGAAATATCTCTTCAGCCAGTTTAGGTCAGCTGTCTGGTTCTGTCCCCTCCCAGCTCCTTGTTCCCCCACAGCCCCCTTTACTGGCAGGACAGTACTAGTTGCTGAAATATCCTTGGCTGTGTGCAGCAGTGCTCAGCAACAGCTAAAACAGAGATGTGCTGCCAACATTGTTTTTCTTCTAAACCCAAAACATCGTCCCAGCTGAAACGAGGATACCCTGTCTGAATGAGATAAGTAAAATTTATTGGCTGACTAGCAGATTCTCTAATCTATCTGCTTTTCATATTGCTACCAAGTAATTAATTGCTGAGTTGAGCTTGCTTGCTGGTTCTTCCAAACTAGGAATGCCATTTTCAAGGTCTGTTGCCTACAACTGGTGACTAGAGAAAATTTTCTGTATGTATCCTGTATTGAAGAACTTGGGACTGCCATCTTGACAGATAAGATCCACTGCATACTGAACATGATGGCAGTACAAATCGAAAACACTGTGATAAAGGAATCACAAAAATGAGATCAATATTACTTTGTTAATTACCTCATCACTCTAAAGTAATGTCTTAGAAATACCTGATATTTCAAAGAAAACCTTCAAATACTTTTTGCTAATGAATGTAAAAAACATTCTCATGTGCTCTAAGTTTTTCAGCCATTTATAAAAACTCCAGACTGGTGTACTGTATATTGATCAAGCTGTTAAGGTGTTAATTTATTCATACATAGCAGACATGATTTGTGTTGAGTTATGCAGCAGAAGTGCGTAACAAAGCAATTTTCTTTCTGTTGAGGATTCTTTGCCATAGTGAATTTATTTTTTGTTGGTACTTGAGGAGTAAATAGAGGTGGAGGGATGGAAAGCTGAGAGTAAAGTTTATACTGATCAAAGACCATTCTTCCACATTTCTTAAACCTATCCCCCTCCTCGTCTATTCTTTCATCAACAAAGATTTCTTTACTGTAAATGGAGCTTGCCGCCAAATGTACCGGCATTGCCAACAGAGAACACTCCTCAATCATTTGTTCCAAAATACTTATACTGATAAATGCTGTTCACTTCACAGTCGTGATCATTGTTGTCTCTGAAATGTAAACGTACAGAGACTTCTAGATTTACTTTTCATTCAGTTGTTTCTCTCACTTCCTGGTTCATAAATATTTGCACCTGACTTTCCTGAAAAGTCAGGAGAGCTTTTTATGAACTTCAGTTTGTTTATGTTCCTTTATTTATGTATTTCCACATAGCGATATATGCATTTGTATATATATGTTTATATAAGTCCTTAGAATCGCTCATTTATTGAGAGTTTATGGGACAAGGCATCTCATCCTAAACTTCATAACACATTTTATTGTGCCAAGAACTTTGAATGCATTTTCTGCCTAAGTACCAGCTCTTTTGGCATGCTGTACTTTTTGGCAGTAGAAGCAGGGGCAGAACACTAAAATTGTCGTGTCATGAGATTATGTTCAAAATATTCACAAATGTATTCTCAAACCATCTTCTGCTTAATTAGCAGCACAATATGTGAAAGATGTAGATCACATAAGTCATACAGCAGCAAAAAAAAAGATGAGTAGAAATGGATTGATCCTATTTGTGGAAAAGAAAGACTTAACCAATTCACTCATTCACATTTCAAAAAAAATTATCTTTTTCAAAGTGACAGAAAACTAGAAAAAAATCATTAAAAAAATGTAAAATGAATGGTTATTCTTGAATATATTTCCAGCCTATTTAATCACTAATTTCTACCCATCACTCAAATTTTTTCCTAAACAAGTATTCTCACATGCAGTGTCTGTTTGCTGTGTTGTTTGGGGGTTTTGTTCATGACTTTTCCCTTGTTTGTTGTTGTTTTGTTTGTTTGTTTGTTTTAAATGAGACATTTTGTATTTGTACAAGGCAATGCCTACCTGAGCAACAGAATTTATTGCTTGCTGTTTTCCATCTGTTATTTTTCTCTACAAAATTTCAGTCACTCAAAAGAATACAACAACAATTAAAATAAAAGTATACACAACCAAGTATGTAATGACTAATTAGGCCCTTACTCTTGTAGATGTTTGGCTTCTGGCTAAATAACATGCCATGTTGAAATGTGTTTCCTTTTTAAATTTAGACAGTAGAAGTGACTAAGAGTGATATAAATAATAGAAGTATTACTTAACATGCAAACTGAGTTATGCACTCATTCCTGTGGCTCTCTTGCTTAACAGCTAGTTGAAGCCAATGGAGTCTTTTTATCTTTTGGGGAAGATTTTACATTTTTCAGACTATAGCATACAAGATATGCATTATACAAAATTTGCACTTCAGTATTTTATGTTTAAACGTCTCTTAAAAGATGTGATCTCACTTAGAATTATAATCCCCTTCTTTCTGAGAAGATCTGTTTTCTGAAATATTCTGAAGCCGGTAATGCAGAACACTTCAGATGATTGTTTATTATTAGAAATAGTCTGATCTGCCTTCCTTTTTCTTCCTTCCTTCCTTCCTTCCTTCCTTCCTTCCTTCCTTCCTTCCTTCCTTCCTTCCTTCCTTTCTTCCTTCCTTCCTTCCTTCCTTCCTTCCTTCCTTCCTTCCTTCCTTCCTTCCTTCCTTCCTTCCTTCCTTCCTTCCTTCCTTCCTTCCTTCCTTCCTTCCTTCCTTCCTTCCTTCCTTCCTTCCTTCCTTCCTTCCTTCCTTCCTTCCTTCCTTCCTTCCTTCCTTCCTTCCTTCCTTCCTTCCTTCCTTCCTTCCTTCCTTCCTTCCTTCCTTCCTTCCTTCCTTCCTTCCTTCCTTCCTTCCTTCCTTCCTTCCTTCCTTCCTTCCTTCCTTCCTTCCTTCCTTCCTTCCTTCCTTCCTTCCTTCCTTCCTTCCTTCCTTCCATCCTTCCTTTTTTTTCCCCCCCTTATAATCTTGAAATAGTATTTGTCTCTAAGAATCTTTAAAGCCATCAGGTGTATGAATATTTCCCTTTGGACAGGGACTGGTTCAACTTGTGATAAAACGATCAATTTTTACTGTGTTATTAAATTGCTAAGAAGCAATTGGCCTTGTTCATGCACATTAAGGTCTTTTTTTCATCTTATGTAATTTTGGTCTTCAGAAAGCCACTGTACAGAATCCCTTGAGTGTTAAGTATTTGAGTCACAAAGTCTGGGATGTTTTCTAAATTCAAGATTTGAGACCTACATAATAGATTCCATTTAATATTATTGACCAATTAATATCTAATATTAGTTATTAATATATTGATATACACCTCAGAATTAGAAATCACCCAGAATTATTTTCATAGTTGTTCTAATTTGAGAATTTGGACTGTGAATCTTTAACCAGATGAATTTTGTTATTTGTACATTTTATCTATTAAATGTCTATTAGTCAGAAGAATGGTCAAAGAAGGGAAAAACTGTGTTTTTAAAGCATGTTATTTTCTATTGGCATTTCTTAACTAACTACAGAAACCTTAGATGGTTGGGTTTTCTTCAGACTTACAAAGTGCTCATTAAACTGAAAACAAAACTATAGTTAAGTATTTATAATCATTTCTACCAGTTTATCTCAGCTATCTCATTAATGTCCTTAAGTTCCTTGTAATTCTAAACATTAAAAATTAATATTTGTTCATTAGCAGGATCTTCCATTTTCATTAGGCTCTAATCAGTCAGTTCTTTCATATTTGAAGGAAACTGTCAGCTGAGCCAAATGTATAGATTTTGTTATTTTTTATCCCATATTGTGAGAACCCTTCTTTGTTTTCTGGCTCAAAGCTTGCTTCCTGAGGTGTTTTCTAGTGATAAGACTCTCACTGATTTATGGAGGAGGCAAGTAGGCATCTGATAGCACCTTCCTTCATAGCTATTTGCTTCCGGAAGAGAGTGCACAGGAGTGTTTACGGGTGGAAGATCTGGCCTGGGACTAAATTGCTCCAGCTTGATATGGGAAAATTGGGGAATGATGCCATCGTGTCCTGTGAAAAACTGGATGAAGATGGGCATCCCTGCTCCCTCTTATCTGCTGGCAAGGCCTGGAAGATGGGAACAAAGGAGTTTTTGCTGAGATCCCAAAGCCAGAATTTTCTACCCCAAGGAGAGCTGACTCAACTACTTTGGATTTGAGCTGTGACTCCAAAAAGAAAGCTGACTCAACCACTTTGGACTTATAAATAAGTTGGTGCTACCATTGGAATTTATTCATTCATCGTTGTCGTCATCGTGGTCACCGTCATCATCAGTGGAACAACAACGCCTGATGACCCACCACTAATGAAGATCAATGACAAACCTCGCTGGATCCATGGTGGTGACTATCTCCCTCTTGCTTCCTGCAAAGACTCCTTGCTTCTATTTCCTATCTTCACTATCGCCTGTCTTCCCTTCCACATCACCCTATATCATAATAGTGTCCGTCCTCTCCTTCCCCATCTCCCTAATTAAGATTTATAATAAACTGGTCGGACCAACATTTGAACCGTTGTTTCTTAATCTCACGCCGGGTATACATATATCAAAGAACCTTGCCTCCCTCCTATAAATTGGGGCGAGACACATATCTCTAACAAAGATAAGATTTTCCCTTCATAGTGTCTGGTATGGCGCTGCATTTTGGCTTTAGGAGAAAAACAGTGACAATAACACACCAGTGTTTAAGTCGCTGCAGAGCAGTGCTGCAGAGTTAAGGACATTTGGGCCTAGATGAATTTTAGATACTTGTGGTACAAAACCATCAAACTGCCTCAGATAACCACTAAATGTCATTCAAAAAAATCATGCTGAGCATTGCCGAACTCAGTTGTCTACTGCTGGTGTAAAATCTTCCTGTCTTGAATACAAATATTTAGTGACTAAAATAAAACAAGAGGTAACTCCATAGAGATATTCCTATGCATGTATAGTATTTGCTTGTGCAAACATTACATTATGCATTCATATACACATTACATGCTTACACATACATGCTGATGCACAAATGCACATTCCACCTGATTACTGCCCTCAGACAAAGTTTCTGAGTACCTCCTAGAAGATTCCAAATCTGTACTGAGGACTCCACATCTGGATGCAGTGCTCCACATGAGGTCTCAAAGCACAGAGAAGGGGGACAGAATCACCTCACCAGTCCTACTGGCCAGGCTGCTTTTGATACGGCCCAGGATACAGTAGGCTTCCTGAGCTGTAAGGGCACATTGCTGGCTCACATCTATCTGCCATCCACCAGTACCCCCCTGTTATTTTCATCAGGGCTGTGATCAATCCTTTCATCCCCTGGCTTGTACTGATAATGGGTGTTGCCATGACCCGGGTGACCTTACATTTGAGTTTGATGAACCTCGAGAGGTATAAGGTACTTGGATTTGGTTCTGACCTGCCTGAAAGTAAAGAGGTATCACTCTGTATTGACCAGTGTAATCTGCTCAAAATCTTTTACCAGAAATGACAGTACGTGCATAGCCAAGTGCCTAATTCAGAATATCGTGAATATCTTTCCACCCTGACAATTATTTATTTTTTTCCCCCCCAGAGAATGTTCTTGCATGTCATGAAGGATAATTTAGGCAACACTTATGTGAATATAATAGGAAAATATCCTTGTTCAACATTTATAAATTTCACACGGAAAGAATCTTTACTACATATAAACATTACTTTGGAGGGAGATATGGAAGGAGGCACTAATCAGCTGTCATAACAGCTCCTACCATCACTACTGTTTTTTCCTTTTTCATTCATCCTTTGCACTCTGCCTTGCCGGTGGCTCACATTGGAGCATCTGCTTTTTTTTCCTGCTTTGTGTTTTCTTCTTGCTGCTCTAAAATCTTTTGATGGTATTTTCAGACAGAGAACACACCACTGAGTTACAGCAAAGCAAGTTCTGTCAGTATTTGAATGCTTGTGCTAGTATTATTAGTATTATTAGTATTGGAGGGTGGTCGGCAACTGTGTCATGCATCACTTGTTTTGTAAACATAGCTAATTTATAGATATGTTAGATATATTAATATAAATAGATCATTATCACTACTAATATATTTTTTTTTCTCTTCCTTTTCTGTCTCATTAAGCGGATTTTATCTCAGCCCATGAGTTCTACTTTGTTGTTTTTTTTCCAGTTCTCTCCCCCATCCCAGTGAGAGGGGTCAGGGAATGAAGGCCTGGGTCGTGCTGAACTGTCTGATGGGTTGAATCACAACACTCTGTATGTCATTTTAATGGATTTTTTTTTTTTTTTTTTTTTTTAAGATGACTTCGTTTTTGTTCTAGATTGGTTTTTCTTAAAACTATTCCCTGGACTAACTAGAACTTCATAACTTCTCCCACTACAACAGTGCCAAGGAGATCAGAACTGCAAAAACATGGCTAACATGCAGCATATGCCTGTTGATAAAAATAGGTCTACTGTGCAGATCCTGGCTTCCCCGAGTATCTCAGTACAAATGGTATGGAAAGTTCCTATATTAATAGGATATAATGAACCAATAAAATGAAATTAAATAGGTTGATAGCATATTAAAGAAATTAACTGATCCCCGCTTCATTTCCATCTTGAAGTTTCTGTTTTGCACAATAACCCTCAGTGGAATGACTTCACATATTAAAAGCTTATTCACTTCAGTAAATGTCATGCTCTCAATACAGTCATTTCCCAAATACGATTATATCATAAAATATTACAGAAAATAATAAAGATATTTTATAATTAGAACTATGCAAGATTACAATCTGAGATTACTCATTTGCTTGAAGGTTCCTGAACCAACAACTGTCTGTAGGACATTTAAATGTCACGTAGATTCATTTATTAATATTTGCACAGTAATGTGGAATACTTGGATAACAGTATTATACACTTGCAATGATTCTCATTAGTTCACATGTAAGCCATAGATGTAGCTCAGTTTCCTGCAGTTTCAGAGGCAACGTCAATTGGACTGCATAAATTGCTAATGTTCACCACTGAGTAGGTTGCGGTTTTTAAGAGGAATTAAGAAAACAAAGAACAAAAGAGCTTAAAGTTAAGCCAGACACAAAGGAGTGCTAAAAATATAGAAGGAATGACATAGGAAGAAAAAAAATCTCAGATGTCAAAAGATAGAAGTACTCCCCAGTAAATTTGCTGCAGGCCAAAAAAGTGAAGGGAGCAAGTTTAAATAGAGAAGAATGAAAACTTGTTAGTCATCATCAGCCAGATTGTGTCCCCACTGCTAAATGAGAAAGGAGAACTGACTTCAACAGACATGAAGAATGCTGAAGAACTCACTGAGTTCTTTGCCTCAGTCTTCATTACCAGTCAGGCTTCCCGTGCCTCTCATGTCCATGAACTCATGTCTAGTCAGGGGTTGGGGGAATGAAATCCTTCTCAGTGTAACAGCAGAGCAAGTCTAAGACCATCTCACAAGGCTGAATGTGTACAAGTCCCAGGTCCCGAAGAACATGACACATTGGTGTGCACTTGCAGCCCTGCAGCCCTGTATCCTGGGCTGCATCAATAGAGGGGTGGCCAGTAGAGAGAGGGAAGTGATTGTCTCCCACTCCTGTAATCCTTTGAGTCTCCATCTGGAGTACTGCATCCAGAGCTGGCGGCTCTGGCACAAGAAAGATAGCTATGGAGATTCTGGAACAGGTCCAGTAAAGGAGCACAATGATCAGAGAGCTGGAGCACCTCTCTTATGAAGAAAGGTTGAGGGAGCTGGCTTGTTCAGCTTGTAGAAGAGAAGGCTCCAAGAAGACCTCATTGTTGTGGCCTTCCAGTACTTGAAAGGAGCTTACAAGCAGAAGGGGGGGGGGGCAACTTTTTACATGGTCTGGTAGTGATAAGACAAAGGAAAATGAATTTAAGCTAAAAAAAAAAGAAGGGATGTAGATTATATGTTAAGACAATTTTTTTTACTCAGAAGGTGGTGAGGCACAAGAAAAGTTTGCTCGGTGAGGCTGTGGATGCCCCATCTCTGGAGGTGTTCAAGAAGAGGTTAAATGGGGCTGTGGGCAGCTTGATCTTGTGGGTGACAATGCTGTCCACTGTGGGGAGATTGGAACTAAATGATCTTTAAGGTCTAGAATGGCCTAGGTTCACCTAGGTTCACCTACGCCCTTCTATGATTGTGTGACTCCTTTAAGTCTTGTTTATTAGGTACAAATTCTAAATCTATGTACTGTGCAATTTGCAACAGCATGTACAAATCTGCTTAAAGAAAATGACTGGCAGAAACACAATAAATATCTCTTTGCAATACTGAAAAGAAGCGAACAAAAGACATATTTCATAGAAATCATACATTTAAAAATGAAAACATACTTTTCCTTTCTGTATACCTTGCTAGCACTATGTCAATCATTCATTACACACTGTAAACAAAACAAATTATTCCCTTACGGACTTCCAGCTTAGATATATCTAATGTCTCACTACAAATATGTATAAAAATAATATAAAACTCATATAGAATCTCCTTACAGAAACAGGGATTAAAACTATCAATTATATTTGAAAAATACTTCATGCTGTGATAGTTTATTAGATTTTGAATAGAATGATATTTCTCACAAAGAAGCTGTGATGTGCCTGTTGACTACATCATTTGGCATAATACAAAAACATTTCCTTTTAAAGAACAACAATTGGGAAATTGTTCTTTGAAAATTCTGCTTTTAAGTGTGTATGAGTTAGAAGGATTTGAGATGATAGAGTTATTATCCAGAAATCTCATCAAAAGAAGATTGGTGTGTGTTTATTTTTCAAACTGAAATAAGATTGTTTTTAGGACTGAAATGTATTCAATAAAACACAGTGATCAATTCAAATAATTACTTTCTAAATACTTGATGTCCCCTAATGTTTGGATTAACTTCCTAAAATGATTAAAGTTGTTTTTAAATTAAGATAGAAAAAAAATCCAATCCATAAATGAACATTTTCTCCAGGGTTTAAGATCAAGTCATTACTGAAAATTAGTCAGAATGTTTAAGTTGTACTCTTCCGTGACTATCTATTATTGTGCACTGATAAATACAATAAATAATTAAATTAAGTCTTGTCTACTCTTTTTGGGGTGTGTTTTTTTTCTGTTGGTTGGTCTAGCCACTTGGATTTTTACATATCTCCTACTGTCAACATACTGAAAGCTTTTAGAAAGCTTTAACTGGACTTTGATGTGTGTGCAGAGTAGCCAGCTGTCTCTCAGGACATAGAACATGTCTAGATTATATATATATATATATATATATATATATATATATATATATATATATATGTTATTGTCAGTATTTCATTGTAATTTTTATTTTGTTTTCTACTTTCCTGTCTAGATCCCTCTGCAGGACCTTCCTACTCCCAGGCAGGTCACTATTTCCTCTCAACTTGGTGTCATCTGCAAAACTGATCTTTTATTAGTAGGATTTTTCTTTCTTTTCCTAATATTGCCAATGGAAATGTTAAAAAAGTTTTAAAGTAATACACATTTTTCTAATAAAAGTGCTTTCTACTTTAAAATAGTCTCAGGTATGTAGTTCAGTTGTTATTCCTTGGGGTTTATAGGCTCTTTTTCAGTTTTCTTAACATTACTGTTAAGTCAGATTAATTTTAATAGCTAGTAAACTTCTTGATATGTACTATGTTAAATGATTATCTTCTCTGGAAATACTTAAAAAATAATCCTTGAACACATTAAAAATACTGTGCACAGAGCACTGAAAAACAGATTAATTTTAGACATCTTTGTTCCTAGACATTCCTAGAGCTACCCAAGGAACTTAAAAGTTTTCTCTTCTTTAGAGTACCGCACATTGCAGAGTAAGAAGTCACTTCTAGTTATTGTTTCCTTCCTCATCTTTCCCTCTTCTGTCAAAATGCACCATGGATGACAAATTTAACAAACTGAGAGACAATGCATCACATTTTTAACCATGTTTCTTTGAAATCCCCACCAGGAAATGACCTTCTAGCTACACAGAATATTTAATCCAAATAATTTATAACGAGTTTACAGAAATATGCATCATCCACAATCAGTCACATTGTGAGTAATGTTCAAGAAACCATATATGATACAAATTAATATTTGTCTCTAAACCTTCGGATTCTTTGAAGTGCATTAATATTTTCAAAACCATTCAAATATTCAGAAAAAAAAACAATGTTCTATACTCTAGTTACATCCATGGTTTTCTACTTATCACTGTAATTGATCTAGATAACTCCGTGATATTTTTACAAAGCCTTACTAACATTGATTATAACCCTTAGTTACTGATAATTCATCTGACTGCACTGCTGAAGTGTATTTAATAGCTACCCCCCAAATAAATTAGTCTTGAGAAATGTTCTCCACAGCACTATACAAATATAGGCAAGTTAAAAGGACATTTAATGCAATTTGTAAAAGTTATGTTCCACAATTAATAATGGTGAATTTGGCAATAATATCAATTATATTTTTTAAATAGTCAGCCTGGAACTGTAAATTCATACCATTCATATCATCCAGGTCAAGGGAATTCTTTTGTCCCCTCTCATTGGCATTGAGGCTGTATCTGCAGATGTGCTCCATTTTTGTACCTTTTTTTTTGTCATGAACAGCAGGATTTTGCTCCATGTTTGGTTTTTCATATCGTTTTTTACAGTATTTATGAGGTACTCTTACAGTTAGAAGCCAATAATCAACATTTGTAATCCCTTCTATTAGCTACTTCTGCTATTATTTCCCAGGAATTAAGAGTTTTAGAGTAAAAATCCGTCTTTGCATTTTCAGCATGTACCAGCTTTAGACAGCCTTTTTGTCTGCTGTGTCTTTTGCTTTGCAGATAGTATTAAGGATTTAGCATTTTCAGAGGTTAAACTGAACACTATTGCTGAACTTTTTTCCTTAGCAAAATAGAAAAAAGTTCAGGAATTATGTAGAAGTCAGACACAGTTCAAACTTTCCCACCAATAATCCAGTCTACTACCATAGCCTTCAGCAGAACAGCTGCTACTAAGTTGGAGAGTGCATTTTGCATGAGGAGGAACTTCTTTACTGTGAGTGACAGAGCAGACGAACATGATGGCCAGAGTGAGATCTTGAGGAGTCTCCTTCTCTGGAGATATTCAAGACCCATATGGATGCTTTCCAGAACAACCTACCATAGGGAACCTGCCTTAGCAGGGTTGGACCAGGTGATCAATAGACATTTTTTACAACCCCTACAGTTCTGTGATTCTGTGAGAAGGAGGGGAAATAATGTGTCCTGTTGTGCTCTTTAATACTTGCAGCATTTTTTCTTCTGAGAAGTCATCCAAATGAAATTCTGTTCAGCTATATGTTTCCTCTTGAGGTTGACAAGATGTGAAATCAAATGTTAATGTACAAGTAATTACTGCAAAATTATATGTTTACACTGATGGATTATTGTTCATTAGCACACTCTAAGTACACATCCTCATCAATCACTGCATGCTCATCACTTTTGCAAGTGCTCTGCTGATTCTCAAATCAATTGCTTATCAGAGCAAATCATCATATTTATGGCATGTACTCCTGCTCTTCAAAACTTACCAGATGGTTTACTGCCAGACCAAGATTTTGGAGTTGTGTTTCAATTGTGATTCTGGCAAACTGCAGACTTGAATTTTATATCAAACTCCGACAACACCTTGATAAACATTCTGGTCTCAGTAGCCATATAAATTGTGATGTGTTTTGGACAGTTTATTCTGAAAGATAAGGAGTCTGTTCAAACATTCTTAAATAGAAATGAAAAAGAACATTTAATTCAAATAATAAGTTTTAAAGAAGCTTTTTTTTTTTTTTTTTTTTTTTTTTTTTTTTTTTTTTTCTTTTTTTTCCCAGTATTTATTTATGTGCTGGCTGCATCTGCCTACTCCTGTGACTTCATTATCCAAATAGCTGTTGAACTGTACCCTCACATGGAGGGTATTTTAAAATATCAAGTGATTTGTTGACTCAGTGCAGAGTGATGAAAAGACTAAAGGATTTGAGGAAGGCGTGTGTTTGTCAACAGGAAAACTAACTTTGTTATACTGCTGACAGATGAGTCAGGAATGCTGAAGTGCTGTCTAAACCGGGTTTCTATCAAATCTAAGCAGGCAATTAAAGACATTTGCAAATATTGTAGTTAAGAACTCTCAAACTCTTAGTATCTATCTCAAAAATGATCTCTGTTCTACTGCAAAAATGATCTAATTTCCTCACATCATATTTATATAAGCATACATGCACATGTGTGAATATGCATACATACATTTGTATTTGTATTTGTATTTGTATTTGTATTTGTATTTTAGGCTTATTTTTATTATTTTTATACATATTTTTATGTAACTCACCATCCATAACGTCTCTTTTGCTCTGCCAAAGAATATAATAATTAAAGAATAATTTGAGGTCCTGATCTACTGTTGCTTTTGTGGTTGTGCATAGGTGAGCTTAAAAACCATAAAGAAGCTGAAGGGAGTACTCTTAGAGATGTGTGTCACACCTTCACTATTAACAAAAGGAATGCACAGATAATCTAACCAAGTATAACAAAAAGCTCAACAAGCCCATGATTTTGAGTTGAACTGTTCCTGAGCAATGTTTGTACTTTTCTTCCTTTTTCTTTCTTTTTATTTTTTTTTCTTTTCCTTTTTAACAGCGTGATTAATCCTAACAAAGATGCAAGGTTTAGTATTAATCATTTTAAATGCTTGAATTAATATGACTTTCTAAAAATAGCAATTCTAATTTAGTCAGACAATACAGGCTTTATGGTGTAGAGTACACTGCATTCAGTTTAAGTATTTATATAATACAAAAGTTCTTGCCAGAAGCGGAACACTACCTTTTTGTTTGTTGGTTTTTGTTTGTTTTTTTTTCCCACCTAAAAAACCAGTCAGTTTATTATTTAATTCCTATATTTTCTTAAGCTACTTATGCCAATACAACATATTTTCTACATTTGTCAAATAATGACTTACCTGCTCAACTTATTATTTGTTTTACCTATTTTTACCTGCAAGGACTTGCAGTAATCTGCATGTAGATAATATAAAGGGACCTATGAAGAAAGAAGTCCAAGTAAGTTGACTGTTTTATGTCTATGTGAGAAGTATAAATTAAAAAAGGGGAAAAAAAACAAAACAGGATTTTTTAGTAGTAGTTGTTGTTTGTTTTCTTGTTTGTTTGAATGTAAGCTCAGAGTGGACAAAATGAAAATGACAAAGAGAAGCAATCTGGTGCTTGAGTTGTATTTAGTCTGTGTTATTAGTGATGAAATACAGAATCAAATCATGTGATTTCACTCAAGGGAAGCTTACTCAGGGGACAGGAGACAGCAGGTGAAAAGTGCTCGCTAGAATGAGGATACCTGCATTCTTAATGCTTGTTTTCTCTTTCTTCAACAAGTAAGTAGCATCCAGACAGAAAAACCAATGAGTGAAGAGACAGATGGTAAAGTATTTTTAGTGCTAATAACAGGATTTTCTATAAAATGCCACTTGTAGCATGAATCATAAACTTGTTACATATATCAACTATATCAATTTTCTCAGGGAAAAGTAAAGAAATCCTGTGTTTAATATAGGAGTTTTAATCTAAAAAACGATTACATGCAGATTTATTTATGAGAGAAGTAAATATTCCCCTGCATCTTTATAGCCCCATCCATATGGTGCAATGAAATTTTCCATGTTTCTAATCTGTTCTGTGAGAGACCAATCTGAAAGCAGAGGGGAATTTTTCCAGAGATAAATACATAACTGTTTTTAAAGGTGAGATCTTGAAGTCTCCCATGCAAAATAAGTGCATTTATCAATGCAAATAATTCTAATTCTTATGTTGTTTTTTTTGTTTTTGTTTAAATTTGCATATTGTGCATGTTCTCATTCTAATTATGCATATGCTTACTTGAATAGATCTACTGAGCTCATTTCCCAAGTAATTACTGTACATCATTGCAATACCTTCAGTGAACAACCAAATACAGTGTTTATCAATTATTTGCATTTCTCTTAAAATCAGTGAAACATTTTTAATGTATCAGAGCTGTGAGGAAATCTGGGTTTAGCATGTGGGCATGTCATGAAATCTTATAGCTGAAAAAATCAGTATTTCTATTCTTCCATGCATTCAGGTAGGAAAATATAATCATTCTTAACTAAAAGAACTCCTCAGAGCACCCACAATACCTGGGCTGTTTAGTGAAGAAAAGTTTCATTTAAGACCATTTTTATTCCTGTGCTGCAATGGAATTCTTAGAGGAGTGTGGCATTTCTGTTTGGTGGTGCATCAACTCAAAATTCCCAATTGCAGGATTGATTTGCACAGAAGGAACCAACTTCTGCGCTAGTCCCTATAAACTTGCTAATCCTGATACTGGAATCATTAGTGGTTGCCATCCTGTTTTCTCAGCTCTCTGCAGCTTCTGAACATCATCAGGTTTTATATGAAGGTTACTGAAACATATCTGGGATCATGCAACTTGGTATCGAATGCTGTGTGGATCTCTCTGATGTGCTTTATACAATAAGTCTGCAGTGACCCATGGAAGTACCTGATTTAGCTCCGATGCAGGATAATCACAGTGACTTAATGTAAGATAATTTACTTTGGTTCCTGAGTGTTGGATAGATTTGGTGACTGAGATTACATTGCAACCCATTCTCTTATTACTTTCTTTTCCTCATAATTTATTTACTTACATAATTTATATACAATCTGAAACATAACCCTAGATCTGCATACAAGCAAAACAAGACAAAACAAAGCAACAACAACAACAACCACAACAACAACAACAACATAACAGTGACAAAAGTCTTCTGTGAAAAAAAATATCATGTAAAGCCTGTAGAAGTCATTAATCACATTAATCTTGACAGCAGTGAGGGAAGGATTTTACTCACTGTCTTTTATTTCTTAATAATGGACAAGGTTATTATTAGACCTGTTACCAACTGTGTTGATAGAAGATGTTGGCTGGTGATCTTGGAGTCTTTGGAATTACGTATATCCCTAATGTTTTTTCCAAATCCAGGACAAAAAACCAAACATTTTCCATCAAATCTCAATAACATGGTTATGTTAAAAAGTGACACTCCATATAGGTATAATTTTCTGAAACAAAGAATCCTTTTAGAAAGTTAGGATATCCACATTATAGGCAGTGCATTATTTGTTGCAGAAAGTCTTGAGATGATGAAGTTGTACAGGAAAGTAAAAATAAATAAATAAATAAATAAAAACAACAAATCTACTTCCCTGAAGTTCCCTGGATAAATCACTCCTTAATAACTTCAAAGGCAGCATTCCTCACTTTGACAAAGCTTTAAAATACACAGACTTGTTCCCATATTCCATGCACACTCAACACTCCAAGGGTCAGAACTGTGTCAAACAATGACAACAAAAAAATAGCAGAAGGCTTTTATATACGTTTTTCTGACATGAAGCCAATGCAATTCAATACTGACAAAGGCATGGCATAGGAGCTTGGTTGCCAATAGAATAACAAATGTAAAATGAATTAAATGTACCTGACTGGGAAGACTGAAAGTCATCTTAGCATGTGTAGACACACTGCGTTTGCAAACCTTTTGCTCTCTTCTTCTCATGTCTAGTCTCAACCTTTTATTATTATAATTATTATTTAGCTTTGTCCTCTTAAAAATCCTTTCTTTGTTTCTTTTTTCAATGTGCCCTTTCGTCTTTATTGAGCACTTGACCACAGGTTACGTAATATGTCTCAGAGGCTGGTAGAACCTGCCATAACGTGTTTGATAATCCACAAATCACTGAAATTCAATGTATTTTTTAACACACTTTTACTCTAAAGGCTGGATTTAAAGACAGCCTTGCAGAGTTCTGTGTTTCTATTTTTGTTTACTTTACTGTGATGTAATATGGAAAATAGCTAATTTAAATATATATATACGTATGTGTTTACTTCAAACTGGTGTTGTAGTTTCAAGGCTGAAGAGTTTTTCTTCCTTCTTGGAAGTCATGACAATCATTTCTTTAAGCCGCATCATACTCTATTTGACACTTCACCTTTGGTAGCTTAATTCAGATTTCATTCAAAATGTAAGTGTTGCATGTATTGAACCAAATCTTTCCAAATCCTTAACAATAATTCTAATAATAATTAATTTAAAATCTGTGAAACTGCGAATAATTATTTTAACAATACTTGTAGACCAGCATCACATCTCTCTATTTCAGTTTAGTAAACTTTGTTGTATGAAATTATCATTTGAATAATACTATTCTCATGTTAAAAGGTAGCCTTAATGGAGTAGCTGCAATTGTCACCACATTAGGATACGCAGCTTTTGAGAGAGAATAATGAAAATATTTTGGCTGAAATATGTTTTTAAGAGATACTGGGTGCCTTTTTAATATGTATGTTATCTGAAAATAATTTACATGCTTGTAGGTTCTAACAGGAGAGAAATAATGCTCTGGAAATACCACTGACACTGATTCAAAATGATAATCTGTTTAATGAAAAGCTCTCCCTTCCTTAGTCTTTGCTTTATTTGCATTATTTGTTTTTCCTGAGAAGAATTCCATCTGTCAGAGACTTAAAAACAGAATAAATACAGACAGTTTACTTCTAAAGAGTGACACCGAGTACAGATGCAGTGATTTTTATACGAAGACGAGGTAGGGTGTATTTTTTATCCCCTTAATTCTGTGCATTAGTCTCCAAGCATGCAATTGACACTTTGATAGCTTTTATGAATAATCATTGTGATATAGCACTGGGTATAATGAATTCCATCAGATTTAATGGCTACTTAGTTAATACTTCTAGATGATCTTGTTAACATATTGTACCTATAAACAGGGAAAACATTTTGGCAGCCATTTCAACAGGAGAGTGACAAGCTTAGTTCAAGATACCAAAATCTTACTGATCCTTGTATTGGTCAACAGGAAATCTGGCTAATTTGCTAATTTTGAATATATGTTATTACAGAAAGCTTTTTGTGGTTTTGTAAGGCTTGTACTTGATTTTCCTCTCAGTTTGTAATTAAAAAATAAGATGTGATCCACAGTTGATATATGTACATAATATGCCAACCAAAACTGCATTTCACTTACCTGAACCAATCTGGTACATGTGGCCTTTAAGAGCTAAGCAAATGCATTTGGCAAAAATACTGTAACAAAATGAAATTTTTGTTGAAAGTAATTGATAAGCTTGTAGCTTGAATATTTAGTCATACGGCATCTATGTTGTTTATTGCAAAAATGGCTAACTAACTAAATAAACAGATAGATAGATAAAAAGGAGAAGCACTTAATATGTTTTTATGAGCTTGGGTCTGTGGAACTTGTATTCCAGATTTTTTCCAATTTTAACATTAGGCCCACTGAATTTGATGTCATTTGTGATGCTCACATAACAGTGACCCTAATTAAATACCTCAAAAAATTTGCCTAAAGTTGCCATCCAGGTTGTAAGCAAATACTGTTGACTCATGTCTAGCTTTTTATCCACAGGGACTTCCAACATCTTTTCTGAAGTGCTGCTCTCAGTGAGTTCTTCTCCCAGTCTGTAAATATATCTGAGATTAAGCTGACCCAAGTGTGCGACCTTGCACCTTTTCCACTGAAAAGCCCCCCCTTCATATCCATATATTTCCAATTTAGAAATAGGAATATAATGTGAGGCCATGCCACAGGTCATGCACAAGTCCAAATACATGGCATCGGTTGCTTATCCTTTCCCTACTAATACTCCATCATACAAAGCCACCAGATCTGTCAGGCAAAATCTGTCCTTGATGACGGCGTGCTGGTTGTCTTGGATCAACTCCTCATCATGCATGTGCCTTATAATACCTTCCAGGAGGACCTGTTCCACGACCTTCCCTGGTCAGTTGCATCCCACCCAAAACCAACATGCCTGGTCTCTCAAAGAAGCTTCCAAGATCAGAACATTCAAAACACTGAGCATGGCACCATCCGAAAAGCTATACATTCAATTGATCTGTTATCCTCCTTCTGCCTGAGTTCCAGTCTCCAAACAGGAGGACAAAAAAAAGCATTACCTGTGCAAGATATTGACATATTTACAATGATAAGTGCAAGTGCAGTTTTCACTAGAAGCATTATTTTTCCATCTTTTTTATTATACGCTTGTACAAACAATCAAATCCATAGATCTAAGCTGCTATCAGCTTTCTGCAAGGTAATCAACAGTGGTAAGACGGACAGAATGCTGGACCACTTCTGCAAAAATAACCAACACAAATAAACAAAAATCAAAACAAACACCACCAAAAAAACAATCAAAAAACCCAACACACACCCAACACACACACAGCTGTTTTAAAAGGCGGTGTGTGAGTATATTTCCATTTTCATTTCTGTTCCCATTTAATTTCAGTCTATTTTGTCCATTCCTGCATCCATATAGACAATTATGGAGTAGCAATTTGAGAGCTGAGTAACCTTCCTTTGGCGATATCACTAAACCCATTTTCATTCCACTGATTGCAAGAGAAATTGCGTCCAGGTCTCCATCCCAGTCTCACCTTCACCTTTCCATATGCCCTGTTTCCCTGTAATTGAACAGATGGCTTAAGGGCTGAACAGATTCTGATAAGGTCTGGTCTGCAAAAATAAATATATAGAAAAGTCAACCCTGTGCCTTTCAGAGATATACAGTGAATATTCTTGGACTGTCTACATTGTGAACCATACCATATGAGGAAAAAAGGTGCAAAGAGGAAAAAAAATCAGTTTAAGGAAGACAGAAGAAAAAAAATCAAGCTTCATCCAGCTTCTATATTTCAGTGCTTGATACTAATAGAAAGAAGCATCTCACACACCTTGCTATATTGCAGTTATCATGAGGGGAACTGCTTTGCATGTGACTGGTTTTGAAAGACTCTTATCAGTATATGTCTTCCCACTGAATTCAAACAACATTTGTGTCCTGTCATAGTCTGTGTGAGACTGAAATTAGAGGCTTAAACTAAGAGGCTGGATAGGAGCTATTTAACCATTTTTTGATAAATAACAGTAACCCGTATGTTTTAGAGCTTGAAGTTCCTCATGTGCCATGGAATAACCCTTCATTTAATAACCCTCTTTTGTTACAGAAAGTTCAGGTGCTGTTCTGATGCTTGCAAACATTACACAGTGAAAATCAATTCAACTCAACAATACATGACAATAAGATACTTTGAACTTCAACTGAATGGGTTGATTCAGAGACCTTTGAAAGGTTAGGTTATATTAAGAGGTTGAAGCTGAATGACAATGCAGTAACAAATGCGCTGATTCTGAAAAAGGAAAAAAGACTCTGAAAAAGTATTGATCAGCCTAACTTTAAGAGGGGTTATGTAGCAAAGGAAATGTAGATTGGTGCAGAGCCTTTATGATTCCCTGTGTATAAATGAAATGTATGACATTTGCTAACTGCTAAATTGGAATACTATTCATAAAAGAAATTTTTGGAGTGTATGGTCTAGTGGCAGATGATTGCAGTAAGTAAATGGGCCTTATGTTTTAAGAGAACAGCATAAAGGAGTTAACAAAGTACCTGTTAACTGAGTCAAAAGTTAAAAGACTCTCAGAAAGTGTTTATTTTTGGGTATTTTAACAATCCTTTCACATGGTGTTTAGTTTCATGAATATGTGCAGTTTCCAAAATGTTTGGTTTAGTTAGTAATGGGAAGCATCACGCATATCACTGAGTACTGGAGCTGAAGTTGGAAGTCATCTCTGAGTATCACCTAACCCCACCCTTTGCTGAATGGAAACTCCACAGTCTTCCTGGGCAACTTGTTCTGATGTTCACCCATCCTCACAGTTAAAAATGTACCCTTTTGTATGTTTAAACGGAATTTGCTGTATATTGGTTTGTAATCAGAAACAACTGGTTACAGCTTTACTGCCACCCCTATAATCAATTATTTGTACAACATCTCTCAGGCTCTCTCTTCTTCAGGCTCAACAGTCCCAGCTCTCCTCATCTTTTCTTGTGTGACAGATGCTCCCAATCCTTTGTTATATTTACAGACCTTTGCTAGATTCACTCATACTTGCTTCATAATTTATACCAGGTAGCCCAGATCTGAACACAGCAATACAGATATGGCTTCACTAGTGCTAAGCAGAGTGAAAGCATCACCTCTCTTGACTAGCTGGAAAATTCTATTGCTGAATGTGACCCCTGAGGCTCTTAGTTGTTCTTTGCTCTTAGGATGCATTTTTGGTTCATGGTCAGCTTGATGTGAATGAGGACCTCGGGGCTTTTAGTCTAGCTGTCTTCCAGCCTTTACAGGTTCATGGGGTTATTCCCTTTGAAGTAAAAACTGCATTTTCCCATTTTGAGCTATGTAAGATTATTACTGGCCCATTTCTCCAACCTGATGGCAGCCCTCAAATTGGCATCACAGCCACTTGTATCAATTTTATATCATCTGTGAAACTGATGGGAACTTTTCTATCTTACAGATCATGACTGAAGGTGTTGAAAGATGCCAGCCTGAGGACTGACTATTACATGTTAACTGACTTCCAACAGTGAGGACGTTAAGGATGGAAGGGTTGCCAAAGGGTTGTGATGAATGGTTCTGTGTCAGGGTGGAGGCCAGACACAGGTGGTATCCCTCAGGAGTCAGTCTTGGGACCAGTGCTCTTCAGCATCCTCGTCAGTGACATAGATGATGGCATTGAGTGCATTCTCAGCAAGTTTGTATATGACATAAAGCTGAGCAGTGTGAACAGTACACTGGAGGGAAGGGAAGACATCCAGAGGGACCCGGACAGGCTGGAGAAGCAGGCCCATTAGAATCTAATGAGGGTCAACAAGGCCAAGTGCAAGGTGCTGCACTTGGGATGGAGCAATCCAGGTATTTATACAGACTGGAGAAAGAAACCCTTGAGAGCAGCTCTGTGGAGAAAGACTTGGGGGACCTGGTGGATGAGAAGATGGACTTGAGCCAGCAGTGTGCGCATACAGCCAGGAAGACCAGCTGTGTTCTGGGCTGCATTTATAAAAGGGGTGGCCAGCAGGGAGAAGGAGGTGACTGTCCCCCTCTACTCAGCTCTTGTGAGGCCCCATCTGCAGTGCTGCATCCAGGCCTGGGGCGACCAGTACAGGAAGGATGTGGAGCTCTGGAACAAGTCCAGAGGAGGGCAATGAAGATGATCAGAGGACTGGAGCATCTCTCCTAGGAAAAAAGGTTGAGGGAACTGGGCTTGTGTAGCTTGGAGAAAAGAAGGCTGTGGGGAGAACTTATTGTGGGCTTCCAAAACTTGAAGGGAGCATAAAACAGGAGGGGGAAAAACTGTTTATGAAGGTGGACAGTGATAGAACAAGAGGGAATGGCTTTAAAATGAGATGGGGGAGGTTTAGGTTGGATGTTAGGAGGAAGTTTTTCACACAGAGGGTAGTGACGCACTGGAACAGGTTGCCCAAGGAGGCTGTGGATGCCCCATCCCTGCAGGCATTCAAGGCCAGGCTGGATGTGGCTCTGGGCAGCCTGGTCTGTTCGTTGGCAACCCTGCACACAGCAGGGGTTTGAAACTGCATGAGCACTGTGGGCCTTTTCAACCCAGGCCATTCTACGATTCTGTGATTAAGAAGTGCCAAAATAGAGCATAAATAGACCATAGCCTGTAACCACATACAGACTTCAGATTCCTTCTGTGCATGCTCCATGATGCATGCACTCGTGTATATGCCAAGAATGCCTTAATACTGTTATACTCTTTGATAGGCATTTTCTTATTTATTTGCATACACCTATCTTAGCAGTATTTTAGGTTTGTTTTGTTGATTACTATGTCCTTCATGTTCAAATGCAATGAAGGGAGGGAAAGAGAGAGGGAGGGAGGGAGGAAGGAATGGAGGGAAGAAGGAACAATGCTGAGTTAAGATTAAAAAACCAAGAACAATCATGAACAATAAACTTATGGAAATCATCTGTGATAGCTCCTTTGTTTTCCTTCCTCTTACTTCACTTCAGATCTGTTCCAAAAATTGTATTTAGGAAAAGAGAATTAATAAAATCTTCCGGGAGGTAAAAAATGGAGCTATTTACAATATTGGCATTTTTGTTATTGTTGTCAGAAGAGATATCCAATTTGAAATTGTTATTCTGGACTTCAAAGAATAAATTGCTATTTTTTAACTTTTGTTTTTATAAATGTATCACAAACGCAAGCTAAAATGCACATTATTTGTCATTATATGTCATTTATCATTTGTACACAAGGGGTTTTTTAATAATAATAGTGAAATTGCGTTTCAAAATGCGAAGAAAATCAGTTTTCTGCATGCATACAATTTTCCTGTTTCCACAGTATTCATTTGGTTTCTGGGCTTCTGAAATTGCTTTATAGAAAGTTTCAAGCAACTAAATAGAGAACAGAAAATGTCATTTGCATTTACCATGTAAAAAATTGGAATTATTCATTTAATCAAATATAAGCTAGAGAAAGTAGCTTCCCAATGCTCTCTGTATTATAGGTAAGTAAAATCACAGAGAAATCATAAATAATTTAAAATATTTTATCAGATTAATACTATTCAATCAGTATTCATGTCTACTGTGTTAATTATTTGCCATCTGATAATAGAAGCAGTTGTTTCTTAAAATGCCCAATGACTGGACTAGCATATTAGCTCTAAGAATGTATTTTAGTACACTAGTAGCAATTTTAACAATCCATGAATATGGAGCACCAGAAAAATCCCTATATATCCACAGTTATCTATTAAAATAGAAACATTATGATGTTTATTGAGAGACAGCAATCAGGAGGTGTGCAAAAACAAACTCCATTTTGAATATGCATGATTGTCATCTGACTATGGCACGAATAACTAAAGCTGTAAAGGACTAATGGTATTCGTAGTAGCTCTGTTATGTTGTAAGAAAAGTTAGGAGAAGTTTTTGAACACTGTATCTTGCTTTTGAGTATTTTCTCACAAAGCTTTTGAGTATTTTCTCACAAAGCTTTCATAGAATCATAACGTAGAACAGCTTGAGTTAACAATCGTCTAGCTTCAACCCTCCAGCCATAGGATGCCTAGGGTCATCCAACCTGGCCTTGAATGCATGCAGAGATGGGGCATCCACAGCTCTCTGTTCCAGGGCCTCAATATTCTCTGAGTGAGTAATATCCTCTGAATGCCTTATCTGATTCTCCTCTTTTCATTTTAAACCATAACCCCTATGCAATATTTATCAACACATTTATTTTTTTTTAATTTTTTTTTTTTTTTTGCTTGTTTTGTTTTTTTGGTTTGGTTTGGTTTGTTTTTTTTGGTAGAATCTCAACTCTCTCAGACTCTCATAATAGGAGATGTGCTCCAGCCCGCTGCACATCCTTGCGGCCTCCTCTGGACCACATGCTTCTTACACTGGAGGCCCAAGAGCTGAACACGGTACTGTAGGTGGGTGCTCCCAAGAGTGGAGCAGATGGAGGCAATCAACCACCTCCCTCATCATGCTGGTCACACTTGTTTTGAGGTAGCCCAGTGTACACCTGGCTTACTGAGACACACTGCCAGATCATTTTCAGTTTCATACCATGAATGTGATATAAGACCATTTTTTAACAACACAGAGACCTTATTTTTTTTTCTGGTGGAACAGGCTTATCCAATTTTTTTGCACATCTCGAGGCTGTTTTGCCTCCAAGAGGCACTGTATCTGCTATATTTACCCTGTAACCTCTGGCAGTCAAGTTTAATATAGGAGCGGATGCTACATTGACAGTTTCCTACTATGATTGCATGCAGAGACAGAAACATATTCTTTTCAGGTATTTGTTAGACTTCTTGCAATATTCATGCCCTGGACTTAATTCCCGTATATTTGAAACATATCCTCAGATTGCCAACAGCTTTTCAGAAAATGATGTAGAGTTAACAACTTTCATGATGTGATTTACTGACATGCAGTTATCCCACTTAAAATGTTTCTGTTTCTAGAAATACAAATTCCAGGCATCTTATTTTCCATTTTATAGTAGAAGAAATTAATTCAACAACTAATTTAATTAACAAAAAAAGTGTAAACAATGCAACAACTATCTCTGTGTTCTAAGATTTTTTACTTACTATTTTATTTATTTTTATTTCTATGGGCCACATTTTGGAAAGCTGTGGGTGATATAAATTTTAATCTCATCTCATTTCTAATTAATTGCATTCAGAATTACAAGGTACTTTCATTATAATGTTAATATGGTATTCTCAAAACTAAGGTAAAATTAGGTATGTCGTGTTCACGTTTATTTTAATAATGCCTTTGTTGAGTGTATCTAATCCTGGGTTCCTAGGACACTATACTGGGTTTGGCATACAATGTCAATAAGTTGAATTCTGTGTGATGTTAAGAGCAACATACCTCTACATATTAATAGTTCATCTGTGGAGTTCCTTCTGGCGTTGTTGAATAGTGAAGTATTAATACTGTTTTTTTTAAGTTCTTGTAAATAAAAGAATTGGTTTTTTTATAGATGTCATAGTACCCTGTCACCTGTGAAAAAGGATGGGAAAAAATATCTTAAATTCTATTATTCTATGAGTATTTCTGAAAATAAACAAAAAGCATAGAGATCTCATATTTATGTCGTTGTGAAATACATTAAGTGGAATAGTTTTCCTATCAAGTACAGATTACACATTTACTCATTGGAACAATGTTCTAGACAGTATTTCGCATGGCATTTAAAACACTGAAAGGTTCATTGTTTCCCATGTCAGTCGTGCAGTGTCTGTTAAAAGAAAATGACAATGACAGCTCTAGGAAAACAAACAACCCTTTCTGCAGTCAAATTATGTGCAGTACAGATCCTTAGTTCATATGCAATTCAAAGGAACTCAAGTATGCTAACATTAAGCAAAAGCTTAACTTATGAATAGACATGGCTTTTCTAAATAAGCACATATTCTTGTCTCTAAGATTGAAATTACATGCATGTAATAGAAGAAAACTTATTACTTTTAGTTGTAGTGAATCAAAACTTTAAACATCAGATAAACATCATTGAAACTGATAGCTTTGTATCAGTCCCTGGTTACAGACAGTGAACAAGAACACGATTAAATTAGAGAGAGAGTATTTTAAATATTAATTTTTAAAATTAAATTAATTAAATAAATATTTAGTTTTTGAAGAACTTGTCAAGAATGTAATTTAGGTCAAATTTTCCATAGATAAACTTCCAGAATATATATCTTTTAGTATAAATAGCAAAACAACATACAGGTAAAACATTGCAAAAAAAAAAAATCTGTTATATGTTGCACAATTTTCATGTACTGCAACTGTAACTGTACAACTATAGTATAGTATATATATATACTATATATATATGTATGTATGTATGTATACATATAGTATATGTATAGTAGAAATACATGCTGAGGATGGTCAAGCTTTTGAATGGGCTGCTCAGAGAAAAAGGTGGAATCTCCATCTCATTTAAGGTATCTAAGGACGTGGCACTAAGGGACACAGTGTAGTGACAGGATGCAGTAGGTAAAACTGGGCTTGATCTTGAAGGTCTTTTCCTACTGAGAGAATTTGATTCTATTATAACTAATGAGGTCTCTCTGTACTAAGTTGTACTGAGAATATTTTTAATATTATACTGGACTAGCAATTATTGTTTGTATTTAATTAGACAGTTAAAACATTAGCTGGACTAACTAGCTCTTAACAATAGCTCTGTGTTGTCTGTGATGGTATTATGACATTGTGCAGCTCAATGAGCAAACTCAGCAACATTTGGTCACACACCTATATTTGGTGGGCATAGTGATTCTGCAATGAGTGTAGAGGATAAGCGGTAGTGGTTTGACTCCCACAGGATCAGAATCGAGAGCCTCACCCCTTATCATACTACTACAAATTTACTTCTTTATCACATACCCAACAGTGATCCCTGCTGAGAGTAGGAAAGTGGTTAGATATACACTTTTATAAAACATAAATGTAAATAGACCAAATGGGAATAGTGACAGGAGTTTATTTATTCCATGAATTAAAAAATAAATGGAAAGCGTTCTGAGCAGTAAAACGGCCTGTGTGACAGCACAATTTTATGATAAAGATTGACACTTCAAGCATGACACTGGGGGTCACCGTGCATCTTTCTTCTGAATTTCATGACTGAGTATCAGCTGATTATTCACCAGCTCCACTGCTCATTTCCTAAAACCGTGAGATGTCACAAAAACTAAATGAAATTCAGATCAAACACTCAAAAGTCAGATTAATATAGTTCTTTTCCAACTAAAATGTCATGAAATGGTTCAAGCGCTTTAGCAATTTCTGTCAAAGCATGTGAAAGATTTCTGAAAAAGTAAAATAAACTACTAAAATACACAGCTCCTCCAAACAGCTCGAATAACTTGCTGGAGAAGAGTAGTGAATTCTGGACTACTCATAGAGAGAAACACAGGACATTCTCACGGGCTTACTTATTAAAAAAATTATCCAAACTTCTGATTTATGTATTCAGATGGCATCACCCACTACTACTTTCTATAGCAGTTGATTTCTGAGCAGCATAATTTCTAAACAAGGATTAGCATCTCTAAATCATTCTGAGAGACAGCCAACATACTCTTCAGATGGATTTCTAGCAAATGCTGTGGGTATCAAATTCTATATAGCTGAATTGTGTAATGAAAACATCTAAGAGAAGTTTGCAAACAATAAATTACATTTTTCCACCATTGATGTTATAGGGCATAAACCAAGAGCTTTAGATCCTGATAAAATAGCAATGTCCTTAACCTTGCTAAATTCTTGGTATGGAAATATGAAGAATTAACAGTGTGGCCCTCAAAATAAGTTTCAAGGTCAAATATAATATCAAAATTATTCAGTGAGAAAGCATTTTTATATCCCCAACAAATGGTACCATAAATGCCATTTAGCAGGCAATGGGCCAAACTAAATCAATTCTGTTTTAAACACCAACTGTTAGCAGACATTCAACACTGAATATGTGATAAATACCCTTACAGATTAGAGATAAGCTTATCTAAGTCATCACGAATTGCTTGATATACCTATCATATTTGGATGTCATCAGCATAAACATAGTAATTAAGATCTAGCTTATAGAATAAATGACCCTACAGGGTGCACATACTGTGAATGTTAAATAGCATAGTCTTGCTATTTAGAGTGTATGGCAGGATTTCCAGCCTTAGGATCATTATAGAAGCCTATTGCTCATAAATGATACCAATTCCCCTACTAAAGCAGGTTCCCTAGAGCAGGTTGCAGAGGAAGGCAACCAGTGGGTTTTGAATATCTCCAGAGAAGGAGACTCGACAACTTCTCCAGGTAGCCTGTTCCAGTGCTCTGCCACCCTCAAAGATGTTCTTTTTCAAGTTCAGATGGAACTTCCTGTATTCTAGTTTTTGTCTGTTACCCCTTTTTTTTTGTTGCTGGGCACCACTGAAAAGAGCCTGGTTCAATCTACTTGACTCTCATCCTTTAGACATTTGTAAGCCTTGACAAGATTCCCTTGCAATTTTTTCCTCTCCAAGTCGAACCATTCCAGGCCTCTCAGCCCTTCCTCACAAGGGGGATGTTCCAGGCCCCTAACCATCTTTGTATCCCTTTGCTGGATTCTCTCCAGTAGTTCCCTCTCTTCCTCTATCTGGGGAGCCCAGTAATGGACACAGTACTCCTGATGTGGCCTCACCGGGGCAGAGTAGAGGGGAAGGATAACCTCCCTTGACCTGCTGGCCACACTCTTTTAATGCACCCCAGCATAACACAGATCTTCTTGGCCACAAGGGCATAAATACTGCAGGCCACAAGATGAACCTGCTGTCCACCAGGACACCCACATCCTTCTCCACAGAGCTCCTCTCCAGCAGGTCATCCCATGTATTACAATTTATGCAGCTTGTTTTGTTTAATTTTACTGCTTCCACAGTTCTTACTGTTTAAATAATTATCTCCTAGAGAAAGAGCTGATTAAGAAGAAAGCTATTTCCTTCTGTCTGTGCCCTCCCCATACACCCTCCACACCTCCACCCCAAAAATATTCTCTGTACAGACATTTATTTAAATCTATCTTTCCTTGACCTGTTGAAAGTTTTGTTTTTGTATATTTTCTACACACAATTGTTCTTTATTTCAGCAATTGTTTATGTTTCTCTAAACTTTAAAATTAGGAAAAAATCAGAGAAATAACTTCATTTGTTCTACTCCCCTTATTCTTTTGATTTGCTGGAGTTTCTATCCTTTCAGTTAATTGAAATGAATGTTGCATGTTGAGAAGAATAGGTTCGGTGAAAGCTTGTAACCAAGTAAAGCAGGAGGTTCAACATATGCATAACATCAAACATCTGAGTTTTGTTTTCTGTAAGAAATATAACTACTTAATGCATTCATCACATGGTCTAACATTTATATGCTAATGTGAAAGAAAAATTTACTCTGAGAGCTTTTTAGTTTTTTTCTTTTCTAAATATATATATATTTTAAGCGTTCACTGAAGCTGTGCAGAGATGTTCTTCCCGAATGTTCCTTTGTCCAATTCTAGTAGTATTAAAATCATACCTTATTTTGTACAGCTTAGCAAATTCATAAAATTTCTCACGCAGCTTTTAATGCCATTACAGTTTTGTTGTTTTTTTGTTGTTGTTGTTTTTTGTTTTTTTTTCCTGTTCCTGATGTTGTTTTTCTCAGAAATGCAATTGGTTTTGGGTTTTTTTAATTTATCTTACTTAAACCAAAGACACAATAACAACAGCAAGCAAATGATGCTAAGTCAGAGATATAATTTACTATAAACTTCAGAATGAAACAGTGGTTCTGCTTAGAGAAATACCATGCTCCCTATCTCCGATAAAATAAGTTCATAGTTATTGTCATGTCAACAAATTTATAATAATTGTTACATATTTTCATGTAAGAGAAAAGGCAATAGAACCTAGACCTGTTTAAAGTGTATAGGGTTAAGTTTAATATCATGTGCATATACTGGAAGAATTATTCATAACTCTTTAGGAAAGCCAAATCTTCATGTTATAAGGCTCAGAGGATACAGCACAAGTTAATTTGTAATTCATCTTTATTCTCCTACAGTTGTCAAGGGCAAATAAAGATTTATGAGTAGAAGTACATAAGGAAACAAAGGAACCTGTTTGAAGAAATATTTATATTAAAGTAAATCCATACAAAATTATAAATGTTATATTTGATGGTAAAAATAAATTCCTACTAAACAGCACAAAAACACTTCTCAAACTTCAACATCAACAGGAGATAATAAAATTTTTATATGAAATCTAGCTCAGTTCATGTGGGATTTTTTCACAGAAAGGATTGTAGAGATTAGAGTCGTGATTCTGTGCACATGGAAATATTATTATGATTTACTTCAGTATTTTTTAGCTTGTGTCTAAACCACAATGAACACAGTTGCATAAACAGCTCTAGCCAGCATGTCTCATTACAGCTTAGAAGGAGTTCAGACATATTCTGTGTGTATATATGCTTGTCAAATTCAACTTTTGAATGTAGGTGCTGCTAATTCTTCCCAAACTCTACTCTGTGTGCTTAAGTCTTTTGAAGAGCTTTTGAAGGTCTTCTCTTGCCTTCTACCACATCGTTACATACATAAATATCTGTGATATTCAAGTGCTTTTGGTCTTGATGCTGATTGTATCCCTAGCCTTTTCCTCATCCACCACATGGGTAACTCGATCATAGAAGATCAGGTTGATCGGGCAGGACCTGTGCCTGATCCCCCCATTCTCCTGTGCATACTATGTGATCATACTCCAGATGATCTGCAACTGCTCAGACATCTAGTCTATCTAGTTCTATTCTAGTGATTACTTAATGAAGATAGATATTCCTGGATACTGGATAGCCTTACAGAATTTTTTCTGATTTCCATTTAGGAATTTTCCACAGCGGACTTATTTTATTTTATTTTATTTTATTTTATTTTATTTTATTTTATTTTGCATTTCTAGGCTTTTTCACATTTGCATTTATCAGTAACAATTCATTTCAAGTAAAATTTCCTGCAAAGCTTTTATCTGTTCTTCTAAAAGACTTTAACAATCTGCCTAATTATGGCAGTGCTTACCTGAGCAAGTTATAAATGACAAATCCTGTCTACTGTGTAAACAACTTCATTAGATGCTATTTTCCTTCAGAACTGGTAGGATAGGTTTATCAAAGCAATCTCTAGGGTTACTGCTGGATTTACATTCCATACCACAAACAGATTTATTACCTTCCAAAATTCTTCTATTGTAAACTATTTTTTACTTTCTATCTCCAAAGAGGTAGAATATACACATTTACACTAATAAAGAAACCACCTGCTTGCAGAGAACGAGGATAATTTTTTATCTTTGCCTTTGACAAATACCACACCAGATATATAAAAGGATTTATTAGCTTTAAAAAATTATTTATTTTTGAGTAGAGCCATCATGGGAAATCTAAAGAAACATTTGATGACTGTAGGCAGAGAAAAGAAAAAGAAGGGCTCAGCAAAGATGTACTGGTGATAAATACTTTGGAATCACAGAATGGTTTGAATAGTTAGGGACCTTTAAGATCACCTTGTTCCAACCCCCTGCTGTAGGCAAGGACACCTCCCAACAGACTAGGTTACTCATAGCCCCATTCAGGCTGTGATATAACCGAAGAATGGTATAAAATCAGCAAAACTGGTAGAGAAAGAATTAATCTGTTTATTTGAGAAGATGATAAAGAAGAAAAATAACTAAGAGAAACTGAATCATGTGATAGTAACCATCCTTTATATAGTCCTGCATCATCTGTATTGTTCTTGCCCATGCCAGGCACATCTGACTTGCTTTCCCAATCAGGGAAACCCAGGGTGCTTTATGACCTCAGTGAATTAACACACCCAAGGAAATAGGGGGGTGGGCTGCTCTCTTATGAGTACATTCCTGGGTGTCTATTTCAGATGATTTCTTGGCAAATCTATTTCAGTTCTAATCAACCATGGAAGAGGGATTCCCGTGTGGATACATCCAAGGAGCTTTCTAAATAACCTGTGAGGACACACTCTTCAGAAATCGTAACTCTATCAAATCTGAATCCATCACCAGTTAGCTCACCTAAGCTATAATGATAGGGTCATGAAGGCAAAATGAAAAAATGGGAGATACAGTATACTTCCTGCTCCTATTCACTTAGTAGTTCAGTTCAAAGTCCTAGAAGAAGTATACCAACACTGGACCATGCATCAGGTAATCTTTCTGTGAAAGTCAGGATCCTTATTCATGGCACTGTGTTTGTCATAGAGATAAGGCATACTCTCTAATCTTCTAATGACAATCCTTGCAGTGAAAAGAATCTCACTGCTAAAAAGGAATACACAAATTCCTTAAATGAATGCAGATATTGTCCCCAGATAGAATAATCCTGACTGCTTAGTGTTTGTTTGTTTGTTTTGTGATGAAAATAGTCAAATACTTATCTCTGTACCCTGTAATGTTTACAGAGTCCCAAAGCACAGTGCTTTCTGATATATCAGCTGGACTCACTATCTGACACAAGTATAAAGAAGCCGCAGAAAACATTTGATGTCTAAAGCTGTAATATATTTTTATGAAATTAGTTAGTGTTAGTCTTTAAATATGTAAATGAACTTTGCATTAGGAACATTATTTCTGTTGTCCTGATGCCTTCCTGGAATTCTGCTGTTTCATTAAATGAAGGATACTGTGGTACAGAGGTCCATTTATATGAGCATTTGCATGAAGAAATGTTTGTTTTTAATATTTCCAATTACTATTCCCTTCCAAAGATTTTGTAATTGTACAACTAAGTGGAGCTTTGTAACACACTGAAATTATCTGTTTTGTCGTTTAAAGTACAAAACCTCTGAAATACGTGATCCTTTGCAATGAAAGCATTCTGTAGAGACAGAATTGCTGCTGAGTCTAAAGAAATATTACCTGACAAACAAACTCCTTCCTGTCTTGGCACAGTAAATGTACTGTGATAAATCCTGACCCCACATGCACAAATCCTATCCATGAATGCATCCACTTGCTTAACGTTCAATAGAGCTACAAGAAGCAATTGCCACAAGTTTAACTGATGTCAGAAAGTATAATTCCATCTTCATTGTCTGGCACTTTTTAGAAGGTTCAAGGATTACTACTGAAAAAAAATCAAAATTTGAAAGACGGTGTAGCAGTGTTTTAATATCCATTTCTACTAATGTAAGTGCAAGAATTCCTTTCAAATGGGTTCCTAATTATGAATTCTATCCAAAATGCAGCTCTTCTAATAAGTTAAGTGGATAACTCTCTGTCCTTGTACACATCATTTTTTATAGTAGTGGGAGAAAAGCTGACGAGTATAGTTATAGCAGCTGAAAAGCCTTTATTGTATCCTCTTATTCTGAGTTATTTATAACTTATGACCCTGCATTTATAGTCTTCTTCTCATAGAAAAATGTCTATCTCATCTGGGACAACTGCAAATAATTCAACAATGAAGATTTTCAACACAGCAGCTGGGAAAAAGCAGCAACTAAAAATCTGAAAGATGAACTGCCTGCTCTGCATTAGACAAGGAGAAGATGTAGAAATTAATCACTTTCCATAAACGGATGTTATTTTTAAGGGTTTTTAAAGATGCTGAATAGTCCCTCAGGTTTCTTCAGGTATTAATCATTCCAAGAGAATTTTAAGATTCAACTTTGACATTAAATGTTATCAAATAGCTTTTATTTGTGGCCTGAATTAGAATTTAATGTTTGTTTAGTCGTATATGAAGATTTTGGTATAAGCTGTGAAAAGCACAGACAGACATCTGCCTTAACTGATGTTGCAGCAATTTGCACTGGAAGCTTTCAGTAACAAATATTATTCAGACAAGAAGCCAGTGTTATCTACCAGCTCACATTGCTTTGCTAACAAACTTCACTGAAAGACTGCCACATTATATCTTTGACAGCATTTCAGTGATTAATTCAAAGCTGCATGGTTATATCCGTAAATAAACTTTGCATTAAGGACATTTTCCCCCCATGTTTACTCCTGCTGATTCCAGCTGAAATTGGTTGCACTTTGAACATTACAGCTAAAACGTACACCAAATGATTTTTAAGCTAATCAGAGATGAAAAGAAGAAACCTTCTAATTTGTCGTTTTACAAGCAGTGAGCTGAGACAGGCAAGAACTTCTTCCCTATCCAGATCTGACTTTACTTTAACTGCCCCAAAGCAGAGTATCGCTCATTACAATTTCAGTTCACACAGTGCATGAACCTCATCTCAGTTCTGCAATGCTGGCAATAAATCTGCCATTTGAGTATTGCTGCACATGTATTACACACGTGTAATTTAGATTCTTAAATGGGCACATTCAGTAAAGATGAATTTATAATTTCCGTGCAGTAGCGGCAGCTCAGACTAAAGGAGCTGGGGCCCAGAGAAATGCATTTTGAGTAATGTAATGAGAATCAGTTTAGTATCACCTTTTATTTTTGCTGCTGTACATGCTTTGTCAGAATAAAAGCAAAACAAAAGCAACAGCACCATCAGCCACAGTGACATATCCTTCTCTGTGCTTATTAACAGTAATGCAATAAAATATTTTTTGGAGAAATTGAGTCTGAATGCCTGCCACCCTGTAAATTGGTACGGTACGCTGGAGAGCTCCCAGCTGTCACTGGTGATGTATTATTTGGCAGTAATCATCTTAATCTCAATGTGATGAGAAAGAGTCAGGAATTACCCAAAAAATTATACTTTCTTTTTCTGTGTTTCTTTTTCTTTCTCTCTTTTAAGGGGGAGGAGGAGATGGAGGATGAATAAGCATATTTTCCTTCTTCTTCATGAAAATGAATGCATCCAAGATCAGCTGACATATTGATCTGAATTTACAGGGCTCTAGTCATCTTTCAGCTTCTCCAGCATTCTGGATACAGGAGAAATACAATGGCTGCACAGAAGAGAAATGAAATGGCTGCACAGAAGAGAGAGCGAACTAAGGCATTTTCTTCATAGTTTCTTGATAAGAAGTATTAGCTTCTGCAAATAACAAGGTGTATAAAAAAGAATTAGAATAATATCCCAGGGCTTGAAAACTGAAGCTCATTCAACATTTTCTGGCCACTCTCAGGGACAGGAATAAAATGAAAGTTGCTGTACACTTCAAGCAACTGCATCTTTCTTTTTCCTCTAAAAATAAAGCTTATAAAGCTTACATATTGTTTGTATATATACACTTGTAAATAAAATGGAATCTTTAAGTAATGAAATTTTAAAAAAAAATACATGGAATTAATGGAGAAGGAATAAAATGAAGTTCAAATCTGATCATTTTATGAAACTCGGGGGAAAAAAGTAGCAGATTTATTCTGTTATTTTATCTACATAGCAAAGAAATGACATTAAAAAATTGGAAAAATGCTTTTGCTTTGTAAAAGTTGTTCTCTTGAATTAAAAAAACAATACATAAGCACAGAAATCTATTTAAAGAGGCAATACAGAATTTTTCAGGCTTTCAGCCATCAGAGATGCAAGCAGTAGCTGAGAAGGATTTTTTTTTGCATTGGAACATCTAAGACAACTGAGCAGATGCAAAGCAAATGGAAGCAGCTCTTGTATCTGAGCCACTTAAACAGAGCAGGTGGCTATTTCCATTAAGTCATTATAACTCATTAAGAAATGCATAAAAGCTTGTATGCCCAAAATGGTAAGCAACATGTGTGATCATGAGCATATGTATGTAGGTAGCTGTAAGATTAGGAAGCTTCACAAATGTAATTGTAGCATACACATAAATACATTTAATACATAAAAATCGAATGGCTTGGGGATTTAAATTTATACTTGGTTCTGATGCAAGCATTTAAATACATATATATATATTAGAATAGACAATAAACTTATGTTAAGGACTTCTTGCTTATGCATGTTAAGAGTTAAATTGTTAAGAAATATTTCTTCTACTGTTGGGTTCCTTCCATCTTACATATAAGACAAAACTGCATACACTCTACTTGTCTGTTCTTATTGATGTTTAATGTTAGTAATGTAGATGCACTGAGCTTTCCCAAAGTTTTTTCCTTTGTTCTACTTGTTCAGCCAATTGATTACTTAGCAGCTTTTATCTTACTAATCCAAAACACCAGCTAGTTTATAAAAACAAAACAAACAAAAAAAATAGCATGTATCTGTTTTTTCATGGCTGCAATAAATTAGCCATAAGCAACTAACTTAGATCAGAAGTAAATACATCAACAACATTCAATAATGCCCTTAACTGCCAAAACATTGTCTGCTAAAAACTGTAGAGAGATTGTTATTGACTAGAACAGGCTTAGTAGCAGTCCTTTAACTGGAGAGAAAAAAGAAGAGGAAAAAAGGATTTATATATGTGTAAAAGCTAATAGATGTATTTAAAATTCACTTTCTTTGTTGGATTAAATGTAAATTCAGTCCTCCTTTATCCATTCTAGTTTCTAAGGAGCAACACATTTCTGTGAGATACAGTTCTCCAGTGTTATGCATATCTGAAGATCAGAAGACTTACCAAGAAATTAAATTACTACAGAATATACAAAAACATTCAAAAGAACTCAATTTCTTAACAAACAAAAATAAGGGAAAAACAATAACCAAAAAATCAGACAACACCACCACTCTGACAAGGCTGGTAGTTATTGCAAAATAATGTTTGGAATACCTTTCTGAATTAACATGACGTTTCTTTTCATATTTCAGAAAGCAATTTGACAACAGATATTTTTTCCTATAGAAGTGGAAGTGTAGAGTTCATTTTTTTGGTCTTTCTGACAAATGTAAAGGAAAAAAAAAATGAGCTCAAGAAATTTATTAAGATTTCCAAATCTCTCTACAGAATTTCAGTGTGTGGAGGGGAGCGGAGGGTGGGGGGAAACTAAAAATCAGACCTTTGATTAATGTTTTTGTATATATTATTCTATTGTTAGCTAAAATTATTTGCTATTTAAGGATGGCTCCTGGCTTTCTCTTCACTGACTTCTTAAACAAATGAGAACTGTCTCATAACAATGTATGAAAATGTTGATTTACTTAATAAAGTCAGTTTGCTCCCTCTTCACAACTGTTTTGAATGATCCTTCTTTAGCGAAAAGTTTAAAGAGATTCTGTAGAAGGAATCTTGGTTGACTGATTTAAACACCTTCAAAATGCAATGTTAGTGAAGTACATCAGATTTCAAGGTGGAAAACAGTTCAGTAAATACTTTACTTATTGCCTTCGATTATTATTATGCTTAGGACAAATTCTACTGGATCTGAGGATACCTACTCTGGAAGGATTAACAGGAAAGCTCAAAATATGCTTCTGTTATATGAAATATGAATGAACAGCTAAAGATACTTACCCTGCCTGTGTCACAGGAGTTGGAACCTGATGGTTCTTGAGGTCCTTCAATCCCAAGCCATTCTGTGCTTCTATGGTTTAGGAAACGAACAGCATCAGTACACCTGCAGTCTGCTTGAGATGCAAGGCGATGTCCTCCTAAAGCATTTTTATCAGAGGTGTTTCTGGATCTCTGATCATTTATATTGTTTCTCAATTAGAGAAGTGAGTTTAAGCTGCACTTAATTGTCACATTTAAGTGCTGCTACAGACAACTAAATATATATATATATGTATATATATATATAATTAGAACTATTACTTATTTTTTAGTGAAGTCTAACATAAAAAAAAATAAAAAAGATGTCCCAATCTGAGAAAATATTATGTACTAAGAACTGGGTGAAAAAGTGTATCATTCCAACAGAAGCTATTTTTTTTCTTCGTACTTCATCTGTTGTAATGCAAATGAAGAATAAATCTTGACACCAAACTGTATTCTCTTTACATCAGGATGTGATGAACTCTTCTAACGAAGGTTTTTCATTTTGCTTTGGTGTTGTTCTTTTTTTTCCCCCTGTATTTTTGTCTGACTTTAAAGATGCATAGAAAGCATAGAAACATTCACCTCTACACATCTGAATTATCTCTCACAACATAACATTCTATGTCCCTTTACCTGATAAACATTGACTTTATATCTACCTGATCACATTTATCACTTACTAGGCTTTCCATTGCAGCTGAGAGTCATTTCAAAACCTTTACTTGAAAAGATCTGCTTGCAGCATAAATTGTAAACCTTTCTGGCAAGGTGTCTGTACAAGACACTTTGCTATTTATTTACTGTTTGGCTTTTGTATGACAGGTGGAGGACATGCATCAGATGTACAAGATCAGCTCTTGATTTACTGTAGCCAGAAGAACTTTCATAGTAGAATCGGGACCTGTGACAATTCCCAGTAGTGGCAAAAGGCAATAACTGCAGGGATTTAAAAAGGCTACTTTCAAGAGAACGCAGAGGACTTAAAGAACAAAAGAATCTTTCCAAGGATGATTCCTCATGTTGCTATCAGAATCCTTTAATTAAGTCAGAATAAGCTTTTATTGCTACTTAAGGGAAACTTCTGCATGCCTGTGAGATAGTTTGATGTTGAATCAGGCATTGGCACTACATCACCACTCCTCATTTTTAAACATGGATATAGCAGAGGAGCCCTTGTAATGTTCTATAAATGGGTCACTGCACACACATAGTATGTTGTCTTGTGGATATCTTGGAGTCAGGTTACATATTTTTCCACATCTTTATTGGCTAGTGTGGGCATACAGCAAGATCTAGATAATTCTATACTGCTTATTGACAGGGATTGCTCAACTCAGTGTCCTCACAGATGTGTCTGCAGTGACCGATCACCTCCAGCTGCAGCTTGTAGCAAGGTTGAGCACACACTCCCCTCTGCTGCATACACAAATGCACAAATGGATGGCCACACCAATTACACTGTCAAAAGACAGTGCCTCAATCAGCACTGACATACACACAGCATTCACATAGCCTGATCCTATTCCTCCCCTCTAATGGATGAGCACTGATGTACAATAGCAAAATACGTGCATATTTCCACACTACTTGTGCCCCAGTAGGCTGGCAGGACACTCATTTGACCCAATAGCTCTTCATTTACTAGCACAGGCTTCCAGTATTTGCTGGCAGCTTCCTGCCATCCCATAATTTCTTCCACTTTCCCACAAAACCATATTTATCCACAGAAAATTTAGTTCAGTGCTCTAAAGCTGTTTACCTCCATCTCATATTGAATCTAGTAAGCGATAATCCCTTTGTCTCTAAAACAAGTTTTGTTGCAAGTTTCCTCATTTGTCTCATTTTGCTGTATTTCTCACCAGTGACAAATGGCCATTACTTCTAATCAGAGGAGTAGAAAAAGGGAACAATCTACTTGAACTGATTATTATTATTTCTAGGGTCCCCTGGCCTGTCATTTTTGCTGGGATTTACATCTTTAATGATCAAACTCCAATCACATAGCCTAAAATTTTGCTTGCATTATGTTTTTATACTTGGTCATTTATTGAATGTCCTTTGAGATTTACTAATGGAGTACTGTGTAGTTTAAAATAAATGGAAACAAGCAAACAAAATTAAATCAGCCAACCAAGAAACCCAGAAGTATGTGGGTACAGGTCACACAAAGAAGGGAACGGGGTTACAGCCAAACGTTTTTTTTTCATTAGAACTCTACATTCTAAAGCTTATTCTGTAAAATTCGGTGAATTAAAAATGGAATGGATGTTTACCCTGTTTCATTTTCTTGTTTTTGTTTGGATGATATACTATTTTTGAACATTCAACATACCTAAAATGGAGAGGAATGTGAGAAACACCCTGGTCTCTGTTCTGTGAACTGTTGATAAGCTCTCAGTTCTTGAGAGAAAGAATGGAAATGGCAAACCTTTTAGATCCCTCCTAACAACTTTCATAGTGGAATACAGAGTGGAAAAACGTCCCCCAAAACTGTTAATCGGAATAAGTAGAGGTAATGCTGCTCTTAAAGGCTTTCAGTCTCCCACATCGCATGTGTTCAGGGACTGGGAAAAGTTGATGGAGATTTCATGGCTGAGTATTTTTATTTTGTACGCTCAGAGTGATACTTTCATAACACAGAAAAACTGGCTTTATCAGTCATATTTCCATGATATTTTATTGTCACATTGGGCTTATTTAAAGTTTCTGTGAATCTGTCGCTTATCCTGATGACCTGATGGTGCAGCAGAGGTTTCTGTTTGGTCTCACACATAACAATCACAGTCGGGGAGGGAGGCAAGGCTATGTCTTTCTAAGGAACAACTAGGTCAGAACTTATGACACCATGGAGGTGGACCACTGCCACTGTCTCCACTCCTGAAATGCAACACCCACCATCTCACAGTGCTCACACCTACTGTTTAGTCTCCATAAACATTCAGTAAATGTCAGGGAAGGTCAATGTGTGCCATTTTTTCTACATGGAGGGACTCAACAGCACAGCCTTCCCTCATACTCACTTCCACGTCAGAAGCCGTTTTGTAGGGCTGTCTCTGCTGTCATCTATCACAGGGTGACAAAATGTAGCAGAATATTGTCAGGAAGGCTCAACCTCTACTGCCATACAACCAGCATCTGCCTCTGATGGCATGCGCCAACACCTGCCAGTGAATGCCAATGTAACAGTACAACTGCCTAGCACCCAAAGCCCTGATAGTAATGCAGTCACCACCTGCTGACTGACATCCACCAGTCCCTAAACAACAGCAACTCTAAGGCAGCTCCCCACACCGTTATGGCATGGTGCATGATGTCAGGTGGTATGGAATAACCTCTTTCCTAATTCAGGTCAGCTCTCCTGCCTCCACCCCTTCCCTATCCCCTATCATGGCCCAGCCTATGGGCCATGACCCATTCCCTATGGAATGGCCCAGCCCAACCCCAGGTGTGCCCCCATTACTTGGCAACAGCCAAACATCAATGTGATATTAAATGTCTCTGCTGAAACCAGAATAATAGGCTTGAAAATTCAAATGGTGAGTATAGCCTAAGGTAACAACACATCCAGTAAGCTCTTTTGCCAGTTATGAACAAACATGAAATTATGGAATAACTCCTCTTATCTTCAGGACCTCAGATAAAAGGGAGTTTGTCCCTAGTGAATAAAACTTTTCATTTGAAAATACCTTCATTCTGAAACTGTCATTTGGGTTTAACAGTTAACAGTGGGGCATAGTTCAAGATAGTTCAAGAAGAAAACATTTTGGGAAAGAAAAGATTGGAAGGATTTAATTTTTTAGAATTACTCTTTTTGGTTAAATGTGATGAATACTGAGTGTACTGTCAGCATAATTTCATGCTAAACTGTACCACTGCAAGAAAAGTCACAGGATTTCTGATGGGTCACAGCCAGTGTTTGTAGAATTCATTCATTCTGTTGATTTCAGCATACTGCAAACAGTGACTTTCCCTCATGACTACATCATATTGATTTTTATATTTACGCCATAGATCCTTCTCAGCTTAAAGAGAATTCTTCCACATTAGACCTTAAATAATTGATGCACTTATTGATCTTGCTTAATATCCTTTAGCAGTTTTTCTGAATTTGTATACTTTATCATTGACCTAATGTAACAGAACAACATGTTGGAACTATAATAAAGGATCACTCAAAGGAAAATACAATTCTCCCAGTTCCTTCCAAGTGCTCAATGACACGTATGCATTGCAGGCATAAAGACATTTGCACAGAAATATGATCAATGTTTGTGGTGATCAGTGTGAGAGGCAGATTGTGTTTCTGCAGTGGAAATTTCCAGTATTTCTGTATGTAGCATAGGATAAGTTGCCTTTCACAAAGAAACGTGCTGAACAGAATGAAGTTGGGACTGGGCAGTTCCAACATGGATAGAATTGGCACAGGCACTCAGTAAGGTAATTATATAGGGTAGGGGAGAGTCTGGTACAGGACAGAACTAGTGTGAACTAGTGTGAACGTGTTGAAAATATTGTCCTTCTCTCTCCATAAAAAGTACAGAACACACCCAAAGACAATGGGTTGGTAGCAGACACTGTATGGAAGTGTAACATAGCTATGGAAATACAACATAGCAACAACGTTGGAAGATTATGAGCCTGAGACGCTCAACCAGTGAGTGCCAGGAGAGGCTTTACCTGTGTCGGACCCAGGGTGTATAGCGGAGTGGATTTCATTGACTTGTGCAATCTCTCCCTTGTTAGCAGGGGGCATGCACCCGTTATTGCAATAATGAATAAACTGCTCCTCACAGAGATCTTGGACTGATTAGAGATTTTTGATCTTGAGCGTGTTTCTCACAGCAGTGACACAAGTCTTCCTGGAGTCCAGTAACTAGCATTGTACCCCAAGAGTCAATACTGGGTCCAGTTCTGTTTAACATCCGCAGCAATTATTTGGATAGTGGAGTAGAGCGTAACCTCTGTTTCCATAAATACATCAGTGACAAAAGGAAGGCTAGGGAAAATGTGAATCCTCTGGTGAAGGGACAGGGAGAAGGTTGAGTTACTCACTGCATTCTTCTACTCAGTCTTTACCAGCAATACTGGCTTTCAGGAATCTCAAGTTCAGAGAAGAGAGGAAAGTCTGGAACTTGGAAGACATAAACCTTGGTAGAAAAGGATCAGCTCATGGAACACTTAAGCACACTGCACAAACATAAGTCTATGGGTCAGTCTTGACGAGGACATCTGGGCTAGCAGATGTCATGGAGAGGCCACTCTCAATAATCTCTGATTAATGCAAGTGAGAGAAATGCCAAAACACAGAAGGAAAGCAAATGTCTCTTCTGTCTTCAAGAAGGGTAAGAGGGAGGCCCTGGTGATTTTCAGGCTGATCAATCTCACCTTGATCCTTGGGGAAGACATGAGCAGCTAATCCTGGAAAACCACATCCAGGCACATGAAGGAGAGGAACAGCATCAGAAGTCAGCATGGATTTGTCAAGGAGAAGCCATCGAAGCAGTGGGGCAGATAAGCAGATAGTGAGGTGTGTTTAAAACTGTTTGAGTGGCCTAGGGAGTGTTGATTGCTGAGAAAGCCGAGTCGGAGGCCAGTAAGTAGTGGTCAACACTGGGGTCAACACTGACTCTTGTCTTCTTTACCATCTTCATTAATGATATGAACTGTGGGGCAGAGTGTGTAACTTCTGCATGTTTGCAGGCAACAGAAACTGGGAAGAGGAGCAGATGCACCAGAGGGTACTGTTACCGTACAGAGAGATCTCAACCAGCCAGAGCTGCCTGTTTAGCAGGCTGGATTTTCTATCTCACTAAGACCAGAGACATGCACCACTTCTGAAATAATTCTTAATCTCTTTCATTACTAAGGTAACCCTGCTGAAAAACTTGAGCCACTGAATTTCATTGTTCATTCTGAATGAAATTCAAAGCATGTTAGGCATTTATGCTCTGATTGCCATGAACAAAGGGGAATGAATATTTGTGGAGAAGCTATTTTCAGATTCTGAGAATAACAGATGTCTTCAGATGATGACCAAAGTGTATTTTATGTAACAGTCTAAAACTGGAAGATGAAACCTGAAATATATAACTTGGAGACAAAAATTACCTGGAATTCTCTATCTTCTCTTTGCAAAAACTGATTTTATAGTCTTTTCAGAAACAAATATTGTAGATCATAGGAATCTTATCATTTGTTTGTTTCATGTCCAAGATTTTACAGACCTTTCTTTCTGGAGCAGAAGGAAGATGTGGTAATTTAGGTGACAGCAGCAAAGTTGCTTTATTGGAATTTAATATTCTGGAAGGTATTTCTTGGAGCATAACTTTCCCTTGGTATAAATTATGCGTTAACTCTGAAGATAATTAACATTTAAACTTCTTTTTGTTCTGTGGATATAGTCTGAAGTATCTGTTGCACTCATATCATACTTAATCTTTCTTAGAGGTGCATGATACAATACATTCAAGGATAAGCCATTTCCTTTATGCATTTTACTGGTGACGGTATCCACTGATAAATTACATAGATGACAAATAATGTAATGACAGAAATGACAAAATCCTCTGCTGCAGACGTTCAGAATTAGATGGGAACACCAGTTCATCTTTTATCATTTCATTTTTATCAAGAGAACATTTAAACAAAATAATAAGAAATTTAAAAAGGAGGGAAATGCTGATTTCCTGCAGGAAATCTTGACCCTAGCTAGATCCACAAAATCACACTCTTCAGTTCTCCTTGGCTTCAAAACTGATGAAAAACTGTTTCCTGTGCCTTAAGTAAAATATGTTTAAATTATCCATTTCTTCATTATTAACTTACCTCTGACAATTAAATACATAATTCTCTATCAGTTTAAGTTTGTTCATCTACTGTAGATAAAATAGCCTTCCCCAAAATGGCCACATCAAGAAAAATGTCTAAAGACAAAGCATTCATGATTATGCGTGTAGAATAACAGTAAACTTTTTTTTTCAGAGAACAGTTTTTCATTGTGTATGTGTGTGTACATGTGTGGATGGATGGGGAGTCCCGGGCAATCTTCATTTTGAGCAGCAGAGAAGGTCTTAACCTCTCTATCCAGGTCCAGACCAAGCCAGTTCTCAAAAACAAAACTTAGCTGTGTTACCAGCTCCTAATTAGGTTAGTATTAATCTCCAACAACAGACAAATCCTCTCATATCTCTCAGATTTTCTTTCTATTTCATGAAGACCAGTGAGTTAGCAGTATGAAATTTTTGTTGGCATACTTCATCTAGGAATGCATCTTTAAATGATATCTCCTATCTGTATTTTGGACATTCTGTAATGTCCAGTGTTAAAGTAGTGTTGAAATCTTCACGGAAATCCCAGAAAGGTTATATCAACTGGCTTCATTCGGTCATGTAACTGGGTAACCTTGTCATACAAGGAAATTGTTAAGTAAACAAGACTTCTCCCTCTTGAGCCCATGTTGGCTGGGATGTTTACACTGGATATATTCCAACATTCTTTTGTGAGCAAACATCTCCTGACTGTGAAACTTTGCATTTTTTACACGTACTTACTAAGTTTGAGCTCAAATTAGTAAAATCATATGTTTTCTTTGTCACTCACAAAAGTAAGAAATATGACTTGTGTACATCACTTTTCCCTCTGTGACATCAACAGACTCCACTGATATTTAAAGAAGCTGCTGCTACCAGATTTGTCAGAATATCAGGCCAAAACATTCAAGGCACTGTTGAAGTTATAAGAACTCAGCATGTCAGTGTGGTTTTCTTCTTGATCGAACGAAACTTCTATACTACTTAGAGGCCTTTTAATAGTTATCTCAGAGCACTTAATGTGAAAGCCTTGACAGCATCCAAAATTTAGTTTCAAAATGAAATGAAATCCTTAATAAGAGTAATGAATGTCAAGAAGAAGGATCAAGAATTTCAGCAGTGTCTATAATAAACTGTATTTTTTCTACTGTTTTTCCTCCTTTGAATGTAAATATATTTGAGAACAATTTGGGAGAAACTTTTCTCTCCATTTTGTTTTGAGCTCCCACTTACTTTCTATACTCCTTCAGAACAGTGTTTTGCAGTGACTCTTATTTCTTGGTTTTTTTCATTTCCAGACTCCCACCGCTATTGTATTGTTTTCAAATATAAGTGTGTTAGTTTGTAAACTAATACTGCTGTATGTTAATTTATCATTTCACAGGTAAGAAAACGAGTTTCTCAGGTAGCTCAACTCTTTGGTTTGCCTGCATGAAAGGGTAAATGCGTAAGCTCCGGATATTGAGGGAAAGTGGTTATGGAAATAAAAAGGAAAATTTGAAAAGTGATCAAAGGCAGAAAGGTGCCTATCTGTACATAAGCAAAGAAATATATTGGGGGAAGGAACAGTTTGAAAAACAATTGAAAGAAGTAGAGAAAACAGTTTCTAGAATTATAGTGATTTTCTTAAGGCAAATTTACAGAGTATTTTTTTCACAGGAATGGGTTAGAAGAAAATAAAGTAGACCTTCATAGCCATTAAACCTTCATTTCTGTGATTGCACATAAAAATATTTCTGTAGCAAACGGCTTTGTACTTATAGGAAACAGACACAAATGTTTTTACATTAAGATCTACACTTAAAACAACAAAAAAAAACAAAACAACAAAACAAAATATCCACAGGAAAACAAAACAAAACAAAACAAAACAAAAAAAATCAAAGTAACTTAGCTCTAAATTCTAATGAAAAATATTTTTGTAGAGTTCCAATTCTTGTTAAAATAATATAGTTAATGTCTACCATTAAAAAAAAATAGACTATCCAGATATCTAATAATGGTTACTGTGTACTCCTAACATAAGAATTGGTTTGCAGTCAAGGAAAAGGAAAATGGAGAATCATTCTAAATATAATTCAGAATCACCATCTTAATAGTAGAACAGGGAGAAAAAAATGTATTCTCTTTTGGTCGTGTTAGTGCCAATTTAAACTGACACTGCAAAACTAGGAATGAACAAAAGCATGAAGTGCAGTTCAGGGTAATGGCTGATCATGGCATATCTACTTTGTACTGCTTTACAGAAGGATGAAAATTTGTACTTTCATGATTAACTTTTTGATATCTTCTCTGGATAGAGCATCACTTACTTCCACTAACTCTTCATCCTTGCACAATGATGACAGTCAAAACATGTTTACTCCAGCAAAGAGTAGACCTGGCAATGCTGGATTTTTACTGGAAAGTATTAAATAAAAGCAAAATCTACTACAACAAGACTTTGTTGTATGTGTTGGTTGTATAAACAAGCTTTATTTATCATCAGCATGTCTCTGAAGGATAGAGGTATTTCATTCGTCTTACAATTTATAATTAACATTTTATCATTTTCTATCAGCTTCCTATGCTCAGAGGTTACTTCAACTGGATATTTCGATTATGAAATTGGTTTGTCAAAGTCCCCGCAGTCGTGAACCATTTTAATTTGAGTTGAACCATGCAGAGAGACAATTGAAGTTAAAAGAAAATCTTTTTAGTAAACTATTGCACCTTAAACAGATCTTTTCCATATATCGCTTTCTGCACAAAAGCCCTCCAGATTAGCCTTGTTTAAATATTATTTGCATTTAAATTGCAGGATAGGTTAAAGACTGTATTTTATGAATGAAACTAAATGTTAAAACCAGAAGTTATGCATACTTTTAAATACTGAAATTCAGTAGTACACTTTGAATGAAAGCATAGTTATAGGCAGACTTCAGTGTCAAGGACATAAGATGAAAATCTCCTTTGATATTTGCAAGATTATTTAAGGTTAGGGGCTAAGAGAGAGTGCAGGAATACACTGACTCTGGGTTCTGAATTGTGAATAAAAGAAAGTATCTCCATGTTCTGAACAGTGCCTTTGTAAACGCATCTTCATTCAAACACTGTACAGCCTTAATAGATTTTCTATACACTGAATTGTTTTGTTATTTGGCAGTTAAACTTCAAAATGTTCTGCAGAATGGTCGTATGGTAATAGAGTGCTACAGTGTCACTTCTATCCAGAGCTTAAATAATGAAGACTCTGACTGTATATTGATGCTAAAAAACATTGTTAGGAAGTCCAATTATATTTTTTTCCATGCTGAGTTTGAATAGGTGCAGCAGGTCAGTCATTCTGAATAACAAATCAGCTTCTTAGCCTTTCCCAGAAATAATTCATTATTCAAATAATCTGTCGTTGATTTTCATTTTCCAAAAGGCTGATGAAAGTTTTATAAAAGAACACTTTTCTTCTCCAGAGCCTTTCAAAATTCAGGACCTATCTATTTAATTGAGTGCCAAGAATATAAGATGTGCATTTATTTCCCTTATAAAATAATAATAATAATAATAATAAAATAAAAGAAAAAATAAAAAAACATATCGTGCAAAAGGTTATAAAATTGAAAACATAATTACAATTTCTTTATATGGGTTAAAATCTGTGGGATTTTACTTCATTGTACAACAAGATAAGAAAGGAGTATGTATAGTAAAAAGTCCACTGAAACCTATTAGAGAAGGGCAGGGCAGTGTTCTTAGGGGAGCAATAGTCTTAAAGATCTAATTTGCTAATTCAGCATATTATACAGAAAATACTGGGTGAGATCCTTGGCCGCAGTGACCATGAAATAGTGGAGTTCAACATCCTTAGGATGTGGGAGAGGGTGTGTGGGAAACTCATAACTCTTAGAAAGCAAAATCTTAGAACCAGAGGGATGCACAGCCATCTAAATCAGCCTGGAGAGTCTGATTTGCTAAGACAAATCTCATAAAGTTCAGCAAGAATTGTAGAATTCATACATGTGGGGGGGAACAATTCCAGACATCAGGACGTACTGGGGGGCACCCAACAGGAAAGAAGCTCTGCAGAAAAGAAACTTGGAGTCCCGATAGAAACCAAGTTGAATGTGTCTTTGCTGATAAGACTAGTGTTATTCTTGGCTACATTAGGCATAATATCACCAGCAAGTCAAGATCCTTCACATCTTCTTAGCATCAGTGGGGAAGTGCTTGGAGTAATGTGTCCAGTGCTGACCAGCTCTGTATCCAGTACAAGAGAGACATAACCATACTGGAAAGCGTCCAACAGAGGACTACCAAGATGAGTGGAATGCCTCCCATGTGAGGAGAACCTGATAGTGTTGTGACTTCATCCTGGAGGAGACTTGGTTGGGCACACCTATGTGTGTAGGCTTCTGAAAGGCAGGTACAAAAAGACCAGGCTAAGGTCAGAGATAGTGGGCACAAACCGTAACACAAAAGGTTCTGTCTAAACATCAGGAAGCACTCCTTAATTGCAGGTGATAAAGCACTGGAATAGACTGCTCAGAGAATCTGTAGATTCTTCTGCCTTAGAGATGTTCAAAATCTGCCTGGACACGGTCCTATGTAACCTGCTTCAGATGATCTTCCTTGAGCAGGTGGTTGGACCAGTTGGTCTCCAGAAGCCATTTCCAATCTCTACCATTCTTTGATTCTGTGATGATGTGAAAAGACTAGGTGACAAAAAATCTGGTCACAGTCCAGAGAATAATGAAAAAGTGCAGTTTCTGTAATAAAAAAACAGTGGTAACAAAACAAAAGAAACTCCTAATGGCACAGGTGTTTGCTGAGAGACTTTATCCAATGAATGAAGCAGTGACACCATTTTTCTAGCTGTGACTTCTAGAACACTGGTAATCAGGAGCAGAGCTTAGCAAATCATTCATAATGAGGAAAGAATTCATTACTGAAATATGACATCTTTTTTGTTGCCGTGAAGACAGGGTATCAGAGTATCACTTATTTGAAATACTAAGCTACAAAATAATGGTAACTCACAAACAGCTCAGTGGAAATACTTCTTGTGCGTCAGGCACTTTAACAGTAGATATGACAATTTATGATGTGTTTGCATAGGTCATTTAGATGCTGCTCTTGATTACAGCCTACAAAACAGTCTGCTAAACAAAGAAATGAAGAATCGCATAAATTATGTCTCTGTATGTAGTACTCGCAGTAGCTCCAGGGGACAGTAGCATGACTAATAGTGAAACATTTTCATATTATGTTGTCATTTCTGTATCTGTTTGCTTTCAGCCTGTATAGAGCCTAAACTATTTACTATTCCCACACCTGATCTTGGTTATTCTGCTGCTACTTCTGTAATTAACCCTAATTCATTCAGAACACTTTGAAAATGCAAGGATAGAGGATTTGGCATAGTGCAGTGAAGAGTAGGAGAAGAGACTAGAGCTGGATTAGAGACCTGGCAGGGAGCTCTGAGGGATCTAAGATTATTTCACTTCAGCTTCTGGCTGCAGTGGCTGCCTTCACCTCCTATCTCCTGCCAGTCATGCTGGCTGCTCAGAAGCAAAGGTAAAATATCCTGATCAGGGTCTACTCACACAGGATAGCTGCATGTTCACAAGGCTGGTATTGATCTAATAAGATTTACTTGTGATTTTGTGCGTATGTTTTCATTAGGTAAGGAAGACATTTTTAACAGTACGTTAAAACTGTTTGGATCAACTTTTCAGTAGCTACTAGGGGCAGACACTCCTGTTAGTGTCAGCTCTTCATTTGCATCTCAAAACAGCATCCCAAAATAATATGTTACATATAAAGTCAAGGGCACCCGGTTTGTTGCTGCACCAGCTGCTCTCCCAGGTGTCATTCTTTATAAACACACAATAATCTGGTCTGCAATGAGAAGTTTACAGCATTTTTTTCTTAAACTAGAAATGTTAGAATTGTATAGAAAGCGCTTCTTTTGTTATTTCATTAAGGTTTCTGACCTTGTGTCCAAGGGGATCGTAAGATGCCAGAAAGCTGCAGGAAATATAAATAAAAATGATACATTGTTCTGGGACTGTTAATTGTAATGCTATAGCATTTCTAATTCCATGATGCTATAACTGGCTTGACAACAGTGGGCTGCATTAGGCCGAGAGTGAAGGGAAATCCCATTGCGGAGTGACAGTTCTGCTTTGGTGGGATGATTGTCCTATTCAGAGACTTTTTTTTTTTTATTTTTTCCTCCAATTAATGAAATTAGTAGAATGGTGCTTTGAAGGACCAGAGTCAGAGACCTGAGAGTACTAATAGGCCTCCTCCAGGCCCACCCTTGGACATTTCATCCCTCCATGCACGACACCCGGTGATGTCATAGCATGTCAGTGGTAGTGCTGCCACTGCTCTCCTCAGCCATGGGTCCTGCTGAGCTGGGCCCCACCTGGAGCTTGACATCCTGTTCCTGTTCCAGTCATGCCCAGCCATCCCAAGGCAGTGTCTGACCTTGGTGCCCTTCATCTTCCTGACCCCTGCCCATAGGCTAACATCCCAACTCAGAATCATAGAATCACTCAGGATGGAAAACACCTTAAAGATCACTGAGTCCAACCATGACCTAACCATACTACCCTAACTAACAATCTTCCACTACATCATGTCCCTGAGCACGACATCCAAATGGTTTTTAAACACATCTAGGGATGGTGACTCAACCACCTCCCTGGGAACCATTTCCAGTGCTTAACAACCCTTTCTGTAAAGAAGTTTTCTCTGATATCCACCCTAAACTTACCCTGGTGCAACTTGAGGCCATTTCCCCTCATTCTGTCACCTGTCACCAGTGAGAGGAGAGCAACCCCACTCTCACTTCAGGTGTTTAAAGAGACCAATAAGGTCTCCCCTCAGCTTCCTTTCTCCCAGACTAAACAGCCCCAGCTCCCTCAGTCTCTTGTCATAGGGCACAATCTCCAAGCCCCTCATAAATCTTGTTGCCCTTCTTTGGACCTGCTCCAGAACCTCCATGTCCTTTCTGTACTGAGATGCCCCAAACTGAACGCAGTACTCAAGGTGAGGCCTCACCAATGCTGAGTACAGGGGCAGGATGACTTCCCTAGTCCTGCTCACCACACTATTCCTGATACAACCCAGGATGTCACTGGCTTTCTTGACCACCTGGGCACACTGCTGGCTCATATTCAGCTGCATGTCCATCAGCACACCAAGGTCCCTTTCCATCAGGCAGCTTTCCAGCCCCTCTTCCCCAAGCCTGTAGGGTTGCCTGGGGTTGTTGTGACCAAAATGCAGGACCCAACACTTGGCCCTATTGAAACTCATTCAGTTTGCCTCAGCCCATCCATCCATTTTATCTAGGTCCTTCTGTATTGCCTTTCTCCCCTCAGGCAGATCAACACTTCCACCCAACTTGGTGTTGTCTGCAAACTTACTGAGGGTGCACTCAACCCCCTCATCAAGATCATTAATAAAGATGTTAAATATAAGTGGCCCCAGTACCAAGCCCTGGGGGCATGGCTCGTGACTGGCCATCAACTGGATTCCGCTCCATTGACCACAACTCTTTGGGCTCGACCATCCAGCCTGTGCTTCACCCAGCAGAGTGTACGCCCATCCAAATCATGGGCAGCCAGCTTCTCCACAAGTATGTTGTGGATGCCAGTGTCAGAAGCCTTTCTGAAGTCCAGGTAGACCACATCGACAGCCTTACCCTCGTCCACTAAGTGGGTCACCTTGTCTTAGAATGAAATCAGCTTTGTCAGACAGGATCTACCATTCATAAACCCATGCTGACTGGGCCTGATCTCCTGGTTGACCTTTAACTGGTCCATGATGGCTCCTGACTAACTGCTCCATAACCTTCCCTGGCACCAAGGTGTGACTGATAGGCCTGTAGGATCATCCTTTCGGCCCTTTTTGAAGATGGGCATCATGTTTGCCAGTCTCCAGTCCACCAGGACATCCCCAGTTAGCCAGGACTACCAAAGGATGATGGAGAGTGGCTTGGCAACCTTATCTGCCAGCTCCCTCAGCACTCTAGGGTGCAATCCATTCAGCCCCATGACCTTGTAAGTGTCCAGTCCTGCTTTCATAGCAGGTCCAAAAACATGTCATCATGGATCATGTAGGGCTCATTCTCTTCCCCATGCTTATCTACCAGCACAGGGGACTGTGCTCCCAGGGAGTAACGAGTCTTACTATTAAAGACTGAGGCAAAGAAGACATTAAGTACCTCAACCTTATCCTGATAAGGCCTCAGCCCATCCCTGGTCATAAAAATCAGTGACATGCAGATCCATATATTTGGAAGTTGACAGGCATATTCCGTATTTGGAAATCATAACCAAATGCTTAATTTGCAGCTATTCTCACAGCCTAGCTGGACAACAGTCTGTGTGTCCATCTGTGCACTCCTCCACGCAGCTGTGAGCATGCAACTCTCAAACCGTATGAAGGTTACTGATTTTAGTTGTGATATCTAATTAGAATGTGCTCCATGGGTTTGATATCAAAGGCCATCACTATTTTACTTAGCCAGCTTTTGCTCTGATTGCTCTCTTTCCAAATGTTTGAGTTTGTTTTATCTTTATGTAATAGAGCTATGACCTAGCAAGCACTTACACAAATTCTCTTTTTAATACACTATTTCTATGGCTATTGCACACTAACTGCAAAATGGAGTTAGCAGCACTTAACTCAGAAAAATCTTAGCCTATCTACTGCTACATATCAGTGAACGTCATTAAAATGTGTACACATGTAAGCATTCCTTGGGGCAACTGTTCTTAATTAGGATCTCTTAAAGATATGAAAATACAGATTCTTTAAGTGTGTGCATACAAAATTTAGAGGAAGAATAAAATGTGATGTTAAATGTATAAGCCAGCTAGTTAAAGTGTATACATATGCATAATTTTCAATTGACAATTCCATTAAATAATTAAATCATTTAGCCTGTAAACCTTCCAGTTCCTTTTAGCACAATTCTTTGTATTTCTAACTTATACTGAATTAAATAAGATAAAATTCTATCTAGTTATTTTAAATTAACATTTTTACTAATTGGTCTTTCAAAAACTGAAATTAAATGATCGGAATGAAGAAAAGGAATTAACCACCCTGTCCCATGACAGAGAAGTTCTGAAGGCCTCCTTGTAGAGGATTTCTTCTAGATTTCATATCTGAAAGTGTAGGTCAGTTGTCCTCACTCTGTTCCCACCCTTTGATGTGAATGGCCTTGGCTCTGTGCAGCTCTGCTCAGCAGCAGCTATAAACATCAGTGTGTTAACAGCATTGTTTTTCTCCTAAAACCAAAACATAGAGTCATACCAGGCTCTCTGAAGAAAAATTAATCCCATATGAAGCCAAGACAGCAGTAACAAAAACAACAAATTAAATTAAAACAACAACAACAACAACAACAACAACAAAAAAAAAAAAAAAAAAAAAAAAAAAAAGAGAAAGAGAGAAGAATTAAAACACTGAAAACTTCCAATACTTTACCCTTCTATCATAAACTAAACAGCAAGAGAATGTCTGCTGTAGCAATATTGGCACCTACTCATTCTGCCTAAATTGCTATCACTAAGCAACTAAAGGAGCAAAGACAGTGATAAAGGCAATGCTCATGTGAGAAGTGAGCATATGGCAAGGTCAGCAAGTGCCACATATCAGGTTTTCTTTGCCTCCTTTTGTATTTATAACAAGAGAATGAGATAATCATTTTTTTCTCAGTTATCGTGCATCAACATATTCTTATCCTCCCACTCAGATTATCAGCAGTCTACAGTTTTTCAGCAGCTGCTGCATACAAGTAAACTGTGAAAAGAGGATAAGATTATCAAGTCTGCTGGGTTTAAAGTTAGACAAGTTTGAATGTTTTAATTGTGCCCAAAGACGTAGTGTCAGCAAGAGAAATCTTGGTTGGGAGAGTTACAGCAGCAGCCCCTACAGTCCTTCTACTAACATTATGTCTTCAGATCAGTTTCATGGAAATATTCACAGGATTCACAGAAATAACTTACTAAGTGGATTATCTGGAGTTACACCATATGTGTACAAACACATTTTAAATTAAATGAGTCTTCTCATTTAAAACACTAAACATCACGACTACTGATCATCTATGTATGGCAGATGAATTGGACTACATGAAAACACAGACTCACTAGGGTAGCAGTTTCAGGAGCCCTTACAGTATAGCAATGGAAGTTGTCTGTATGTGTTGGATGCTTCTAAACTTATAACCTTTATCTCTCTAGCTGTACATCATAGGATACTTAAATGGATTGAGGGTTCCTGTTATCGAGAAGTTTATGTGAGTGAATCCAATTACACTGATAGACATAACTGATTCAAGTGGTATGTCACAAAATCAAGGACAGCTTCAGATCTAAGGAAGGAAGAAATAATTGGGGAAAAAAAAAAACAAACAAAAAGCAAAAGCAAAAACAAAAAACAAACATCCAACCTTTGAATTAATAGAATTACCTGGAACTCTTTGACTATTTGGGTAAATATTTGAAGAATAGCTCAAACTGTTAGATTAGAAACACTCAGGGCAATTTTCTGGCTTTGTCTGCATACTTTGTACTAGAATCCTATGAAGAGAAATAAATTGATTTTTTCCTTAAAAAGGATAATTGAATATTGATTCTTTAGCACAGACAAACCACAGAACTGCTTTGGAATACTGATATGAGACCTATATGACAGTGACAATAAGGAATTCCATCTATCTAACAGTATCAATGATCAAGTTCTTAGACTCAGAACAATTTCTGGAACTGTGGCTTTTGTTTCTCTTGCTTGCTTGCTTGCTTCCTCTTTCTTTCATTCTTTCTCTCTCTCTTTGTTTTTTAAGGTGTATATTACAGATCTCTATGTCAAAAGTCACAAGTGAACAATAATAGTGTGTATACATGCGGCAGAATGACAGAATTAAGTAGAACATCAATTTTCTGGAAATCATCTAAGAACAGATGATGTTTTTCATACAATAAAAAATTATGCAAGAACTTAAAGTAAGGTATTTATGAACTAGAAAACTGGTCTGGAACTAGTTCCTGAAAGGGGAACAAGCATCAGTCTACAAATCCTAATACCTTTTGAACTATTTAAGTCAATTCAGTTGCAGGACAGACCTATGTATATTTTCAGATTAATGTTTCTGCACTTTCTGTTTAAACTTTGATTTCAAGTGACTCTCTGAAGTCTTTTTTGCTACTTGTACTTTCCCCTCCAGTCCAGTATTTCCTATTCTATTTCTTGCTGCTCCACAGGACCATTACTTTATCTTATATTGACACTGATCCTTTTCTCCTTTTAAATGCTCCTTTCAGATTAAGCAAGTTGAACAGAATTTTGGAGTCCACAGCAAAAACAGCACTCACCAGCTACTCCCTACTTACTATTTTCTGAACAATGACTTTTCTCTGCTCTATGAGCCCATCCAAATCACCTGCAAGACTTAAGCAACGTATGTGTGCTATCACTGCTTTTGAGAGACAGATATTGTTGAATCTGTTCAAGCTTCAGACAAGTTTAAAGCATTCCTTATTAAGATTCCTTTCAGTTCACTGAAGAGCTGTTAATTTTATGACTGTTACCATTTCTGCATGGTAACCTGATGAGATTTTCATTTTTCATAGATAGAAGAGAACACATTTCAAACTTTTAAAATGCAGAACCTGGAAGATACCTGAATACAAAAGATGATGATCTTAAGTGAGAACTGAGAACTGTGGGTAAATGTTGGGAGGAACAATTTCATGATTTGGTGAAAATTTGAATTTTTGTACTTTCTTTTTATTAAAGAAAAAATCTTCACGTCTTGTTACTATCCAGGCCCATCCCTTCCCTCTTCAGGTTGCAGGCAGTAGACACAGCTTATTTAGAATATTAAAATAGATATCAATTAGAAAAATCATTACTAAAAAACAGTAAAATGACTTATAGTCGGTAACAAAATTAACTAATAAAAACATCACTTTTGAAATTACTAATTACTGATTCTGCATACTATTCACACTAGTATCACTCTGCTAATTATCAAATGGGATTAATCACTTACAGCTATTATTGAATCACAAGTTTACCAACCCTCCGTCCCCACAGCACTTAGAATAGTTCAGTGTCCAGGTGGAAACTGGTGATGAATGGAGTTCCTCAGGGGTCTGAATTGAGAGTAACACTATTTCATATATCTATTGGCAACACATAGAGTACAACTGACATGCTGGAGGGAAGGAATGACATCTCAAAGGTCCTTGCAGGCTGAGAAGTAGGCGTGTGAAAACAGCATGCAGTTCAATAAGTCCAAGTGAAAGGGCCTGCAACTGGGTAGGTGTGATCCCAAACATGCATACAGGTTGGGTGATGAGTAGATAGAAAGCAGCCCTCTGCAGAAGGACTGGGAAGTATTTGTGGATGAAAAGCTCAACATGAACTGACAGTATGTAACCACATCTTCTTGAAGCACATTTCTTTACAGTACAAAAGAAATAATAAATAGCAAAAATAAAATAAAAATAAAATAGAGATCCTAAGTAAAATAAAAAGTTGGAGTTCAACCAGCCTTTGGAGAACTGCAAACTTTACCACTGGGACAGATCTTCAAGATAAAAAGAAAAAAAGTGTTATTGCTTATACAGCTGTGGAACCTTTCTGCTGACAACGTGTATTCAGCATACCTTCAAAAAATAAGCCAAACTATATGTTTTTCAAGAAAACAGTGGAAATGTGGAATTTATGACTACCGACTCTTGCTGAAGGCTCATACTTTGGATCTGTATTTGCCATTTCAGTTGCATAAAGACATTTTTCAGTTTTTCATGACTGGCTGAAGGATTGGAATGCAAGCAGAAGCAACGTATTAAAATAACACAGGTCAGGTTGAAGAAGAAACTAGGAGCTACTTTAACAGACCATGAAAACTACTGCTCCTCCTACTGATTGTACGGGTGAGAGCATTTCTTATGTGCCTTTAAAGTCAACTGGCACTTTGAGCTGGAACCATAGGGCTAAGCTGTAAGGGAATTTCAGTTTATGTCAGTGCACGTGAAGTTTTCCTTTAAATGCAGTGACCTGCTTATGTGGACTTTTACTGAACAACAAATATATTGGCTATTTTGAAGGTCATTAAGTAGAAAAAAAACATTCAATCACATTTTAGCTGTTCTAATGATGGAAAAAAAAAAAGAAATTAATCGTTGCTCTCTGATGAATATAACTACAGAAGAATTATTAACTTTTTTTTTCAGTTATGCTTTACTCAGGCCCTGTTTTCCAGTACTTTTTGGCCCGCTTAATGCTCAGAGGTTTTGCCAACATAAGCATGTCAAACAAGAGTACAAAAAAACATTTCTCTGTCAAATAACACCTCTGTTAGAAAATAGGAGTGTAAGTGAAGAATGTGATTGAAAAGTTATTCAATTTTTAGTAGTCAACAACCACTCTTTAATAAAGACAAGTGCACACATCTACATATCTTCTCAGCTCTCCTAACCAGTTTCTTGCTTGTGTGGGTTTCTTTGCTTGACTGGTTTTATTTTGCAGTGTCTGTTTTTTGTTCATGTTGGTGGTGGTGTTTTCAGTGTTTTGCTTTCATTAGGAAGAGGACATTCAGATGGAAACTGATGATGGAATTCAGTGCACTCTCAGCAAGTTTGCTGATGACACCAAGCCGAGCAGTGTGGTTGACACTGAAAGGAAGGGATGCCATTCGGGGGACCTCAACAGACTTGAAAAGTGAGCCCAGGTGAATCTAATGAGGTTAAACAAAGCAAAGTGCAAGGTTTTGCACTTGGGCCAGAGGAATCCCAGGCATGCAGACTGGAAGGAGCAGGCCTTGAGAGTAGCCCTGCACAGGAGGACCTGGGGGTGCTGGTGGATGAAAAACTGAACATGAGCCAGCAGTGTGCTCTTGCAGCTCGGAAATCAAATGGTATCCTGGGCTCCGTCATAAGAGGGGTGGCCAGCAGGAACAGGTAGGTGATTGTCCTTCTCTACTTTGCTCTCGTGAGGTCCCATCTGGAGTACTGTGACCAGATCTGGAGACCCCAATACAAGAAAGACAGAGAGCTGTTGGAGAGGGTCCAGAGGAAAACACAAAGATGAACAGGGGGATGCAGCACCTTCCCTAGAAAGACAAACTGAGGAAGCTGGGCTTGTTCAGCCTGGAGGAAAGAAGGCTGCGGGGTGATCTAATAGCAGCCTATCAGTACCTACAGGGCCTATAAACAGGTGGGGGGAGTCAACTCTTTGAAAGGATAGATAACAGTAAGACAAGAGGAAATGGTTTTAAGTCGAAGGAGGGAAGTTTTAGGTTGGACACCAGGGGGGAGTTCTTTACTATGAGAGTGGTGAGGTGCTGGAACAGCTGCCCAGAGAGGCTGTGGATGCCCCGTCCATCCCTGGAGGTGTTCAAGGTCAGGTTGGATCGAGCCCTGATCAGCCTGGTGTGGTATTAAATGTGGAGGTTGGTGGCCCTGCCTGTGATGGGGGGATTGGAGCTTCATGATCCTTGAGGTCCCTTCCAAAGCAAGCCATTTTGTGATACTGTGATTTTTTTGTTGTGATAAATTCAACTTGATGCTTGTTTTTCATTCTAGAAAGTGGGAGGATGACATTTGCACCAGAAATAAGGCATTTGCAAGGGATTGCCTTGGATTTCCTGGCCAGCTCAGCACACCTTTGCCAGTATTATCTGTAGGCTTGGTTTGTTACACTCTGACTACCTGGAAAAAAGCATAAATGGTTTTCAGACAGCCTCCCCTGAACCAGCAGCTTCTTCCCCAACACATCTATCAAATCAGTAATGATTCAGATGATGCTTAGACAAAATTAAGCTGTATTCAACTTCAAATCCAAGCACTGAGCTTATGTGAAAGTGAGTGGGTACGCTGTGAGCCCAGGCTGACTTTTTCACTCAGGCACATTAAAAACATTAAAAATAAATAAATAAATAAAATTATGAATGAGGTTTTTGGTGGTTGTTTTTGTTGTTTTTTTTTTCCCCACAGAAGTGATATGATGCCATATTATGCATTATGTATGAAGCATGTCAGTAAGTGTTGCAATATGGTAGAGTCAATACATATTTTTGAAGTCCTAAAAGGAGGAGAAAATGAATTGAGGTAGCAAAGCTAGTCATCTATAATGTTGAATCTAGTGATTAAAGCATTTATATGCAGTATACAAAAGGCTGAATGTTGTCTACCAAGAGAATCTGGAAATGGCTCCTATTCCAACAATCATGGATGATTTAATCTCCTTTTTTCTTAAAAGGGTTCTAATAAAGCTAGAGAGGTTTTTAGTTTGTATGTCTTATGTTCAATAAAAATTGCATTGAGTTTTGTTTGCAGTGAAGATCAATATTTGCCTGGTGCTGCATTAGAAGATGCAGTTGTCCATATGTATTAAGTAAGCTGCTGTCACTGTTGAACATTTCTCCTGGCAAGAGAACTATGTAACTATTATTTACTATTTTTTAACCATAGAGAAATTTGATTTACTTGCTACACATTTGAAAGAGACTCTAATTTTAAGAGAGAAAAAGATAAAAATAATAAAAAGAAAATCAAAACACTGGTACTACAGTGAATGAAAAAGAGGATGACAAACTAAATGGGAAATGGCACGGTAGATGCAAATCTTCTGCAGGACTTGCAGTGGGCAGAAAATTGTCTTTTTCACCACCACGTAAGGAAATTGGTTTTGTAATCACTGGAATTAATAAATGTAATGAAAAAGTGTATTTTATCTGTGTAGAAACTTTGCTTTGTCTTTTAAATGTTCATGTAATTTTACTTTGGTAATCAATACTGAAGGTGCAAATACAGTTTTTCACCAGACATGACAAACTTCTCTTGTGTTGTTAGGAAGCACTGCTTACCAACATTTTTTTAATTAGAGGAAGTTCAATAACTAATTTACTGAGAGCTACCTAGCTTATTTCAAAGTCCTCAGAGGGACTGCGAGATCATTAATTCTCTGTCACTTTCTTCTGAATATTTACTCTAGAAAGAAAATAGTGGCCTTTATACCAAATTTAGAAAAGAGATTAACCAGTTTTTCTGGCAATTGTGAAGAAAGTAGAAGCATATGGCTTAAACCTTGATCTTCTCTGCTAGAATTTGATATTAAAAACATATTCTGATAGATAATTTAAAAGTTGTGAAGCACAGGAATAAATTTTATGAGAGGGCTGGGGATGTTCAGCTACTGAAGTTCTGTGAAAACAAAGTAGACCACCATCTCCCAGGAGCTGCACTTGCAAAGTGTTCCAGCCAGCCCTATTTTCTGTGATTCTGTGTGTAATAATATTTTTTGTAAAATTGCACAGAAATGTAGAAGCAAAGAAATAAATCTTTACTGAATAGAAATAAGAAGACAAAAAAAAAAAAAAAAAAAAAAAAAGTTTATCTCTGTGCGTTTTATTAGAACAGAAATATTCCCTATTTGCAATTGCAGACTCAGTGGAAAAGATAACATAGGCTCTCATTCTGATTTTTGGAGTCTTGCACTCAGCAAGAAAAAAGTCTCCATAGGTTTTCAGAGGGAATGAAGAACTGAGGGGGGTGGAGCAAATGTCCCATCTTTTTTTGGTTTAATGTAGTATGAGAAACTTTCAGGTTCTGGTATGAATGGAACCATCATAAATGTGAAGAAATGCCAATGTCTTTAATAGGCTCATGCTGATTCTTAGTGTGAAGAGGACTGAGGTGAACTCAATGCTTTGAATAGAAGGTGTCCGTGCTTGCAAAGAGTCTAGAAATAACTACCACTGAAGTTCTTCGGATATTTAAAACAAACAAAAACCAGCTTTCATCTACTTTTATTTCTATTATCCTTCTGGATTATCTTCACATATCATAGAGTTGCTTACATCTGACTGAGACTATCAGGTAGAAAATCTAACAGCCCAGTGTTGTTCGTAAGTACAAAGTCTTGAAGAGAAACCTTGGAATAGAACTGGTTCTTAATGAAGTTTTTAGCATTCTTGGAAGTGCTTCACACATAACAATTGTCTTAATAAATGTCCGCATGCATTCTACAAGCTCATCCCAGCAGTCAGACGGGCTTTAGCATTTTTCCATGCAGCTTTATCACTGAAATTAATTTTGAAGACATTCGGCTTCTGTTAACATTCTTTCAGCTTCTAAAGGTAATTCTCTAGTACCTCCTGAATGCATTTCTCATACAGTGTCAAATAATTTCTCTGCTATTTACTTATTCATTTGTTATAAAAAATATGCAAGCAGCTGAAAAGGGAGTCGTTTTGCACTAATTCTACTGTTTTTACGCCCCAAGCAATGAGGTGCTTCGAGATTCTAAGATATGTCTCTAAAACTTAAATTCCTTGTGACCTCCCTGGAAGCATTCAGGGTTTTATAGAAAGAAGTTTTAAGTATTTAAAGAAATGCACACTTTTTGGATGTTAGTGGATAGTTTTCATTCTGACTCAACAAGAGATTGCAGTGGAGTTCTTGCATTTCAAATGTTTGCCTCTCTTTTGTAGCAACTTTACAATGAGTTGTTTTGAATGGCTGAGCTCTGACAGTCAACAAAGCTGAATTACACAATGGCAATCATAGCCAGCTACTAACATTCTGCATACACATATATTTTGTTATAAGAAGATGCAAAAGGTGCTGTGCTGAAACAATATAGAAGTGTTTCAGCTACTCAGCCATTCATTTGAACCCTTACAGCTGTTTTGTTACTAAACAATGAATGAAGTAATGAGGAGCCCTCCTACTAGTTTGCCTAGCAGGAGAGCAGAGACTTGAATATTTTTGAGAGTATAGAATAAAAGAGTTAATCAGATACTTTCTTGGTTGTTGGCAATTGAGAATTCTGTGTTGACAGAATCACAATCAAGCATCAGGGAAACAATCACTGCATTCCTTGTTCACAATAGAAGAAATTACTGCGTAATAACAGCATTATCAGCACTGCTGTTAGAAAACTTCATTATTATTATACACAGAAAGACTGTAATAGCCTATTATGAAAAAGAGGAAGACAGAAGAAGAAAGCATAAGTTGTTCATATTCCCAGAGGTGCCTGTGAACTTTGAGCTCTTGCAGGCTCTTGCAATAGCCATCCTAAACTTGCTCATGTCCACCAGCTCTAAGGAACATTCATTGATTTTGATGCTGTGTGCCCATTTAAAATACTTCAGAATTTCAAGAAGAGCTTGCACTTTTATTTGCATTTTCCCAAAATCAGAATTCATATTAATCAATTCACATAACCCAAATCACAAGAACATTTATTATTATGATTATTATTATTATTGTCTCTCAGTGGTTTAATACTGCAAAACAGGTCCATCATATCTCTCTGGACTTCCTGGAAATGAAGCAGACATTAATTCAGGATGATTAATTGAAATATTACTTCTGGCACTGTTATAGGTACTTCAGATCTTTATTGATTTGCTTTTGGCATTGATACTGCCTTGCCAAAGATGTTGAGGGAATAAGATCTTTTTTCTGCAAAAACAAAGAATTACTCAGAGGAAGACATACAACACATACAGCCTCTTAAATCTTCCCACATACAAGAGAAGTGTCAGAGTTGTTATCATTCACCAAAGCTGTTCAGAAAGTTTTTCAGAAGAAAAATCTATTTAATTGAAAGCTAAATAACTCAGAGTGCAGGGTCTATTTTGATACCTTTTCTCAGTGAAAAGTTCCGAGGTCCACACGCTGAGAAGATGAAGTGAAAAACAGATATCTCTGAGCAAAAACTATATTTCTTTTTTTTTCTTTTTCTTTCAAAACCATACTAAAAAAATAATAATAATAAAATAAAAGTTTGCAATTGAACGTAAAAAGAATTTTAAACGTGTAAAATATCTGGTCTACAGCCATCTCTTATTCACATAGCTGCTGAACAAGACTTTCCTGCATTCCTTTGTTAACTCTTCTTAGTAGTAAGAAGTAATACAGATTACTTTATCTGAAAATACAAGAAAGAAGAAAATGTAAGAAAGCAGAGAGGAGGATAAATAGATCATTTATATAAAGGAAGGCATGTAGAACTGGAGAACTCCCAACTAGGAGAGAAACACTACTGATCACAAGCACTGATGAATTAATTAAAGTGGTCAAGACTGGAGACAGTCTGGGTTGCAATTATCATGCCATGATGAAGTTTTGATCTTCAGGAATATAGGCCTGGCATGAGAATCACAAAGGACCCTGAACTTTTGAAAAGCAAACTGACAGATATTTACAGAATTAACAGATTTAATCCCCCCAGAGAGTTGTCCTTAAGGAGAAAGGAATTGATTAGAACTGGTCGCTCACTAAGAATACTTTTCATAGTGTAAGAAAACAAGTAGGGAAGTAGAATTGGGAACTTGATGCCAGGAGAGATTATAGGGTCACTGCCTGTATGTGTAGAGATGAGAATAAGTTAAAGTTGGAGTTAAAATTGGCAAGAGATGAAAGAATAACAAGGGATTCTACAGGTACATGATCCAGAATGGGAAGACTAATGAGAGTGTATCATCTCCTTTAATAAACAAGATGGGAGGACAGGTGACAACAGACACAGAGGAGGCAGGAGACCAGGAGAGCAGCAAAGAGGACTGGCAAACAGGGTGCGGCATGAAAGGTGGACTGTTTTCTTCTCACCAGGGGAGAGAATGGCACAGCACAGTATTGAAACAAAATACTGTTCAGCGTGTGCCGCAATGGTCGGGCTGAGGCACCGACCCAGAACAGGGAACCACAACTGTTCTGGGCTGACACATGCACATAGACGGGACCTCCTGAGGAGGTACAGAGCTACCCAGATCTTTGGAAGTCCCTCAGATGCCTGAGGTAAGTGGTGGGGTGTCACGGGTGCAAGTGTGCTGTTTGATGAACTTTGTGTGCAGGTGGCCAGGTTGTGAGAGGAAATCACCAGGCTGAGAAGCATCCAGCAATCAGAGAGAGACTTATGCATGGTATTATTATACAGTGACATGGGCAAATTGACAGCTCTGACTTGAGTTTCTGCCAGGGGCTGAAGCCAAGCAAGCTTTCAACCTTGAGAAGAAATACTACAGAAACACACCGGATGAGGTAGACTGGACTCCAGTCTCTGCTCAGAGCAAAAGGAGTAGTCAGGGAGCTGTTTGTGAGTTACATCAAGCTTGTGTAGTTGATACAACATAAGAGAGGGATGCCATCCAGCGTGATCTAGACAGTCTTGAGAGGTGGGCGCACGTGAACATCATGATCTTCAATATGGACAAGCGCAGGGTACTACACCTGGGTTGGGGCAATCCCAAACAGCAGTACAGACTGAATGGATTGAGAAAAGTGCTTCAAAGAAGGATTCGGTGGATGAAAAATGGAACGTGATCCAGAAATGTGCACATGCAACCTGATCTAATGGGAGGTCATGACTCAGAGGTTAGATTAGATAAAGTCTAAAGGTCCTTTCCAACCCAAACCATTCAGTGATTCTATTCTAGAACAGATGCTTAAGCCTGAGGTAAGTGCTGCACCTGAACTAAAGGCTAATGTAGTTTAATTGAAGATTTAACACTGCAGCACCATAGTGAGGAAAATGTAAAAGCTCCAGAGGTGTTTGGAAGTTAATGATGCAGCATTGTGATAATGACCAAATTAAATTTTCAGTTCTCACTGCAAAAACACATTAAAAGTAAACTATTTCAGGATAAGGCTGTCTCATGCAGCTTGGTGCACTACTATTCTGGTTTGATTTACTTTTCTTTTTTGTTTGTTTGTTTTAAGTGCCAGAGAGTGAGGAGATGTTGTTGTTTTTCCTGTTCATACTGCTAACTGGAATTTCTCTAAAGACAAAGATGGAGTTCTGAGGGACTGAAAATATGAAGCAGGTGTACAAAGTGCAAGGAGACCTCAATACAGAAGGTGTCAAATATTTTACCCAAGCTCCCTGAAGTGGGATGATTATGATTTTTGATACAAAGTCTACTTAATTACAGATTTCTGTACGTGAGTGCTACATTTTCTCTGACCCACTTAATTTAGAGTCCTTCTTAGAGTAGACAGAAACTCAAAGATCCATTCTTAACCTCTTCTAAAAGTGGCTAATTTTGTATCTTCCCCACAAAATCTAGATCAGATACTAACTTAAGAATAGGATTCATGGCCTTATGAGCAGAGGTACTTTCCACCTGCAAAATTAATACTTCTCTATTGAATATAGCAAATGACAAATGTTATGTTAGATGTATTCATTGAAACGCATGAAATTGAACAAATTCAGGTATAGTAATAAAGCCTTATTATTCTTCAACCATTTTGAGTATCAATGCATTTATAATACTAACCAATCAAGATCTCCTAAAATAAAGCAAGTTTATTATTCTGTCTCAGGTATGTCATAATGTATTTTATAGTAATGTAGTGCTTCAGGGTAATAGTACAAGTCAAGAAGACAGAACAATTTGGCTTTCAGAAGCCAAAAACTGTGAATAAAAATAGAAATAAATGTTCTAAGTACAAAATATAACTTGAAAACAGTTATCTTCCAACTATTAATAAGAATCTTTGTATAAATATAGGATATAATCACGTGTAACAAATCACTCATTAAAACCTATTACACAATTACATTTGATATACAACCACACTTAATAATTCTTCAGAAATCTCAGAATTTATTGTTGTGTAGAATAAATTAAAAATGGCCATATCAGACTAGATGATACAATTTGTTTTGTGCCACATTCACTGCCACTGTGAAAAGACTCAGCTGAACTAACTGTGTTCATTCCAGACTTGTGTTTATGCTATACATTAATACTGATTAAAAATATGTAATAATTTATTGCTTAAGTGAATGGAATGGAGCAATACATGTTAAACAGACAAAAACAAGCAAGCAGAAAAGCAAACAGTATGTAAATCTCAGTATTTCTCCTCTTATTCAAAATAAAATATTAATTATAGCTAAACTACGACCACCAAGGATTTCACATATCTTTTATATCTTTACGTGTTCCAAATTTCACTGTGTGTAGAGAATGCCCTGTGCTCACTCTGTTCCCTGCTCACTGCAATGGATTAGTAGGCTTAGTAGAATTTGCCACCTACAGCCTCACCATATACTTTTTGCTACTGAAAGAAAAGCCTTTTAAAGCCTTGTGACTGCTATAATGAAACACAGGAAATACTCCATTGTCATACATTACAACAACATGTTGGCAACCAAGAACTACTTCATACTTTTAGGACTTGGAAGTCCTTTTAACTACTGCTTTTGTTTAATACAAAATACAAAGCGCATTTTTTCAGCTTATAATATTAATCTTCAATAGGTTCATTCAGTTTTACATTCTTGAGGGTCCTTTCACAGTACAAATACATTTTAATCAGTTATTGTCTTTTTTTTTTCTTTTTATAGGCAATCTATATTTAAGAAATTGATGAGCTGCCATGAGAAGCTAGCTGTATCTCAAGCTAAGCTAAAAAGTATCCTTTTTGTCCAGATTGCTTCTGACAGAATGATTGGCCTACAACTCTGATACTCTGCACCACTGTTTACCAACTTAAAGATAATGAGTAAAATATTTTGAGACAACCAAACGTCTACCAGGTTTAAATAAAATGTGTAGTTTTTTTAGAAGAAAAAACTAAGGTTTCAAAAGGAAGGAATTATCGTGTTACTTTGAACCATTCCCAAACACACGAGTACAAAAATAATTATCAACTCTGGTTTACCTTAAAAGTCATTTCTCTGATTTTTCTTTTTCTCTCCCTTTCTTCCCTATGCTCCCCTTTGGAGCATATCCAAGAGACATGCTTTATATTCCTATCGTAGTCTTTTCTCATTTGTGAATCTTTTTGTACTGCGTAAGTTTAAAGACTTATTAGAAACTGTGATTATAGTTGCAAGTTCTGCTGATTAATCTCTAAAACATTTTAACTCACTAATAATTTTCTCATTTACAGGTATCTCATTTGGGGAATTTCTGTATGGTTTTATATTCTTTATTTTTTTCCCAGACAGTGTCCTCTGCAAAGAAATAATCCTAAGAAATTTCCAGTATCACAAAATTGTGGGATTGTTTGGATTGGAAGGAACCTTAAAGATCATTTAGTTCCTGGGCAGGTTTACCCCACCAGCTCAGGCTGCCTAGGGTCCCATCCAACCTGGCCTTGAACCTTGAGACCCCAGGAATATGGAGCCTAGAGCTTTTCAAGGCAGAGTGTTCCAGTGCTTCAAAACTCTCTGAATAAAAAACTTCCTCCTAACATGTGAGCTAAGTCTCAGCTATTCGCCCTTGCCCTATCCCCATCAGACATTGTAGAATGTTGGTTTCTGTCTTTTTTGTACTCTTTAAGTACCCGCACTCCAACAGCTTTACATCTTTCCTGTACTGGGAGCCCCATACCTAGATGCAGTACTCCAGTAGGGGCTTCGCAAAGGCATAGCAGAGGGAAAAATCATCTCCTCACCCCTCTGTTGGTGCAGCCCAGCATACAGTCATCCTTCTTGCTTTCAAGCAGGACATCTTTTTGTCCATCAGAACTCCTAAGTCTTCCACAGAGCTGGTCTCAACAAGTTCTTCTCCCAGTCTGCCTTCATATATGAGAGTGGTCCAGCCCAGCTTCCACTTGGTGAATTTCATTAGGGTAAGGTAGGGTCGTTTTCAAGTCTGCCCAAGTCCCTCTGGATAGCATTTCTTCTTTCTGCTCCATCAGCTGCACCACACAGCATCAGCTGCACCATACAGCCTAGTGTTGGTTAAAAACTTGACTACATTCACCAAGAGTTCAATGGAGACTCTTTTAAACTCTTTTCATTAAACGAGGCTTAAAGCGTACAGACATTTAAAGAGATCGTTAAAATGTTTCTACTATCATGAGCACTGAATATATTGAACATGAATAATTGTAAATCAAATCAACTATTGATATGGAAGGCCTAGCTGAGTTTAGCTTTTTGTATGGATCTTCAAAGAGTTTCATTTCAGCAAAATCACTATTTTTCTCTAATCTGCTGAGATGCAGTACATATCTTTATCTTTTGAGCAGCCTAAAAATATATATGTAATTTCAAACTGGTCCCTATACATAAGGATGTAATTTAATTGGCAAGAAAATAAGGATGGCAAATTCAGAACTAGGAAGGGAAAGGATAGGAGTTTTGTTCCCTCACCAGCTGGTCACAGAGAACGCTTGTTTTCTTGGGAGCACTAAAAAAAAAGTCTCCATTTGACAGCAGATCTGAAAAGGTGGTCACAAAATAAACAGTGCTGCTAACAGGAGCTGTCACCATGTTTAATGCTGATGAGTAGTAATTAATGTGGATGCTTTCAAGCAAGACTTGTAGGCTCAGACGGTTCTTGGTGATTCATAAAGGAAGAGGAAAGAGAAAGAGAGAAACTCTGAACGTGAATTTACTCCCTGTGAAATTCTGACAGCCATGGTCTGCGCAGCCCTCAGCAGAAATAAAGAAGTGATTTTGTGTATTTGTTCAGTTTGGAGGATGCTTTAGAAACAAGAATATTCAGAATTACGGGATGTAAATCAAGTACATTCTTATTCTCTAATGTGCCTTTGTACCTGAGGGTAATTTAGATCCTGAAGGAAACTCTGGCTCGTTCCTCTTTATTTAGAAACTTTGTAGTAAAATCATACGCAGTTTTACAGTCTAACTATGTGATGGCTGAGAAAAAGTTGCTATAGACAATGAAAAGCATTAATTTAATACCTTCCATTTAGCCACTGGTCTTCCATGACAACAGTCTGGAGAAATATATTTTATTGAGATGCATGGTTTAAAGTGTAAGATATAAGAAATAAATTACGATATGAAATTATAACATGATTATTATCATGTACTTTCTACATGCCTATTATCTTCTATCTTATGTAATCTTTGGATTACACAATTCTCTTAAATTTTAGATGAAGGTATACTATGTGAGATCCCAGCTTGTGGTAAAATAATCTGTCATGCTGTGGAAATATTTGTACACTTAGTAAATACAATACAAAAGACAATAAATGTCTTTTTTGCAGTAATAACATCAATCCTTATAAGGATTGTGCAACTTGTAACAATATAGGAAGCAAAAGAGAAGTATGTTTTACAACACTGATCTTGATACACAAATCTTTGTATCCCATAAGTGGTTCAAACATAGTTCCAATGGTGTTTGGGAAGATAAAAGCTGAACTCTTCCCAGACTCTTAGCTCTTATAATACTATATACTACAGCTATTCTAACCAAACTCTCATAGTAGTTAGTAGTAGTGCTCAGGGATGTCCTGTCAAATTCTCTGAAGAGCTATCAGTCAGGAAAATAAAAAGTATGTCTCATGAAGAATTTCTGCATGACCTACAGTATTTTAAATGATTGACTCTCTACTTTGCTCAAACATGGCTCTTCCATTGATAAACCTTTTGTAATACATTACAGTAAATAATAGCCATGTCTGCACTGTCTGCAGGAAGTGTGGGACTTGACAGTATGACCTAAGGAATGATGACTTGGATCAGTTTTCTGGTAAAGTGATTTCACATGATTTAAGAAATACAGATAATACCAGTTCTTTATTCCCTGTATAAAAGACAGATCATATATTTCCCAATTTATGATAATTTGTTGAAAATTCTTTTTTAATTTATTACCAGGTCAAAATAAGTATTGACTAGTGAGTAATACAGACAAATCAAAACATCACCTTCCCCCTAACTTTTTCCCAAGCTTGGCTATAACCCTTTACTTACAGCTGCTTTATTACCTCTCTACTACCCACACCCCAACAGGCACAAGGAGAATGGGAATGATGGCTGTGGTTACATCATTGCTCCTTCCAGCTACTCCTTCCTTTTGACTTTCACCTACTCCAGTGTGGGTCCTCTCCACAATTCATGGCTCCTTCAGGATAAACCTGCTCTGGCAGATGATCTTCCACAGGCTGCACTGTCAATATCCTCTCTGATGTGGTTGTTTCCATGTAACACAGGGGAACCTCTGCTCTGGCTCCTGGAGCATCTCCTTTCTAGCATTCTTCCTCCACTCCGATATTGCAAGGCTGTTTCTCTCACATTTCTTTTTCCTATGTCCTTTCTTACACAGCTTTGCAGTATCTCATACTTTCTTAAATCTATATTACCAGATCACCACCAGAATCACTGATGGTCTCAGCTAGGGCTGCAGTGGGATGGTTTCAGGGCTGATCAAACACATCTAGCTCACTGTGTCTGACATGGGACAGCCCCAGTCACTCACAGAAGCTATTCCACAGCCTTCCTACTAAAATCTTGCTAAATACATCTGATAAAATTGTTTATAACCAGCCTTCACTGAGTGATTTTATTTGTCTCAGTCAATTTTCAAAACCGTAACATGGTAGAGTTTCCTTAACATAGGAAGTACTTGTTCTTTATGGAGGTTTGATATTACATTGATATCCCCGAAGTAGTAAGATGGTTGAACTAGATGATTTTGAACAGCCTTTTCAGTTAGCTGAACTATCCTATCCTATCCTATCCTATCCTATCCTATCCTATCCTATCCTATCCTATCCTATCCTATCCTATCCTATCCTATCCTATCCTATCCTATCTCTAATCTATTCCATTCCATTCCAGTTGTCCTTAAGGTTTGGTCCCCGTTATCACTATGTATATATGAACCAAGATAAAAATGTTGTATTAAAATTATATATTTTGCCCCAAACGGTATCGTCACCTCATAGTCCTAGGAACATTACAGAGTGTAAAAATTATTGAATATAAAATTCAAAGCTCAACAGAGCACAGAAATAATGATTGATTACTTGTGAGTTTTCTAGTGATAAAAAAGCAGCAACAAAGACAGTAATCAGAGATATATATTAGCATAAATTACTATAATTAGCATAATAACAAAAACACCAACCAGATGATACCCTGAATCAGACATAAAAAACATGAGGCTGCATTGTTAATTTGAGGACCAAATTTCTTTTTTGTGTTTTACTTTTTATCTTCTGCACCAGACATTTTCTGCATAGCTGCACCTATCAGTGGCACTGAGATAGATAAGGACAGAGAGAAGATGTTCTATTCCACAGAAATGGGAGATGTTGCATAACAGAAACTTGGGTGGTGCTGGCAGCCAGGGAAATTTCATGCTTTTCTTTTAGCTTAAGGCTAGTTTGGAATATGCCATCTGGAAAACTATTTCCCAGTACCTCAGCAATTATTTCTGCCCAGACACGAGGACTAGAAACTTGACATCTTAGTGCATGTAGTGAAAACTCACTTTATGCCAGCTCCAAGACCTAAGTTTTAGAACATAAATGAGATATCATCAGACTTAGAATAAAATCCCTGAGTTAGCAAAACATCAGCACTTCTGAAATGATTCAGTTCAGCCCACCTGCTAAGGGGAGAATATGTTTGCTATAGGGACACTCAGTGAAAATCAAGAGAAAAAAGCTACTCAAAATGGTGAATTATTTTATTTGTATGATCTGCTTGGCAAGACATTAATTCATTCCTTTAAATAACCAGTAAGTATAAAGTTCCCTCCACAAAGCACAAAAAAACCAAAGCATTCATAGAACACTCTTATTCACTCCTGACAATAAGCTTTTCCCATGAAGTGCATTTCACCCAGTGTGCAAAGTGCTGCTCCAATTCTCAGTTAGATGCATTTAATAAAACTTAACAAAACATTTATAAACCTAATGAAGCACTCAGGAAATTAAAACAAAGACAAGCCAATCTCCCCCCTAGTGGAAACCAGACCATCTTTCTTACTGGTACCACCAAAATATCTGAAATAATGCTAATATTTTATTATGATTTTGAGGGTTAACCAATAAGCTTTCAACAGGCAGATCTCAGTATCAGAGAAAATCCAGTTAGAGTAAATAAAAATATCACATACTTAAATAATGCCAAATAGGTTCCAACCTATTGTCTGCCTAGCTCATTTTCTTACCACTGACAGTGTCCTGCGTCAGATGGTTCTGAAGATGATGCAAAAAGTGAGTACTGGAGAAATAAAGGATAGTTTGCTGCTATAAGATGTAAATCTTGATTCTTTTACAGCTAGCTCGCCCTTTCATCTTTTTTTTCTTTTTTTTCCCTTAATGTATATTTATATATATATAATATATATATAATATATATATATTAGCATCTCTGAAAGCTGAAAGGTTCCAGTCGTGTAATCCTAGAGACTTTCTATACAAGGAGAAAGTGTAACTTTGCAATAAGATATTGAAATTGCTAGTAAAAGATCATAAAATTTGTAGTGCATTTGGAAGATATTAGCATTGAGCTCTACCACTTTTTCTCAAAACTTTTATTGACTTTTCTGAAGCAGATTTGTTTTTAAACAGTTTAGCAATAACTGTTTTGAACAATTAAATGGCTGAGTCTAATTTTATTTTCTTACCTTTCAGTGTTTTTTATATATATAATTGCAAGAAGCAGTTATTTTGGAAAACAGAACATTACTTGAACACATTGATGGAGCATGGAGGTTTATGGACTCAATATGACAGCAGAAGCCTTGAAGGGTGGGGGCACAGGCTGTGGCATAGAGGAGCACAGCACAGGATAACAATAGATGGAGCACAACCTTGGCTGCAAACAACTTGCCTATGGTCAGCTGAAAAATAGATAAATGAAGACCTGAGGTTGCACAAAATTAGTTTAGAAGCAAAGAAAACAAAACACAGATAACTAGGCTACTTCAAGTGTAACATATACAGTGAACTGAGATGTATTATCATCCTTCACACAGGCAAAGGAATAAGGTGCACAGGCTTTGAGAACAAGAAATCCTTTTACAAATATATTAATGATAAGAGAAGAACCAAGGAGTAAATCCACCCTTTACTTGACGCAGCAGGGAATGTGACCACTGAGGATAAGGAGAGGGCTGAGTTTCTCAACCCTTTCTTTACATCTGTCTTTGATAGGCAGATCAGTTATCCTCAGGGCATTTTATGACCTGATGTGGAAGGAATGGAATGCATAATACACCCCCGGTGATTCAGGGGTAGACAGTTAGATAGTTCTTCCTCCATCTGCACTGTCACAAGCCCATGGGACCAGATGGGCTCCACCCTTGGGTGATGAGGGAGTTGGTGATTTACTAGAGCATAGGAAGTTCTGCACGAATGTGCACAAGAACTTCTTTATGGTGAGGGTGACGGAGCATTGGAACAGGCTGCCCAGGGGGGTTGTGGAGTCTCCTTCTATGGAGATATCCAAGAACCGCCTGGATGCCTGCCTGTGTGACCTGGTGTAGGGAACCTGCTTTGGCAGAGGGGTTGGACTCGATGATCTCTGGAGGATCCAGGGAACTACAGGCCTGTCAGCCTGACCTTGGTACCAGGGAAGTTATGGAGCAAATTATCTTGGGTGAGATCACATGGCACAAGCGTGGCATCCAGGGGATCAGGCCCACCCAGCACAGGTTCATGAAAGGCAGGTCATGCTCTACCTACCTCATCTCCTTTTACTACTGGGCGACCAGACTGGTAGATGAGGGAAAGGTTGTTGATGTAGTCTACCTATACTTCATCAAAGCCTTTGACATGGTTTCCCACAGTACTCTCCTGGGGAAACTGGCTGCCTATGGTCTGGACAGGTATACCCTTCTTTGGGTAAGGAATTGGCTAGAGGGCTGTGCCCAGAAGGTAGCTAATGGAGATAAGTCCAGCTGGCAACCTGCTACAAGTGGTGTCCCACAAGGGTTGGTGCTGTGGCCCATCTTGTTTAATATCTTTATCGATGACCCAGATGAGGGGATTGAGTGTACCCTCAAAGTTTGCAGATGACACCAAATTGGGAGGTGGTGTTGATCTGCCTGAGGGTAGGGAGGCCCTCCAGAGGGATCCGGATTAGCTGGATTGTTGGGCTGAGAATGGGATGAAGTTCAACAAGACCAAGTGTGGAGTCCTGCACTTTGGGCACAATAATAGCGTTATAGGCTTGGGGCAGAGTGACTGGATGACTGTGAAGAGGAAAGGAAGCTGGGGGTGTTGGTTGATGCTCAGATGAACATGATCCAACAGGTGGCCAGGTGGTCAAGAGGGCCAACAGCACCCTGACCTCCATTAGAAATAGTGTGATCAGCAGAAGCAGAGAGGTAATGATCCCCCAGTATGCAACACTGGTGAGGCTACACCTCCAGTGGCCTCCAGCATTCAGTTTTGGGCTCCTCAATACAAGAAAGACATCGAGGCCCTGGAACATGTCCAGAGAAGGGCAACGAAACTGCTGGGAGGTCTGAAGCACAGGGCTTATGAGGAATGGCTCAGGGAGCTGGGATTGTTTAGCCTGGAGAAGAGGAGGCTCAGGGGAGACCTCATTGCACTCTACAACTTCCTGAAGGGAGGCTGTGATGAGGAGGGGTTTGACCTCTTTTCCCAGGCAACAAACAGAACCTGAGGAAATGGCCGCAAGTTGTACCAGGAGAGGTTTAGACTAGACATAAGAAGGAACTTTTTCTCTCAGAGAGTGGTCAGGCACTGGAATGGCTGCACAGGGAGGTGGTGGAGTCGCCATCCCTGGCAGTGTTCAAGAAGCATGTGAGCTATGAGATATCATTTAGTAGCTTAGTGGGTAGTGATGGTTATAGGAAGACAGCTGGACTAGATGATCTTGTAGGTCCTTTCTGTTTCATCTCATTCTATCGCCAGTTACATGGGAGAGGAGGCCAACTCCCAGCTCACCACAACCTCCTTTCCAGCAGTTATAGAGAGCGATAAGGTCTGTCCTGAGCTTCTCTTCTCCAGATTGGACAATCCCAGTTCCTTCGGTCTCCTTGTAAGACTTGTGCTCCAGACCCCTCACAGATTAATTGCTCCTCTCTGGACATGCTCCAGGGACTCATTGTCTTTCCTGTAGTGAGGGGCCCAAAACTGAACACAATATGCAAGGTGTGGCCTCACCAGAGCTAAATACAGGGGGACAATCACTTCCCTATTCCTTCTGGCAGCACTGTTTCCGATGCAAGCCAGGATGCCACTGGCCTTCTTGGCCACTTGGGCACACTGCTGGCTCATGTTCAGCTGAGGGTAGACCAACATCCCCGGGTCTTTTTCTTCCACAAAGTCTTCCAGCCACTCTGCCCCAAGCCCATAGAGTTGCCTGGGGTTGTTGTGGCCAAAGCGCAGGACTCCACACTTGGTCTTGTTGAACTTCATCCCATTGGTCTAAGACCAGCAATCCAGCCTGTCCAGATCTCTTCGTAGGGCCTTCCTACCCCTAGGCAGATCAACACTTCCTTCCAGGCTGGTGTCATATGCAAACTTACTGAGGGTGCACTCAGTGCCCTCATCCAAATCATAAATGTATTGAACAGGACAGGCCCCAGTATCAGGCCCTGGGGAATGCCACTCATGACTTGTTGCCAGCTGGATTTCAGTCCATTCACCTGGCCCTCCATCCAGTTCTTTACCCAACAAGGTGTGCGCCTGTCCATGCCATGGGCTGCCAGCTTCTCCAGGAGAATACTGTGGGAAACAGTGTCAAAGGCTTTGCTGAAGTCTATGCAGACTATGTCAGCAGCCTGTCATTCGCTGTACTGGAATTCTTGCATGGTAATTGTGTGTAACTTCCCCTTGTGAGACTGTGATAAGTTTTCAAGGGAAAGGAAGGCTTCTCTCTTACTGCAGTGAACATTCCTTATGCTGAATAGTCTTCATTCACAGCTTTTTGACTCTTCTTTTGTTGTTTTCTGCCAGCTTGTACAAGCAACAGATAAGCAGATATCCAGGACTTGATACTTCAGGGGGCATTTTCAGACTTGAATTTTAGACTAGCCTGAAAAATTTCTTCAGCAGGAAAGTTTTCCACTGTTTTAATGTATAATTAGCTCTTGAATAAGATCAAGTGGGATGTGGCAATACAGTTTGCACATACAGACACTTTATTTTACAAAAACGGGCCTCAGTTGCAGTAATCTAGCAAAGGTATGAAGTTTTCATATTTACAGTTTTATCCTGGTGTAACAGGCTCATTTCATGTCATCAGATTCACCCTTATGCTTTGTGACTAGGGCATGCATCTTCTGAAACATGCCTTGTTCCAATACAGGATTTATGATGTGGGCTGGGCTCCTTGACTTTAATTTGATTTAGGGAAATTTCCCAGAACTTACCAGGCAAAAATCAATTATAAATCAAAACATCATATTTCATTTTCTCCTGAAGTTTTAAAAATGCTTCCTTAAGGCCTGATTCTACAGTAGTCACATAACCTGCTTTATTCTTTGCTGGTCTAGTGCAGTGACTGGGGAAAATTCAGCATGAGTGGCTAAATGTAGCTCTTACTGATTTTTTACACAGACAATGTCTCATAAAGTTGAGTAGTTTTTTGTGTCTGTTTTTAATGGTCTGTTTGTTTCCTTAGTTCATTATTTATATCATTGGGGTTTTTTTTGTTTGTTTTTTTCCCTAGGGCACAACAATGTTGACATGAATAACAGCCTTAGAACTTCCTCTCATTTTCATGTATGGCTTGAATAGTACATGTAATTGAAGACAGAAGTATAGGATCTCTGAGTAAATTATAGGTAGGTGAAGGCTGTTGAGATGCCTGAAGTTCTCTTTAGAACTTTGTTGTAAATAGAAGGCTACGCTGCCATTAAAAAGTAAATCAATAAAATACATATATGTTTAAAGCTCTACCAGATTAATGCCTCTGTTTCAGAGATCTGAAACATGCATTATCTTGTATCAGAATGACAAAAAGCTTGCTTACAAAGCAGCTTCTACCTCTCATGAATTGCTTGTTCTAAGAGTACTTAGGTGGAAATAACTTAAAGTCAAATGCCCTCACTCACAGTGGGCTTACTAAATAGTGTCTCTCAGCTCTTTATGTAATAGCTTTTACTAATTTTGTCCCAGAGATTACAGATTGCCTCTTGAAGAAAAAAGTAACTAGGCAGGTTCAATGTATATCTGTGTGTTCATGTGTAGATGTGTGTAAAATCCAGCTATTTTAATAAGTAATCACATAATAATTTTAAGATAAATATGGGATGAAACTGAAGTGATGGAGCCACTCCAATTCAAGCTAATCAGAGAATATGACAAGAATTTCATTTCTGTTACCTTTTTCTGATGAAGGAAAAGCATTGTGATTGACAGATTCTGTTTACACAAGGATTTATTGAAAACAGCACTAGTACTTTCACTCTGATTTAATAGTTTCTGTTTACTTTGTCTTCTTAAACTGTAAAAGCTGAGAAATTGAACATGAAAATAAATGCTTCATAATTTTCTGAGCTTATATCTAAAGTCTGATTCAGTACAGTACAGTCTGACTGTACTGGCTAGAGTTTTGAGGTCTCTGGTCTCTGGTTATGCACCATCTAGAGCATCTCCCATTCATAAAGGTGACTGTACGAAAACAAACAGTTCTTTAAATTCTGCCTTTTATCTGTTGAAGAAACAACAGCTGTTGGATTATAAAATATGGATCCTTTATCATATCACATTAATTGCTTCTACCATACCTCCATGGTCATGCAGGACTCAAAGTTTAGATGCAATTCCGTAGCATAATGAAATAGATAGGTGTTTATTCTTACTTGCATTCTATTGTGTTTTGATTTGTACTTAAGCTATGCACCGAGTTTTCAAGGAAATAACCTTTTGATGCTCAGAGTACACTCCTTCATGTCTCTGTACTCTCTCTTGCACAAGCTGCCTACTCAGCTTGGGAAAAACCCAGCTTTTGCCTCTTCTCAGATGAAGCATCTGCTGAGTAAGCAATTTCACAATAATTTTAATTAATACTTTAGGAAATAAAGGCTCTTTCTCCAAATATTTGTAAAGATAGAATTGTCCTGTGGCAAAGGAAATAACAACTCAGCAGTACATCCCCTCCCCTTATCAAACCTAGCTTAATGCTAATAAACTCAGCCAGCTAATAAGTAATATTTTTATAATCTAATAAAAATATATTTTTTTATAAAATTATATTATATTTATTTTATATAATCTAATAATCTATATCAATATCTATCTGGTTATTATACCTGTAGCCACTGAAGCTATTTTTGAGTACTTTCACAGGTTGCCATGATGTCATTGCATATATTACTATCATTTGCTTATTTCAGTTTGTAACAGTAGGTAATAACAGCAGTGGTGAATGCAAAAGGATATAGAGAGCAAAGAAGCAAAGAGTCAGGATCTGAACTATAGCATATAGTAAGCAGGGAATCATCATGTGCAGTGTCTGAATGGAAATGACTGCATGTATGCATTCCTTTTCCACAAATGTGTTCATGTCTTAGTGCAATTTTTTTCTTGTTGATTAAGTTCTTTACTGTTTCCAGTTGCTCAGAATTGTTTGGTTCTTTATTATGCACAATGAAGGTATCTTCAGAAATACTTCAATTAGATGAAGTATGAAAAATACTGTTGGCACCTGCTTGTAGCTTGAGAATCTGATAAATCCTGCTCTTTTTCTTTTCTTTTCTTTTCTTTTCTTTTCTTTTCTTTTCTTTTCTTTTCTTTTCTTTTCTTTTCTTTTCTTTTCTTTTCTTTTCTTTTCTTTTCTTTTCTTTTCTTTTCTTTTCTTTTCTTTTCTTTTCCTTTCTTTTCCTTTCTTTTCCTTTCTTTTCCTTTCTTTTCTTTTCTTTTCTTTTCTTTTCTTTTCTTTTCTTTTCTTTTCTTTTCTTTTCTTTTCTTTTCCTTTCTTTTCCTTTCTTTTCCTTTCTTTTCTTTTCTTTTCTTTTCTTTTCTTTTCTTTTCTTTTCTTTTCTTTTCTTTTCTTTTCTTTTCTTTTCTTTTCTTTTCTTTTCTTTTCTTTTCTTTTCTTTTCTTTTCTTTTCTTTTCTTCTTCTCTTTTCTCTTTTCTTCTCTTCTCTTTTCTTCTCTTCTCTTTTCTTTTCTCTTCTTTCTTTTCTTTTCTTTCTTTTCTTCTCTTCTCTTCTCTTCTCTTCTCTTCTCTTCTCTTCTCTTCTCTTCTCTTCTCTTCTCTTCTCTTCTCTTCTCTTCTCTTCTCTTCTCTTCTCTTCTCTTCTCTTCTCTTCTCTTCTCTTCTCTTCTCTCCTCTCCTCTTCTTCTCTTTTCTCTTCTTCTCTTTTCTTCTCTTTTCTTCTCTTTTCTTCTCTTTCTTATTTTCTTTATGTTTATGGAGTCTAGTTTTTTGTAGACTGAACATCTTCATTATTCCCAGAACGCCCTGATTCCAACTAGTTGATCACTAGTAGGCTAAAAATTAGTTTCATACTTTTAATGTGGCACAAGAAATAAAATAAGTACTTTTTTTTCCAGATAAATGCCCTTCTGGATTATTATTCAATTGTTGTATTTTTATATAATGTTTTACTTTAATTATATGATTATTATACATCCAGTTGGATTGCATAAAAATTAAATGATGTCCGTCTGGAGACTATTTTGGCTTCTTCTTTCTGAGCACATATTTAGGTCTCAAGAAGAACTTTCCATCTGAAGCAAAGGAAGATATTTAAAAACATAAAGAAGAAATAGGAATTGATGAAGTATCTTAGAAATGAATTTGTAAGAAGGGGAAAATATCTCAGGTGTTTTAATACAACATAGCAATATTCTTATTGAAGGAATAAATATATTTGAATGCTTTATTTACCACTGCTGCATATTTATATTCTTTTACTTTCTGTGGGTGTAAGAGGACTTCTTGCTTTTTGTTCAACTTGTTAAACCATGGCCATAAAGACTGCCAGATGTAACAATTAGTAAAATCATATTGCTTATTTCTGTGTTTTATTATAGTTGCAAATATATACCAAAGGAGAGATCTGATGATGGAAGTAGGAATCGTAACCGAGAAGGTCATACGTCACAGTTTGGCCTGGTTCATTGTATCAGTGCAATAGCAAGCCAGAATTCTGACACAGACAAAGCGTGTGAGATACATTATTTATCAGTAGAAGAAAGCTGTGATTGGAAACCAAATAGGAATTCATTTAGAAGTTAATTTAGGGGGAAATATGCTGACTTTAGTCCTGCTGAGCTTCCTAGTACAGTAAGTAAGAGAAATTATCTGAATGTCTGTTGGTGAAAGAGTAATCCTTACAAATATATGGTGAAATCAGGCAGACGAGGAGTCACTAAAGAAAATAAGGTCCTTCTTGGCTGTTTCTAAGTGCAGCCTAGCTACCGATTAGGCTGTGACTCAGAATTAAATTGCAAATGAACTAACTCAAAAGTCTACCAAATTTATTTTAATTGAAATTAAATGAAGTTTAATTCAACAATTAGATTCTAAAACTTCAGTTATAAGGGAATTATTATTATTATTATTTATCTTCCTGTGCTTGAACATAAAGTACTAGTTTTATATGTAAATTTTTTTCCCATTGGAAATCAAAACAAAAAAAACCAACCAAACAAAAACAAGTTGACCTTAACATCATGGGCACAAACTCAGATTTCATGTGATGTGGTGCCACCAAAATAATTGATATAAATTTCCCCCACTTTATTCTCTACTAACCTACAGACTACAGACAGCAAAGATATTTGTATTGTTCTCTTCTGGCATTATTTAGCAGAACTTTCTTGGAAGTGCCACATTCTGCCATCTCAGAATATAAGTTTTATGCCAGAATGTATAAACAATCAAAGAACCTAATTCTGATCCAGAGGTAGGCACATTTGTTCCATCTCATTAACAGATTAATAGATTCAACAGTTTAATCACTAGAGAATATTTTATACTGAATTTGAATCTCAACAGTACAGATGATGCTTAAGTAAGCAGTTGAAAATAGGTATTTCTAGGTGAACATTTCAGTGTGCACTTGGGATGAGTGGACAATAGTGTACATGCAACTTAGTATTTATTCTTTCTATAAATACACAAAATAACCAGGCAAAGTAGAGGATTATGGAGACTTCTGAAAACTTTTGTGGAAATGGTTTTCTCTTTTGTAAGGTAAGATCAGTTGCATAGACAGCCTTTCACCTGTCTTCTGTTGAGAGAATGCAACCTTTCATTACTGTGCACCTCACTCTGTCCATCTTAAAACACTCAATATTGCAACTCTGGGAGTCTGTATGTCATGTTAAGCAACTTGAAAAGGGCATGCCTTTTCAAGTCTCAGAGGTGTAGCAAGTAAAGCATCATTACTGTTGTCACTTCTGCTCAGAATAAACATTTGGATCTAATTCCTAAGAATAAAACATTCCTCGATTTTAGACTTTTCTGTGTTTTCTCTTAAAACCACGAGCCCCTATATTTTATTTACCTACAACGTGTGTTCAACACACACAGAAGTATATCAAGATTACTGCTTTTGTGTAAGAAGAAAGAATCCCACAGCATTTCTTTTTAATAACTGTTCAGCTACAAAATTTTATTGGTATCCTTCTATGTTCCCTCTAGAGGATGTAATGCACAAAAGCATTGCCACGGAACATATAAAATTACAAATGAAATTTATTGTAAAAAGTAGAATGTCTTCTAGACTGGTGTCAGTATTTATTTCATTCATAAACCAAAACTGCAGGTATAATATATTCATTGTCAGCAAGTTCATGTGTGTAAATTGCCATCCAACAGTATTGACTGATATAAGACAGATATTGAAAAGACAATTTAAATTTACTCTTCCAAACATAAACTGTTCCACAAAAGCACTGTAAAAACTCCTTCAAGGTTTTGTGTTGTGCTTCACATTTATGGTTAACTACATAATTTGGTTGTGTCATAATCCACTGTGTTTGGCAATTTGGCATTAAATGCCTGCAAAGCAGATTGAATTCTCACCACTTCACTGGTAGACAGTTTGAGTCTATGACGGAGCAAGCAAGAGAAGAGGTCTAGACGACGTTGACCAGGTGGAGAGAGTTTATTTACACGATCGCGTATCTCTAACAGCTGCAAAAGTGCGGAGTCCTGTGATCCCTGAGTATAGGGGTAGTCCAGCTGCAAAATCAAGTCTCGAATTGCTTCTGGGTCAAAGTGCATGCTGTAGCCAAACACTTGGATGTTATTGATTTTCATGTAGCCCAGATTTCTTGAGGGATCAATAAATTCCAGGGGTTCATAGTAGATGCTTTCATTGCCATTTGGACCATTTGACTTTATTCGACTCCTCAAGTAGATGTGTACTGTTTCAAAAAATGTCTTCCACTTGTTGCCCAGTGTCAGTGTCCAATTATAACACTGAAGGGGTAAGTCCAGCTTAGTCCGCTCCCAGTCTGGGAAATTATTTTCATTCACAGGCATAAACCAGCTCTCAGAGTGGCTGCCCCCAAAAGGGTTGACATAAACAGCAAGAACAGGCTCTAAGGTGCTGTTTTTAGTTAGGCAGATTTGAAGAGAGAGGCCTAGTATCATATGGACCAGGCTAGACTTGTACTTGTTACTCTTAAGAGTAAGGAGCATCCGCTTGCGCCAAGAAGGATCAAACCAGTTGTTGAGGCGCATGTCATTGCTGATGAAAATTGCATGCACCTCAATTCTCCGATCTGTCTTCTGCAGTAAATACTTCATTTCCAGGTCCTGAAGGTCAGTCTCAAACCCAATGTAGTGCTCTGTTGATTCTGCCACTTCAGGCTTGCAAATCCCCTGGCTTAGCATGTATCCAGCATTACAGCTCCCACAGCGGGTACGATTGTCAGGAGCACAGCTCAGACAAGCAGAACCATCTCCAACTGTGCAAGGAAGGAACCCATGGCAGGCAACCTGGTCATTAGGGCAGGTGCATGTGTGGGTCTCTTCAGAAAAGCTTCCCAGAAGGCCATTTTCATTGCAGTAGAGAAAGGATTGGATGCGGTTGAGCCAGTAGTTGGAGGATCTGCAATTTTAAAATACTATACTTTAGCACAAAGAGACACCTGAAAACAATAAATACAACCTTGCATTTTTTTTTTCTTTCTTTTCTTTCTTTTTTTTCTTTTTTTAACCAGAACGAGAAAGATGAAAGTGTTTTCAGTAACAGATTAAGGCACTATGAGCATAACTAAAGTCAGATGACAGCATCTGCTGTCAAATAAATACAAATATAAATTGCCTTTTTGCAATGCAAAACCACAAAAAAAAACTTGCCTTATAAACTCGCACAGTAAGAACATTTGGATCATGCATTTTCTCTGTATCTCTGTCAAGAAAGCCTGTCAGAGTCATTTTTTTCTGTAGTTGTCTTCAGATTAACATCTTGAAATGTTATACAGTTGAGATTTCTTTTCCTCATACTATTTGCTCAGGGAGGTGCTTTGGATGTATCTGTGTATGATTTGGTATCATTATGCTGTTTTGTTATGAAGATTTTTGTAAGCCTGAAAGCCTTCTTGTTTCTAGTTGTTACTGCTTTGATTTATAGGTAGAGAGGAATGGAGTGACCATAATGCTTACCTGGAATAGCAAGTAGGGCCCCACTAAACCAAATTCAGTCTTAATTCTTCAAATTAATTCCAACACAATAACATCATCATATAATCACATAAAGGCTTCTGTTAGAAGAAACCTTGAAGATCACGTAGTTCCTACCACTGCCATGGGCACGATTCCCATATCCTTATGAGAAGTCAGTGATGACCATGCTGTGTTTACTTTTCATCTTCTGAGATGAAATTAAATGATTGTTTTAATGTTTTTCTTGTCAACTTATTTTAGTTTCACAAAAAACAATAGACAATGTACTAAATCACACTGTGAGAACATACTGAAACCAGTAATTTAGTCTGATGAGGTACAATTACTAGCAGAAAGGCAATGTAAGAAACACAGTTGCATGGACATAGACAAGACAAATGTTATCTCCTTTCTTGTCTGCACTTTTTGTTCCTTTATAATAATTCTCACAGTGCAGAGCTTCAAGAACTTGTTTTCACTGCTGCGGAGTCTGTTCTACTGTTGCCATGTGAAAAACAAAAATGCAAAAATAAAATCCAGTACAATCATTTTAGACTCCGGTGACTCTGTTTTCTGTTTTGGGGCTTTGGAGATTCTGCTTTCTGATTGTTTCTATGCCATCCCCAACCCCTTTTCTTTTTTCTTTTGTACATATTGTCCATCAGTACTTTTAAGGAAGTATATACAATAAGATATACAATCTGAATGCCTAAACTATTTGCTTCTCTATGCTTAGTTGAAAGTTAAAGTGAAGAAAAAAATGCTTGGAAAGCTTACACCATTCCTGAATAAAAACAGTGCATTCATTCTAGAAACAAATGTAATGTCACAACATAAATGTTATTCCAAAACTGAGTAGAATTTTAAACCAACAGATTTCCAAGGTAGAATCAGAGTTCCCAGGTACTTTGTCTGGCTCATTTTGACAGTAATCTATGCCCACTAAGTTTGTTCCAGCAGCTCATAGAACGTGCAGTTGGGGTACGTTACAACCTCAGTTCCTCTTATGTGTTGGACTTTGCAGCCAGGCTGTATCTCACATGGTCTGTCATATTATTGTTAGGCTTATAATGCATGACCATCATCAAAACAGAGAAGACTACTGTCTGAAGGATTGAAAATACCCTTCCAAAGGTTTCCTGTTGTAGCTTTTTGCTAACTCAGAATCACAGAATGGCAGAGGTTAGAAGGGATCACTGGAGGACATCTGATCAAGCACTCCTGCTCAAATATGGACACCCAACACCTTATAGGCCTGAGTTCCTATGTAATAACCAACACTTACTCAGATTCCAAAAGATGTTAGATGAACATAGAAAAATGCCTTTTTGAAAGAAAAAAATAACAACCCCAAACCACTTTCCTTTGGATCTTTGGGTTATTCATTTACTTCAGAGTAACCTTTAAGATTTTATCTTATTTCGATTTGTTACCTTGGACAGATAATAAGATGGATTTCAAGGATGTGTCACTTGCTCTTTCATCTCCAGTTTTTTTGCTTGTTAGTTGGATGTTAACACTGACCATGGTTTAAGACTAGTATGTACCACACAAGTATTGCATCAAGGTGATGTGCTCATTTGTCTAACAGCTAATATTGCTTGGATTTGTAAGAGTGAATTTTAGCATCCTCTCTCACCTCTCTTGAAATCAAAAGTGCTATGTCTTTGAAAATTCATGTTGTACATTAGTAGTACAATTCCAGAAATACATTAAAAAAATATTCAACATAGACCAGCTCTGAGCGTACAGTTATAAATTTGAATTCAGGCCAGTAGAGGATAAACATCTGCAGACAATCTAAAGACATTTTGTTTATGACAGAGCATTTACTATAGAAACTAAATCTGCCAGTATCACACACAAAAAACATCAGCCATATTATGTAGTTTGTAGAACCTAGGGATACTCCTGCATTCTGCATTACATTTGCATTCTAGTCAGATGTATGTACACTGTGCCTGAGATGCAAAGCTGAACAAAGTCTTGCAATTGCATCGGTTTCTCAGCAGAGATGGGCAGCTTGGATTTCGCACAGTTCTAGTCTGGACAAGAAATTTCTGTATTCCTACTGGCTTGGAGCCCAGGAAGAGATATCTTTCACCTACACACTAGCTATGATTTCTGGAGCTCGATTTTAGATATTTTCTGATAGATTTGTGCGTAGTACTTTGTTGAGGTATATATTTGTCATTGGATAGGTTTTAGCAGTGGAGAAGGGGCCTTGGTGATCAGAGGCTGTCCTGTGTGACGAGGAAAAAATGTCACAGAGGTAAGGACAGATCGCAGCCATCTGCTCCTTATTCTTTTGCACTGCCTGGGGCAAGAGGAAGTAGAAAATTTAGGAGAGAAGAAGTGAAGTTGAGTCAGGAAAAATATGTGCCTGAGAAGGTATCCAGCTTGTCCTACCCTGCCTGTTCAACCCCCATTTTGGGTGGAATAAAAGAGGATGTCTCCTCACGTAAACATGCCTGAGAATAACCATTCTCAGATTGGACAAGTGTGCTCTGAACACACAGGGTGAGCCAGACACAAAGAGAAGAGAGTCCGCAAAATGATTGCAGACTGATAAAGAAAGGGCAGCTGGGAGAGCAGGAAATAAATTGTCTTGGTCCACAGAGGAGAGGGAAGAAGGGAAACCTAGTGAGGAAAATGATTTTGTTGGAAGAGGAGGCTTTTAAGTTGCTGAAATAAGTTTTCTGAAATCAACAAAATCAATGTACAGGGAAATGTTGACTGGACTTCAGCAAATCTTATCTTTAGGCACACAGTTTTTAAACTTTTTTCCTTATTTTAGATCTAATCTACTACAGTTATTTCGACAAGCAAAATGTTATTATTATGTTCTGTTACTATGACAGGCAAAAAAATGGCACTTTTTTTCTTTGAATATTTAATGAGAGGGATAGAATAAGCAGTATAAAAATCTTCATGAAATTACAGAGTGAACGAAGCTTTAGCTGCAAATTTCTAACTTAAAATGTAGTTTTTTAAACAACTATATTCTTACTCAAGAGAAACAAGAACTTCAGATTTGATTTAGAGGGAGAGGCCTTTTTTTTCCTAATTCAAATGAAAAACATCAACCTTCTAACTTTTTAAATTCATTACCTTGCTTTAACAGACAGATTCCAAGACATTCTAATTGCATCTTTCTCTGATCAATTTACAAGCAGAAGTATTTAAAAAAAAAAAAAAATGGAAATTGCTTTGTTTGATTATTGTTTTGTGTTGTTTTTAATTTGTCATTAAGGAATACCTCTGCACTTTCTAAAGGTATTACTTTTTCTCAGGCAAGGTATGAAAACTAAGTGAAAATAAAAGAAATGTCAGGATTACCTACTTTATGTGAGCCACTCATACTTAATTAGAAGAAAAAGAATAAAACAGATAGCAGTTTTAAACTAAAGAGAATAGATTTAGATTAGGTATAAGGAAGCTGGTATCTCCTCAGAAGTTGGTAAGGCATGGGAACACGTTGCCCAGAGAAGTTGTAGATGTTCCATCCCCAGAAATATTCAAGGCCTTTGCACAACTTGAGGGGTCTATGCCCATGGTAGGTGGCAGGACTAGATGAAGCTGAAAAGTACTTTCCAACCCAAATCGTTCTATGACTTCTAAGTATCATGCCCTCTATAGCTTCATGATTTATGGTTCTGCCCTTCCTCAATGCCTATAGCCAATAGAAGCAAATTGAGTCTCTAATACCTAAAAAGAAGACAAACTTCTCTTCCTGTGTGATGTATAAGCCATCAGCTTTCCCTGTCCTATTAGAAGATTTGTCTAACTTTTCTCATCCAATCTATGCTAACACCAGAATTTGAGGTACACTGAGTTGTTTAATATCCTCCACAAGTCTGACTGAAAATATCTAATAGATAATTGACTACAGGTCAACAACTACATATATACTACACCATATAGTTATCTTTTTGGAATTTAATGGAATTCTGTTGTTTATTTTTTCTCTTTGGACTTACTACGGCCCCCAGACAGCAGTAGCATGTGGCAATAGTTTTTTAATCTTAGTGCACTATCTTCTACATCATCATTTCATGAGACTTCCTTTTTCTACTACATCAGGTCAAATTATTCTTTAATTTTCTACATTAGATGAGTCAACTAGTACTTGATTGTTTAGCTACTCTATGCAAATTTATCGCCCCTAATCCATGCCTTTCATTTTTTGCCATATTCAAAATCCACTGCTTAGCCTGTCATCGGAATGTAAGAAAAATGTTTATTGAATCTGTCATAAATCTTCAATGCACCTTTCCACTCTTCCATTTTTCCAAAGCTGGATTGATATCTATGCTCTACAGTAATCACTGGGAAAAGATCCTCTTCAGCTTCATAAGGTAGGATCTGAATCTCTGACTTTAATCTCCTCAGTTCTATATTAATGGCAATAATATGCTTTGCTCAAAATTTAGAGTACTTTTAGTTTTTCTCTTCAGGTTTACTAAGTTCTTAGTACATTACTCCAATCCTTACTAAACAATTCTGTATACAGTCCCAGTGTCCTTTTACCTTTAATTTGTTCTATTTAATCAGTTATATTCTCATTGTGTTAATGAAGGACTAATTAGAAAGTTAAGAAGCTACTTATCTTAGCAGTTGCTACTTGCATACATAGACTAATAAATAAATGCATACAATGAGTATCTGGGGGAGGATTGAAAAGGCTCACCAATTATCCTTTTAATGAGACTGTAAACAATATTATTTGATTTGAGAAATTAAATTTACTGGCCGGATGTGCTTGTTTTTCAAACACTGAGCTGCAGAACTTTGCAGTTTCAAACAAGATGAAACAATAAAAATACTCCTATTTCAATAAGCTTTAAATCAAAATCTGATGCCCAAAATATCCATGCTTTCATGTTCACACAATATAACGTGATAAACTATTATCAGAAACTGTTTTAGTGAATAGTAGACTTGATATCATAATTCTGTTGTTGCATTAAAGTGATATGTAATTTAAAGAAAACAATCAGTCGTAGTATAGGATACCACATATCAAATTATATGATTAATTAGAGCTTCCTCAAAGTTTCTTAGAATTTTTTTCTTTTTTCTTGATTAATACAGGGTTGTGGAAATAAACCTTTCAAAATAAAATGCAAAGTCACAAAAGAGCTGTTCAATTGAGGCTGAAATTTCTAAGTAAACATAAATGTTACTGATTTCTTCCCAGCTGAATTATTGTCTTTACAGAAAATGGACCACTGAGCGAGATAACCCATAAAAACCACAAACAACTGTAAACCTTTCAGTTATAACTATTTGAGGGCTTCAGTTTCATCCTTGAGTGAAAAGAGTTTCTGTCATGGTTTTATGATTTTTGGTTATTGGTATTCCACATCATAACAACAGGTAGCGCACTGGCTGTTAAAGTTAATGCTCCAGTTCCAGGCACTTGTCCCAGAAGAGAAGAACTACATTCCCCAGAAGACTGTTCGCCATGTTGTCATCTGACACCCTTTTTCCTTCGCCTCTCCTCGCTGTTGTTCATCCTGACTGCACTACTGTAAGGCCTACAGCTTTCAGATACTCTCACATTATATTTTATTTATTAGCTTCAATTCTAATTATATTGTATTATAGTGTATTATCTTGCATTCCAGTACCGTATTTAGTAAATTAGTTTGTTTCTCCTCAGATTGTTGCTGCAGTTTTTAATTATTTTGTGTTCCCATTTCCCTTTTCCAGAGGTGCGGATTTGCAAAATCCCTTCACCCCAGAACTGGGCCAAACCTGCCCACAGACAGTTTCTGATCATCCAAACCAACATATTTGTCTAATACTATTTAATTATTTTGACCATATTCATCAATATGAAAAGATGGCATCTTGTGTGACAATCTTTCACAAGTCTTTCACAACTTTAGAAATCTGCATGGAAAGAGATTTCTGTTTAATTATGATTTAATAACAGGCACAGCCAGTTGAAGGAATAAATTGCATTTTCTTAAATTTAACACTTTTGGTTACAGAAGAAAACCAGGCTCTTGCTGGATGATCAAGATTTTTTGTGGGTAAATTTCCTGTTGCATAGAATGAGTTGGCTACCATACTTTGAGCTAAAATATTTACAGGGCAAAGTCTGCCATGTAATCTTACATTTACACAACCACAGTAAAAAATAATATAATTCTACTGATATCAAATCTGATAATTAGAGAATCTTTACCTGTTAAGAAATAGAAACCTTAATTGTTTTGTACATGAAGGAATTCTATCTGAAGTTGCACTCCAATGCCTCTTTATGAAGTACTCTCTAATTCTTAATTCTAACGTGTCTCAAAAATATTTTCTATTGTTTTTCATCTATTTTCTATTGTTTTTCAGCCTTACCTTTAAAAAAATAGTTTTTTGGACCATTAACAATTGGAAGTTAAAATAAAAAAAACTTATGGTAACTCTTATTCAAGACGAAATAACATTTAACATAAGAACAAAGCAGTATGGTCATCTTATATAATAGCTATAGCAAGTACTTAATCATGATATGACACTTTTACCTCCCTCTCTGCCTCACTAAGTGCTTAACATCTGTTGTACATCAGATGGTTCAGTAGCAGATGATGAGTACTCAGTGAGGCAGATGCTATGTAAAAAAAAGTGAAGACGATTTAACAGGAAGTGTATAGGCATTAAAATACCCATTACCTATTTTTCCTTTCTCTGGAGATTGAGTCCAGTATAAATCTGTAAGACAGGAACATCAAAAGCAAAAGCACTTACAAGTCTCTTTAAAATGTCCTGTTCTTGATCTTCTGGGATCACCTCTTGGGAAGGACAAATAAGAATCAAAGTACTTAGTTTCTTTGCTGAGGTTCATAACAGGAACATTAATTGTTGCCAAATTTGTTAATGGCCTTTATGTGAATGTACCTTTCGTCTGGGAGTCAAACTACAGACCTGACAGTTGTCATGAATGTGAATGACTGATGGGAAGACTGAGTGTTTTTAGCTTATCCAGCCTCACAAAAAGCAGTGCTATATGCAGCGTTCCAATAAACATGCCTGCAATTATTTGATTACAGCTCATGTTACAGATGTGTCAGTGAGACTCTCAGTGACAGCCTCAACTCTGGTTCAAAATGATCACAAATGGGAGCAAGGCAGATAGATGTTCCAAGTTCACACCTTACAATTTCATACCTGGCTCCACCCGAGTCGGATGTTTTAAAGCTCTTCTAAAGGTCCGCTCTAACTACATAGCCAATGTTGTAAACAAGGATACTGTATTATTTATCTCGGAGCATCCTGGGAGGTGGAGAATGAATATGATATTTTTCTGAATGTACATAATGGAAAGAATAGCTTCTAATTAGGAAGTAACCTTTGCTAAAACTCTATGATGCTGTGCAGAAGTAGGGTATTAATTACATGTGAAAATTGGACAGAAATATTTTTTACCATATGCTAAAATTGTTTTCAAAAAGAGACTGTGGGAATTAAAAAAAAAAAAATCATTTGAGACCAATGTATATTAACTACACTATGGGAAAAGATTTGAGGTACCAGGAGGATAACTCTGCATTTAGCAATAATAACAACTGAATCTACTTTGATTTATTAAAGTAAAATACCATCTTCTCCATTCTTAATCACATCTAAGAGTAATCTCTGCAGATCCCCCAGCTCTTGTGCCACCATTCTGCAGGTTTTGCTGAAGCAGTGACTGGTACAGTATATTTTAAAAGCAATAATGCAAGTCAAATCTGAATTCCAGATAATCTGTAATATAAGATGCAGAGGAAATAGGTTCCAATAGAAAAATTCATAGACCTTGTAGAATAAAACTGCCATGAGTTACATGGTATTTCATGCAATAAAATATTTTGACATAGAAAAAATATTCTTAGTCATTTAGATTAAGTTGATTGACCTTCATCTGAGGAGAGGCAGCTGCTAGCTAAGTTGTCATTACATCTTATGAATATCTTATTAGACTACTGTCATCGTTCTATTGATTAAACAAAGGCACATCCAATTTGACCATCACCTTAAAATTTCAGAAACTCTCCTTCTACAAAGCAAAGCTTTTAGCAATGACTTCTGAGTGTTTTTCCTTTTGTTTCAAGTAAAAGGATGATTGTGACAACACAGCTAGAAGCAGCTGGAATTTGATCTCTGAGTTAATGCATCCATTAAGTTATTTCACTTTTAAAAAATATTTAGGGCTTACTGATTTTTTTCTGGTTATAAAGGCTCTGTATTTTGCTTGATTTTTTAGAGGGTCTTTGCAGCACATTTTGTATTTATTCTCAAAAATCTGCAGGTTTAACTGCAGTAATGTTGCACCTCCTTTACTCTTGTACTCTGAAGCACCTCCAAGCAAATAACAGTCACATACAAATCATGTTAAGATAACAAATCCGTTTTTTTTTGTCATGCCTATAATCATAATGACCAATGAGATAAGGTGGAATCAGAATCAAATTGCTTTGTAGTTCTAGCTACTTATTAAAAAAGCTTCAAATCAGAGACAAGCTTTGGAAGCTTTTACTAAACAATGATCCATAGCTCATAAATAATGACTGATAGTACAGCAGGGACAAAGGCAATACCAGTCAAATGAATCAATTGTGTCAACAAGCAAAATGAGAGAAGAATTAGAAGTGCTAGGAAAAATAAGATTTCTAATGTGCAGGAGGAAGAAAAATGTTATGAAAATTATAATAATACAGAAGATACAAAATCGCACCTGTTTCTTAAGGCCACTCATCTCTACATATATCTGTACTTGTTTTTGCAGTGTTAGGCAGTTATGAAATTCATCTTAGGACACAGATTATCCATTCATTCCTTAGGCTTTAACAGGCATTGCCAGATGCACATATTAAAATAACTTTTTTTTAAAAAAAAGCTTGCATGAAAGTTTTAGTGATTTTTCTGATTGATAGGCATATTTAAAACACTAGAAAAATAACTATCAAGCTTTTTATAACACAATCAATCTTCTTCTGTCAAGAACAGAAAAGAAGTTATAAAATTGGACAAACTGCTAATAGGCTTCCCACTACTTTTACAGAGAAACTGAAATAAGAACATAAGAACCAGATAATTCCATGTCCAGAACCTTACACATTGTAGAGGCTCATGCACTAGCATGAGACTGACCTAATGAGATGACAACAAAAAGAATATTGCTGTGCATATATGAATGCTTAGATATTGAAAATGGTATGATTAGTGTTGCTCTGCATCATTACTTACAGCTTCACATTGTTACAGCTCAATCAATGACATGTCTTTGCTTTGTATTGAGCTGTCTGTAAGGTAGATACAGAAATGAATAAACTAAATGGAAGAACCATTGATTTACAAAATGGAGTGAAAAATTAGATTTTGAAATTAAAGATATACCACCTAATAATGTAAGCTGGAAAAGTAGTTAATTTAGGGTTATCTTTGGATCTGAAGTTATACATAGCAATGAATCAATTGCAATATAATTATGAGGACAGGGATTCCTCAGATTATTTTAATATGCTGACATGAACCTAATTTGAATAGTTAATTTATGGAAGGAAGTGAGAAAGTAGGAGCTGCTAAAACCAACTGGATTCCCTTATCAACATACATCCCAAGATCTGATTCTCAGTTGGAAGATAGTGAAAGATGTAGCTATAAATTCCACGTTACAATAACAAGACCACAGAATCACAGAATTACTGGGGCTGGAAGGGACCTCAAAAGATCATTGAGCCCATTCCCACAGCTAAAGCAGGTACAGTACAAGTCACACAGGTAGATGTCCAGACTGCTCTTGAATATCTGTAGAAAAAGACTCCACAACCTCTCTAGGCAACCTTTTCTAGTGTTCCATCACCCTTACCATAAAGAATTTCTTCCTCGTGTTAGTATGTATCTTCCTATGTACAAGTTTTAGGACATTACTCCTTCTCCTATCACTACACACCATCAAGAGCCTGGCCTCATCCATTTGCATCCTACCTCCCTTTAGATATTTATCTACATTTATCAGATCCTCTCTCAGTCCTATTTTCCCCAGGCTGAACAGACACAGGTTACTCAGCCTTTCTGCACATTCAAGGTGCTCTAGGCCCTCTATCACCTCTGTGGCCCTCCATGTGACTCCTTCTAGGAGATCCCCACCTTTTTTGAACTGGGGAGACCAGAACTAGACACAGTAGTCTAAATGTTGCCTTACCAAGGCTGAGTAGAGGGCCATGCATTTTTACTGTACTTCAGGATACCATTGGCCCTCTTGGTCACAAGGACATATTGTTGGCTCATGGCCAACCTGCTGTCTACCAGGACCCCCAGTTCTTCTCAGCAGAGCTCATCTCCAGCAGATCATCTTCCAACCTGTACTGTACCAATGCAAGTGGTTATTCCTCTCCCTGTGCAAGACTCTACAACTTGCTCTTGTTAAACCTCATGAGGTTCTTCTCTGCCCATCTTTTCAGTCTATCGAGGTCTTGCTGAATGGCAGCACAGCTTTCCAGTGTGCCAGCCACTCCTGCCATCTTTGCATAATCAACAGACTTGCTGAGGGTGGACTCACTCTCTTCATCCAGCTTAAACAAGACTGCTAGTTACAGGTCTCCAACCAGACTCTGACCTCTGATGACCACCCTCTGAGCTCTGCCAGTCAGCCAGTTTTTAATCCACCTCACTGTCCACTCACCTATCCCACAATTCCTAAGTTTCATTACAAGGATATTGTGGGAGATGTTGTCAAACGCCTTGCTGAAGTCAAAAATGCAGTATCCTCTGCTCTCCCTTCATCTACCCAGCCAGTCATGGCATCATAGGGATTCCCCCTGGTGCTGACTACACCTGATAACCTTCTTCTCTTTTGACTGCTTGGAGAGGGTATCCAGAACAAGTTGCTCTGTCACCTTTCCAGGGAAAAGATTTCCTGAATCCTCCTTCTTGACCTTTTTGAAGACTGAAGAGACACTGACTATCCTGGAGTCTTCAGGTACCTCTCCTATTTGCTAAGACCTATCAAAGATGATAGTGAGAAATTCACCAGCAGCTCTAGTTTGAACTGAATGGAGTTCTAGAATCAAAAGTATCCTTGAATGAAAATTTAGAATAAGAGTATTCATCAGCCATGTTCTTGCAGTCTTATTCAAAACATGAACACAAATTTCAGAGACAGATAATCATTTTGGAACTGGAAGTAGTTACTTAAAGGTAGTTGCTGAATAGATAAAAGTAATGTGAAAGGGTAATTGATGAAGAGTCTCCAAACCATGCTAATGCCAAACTAAAGTTAAAAAAAAAAAAAAAACAACCTTGAATTGACTAAAGCATCCAAAGTTACAGTAGTGGTGAGGGGTAAATTTGAGTATGAGAAGAGATTTAGTGGCAGAAACATCATGCTTCTATTGAGTGGCTTTCTGGAATTAAGTCTCTTTAATACAAACAAAACTGATGATGGTACTAGACAGTAACAGAAAACAAGGTCATTATAATTCCTGTAGAACTAATACAAGATCATTACAGTACCCTGCGTTCATACTGACTACATACTGTATTCCTAGTTTCGGAGTTCTTATTCACAGATACAAATACTAAAAAATAAAATCAATCAATAAATAGAAATTCTCTTTCCATTCCTGCAGAAGTAGTTATAGCTGTAATCATGGAGGCAGGCTTAGAGACAATCTGAGTCCCGGTATTGGCTTACCACCTTTCTGTGAGAACATAACTACATACTACACATATTGCTCTTCTCTCTTGATGGTGTTCTTAAGTCTTTTTTTTTTTTTTTTTTTTTTTTTTTTTTCATTCTTTGCCTATTTTAATTATAAATTTGGGTGTCTATAGGTGCTACTGTAATATAAGGAGCAATAATCTGTCACATTTTTTTCCATTATGTGGAACTGGAGTTATTACACCAAAGCAAGAAATTCCTGCTGAAGAGTAATGATTTTAATTAAAGAATACAAAACTAAATTCTGTATCCATACCTCATATATTATATATAAAAGAAAACAACAGAGTTTAATGTGATTTTTTTTCCCTCTCGCATTTTAATAATAATTGAAAACAAAATAAATTTATTTAAGCAAACTCTCCATTTTAGTGTAGGCACAAAATACTTCATAGAAGAAGAGAGGTTGTTTTTTTCTCTCATTATATTCTCTATAAATATAGTATCGTACTGGTTTTAAGCAAATAAATTTGTGTATTTCATGTGATAATGTATAATTCTTATAGAAAGATGTCACTGCTGTGTTAATGTAAATGGCCATACATTGCATGTTCATATTATAGATATAATATAGAAATTATGTATTACAAATATAATGTATATTATGCAATAAAATATTATGTAATATGAAATAGAAGACAGTAATAACTAATAATGTTTATTAATAAATTTCAAGTTACTATACCTTAACATTCTTTGTATTAAAACCTAAAAAGGATACTCAAATGCAGTGTTATCCCCTCAGAATTTATTCTGGCAGAACAAAATCATTATATATACTTGTTGCACATGCTACTTTAACTCCTGTGCAATAGTTTGTAACTCTGTCAAGAACTGTTAGGGTAGTGGTCAAAGCCCTAAGCCTGTTAGTGTTCAAGAAACACCCTTATAGAACCAGGAATTGAACTTAATGTTCCACACAGACCCTTTCCAACTCATTTTTTTTTATATGATTCTTCCATTTTATTTGTTTTACAAAACAGGAGTGGGTCAAACTTTTTTTGTTCACTATATTTGCTGCACCAGCATGTTAGCTGTCAAAGATAATCATGGATGTGGGACTGTGTTAATAACCTCCTCCTGAGAGGAAGAGTAATCAACCATAAATCATAATCTGAAGGGACAACTCTTGATGAAAGAAGAGCACATTACTTCTACTAAACTGTGTATGCTGTTTCTGGATACCTGTGGGAATACAAGAAGCACTGTACAGAGCAGCAGCTGTGGAGCAGGATAAACATCATGAGAACCAACGACACCTCTAGAAGAAGAAAGAACGGCTCATGGCTCTGACTGGATAAGTGCCTGCATCAACGGTGGAAGAGTGATTGTGGAATGCTCTGTTGACATGTAAAGGTGGATGGGAAAGTTGTAGGGGTGGATGGAAAAGCTAAAAAAAAGAAAACTTGTGAAGGTATGTAAGTGATGTGAGAACTTGTAATAAATGATTTAGGTTATTCACATCTGAGTCCGTGCATCAGACACTGCAGATACTCAGTCTCATTCTGTTATTATGCGTTTGTATTTATCATAATATCAAAAGGGGAGAAAGAAAATCTCCCCATTCAGAAGAGCTTCCTTAATACTCTGCAATTTTTATCCAAGCGAGTATGTTTCAATTCATTTTCGGGCTTTCTGATTTCCTGCTTGATAAATCTAGCATGTTTCTACTTAAAGGTATACAGAACTATGGAGAAACAGCTTGTTAATACATGCTTATGTACAGCCATGAAATGGTTCTTCTGTTAAATGGGGTCTAGAATATAGAATTGTACTGAAATACAAGCAGCTTTCTTATTTCTAGAGAGCTAGCTACACAGATACTGATGCACAAGCTGCAGAAAAATGCAGTGCTGTTCTTAGTTATTACAGAAGGAAATGCAAGTTATGGCATCTTGCTGTTCCTTGCTTGATGCATTTGTATGACATCTTGGAACTTACATGCAGAGTGAATAGATGATTTTTACCTTGTAAAAAAATGGACAAGTCCTTCAGTTCAGGATCCTTGCACTTTTAACTAGTTTGGCTCAAGAAAGATCATTAAATTTTAAGATTGCAAATCTTTTGTGTAACAAATATTTGTTTGTTTAACAAATCGTTTGTGTAACAAATAATTTCACTGTGATAGTTTTAGAATGTCTGATTGGTAGAATGCTTGCACTACCAAGGTAAATCAAAGGTTACCATCTATTCTTCTCAACACCCTATAAATGTTACTCTACCTTCTATTTTGTTTATAATGAAAGTGACAGCAGAAAAAATGAAGACACTCAGTAGAGAAGATCTGTCTTCCTCAAGAGGCTTTGTGTTGAAGAGTTTTCAACCTAAGCAGACTAAAAGGAAAAGAAGTGGGGTGTAGGATGTGCTCACAAGGGTTTTAGAGGTGCAGTGAGGGAGCGATGAGGACTGCAGGTGGATAACTGCAGAACTTTATGAAGTGCAAGTCTGAAACCTAAATATTCCTTCTGTCTTGTCAGGGATTTCTTACTTTGCAGTGTGGATATCACTGAATAATGAGGAATGAACACAAAAATAGCCCTGATGTCCTCAGGTATACATATCACCCATTATTTCTACTGTTTATCCAATATGCAGCTTGTCTACATGCACTTCCAGGTCTCCCTTACTTGCATTTTGGTAGACAAGGGAACAGCATTTATATTAAAGGGCCTTTTAGAGTTGTACAGAGGGTTTTCTTGGATCTCTTTCAGTCTGCTTACTATGGCACTTCCATTCAGTGCATTAATACCTTTTCCCGTGTTCCTAGATGCTACCATTCCGGGGTGCTTTTGATCGACAGCAAAGGCAAGCAGACTTGTCACTAGGAAAGTAAGAAGGGCACTTACACAAACACTCTCAACTTGATGAGTAATTACATTGCCTCTGCAACACAATCAGTCTCTGCTGGCAAAAGGATTGAGAAGCCCAAATCCACACATAATCCAGTGATTTTCACAGGGCTGCTTACAGCTAGAGCTGATATTAGCAGGAAGTTCAAGAAAAATTGTCCCTGCTCAAATTTTGTCTATTTGGCTGTTTTTTTGACATTAACTCTATGCAGCCGAACACTAACTAATAGAAAGACAAACTGCAGATGGCATAAGTAATGAAAATTAATATTAGATTTATACCTGGCAGGAGTTTCGTGGTCAGTGCTGCTTACCTCAGTATCATTGTCAAACATTAGTATTACCTTATTAAATGCATATTACTTTCTTGATCTATTTACCTCTCTGTGGACTCACTCAGAAAATGATGGCTTTGGGGAAAAGGCTCCCTTTACCTTCAGAGCACTCATGATCAATGACTTACAAAATTCTTAATACCATCTTAAAGCCCTGTGAGAAACCGCATACCTGACTGGAGGCTGGAACTCAGTGATATAATCTTAGAAGTATTATCTGAACTTGAAAATAATCCATATTAATTCAAATGTAACTCTTCAGAGTTATCTTAATGCCACCTAGCAGCTTAAACTAACTGCTTTTATTTTCTATGGAAACCATTTCAATTGTTCTTCACATAGGACATTTTGCTATGTGAACTACCTGTCCATACACAGGTGCTTGAACTCTTACATAAGATATCTACATCCTTTTCTCCAGAAACAAAGGAATTGGGTGTTGTAGGACTATTTAAATTCCCAGGATCGAGTGACTGAGTGAGAAACTTTGAAACTCCAAAGAGTTATGCATAATCTCCAGTGTATCTTACTATAAACTGAAGTTTTTAGGATTGCAACAATTTCCCAACCTCCATATGAAGGCAATATTAGTGCAAAAATAACCATTATAAAGAGAAGAGGAAATGGCTGTTCATTTCAGCATCTCAGTTGCCCTGGGAAGAAGCCTTGCTTACCCTACAGTTATTCTTTTTTGTGCAGACTGATCTTTTTTCCTACTGATGCTACTTAAAGTGTCCCACTGAGCTTAAATGTGGCTGTCAAGCAGGCTGCTTTATAGATGCTTTCAATTTTGAGCATTTTTATACGGCTTATAGGTGTTTGTTTGTTTTTACAGCTCACAATGTGCACCATGAAAAAATGGCCATGCTTTGTTAGTCAGCTTGTATTCAGACAATTCTGTTCAGCATTTAAGATGCATCCTCACTTGAGCAGGTTTAAAAGCAATGTCTGTAATGTCATGCCAATATGCAATCTCCAGTATGCACCTCCACACCAAATCCTTCAGGTAATCCTAAAGCCAGGTATGATTATCAAGTGCATGAACAGAAGGCAAAAACCAGAAAGGTTAAATGATTCCTGACAGGCTGCTTAGATAGCTGATCCCCATGCCCTTTGCTAAAGCATGGATCATTACTTAAAGACAGGGAGCTACAATTTAGGGACAGAACTACATAATGCCAAATTTTGGACAAAACTGAATCAAGAGGAAGGACAGATGAACAAAGAAAGGAGAAAACTCCAAAAGTTTCAACCTGGCAGTGTTGCATCAAAAATAAATATTATCTTTTATGAGCTTTCATAATGTTCTGTGGAAAATTACTATATTTACAGTGTCGGTAAGCATTCTTTTTTTCTTCTTCTTCTTGATCTTTTGTTTTCTGTTTGTTTGCCATTCACGCGCATTATTGGTTAATTATGACCAGCTTAAGCATAACAGTGACAAGGTCTTCCTTTGAATACCATTTGAAGACTGCTAATCAACAGAAGATTATCCATGATATTTTTTTCCAGGGAAACACTGCAAACATTGAGAAATACGTTTCACTTAAAATAATGCATTAAGTCTAGTTCTACACCAAGTGCAAAAATGAAATAGTTTCCTTTTCCGGAGGGAGGGTGGAAACAGTATGGTGTCCTTGGTTCAGATGGAAGGGATGGATTTTAATCCATCAGAAATTCTTATCAGTGAGAACTGATAGATGGATAAGGCTTTCTGCCTCCAAAGAATACTCTACAATGGATCCAAAGATACTACCAAGTGTCACATGATGCCTCAACAGAATGAACCCAGGCCTACCATTTCATTATAACTTTCATCCCAGAACCTTTCCTTATCAACTGCCAACATTACAAAAACAACAATAGAAAAGAAAGCAACTGACATTCAGAAATGTAAAAATTTAAATGGCCTTGACCAAGGATTTTCCTGTATTGGAAAGCCAATTTTGTACTGGGAGCCAATATTGTACTGGGAGCAAAGCCAATATTGTACTGGGAGCCACCTTTCATCTGCCTTTTCCTGCAGCCAGTTCTTTCATTTGCACTGAATGGCTCATGAATGGCTCAAATTTCAGACTGCTTCAGTCTGCGTTGAGTAATGTTGGATATATTAGTCACTCATATAGCAAGCTTTCAGAATCTTTTATACAATGACCTTTGAGCTCATCTTTAGAAATAAGCAGCTCCTCTAATCAGGTTCCACTACAACAGAAGTGATTTGTGAAATGGTTGTTTCAGACACTTCTCATGATTCTCCTGTTTTACAACCAGAGCGGAGCAGGCTCTGAGCAATGAATCTAATTTAGTGCATGAGCAGCACCTGTTGCGTTCAGCACGACAATAACTCACAAATAATTTTTTTAGAGGAATATGTATACTACATTTACAGGCTTAGGAAGTCCTTCTCAATTAAAAACAGATTGTCCTTAATAGAATCCATAAATGTGAACTAGAGTATCTCTGCTATTTTCTTTTGCAAGACTTTTTTCTCCTTTGCAGCAAATTTACCCCAACTGTTTCTCCTTTATTGTCCTGATAAGATAGCAAATTCTATTTCCTGCCATCTGTTGCTAAATTTGCAATTTTCTTCAAGATCAGTATGTATGTGCAGGGCTTTTTCTTTTCTTTTTTTTTCTTTTTAAGAAATCTTCCTATAGATAAGCAAAATGATTGTTCCATTTTTCACTTAGTAAACCCTCTTTGATGGCTTGATTAAAAAGAAAAAAAAAATGCTGAAGATCTGCTCCTACATTTTAAGGAGATTTGCTGGTAAGGAAAAAAAAAAAAAAAAAAAGGAATTAAATATTTCCAATTTCATTCGTCTCCTGAAAAGAGCAATCTATTTCTTTTAAGATGTTATCATTTCTAAAGCTTGTTGGTTTTTTTTTAATTCAACTTGAAAATGCTCAATTGCATTCACTATTAACTGTCTGTAGAACCACAGAATCACAGAAAGGTTTAGGTTGGAAGTGACCCTTACTATCATCTAGTGCCTACTCCTTGCTATGTCTATTATCAATTCCTTCAAATAACAAAACAAAACAAAAGAGTATATTGGTCACCACTTTGCTGAAGCACTGTGATTCCTTGTAGAGTTATGTTTGCTGTTTCTGTTTTCTTTTATTCCTAAATCTCTGAAAATATTTGGAATTCCATGTTGCTTTTTGAATGCTGAAAGAAGTAATATGAGAGTCTCTCTAAGAGGATACTATGAACCGAAAGTTTAAAGGAGAAGGAAGAAGCAGTGAATAACAGTGAGTGAATAAAAATATAATGGTCAAAATAACCCTAAAAGGACAGAAAGAAAACCAACAACAAAAACAAACAAACGAACAAAACAAAACACCACAGTCATATATAGGCACAGGGAAGTTCTGAAATATGTTTGCCCAAATCAAGTTCATAGATGAGATTGTAAGGATAAAATTTCACAATGATTTTCTGCTTCTGGAACTTCCAGTGATCATGACTTCTCGCTGTGGGCCTCAGAAGGAAACAATCTTAACTGGTTTCATCTGCATGTTTTATGTTTTACAATTCAGCTTCTGAAGAAAGCAAAACTTACATAGCAGTATTGCCTATCAGTTCTATTTTCTGTTCCTCCATTGCCAACAACTTTTAGAATTGTTGAGCTAATATAAATATTTGACAAAAGAACAGAAATATATACATGCAAACAAACAAACATAAAAAACAAACAAACAAACAAACAAACAAAAACAGTAGAGTTCCTTTGTGTTTTATGAAAAGAAGAAATAGCCCATTGGAGGTTCTATTCAGTTGCAGAGTGAGCCCAAGTATTCCATCAGTTCACATGGGAATTCAACCAAGAGAGTCTGATTTTTAGGGAAATGGGCCTCACTAGATAAACCTCCTGTGGAATTACTTTAGACTGTTTTTCTACTATCTTTTCTTTTAGGCTACGAAAAAAAAATAAAATTATAAGATTTCTGGGAAAGAAAGCTAAGACAAAAAATGTAAGGAAAAATCTGATATATGGGTGCTGTCGTTTTTATGTTTGCTTGTTTTGGTTTTATTGTTTTGGATTTCTTTAATAGATCTATGAACACTGAAGACAGACAAAAGCCGAAGCAGTCTCTCTGAAGTCATGAAGGTATACTATCCTTTTCCAACTTAAATGCATTTATTACAGATTTAAAATGACCCTGTGAAAATGCTACTCCTTGCTCACAACAATAACTTCCATACAGAATAATCTGCATTCAGAAGGTTCAGACACTTGTCACCCCATGCTCATCAATGAGTGCTGCTCCGAAATTAATGCCTCCTATTTTCACTTGTAACCTAACAAGTGGATGTTGGCATTATTATTTGGAGCAACCCAAATAGTTATCACTGGATGTCAAGGAAGAGCAACAGTCAAACTCAGCAGCAGCCAATATGCTAAGCTGAACCAGTTAAAGATTTAGGTAAAGCCTTAAATATACTTGATTAATATCTGTTTACCTTTGTTGTTGTTGTTTTAATTTTGTGAAGCTGTTTTTGATAACCTTAGTGTATTTGAATGACTCTTGGCTGTTAGGGATTCATCACCTCTTATTCTTTCTTTCGTTGTTTTTTTTTTTTTTCCCTGACATGTCAAAATATTTCTTATTAGATCTAATTTTCTCCTAGCAGGATCCATCTTTGTAAGTACCTGGGGAGCACAAAAGTGACACTGCAGTAATATATTGAAACTGCTAACAACAATTTTCAGTATGTGACTTTAGTTCAAACACACAGTTATCGCTTGTTGCTACAAATATACAGATATCATATAATACTTGCATGTGAATAACCAAACAATGTTAATTTAGTAGAAAACAATTGTTTTTACAGTACATATTTTTATTTGTTCACTCGCAACATATCAATGACAAATTAAAAAGGATTAAGGGAAAACAGTGTCTGAAACACGCATACCGAAAAGCATACAGTTCAGGAATGTGCATATAATAAATAAATGTTATTTTTCTCTTACTGGGAAAAAAATTTTAAAAATAAAAAAAATAAAGGCTCAAATTCTGCTAACAAAGTTTTATTTTTTTATTTGAGCATGGGAACTTTTGTCACTTATTCTGTCATTCACTTTCATTGGACCTGTTTCTTCTTGATACTTGGCAGGTTGTTCTTAAAGTAATTGAAAAGAAAGTGCTATATGTTGTTAAGGGTAAGCATATACTGCCTTAGAAATTACACAAAAAAAGAATAAGTGAGAACCTGGGGCAATAACGCATTTATCTTCTTGTCACTCAGATGGTTGTAACAAATAAGATATTTGGGGAAAAAAACCTGTTAATCAAGGAAAAATTGACTTGTTCCACAAATGAGTGTCTGTCTCCTACTGTCTCCTGCTGTCAGCAAGTTGATATAAATTGGCTATATTTTATTTGTTGTTATTGTCAGTCACTTTGTTATTTCCAAAGCATTTCACATTCTACGGTTAATATCATAAATATGCTTTCAATTTTGAGAACATCATGATTTCATAGTGATTGATTTTCCAAAAGTTCTGATTAGTAGAAAATAATCAAAGGAGGAATACCTGGAGTGGCTGAGAGATAGAAACCATAAACCAAGGGGGTAGGCACAGACCAAGGCAAAATATTCCTTGAAATCAGTGGGTATCTTCCAGCTGATGCCAGCAGCCTGTTAAATGAATCTCCTTTGTGAGTAAGACTGCAAATGTCACACAGCAGCAATCCTAAATCCATCTCAGTTTTAGCAGAATTTTGATGGTTGTAAACAATTTTTCTTGCAATTAGAAGTGGATAAAAATGGAAAATCAAATGCCCTGTTTATTCAGAGTTTTTAATATATCCCCTGTTGCTGTTCAGGGTACTTGAGTGCATTGGACATAGGTCCTGTAAAGGCTGCCCTATGTGCCGGCATGCTGCTAGTGATACTTGGAGCACCCTGTGTCACCTCATCACTTGATCCTTGAAAAAACACTGGCACTTTCTTCATGGTGTAGCCATGGCTTTGCAGTTGATCCTTTCCCCACCAAGTACAGTGTCCATCATCCAGCTGCCTCCAGGCCCAGGAATGTGTCTAACATGTCCTCTGTTTACTTGGGCCACAGAAGTCAAGAAAATATTCCTTTCTTGTGTTCACATGCAGAGCCAAATAGTTACATCTCTTCCAGCATTTGTATAATGACATCAATGTCTACTAAACACTCTTTATACAGCTTTATACTCCTTATCTTCCTTGAAGGTGAATGTGACTGAGGGCTGAGTAGAACAGTTCTTGTTAGAACGCCGGAGCTGTTAAGACTCCAATGATATTTTAGCTATTCAGAAATGCTATACAACAGTAATCTACTTTTATGGGAGTTTGGAAGATGAATATACAATAACATAATCGCCAGCTGTGCTGTTACATGCAAAGCTATCCCATTAATCACACTCAGTTTTCCTTTACATCTTAACGGTATGCAAAGTGTTTCTGCCACTCTAGTGCCTTAATACCAGAAGCTGCACACCTTAACTGCTTTTTAAAAGCTATCTTCTCAAGAAATTAAGTGCTCAGTCTTTTCCTCTACTCCAGTGGAAATGTTAATTCAGCACTTTCTGATGTCAGCAACATACTTGGAACAGCTTAGAAGTCTAGGCATGCAAATGAAACCTCACAAGTATGCCAGCTTCCATACTTGAACAGAAAGTGTTAACCAAATTAAAAATAAGTTCAGTGATTCTCTTTATTTGCTGATTATCTGAAATTATACAGCATCTTTGTTTTTTCCATCAGGATACTAGGAACATACAACAGTAAGCTGTTATCTTACATCATTTCACAGAGAAAGGGTTGGATTATTTGGGGTTCAAAAGGATGAATTCATGCCAGACTAGACTGATACTGCTGATAAGGAACTAAAAATGTCATTAACGTCTATGGGAGCTTACAGATACAAATCTGGAAAATTAAACAGTTGAAACTGAAGCAGTAAAATATATTTCTAAGATTGAGTGAGATGTGTGATCCCATAGACTGTGAGACTTGCAATGTCATCAGTTTCAGAACTGCATAGCTCTATTCATCTGGATTTGTCTGTAGAGTTCTATAACCAGATGACTGTCTGCTATTCAGCAAGAAGAAGAAACAGGCTCTGGAATCATTATTTGCCAAGATTCACAGGTGTCTCCTGTAGGAAACTTCTTTATAATGCTTCTCTCTATCAGGACACTAATCTCTATTCAGTACAGAAAAATTTTGCCTTTCATAGACAGAGGGTCTATGTTTGCCTTTGAAGTTAATCCAGCACCACTGCAACACTTAGAAGCACAGATGTAGGTATTTTGTGCAGACTTCCTTTTAAATATTCATGGTAGAAACGTGTTTTGCTGCTTATAGCATTTTTAACTGAGGATTCTGCCTTTCACAACCTTTTGCTCATGTCATAATCCACAAGAAAACTATTTCTCTCCAATTCAGCTGACATATATCCAAATGTGCATATACATAGATAAGCATCCTGTGTATGCAGCAGATGGTTGGATAAAGAAATTTAAAAAAAATAAAAATAAAAATAAAATTAAAAAATCACTTAATGTTGAACAACCTCATGCCAGTGGCAAGATTCATTAAACTGTGGACTGGACTCAGCAAGACAGAAAATGCTACTCAAGTGTTTTGCAGTGTACTGAGGGCTAAACTGATGAAACTGAAAGTCTGCCTGCTGTCTTGGGATTTGCTACATTGGTCTCTACTCAGAGATAATTTTACTGAAGTTCTGTAGGGAAGCATTAGGGACAACATATTCAGCAGCTTAACTATCCATTTCACAGTACCTTTGTCATATCTTGGATATATTTGCCAACCCCCTCATTTATATTTATACTCTGTCTTAGCCATCACTCCAGGAATTATCGTAACCAGTAGTGCTTTCTACAGATAATACACTGATGAAGCAATCCACACAGATGGTAAGCTTTCAACTTGCATTAAAAAAATCATCAGTTATTGTCCCCACATTTTTTTCCAAATTTAAGGCCAGTTTGTCCAAAAATGCATGAAATAATATATACACTGTTTCAAGGGCATGATGCCTGTGGCTTCTTCTAAATTCAGTTAAATAATCTTTTAGGATTTCTGATTAACCATCAAAGAGAAGATACCTAAATTTGGGGAAAAGATAAGAGGGAAGGCAAAACAAAGAAATGTAAGGTATAAACATTTAAAACAATGACCTTGATTTCAGGATCTGTGGGAAATATCTCTATTTTACACAGGGGAAGAGAGCTTAGGAAGTATGGTGAACAGGGTCTAAGTAATGCTACCACAGCAATGTCAAGGAACAATGCTGGTTGTCAAGGGAACTCGTCAAGGGAAGGGATTCTCCCACTCTGCTCCATACTTGTGCATATTCACCTTGTTCATCGCATGCAGTTTTGGGTGCCAGAATAGAAGACAGAAAACTATTAGAGACCATCCAATGAAGGTCTATGGAGATGAGGGAGGGACAGAGAGCAAGATGTGTGAGGAGCTGGTGTGGTCACTTAGTTTGCTCAGCCCAGAGCAGAGGAGAGACATCTGGACATAGAGTTTTGATTTTGGATGGTCTTGCAAAGAGTCAGGAGTAGGACTTGATGTTTCCTGGATACCTTCCAACTCAGAGTATTCTGTGATTGTATGTTTCTATCGTGATTAATGTCAAGGGAGATTTTTAATTGCTGTTTTCTATGAGACCATGCATTTTGAAGAGTTAAATTATTTCAAAATATCTTTATAAATATAAAGATGTATAAATGAATTTTAATTGATGTAATGAGTCCTGACATTTAATGCATTTTTAAGTAATGAAGACAGACTTATTTGAGTGCACATTATTCCTGTCGTGTGGAAGGAACTGTTTATCTAAGAATTCGTATGACCAAGCAGACAGATAATCAGAAGAAAATAAAGACTTAAATATTTGCTTCTTTATTTTAATTATTTTTGCTAAAGTACAGAAAAACAATATTATGATAGATATGAAACCTTGTAACAATGGGAAGAACGTTTGGATTGCTTAAAAATTCTGAATAGGATTGAAGGAGAGAAGAATTTTAGTTCAGTATGATTTTGATTTGGGTCATCTTTTTGCTTTAATATCTTGTCAATTTAGAAATGTCGGTCCTTAGAAATAATTAATTAAAACTACACTAGAAAATTAACACGTGTCACCTACTGTCTGGAGTGACAACAATTATTATTACTTCAACTCCTTGAGGTTTTTCTTTATTCTTATCATCTTTAATCCCATATAAGTATTTTCAGAAAACTGATAACATGATGTCAGGGATAATTTCCTGAGAAATTAATTACAATTAATGACTTCTGCAGTTGTTTCGTAATGTCTGCTATTTGAGGGATTTTTTTTGTAATTATCTCTGGTCATCAGTTTTAAACTGTGCTACCAATAATATCTTTATAATATGCTTCAGAATCCTACAAGCATACACTAAACGGGTAAGCAATTTATATTTTATGCATTAGCCACATACAGAAAATGGGATCCCAGGATGTAATTTCTGTGTCTCTTTTTCTAATGAGTTCTGAGACCATCCTGTGAAAAAACAATAAAAACTAAGTCCTGACATCTCCTTCAGTGAGATGTGGGTGGAAGACCAAGAAGTCAGATGTCTTAGACACTTGACCTTCTCTGTTTCATCAGTTGATAATCAGTTTAAGGATATCAAGAAAATTATTTAACTTCAAAATACTGCTTAAGTTATGAATGTGAAGAAAATGATCTGATGGGTAGCAAATCTTGTTTCCATTTCAGATGTAGTTTTAAGGTCCCAATTTATTCACTGATTGACATTCAGGCAAATCTCAACTTGCCTCCTCTCAGTCTAAATCTTTTCTATTTCCTGCCTAAAATAAAGTTTCAAAATCAGTATTTTTAAAGGATATTACTGATATCACAGTGCTTTGTTTTTATTCTCTGTGATACCTTCATTGCATCTTTCCAAAACAACATAAATACCTGGAAATACCTGGAAAACATGCACAGATGTACAGCATATGCTTTTTGTACATTAACTTTTTCTTTAAAAAAAATAAACTGAAATTATCAATAGAAGAGATAATTTATTTTATTTTCCCCACAGAACTGAAGAAAACATACTGATTCTGAGAATGCAATTTTAATTCCCAAGATACATATATATATACATATATATACATGCACATACTCAGGATCCAAGTACATATGTCTATAAGATAAAGAGCTCTTCCAATATCATAAATATGCAGGACAGTTAATGACTGCATAATAAATTACCATGTCTAATGGGCAACTTGTGTAACTCTTTGTGTACATTCTGTTCCTTTTTTTTTCAGCTCCTCCTTTTCTCAGAAGCAAATGCTCCTATTGCAGACACCAACAACATGGTAAACCTGAGCAAGGATGGCAGAAGCTATGACTATATTATAGTGAACATTAAATATGTATTTCTAATTCTAATTCTACTATTACTTTTGATGTTTATAAAGATTCATGTTATATATAATTACATTGGAAACAATACTGTATCTCTTCAGATATTGTCATGTACTAGTCATAAGCTGAATTGAAAACTATGTGATTAGTTTGAGTTAGATGTGGTTTCCAAGTGCAGCCCTTTAGCAGCATTAAGTTTGTACAAAATCTTTCAGGAATTTAAATGTTCTGGCATAAAAATATATATATGTAATAATAATAGTAAAAACTAAAAAAAATTAAGTGAATACCTCAGTGATAAAGTTTTTCCTGAGGTGACATCTGTCCACACAACACACATCATCACCAAAACTGCTGATGCTCTCACCAAGAAGCCAAGGCATAAAATACAATGGATAATTTATTAAGACTCGCTTTCACACCCCGCAGCAGTGATGCCTCCTGGTCAAAGTTGAGACACTTGGCAAAGCAGTGCATGCCCAGGTCTGTTGCTGATCTTATCTTGACATGAGCTTTTAATAGAGCTTGATGCTTCTGAGCTGTCTGCCTGACAGCACTCTGATGTTAAGTTCATTCAGATACTGGGAACGGCAGGAAGAAAGAAAGACAAGGGGAGGGAACAAAGACAGTTTCTAGTTTGTGTCTCCTTACTGCTGCCCGTGGAGGTGTTCAGCTTGCTAGTTGGTAATCTTTGGGGTAAATGAACTGCACATTGCTCTAACAGCCTGTATTGCTCTACATGTGTAAGATGCCAGTATTGAATTTAAAATTTGACATTTTTACCTTTTGGTTTATGTTTCCAAGAATTAACCACTATCATAAATGTATTTTTTCCTGAAGTTTCTATCCATAAATTTCCCTGGGCAGTGTAAATACTATCCATGCACTAACAAAATTCTTATCTAGCAGTTCAATTTCTCATCCCTCTGTCTACTTTAGTATACACTTGATCCTTTCTCTGTTCTCATCAAGAACACACACAAATTAGTGTGAAGTTGTTCATTGTTGGTGGTGGTTTTATTGCTTTTATATATAAGGATATCTATACAAACATATATATACACATATATAGTCTATATCATATTGAAAATGACTTGAAATCTGAAACATTAGTTATTTCTTTCTCAGTGTTGCATAAGAAAAAAATTAATATGCAACAGCCATACCAAACTCTGAATAAGGCTAGACATGAGATGATATGAACAATTGAGAGAGAATCTTAAAGCTCAACATCTGCAGGGCTGAGACTTTCTAATCTTCACATTCATCTGAAGATAAAGCTTAAATAAGTCTTCAGCTAAGATGACCTAAAGCACAAACCTGAAGGTTAAAATCTTGCATTTGACATCTCCTTAAAGAGCTAATCTCTCTCCTGAGTGACATAAATGCATAAATTGCATAAGAATTAACACAGGAGAGAAATACATGACATTTGTGTATATCTATCTATGTCAACATTTCTATATTCCAGTTTATTGTTTTGTTTAACTGCAAATAGTTATGATTCAGAGTCTGAAAAACCTTGTTTTCAGAGCACTCACAGACATGACCTGACAACTAGAAGCCTCACTGTCAAAGTGAGGCATCAGAGCAATGAAAGGTTTTGCCTGAAATATGGACATGCATGGATAGATCCCCACATCTCCTGTCCTTACATCCAACCTTCATCTTCCCTTTTGTTCTGTGGTCACGTCAAAGTTTTTGTGTGCTTTGTACTGAGGCTGACTTCTCACAGAGGAGACATTTATATTGCGGCAATTCAGTCTCAGATGAGATTGTGGCACAAATGTGACATGTGCTGTACAAACATATAGTGGGAGCAGCCTGAGTATTTGTCTATAGAAACAGAGTAGACAAAAGAAAGTAGGGGAAAGACAAAATTGGCATCTTACTGGCAGCCCTGTTACATTAAGAGGGAAACACACAGAGGGACTTCAGTGACTTCATAGAGGAAGCATGATGACAGAGACTTAATATCAGAGATGGTTCTTTTTTATTTTGCTTTCATATCATAGAATCATCAAATCATAGAATCACGTAATCAGAGAATGGCTTGGGTTGGAAGGGATTTTAAAGATGATCTAATTCCAGCCCTCTGTCACGGGTAGGATTGCTAACCACTAGATCAGGCTTTCCATCTTAATAACTCACAAAGGGTAAAAGATCATTTTATTGTCTGGATTCAATAAAGCATTGCTCAAATATGATCTTATTCAGCAACTGAAATCTGGGAAGTAGTGGAACTATACAGACTTGTAAACAACCTGAAGGCCAGGATGCTCTGAAATCCAGTATGTCTTGCTTGTGTCCCTGCCTTAATTTGCGGTGGATATCATCAGGCTCCCTTACGCCAGAGGGTGCTATCTAGAAGAGATTCTGGCCATCACATAACTTGTCATGCAAAGATGGATAAACATCAGCTCAAGAGCAAACAGAAGCTGCCAAGCCAAGAGAAGTGTGCCAGGATCTATTAACTTTTCAAATAATTATTTGAAACTGCAGGTTTGCATAATCACAGTAGCTCTGATGCCACTTCTACAAGCGATGTGTGGGGATAGGTGATCAAGAAATCTTTACATCTGGCTTGAGGGAAGGTCTCTTACAGCAGTCAGGTCACAGTCAAAATCAAAAAGCCAAAGACAAGCCCCTCAATGTCCTGGATCTACGCTGGGGAGCAAATGTGCTGAACATTCTGTTTCTGAAATGGAAATTCTGTGGCAGCTTTTATTTTAACACATCCTTTTCTTTTTCAATACCACATTTATATAAAATAAACCATAATTTTAAGTTGATTGCACTTTATTGTCTTAAAATTTTCAAACTCCGGTGCTGACAGCACCAATTGCAATACAAAATTTGCCTGAATGAGAAATGAAAAAAGAGACATGAAACAGACAGAGCTGGAATGGACAGAGGCAATTTGCAGTGGAATAGCTGTTAGTGGATCTGAAATAGAAATAGGTTAATAGTGGAAAAAGGAAATTGGGGCCCAACATTTCACATTTACAAACGGGACCGTATAGTGGAAGTTTGTCTTTGAAAGGAATTTAGCATTTCTGTTCTTGTTATTCAGCTATTCTTAGAAGGCAAGCTACAAAAGATGGACAGCAAAGTAGTCATCAGTCTTCTTGAATGAAATGTTAGGGACAGGACAAGGGGAAACAGTTTTAAACTGGAAGAGGGTGGATTTAGACTAGATATTAGCAAGAAATTCTTTACTGTGTGGGTGGTGAGGCACTGGAACAGGTTTCCCAGTGAGGTTGTGCATGCGTCCTCCCTGAAAGCACTTAGACCAGCTGGATGGGGCTGTGAGCAAACTGGTCTGGTGGGAGGTGTCCTTGCTAATATCAGGGGGACTGGAACAAGGTGATCTTCAATGTCCCTTCCACCCCAAATCATTCTATGATTCTGTGAGTTTCCTTGATTCGTTTTCAGCCATCATATTTCTGAGTACTCCCACATTTGTCTATTGCCTAAAAGACTGCTGACTGAATATTTAACATTATTATTGAACATGAAAAAAAAATACATGGAATGAAATCATGTTCTTCTTCCCAACAACATTTTGTTGTCAGATAGTGTGGACAGTATGCCCATCTTCTTTAACCTGAAGGAGGCTTTAAAAAAATTAATGTATAAAAAGATAACAAGAGCAAGCCCTGTGAGCAGATAATAAAATACAGCATTAGAAACCAAAACTCCTAGAGAGCTTCTAAGAACAGACTATGCCTGTGCATATGGGCTGCTCCAAAATTAATGCCTCCTATTTTATGAGGTTGATCTACAATGTCAGAGGTGGAAATTGGTGATATGGCAGTAGAGGCTGAACCTTCCTGACAATATCCCATTACATTTATTTGCTGTGTGACAGATGACAGCAGAAAGGCAGTCTGACAGAATGGTGACTGACATGGAAGTGCATATGAAGAAAAGGTGTGTCATTGAAATCCTTCATGCAGAAAAAAATGGTGCCCATTGAGACTGTAAACATTTATGGAGACCAAACAGTGGATGGGAGCACAGTGAGGCAGTGAGTGGTGCATTTCAGTGATGGCAACAGGAGCACTGGTCACCTCCACTGGAGCAGATTTGTATGAGCACAGCATGTAGGCTCTTGTGCATAGCTGGCAAAAATGTGGTGACTATGTCAAAAAACAGGGTTTTGTAGCTGAGAATTTGTTCTATTCAACAATGTTATTGTACCCTTTGTATCTGCTGTAGTTTCTACAGAAATAAATAGAAGGCATTCCTTTTGCAGAATCTCTTGTGGTTTAGGCTCAGTCCATCCATCCAAGTTTCCTCTGCTGTCTCACACTGTCTTCCTGTAAAGCAATTTACATCTAGGCTCACTATTTACTTTTATTCTAACTGTCCACAAACTGATGTATAGTAAGATTTTTTCCCATACATCCAATGCTACACATAAGCATTGGAAAGAAAAACATCTTTGTAACGTTTTACAAAACATCTGTGCACTGAAATTTGTGTCTTCCTTGGAGGAAGATTTTATTCCTTAATAATTTTATGCACATTAATCAATTATACTTTTAGAAGTAAAATGATCTAAAGTTGCTCATCATCAGCTTTGGGAGATAAGGAAGAAATAATGTGCAGCATCTTGGTGGTGTGGGATGGTTCTACAGTATGTCTTCTTTGTGTGTTTCATTATGAAGTATCCTGAAGAAAACAGACTGCAAGACCTCTGAATCCTAAAGATTGGAATTAGATTCTGTTATAAAAAAAAGGCAGACTTTTGTCAAGTATTTGTGTGTGTCTATTTGTGTGTGTGTATGGACTGAAGAGATGCATAAGAAATAGAACCTGCCTACAATATTCAGGTCCTGTTGGGCTCTCAGGGTATGTAAAATTTTTCGCTCTGTGAAATTCATAAAAAAATAGTAAAATGGAAATTCATGGCTCATTCTTTTTTGTAGATGTCTGTGGTGCTTCCTTTTGAAAATTCCAGAATTAACTACCTTTTCAAAAACCAGAATTCCTTCTGCAGCTCTTCTGTTTGATGCATTCATCTACTGCCTCCAGTGATGAATGACTTCTACATAAATGATGTCTACGTTAGCTCTCAAAGATTGTTTCTTTAAAAAAAGGAGTCTTTTATGAAGATAAGGACGTACTTCAAATGTAAAGCTACTGAGAATAGCTTTCCCCTTTAGACATAAGAATTCTGATATGTTAATTAAAATCTTTATGCAAGTTAAATAGTTTGTCTAAAATTGCCTTCACCTTGCTCTACCAGAAACAGATTCCTCAAGAAAAAAAAAGAAAGTCACATTCTGATAATGACTTGGCTAAAATGTTGGTATAAGAAAGATCTTCTCTGTACATTATAGAATCATAGAATCACCAAGGTTGGAAAAGACCTAAAAGATCATCCAGTCCAACCATTCACCTATTACCAATAGCTCCCACTAAAACTCAGTTGGTGACTCCACCACCTCCCTGGGCAGTCCATTCCAGTGCCTGACCACCCTTTCTGAGAAGTAATACTTCCTAATGTCCAGCCTGAATCTCCCCTGCCGTAGCTTGAAACCATTATATGATAACATCAAACATCCAGTGTTTAAAAAAAAAATAAAGTAAAATATTGACAGTTTATTCAAGATCACCTGCTTTTTGTGCAAATATTTTACATAATTCTTTTAAAATTAGAATTCCTATTTACTTGAGTTGCTCATAGTCATCAATTTGCAGTTTGTTGCAGCAGATTTCTGTTTTGTTCATGTGCCAAGGAAGATGTAATTTATTCTGCTGGTTTACTGTTCTATTTACCTTACATTTCTTTTTTAAAATATTTTGATTTATGGATTTTGTCATTTTTTTTAATCACAAAGGTTGCTGATTGAATTTGCCCACAAATGCTGCTTTTTCCTCATTAAGTAATTTAAAATGCACTCAAGTAAGGTTTGTACTTATAGCAAAATATTGTGCAAGGTGCATTCACTTAAATGGGTGACATTAGCTAAGGAAACCATTTGAGTAACACAGAAAAGGAAGCAAAATGAGCTCTGAACTGGCACTTGCCAGGGAAGAAATGAAAGCTGCTCCCTCTCTTCAGTGTGTTTCAGAAAGAGGTGTTTGGGAAGTGAGTCCAGTCATGGAAAAATAATGTCATTCTTCTTGAAATATATTTTGGGTAGTTAAGATCCTTTTTCTCCATCAACATAGTTTATTATTGTGTTACACTTTTAAGTATAAATCTATCCACTTTACCACTTTAGTTCCAAAATTTAGACATGTATAGTCCCTGCTTACCCTCTGGTTCACATCAGAATTGTCACTTGATCACAGTTTGTGGATAGAATCATATCTTCTGTTAATATAATTTTCAATTTCTCAGTGTATAGTCATTGCATTTAAAAAGTAACCTCACTGCTACCTTAACCAAAACAGAAACAAAAACAATTTTTGCTTCCCAAAGTACACACAAGCCTATAATCACAATTTACTTTGCCATATGTGAGCAACAGTGACATGTATGATAGCAGTTATGTAAAATTGTTATTTCTTTATTTCCTACATCTATTTTGTCTATGAAAAATAGGACTGGATCCAAAGCCTGCTCTTCACCATCTGTAGCAGTGTAGCACTTTTTCACTTCATTGGAGAAAAACATGGCTAAAGCTAGAAGCTTGGTCCAACTTAATGGCTACGTCTGTCCTTTCTCAGACTAGATATACTAGAGCACAAATACTATGCACAATCTGCTTCCAAAGATTTACAATTATTCATTACACCTAGTACAGAAATATGCACGATGGTGTCAGTGCAGAAATGTGGTTTTACACCACACTTTGATTTCTATAGAGCAAAATGTATTGAGTTGCTTGCACTGTTTCAACAACCCTCTTATATACATGTTACACCACCTACTGTTTTCTCCAAAGTAGAATGTATTGTGCCACTAGTGGTGTTTCAACAACATTCCTGCATAAAAACTGCAGCAAGAGCTGGCCATCTAGTGGAATAACAATTGCTGCATGCAGTGGACTCTGGTCAAGCAAACATAATGAATGAGCAGGTTTTTTAAGCTGAGGTGTCAATGAAATGAGTATGTTAGTAATAATCACTTGAAGCTTTGGAATCAGCACAGTGTCAAGTCCTGATTACAGAAAGCACATTGATTAATTCAGGTGAATTAAAAAAGTTAGACTGAACAGCCCCATAATAGTTTATAATGAAAATGAACAGAGTTTTGGTGTATCTTAGCACGATTCTCAGGAAGAGGAATAATGATCCATTTCATGTTAATGAAAGGAAGCCTAAAACCTGAGAACAACATCTGGAGTTCGCAAATATTGGCAGCAAGCAGAATAAAATAAAAATAGTAATCATGTTCCCATCCCCCGTGTACACCCAAGTGCTGCAGTAAATTGGTCTATTGTTAGTGCAGGCGGAAAGAAAAGTATTTACATATAATTGTAAAATGAAAAATGCAAACCGTGTCACATACAAATGTAGGTTCTTTGACTTGCAGGTTAATCAGCTCTCTTCCACCCTTAACAGTGATGCTAAGAAAAGGTTCGATTATATTTTCATTTAAGGATGAGAAAATTAAAATATAAACATTATTTAGTCTTATGTCTAGGAAATACAAAATTACAAGCAATTCTGATTAACTATTTAATTGAATCCTGCTTTTAAAAAGTAAATAAAAACCAAGCGACAATTTTTTTTTATGTTCAGTATTAACATTCTGAAGCCAGAAGGATTGGTATTTTCAGTAATGAATTATAACCTTCACCATATGTAGAAGCTCCTGCGAGTGTGACAAAATGATTTCTGGCAGACAGCACAGATAAATCCCTATGAAAGCCAGTCTCACAGAAAGTTTTCATTAATCAAATCTAACTTTTAGGAAATGACTCTCAGCTTCACAAAAAGAGAAAGCCAGCTCTCAGCTTCAAGAATCTATCAGTGTATCATCTGTTGACTTTAACATACAATGTAAAATTAAACATTAACACAGTTCTTTTGTTTTTACTCACTGCCAGCCTTGTGATCTCTACTACAAACAAAAGGCTCTTTAATCTGTATCCTGAAAGACAAGTACCCATAACATAGAATTTTAAATTGTATTTATACCTCTATTAACTCTTTCTAATCTCTCTTTCTATACTAAAAATCACCCTTAGCAGGACTCAAACACTAATCCAAATGAGTTGTTAACAAATCCTTCAGGAAATATTCTATTTTGTTCAAATTCTCACTTTCTGTTTCCTTGGAGTCTGTAATACCATTGGCACGTGAAGACATGTTTTTTCATTTCTCTTCTGTCTTCCCTAAAACACAATAAATGGTAATGGTTTGCTTTGCTTTCCTTTTTCATTCTACTCCTTTTCTGTTGTGAGATCTCAACAGGTTTATAGCCTGATCAATATTTAATGCTTCTCCGTTGCATTACTCAATTTTCCTATTCATTCACTACTTACCTGTTAACAGTTAATTATAGACAAATTCAGAACTGTCTTTGGATTAAGTACACTGTTACTACTGTACCTGAATATTATCATGTCAAGGTCTGTGTTTACATTCTTCTTATTATCCCTCTTTCCATCACTGAATTTATTATCCATTCCTCCGTCTCCAACTAGCCTGAGGTTTCGTTGCTGTTGTTGCTTTCCTAACCAGGTCTGCATATTAAACCCAAACCTTCGATTGACCTCTCCTTCACATTTCTCAGCTTAAAGCGCTTTCTTTCAGCCATAAAACCACTGGTGTCAGAAGGCAATTTTCCTAGATAATCAGATGGAATCCATCCTCGGAAAATTCTCACTTTAATTAATTGTATTCCACTAGATAACTATTTCAAAAACTGCCCTTAGCATTGATCTTGAGCCATCTCTGATCATCACTATGTCATCATCATATTCTGTATGGAGAGCAAAAAAAATCTGGGTGGTCACCAAAACAGGATATAATCTTTTTTAGAAGTAAGTACTGATATTTCTATGTCAGAAATGCATTACACCATGAAACTGCCCTGGAAGTTTAGTACAGTTCCCTGTAGAACAAGAACATTAATTGCTGGTTACATTCATAACCAACAAATAAAGTGTGAACTAACAGGTTGTGCCTTTTGTAAACAAACAAAAACAACAGCAACAACAAACAACAACACAAAAAACTAATTTTCATATATCAAACACAAGACAGATGTGCTGTGATCAATTTCAACTGATGTTAGCTTTTTGTACCTCATTTCATCTATACTCAGTGGTCAATACCTGACCAAAGATTGCCCCAGAAGTTACGCTGAATGACTTGATTATTTTCAGTTTTGCTGTGGAAAAAAATTTTAATAATGCAAGGGTGGATTCTGTTTCTTACTTTTTAAGGAATTATTCCAAAAGAGAAAATTATGTATTTTTGTTTCAACTAGGAAATGACAAAGCAAAGCACGATGTGTAGAAAGAGAGGGCATGAGAGCCATAATGGCCACCATCTTCTGAAAGAAAAAGAAGACTAGCTGTGTGCTACCAAAAGCCAAAGGAATTATTGGAGCCTCAGCAGAGCAAGGAGAGTACAGTACCCCGGCAGTTTTGCAACACTGAATCTAAACTAGATTTCTTCAAAACTGTTGGGAAACGTGCTAAATCCAGGAGTCACTGGGCTAATCCCATGATGCTGTTGCTCAGAAGAATAATTTCCCTAAAAGCTCTTTCATTTCAGATTTACTCTACTGTCCTTCCACTATGTTCAATAAAGCCATTTTCAATCAGCAATTCACTATAACCACTTATGTTAATACAGATTTGACTAGATAGCTTTCGGGACCTCTCAGTTTCTAGGCAGAACTAAAACACATTTTCTTTCCTTAGGCATCCTTTCAAATCTAATTTATATCTGACAAATGAGACAAGAAATCAATAGTATGTAGTATATACTGTATAATGACCTGGAAAGTTCTTAAAATAGTGAAGCTCGATTCAGAATAGGTATTCAGTATTCCGTATACAATTATTTAGCACAGTTTCTAGTTGGCCAAATTCCACTGAAAATGCAATTCTGTACAAAAGGAGGAAACCAAAGGGGATGAATCTGGATGTTCATGCTACTTTGAAGTTGCTTCTGATGATACAGTTGTATACAAATCAGGTTTTATTATGATTTCTCCCATGACATTTAGGAAAACACAAACAAAAATATTGAAGGTTGGAACTATTTAACTTCCAGAAATGCAAAGACTATATTCTGTACGTATACTGCGTGTTACGCATTGTAACATCCGTGCCATTAAGGAGATACCAGCATGAAACAACACTGTGAGTTTATCAGATTTTAATAGGCAAATTTTCTTACCTCTGCTTTGGCATGCGGATGAGTGGCTGTTTATGACATCTCTTACTAAGGCCAAAGAGCTTGTGAACAATTTTCTGTGCCTTGAGAAATAGTTGCTTCATGCTGTTTTCTAGTTGCTCATAGCGACGCTGAAAATTAGAATCCATTGTCCACAAATGCATTACAGTAGATGTGTTCAGAAAATAATTCATAGGCAGCCTTTTCATAAATAATTTGAACTCATCTGAAAAAAACAAAAAGACAAAATTTATTAGGTTTTAATTACGTACTTGTAGTTGGTTTTAGGGTAAAAATGAACTTACTCTTTGGTTATTCTTGAAATTCTAATCTATTCAAATGATCTTCTGCAATTTTAGAACGGAGGCTTTCAAAGTAGAAAGTAAACCATATTTTTTATGATAATATTAGCATAAAAACAGGAAAAGCAATTAAAGCCATAAATATTAAACTGATCTTAAAAGGCAATTCTAGCCCTGTCATTATTTCTCAACCTAGAGAACATAAAGATTGAATAAGAATCAAAGCTACTCACCTTCAAATCTACGGCCTGAAAGTAAAAGCACATTTAAAGATCAGTATACGTTGACCCATATGGAGAAGATGGAAAATGGTCTTAAATGGAGTATATTCCTATACTTAGGAAATTCAAGTAAATATGGTGGCATAGGCCTACTCTTTTTTTAGACTACAATAAGCCATTACAAGTTAGACTTTCAAAAGAAAGAGCTCTTAAGCCACATATTCACTGTGAATTCACACTGTGAATAACCCTCACTATTTGATTTGTTCTGCTAGCTTAGTCCACGTAGCATATATAGGTTGAATCTCATTAACAGAATCTTATTAATCAGCGAGTCTATTTTCATGAACAGTATAATTTACAAGCTGAATTATAAGTTTTGAATCTTAATAAACTTCATTTTAAAAGGGCTCTAATTGGGAGCATCGGGAAATGAGGTGAAGGGGGGAGGAAGGAAAAATAAATACTGCTCTTAAATGTACATATATCCCTTCCAGTTTTCATATTTCAGTACTTTAATTCTGTCTGCCCTTCTGCTGCATTTTACTGCATAGAAGTCACTTATCCTATTGCTTTCACCCTGCCAGTTGCACCTTTTGGGTAGTATATTTTTGAATGCAATCATCCAACAGTCTGAGGCAGCCTCCTGCTTAAAACTGGAGTTGCTCATGATATATAACATTGCTGTAGGTTTAGGTTTCTTTTGGGAGAGGGCTGATTAGAGAAAATGTCTGCTAACACGAAAGAATATTCTACGATAATCAAATCAAGAGGTATGCCTGCTTGGTTTAGTTTAATCTCTTTTTTTCTATTACAGAATATTTTAATAGGAAAAAAAAATGAATATATGCATATATATATATATTTTTATTTTTATTTTTAAGAGGGTAGTAAGAAATTTCTTTCCTAAATGAGCTAGACCAGCCAACCTCCATATTCAGTAGCACATGGGGTCAGGATGAAACAAATCAGGTATTTTCTAGCATAGGATATTCTGTAATGGTTTGCAATTCACCGAAAGATAAATAGTTTTGAAAGACCTTCTGGAAGGTACAAAATGAAAGGGAAGGGGCAAAGAGGGTGATTTAATATTTAATAAAGTGGTTTTAATGATTCATCTGTAATCTCTTTGGCAATGTGTTATTCATTTTCTTGCCATGCCTTCCTCTTTGGATATTAGCCTTATGCTATTTTCTTCTTAAGATCAGTACCACTGCCCCTCTGCTATCTCTGGGTGAAAATTAAGGGAAATGAGGTTATTTTGCTTCTTTCATGAAGTATTTTGAAGTCTAACCCTTAATCTTTGTTGTTATATTTTATTCACCTTCCTAATTTTATCTAAAATATTAGTTCTTAGCCCACATCCAAAAAGACTAAACATCTAACCCCAGGTCTTGTTTTTTTTCTGAAAAAAAATTAAATATTTGGTAAATTTTAGCATACCAAATGAGCAGCGTTTTGTCTCTTGGTGCAGCTCCAGGGAAACAATTCCCAGGTAACAAAGAGACAATTACACCTTAATCTCCCTGCAAAGCACATCCCAGACTTCCTTTCCCTTCAAGGCTTGCACAGCTACTGTGCAAAGGGATTAGGTCTGGCTTGCCTGAAGGAGGCCTACTGGTTTGGGAAAGTCTCCCAACCTCTAAGAGCGCATTTTCAAATTTATTTACCGGTGTTAAAAGTAATAATTAAAAAAAAGAAAAAGAAAAAAAGATAAATAGGGGTGAGTGAGCTGTTTCAAAGTACATCCTTTGGCAAAACTCGGATCTGCAGTTTGTATAAATCATCCAAGCTTTGCTGACTTCAGAGGAGTGTACTAATGCTCTCAGGGAGGATCAGATCCAAAAGTTGCATTCCTGAATACCTGTTTTAACTGCTAACTTTTCCATCCACTTCTGTTCTTCAGAGACACTGATATATTTACTCAGACTCAGGTTCATGATAACAAAAATATATATACATCCCAGAGTAGAGAACATACCCAGAATATGCCTTTTCAATTTTCATATTTGTGTAATAACCTATGAACCACTGTCAATTTGTTGTCCTTTGCAAGCTTTACAGCTAACAACTAATCAGATGCAGTGTTCAGACATGATAAGGAAGGTTTTCAGTCTTTAACTTGCAGTGCAAATGCATTTCCAATAAGAAAGTGCTTCTTTTTACCCTGTAATAAACATCATCCTTGACTATCCCTGTGCCTTGAATGATCATGCTAATGAGCACCACACTGCAGGTAAAAGAGAGACAGAGATAAAATAAGCAGGGTTACATAGCACCTTCTGAAAAAAAAAAAAAAAAAAAAAAAAAAAAAAAACAAGAAAAAAAAAAGGAAAGATAATGCACTCATATCTTAAACAGACACATTTCATGATCTGTGAAACTACAACACGAACTCCTACCACTGAGAGATGATTAAACTATTACACTCTAATCAACACATTATACCAGCCATTCGTGAAGATTAACAGCTAGTACTACAGTGCTGGGAGGCATAGAAATTGATGGTATTAAAACATGATACTTGATACAACATATGATAAGATTTCAGTACTTTCTTATTTTTCATTGCTAGATATCAAGTGCACATGTCATACAATTTTTCATACTAGTCCCTAACTTCAAATACTGAGAAAAATATAATACACAGTGATTGATCAAATAAGTTTACTTTACTTTCCAGTTATCAATGGCTACGTTTATTTTTCACCTTCCCTTACTGCAAGCTTTATCTTCCACATGTTAGTAGTGAGTAGACTGAAATGGCATACCATATTTCAGCAGCAAAAAATAAATGTAAAATATCACAATGGAAGTAAACATTACTGTAGAGTCAGATGCATATCAGACACATTTAGGCTGTAATAAATACCTAGAACTACTTAGCTTGTAACTTGGATTCTCAGTGTTATTCGGTATAGGAGCAGGGCACAGTACTGAATACACTGATTGGTATTCTGCAGACAGAGCCAGAGAAGACCAGAAAAATGCAACGAGTCTCATCAAAAGATCTGACAATTCCCTGTAACAACGGGAAAATAAACAAAAAGGTGCCTGCTCTCTGTGTTGGGAGGAGAGCAGGACCCTTGAGACCTTTGCTCTAAATGTTTTGCATATCCCTGATATTTTGAATTACAAGACCTATACCAGACAATTCATGCACACAAGACCATAGCACACTTCGGGTTTTACTTCAGCTGAAGCCAAGTGGGTTTTTTGGAACTTTTGCAGAATATCAAAATGTTCCGTGCAAGTGTGTTTATTAATATCCTTTTTGGAGTATCTTTGTAAGCATCATGGAAGTCAATGCAATTATCCCAGCTGGGGAATCTGCAATGTAATGCTTGCATAACATGTCACATAATATCAATGCACTTTCTTCTCCCTTTCTTCTGTTGCATAAATGGAACAAATCCAATTACTGTTCCTAAATTTTTCTTTTAAATAAGAGCTGCTGTTTACCCTATCAATATAAAAGTGATTCTCTCTAGTCTGTATGGGATTAGAAACACAGCAATTTTCTCCTCACAGCCCAAGGCGCACTCTGTGCAAAGTCTGCGAACAATCTTTGCTTCTGCTAAGAGAATAACACTCATAGGTGGGTGCAGGAGGGTGCAAAACTATAGCTCATTCCAGCTTCTCCTGGTGAGCTGCTGGTGGGCCTCCTCATTACCTTGGCATCTCCCTGGTTCAGAAATGCCCTTTGTGCAGCATGCCTTCCTGTGTTCCTCTTCTGATGCAACTTGAGGCCATTTCTTGTTGTTCTACTGCCTGTTAACTGGGAGACAGATGAGAACCACCCCTGCCTCGCTACATTTCAGGTTGGTATATAGAGCAATGAGGCCTCCCCTGAGACTCTTTTTCTCTAGTCCAAATAATCTCAGTTCTCTCAGCTGCTCCCCATTGTACTTGTGCTCCTGACCCTTCATGATTTTCTTGCCCTTCTCTTGACACTCTCCAGGGCTTCAATGTCAGTCTTGTAGTGAGGAGCCCAAAACTAAACACAGCATTTGAGGTGAGGCCTCACCACTGCCAGGTACAAAGGGATGTTCACCTCCCTAGTCCTGCTGGCCACACTATTTCTGATATAGGATGGAATGCTGTTGGCATTCTTGACCACTTGAGCACATTGATGTGTCATATTCAACACATAATCCCAGGTCCATTGCTGCCAGATGGCTTTGCAGTCAAATTACAACATAAAGTTTCAGGAAATACATATTTCTGTTTAATTGTGGATCGTACAGTCTAATCCAATCCTAAATTAATTTCCTTTTTTTTTTTTTTTTTTTTTTTTTTTCCTTCTAAATAAGCATTCAAATCCGCAAAAAGAAATTAACTGAACAATTATTAATTGAACAAAACCAGCCTGAAAATAAATGAAAAACTGTTTTGACTGGCCAGTTTAAGTGTTCATTATTTACTGACACACTGCTTGAGATGGGTTTATGGATATGAATTTGGACTGTTGCATTTTTTCCATTATCAAAGCCCAAGAAAAGCCTGTATGTAGGAGAAAACCACTTTGTATATCATATCATTATGTCAAAATTTACCACTAGATAGCAATTGAAATGGGCTATTTTATCATTTCTCTAAATGACACTTTAATGATACATTTTCTTCCTTATTTATCCAAGAATAATAATAAAAAAGTCTGACAATCTTTATAGTGAATAAAATGTTGTGTGTTCATTAGCTTGAATGACAGCATTTCCAACACTTAAACCTTGTCTGTAAAATCTATGCAGTTGTCATTTATATATATCTTCTTTTTCTATAGAGCTTAACACTTGTTCTAAAGGTACTGCAATTCTACCATCGCAGTCTTGAATTGTGTAATGCTACATAACCAAAAACTGTTAACACTTTTCAACTAACAAAACATGATAATAGGTTCATGGCAAATTGTCAAAAGTCTACTAGTCCTGTACAAATCTGTGTGATGGTACATCTAGTTTTACACACCAGTTCAAACGAGAGTGATTCATACAAATTTGCTCAAGTGAATTCATGCTCTATGTAGCTTTGATTTATGAAGAACGTTACTTGTAAAAGACCACGAATCTTCACAGGCCACTGCTACTTTGGGAAGCCATTTATCTTCTTAAACCATAAGAATAGGATCAGTGGATTCACAACACTGCAGTGAGGGAAGCTGTCCCTCCCTATCTCTGCTGTTCTAACAATGTTTTATTGCTGTGACCTTGTGCACAGTTCCGACTTATTTTATTTACTTCATGTGTTGAATGCACCTGAGCAGACATATCGGTGGATTATGTTTCTCCCCCTTTTTATTATTATTCTTGTCACAGTAACCTTGCATTATACATTTCTGTGCAAACTCAGTAGGATGAAGAAGACATGGCTTGGGCCTATCCTCACCCCCTACAGACATGTAGTCCCTCCTGATGTCTCCAGGTCTCCTGTGGCAGCATGGTTGGTGCTGGCATGAATGAGTAACAAAAGGTAACAATCTAAGCTGAGCCAAAAGAGCTTTAGCAATTTCCCCTCAATATTCTCTAACATTTTGTAGATAACACTTCAGCTCCGCTACATCTCAGCTGTCTTTTCTGTTTAAATTGCCAGTTCTTTAGAGAAGAGCCTGAGTCTTATTGTATCTTTACAGGGCAATACTTTGCCCAATAGGCTGCAAATTTAATTGTTGCCATGTAACATGAATAATAATCTTAAATTTTCTTGTAATTCAGGCAACTACATCTTGCTTGGAGTCCATAGTTGTAACTGCAATTAGCTTGAGAAGCAAGACTTACCTGACAAGAACAGTCTCCTAAGTCCCAACTGCTTACCACATTTTTTAATAAAATAGGAATATATGCAAAAGGAAAAAAAAAAAAAAAAAAAAAAAAAAAAAAAAAAAAAAAGAAGAAGAAAAAAGAAAAGAAAAGAAAAGAAAAGAAAAGAAAAGAAAAGAAAAGAAAAGAAAAGAAAAGAAAAGAAAAGAAAAGAAAAGAAAAGAAAAGAAAAGAAAAGAAAAGAAAAGAAAAGAAAAAAAAAAGAAATTGACTCTAACAATACGACCATGGTAATATCATTTCTTTCCCATAATAATGCTTTTAATTGTAATCAGGGCATAAAATATTACAGCAAGTCAAGTACCAGTGTCAGCTGTAAATTGAAACCTCAAACCACAAAGCTAGTAGTTGGAGGGAATAAAAAGCAATAGGGTCTACAGTTCAAAGTGCTGGATGTGGTTGCTGTTCAATGAAATGCTACCTCAATATTGTGTAGATATTCTTAAAGAGATTTGTAAAATATATATGCTTTCTAAAATAGACCACTGTGATTCATAAGACTGTAGAAAACAAAGTACTAAAACAAACAGCTGTGTTTCAAGAAATCTATCTTTAAAAATAACAGAATTGAAGGAAACCTGAGATTTCAGCTTAAAATCAACTTATTTCTTCATAGAAAACACAATAAAAGTGAACTTTTTTTCTTTCTTATATATATATTTTTTCCCATCTATGATAAATCAGCACTCCCCCTAATTAAGGCATTTCTCCAAAGTAAATGAATTCTCTTCTGAACTTTCTGAAGGAGAAAGAGAAGAAAAGATATGTGTGTTCTCTGTAAATATAGACTGTGTATGAAGGAGGACAGGAGCTCAGCATTTAATACTGGAGAGGCAGTCTGAACAAGTACAATCTAGCTGCCCTGCAAGCACCATGGAAAGCAAATTTCTATGATTCTCATAGTGGGTTGTTTTTCCTTTTCCTTCTCCCCTCTTCATTTCCATTTCCTTTTCACTTCCTTTCCATTTCCTTTTCCCTTTCCTTTTCCATTTCCCTTTCATGTTCCCTTTTTCCCCTGTTGGCTTTGTTGTTTTTTTTTTGAAAACTGCTGCAAGGGTAGTTCCTCTAAACTGTAGGCCTTCTAAGGAGGAAAGCACTGGGAAAAATGTCAATGCAGCTGAAGGTGGGATTGCTGAATAGATATTCTCTGATCCTTTGTTAGTATATAATTTCTTAGGAACAAGGAAAGCCCAGGTACTCCTTTCACATTCCCTTCTTGGTGTATAAATGAAAAGGAAAATCGTATGGAGTTAAACATAGCAGTTTTTTGATCACTTCAATATTTATTCAGTTATAGTAATGTTTCTGGAGCATGGCCATTCTACTTTCTATCTAGTGCTACTACTGCTATCATTCCATAGCACTGTAAATGCATATAATGCCTAGGATATATTTCTCATGTGTAGATTTAGGTGTAATCTCTGCCACCTCAAAAGCTAATTTTGTTGTTCCTGGTCATATTGATAACTCCTACAGTTTAAATACTGAACAAAGCAAGTAAACACTCAATATGTCACAGAAAGATAGTTCAAGAAGAGAAATAAATGAAACAGAAAATATTCTTGTAAAACACACTGAAGTAAATAACCAGTGTCGAGCTTTTACAAGAGAAGATTTAAGAATCCATGAGTCAGAACAGACAGCATTGCTCTGGAAGAAAAGTGGGACCATTGAGTTACATCCTTCTTAATAAAGAAAGTCCAAAGCTGCCAAGGCAGATTGGAATTCCACCAGGAATGAGTCTGTCACCAGCTCTGAAGAGAACTACATTATGTCTGGTACATAATGGACATAAGTAGAATTATATTAGATCAAGCCTTCTGCTCCTCCTTTTATTATAGTATCATCACAGTGTTTAAAGTGTCTGTGAATTCAATGCGGTGTGAATCTTTAATAAATTGATTTGTCAGGTGCTGCTTTAGCAGGAGGCATATAATGCTCTTAGGTTTGATCCTGAGGCTATTATATTGCCAGGATTTGATTGGCTGCACCTTCTTCTTTGGAATCAAAGAAGGACAATTTAGATACTAGCTCTCAGAAGAAATTCTGCACATCACATCTGCTCATTTTATTAAAACAGTGACACCTCCACAGGGGTGAGGTGACAAGTATTGGTCACAGAAGGAGCGACAGCTTGGTATATCTGTTCTTACTATCGATTAAACTTCCTGACAATCACATAGGGAAGTTAATTACTGGGAAGCAAATTAACACCTTTGCAAGATAATAGAGAAAACAATAATTATGTTAAGAACTCAGGAGGCTAAATTTTCTTGGCCTTGAGCCTGAAGCTATGAACACCATTTAAAAAAAAAATACAACAACAACACTGCTCTACTGCTCTGGGGTAAATAGTTTGAACCACATTGACTGAAGACTTTATTCTCAGTGATTAAAAAACACCTTCACCTGCCGGTGAGATTTTTCAGGCATTTCACAAGGAATCTTTCAATTAAGATTTCACACGAGATTCACTTTTTATCACTGCTGGTCTATTCTTGTCGACAGAGAGGCAGACTATGCTACTTGCATGATCGGTGCAATTACACCTCATATGTGCCTTGTAAAAAGAAATTACAAGGTCCACTCGATAGATACATCCTCTTTTCTGAATCAATAAAAATGAGGTTTCTGAGCAAGTAAGATTAAATCTGTTGCCTTTATAAACAGAACAAACCATTCAGCATTCAGTTTTATTTTTAGGTTTAATTTTTGTAGCTTATTCTACAAGCATATTAGCTAAGATACAGAAACTAGAAAAGCAATAATGTATCACCAGACCACAGCAAGAGAGAACTTTGAATGCAAATTGTCTTCAAATAGCAGTGAAAGATTCTAAATGTACTATCTGTCTGTAATGTAAAATCAAACCTACACAGCTCAAAATATTCTTTATGAACTGGAATCTCAACACAAAGACTGAAAGCTAGTCTTGGAAGTTTTCTTCTCTTATAATAGCAAGAAGTTTCTTCTGATCAGAATGTATATATTGCAAGCTCTAAGGTTGACATGACATACCTAAATAAAAGGAATTTATCTTCATCCCTTGTTCTCAATTTTAGTAAATTGGACCAGGTGTAAAAGAGACACTTAGCACCTCGATTATATTTTAAAATGTTTATCTTAGAACACAGATTATCTCTCTCTTTTAAAATTTTATTTATTTATTTATTTTAATTGAAAGAACAGTTATGGAGAACCATGATGAATTTACTACCATGGTGAATTTACACAGTGATTAATATGTAGTCTGTAACAAACTTAAAGCATCATCATGGTAGTATCCACATAAGTTATTGTGGGCTTTGTTTGGATCTAAGGGCTGCCATTACAACTGGTAATAAGAGAGAGCCAGAAACCCAGCTGAACTATACACAATGTAGTAAAAACTTCAGGCTTGGCAGCTGAGAAAAATTACTCTTTTTACTTGTCAGCTAGATTACTTTGATTTGAAGGTAGCAAAAAGCAATAAAAAGGCGTCCCAGAATGCCCATTTTTCTAAAGCAGTTTTAGTACGAACTTGTGCCAGAGGTATAGCAAAAAACAGTGGCTTATTGGGATGGCAAACAAAATTATGTTAGAATTTTCTGATTAAATAAGGAGATTGCTAAACATCAGTCTAAATTCAGACTTTCTAGAGTCATCCATCAGAAAGAATCTGACACACTACAGTCAAAGTTAAAGTGCTTGTCAATGAAGAGAAAATAAAAGAGTGAACTGAAACTGGTTGCATTCCTTAATGCACTACTGGGAGATGACAGTATAGTTCAAAATTAAGATGATTTCACAATTTCAGCTGACAGCATTTTATGAGGAAAAATAAAAGAATAAAATAAAAAAGGAAAGAAAATAAAATGCAAACTTATTTTCTCAGGATCTACTTTCTTTTATACTAGGATTCACATATTTTTCATGAAGATTTGGATTTGTCATTGGCTCTCATCATACGAATTCTGTCAAGCAGATGTCTAAGATTTCCATCTTCAACACTACATGCTCAGATTCAACTTCATATTTTGTTTAACTGGATGTTTATTTCAGACTGTTTAAACAGTCTGTTATATTCCACTATATATATATATATAAATTCTTTTAGCACATTAACTAACTTTGATGGCTCTGGCTACTTCAGCTATTTTTCACATTGTTATTCAAAATGACTGAAAGTATAAAAATCAGCAAGTGGATGACATCTAAGAGTATCTCTGTCCAAGAATAACGATTCTGAAATTCTCTTCCTTGAGAAACAGATATCTGAGTACATTTTGAGATCAGTTGTTATTATTTGCTATGGTTGCATTTACTGTGTGATTTTCATACGTAGTCCCAGACTTTGTTAACGAAAATAAAATAAAAATCATGCTGCCAATCAGTGGAAAATCCTTAAGGATAACTGGGTGTGAACTGACTTCTCCTCTGAGCATCTGCACTTCCACACTGGCAAACTGTAAAGTCAGTCTTGATTTTACCATCTGACAGTATTTTACAATTCCTCACAGGCTCAATGTTGAAAACCACCTTCGCTTCATCTTTTGCTTCTTCCAAGCATTAGAACAGTTCCAAAGCCTGGAGTCAGCACACATTGCTGTTTTGTAAAGGGGTGTAGCACAGCCACAAATGGACAGTAGAACTCTTAGAAAGTCTTAACTCTACTGACTCAGATGCCTATAGAGCAAGACTACCATCAATCTCAAATGCAGTGCATGAATTGAAAGGCACTGAATGAATGAATTCAAATTCTCTCTTTTAGTAGTATACAGTAAAAATGTTGACCAAGTTTGCATAGAGTTTCAATTAACTAACGTCTACTTTAAGATCAGAGTGAGACTAACTCTTCACTTTCTCAAATACCATTTATTGGTTCTATGGTGATGAGTTTTGTAAAATTACATTTGCATATCTGTGGGGAAAAAAAGGAAGGAGCCTTTTCTTTTTCAAAGTAAGCATTTACGGTATATTTATATTTCATACAGGGAAAAGGAAGGATCTGAAGTAGAAGACATTTCTGAAAGTGTTGCATCAAACTATGGTGGTTTCTATGATATTTTGCATTTCTATGATATTTTGCAATTTTGAAGGTGGAGATAAAAAATTAATGACAGTTTTAAATGGATAATTCAAGGCAGAACATGGTGCAGATGATGTATCCTATTATTTTGTGTAGATTTTATACAGAAGTAATTACATAAGATGAAAATGCTCCCCCCAGAAAAGAATGAGACATCTGAACTTCTTCTGTGGTGTTACTGACTTTTAATTCCATAATAAGCTTATCTCCTCCTCTATGAGAATGTGCTTTTTTTCAACTCTTTAAATCCAATTCTTTTATACAAGGGATGTGGGGAATGTTATTAATTCAAATAAGAAGAAAACTGTAATAAAACTGAGAAACAGGAGTGTAAAGTCTCAAAAGTAATCTATGCTGATGCAACAATATATATATTAAAAAAACGGATGGCTTTGAAGGTAGAGCTATACATTAACTGAGGATTTACGTTTTGATTCATAGGTGAAAAATGTGGATTTATTTTTCAGATTGTTTTAAATCAGTACATGTAAAGGTTAGCTAATGCTCAATAGCAAGACATTTGTAAGTTGTTTTGGAATTATGATATGCACTGGGTATGAAGTCCAGACCCAGGGAATCCAGGACTCAGGAAGAATGAAAATGCAAAGTAAATTCAGTTCAGTGAGTACTCTGAAATCAAAGCAATGATGGAGAAGTTAGAAATACTGAAAAAGTATTTTCAGCATATATTAGTTTGAGAGTTAGTATCAATTACTCTTGACTGCAATTATACCACTTTTACTTTCTGTGATAATTAAACATATTGTTTAATTTATCTATAGGGCAGAGGTATTAGAAGAGTGACTGAGAAAATTCTATATTTTGAGAATCTGTTTTAAGAAGTCTGTTTTTTAAAGCTGTAGAAGGATAAATTCCAAAATATTTACAATATAACTTTTGATGCTTAATTATGTCTGTGAAGATACACGGATTGTGGCATAAAGAATTTTTTTGTGCAGTGCGCCAATGTCTTCAAGGCCCTAGATGGCCCTATTTCTGATCTGTTTAAACTGATACCTAACATTTAAGTACACGATTCTAATCTATGAAGTTACTGCACTACAACTGATTAAATTAAGCACCTTTTTCAGTACTTCCCTGAATCCGCTTAAAGTCTAACTATGACAACAAGATTCTCTCCAATATGTGGTAGGCATGCTATTTTCTTCCACAGTATTTTGTGCTTGTACTGAATGCTTGAAAGAATAAATTTTCAACTTCAAAGCACGTTATTTTAAAATAAGCTCCAAAATATTTGTTGCACATCTTCTTATTCAATGCCTTTCAAGGAATTATTCCAAAAAAGATTTTCTTGCCTATGAGGGGAAAAAAAAAAAAAATCAACTGGCCAGAACTTGGGGCATATACGACAACTAGGGAGAAAGTGGTCATTTAGAATGAGATATGTGAAAATAAAGACTTGGAATGAAGATTTTACTTCTGTGGGGCAAAAAATGCAGGAATTCTCATTCATGTTACTGAGGAAGGAAGGAAGGAAGGAAGGAAGGAAGGAAGGAAGGAAGGAAGGAAGGAAGGAAGGAAGGAAGGAAGGAAGGAAGGAAGGAAGGAAGGAAGGAAGGAAGGAAGGAAGGAAGGAAGGAAGGAAGGAAGGAAGGAAGGAAGGAAGGAAGGAAGGAAGGAAGGAAGGAAGGAAGGAAGGAAGGAAGGAAGGAAGGAAGGAAGGAAGGAAGGAAGGAAGGAAGGAAGGAAGGAAGGAAGGAAGGAAGGAAGGAAGGAAGATGGCTTGAGCAACTCCCATCATCCATATCATTATTAATGGTGTTTTGTTTTTGTTTTTGGTGTTGTTACTTTTTTTTTGCCTTAAATACAATGAGAGGAAGTTGGACTACTACAGATTTCTTTAGGTAGATCATCTTAAAATAAAATTGCTGTAATTTTAATTGTTTGAGTGAAGTGGCTAGATTTCCAAAGGTACTCAGCATCCAGCCACACCGGGATCTTGGTACAATGCATGATCGTGCCCTTGCTATCAGAATCCAGAGCCAGTTCATGGGTATTCATACTTCCATGCAATTTAGAGCAGTGGGTCATAATTCCTATGAAATGCTCACTTGTTGGTTAGAGATTGACAGGGATGTGTGTCATCTATGTAAGGACTGCAGCACTTCAGCCTAACATGAATGGGTTTGATGTTCTGGGATCTCACTGAAACCGATATCTGATAAGAGGTCAAGCAGAGACTATCTAGATGTCTTTTTAGTACACCAGTTCTTGTAAAAAGCTGGTTTCATGCAGATAAGAGGATAAAAGAAACTCTGATTCCATTAGAGGTGATATTTTTGTGGTCAAGCATTAGGTGATATGCTGTAAGAACACAGATTCTTGGAATAATGTTTTCAAAGAACTTTGTTAACACATTAATTCAGCCAAAGGCCTTGAGAAACTAATGAAATCTGTTAATAAATGTTGAACAGCTTTAGGATAGATTTTCAATAAGGAAACAGCTGCTTATCTTGAAAAGGTAGTAGCTAAGTCTGAAGGCCAGAAGATATGATAAGGAATAAGCAGATGGCTCAGAGTAAACAGTTTTAAGTAGCTCTTGTCATTTCCTTGAGAAAACATAGAGCATATCTCAACATTACAAAATTATATGAAACTCACTGAGGTAATAGTGATCAAGTATATATTTCTGGAGGATAAGGAGAGACATGAAAAAGCCAGCAAAATGTAAGATAACTAAAATAATGCTTTATGTTCTCTGAAATGAGGTTTGAGTTGTTAAAAGATGTCAGAAAAAATAATAAAAGCAATATAATCTGTAAATCTGCATGTAACAAACATGAATGCTGAACAGGAACTGTGTTTGCTTATCTAATCTCTATTGTTCATAGTCACTACTAGCAAACCCATACTGTAGACCAGGGTCATTATATAAGAAAAACAGGAAGAAATCTTTCATATAATGCATGCTTTCATTTCACCCAATTTTGAATTAATCTTCTAAGTACATGTATGTATAGATGAGTTGTACCAAACTGTTATGTTTATTCAGTTTTAATTGTAGTGTATAGAATTTCTGACCTTTTAACTATGTAGACACAATTTTCTTTTGTATCTCCTGATTTAAAAGGCAATGTAATATTGTAAACCTGATAATTGGGAAGAGAGCAGTAAACCCTAGAAAAAAAAATGATTCTGTGCTTTTCTTTTTCTCTTTCTTCCTTTCTTCATTTCTTTTTCTCTTCCCTTTCTTCCTCTCCTTTCTCTCCTTCCTTCCATCTTTCCTTTCTTTCTTTCCTTTCTATCCTTCTCTTTTTCTTTCAGTTTAAGTGGAGAGTTTCAAATACACACTAAAAGTAGCCACCTCTTAATTTTAAACGGGATCTAAGTATTAAAAATCTAACATTTCTCACTTTTAAAAATCTGATCCTATTGTTGTTTTATCTTGAACAGATGGAAGAAAAGATAACATTGACTATAAACAAGCAATTTTAAATAGAATATTTACTTCCTCTTCAGGCTTGATTCTGTGGACAGATAATGTGCAGGATCACAAGTGAACATAGTAAGTTTTAAAGCTTTTCGTATGGGGACAAAATTTTTCCCTATATTCAAGTAATTAATAATTGGAAAACATAACAGATATAGGGACTTTTGAAATTCTTGAATTAAGAAATTAATCTTTAAGAGCATCACAAATGTAAATAAATAAAGGTACACTGGTAATGTACTGTGCACAGTTAAGTACTGCACGGATATTTCTTCTTCACACCTGTATTCTTCCCATGATCACAGAGGTAATGTTCCCCCTCTCTGCCATTTACTCATTCTCTTTCTCCCATACAACTTAATTCAAATAGCAATTTCTGCTTTTTTGGTACTTCCTCTCTTTCTCACCCATTTCTTTTTTCTTCACAATTTTTCCCAGGTCTGCTGAGCTCTCCTTACTTTTCCCACCATCTGGTTAGACAGCTGTTACTTATATTACTGAATGAAAACAGTTGTTCAGAAGCTGATTTTACCTGAGGATCCCTGCAGAACAGAAAGTTCTGATGAACAGGACAGGTGAAATGATGTATGAAACAAATCTCAGTGCTTTAGAGAAAACTGATGCGGCACAGAAGTGCTGTAGAAGCGGATAGGCCCAGTTGAAGCAGAAATCATACAAAGAAACAAGTTGCCAGCTACAGTGGGTTGAACTATTAACTCCTTGGTAAATCAAGGGCAGGCTGTGCCCAACATGTCAGGTTCATAGCACCTCTGGAGGGATGGGATGGAAAGGAAGTACAAGAGAAACACCGACCCAGCACAGAAAAAATGGATGTGAAATGAAGCAGCTGTTTCAGCTGCATTGCAGTGCAAAAATTCAGAATACCTTTTCAGAGTACATACAGCCTGACTTTGTTTCTGGTTTGTTCTGCTTTCTGACTCCTCCAGTAGAATTCTCCTTTCAAAAGGGAGTGAGTCCTCATAGCCCTGGACTCCACAAAGTAAAGCACGTGAATTTTCAATACAGCCTGCTTACAGTCTGATGTACTTACCCAGACTGATCATCATGAGGTGAGGATAGCAATTCTTATCAGAATAATTAAGACTGACATCCAGGATGCATTTAAGAATATGTTTAGCTTTAGATCTATTAACCATTCTGGTGACTTCAGATGTAGTCTGTTGCATAAATAGGTTTTATAAGACACAGTCAAACAGACAAAAATCTCATAAAGCATCTCACCGGACTCTTCAAATTCACTGTTATATGCATTCCAGGTTTCACTTATGCGGAGCAGGTTTTCTTCCATGGCTTGAATGTCCATGTAGGGACAATTGCACTCAGGGAATTTGGGACCACACTGACACCAGCAATCATTGTCCTTGCAGATGAACTCTCCCTCTGAATTGCAGGCAATATAGCTCAGAGCTGCCTGGACAAAATGTTCTTGCAGATACTCAGGCAGGATGACCTGAAGACCTTAAGGAAATAGAATAAGTATTATGTTATTAAACTCAAAAGAATACTCAAGCAAAGCAGATTCCTGTAGTTACATAAGATGTTTAAAAAATTATAAACAAAATAGAGTTAAGTTAAATAATCTATAAAAAGAAAAAATACAGGAAAATTTATATATCTTCCTACCATTTGCAGCATGTCATAAATTTCATTGCCTAATAATTCATTTAATATATACATAGGTTGCTCTGAAAGTAATGCCTCCTTTATTTCCATGTAAAGTACAACAGCTATAACACTATTTGACAGAGCAAATTCTCAGCTACAAAACACTTTTAAAACACAATCACCACCATTAGCAATTCATTTTCACCAGCAATGAACAAGAGTCTGCACGCTACATTCATAAAAAGCACAGCATCTGTACGAGTGGAGGTAATTCACTGTTTCACAGCTGCTACCAGTTGCCCAGGCACGCTGTGGTTGAACAACAACAAGATTGGAAGTGTGCTCCACAGTCTTCAAACAAGGCCTGCATTTATCATTTTGCAAGAGAAAGGCTGTCTTTTCCTCTGGCCTCACCTTGGAAGTTCCAGCTTTCAGCTTAGTCAGCGTCAGAATGTAGCAGTCAGAGTTAATGACTTCCCCGGGTTCTGATAAATCCAGAATGATCACTCCTCTATCTCAAAACACGGTGCACATTGCTTCCCACTGAGTGTTGCACCTTGAACTTTTTATTCGATTGGGAATTCAACTCAGCACTCCATGGACTGTCATTTTGACTTCAGCTCATAATGGTGACACCTGGTCTCATCAGTGCTAATGATGCAATCCAGGAATAGGTCACTTTCTGCCTCATATTGGTTCAGTAGGTCCTGACAGACTTGCATGCAACATTCTTTCTGTTCTTGTGTGCACATTTGTGGGACTCAACTGGTGCAAACTTTGCAATATTCCAATACTGCCACTATGCTTTCCAATTTATTTCACCCCTGTACAAAGTTTTTTGGACATAATCCACCAAGTTATACACGAGTTGATTGAGATTCTCCCCATTTTGGGTGTGAGAGCTGTGCTTTACTGTTCAGAACTTTCACACAGCTATCACAACTGCTGAACCACACAACCCACCCTTCACTGCACTCACAACTACTGTTCAGTCCCCATCAACACTCAGCAAACATCAGTGAATATCAACTAGTTCCATTTTTTCTGCACAAGGAATTCAGTTCCACACTTGTGCTTCCTATGCACTTCCATATCTGACCCCTGCAAGACTCCTCTGCTGCCACCTGTTTCTCAGCCACAAAATGTCACAGAATATCTGTGGGAAGGTTCAGCCTTTACTGCTATACCACAATCGTTAGCCTCTGACATTGTGGGCCAACGTAATAAAATAGGAGGCATTACTTTTGGAGAAACCTTCATATATCTTACACTGTTGTCTTAGTATGGAACATTCATTCAAATAGCTACTATCGTGTATTCCTCAAATCATATACTAAAGTATTTCCTTCTAGAGGGATGGTCAAAAACAGAAATGGTGGATTACAACTTCTCCCTAATAAGAGACTGAATGAAGAGCCTCAGATGTAAGAAGTTTTCAGTATGGAAACCTGCAGATAAATTATGGTCCTTATACTGGAAGCTAATGCAAATTTTGAGAGTGTTGAAGGGAAATCAGCATTGAAGACAGCAATGGTGAAAGTAAGGAAGCTGTACAAGGAGGAAAAAAAAGATCTGAAGGTAAACATTGGACTTATTTCCCATGTTGGCTTTGACACAAGTAGGTATACCTGAAATACACATATTTTCAAATTACTCTAGTTCTCCATGCTTCTGCAGACCCAAGCTAAGACTTGGAAAATAGAGCTGGAAGGAATTTTAGGAAAATAAAGTTAGCCTTATATTTCATTTCTAAACATTGACATATAACAGCCTTTTTTACCAGGTGTTTTACAAATATATGTGTACAGTGATTCCATATGAAGTGTAACTATGTCATTTTGTGCAAAATCAAATACAGAACAGCTTTGCTATTGATTTTTTGGGTGTATGGATTTATAAAGTGGTTTACTCCTATTTCATCTGCCAGTACCTCAAGCAGACCTTGCAGGATGGGACCTGATCCATCACTACTGAAAGTCCTCTAACTGCAGCATGCATTGGAACTAGCTAAAACCAGCTGCTTTCAAATAGATGCCTCCTCTCCTAAGGGATTTCAAATTGCTAAGAGACAGTCTGCTGGATATTCTGGGTAAGTATATAAAATCCTGAGAAAAAGAAGTCATTCTTAATTCTAGAAAGGTTTAGCATAGAGAAGGGAATTATGTTTGTTGCTCAAAATCCTTCTGCTGTGTCTCAGATCCCTTTGCAGGGCATTTCCATGCTTTACCATGCCATGACATGTAGAGGTCTTGCAAAAACATATGTTGTACTCAGGTATCAAAATAAAAAACATTAGCATATTGTTGACCAGAAGTTTATTCATCTGAAAAAATTGACCATTATTAACACAATTGCAATGATAAGAATGTGTTATGTTATATGGAAACCTGTAACTATCAGTTCTTTGGCTACAACAGTCCAAATACATGAACAAAACCAACCATACAGTGAAGTACATTGTAAATTTCGATTTGTTAGTTGTGATTATATTCTGGATTAAAAATATTCTCTCTGGAAACAGTGGAGCCTATTTCTCAGTATATTGGTTATCTGTGATGTATGTTTTTCTTACACGGGCACTTGGACAATTTCTTGAAGATTTATTCCTACATATTAGGTAAATAAAATATATCTATAACAGTAATTTTATCATCTTCCCAGATAGAAAACCATGTTATAGATGCATGACAATATTACTAAAAGCTGGTCTGCTTGTGCCTTTCTCTGCCTTATATCAAAACATGTAAAACTCTTGCTACCCCAGTGTACTTTTTCAGTATACAAGTGTATTTATGAAAAAACTTAGAATTCTGATAGAAAAAAAGAAAGCCCAAATAAGCAGTCCTGTCTTGTTCAATTCCTATATGATAAGCATGAAATAGTTTTAGCAGTTGTGTTACTACATTTCTCATGACAATCTAATGGCATGTGTCAAACAGTTCTCCGACTGAAGCAAAGATAAATTTTAACTGACAAGCATCATGCAAATTCTGGAGATCTTTTAAAATAGCAAATGATTTATGGATGCATTTTATTCACTGCATTCCAGTGAAAATGACAAGTTCTTCTAAGAAAATACATATGTTTTTGGAGAAATTGTGCCTTTTAAACTTTTCTCACCTAACGGAAAGGGAAAGGAAGAAAAAAACACGGATGTACTAAACAAGGTTATCTTTCCCTAGCAGCCGGTCTTAATAATCAGTAACAACTTCACACTGTACATCCAAGTCATGTATGAACCAATATCAATAACTTTTACAACTTGAGATAACTGTTTAATTAAGACTCATCTCTTCTGTCCTTGTGTACAGTTAGGCATAAACATATAAATTATAGAGAATTCAGTCTGTTCTCACAGCAGTAACAGAAAGTTGCTCATGTTGCATTTGTGTAACTGAAAATGGACAAACAAAAAATAAGACAATTACTAGAGGCTCACTTTCAATAACATTTAGGTCTGCAGTCCAGGATATGAACTTACTGGAATTTATTAAAAATGAGTCAGAAGTGATACCATTTTACACATTTTTCTGTTGAGTGAGATGTCTAACCTTATGGGTTTCCTTTAAGTCCCGGAGGGGCCTTTATACTTTGCATTACTCAAGGACCTTGCAAATCTATGCCCTGTTCCTCTGGTGAATCTGTTCATTCCAGTGGGACAATGGGTTACTACTCAAAACGTGCAAAGCAGGCTAAGCACAGGAAATGTCATTCCGTGCTTGGTAGAACCTATTGGAATTTGGGCTTTGTGAAAGGTGAGCAAGTCACTGCTAAGTAGGGATGCAAAATGTTAACAGCATTATTCAGATTACTTTCTGATGGGAAAGGAAATTTTTTTTATTTGAAAGGCAACATGAATTACTGACATTTCCTTCACTTTGCCTAAAATGTACCTATTGCACACACACACACACACACACAAAGAAAAAATAATGACCTTTTATGAGGAGGAAAAAAAGAAAAACAAATACTGTGATAAATGTCATCCTGTTCCAAAACAAATTAATAAAATTACACCTACATACCTTGCAACTGAATCTTATTTTCAGGACTCTGAACCAGAACAGAACTGACAGAATCTAGGTTGTCATAGTTACTGCAGCCAAGAGGACCAGTCCGCGTTTCTGTTACCTGATGGTAAGAGAAAAGAAAAGCATTGGCTTCATTATTCAAAACAGACTGAAGAATTCAGAAGCTTGTTCCATAAAGTTTCCCTTTAATTCAGTCTGTATATTTCAGACTGTATATTACAAGTCTGTATATTTCAGACTTAATTAAGATGAAATAGATTTTTTTATATATGAAAAGTAAGACTGCAAATATTTCACCAGTACAACAAACTTTGGAGAGTGCTATCTCGACAGCAGGGCACCATTACCAGTATTTTACCTAATCAACACCTAATGATGATCTATTTCTTCATACCTACAGAAATCAAAATGAATTTAATAAATGCAGTTCATAAAAATGCAGAGTAAGATTTTCACGGACTAAAATTCTGCACACAGAATCAATGAATCATAGAATCTCAGAACGGCCTGTGTTGGAAGGGACCCCAGGGATCATCAAGTTCCAGATCCTTTGCCACAGGCAGGGCCACCAAAATCCTGATCTAGTACCAGACCAGGTGCACATGGCAATTCCTTGTTGAAATCACATGTAAAAATTGGACTTTTTCAGTGCAGCAAAGCAAGATTTAGAAGTAAAAACTTTTGATGAAGTGCAACATGTTCCATCTAGGAAAGATTTAAAATAAGATTAGGTCACATCCTGCCTGCTGTAAATACTGGGTGTAACCACAGGATCAAAATACATCTATATGCATCAAATCAATAGCTGCCACAAACAGAGCTTTGTTTTAACAGCTGAGGATTGTGCTTGGCAACATGTAGTTTTTAAACAAGTAAACACATTCTTAATAGTAACAACAACAATAATGAAGCCAAGTGGTCCACGTAATTTATGGATTATGTAGATGAATTTTAATTGTCTATAAAACAATTATAAAAGTAAGTTTATTTTTAAATGCTATCCTAACTGAAAAAAAAAGAGAGGAGGGTGAGGGGGGGGCTAATTCAGTTTCTCAGCAATGAGGCACTGCCACTTGTGAAGCACTGCTGTGATGCCCAGAGGGCTGGCTGGCAGCAAGGTAGTGTCTCAATGATTATTTTAGCCTGTATAGGTATAGGTACCTGTATAGGTAGCAAGATAATATCCCAAATCCTGTATACCACAATCTCACTAGTATTCTTTTTTTTTTTTTTTTTTTTAATGTGGATTGGATGCTGTTGAAAACTCATGGCTTTTGATTCTTTCTCCTTAGCATTAAGTCCAGGCCAGGCAGAAAAAGGAAAATGAAAAAATGAAAAAATGTAAAAGTAAAAATGAAACAAAACATAAGCAGAGCTGTAGCAGGAAATGTTGGCCATGGGATATCTTCCTTCTTTCCTTTACTGCCAAAATACAGCCAGTTCCTTCATCATCCACCTCAACAAGCTGCTCCCAGCTGCTGTGTTGGAACTTCCTTGCTCTCTTTGCTTTGCCATCCTAGATGTTTCTGACATTTAACTCTATTTGTTGATTTGTCTCTGAATAAAGGTGATTCTGTCACCTGTAACTTCGAGTATTATATTCTACTCCAAATCTCCTGGAGAATAAGCCTAAGTTGTAAGGTCAAAGAGGTCATTTCCAAAATTTGAATCTCCACGGAGCAGTAGACATCTAACAATAACCCTTATGAACCCTTATGGATCCTTCTATTTCAATAATCTCATTTGAAAGCAATATGGAGATTTGCTAAAATAATCCATGAAGGATTACTCAGGATCACCTGATTCTCTTACACCAGCACATGAGAATGGCTGCAACTGGCTCATGCTATTTCAACATTGTTTCGTATTTTCCAAGTCCTAACATTTTCACAAAGTCAATGTGAAATCTTGGGCCATTGGTTGGCACCTTTCTGTCACTTTGAACAAGTGTTCCTGGCAATGGAAAATGAGATCCTTTGCAATGCCAGCAGCCTGCGGAGAGAACACACAGAACTGGCTTCAGCCAAATCTCTTAGCAGAGCGCCAACAGCACAAGGAAATGAGATCATGTCAGGATCTCTCTTCCCTGCACACATTTGGCAGTCTTCAGTATTTATACCGGGGCCAGATTTACCGTGTTTTTTGCTTAATCATCCAGAATCAGTGTAAAGATTCTTGCATGGCTATCAGATCTGGCTGGGAAATGGACAGAGTGACATCACAAAATAAAGAAGGTTAGTGTCTGTGTAATTATGGTGTGCCCTTTTGTTCATGAAGGTTTACTCTCTACTTGGGTGATGCAAGGCACAGGTAGTGATAACTGTTGTTTTGATTATGGGAGTGGCAGCATGTGGTGCATGTAAGTGTGCACAGAAACAGAATGGGAAAGAGTTTATCATTAAGCTGCTTTTATTTATTTTTTTTTTCTAAGGACCAGTCCTATAAAATCACTGAAGAGAGTTACTCCCAAATTAGATACTTCTGTCTTGATCCAGCTGTTACTAAAATCACTGACAATTCTGCATGTTTTGTCTGTGATAGAAAGAAAACTGCAATGAGAGAAGCAGCACTAGAAAGGAAATGGCACTACTTTAATTATCTTCCAAACACAGAAGTATGGCTATATTCTGCCTCAAGATCACAGCTGAAGTGTTTTGTCTGAAGGCATACAATAAAAAAAAAAGAAAAAAGGCAAAAACAGGAGAGGGAATGGTAAAATGTAAATGCAAATAATTTTTTAAGATGCAAGCATAGTCCAGAAGTGATTGCATATGAACAAAGAGCACTTGTTTCATAAGAGCTAGCCCCAGAGTCTGTGAAGAACAGTAACTCACCAAGCAAAGTAGAACGGACCTAAGTTATTTAACAACCAAAAGGCCATAAGAACCAGTAAACAAAATAAGTATAAAACCATTTGACATAAACCAAGCAGGCTATTCTCAAGTGCATTGTTTTCAAAGATTATCACAGCACAGGTTTCACTGGGCAGCAGGGTTTTCAGTTCCCAGAAATAAACCGTAACATTTGGCATTAATGAGGCAAATGCCTACAGTTTTCAGTCAGTTAAAAACTCATAACCATGGTGATAATGACCCGATTATAAGTGCACAGAGAACATACCTCCCAGCACTTAAGCAGAGCTAAATTCTTGTGATATCAGTGGGTAGTATTTCCCTGGGAAACTATACTTTTTTTTGTCCACGATAATTAAGCCTATAGAAGGCTCTCCTAATAAAAAAGGAACACATTTCTGCAGAGATTTTGGTCCTGGTGTTTCCTTTCTATTGCACACAGCTAATATTCCTAGCTACATGCCCAGTCAAAGGCAGTGCACTGTCTTGCATAAAGGACTGTCCTCTTTACGAGATTCTTTTAAGATGTATTTGGCTTCTAAGGAAGCAGAAAGCTGCATTCATATTCATATTGCTGACTTTAAAGATTAAAATAGTGATTTAGAAGAAACTCCTTGTATATATGTGATGTTACTGATGGAAGAAGTTCTTTTCTGAATGACTGGTGCAATAGAAGCATGAACAAAGTTATGAGGGAAGAAGAAATCCAAAGCAAAAAACAAAACTGGATTGGCTTGATTTTATGGAGGATTGTCTGAGGAAGAGGAAAAACTGTACTTCTCATTCAATATAGCTAATGAACCATTAGGTAAAACCAGATCCTGCTATTATCGTTCACACTAAGTCCTTTCCTCCATAAATCATTCAGTGGGATTAATTGCATAGTAACAGTGTTTGGCAGTTCCACAAATAATAGAACTCCCTAGAGTAATTACACATTATCAGTAATCAGATGTAAGAGTCAACCGGGACACAGTATTTTCCAGTAGTGCTGCAAGGGGCATGGATCATCTCATGATGCTAGGCAGATGTCTATAAAGGGTGAATCACACCTGTGGGCTACAAAACCTAGGGTATATGTGGCCTTGATATCAAATAGAAGGGTCACAAGGCACTGTCCATCTCCCCCAGCCTCTTGCCCCACTGCAGGCCCCTCTCCATGGCTGCAGCTCCAGCCCAGGGCTGCTCCTGTGAGGGCTCCATGGCTGCAGTCTTTTCCAGGCCACATCTACTGCTGCACAGTGGGCTGCTCCACGGCTGCAATGGAGATCTGCACTGTGTGGTGCCCACAGGCCGCTTTGTGCATGGAGAACCTTCTACCATCTCCTCCACAATGAAAACCTCCACCATGTAAGCTCAAACAACCTTTTTTTCTCTCTCTTTTTTTTTTTTCTCCCCAGATTCTGCAGTTTTTTCACAGAAGCACCTTTCTTGCAGCACCTTCGCTTAGCAGAGAATAATTGCTGTAGTTACTGTTTTGTTACCCTTCGTGTGTCATTGACCATAGCAGGGATTCCACTAATTAGTGCATAATTGAAATCACACAAATAATCTGAATGTCCCAAGTACTGATGCTTGTCATGCTAGCAACTAGATGAACATTTAAGAGAGGCTTAGATAAACCAAGACAAAACACAATGTCAGGACTTGGAATAACATTTCGGGAGGGGAACTATTCATTTATTTTAGATTTATCAACATTCTAAAGCCGTATCTGATAGGCATATAACATTTTCAATGCATTCTCTGTTAGCATTGTCCACACTGTTAGCATAGGTCTGACTTTTTCATTCAAAGAGCTCACTAACTCAGATGACCTGGAATCACTCTAATCTTATTTTTCTGTCAGAGACAGTAAACTTAATCTGCCAGCAAATGAAATAAATTGCACAAATTTCATTAAGCAGGCAAAGTGGAATAAGGACTTCCTGGTTTTTATGCAAGATGGTGATTTTTTTAAGGCTAACTGTTTAGTTTCATCTGACGGGGAGCAGTCATCTATCAGGTCTCTCCTCTACAACTTCAGAGAGCAATTTATTATCTGTTAATTCTAGGAGGACCTGTAAGAACACCAAAACAAGACTCTGAATTTATGCTGTACCACAGAAAATAGTAGAGAAGAAACTGAGACTGTCAGGGCTGTGTCAGCTCTGAGCTACCTGAACACAAACAAAGGTTAAACAGCCTTCTAAGATAATTAAGGTAGAGATGGGGGAGGGAGGAAAAGATGACTATACTTTTCTGTATCTCTGACTCTGCAAACCACACAACAATTCTGTGACTCTGGAACTTGAAAGCAAGGAATTCCCCCAGCTGATATCACTGGCAGCACTGCCATGTCTGACACTTGGAGCCATGATTTTTCCTTTTCAAGGATAGTTTAATTTACGCTGCTTGTCAGATGCCACATTCCTACACATCTGTATCTGAAGCAACAGGGAAGTCCCCATGAACTGAGACTGTCTAGGACCAGTGCAAGAGCCTTTATTACCTGCCTCACACAGAGAGGAGAGGTGTTCATTTTTCCTTCTAACTAGTTCTCAGAAATGTGTGAGTGTGCAGCTCTCTTTTGGAAAAGTAATGTACATCTTAGTAAAGATGCAATAAAAGCTGAACATTTTGTTTTAGCTTATACTTAGACAGGGCTGCTTGCCTACATCTTACTTATATGAACGCTATACTATTTTTTCACAGCTTCTATTGGTTAAGGAGACAGCTGAGCCATGAAGAATAAATGAAATCTGTATATTCCACTTATAAGACAAAATTAGAAACAAAGAGCACAGCACAGGTTACAAATTAAAACAGCATTTCATGCATAAAAAAATTGTGAAGTACCTGCAAAACACAAAGGCAGAGCAGCTGTACTGAAGCACAGCCTACTTCAGAGTCTTTTTTCCAAACACAATGCAGTTACTATACAACAGACAGCATTTCCAAAGGAATCCTGGGGCACCTACTGTAAAGAAGGACTGTTTGTTTTGCCCCACTGCAAAACCCAATCAAGGATTTTTCAGTATTGGCTCAGTTCCTATGTGCCATGCTGAGCATACTCAGATTTTTTACTGCATCCCCATTTGCTTTTATGAAGACAGAACCACTTTGTAATTCATAAGACTCTCAGATATTATGAGTAATAATTGTACTGCAGTTGGATGGAAAATAATTCTCTTAAGTTGGAAAAAAAGGTACCCAAAAGATGCAATTCCTTCCTTCCTGAATCAGAAAACAAAGTCAAAATCTTCTATTTTGAAACCACAAGAGAAAGAAACAGAAGGTCAGGATAACTGTAAAAAGGATCATCTTACTGCAGTCAGCTTTAAAATGATATACGTTAAAGAAAAAAAAACAACTTGCATTAAATTAAAAAATATGCGTTAAAGGTTAACATTAGGACTTGAAGTACAACTAGAAGAAAAAGAATTTTAAAGTCTTGAGGCCCAAAAATCAGAGAGATAAGGGCAGGTTAAATAAGATCCAGACCTTCCAAAGAGATGCTACCTGTGCTTAAATATTTCCATACAAGTTTAAAACTCAGGGTTTTTTTGTTTGTTTGTTTGTTTGTTTGTTTTTTGTTTGTTTGTTTGTTTTTTAAATAATCTTTGAAAATTTACTAAATTAAGCTATCCCCAGCCTTTTTAGTTCCTCTCCTTGAATGCATAGCAACTAAGCTATTAATTTATTCTTGATGTCCATAGCACTACAGTTTCTAACACTGCCCTCCACTCACTCTGACATCTGAAGCAGGACACTTTACATGTCCACTTTATTTTCCCATGGTCCAGTCAAACCACCCCTTATGGGGCTGTCATTCCAGCCTCTCAAAAGAAATCACGTTCCTGTCTATAATATGCATGTCTGTTGGTTTGTTCTCTCTCTGGGTCGCACGAATGTTTTCAGGGATTTATTTTTAGGCTCCATCCTTGCTTCCTACTCTTTCATCCCCTCTGGTAAATGGCTGTAACACTTTTGCCCTTCCTGTCTCATTGGTACTGCCAATTCTCAATATACAGTTTTTGCATAATTACCAGTTTTACGATACACTTTATTAAGCATTTTCCTGTTTAACTACCAAGTTATCAATAACAACTAATGTATAATTTAATCCTTAAATACCTCTCTGCTTTTCAAATTAAAGGGAAACTCTCAGCTAAAAGCTAAATTGGTTGTAGAAATATGCAAATATGAAAATATGAATTCCTCTGGTGTTAACTGAATAGTCTAGCTAAATTGCTCTGTAAGTCTGATTAGTTACACTCTTCCATGACCATTATGTAACTTAATCTGTGGAAAAAGCAATCTCTGGTCTTTAAATCTCACAAATTTATGAAAAATCATAGAAAGACTGTATGAGATTGGAATCTGAATCCAAATTTTGGTGCAGTAAACATATGTATATGACATGCAGAGTACATGGGCACAGATAATATGATTCTCATTCAAAGTAGGCCAGTAAGACTTACCAACTTCTTTGCTACTAAATTTTTAAGAAACTTTGGATTCAGAAATAAAATCTCTTGCACTTTTTTTTCCTTTTCTTTTAAGTGCATGCATTCCTTGTTAGATACTACTTGTTATGAAAAAGCATGTGCAAATATTTATCATAATTGCACTGCAAACTCCAATCAGTATCAAATTAGCCAAAGAATAAGAAAATGTAGGACTTGGTGCTGAATCTGTTTTAAGTGTTCACATTTCCTCATATTCTCTAGATCATTTAAGTGAGGTATGGGAGCAATGCTCATAGTCAAAGCAAACGTAAGCAGCCATGAACTCTGTTCTCATTGCAAGACTGAGAGTGCTGCTGCTTAATTTCATAACTGAGCCATGACTTTTATGTCACCCAAGTTGTTGTGATGGCTTGAATTGTAAGATTCTCACAAGATGTAGGAAATCTCAGTAGCATTTTGGCTCTTTGTTATCCAAGATACTTCTACAGGCTTGGGTGTTAAGAAAATCTTTACAGGGCTAAGGAGGGGGTACATAAAACTGTATGCACCCATGTGGTAGAAACATGAAACTCATCATTTACTGCAATTGATCTTCATAGCAAAGTTACTCATAGAAACATCCTCCCAGTATTTCTTGTTTCTGTTCCAGATGCCATTGCTCAGGCAGCAGTGTCAGTATTGACAGCATTGATTCAGACAGATGGAGCAGTTGAGGAAGCACCAGGTAAAAAAGATTAGAAGCAAGACTTTTTATTTGGGATATCAACTTACTATGTTAGGTCCACTTTCTGCAAGTATGAGGTGAGATTAAACAGGTGAGTGTAAATACACTGAACCTTTCTCTTCTTTGAGGCTAAATTTGGTCAAGATAGAAATATTTACATTGTTCTAAGCAGAAGTCTATAATAAACCAAACAAATACTGTAATCATTAACTGATAGTATATAATAAAAAAAATCAGATAACATTTTTAATGCAAATGGAAAGCTTGCAGCTTTGATAATGAACACTATTCTAGATTTTATATATATATATATATATAAAGTTTGGAAAAGGTAAGGCAAAAGGAAAGAAACAAATTTGTAAGTGACAAACCATAAGAAAAAAAGACAGTTGTTTGAAAATATATCACCCACCATAAACTCATTGCAGATTTGCCAAGAAAAAAAAAATGTTACAGACATGGGACAGTTTTGTCAGTTCAAAACTACACATCAGCTCCGGAAATAAAATGGAAAATTCCATGTTTTCCTCAGAAAAACAAAAGTACAACTAGATTCATGTTAGCCATGTTAGATTAATAACTAAAATACTCATAACTTTGAGCATATAAAACAGTATTAAAATATTTCTAAACCTGCGGTAATGGAAGATCATTATAAAATGGAAACACAAATAATTTAATAAAGTGAAATTTAAAATAAAAAACCACAACTTGAGGCATAGGAATTACAGCTGTGTGGCTGTATTCCTACAGACATACCAACATCCTATATTTTCATCAAGAAAGACTAGATCCTCCCCAGCGTAAAGCAAAGTTAAATTTGATGGCATACTGTGGAGTTGCATTATGAAACTTCCACATTTCTAACAGTGAAAACACCTTTGCCTCGTGGCACTAAGAATGTTTCAGCAAGCTAAACCTGAACTCATTCACTATCTGTATAGCTTCAAGAATGAATGATTTTTTTTTTTGAAAGTTCTGGATAATCATAGAATCATAGAATTACCCAGGTTGGAAAAGACCTTGAAGATCATCAAGTCCAACCACAGCCTAACCAGTACCCTAACTCTAAAAACCCTCCACTAAATCATATCCCTGAGCACCACATCCAAACAGCTCTTAAATACACCCAGTGATGGCGATTCAACCACCTCCCTGGGGAGCCTATTCCAGTACCTAACTACCCTTTCTGTAAAGAAGTTCATCCTGATATCCAACCTAAACTTGCCGTGGCGCAATAATAACTGGGTTATTCTTGGTATTCTTATTTCATGAAGAAGACAAAGAGAATTTTTAGTATAGAGAAGGCTGCTCTTAGAATTAGTCTCATGGGGTAATGTTACCTAGACAGAAAGGTCTACTGAGTATCAAGGCCGGTTCATTAGGCCATATGTGAATGCAAATGGAACTAGTCGTAGTGATTTTTATTTTTATTTTTATTTTTATTTTTATTTTTATTTTTATTTTTATTTTTATTTTTATTTTTATTTTTATTTTTATTTTTATTTTTATTTTTATTTTTATTTTTATTTTTATTTTTATTTTTTTAATTGTTGAAAAATAAAACCTCATCTAAGAAATTGTTTTATTAATTTTTCTCAGCCCAGTGTTGGTGAAAATGCCTGGGCCAAAGAATTACATACCCTAAAGGCAAGTGCATAACTTCAACCAAAATACAGGAAAGAAGAAAGAGATCCTAACCTTCTGCAAGCATGCAAATCTAAAAAAAGAGGTAAGATCAGAAGAAAAAGGGGGAGGGAGAAATTAAAAAACTATATTGTGGTAGTATAAAAATGCTTATATTGTATGTTACAGACATATGCCAACTTCTCATATTTTCATCAAGAAAGGCCTCCTCAGAATAAAGTCATTGACTAAACAGATTAAATTATGGTAATTAACTTTCCTAGATGTCTTAATGCTGTAAGCACCTGATGCTGTGAAGTTTAACAGGTGTAATGCTTGAGTCATTTCTTTCAAGAAAGAACAGCATGATATTCTACTCTTCTATTTGTGTAATATCAATTATTTTTACAGTACTTATTTTTAATAGTCTGTGTGGCCAAATAAGCATTTTCCAGCAAAGATCAAAAATTAAAAGAGCAAAATTCCTAAAACACAAAAAGAAAAGCAGACCCACACATTTTGTCGTTTTACTTTAACCAAATATATAAATTGCTTTGTATTATATAATAGCATTTTTATTTCCTACAACAACACACGTGGCTCAGCATTGCTGTGAAAGGTCATATTTCAAATTTAACAAGATTAAGAATAAAGTCTACTAAAGAGACTAGAATTGGATGGCAGAAAAATTATTGCTGTATATCTTCAATTTGTTCTCTATGCTATTTTATCACCGATTATTTTTTGCACGTTAAGGCTTCCATGAAAAGCCAAAGGAAGAACAAGGAATTATTTTCATTTTCAAAGCTCTATTTCTTCACGGAGAAGATATATTTTGTTAAAAATCTACTAGATAGGAGACTGTGACCTCTATTTAGTATGTTTATTATGACTGTTAGAAAAACAAATTGAACTAGTATAGCTAAGACAGTATAGCTCTCCTATGATATTCTCATTTTATTTTTTCAGGAATAAAATACCTACGCGGGAGTACCACAATTCCCTCTAACAACTTGAAATGTAGTAACTGTTTCCTGGGAAAGCGTGTTAATTTGGGTAATCTATAGAAAGAAAATTAAACATTGTTTGATAAGAAGATGGTGGTTGAGGTTGCATGGAGATCCCAGTCATATCAAACTGTGCAGAGAAACTTTATTGACTTCACTTACACAACAGCAAAAACCATAAAAATATCTTTAAAATTCTATTTGAAAAATAATACATATACTGAATTCTCTCATTATTCATTACCTTATTATTTTCTGAAAGCTTATTGCCTCTGACCTTTCTGAGTCTCCATTACCCTGACATATTCTTCCTAATCTAACCTTGTGTTCATACATGCTGTTGATCTGTGGTATCCATTATTTCCTTGGGTTCAGAGGTAGGGGAAGATTCTCCAAATTTTAGTCCTTTCTTGATGTTTTCTGACCCACTTTCAGGCAGCAGCTGTCAATTAGAGAGTGGAGGACACCGAGTTCTGAACTACAGTTCTCAGTCAACACACAAACTGCTGCACAACCAAAGACCAAGTTGAAATCCATGATAATATGACTGCTTCAAAATTATGGCATGCTCCACCCTTAATGTTTATGTCAATATTTTCACAGTGGATCTTGCAGCATGAAAACCTTCCTTCTTTAATTTCTGACAGTTTTCCTTTGGTTTCAGTAGGGAAGAGAATGGAAGGGAAGCGAACAATTTGAAGAACCTTTGTAAATGATGGCAAGAGCTCTGTGAAAGCTGTTAAAGACTCTTGCTTACATTTGTCTATTTGTAGCCTGTCTCAGATTGGAGTTTTCCTCTCCTCACTTTTTCTCTCCTCTTCTTCACCATCCTCCCCTCTCCTCCTCTCTCTTCCCCATGGAATAATTATTTGAAGTCTTTCTGAAAGATCTGTCCTAGCATCTGCAATGTGTGCTATTTTGTGGTTTTGAAGATGTTTCATGCTGTGTGACCAACTAGGCTGCAGTGTTATAGCTCCTTGCACATATTCTTCTATGCACTATATTGAAAATATAATGAGACAATGTAGTCTGTATTAGAGGCTGCTAAAGTACATCCTTTTACAACTGTTGTGTTTCAGCTGCTGTGATGCATTGGACCAATTATGTTGCTGAGTATGCATTCTGCAAGTGTTTAGTAAAATGTGATTGCATTAGCTTGCTAGTTCATCCTCCCCCTCCTTCCATTTCTCTTACCGTCTTTGATAGCGAGGGTCAGATTCTCAAAGTAATTGTGCTTTTTTACACCAAATGAAGAACTGACCTCTACACTATCTTTGAGGGAAAGCAGTTGTGGAGTTTCGATTTAATTAGAACTCCATTGTCCAAGTGAATTAAAGCTATATTTAATTTCATTGCTTTAAACTCTTGAAAAAAATACTGCAATAATTCCTTGATCTTCACATTTTGTGTATTCTTAGAATTATTTAATGGCCCTCACATAGCACTCATTATATTTTGTAATGTCTGTGGAAAATTCAGTCCAAAGATTTCTAACACCTCTCAAACATAAATATACAAAGCTTCATATAGTTTAATTTTGCAGTGAAACAAACACAAAGTCAGTGCTGTGCAGTAGCATGTGGTACCAAGATGCCAGAGATAACCAGAGACTGAGACAGAGACAAGGAAGGGAAGTTCAGAGTTGCTCCCTAGCAAATAAGCCTTGCTAGGAAATATGATGGAATTGTTTCAGCACAGCATTACAGCACTGCTGCCTTGTGTTTACATATTTTTGTTGACGTTCTGTACCATGCTTCATGGCAGTCTTGCCAGGCTCAATGAACAGACTATCAGCTGTATACACTTGCCTACCAAAACTCATTGCTAAGCTCACGTTACCAAAAGGCCCTTAGGTAGAAGATGATGCTCAACACATTAGAGGCCAAAATTCAGTTTCCAGTTGGGCTAGTAAGATAAGATCATAACCCAAATTTAAACTCAAACATTTATACCTATGCATACGCATAGTTGAGTTGTGAAGCTTACAACAAACTGTGAGATTTTCAAAGTAGCCTGCAGAAGTACTGAATTCTCACCAAAATTTCATTAGTTTGCCACCTCAAGACAAAAGATTCATGGCTTTTCTTTGAAATGATTAATTAATATTACCTGATGCAGAAATACAAACTTCTGAAGAGGGACAGTGTCTTCTGGCTTTTAGTTCCCTAGTGTGCTTAATTAAACTCACATTTACTATGTAACTTTTTCAGTAGAGTTAACAGAAAACTGATACATTGAGCATTCCCAGCTCAGTGTTTCTAACTGTAATTTTACAAGTTAAAGCTCCTCACGGGATGGCATCTTTGACCTTAAGTTCTGGTCATTCGCAAGGCTTGGGTCTTAAATTCTTACCACAGACTAAAAAAAAAACTTTGGCAAGGAGAGTGCAAGACCTAAACTTCAAAAGCTTCAAAATTTAGCAACTAAGAAAAACTGTGAAAATGTTTAGGATTCTTCAGGAATCTGACAAAAGAATGAGTCCTTATAGCAATTCAGCATTTTCACTTTTGATTACAGCAATTAGCTGAACCCACAGAAAAGCACACTCAAATAGGAGGTATGAAAGAAAAGAAAAAGAAGGCAAGCTTTTTCAGACCAAACAAAGAGGCAAGCAGACAAACAAAAGGTCTGGATTTCAGAATGAGTTTTGAGTGAAAAGCTAATTTCATTACATTTAAGTTTCCTCTTTTGCAGCCCACCATGAGTTGTTCACGGGTTAATTATAGGTAATCAGATCTGTTTACCATTACAATAGATCCCTGTTATATAGTATTTGTAATCTAGAGTTTTCCAAGAAAGCAAATTGCTTAAATTTCTAATAGTTAAAAACAAAAACAAAAAAAATAATAATAAAAAAGTGTATTGGGGAAAGAAAAAGCAAATTGCACAATAAAATTTAATTGAAATGAGAGGGCAGATTCTCACGGATGGTTATTCATTCTCACTCAGATGGAATAAATGGGCTGTAATCTGGCTGTAAATAGCTGCTGGAAAATTCAATTTATGCATCTGCTCTGTTCCCTCCTGTTCCTTTGATGCACTGTAGCTGTCCTTCAGCTGTTTGGACCCTAACCTAACACCTACACTATTTACCTTCTCCAACTCCCTGAAACATTTTCCCTAGAAATAAGATCTACTCTGGGATGTAAGAAGATATCCTCCAAAACACAGCTAGTATAGTACTTCATTTTATTAAGCATCAGTGTTATAACTGCCTGACATAAATGTGTTTATCCCTTTGCAACTTGTAGTAATATTATTCAATAATATTTAATCTTCCATGCTGTCAATGTGTTTCTTATCTTTTCTGCTTAACTTCACTCAGCATGTGATTAGCACATCCTCACAATTATGGTCCTATAAAACTCCATGCTCTTCTCGACACAGCACCTCTTTATTGTAAATCCTAGTCAAGGGCAGGCAGTGCTGTGAGCTAACTCACTGATAATAGTGTTAGTTTGACAGTGGCATCTAACAAACAGGACTCGGGGTCACTTGTGCAGGAGCTCATACTACCATGTCTCCCAACTGTTAAGAGAGTGGAAAAAAGTTGGGGCACTATGCACAGTCCTATCCAGTCTACCTAATGTTGAGAAAGTCTTCTAACCAAGCGTTAGGAGAGTGACTGCTTGACCGCAGAGTAGTACGGGTCATTCTGCCACTGGGCAGCAGTGGAACACACTGTTAGAATCACAGAACGTGAGCTGTGAACTTCAAGTCTTGTTTACACCATCCATTAATCAGGTGAAGGAAAGAGGTGGGTCATATTGGTTAGAGTCATTGGATAGTTCTGGGTCTTAAGTCATTCGACCTTCCCCTGGACCTCTGATTATGATTAGATCTTCAATAGATTCAAATTAGTATGGCAGTACACAGGCAAGAACAACACTGAGCAGGAAAAGCTGAGGATATTACTTGTTAAAGATAGCATAAATAGAAAGAAAAACATTTGCTGGCTTTATTTGTATTATGCTTCCACAAGTTTAGAGGATTTTATCAAATACGAGGAGCGCACACTCCGTCATCCTAATATGCATGTTAATAGAGAGACTTAACAGCTGTCATTGCATCTGAAGAGAAATGTTCATAGGAAAAAGCTTCTAAAATGAGCATACAAGAGAAGTAATGTTAGATCTGTAATATTTCAAATACAACAGGATATGCATTCATGTAAATGCATATGCAAATTACATGCAGCCCCGAGGCTCTTGGAGAGTTTCCAGTGATGCCCTCGAGGCTGCAAACTGATGTTTTAGCACATGAGCCTGACTACTATTAGTAAAATGCATGCATTAAAATAATATTGGAAGAATGTACGTATCAGGGACTTTTAAATAAAGTAAATATTTATACAGGATCTGGGTTGCTCCCATGAATATTTGATTTCCAGTTGGAAAATATTGTGATTTTTCCTCATTTTATGTGGAGTAAACAATGAAAACAATGGAAAACTGTGAAGCTTTAATTAGTTGTGCTCATGTTATTTTTGAGGATAATTATGCCACAACTGAGAAACTTGATTACAAAAAAAATTTGATTAACAAACTTGATTCATTAAGTACATTTCATTTCTTGTGCTCCTTTCCTCATGCTGCACTAACAGCTTTTGGTATGAATAATATAAATAGGAATTAAACATGAAAACTTGAATGTTAATTCTCACTTCCCTCTCCCTAATACTTTCCATTTTGTGCGATGTAAATCAGAATTTAATAGAAAACCTTAAATAACAAAACTTATCAAAATATTGCTTTTCTAATCAACCCCACGCTCTAATGTATAAAAACCTGTAAGAAAAAAAATTCAGGTAGCACACATCTCAATTAATTTGATATTAGGATACAACAATTTATGAGTATGAATTAATTGAGTATGAATTGTCTTAAGTACGTAAGGAACAAAAGCATTTTTTTATTTGTGCTTTGCAAAGAGCATCTACCACTTTTGTTCTCAATATTTAAGAAAACAGATATATATGAGTAGCAGTGTTTCATTTTGTTTTGTTTTGTTTTCACAAAAGACTGAGATTCCTCATCTAACACTTCATCCGTTGTTGATTTTGCTCTGTAAATCAAGAGACTTAATGGAACGCTGTTCATATCCCATCTGCAAAGAACTTTGTACTTAATCTGTTCAAGAAATATGAAAGAAGAAGCCAGAAAATACAGCAACTAAATGTCCAAACATGAAAATCTACAGTTTGCAAATGAAGGAGTCATTGTTATCCTTATACTTTACTGAGCAATGAGCAATGCTCATTGCTCTTTACTGAGCAATGCTGCAGCTTTGCTGAATTCTTATCTTCTCCCATCCTAGCCAAATTCATCTCTAGTGGTATCTATAAGTAACTGAAAGTCTCCCTCTGCTCCTGTGTATTTAGATGTTTTCTCACTGCTTCACATCCATTAGATCTTACTGACATATTACTAATTTACAGTACGACCAAAACCAAAACATCACTCTTTAAAAGTGGGCCCACGTGAACATCATGAGGTTCAATAGGGTAAAGTGCCAGGTGCTGCACTTGGGTTGGGGAAATCCCAGATACATGTCCAAACTGGGAGAAGAAGTTGTGGACAGCAGCCCTGTACAGAAATACTTGGAACTCTTGGTGGACAAAAAGGTGGACATGAGCCAGCAGTGTGTGCTTGCAGCCTGGACTGCCAGTGGTATCCTGGGATGCATCAACTGAGAGGTGGTAGCAGGGAGAGGGAGGAGATTGTCCCCCTCTACCCTGCCCTCATGAAGCTCCATCAGCAGTACTATGCCCAGGTCTCTGATCCCCAGACTTAGAAGAGAGAAGATTTAGATTAGATGTTAGGAGGAAATTATTTACTCAGAGGGTTGTGAGACACTAGAACAGGCTGCCTGGAGAAGCTGCATGTGCTCCATCCCTGGAGGTATCTAAGGCCAGTTTGTACAAGGCCCTGGGCAACCTGATCTGGTGGGTGGCAACCAACCCATCATAGCGGGGTGGAACTGAATGATCATTAAGGGCCATCCCAACACCAACCATTCTATGCTTCCACGATTCTCTCCCAAACCATGTATTTTGATTTGTGTTTGAAGTCTCGTCCATTCATAATGCTTCTTCACTGTTTTCATTCAGATGCACATTCCCCAAAATATAGTTCAGTTTCTCATAGTGAGGGTATGAGTAATAGAAGCTGTATGTATATTCTCAGTTCCCTGTTCCTGAGAACATCTTCAGTAGTACACCAGAGTCTAGAATATTGCCATCCAGAAGCCATTCAGAATGTAACTAAAATTTACTGACAAAAAAAGGAAGGGAAAACAAACAATTCAAAAAAGCCCTATCCTTTTAGTTCTTTTCTTTGCAGTTAATTGAAACTTCAAGTACATGCAGATGATGCTTAAGACACAGAATTGCTATCTGCATGTGAATTATAAATGATAAGATCAAATACTAAATAGATTCAGAGCATGTCTTCTTGTTGTTGTAATTAACTAGACAACAATCAAAAAATGATTGTATATTGCTTGTGAAACTCAGAATTTCAGGGCTTTCTAAAACGTGCAGAAAACACCCCCGCTTGTTCCAGTACCTTCGTAGTGGAATTGTCAGAAGGGTGTAGGATAAACTGAGGAAGCATTTCTTGGATTGCTTTTGCAAATCCCTAGCTCGACCTCTCACACAAAAGAAGAAATTGAGCAGGGCTGTGGTGAGCAAGGCAGACATGGAAGCTGTGTGGAAGGTGTCAGATGGCCTCTCCCTGAGTAGCTCAGGAAGGTAAGGCACAGAGAGGGCTGATGGTCACCCCTGCACTCAGGTCCTCAGGCTATTACTGCTGCTGAATGTGACTCCAGGCAGATCTGTGGTAAGCCTGTTGTTATCAGTTATCAGTACACGTTTTAAGAAATAATCTGGAAAAATTATATTTACAGCACGGGTCTGAAACGTCACTGGGTGGTTTTCCAATGGAAAAACTGCTTTGTTTCAAAAATTTGTGTGGGAAGAAAACAAAAACAAATGCCTTCCATAGCTGCTTTTGTGTTCCTGGCCTTCAACAGAAACAAGTTTTTTTGTTAAGTGTTCTGACAATAGAAATCCGTAATGCAAATATTCCCGGTCTCAATAAAGGAAGATACAAAATGAAGGTTTCATGTATCAGCACTGTTGTATCCGATATGAAAACCATTTTCTAGAGACCTGCTGCACTCAATTACCCAAATCAGATTTGCTTATGGACTACAGCTTTTATTTGCATCCATTTCATGAACAGCGAGGGTGTGGAGAGAACACTGTGCTGTTTGTAACAAACTTTGGGCATGTAGAACATTCATTATGTAAATCGTTAGCAAGCACAGTTGAGTTTTGTGGTGTGGCACAAATTTGCTTTAAAAATACAGCAAATAGGAGAAATCTCTTTCAGAGACAGCCTCGTCTTTGTATGTCTGTACTCTAGCACTTTAGTTACCACTTATTTCTTCCCATGAATTGTCTTAACACAGAAGGAAAAAACTGTGTTTTGAAGGAAGCAGACCAGTTTTAAAGACTTCTGCAGATCTGCATAATAAATAGTGAGACTCAGGATACAAGTCAGAACAGAGGAATAGGCAGCACCACAATCTGCAGCAAGACTGCACGATCCAAGAGACAGTCCCTAGATGAGATCGACTGGACTTTGTGTTTGTTCATCTGTATTTTCATCTGTGCTGCCTGAAGACCTTAACACTGCCCTGCAGCTGACCAGCTCTGAACTGGGATTTGCTAACAAGATCAATGGGGCAGGAGGAACATCCTTCACACACTGGCAGACAAACAAAGCATGTGCTGCCCTGCCACGAATTCTTCATGTATCCTTATTTGTAAAGGATCTAGCACAGCTGAGGAGGTGGTTTTATGTTTACTTGAGCAATAGCTAAGGTGGCTAGCAAGTGAAAATTGGCCTCAGATTGTCATTAATGAGGACCTTACTGGAGAGTGGGAAGACTGAATAAATGCAATGGATTTTAAATCACATCTTATATTTAAATATATATATATATATATATAAATCAACATGTATTCAACTGTAAATTACATTTTATTTTATCCTCAACTCTGGAAATGTACTGAGTAAAGTTATACCCAATAAGCAACATTATAGTAAAGATCTGAGTAAGAGAACAGTTGATTTATATAATATCTGCAGAGGTTCTGATCTTAGCCAAGCATCTTCCAGTGTTATGGGTGTCCTACTGCAGTCAGTAGGCAGGATAGAAAATAGGACTGTAGATCCAAGAACTCTTTCTTTGGTGCTGTTTTTTTGTTTGTTTTAAGATTGGTGAAAAGTTTGATTTGATCAGAAAAGCACCCTAAGCTACACTTTAAAACATCTTTTGAAGGAAAGCATAAACAATATGTAAACTGTATATGTCTCTAGACCGACACAGGTCAGTCTATAAACACATTTGTGGAAAACACACATGAAGATTTTCTCAGTGACTTAAAGGGCCATCCTAATTATGTATCACTCATCAAAAGTAATAATTTCAGTGTGTTAAACTCTTTTCTAAACTATCCTCTTTATTATAAATTTAATGCTTTGATTCAGGTAAAACAAAACAAAACAAAAAACGATTAGGAGAAACATGGCTATTTTCCTAATCAGTCTTGGCTTACTGTTTGAAATACATCTCTCCTGAAGAGCAGCTAGTGAATCTAGAAACACGTCCATGGGTTTGCCTCAGCAAAATCCCCATACCTTTATGGCAGTGGAAGCTATCTGGATGTGATGGAGTCTGCGCAGTGTGCTGTCCCTGTCAATGAAGTAGGAGGCTGCAAGCTGGTGCAAGGTCTCCAGAGTCACCACAGAGCTGTTGGTGCTGGGATCACTTCCATCTGACCTCTTGCTCAGCTTCCTTTTGTCCACAAAAATTGTGAGCGACTCCTCTCCTGCGTACAGAAACAGAAACCACAGTCTCCATCAGTGACATCCTCTGCATGTCTTGTTTTGCCAAAAATAAAGCATCAAGTTGCTGTTTGCATAGCTGTTAGATAAACCCTCCTGGTGGTAAATTGAGGTACTTCAGTGCTTAAGCACATGCACAAGAGCTTCCATGGATCCAGTGCTAAGTAGGTCTTCAGATGTACATTTTCAGACAACAAAATCTGTTTGTTTAAAAATAAATAAAGAAAAAGCGGATGAGCAGCTACATTTAGTTTCTGTATTTGAAATTCTCTGTCTCAGTCTCCAGAGAGAAAAGGAAGGAAGGAGTAAAGAAGGAAGAAAGGGGGGAAGAGAGAGGAGAAGGGAGGGCGGAAGGGAGGGGGGAAGGAAGGGAGGGGGGGAAGGGAGGGGGGAAAGGAGGGGGAAAGGGAGGGGGGAAGGGAAGGGGGAAGGAAGGAAGGAAGGAAGGAAGGAAGGAAGGAAGGAAGGAAGGAAGGAAGGAAGGAAGGAAGGAAGGAAGGAAGGAAGGAAGGAAGGAAGGAAGGAAGGAAGGAAGGAAGGAAGGAAGGAAGGAAGGAAGGAAGGAAGGAAGGAAGGAAGGAAGGAAGGAAGGAAGGAAGGAAGGAAGGAAGGAAGGAAGGAAAACATCTTAGGTTGTGGTTCTCTCACTTTTTTCTCTAAAGAAAAATGGAAAAGTACTCTAGAGTCTCGAAAAATGTAGCTCCCATAGGATAATTAAGAAAAAAGCAAAACAAAATCTCATCTGATTAACTAAGTACGTTCTTAAGAACAGTTTAAGTACAGACCAACTGGTGATGAATTTTTAAGTAATATTCCAATCTAATTGTTTACTTCATAGATATTATTTTTTCCCCTGCGTTTCAGGCTAAACAAAAAACTCATTAATTAGTGATGCGTCTAAACAAAACTCTTTACTTTGTAAAATGAATTAGAAAAGTAAATTATTGACTCAGCATTTTCTTCTGTGCAACCTAAGTACCACAAAAGCACTTTTCTCAGTTTCCAAACATTTGCTTGGTAGCTAGCACTCTTTCATGTTTATCTGCTCAAGAATCAAGGAATAATGTCATTCCACCTGTGTTTCAGGAGCTGAGCAGCTCCCACAGAATGCTGCTTCCTTGATCCTGGAAAGGAAACTGTCCTGATATTCTCTGACTTGCCACTCACTCTAGTTTCATTTCTCACCCATCTGCCATAGTGGCATTTTGCCCATTCAAAGGATGGGATGCCAACTTCAGGCAGGCTTATGTGCCAACAAATATAGCTGAAGAGGAATAATATGTAGGATGGAAGCATGACGTCTTCTTTAAAAAGAGATAGTCTTGGTGGTGAGTAATGCTAAATGAAGAATGAGTGCCTCCATGCAGGACAACACATCTGCTGACATGTTTTGATCATACACATTTACCTCTACTTGCAAAATTCATTTGTGTTTGGAGTAAGAGGAGTGTGTTCAGTGTTAATCAATGGGTGTTACAGCCTTTCCCAATGCCTCACAAATTCAGAGGACAGATAGGCCCTCCAGTGCTTTTACAGGTAAAAGCAGTGGTTGTCCAGGATTCTCCTACCTAACTAGGCCTGCTGGGCTTGTCTACTGTGTTCACTTTGTCCCGGAAGGGTCAGCTGCTGCCCAGGCCATTCCATGTGGTATCTGACAGTTTTTTTTCCACTCTGCTCATGCTTCCTCCCCTGTAGTTTCCTAATGGGTTTCTTTTTCTGCACATGCAGCCATCAAAGAGGGAATTAATTGTTTGAACTCCCAAGAACCAGGAATTAAAGCAGCCTCCATAAATAACAGTGTTTCCCCATCCACCGACCTAATCCTTCTGCTGTAATTAATAGACAAGCATTCACTTTTAATATCAAAACCTCCAGCAAAGCAAGCTGATTTCACCTGGCAGGAGGCTTACACATAATTGTATTAGCACAGGCTCACGTGCTACATGTTGCCACACCATCCTGGCACAATGGTAGTGCGGGTCTTGTGGCCAGGTGGGCCATTATGCACACCAGGATGCTTCCACACCGGTGGCACTGAGCAGAGAGCTGGAGGCCAGTAGCATCTCATGGTTGGCGACACAAAATCTGGTCTAGGTTCCAGCACTGCTGGTGTTCAGTTATGCCTATGAAAAAGCCTGCCTTTTCAAAACCTGCCCTGCAATGCTAGTCAGTATTTCTGAAGCGAAGAGCAACAGAGTGAACTGACAGTGGAGCCAGGGGCCGTGGGCTTTGTGCAGCTGTATGTGGTGCTATGAAGACACAGCGCTGTCGGAGCAGACAATGTCACAGCTCACAGGGGGTAGACACTGAATCAGCGATGAGTTCCGGCAGCTCAGAAAAGTTGCCGAATTTCATTAAGGGAGCTAATTTACTTTTCACCCTTTTCCAGGTGCCTCAGCTAATGTATTTAGATTAAAGTGACTCTTGCAATCAGATTTCCACTGAAAATAGCTTATAATTAATTGTAAGGTAAACGTGGGAAATCTCTGGAAAGTAAAGGAAAAAAGAGGTTCTTTGTGTTTCATAAGCTGTCATGCCACCCTGCCTCCCGTGGTGCAGACTCAGAGCCCTTTTGATTGATCCATGCTAGTTATTAGTAGAGATAGTGGGACCATTTCCATCCAGATCGTATTTCAACAGAGTCCTGATAGGCCTTATTATTATTAAAACAGTTTGTTTATTTTTCTCCCATCAAACACTCCTATTCTCCAGGAGGCAAAGATCAGAACAATGAAAAAGCTCCCATTTCCAAAAAGTATCTCGAAAATGAACCGTTCTGTGTTGCTTTGTTTTGTTTTGATCAGAAAACATCAAGGAAAATAACCTTTTGAATCCCCTCACAGCTATCACGTCATACTGTCCTCATGGTCCGGCCTGACTGACCCATGCCTGCTGCAGCAGCCACCGGTGGGCACGTTTTGGCAGGCAGATCCCCCAGCAGCACTCTGCTCATCCCCAGCCCTGTCGTTCTGTCTCTGCTCCCCAACAGATACGTGCTATTCCCCGTGCTCTGTAACCAGAGATCACATCAGATTACATTTCCCAAGGTTGAGTGAAAGCATACAGCTCAAGTGATGTGGCCTTTGGTGTAAACACAAAGGAAGCTTTCTCTTCCAAACTCTCGGTGTTGTTCTTGGATGGCATCTCAAACTAATTCATCGTTGATATTTTCAAGCACCAGAGTGATAATGGGTGCATTTAGGTATATTTCAAAAGTATTTGACATCCAACAGGCTTGATTCAGGTTGATTCAAGAAGTATTTCAGCTGATTGTGCACTTGCTAGGGAAAGGCTTAAGGTGGGTGAAAAAAGCAGAGAACCCCACCATATGTTGTAACTTGTGCTCAACCATTTTTCAGCAGAGTGGTAACAGGGTTCTGTACACAAGCAGCAAAATTGCGAAGGAACATCACTGGATGGATCATATTCAATTAGCAGGAGAGAATTTGAGTTTTACATTAATTTAGGAAAAATTAAACCCATAAAAAAAGAAATCCTCCTGTCACATTCCAAATGTGGATGAATCTTGTGTTTCTTTCAGTCTGTAGGCTTCCACCATGGAAAAGGCTAAGACATCTAGACATTAGCTAAAACATAAAGCTGTGCTTCCTGTAATCTCAACAAGCAGTATTCAGTCTACTTCACAAAATTCAAGGTATTCAATTCAGTTCACTTCCTGGGGTTAAAAGAAATAGTCTAATGGCATTTGGCCGTTCTAATAAAACAATCCTACATAATCTAATGACTGGTTTAAGAAATCAGCTGTTTTACTTCCATACAGCTCCTGCCCCTGACCAAGATATTTATCTGTGGGCTGGGAGCTGACATTCACACTATAGGCTGACCTTGGCAAAATACATACAAATGTCCACGTAAGCCCCAGAATTCACAAGCCTATATCTTAGCTTTTATATTCTATTTATTTATTTCTAGGTTTTTATGAGAACATTTTGAAGTATTTGTATTCATAAGTTAAATTTCCATGCTGAGGAAAAAAAAATTCACATGCTGATTTTTCAGAAAATGAAAGGAGTGTACAGAAATTTACCTAGACAAATAGCCTATCTGTGGCCTTTAAGATAGAAGACTTCTAAACAATAGTTTATAGATGGCATTTAGAAATTAACAATTCATCTTCAGAAATTTAAGTAAAAAATGCAAATAACTATCATTGGCACATTAGAATTTGAATTAAACAGTAACAACTGTAACTAAATAGAAATGTATACCGGAGTAAACATATTTTGATACACAGAATAAAATGTATTCATGTGATTTCAATACTTAGTGCTATTTTCTGCCTCAGTTATTGAGAGAGTTTTTCCTTGTACCCACAGCTTTGTAATGATGAAAGGATCATATGCCTTGATGTCTCATATTTTCATATGTAGACTGGGTAGTGATAGAAAAATGTGATCCAGGCAACTCACATTACTGCTAGCCAGAAAGTGAGGAAATTATAAAGAAAAGATAGCATGCAAAGGTAGATATATCTGAGCATCAACCACAGTTTCTTACTTAGAGCTCTGTGTTCGTACACGTATACATATCATAAAAGTACATAAAAATCTTTGGCCTGTAAACCTATCAAAAGTTTATGATTAAATATATGTCAGTTGCAATAGTTGCAATGCAATATAGTAATAAAGACACAGAATACAATTCTATTAAAAATAAATAAAACAATGAAAGCAATGTGCCATGAGGATTTCATCAGGTCATTTTCTCAAACTTAGAGGCTGATGGAGGTGCACAGCTTCAGATACTATCTAAATCACTGCTAGGCCAGATGTGACATAATTTCATCATATGTGACATAATGGTTTGGCTGAACACAGTGCACACCGATTCCACATATATATCCTCTATGAAAGGATCTGAATATTTCCCTCCTGGATCACACGGGGGGGGAAAGAAAGATAACAGGTTTTTGTTGTTTTTTTTTAAATTCCCCTTAGTTCTGATAGTCTTAAATGCTGAAAGCTTTACAAACCCATGTAGGGTCTGAAGGTCCAGTGCTAAATCTTTGAGTTTCTTTCTCACATTAATCATTTAGGACTGGTCTCTCCCTCCTTTGTTTGCCAATTATTTATTCCTTACCCTGAATGAAGCATCACAGAAAGTAAAACTCATATCAGCACTTAGTGCAAACGATCATACATCCTTTCAAATTCATAGAATTTGATCATAGAATTTACAGCACCAGAAGGTAATTCTCATCTCTGTACGTGGTGCAACGTAGTACTCAAGATCCTGAATAAACAGGATAGTAAAGGTGGGAACATCAAATGTTTGCAGAACTCTAATCAGTGCAGAGGAGAATGACAAGAGGTTGGGGTTAAGCTGATTTGCTGATGTCCACTAAGACGGTCTGTAGTAAAGAAAACAATTACCTTTTCTTTTTCTTTTTTTTTTTTCTGTCTGACCCACACAGGTGAATGTATTGATGATCTGGTAATAAGCACTTTGAGCAATTATGACTGACAATCGCAGAAAAAAATCTCAATCTGCAACATTTGAAATTACCATTTGCTGTTTAGCCAATTGGCTTCTGATGCTCTAATTTCATAACAAGCCTTGGCAACCCACTGCGAATTTGTTTACTGGGAACAGTTACAATTTTTCCAGATGCCAAGGTAACCCAGTCTTCTTCTTCTTGCAAGCACCAGAACCAGACTTAAGTCCCCCAAATGGCATGTCCCAAAGGACATATCATTTCACTGCAGTGTGTTAGTTATCTTTTATTTCCCCATCACAGAATCGATTAGTTTGTTAAGCAACCTTGACAACCACATGTAAGGCAGTGTTAAAATGAATGCATCTAAAGTGGGATCCACTGACATTTTTACCCTACACTTATTCCACAGTTGTGCCCTAGGCTTCACAATAACTTCCAGTTCTTCAGCTCACTGCTCTATCCTATTTGCTGTGAACAGTTCAGGTTTATGGCAGCTGATGCTTTTGTATATTATGGACTTTATTATTATAGACTGTTGTTGCATCATGCTGTAGGCAAGCAAAAGGAAAAAAAGAACAAATATAGGAAAAAAAAAAACACACACACACACAAAAAAGATTGTGTGCTGCTTCTCACTCAAAGGACAATCTTTGATTATTGGAAGTGCTAGCTGAAAGCTAACAGAGAATTCAGAAATACATTTCACAGAATCAGAAAATAATTTCTGTTGGAAAGTGGTGGTCATGGAGTCCAATCCCTTGCACAAAGCAAATTTAATTAGATAAGATACTCAGGGCTTTGTCCAAAAGAGTCTTCACTCACCTCTCCCCTAAAGCTGTTCTGGACACCCAACATTTTCTTCTGGAATGTGTAAATTTGTAGTTTTGCTAAAGCTTGCAGGACATGAGCTGTCCCAGAAGAGCAGGGAAAATTGCCTCACCTACTGGTAATGTCCCACCTCAACACAATATTCCCATTTATTTGCAAAATTGAAAATCATGAGCAGCTGCATCTCTCCTTTTTTTCTACAAATTTCATTCTGCCTACAGATAATGCAAAAGCAGAAGAGGTTACTCCTATGCACAGGCATGAGAATTTGTCATGCTTCTGAGTCTTGGCTTTTGCTCTGCATCACTGGATTACATACTGTCCTTGCATCACACAACTTGAAGTTACTCATTACAGACATTTAACTTTCCTTATGTCACAAACAGATAAAATTTACATAAGAAACAGAAGCAGTGAGAAATGTCATTTCCCACATTATCTAGTGGAACCACAAAAAAAATGTAACTTCTCTAAATTCTCATTTTAGAATGCCCTTGAGGATTGTATATCTGTGTTTGTGAACAAAGACTTGGGAATGCATCGCAAACAACCATGTGGAAGAGATCCCTTTATGGTCAAAAAGGGATATTCATGAAAGCCAAATGGCCACATAGGCACACAAATCTTGCAGAAAGATCACTGATTTGCCAAGTTTTCCTTTCTGGTCATGAATGCAAACAACTGGGGATTAATTAAAAAAAAATTAAAAAATATGGTCTTCTGATTTCAAGAAGCTGCCTAAGCAACAAAGGTTTCAGAATAAAGCTACTCATAATTAAAGAAAAAGTGTGAATACATTATAGAAATAAAAGAATCAAATTAAGTGTTAAAATATGGATAAGCATCTCTGGGAATCCCCATTCAATTTAACTCCCAAATGAGAACTAGCACTTACAGGAAAGTATAGGGTTATTAGCTACCATATGAAAGCATTTTTAGAAATTACTAATTTCCTATAATTATTTTAATCAGCCAATTTTTCAAATTATTCACCACCCATCCAATGATAATGGAAGGTAGCAGGTGTGCTTTAAATTATGTCTTAAAATTGAGGCTAGAGACCTAAATCAAAGCCCATCAAAGTTAATATAAAAAATCCCTTTGACTTCATTAAGCTTTGACAGAGCCCAGAAGTCAACACCGTCTACCTCTAAGTGGTGAATTTTTTCAGTATGTGGCAGTTATTCCTTTTTAGGGCCTTTGTGAAGTGGGACAAGAAAAGGATACTCTCTACCCCAGTTTCCCTGCGGGAGATCTTGAGGCTTTGGGAGATGTATCTAATGCACTTTAAAGCTGGAATTGCCAAGTGTTTTCAGAAGAACTGTCCCCAGGTTTTAGTTTTTACTTTGGGCTATGTTTTACAAAAGGCATTCCGTCTGTAGCTCTTTTGTGATCAGCATGTGCTGCTTTGTACTTGTGAAAGAGCTAGAATGTTTTTCTTCAATTGTTAGTTCCAATTCCAACTTCAGAGTGAACTTGGTGATATAGCTGTTAGTATAAAAATTTATGTTAATAATTGGCAAATAGCTAATAATAATAACTTTACCACTGGATAATCTTTTCATTAGGATACCTGCTGCAGCCAAATCTTGGCTTTATTGTGCTTAAATATTTAGAGCAACATTTTCTTTCTATTCTGCAGTTAATTTTGCTGTTCTGATTTGCCATATCCACAATAAAATATATGACTGTTTTTTAAAAGGGTTCTTTCTGAATGAAATATACATATTGAGTATTTAAAAGAAAAGCTGGGAATGTTATTCCAAATTGCTGGTCAGCACATGTAATTTGTCCTAATGGTGATGTAGAAATGCTAGTTCTGAAAATGTGATAGGAATTCATTATTATAATTTTAGTATCTACAGCAAGGTGGAAATTTACCTTGTTTCTAGAATGGTCTTCTCCAAAATAGAGCTGCTGTGAGCCATTTAAGTTGTTACAGATATCAGCCAAAAGAGAATGGGTAGGCAGTCATTTACTTACTATATGGTTAGATATCTGTTATGAAATGTACTAAAGAGGACAATTCCTCAGGTGGATAAAGGATTTTGACAAGACTGTCCTGCTGGAAGGACACTCAATCACTAGGATTATCTTTAATATAATCAGCCACCAAGGGATAAAGCTGCATTTCTAAAATGTCAGTTCATTTTGTGATGCTTAGATGGGTTATCTCAGGCACTAATTATCTTTCATTCAGAACAATTTACATTCTCTTTTGAACATTATGCCTCTTCAATGGATTTCTTCAATCCATTTTGTTACTCGATCCCAATTACACATCAGGCTGCACTTTCCAAATTAATCTGTTTGCTGGGTTTGTTGCTTCATCTCTGGAGTACTGTGATGGAACCAGGCACCACTGTAATTTGTTATCTGTCAAATTATTGTGGGGAACTCTTACAGAAAATAAATGTGCTCTCATTTGTGACTTAGTGCAGAGCAGTGTCCCCAGAAGGCCAGGATCATGCACACCAGGATCTCAGGTGAAGTACCTCAGCCTTTGCAATGGACATTCTTATCTTATTGTCCCTGAAACTGTTTGTACAGAATCAATAAAACAAAGTTTATCGTCAGCAGAAAAAAGGACCCATAAGGCTTGAAGACAAAACTTATTCATGTGCTGTAAAATCTATCCCAGGGCAGCAGTTCAGCTTAGGTGCTGAGCAGAACAGTTTTCTAAGCTGAGAATAAAGAGCAGAACAGTTTTACAAGGAGCTCGGTTGACCAACACTTTCAGTTAAGTCAAATGCATACACCATATTGTCAAGCGTTAACCCTACCTCCCAAGGTAGCTGATAGGAGGAAGTGTGTCCCATATTTCTTGATCAGGTTCTCTGTGATCTGTTGAAGCGTTGGGCGGCGTCCTAGTAGCCTTATGTTACGGAAGAATTCAGGGGCAAGTGGCAGCGGGGAGCCAAGAAAATTGCGTCTTTCAACAGCAAGATTGTTTACTTTCCAGCGGCCAAACTCTCTGCAAAGGAAAGTAATTCTCATTCAGAAACATGTCATCCAGACAAATGTCTTCATTTGCAAACTACTCTGCTGTCGACTAGCTGGAGGCAACTGGCTGGGTATTACAACAAGGCTTGACAGTGACGCTCTGTCATGTGTTATAAGCATAGGACAACCAACAAGTGTTATTTATTAGAAGGGAGGAAGTTCTCTGTTACAAAGCCATACAACCCTGGAATAACCAATTTGCATTTTGGGGTATACAGTAGGATAATTCAAGCAATGTCAAGAAACACAAGTTTTCTGTACTTTTGGACTACATTCAGAGCAAATATGCAGACTGCAGATCTGACTCCAGAAAACAGATAACTTCATCTGCAGAAAGATATAAATGAATTTTAAAAAGGGTCCCCTTCCTCTCTGCAAGATACTTCAGTAAGAGCAGGGAAAAACAAACAAGTCAATTGCACAGTAATAAACTCATCTTTTATTCATTTACTTACCAATTAAGCTACCAGATACTTATTAGCAGTAGAGCTCATTGCTTTCAACCAAGCTAAAATACTTAGCATCTGCGTTACCTTTGCTTTTGCGAGGTACTCTATAGTCTGCTTTGTCTACAGACTGGACTACTGTGAGAATTAAGTCGAGGCGACCTTTGGACTGCGGTTTAGCTACTGCTTTGTCAAGTCCTTTGTAAAGCATGTCAATTAAGATTTGCCCTCAGATAAGACTGCAGAAAAGGAGATAGATTAGAGGGCTTAACGATCCTGCTGAAGGTCCCAGCTAAATATAGTACAATATTCATTCACACAATTAACACAAAAGACAAAAAATCAAGTTTGTAGCTAGAAAATAACATTTGAGAGACATCTGAAAGAAACTGTATGGGACTGAATGAACAGAATGAGTTATGTAATGTTTAGACACTTTTTTATATTCGGTACTTTTAAATTCACATGTATGAGTGAGAACCAAATTAATACAGTTTTGTGTAGTCCTACTGTACAGTAGCCTTCTACTCTCATAGATCCAAAATGCCTTTTCACTGGGATATCTTAGCCATACACACATAATAAGTGATAATTTGGTGCAGCTATTTCATAGGTCTTTTTTGTTGGGGGTGTGTCATTTTTTTGTTTTGCTTTCCTTTTAATTCAGTTACTTTTTTAATGTTTTCTTCTCATAAATTTATTATATTAAGAATCTAGCAATCTAATAATTGCTTTTTTCAACCTTTATGGAACTACAGCATATTAGTAGAGAGAGCTGAGAAAACTAAAGCAGAAATATTTTTACCTTTAAAATATAAGTCTAATGGTTGGTCATAGTGACTACAGTAATGTAGCAAATACAGTGCATTACCTTGAACTGTAAATGTACTTTTCAAGTGAAAATAAAAAGAAATAAGGAAAACATTTTTCTTTTGTTTAAATGAATCCTTTCGGATATATTTTTGAGGTTTTATTTATTTCTACCTTCCCTTCTTCCTTCTCCTTTGGCTTCTTCCTTCCTGCCTTTCCTGACCACGTGTACAGCCCTCTTTATTACAGCCAGAACAATGTCACTAAATGGTTCTTGCTATATACATCAGCAAGTTTGTGACTGAAGAAGAAGCCAACTCCAAGAAAAATATCTAATTCTGAGTTAAAAGCTGATGCTCAATATTCCACAGAATTTCTTAATAATCCACTGTAGAATTTTGACTGCTTTCTGTATTCAGAGAGAACATTTTCAGATTAAACACTGCCAACTTGAGTTTCCAATGCTTAGAGTTTTTAATGCATGCCTGGTAGACTAAAGGCTCTTCTAAATGCTAAGTATGTTCTGAGCAACTAATTACAGCTCCTGTCTGAATCATTTCTTAACCTTGGACTAACTGCGTCAACTGATACCTTTTGTGTTTCTTTTCAAACTGGTTTTAGCTGATACGTAGTTTTACAGCTCTTCTCCAAATGACAGAAAAATTGAAAAATGGTGATCTCATCCATATCAGATTCAGAAGTATTATGTTCAAGTCCTCCTACTCTACTAAAAGTCTTTTGTTTACTGAATTTAGGGATTCATTTATTCTAGTACTATGAGAAATTTTTTTGGCTTAATTAGTCAGACTTGAGTTAGAGAACCTCCCTTCCACATTTTTTGATGCAGAAAGATTGCTCTGCCATAACTTACGTTATTTCAGAGAATGCTACTAGACTAATGTTTTGCTTTTTATTTTGAGCATATCAATGCAAATAATTAGTAGTGCAGCAAGTAGTCAGCCTTTCAAATTCACTGCTGTAGAAACTGAGGAGCTGACATTTTTTAAAAACATGTTTTATGTTACTCTTTTGAGGTGAAGCTTCTAAAGCACTTACTAGCCAGCCCACATCTTTTCCTGAAGTCTTTCTTAAATAATGTCTTTTGGAACCACGACAGATGAAGACTTAAATGCTCTGAGAGAGACGAGAGGAAGTGTCCTGTCTGAAAACTGTGGGGGACACAGGGCAACAAAAGGAAGCTGCCTGACTTCATGACAGCTGATACATAGATGAGGACAAGCAAGAAGTCACAAGCAGCTTCTCTAACAGGAAACATGAGAAATGATTACAGACTTCACTTATTTCACTTATTTCTGGTCTGTAATCATTTCTCATGTTTCCTGTTAGAGAAGCTGCTTGTGACTTCTTGCTTGTCCTCATCTATGTATCATTTCTTCCCCCTTTTAAAAAGCCTGTTCAGGTCCCTCTGGATGGAATCCCTCCTGTCTATTCTGTCAACTGCACTACTCAGGTTGGTGTCATCTGCAAGGTTGCTGAAGGCACTCTCGATCACATCCTTTATGTCACTGATGAAGACATTGAAGATTAATGGTTCTAAGTGGGACTCCTGGGGGACCCCACCTGCCATTCACCTCCTCTTGGAAACAGGACTACCAATCACACTCCTCTGGCTTTGTCCATCCAGGCAATTCCTTATCCACTGATTAGTTCAGGCTTCAAATCCATATCTCTCCTATCTAGACACAAAGATGTTGTGGAGGACTATGTCAAAGGCCTTGCACAGTTCCAGGTAGATGTCACCAGTTGTACATCCTTTGTCCACCAATGCTGTCACTCCAACGTAGAAGACCACCATATTGATCAGGCATGATTTCCCCTTGATGAAGCTGTACTGTCTTGGATCAACTCCTTGTCTTACATGTAAGTTAACACTGCTTCTAGGTTGATCTGTTCCATGATCTTCTCAGGCACACACATGAGGCTATGCCACTTTGGGTCTTCCTTTCTACCTTTCTAAATAACAGGGCTGATGTTTCCCTGTTTCCAGTCCCTTTGCCTGACAGCCATGACTTTTCAAATACAACGGAGGGTGGCTTGACAATCACATCAGACCATTCCTTCAGAACCTTGGGATGCAGGAAGAACATCTCCCACAGAACAGCATAGCATCAGTGCTGTCTGCTGGTAAAGGAAACTAACTATAGCTCAGATAAAAACAGTGGAGTTATTACAAGCTTACTCTTTACTTCTCTTCCATTTCTTCCAATTTGTAAGAGCCAAAGCTAGCTGCTATCATGGTGTTTAACAAGAACCAAAGATTTAATAGTAGCTTGGACCTACTATGCTTCCCATCTATTTTCAGCCTGATATATACAGTATGCTTGCCATTGGACAGAGCTTTTTATTGCTCAGGGCAAAGCCTGTTGCTGAGAAGGATGATGGCTTTGAGTTTCTAGGCTGATAGAGGAAAGAGGAAATAATTCAGTCTGTCTCCCAGGATGAAATCTGCGATAGAAGTGCTGTACTGTCACAAGCAGTGCCAAGGTCCATGAGCAGCATACTTTCCATCTTCCTGACCCACTGATTTGTATGTCCTACTCCAAATCTGTTCCTTGGCTAGCTGGTTAACACACGTGCAAGAGCTCTGAAGCCAAGTAGTGCCAATATTGACAGGCTGTACTGCAGGAAAGTCACAGCCTGTTTGCTGAATGGGATTTTCTGCCATTTGTTCCATTTAGAGGTTAGGTTGAAACAGTGCAATCAGGGCATGGTTAAATAAACAAATAGAAATATAGGGAAAACTCTCCATAAAACATCTAGTTGGAGGAAACAAAAAAGACAACAAAAACAAACAAACAAACAAAAACCATTGCATTCTACATTTGCACTGTGTGTGAGTTTGAAATGGGAGGGTAACATCTGCTATTCTGGATGATTAACTAAGAGATTTCTAGTAGTGTGATGGATTCTTCCTAAACACAGCCATTTTTTCTTAAGTCAGACATACCCAAGAGGTACCCAAATAAAACCAGGAGTGTTAGTTTTCATTATAATTTACTTTGATGTTTCATAAAGCAGCAGTAGTGCCAGAAAGTATAAAAGTCAATAAGTAGCAGTGTTGCATAGTTTGGAAAGCTAGCTTGGAGAATAAACATCACACCATTTTTTAATATTACAGAATGCTGCTCTGCCTTCCCTTTTGTTAATGTCTTCTAAATGACACAGATCCACTTTTGGCTGGTGAGAAGATGACTGCTTCAAATGGGTTGGAATGACATCAGAATTCAGAAGCTAATGTTTCCCAAGCAGCTGCAAGTTAATCTGTTGGCAAAAAAGATCACTGAGAGAATATATGGCATTTTTCTCCACCTACATTCTTTCACCTGAAGATTTCTTAGCGCATGAGGCCATAACTTGAGAAAAGCTACAGTGATACAGAATGAAATGACTACATTAAAACTCAGTGGAACAATGGTCAACGAAGTGTTGTAACTTGTATCATACACTGATCTGCGACTAGGGCTCACTTAAGCTGCAAACTGCAGGGACACAAAACAACTGCCTTATTCTGATAGGGCTTGTAACACAAGTTAGAAGTGTACGCAAGTAAACCACACTCCCTGTGTACAATTCAAGGCAAAAGCTATGCAGGGTTGGAACTGTTATAGAGCCTCATAGAAAATTTAATTCAAATACAGGAGACAGACTCTGATTGGGTTGTAGTTAACCCATCTGGACACAGCTACACCACATTCCTACAGAAGAAGTAGGATCCCATAGCAGCAATATCCCATTACCTTGCAGCTTCTACCTACCAGCCATTCCATAACAGTCACATACAAATGTGAAAAATATTCTGTATCAGAAAACACTAAAAAATTAGATTTTTAGTAGAAGCTTCATCCACAGGTGGCCGAAACAGGCCACATGCTAGTTTAGATCAGTTAAGTGGTGAAGAACCTTTCCAAATTTCATTGACTTTCTCTTACTGTTGTTTTCTCCTATTTTAGGAGTTGCAAATTACATACTGACTGAGCTTTCCACAAATATCTACCTATACAGGAGCAAGAAAATAGGGACAAACACTGAGACATGCAACAGAAATGCAGCAGCTTCCCTTCTCCGGGAGAAGATGAATCTGTTAGTATAGAATACGACTTATTTGTGTCTCTTGAAATTGTCAATTATCCATATCTGGTGACTAAAAAGAAAAAAATCAAGATACTTTAAACTCCTTCCAAATGAAGTTCTCTTCGCTGAAATGAGAAATAAGAAAAATATGCTATTTGTTTATTAACTATATCTTCATTATTGTTTGGCACTTTCTCAAAGTCAAAGTAGAAATATTTGCTAGATACATACATATTTTCCATACCATTTCTTATATTTTTATTTTTACATTAAAATGAATGAGAACAATTAAGATTCCTTCTTGTCTTAACATACCACTACTTTGAAACACCCTGGTTATACTTTTTCCCTTTGCATCTCTTTCTCAGCTGATCATCTTCATAGCACTCAAACTTCTTTCAGAACTAGAATCAGGTTCCCTACTCTCTTTCATTATCACAGAATCATAGAATCACCAAGGTTGGAAAAGACCATCCAGTCCAACCATTCACCTATTACCAATAACTCCCACTAAACCATGTCCCTCAACACAACATCCAGTCTTTCCTTGAACACCCCAAGGGTTGGTGACTCCACCACCTCCCTGGGCAGTCCATTCCAGTGCCTGACCACCCTTTCTGAGAAGCAATACTTCCTAATGTCCAGCTTGAATCTCCCCTGCTGTAGCTTGAAACCATTCCCTCTGGTCCTATCACTAATGACACGAGAGAAGAGGCCGACCCCAGCTCACTATATCCATATAATGTAAAAACTTATCATATGAAACACACAGAAATTCATGAACAAATTTTAATAAATACATATATTTATAAACCTATGATGAAACACAATGAATTTGTTTATACATGCATAGTCATTCAGATGACTTTCCCAGCTGCTGTGACACAAATGATTTGAAGCATGTCATGAATGCTGTGGAAACATCAGAGGAAGAGAAGTAGACCTGAGCATGAATTATCTCTTTATCTTCTCTTGTAGCTTAAGTGTTTGTTTTTCATGTATAGTTAGTGATACAGTTCCAAACACACTTGTGTCAGTGTCCCCATGTTTACACAGTTAGCTGTACCTCCATTGCTGAAAAGGTATTTGCACAGACATTAAGAGCTCTTTGTGACTTACTCTAATTTAAATTGTGCCTCAGAAATAAGTATACCACCCATGCAGCATACAGTAAGCAGTATGAAGAAATCCATCTACCAGTGATACATGGCAAATTAGAAAAAATTAATGAACAGCAGGAATGGGTGGTTTGAGACTCTTCCAAATGGAAAAATAATTATATAAATTGATCAACTAATTGTGATGTATTGGTATAATGTCCTATAAAACTGGACTGGCTTGAACATGCTTTTAAGACAAGGATTAAATGCCAGGCAGATTATTTATCAGCTTTACATATAATAATGGTTTGTCGTTATGGGCAGAGAGAAGAGGGAAAATTCCTAGTAAAACTACCCTTGTCCATACTACATCTGAAATGGAGAATGACTGAGTTACTTGCAAGCTTCTTTCCTGTAGATGTGTTGGTTTCCATACATTCTGAGTAGGCAGAAAGTAGATTTTTCAACTTTTTTATGTTTCTGGGGATTAATTATATAGATCAGTAGATATTCTTTCCTATATTGATGACAAAAAAAGAATGGATTTACAATTTATTAGGTAAGCTGATGGAATTCTTGGAGTCACGAGCAATTGTCCATCCAATTAATTACAAAAAGTCCAGGTCACTTTTCATCATAAGTGGTTTATATGTTTATTCTTCCTTGCAAGAAGTTCAGTATTGATTTCATGGTATGGCACACATCCAAGAAGGATAACAAGACTGTTCATTCTCCCCTTCATATCACCAGGACAGTTTCTAATATATTTCATCCACATTGCTCAAACTAATCTAACCCTCCTGTAAAGTCTTGGCAAGTTCAAATCATTGTTTTCCTAGCTCACATATGCCCATAGAAAACACTTATTACCTAGTTTTCCAAAATGGCGCATTTGCTTAGACCTCAAGAAAAATGCATTATGGTACAATGATGAAAAGGGGTATGAGAAAGAAAATAGTTGTATTTATTATATGTCTTTTAGTCTGATATTAAGAACCAATAGATTTCACAGTCCTGATCCCGTAATGGACTGTGCATGAACAAAACATACTTATTCTGGAAAAAGAGAGTCAGAAGTCTGGGCTTCCCAGTGGAGAAGGGTCTTTAAGGACTTATCTGTACATATTGCTGCTTCAAAATCAACGCAACCATAGATTTCTCCCTTCTCTTCTTCTCTTGACTAAAATAAAAATAAAAATAATGGAAGTAGATTTCTTGTAGAGGTAAAGAAGAAAGTCAGTGAACAGATATAACCTTCTGCCCCATACTCAGATCAGGCCAAGAAGCTTTATGAACCAGTCAGCATGGCACTGAGTGTGAGCTTTTAAATCCTTTGAAAAGCTTTTGTGTATTTGTTTGTTTCTGGAACCTTGCTGCTGCTTAGTACTGGCTTAGCTCAGTGCCATGGAGAGACCAAATTCCCATCTGCTCATCCCAAAGGCTGATGTGTCTGCCTGCCTGGAATTGGTAAAAGGTACTTACGTGACTGGCTTGAAGGCAAACAGAAACTGAATAGCAGAGGCATCACATTCTCAAACAAATATTGATTCAAAACCTTATCTATTGGGTGATACATGATGTAGAGAATTGTTTCCTTTCCAAAAACAATGTTATATAAACTGAAATAATCCTCTATAATGTGGATTATTTGGCTCATTTTGCATGAAATTGACAAATATGTCTGTACAAATAAGGACTTCTTTTCTCCCTTTTATTACTACGCCACTCTTTCAGGCTGCACACCAGAAGCACTGGCACTGGTACATGGCAGATTCTATTAAGGCAAGTGTTTCTACCGAGACTCTGGACTCAGTACAATTTTACACAAGTGTAAATCTCATAGGCATAAGCCTAAATGATATTGTGAGATGTCAGCTGGCAATACTCTTTATAAGATTTATATTGGAGACGTTGTACACAAATAGATCTATTCTGATGTTCTCTTTACATTAAAAAATTTTAAGTAAAATCTATTATCCCTCTACAGTGTCCCCTATGAGCATTTCTAAGAAGCTTGAGATAAAATGCTCTGCTTTGATTAAAATATTGTAAAAGATATTTATTGGGCATGCCTCATAGTATAATGTATGTGTGTCTGTATCCATTTATTTATCCCTCATAGTACCAATGGGACATGAAATATCACCTAGAATATAATATAATTATCATATCTTCCATAAGCTGTATTTATAATACCATGAATATGAGCACACACTGGAATGAGTGAGGTTCTATGTATTCACTGGAGGCTGGAAGCTCTTGCTGTGGAAGAGAGACATTTAACAAGAGAAGCAATGCATGGCATATACATGCAAACATTTAGCTATGCTGAGAACTACTCTGTCATCACACTCATGTGGCTGAGGAAAATACTGTTCTGAATCACTTATATCTGCATCAAAAGTGTCAATGCTGTGCTTCAGCATCATCATTGGAAAGTGTGAGCAAAGTGCCATGTAGTTCAGCAGTACTGCTCACTCACACCTAGTCAGCTTCCCTGGAGTCAAAAGCCTTCATTTCTTTTCTCTTTGACTTTATTCATGAAACACAAGTTTATTAAAACATAGGAAGTACTGTAATGTATGCAAGCCAATTGCAATAAAGCAGAGAAATAAATATTGAACTAAAATTAGCGACAAGGTTATTGCTTTTCTTTAGATGTATGTCAACTTCAGGTGATTATTAAGCTTAACATAGCAACTGCATTTAGTACCCCATTCTTCTGGTTGCTCAAAGCTTGAAACAATGAGGATCTACATTAAAGTTGCAGCATTTTCCTAGAAATATTCATTTAGGAGGGAACAGAATGCAACAGGGTTATGCAGATCTGGACATAGAGCCAAGCTTAACTGTTTGTTAAGCCATATGCTCAACAGACATGATGGTATTTTTGTCCAGCTTCTTTGTGTAAGGAGCAAGGCTGGACAATTACTAGGGATTCTGTTTTGGCCACAGTAAACATAACCTTAGCTATTAATGCCTTAAACAGAACGATTTTCATCCCATTGTAGGACATGCCAGCTTTGAAATGCTGCCATGAAAAAATATCAGTAAGCCTCCATTGCATGTGCTGTATCTCATGAACTGAGAGATTACAATGTGCTAAAAGTAAGTCCAGTATTTTATACGTAAGAAAAATATACTACATAAAATGAAAGGGATGTAGGGATAAATGAAGTAATCTGTATTGTAGTTATGAATAAATAAAGTGCATTACTGCAAATCTATTCAAGTGCTACTTGATTATAACATCCCACCCCTTCAGATTTGAATGCAATTCAACATGGCAACAAAGCAAGAATTTCTACCATCTGATGGGTATCTAGTGGCCAATGTGAAGACAACTCCAATTCTGGTTCCTATGGTAAGTATGTACAGTTCCCAAGCATATCACAGAAGGAGGCTGATCGGCTAATTTATGCTTTTAGTGAAAGCAATGCAACAAACAGAAAAACATAGAGTTTGGTCCCACTACTTCAACAAAGGTAGGAACTGGAAAAAGGACAGTCAAAGACCTTCTTTCCCACAAGATGAAGGCTATCTTTATGCTGCCTGTGCATTCATACATGCTTGATACATAGCAGCTCTGTAGCACGTATCACTGCTTTAGCATGAACCTCACACTGCTATAGATATAGAAACATATAATCTTTAGCACTGGAAGGGACTCTGAAAGCCTCCCTGCATTGAACAGGGACTTAGACAGAAAGATCAGGTTGCCCAGGGCATGATTCAGCCCTGAAAGTGTCCAAAGACAGAGCATCCACTCTGGGCAACCTGTGCCAGTACCTTATCACCCTCACTGTAAAAATCTTTTTCCTTATATCCAGCCTAAATCTACCCTCTTTAAGCTTGAAGCCATTTCCCCTTATTCTACAACCACAGATCCTGCTAAAGAGTCTGTCCCCTTCTTTCCTGTAGCTCCCCTTTAGATGCTGACAGGCCAGTATCGGGTCACCTTGCAGCCTTCTCTTCTCCAGGCTGCACAGCCCCAGCTCTCTCATCCTGTTCTCACAGGAGAGGCATTCTATCCCTTGGATCGTATCCATAAATATATCCATCTTCTCTGAACAGACCTGCTGTGGTCCAATGAGAAGTAACTCTTGATATGCCTTGGAAAAGGCTGGAGGGAGTTACTGTGCCACATGTGTAAAACAATTTATTTAACCCCTGAATATGGGAATGGCTGAAAGTGTGTCAAAGATGACAATAAATTAAGGGTAGACAATGAGGTATTTTACAGTAAATAGCTAAACAGCAAAGAAACAGAAGCTTATGTTCCACAAGACTATTTCCTTTCTTCTTATTGGAAGAAGTTGTTCACACAGAAAGCTACAAACACACAACCTTCCTGACTCTCCTGCAGATCAGTTACTTCTCTATGAAGATGGAAGAGAGAGATGCTGGCATTTCCATTTTGTCTTTCTGGCAAATGCATAAGCACAGTCACATGGAATTATCTTCCTGGTTACTCCTTTTTGCTCATCTTGAACGTGACAGTTCTGTGTGGCTGATGTTTAATTCCCTTTTGTCACAGAGTCATCACACAGTGGTGAATGGCTGTTTCTGACCTGCAAGAATCATTGACACCCACATCCGGGAAAGGCCTTTAGTAAATGTAGCTTTACTCCACTGGAATACAGGTAGAAAAAGGAGAAAAACAGGATTGCAAAAATAATACAAAGCTACAAGAGTACTGGATTTCTTCAGATATACTCCTGGGAATCAGAATAGATGTGTTATGTGGATATCACTTACTGTTTTCTCTTTGGGGACAGCCTAAGCAAGGCTGTGCCTTTGTAACGCATCCACCCTGAGATGCCATCTCTCCTGCTATAACTCAGATGCAGAGAAATACACTCTGACGTAGAACCTGGACAAAAGTCATTTCTAACTTGCATTTACTTTTTTTTGCATTTTTTGCATTTACTCCAATCAAGAAAATTATGGCACAGAGAAAATGCATGGTCATTCTGGACTGACCATGGATAAGATCAAAGAAAATCCTTAATATGAAGAATTAGGAACTCCTGTATCTAGTAGTTCTGACATATCCACAAGTCTTTGCATCCTTTCAGGAGAAAATTGACCTGGTAGCAGCTAAATATGCAGGATAACGTTCTTTCTTTATCTCTTTAACCTAAACAAGATTGCAAAATGCACTTCCAAATGGAGACTGTCTGTTAATTGGGAAAGCAGTTGATCTCATTTCCTCTTTTTTCTCTTTTAAGGAAAAAGTAAAGGTGAGGCAATCCAATAATTTTTTATATAAAATATTTGAACTATTCTGTTATAAGCTGTTGTTCCTATGCAATGCTGCATCATCACATAAAAATCAATACAATTACTGAAAATAAAATAAGAGTAAAAAATATCCCGCATGTCTTTACATCTATGTCATATTAAAACTGTTTTACTGAACCAATGAAAAGTTAAAAGTGTAAAAGGTGAAAGGAGAGTTTTCACACATCTAGAAATTTATAATCCATTTGTTCTCACTCTAGTTTAGCACATGTAGTCCATAAATTATGAACTTTTTGTTTGTCTTTCCAAAGGAAGAGCGATTACGGTTGTTTGTATGAATGCAGAAGGAGCACCTAAATCCACTTCAAAGTGGGTGCAGTTAGTGTTGTATCACTTACTGGGGAAGCTTTCATATGAGGGATCCTACAGAAATTGTTCTGAACATGGGTTATTATTTTATTTTTTTTAATGCTGAGTAGGATTATATATTAATAAAATATGTTTGGCATGGGCTTCTTTTCAGAAGCACTTGAAATGATGTTGAGACACTAGAGAGATGGCTAGAGATTCAAAAGTTGCAATGTAATAAAAGGCAAGGTGCTTTTAATGCTTAAGAAAACAAACACAAAATAATTAAGCAAGTAGAAATATGGCAATAAAAGAGTAGATTAAAAAAAAAAAAAAAAAAAAAAAAAACTTATTCTCCTTGGAATTTCACTGCATATATGGCAAATTCTTACAAGCAAGAACATTTTATGTATGATAACAAAATATTTATGCCACTTTCCAGAGTTCTAATAAAATCTTAGTGATAATAGTGCCCCTAAGGAAAAATAATACTAAAAAACCCTCTGTTTAAATAATTTTGAAAACAACACGGAGAATAGAAAACAAAAGAAACTTCTTATTAGAAAAATATATGTATATATTTTAAGAGAATACAAGCTTCTGGAGAACAGGAGCCCTGTTCCCTGCTGTATTCCCCTTGTGGCAATATCCACCCACTGTGTCTTACGTCCTGCTTAGATTGGAAGTATGCTGTAGGCACTTTCCTACTCAGTGTCTATATACAGTCCAGCATAAGTGACTCCTGGTCTACTGGCACACTACACAGTCTCCTGGTACACAGAGTAACAGTTGCATCAATTATTCTGCTATGCCTGCAGAAGTTCCTGTAAAGAGTATAGAAACATTAACACTGATGGAAAACTAAGAACTGTTAGCAAAATAAAAGGATTTAATTACCTTTTATGTAGAGTAAGGATTCGGTCAAAGTACTTCATAATCCGTTCTTTATTTGACTGTTTGCACATGAGCTTTCAAAATCTGCGTTGATAAAGAAAGCTATAAAAGAAGTACAACAGCTGCTCCAAAAGTAATGCCTGTTGTTTTATTATGTTGGTCCATGCCATCAGAAGTAGATATTGGTGATAGGGCTGCAGAGACTGAACCTTCCCACCAATATTTTGTTACACGTTGTTGCTGTGTGACAAATGGCAGCAGAGGGGGAGTCTGACAGAACAGACATCTGAAGTGCAAATGTGTATAAACCAAAGGCGTGGAACTGAGTCCCCCCATGTGGAAAAAATTACACCCATTGACCTTAACTGATGTTTGTTGAACATTTATGGAGACCAAACAGTGGATGTGAACACAGTGGGGTGGTGGGTGATGCATCTCTGCAGTGGACACAGAGATGTGAAATAAAACCATGCTCCAGATGGCCATGCACAGCTGTCACACCACAATATGAAGATCAGCAAGCCTGTATGAATCAGCTAACAATATCACTTCCCTTAATTCTCCTTCACCGGAGAGATGCTCCAGCCCTCTGATCATCTTAGTGGCCACTTCTGGACCCTCTTCAAGAGCTCCACATCCTTCCTGTACTGGGGGCCCAGGCCTGGATGCAGCACTGCAGATGGGGCCTCACAAGAGCTGAGTAGAGGGGAACAATCATTTCCCTCTCCCTGCTGCACACCCCTTTCTAATGCAGCCCAGCACACAGTTGGCCTTCCTGGCTGCAAGCACACACTGCTTGCTCAAGTCCATCTTCTCATCCACCAGGACCCCCAAACCCTTCTCAACAGCACAGCTTTCAAGGAGTTCTTCTCCCAGTCTGTATAAATACCTGGATTGCCCCATCCCAAGTGCAGCACCTTGCACTTGGCCTTGTTGAACCTCTTCAGGTTCTCATGGGCCCACTTCTCCAGCCTGTCCAGGTCTCTCTGGATGACTTCCCTTCCCTTCCTATTGACTGCAACACTCAGCTTGGTGTCATCAACTTGCTGAGGGTAAACTCAATGCCATTGTCTGTCACTGATGAAGATGTTGAAGAATACCAGTCTCAAGACCGACACCTGTGGGGCACGGCTTGTGACTGGCCTCCACCCTGACACAGAATCATTGATCAAAACCCTTTGGCTGTGACCAGACAGCCAATTCTTCAATAACTGTCAGAATCCTTACCATTACAAGTACTAATACTGTGTACATCAATGTTTGTTACAAGCTACAGCATTGCCCTGATAATCATGATTATACAAATCACATAAATTCCTCATAAAAGCAAAAATTTTCTAAGTGTTATACAGGTTATTTCAGGTGAGTACTCTTACAACACGAGATCCTTTGAAGGGCGATGTCCTTACTGGAAGGAAAACAGAAAAAAAAAAAAAAAAGATGTCTCTAGCAATTATTTATTAGCAAAATGAATTTCTAGACTTTATACAGAACAGCTGTGGGTCTTTAATAAACTACAGTTGTGGTGATATCCTTCCCTTTCAGTCTCGCAGTCAGTAATTCAAATGTGCCTATAACTCAGAGACGATAGGTACTGACAGCTGGAGATAAGGTGACAAATAGCTCTTCCAGTTGAGACGTTGACATAATTGAAATGTGCTGCCAGAGGAGAACAGAAAAGAAAGCATGGATAAACAGCAGCAAAAACCGAGTGAAAGGTACAGTCCTTCTGCTACCTTGCTTTCACTAGCACAGCAGTATCAGATTGTTCAGGTCAGCTGTGATAATTGTGATCCCCTAATGGGGTTGCCATTGCATTGGAAACAGAGTGGATTGATCTTTCATTAAACGTTTACAGAGCTTACACACTAGCTGAAGAAGATTAAATGTGAAAATGCCATTGATGTGCTAAAGTTTACAGGAACATTCTGCTCTAAAACTTTCATGACATGATAACGTGTTGCTGAAGTATAACTGAAAATGTATTTTAAGATTCTCTTTTCCTAACTAATCCTAGGATTATTTATCAGAACATTTTTCTCCAATATTTATTTGGCCAGCAGCCGGGATGCAGATGGTCTCATGCAGCGGACAGGTCCTGGCACTGAAAATAAGGTTGTCTCATTTTCCCTGATGACAAAGAATATGTTTTACAGTTTATTGCATCCTTATACATAGTAGAGGTATCCTTGTATATAGTAGAGAAACACACACACACACACATATATATATATATATATAATTTATTTATTTATTTATTTATTTTCTAGGAAGAATTCTGAGATACAAAATGCATCATTAACCAGTCTGTCCTTAACCTTATGATACTTGGGAAGGGGCTTTAGGGACTTTGATAGCAAAGTGTGTTTTAACTTAGTCACGTAATCATGGTAAATTGCACTTTTTAAAACTTAGAGAATAATACTTTGGAGACACAGTTTTACCATCTGGAAATTGATAGGGATCAAGAGATTTATTCCTTACCTTATTACGCCATAGATGAAAGACATAATAAATCTATTAGTAAAATGTTATTCAAAGCAAAGTTTTGTGCCACTCTATGGAGAAAAGAAAGTCTACACTGGTGTATATGTAATACCTTTGTTCAGCATAAGCAGAGAAGGGTTTTGTAAGGTGCTTCTCGGGAAGAAATTAACCTAGTAAATGAGAACAGGAACATCTCCAGAGGACCTGCTTGCCCACTGTTGCTTTCTTACCTTCATTCTTTATTCAAAATAGCAAATATATCATTTCTTGACAGCAAAAATGGGATTTGCAGTGCTATCCTCTTTTAGTTAGTCATGGTCCTTCTTTATTACAGATTATACCTGTGCGTAGATAATGCACAGGTAGAAATTCCATATGTCCCCCATCCCAACTGTACTGCTAAATGCATTATCATCCATGACAGGGATTAAAAGGAAAGAGAGAGCCTAACACAATGTCTAGGGACCAGCAAGATTAGAGGTAACACTTTCACTCTGAGGAAAACCTCAGTTGGTTGGAGAGCTATTCTGTCGATGAAAGTGTGGCTGGAACCAGGTGGGAGGAATTAGGAAACTCCCCAGGCAATAGGAAGGTTATGTTTAAAGAAGAGCTGTTTTTAAATGAACATGTGTTCCAGGGAATGACATATGTCCCATATGGCAAAAAGGATGTACAGAATAATAAAAAAAAAACAATAGAAAATATGCTTAGGAAGGGATTGATAATGTTTCCTATAACATCACAGTCTTTCTACAGAAATAATTTTAAGTGAGATTGGAGATATCTTCTTTGAAATTCAAAAATAGTTTGCAGGTAGGTTTTGCACTTGCCTTTGTATTTTTAAGGAGCTTCAATACATTCGCATTTGGCAATGAAGCTTTACTAGCCCTAGGCCATCACTGTTTCTTTTAACTGCCATAGTTTGTTCTCCTTGAGACACTCAAGTTGCAATTATCTGTATTTCAGTACAGATGTACACAGGCCTATGAGCTACACTCATCAATTAAAGAGAAAGGAATATAGATCTGCGAGCCAGAAAATTAGCATGTTATCATAAGATGACCTAAGTACTATATTTATATCTTCAGAAACATGGCAATAGTCAAAACTGACAAAATTCAAATATAATTACTTTGATAGTCAAATAGGCCACATCACATAATATTAACAGGAATGTGGAAATATTTATGGGTGGATGGATCGGTTGGTTTTAATACCTTTGCCACGAAGCTGTCAGTCATATTAGTGACAACATCAAATTTATATCATTCACTGCAACAAAGCTGAGATTAGAGGGTGTGCTTCATTTTTTCTGTATTTTCACAATTGTATGCCGTCACGTTGAACTGAAGCCATATCTGTCATAGTTAAATCCTCACTTAGACAAAAAGCCTTCACACAGATTCGATGCTAAACAGACACAATAAAGCTGTGGCTGCTTTACCTTTGTCATGCTGAGGTTCTCTTGATTTCTGCTTAGACTTTAATGAAACAGGTCTTTTACCTCAATACGTGTCTAAGTAAGCATAGCTGTGTCACGCTTTGTGCTTGTTAGCCAAACACTTTCAGCCTGACCTGGTACACCTCTGAGACAGGGCACATTTATTGACAAGAAGAAAATTGCTGGAGATCAGTTTTAGAGGATTCTGTAATCATTTGTCATGCTATAAAATGCACACACAAATGTTGTAGTGGTAAAAATGTTTAGAACATGGCATGGAAGCATTACAATTTGTAAATCAACAAACTCATTTTTATGGGGATGGTGTAGGGGAATGATAATCTGACAATACCCTACTTTAATCAAGATAAATAATAAAAAGTAGAACTTTTCCCTAGAAATAATACCCTCCAGAAATCTCAAATATTTAAAATATTCCAAAACATACAAAAATCTAAGATGGAAACACTGAATATTGCACATCTGAAGGGAGATAAATTTAATGATTAAATTTAAAGATAGAGTAGTTTTAATTTAAGGTAGAATCTGGTTCTCTAAGCTTAGTATCTGCTTCAGTAAACAGCAGACACACTAAATATAATTCTCTTTCTACTTTCCTTCTCCCACCTGGCAAAGATAGATTAAAAAAGATGAAAAAAAAGAAAAAAATGTATAAACGTTGCAACTACCCATCTTCATTTTTATCTATACCTTGAATTTTGAATATTTAACTTCCCCCTGAGGTATCTTTACCAAGAGAAGATATTAAAATACTTTCAATAGCTCCAATAAGACAGCAATCCACTAAATACAAATTCAGAAGCACCACTAATGAAGTAAATAATGGTAAGTGTAAAGAAGGTCAGATATGGCAAGGGAATGAGAAATGAATAATGTTTGTACTGCACCTGCTTCAGGTATGCAAATTTGCCATGAGCCACTGGAGGCCTCTCAGCACTGGGAGGTGTCCTCAATAATGAGAGAGAAGTTGCTTTTTTCTCAACATCAAAGACAGACATCTTTATAGTCTTATCCATTGTCTATTAAACATACTTCAGCACATTCATATTGTTTGATCTTGGTTTGAGCCTTAAGATTCAAGACTGTCTGAGATTCTTATTTGTGCTTGTGGTTCTGCATCATGCCGTGCAAAGGCAAAGTTGTCCAATGTTGAAAAAATATCAGTATCGGAAAAGTTTTGCTACTGAAAGGACTTCATTCACTAAAGAAAAGCGAATCACAAGTATTATAAGTGCCTGTTGCTTAATTTGCAGTAGACATGAATATACACATATACATTTAAAAACAAGATAGGTAGCGTATATCCACACATAATTTTAGGATATAAAAGAATCATAAACTAACCATCAATACTTAATTTTAAATTATAATGCCATTAGTGATCACTGAGGAAAATCTTACTGTAAGCAAACTTAAAAACTAAAATGTGTCAAAAAAGCTGACAGGACCATGAGTTTAAATCATCCAATTGACTTTATAGAACTTAATAGAGGAAAGAGAGCATTAACAGAGAGAACATGCTGAGATTAAAGAAGGAAATGATAAAACGAGACTTCCGCTTATGTCCTCTATAAGTTCACTCCATTATAGCTCAATGCAAATCCCACTAAAGTAATGAAGAGACAGTCACAAGAAAGTCATAAAGGCCGTGAAGACTTTTAAGTAGTCTTTTTACTCTTATTATCTTAAAACTGATTTAAAATTTCATTTTAGTAAATTGTTCACAGGAAAGTATGTTTGATCAACTTGAATTCTCTTGGCTCACAACATTTCCGGTAGTAGATTACTTTTTGTAGCTTATTGAATATTTGAATGTACTGTGACTATTTTCCTGCTGTTTAGTACTGGAAATAACTCACTGTGTACTTGACACCTTAACCAGAGTGCCAATAAACTTTGATCAGAACATGAATCTTCTTTGATTGGATTAGCATAATTGATAAGCAAGTGGATGTATAGCTGACCTGAGTCACAGGAGAATATGTTTCTCAGTAAAATTCAAATTGCATTTCTGTGGCTCTGGGGAGAAAATTACATTAATTTCAGTATTTCTTTTTCAAGACTGAACGATACAATGGCTATTTATTTACTTTTTATAGACTCAATAGGAACAGAAATATTAAACCCCCCAAAAAATAAAACTATCTGAAACACTTCTGACCAGGCCATCCCATTACAAACTATGCACATGAAAGACTAGATTGCCTATTTGATATCAAATTGTTCTCAAAGAACTGGATCAATATAAAGTTACCAAGGCCAGGCACCCAGGCGGTGTTGACTTCAGCCAACTAAAATTACCTGCGTCAGTTTTGGTTCGCTTATCTATTCCTGTAGTTTAATACAATTTTCTGGAGAGCTGGAGAACAGCCAAATTGCACCCCGTTCTTTACAGAGGTGACATATTTTCCAGTGAAAGGATATTACAGTAGAAGTTCTTCCTTATTGAAATTATATAAGAGATTAAACTTCAGTCAATAGTTAGATTTTCTGTGGCAAAAATAATGTATCCACTGGACAATCTTCAGAATAGAAATATTCAATTTTTACTTAATCAATCAAAATCTAAGATGACTTTAACAAAATAACTAATGATCTTTTAATTCCAACCTGAATCTATCAGCCTTGAAGGTTTTCAATATGATCATATTACTTTTCTGTTAGTTATTTGCTGTCACTATTTTAGTTGTGCCACCGTACCTTAAGTACATTAACAATAAGGTTGTTAAATAACTTATGTCACAGCATACGGCAACTAACATTTACGCAGTCTCCTATTAGTAGACTGATAAGTAAAAATAAACTATCTGACTGTCTTATTTTACAAATAATGAACTACTGTTATGTGATGATACAGTGTGAAAATACAATATTTGTGAATGAAAGGAGATAGTCTCAAGAAAATAAGAAGTAGCTTACTAACAATAAATATGCCCAAATGGAAATGCCCATATCATAATCTAAGGCACTGAGACTGTTCATATTTAGTGATTATCAGAGTGCAATGCAGTTGAAGGATGTTTCTGAAGCACAGTGATCACAGGTTTTTAACTGACAGATCTATATTTATTTTTAGCTGTACTAGGTCAGAATCAAAGGGAAAAAGACAGAACTGAAAATGCTTGAAGTTCAAAGTGCATGTGTATTGTCTCGGAAAGGTCCTTGTCAGTTAATCTCTTTGTTTCTCCATTGCAATATGAACTGTAATTTGTTAGAAGTATTTCTTGATACCAGTCACACATCCTTTGAAGCAATATCATAAGTAGATAAAAGTGACAGGAGTTTTGTCACGGTGCCCTTCTGGAAGCTCCCTGACAGAGAGCAAGCTTGCTAGCAAAGACAAACAGATTAGTCTTTACCTAATTTGATTTTGTATGGAGCAATGAATTATTATATACTCAAACACAGAGCACTCACAAAGACTTTCATCTTGAGGAAAGGACATACACCATTGCTCTCTTGGAATTTTTGAGTTAAAGTTGGTCAGCAACTTCTGAATGGTAAAGGTGAGGGAGTTCAAAACTTTTGTAAATGGACAAAATACAATCAATTCTATTTTAACGCTAGAAGTGTGGAGGGGGAACACTCAAATTTTCATTAAAATAAATACTGATCAAGTACATAAGGCACAGAATCATAGAATCATGGAATCACCAGGGTTGGAAAAGACCTCCGAGATCATCTAGTACAACCATTCATCTACCCCCAGTATTTCCCCACTAAACTACTTCCCATGGTACATCCACATCTATGTTTATTGTACAGTCACAGTCATATACACAAGGATAAGATTTATAATTCAAATTCTAGACAACAGTGCAGCCCACTCAGTCATGTTCACCTCATACCTTATTTCTGTTAATTCCAGGTTCTGTGTGTATATTTGTTTTATGCTTGTTTTTTTATTTGTTTTATTCAGCTTAGAAGGTGAACAAGAAATTCAGAATGAGCTTAATGTGGTAAAAATTCATTTGTGAGAGCACTTCTTTCTACAGGTCTGGTATGACTGATTACTCCTGTGTCTATTCTTTGAGTTTCTAACTGCACACTACATCTATCGTAGTAGATTACACTGTACTCTAAATGCTAAAGCTGAAGCAAAACTCACATCAGGATTGTAAATGAGATGTGGTATATCAGTAGATAAAAAAAGTTTAAGTAATAAATTAAGACATTTTTTCAGGCCTAGCACAGTGACAGTATAGAAGAGCAAAGATGCCAAGTGTACATGCAACTGGGATGGTCTGAAGCTGTCCTTTACTTTCATTGGTATTGTTAATGTACAATATTTTTTCTCTTCATTAGAAAGCACAATTTCTAACAGTAGTGCCTCTTGCAGTTCATTCTTCTTTATTCCCTTGTATGTGCACAGTTGACACATGGTGGCAAATATTACCTTCTGTTACACTTCAGTGGAACTTCTGCCTTCTTTTCCCAGGTGTCCAATTTACAGTGGAGAAGTAGCTCATAGCAGTCACCTTCCTTTGTGCACTCTGTTTATCATTTCCCTGTTTCTGGGCTTCTTAGCTTCCCTATGAGGAAGCACAAGATATTTCTGTTTTCTTGCATGTGTATTTTACTGCTATTTCTTTATTATCTGCTAAATAGCACTGCAGCAAATACTTAAAGGAATTGTCTGGGATAAGAAGCACTATACATCTGAGAATATGCTGAGATTGATGCATATGCAGCGACTGTATAATTGCTTCAATATTAGCTTGTCCTCCTCTGGATTTGTTTTCCTCTCTTGATGTATCTTGTCACCATAGCTCTAGTTTGGGAAATAACTTCCATTTCAATTACTGCACTTCTGAAGTATTTGTACCTTGGTTAGGGTATCAAGGAGATTTTTTTCCCCATTAGGACTACGTGTTATTTCCTCAGTCCTCACTTGCCATCTGCATTTAAGCAATTGCATACACACCTCTGACAAAATCAACCTCTCTCCACAGGTAAAAGGCTTCAATTTAAAGTGTATTTCTTTCCTTGATAAATCCTCACACCTTTTATCATCGCACAAGCACAGCCACAAAGAGTGCTCACAATAACCAATTTTCAGAGCTTCCAAGGAACTGCTCTCAGGGGGCAGGAGGAAGGTCCTATCTCCTGAGCAATTCAGCTTTTTCATATGTGGTGGTAATCTTTTTCAGGTTTTCTTTCACTGAAAGTCTCGGTTTTCTCCATTTGTTCCCAGTCAGCTTTCATGGTTAGGAATTACTCATTATAATCACTAGCTTTTCTTCATAAGATATTGCACAGCTCAGAAATGACTTTGAGTGTGCCCTTCCCCCATTTTGTCAATCAGTTGGCATGGTGACACAACAGCTGCTGCAAATCACAGGAAAGCTGCTTACAAGGACATTTCCAAGAAAAGTTCATGCTGAAGAAACCAGTAGATTTGCAATCATAGCACTTGTTCTTTGGGCAACTGTGCTCTTACAACTGCAACTAGGGAAAAAAAATATATTTTGGAGATATTGCAACCGATGCATGAATACACTTGTGTTGAGAAACAAGCTGCGGAGTGATCTGATGCATTTATATGCTGCTGTTTCTTGGCCTTCATCGTGATCAGAGATGAAGCCCACACAGAGGTCAGCACCACACCGATCCAGCGACACTGAGGTGCAGCTGATGGTGCTGCCTCAGCTCTGTCTTGTCCTTGACCACCAACATGACGTCCCCAACAATAAAAAATAGAGTTAAGCTCATCATGTCCACACCTTCTAAGGAGATTTCAGCTCTGGAAATCATTAGATGATACTATGATTAATCAAGTCATAGTGTGTCTAACTGTACTGTGCACCAGAAGCAGAGCAAAGTACTCTCCTCCCCTCATCCTGCTCAGGACTAGTTAGAAATAGACTAAAAAACACTGCCAATGCATTTTACTACGGCATTGTTTAGATTATTTCATATTTAAGGATGGTATGATTTACAGACAATTGCCTTATTGGACCTTATACCAATTTTGAATGTCCTGTGCACATTTTCTCCAAAGACCTCTTTTCATACTTCTCCCAGGTCCCATATGGAAACTCCTAGTGAGTGTTACCTGAGGATCAGAGCAAATTCTATTCACTCGTTTTACTGGATTATTTTTTTTCTGAGATCCTTATTTTTGAGACTGTCATTTACTTTTGTTAACAACAACGAATAGGTCAAACAGATCCTTTCCCTTCCCTTCCTCTGGAAGCAAATATTTCACACACACAGAATAAACAAATAGACAAATAAGTAAAAATAAAAATTATTGACTATTTGCATATGTAGCTAGGAAAAAAAAGTTAATACTTAAATTCTCTATTCTTGTGTTTTTAAAAAGGAGTGTCTTTTTTTTAATTAGTAATATTCCTTTGAATTGAGTTGTGCTTGAATTTGATACTGGATGTGCCCATTTTCTGCTTAGAATACACTTTTTTGCACATGAACAGTATTACCATTAAAATGAGGTTTACAATGAAAATGCTGACACAGTGCAAGCAGAAAAGCTAGCACCACTGAAATCAAGTAGGATTAAATAACCAGAAAATGAGCAAGAGTTGAAAAACTCAAGATAATCAGGTGCAATATAGTCTCTCATACATATTTTCTTCTTACAGCTATGACACTCCTTTTGCAGCGATGAGATGCTAACGTGTTAAACTTATGGTTTTTTGGAAATGTTACACCACATGCTGAGAAGTGTGTTTCCCAGTTCAGTCACTTGGCAAATCAGAAAGCATTTAAAATTAGACAACCATACTGTTGTTCAACATGACTGGGAGTTTCAATCCTGACCTTTCTTTCACATCCTTTTTGTGATGTAATTTATTATTTATATCCACAATTTTTCACGCTTTTCAAGAGTAAGCTGAAGGTTATTCCACGAAAAGATGATCTGGCTGTTTAGGAAACAACTGGCAAACATGGAAATGGCACCAGGTCTCCAGTACCTGTCTGTAATGCCCTCCTAACTAAGGCTTACTTTAACTTTTGCCTCAAAAATGTTTAAATCATGAAAGAATAAATATCAACAGACTTTAATCCAGCTTCTTCTGTTGTTATTTATCCATATATGTATGTATATTCTTGGCATGTTATATATATGTATACATATTCAAGGAGGACAGAATCAAAGAGGCAGTGCTTTACAAAAAGAGGTTTTTTACCTCCTTTTTTGTCTTTCTTTTCTTCTTCTTAAAAGCAGTAAATCTGGAAGGAGCATCAATATCACCACTGCTGATATTGATTCAACAACTGAAAATAGCAACGGAATGTACATAAAAGTGCTCCAGCTTTAAAATACGCAAATAAGCTCTGCATGTCAGGAGAGTTGTTGTGGTGTTATTTTGCTTTTAACTTTCAGATTTCCACACTGGGGAAAAACTGAATTGATGTTTGTGTCACTGAACATAAGTAGCGTGGCTTCGCTGTGGAAACCATGATCAAACTAGACAGCAAAATCTCTCAGATCCCAGTCCTGTATGTATTTGCTAGACACAGGAGTTCATTTCCAACCTCATCAAATTCAATGGTAATTCTAACAAGATCTGAAGCTATTTTAAATACATTCAAAGTTTAAAAAAAAAAAAAAAAAAAAAAAAGTGTACAGAAACGTGTTCAAGATATTACATTCATAGACAAAGTAAATAATCTGTCTTCTGACACGCTGTTGTCAGTTTATCTCAGAGCAGTTTACAAAGCAGCTGAGAAGCATTATCCTCATTTTAAAGGTGACACCCACAGTATAAATTTTCAATATCATCCACTTGGCCAGCAAGGCACCCATTTTCCTGACTGGCTCTGCATTCACTTAATTCCAAAAAGGTATAACATAAACTAGCTCAGTCATTGAACTACCTATTGTGAATGATAGGGAAGCAAAACCAGGAATAAGAAAATATCGAATGAGCAAGAGCTGTAACTGCTGCTTTTAGCATTTTCCTTCATTACCAAAATGCTCTTGTAATATCTGATGACACATAGGTAAATGGTAAAAGGTGATTGATACTCCTTTATATACTAGTATGATATTCTGCCTCCTTGAGCTGTTTCGGTAGAGCAATATAGGCTGCTGAAGAGTCTGCAGTTCATGTGTGTGTGCAAGTTATGCTCAGTTGTAACAATGACATTGCTCCTCAGAGTGAAGAAAGAATCCCAGAATTTTTTATTCTATAAAAGCGACTGACCAAGGGTGATTCCCTGCTGCTGGAGACAGATGCCTATATTCTAACCTGACCTGGTTAGAGCAGTTTGTTGCCTTCCAGAGGCTTAAAGATGAGATATCATGGGAAGAATACAAAGCCTTATCCACACATCAGACTACTAACCTCTGCTGCTGTTCTGTATGAGAACTGATGTTACCAAAGGCAAAGTGGAAACCATCATAAAGGATTTCAGAGCTCTCAGGATGGTGGTCAAGGGTCTAAGAGTCCAGGCTATTTTCTCCTCAAGCCTGCCAGTTAGGGACAAAGATGAGTGAAGGATTTTACAAGTTGACAATTTGTCGTGTCACTGCTCTTGGCAACAGTCTTGTGTTTTCATTGACCATGAGACCCAGTTTGAAGACATACAACTGATAAGGAGAGGAGAAATCCACCTTACTAAGCAGGGTACACATCTCTCTGCTAATGGGTTGACTAGCCTAGTAAAGTGGGCTTTAAACTAGGAAAGATAGGAAAAGAGTTTCAGAGACAGAGTGGTCAGCAAAACACAACTGAAGTTGGGATGTCTGCAGTCCATACTGCTAGGGACGTACATACAGGACATGGCCATGGAGGATCTTCTTGTACCTCTTCCAGGAAACCTGTCTGCTGAATTACCTTTCTGAAATGCCTGTACATCAATGTATGAAGGATGGGGAATAAAGAGGAAGAATTAGAGATCAGTATGTGGTCATAGGGCGATGATCTTATCACAAGAACATGGTTGAATAGCTTGTATGACTGGCTATGTGCTTTTTTTGGAAAGACAGGCTAGGAAAGCCAGGTGATGGAGTTGCTTTTTATGTGAGAGACCAAGTGGAACATACCAGACTTTTCCTGGAGGTGGATAAAGAGCAAGAGCTTACACATAAGGATTAAAAGGTAGCCTAGCACAAGTGACGCTAGAGTGAGAAGTTTCTACAGGCTAATTCATAGGGATGTCAACGAGGCCTTCTACAAGCAGCTGAAGTAACCACAAAGGCCTTGGTTCTCATGGGAACTTTAATCACCTTTATATCTGCTGCAAGGACAACGCAGCTAGGGACAGACACTCCAGGGGGTTCCTTCAGAACACTTATAAATTTTTGAAACAGGTAGTGGAGGAGATGATAAGTGTGCCGCTGCACCTTGTGCTAACAAACAATAGAGGAACTGTGAAGCCTAGGGAAAGACTTGATAGCAGAGACCACAAGATCTGATTGATTCTGCTTAAGCAAGGAGATTGGACTAGATGATGTCCAGTGGTCCCTTCCAACCTCAACTGACCCGTGTCTTTGTAAAAAGAATGCCTATAATCGGAGTTCTTCAAAATACTGAAACATTTGTAATAACAGCTAGAACCTCTGTAGCTCTCCAGAGAAACAGAAACTTTTTAGTTCTACGATTCTTAAATTTGGTATTTTCAATATAAGTGCTGCTGTTTGTAAAGTGTATGCTTCAGAGATGTTCTAGCTTATGACCTGTTCTTACGTTTGTTGTTGATCAAAGTTGGAATAGGTTCTGCTATTCTGATAAAGCTTAAACTCTGAACTGGTGAGAGGAAGAAGATAGAGAACAAAATCAGAGAAGGGAAAATTCATTAATGAAGACTAAAGGATGACAGAAATTCAGTGCTTAGACTATCATGGATATTTTTCCCCATCTGATTGGCCCTTCCATTTTCTGTACTGACAGTCTGCACTTCCAGCTAAGGCAATGTAAGAAACAAAAAAGATCTTATATTCAATTTCTCAGTGATGTACGGGCACATGCATTTTTTCCTCTTCAATATCTTCTGAATTATTTTACTACTTTTCATGGTACTTCAATGACTTGCACTAGAAAGCAGAAAATAATTAGTACTTCTCAGATGAAGAAACAGAGGAAGGAGATTTAAATGAGACACAAAGATAGTGACTGAATGAAAACTATGATGGAAGCCTCTTGTAATCTAAGTCAGCTAGCATGGCAGGGTCCATGTGCTGGATGAAGTAGCAATAGAGTTTGTTTAGTCCCTCTTTGCTGTCATAAGTATCACCTAGATAAGACACAACAAAATGAACTCTCACTTTTTACTTCACATTTTGATTCTGTTTTGCTTAAAAAATTGGGAAGATATTTCATGTGTATGCTTAAGTTGACTAGCAAAGGTAGCAGTGATTGTGAAACAGTCCTCCAAAATATTTAATTGCAGCACTGAGATTAATTCTGACCAAACATCTCTAAGATTTAGTCAAGGAGACAAATCCATCAGTTTTTCATCTCTGCTCCCTCGAGCTTCTGCATGAGCTTCCCTGTCAGATTCAGAATTCCATGCTGTAGAGATATCACCTTGCAGATTTTCTCAACTTTGAGCTGGTAAGCCTCTTTAGTCATAATTAAATATTTTGAGGTTTCGTGTTTTCATTTCACACCAAAAACCAAGGGAGAGGAACCTGGCAATCTCTTCTGTGTGGCAATAATAAACCATTTTCATTTTAATCATCCAAATCAGTTATTTTACTTAGCTTCTTTAGTTCTCTTTTTCCCAGCTGTGCTGTGACTGAATGACAGTGTGACACTCTGGAGAATGTGTCTGCCCAATTATGAATTCTGTTCAGTTTTATGAACACTATTTGTAATTTTGATAACCACTGTGGATTAAATCACCTTTCTTTTTTGGTGTGTGTGTGCGTGTGTGTGTGTGTGTGTGCAAAATTGCAACACATTTTGGGAATACAGTCTCAAAGAAATCAAATCCTATCAACACTGAACGGTTCTTCCCAGCTTGAATAATGATGTTATTGCCAGCAGGGCTTTTGATTGAAAGGGATTTCACAAAGAAAACTACACCAAGCCTGGTCTGTCAGATACCCAGAATCCTCCATGTTATACCTAACCCTGTGATGTGGAGAACTGTTTCACACTACTTGGCCAAGACAGCATGGGAGCTCTGCTTGTTAGCCTTCGACATGATTTGGAAATACTTTGAACAAACAAATGTTATACAAGAACAGTAACATAAAATAATTTAATAGGTAAAGAAAAAGATGTAAATGACTGTTAGCAGCTTCTGTCAGCTCTTGGATCTCTGAAAAATAAGATTTTGCAGCAGTGGACACCTTTAGAAAAAAAACATTAATTTAGGTATGAGAAGCAGCATTACTGCACAGCCTGAATTTCTCCCCATTGAGTAAGTCAGTGTACTCCTTGACCATATGCCACCTGTGGCTCTGGAGTAACTAAAATGCTAGATGTGATTGCATTCCATTTACAAAGGTATTTATTTACACTCTACAAAGATGTCAGACTGTATGGTGTGATGAAATGACTGAACCAGGCTATTCTATAATGCTTTCCACCCCACATTCAACCATGCTTAGTTCCAGTAAGTCAAGCCAATGAAGAAAAAATCTTGAGTGTGGAAATGAAGTCAGAATCACAGAAATGTAGAATCAAAGAATATCCTTGTGGAAAGGGATCCACGAGAATCATCAAGTCCAATCAATGGCTCCACAGAGGATCTCCCAAATTCCAAACCCTGCATTCGAGAGTGTTGTGTCCTTCCACTCCCTGTGAGGCTGCCATGAGGCCTCTCCTCAGCCTCCCCTTCTCTGGGCCAAACAAACCAAGGAATCTCAGCCACTCTTCATATTTCTTGTTCTCTAGGCCCTTCCCCATCTTCAAAGGATTAAACCTGCCATCAACTAGAACCCTCAAGATCCCTTTATGCAGGGATGCTCTCCAGTGTCTCATCTCCCAGTCTGTATGGCCAGGGCTGCCTCATCCCAGGTGCAGAATCCAGCACTTGCTTGTGTTAAATTTCATGCAGTTCTACACATGCCTTTCCTCTCAGCACTAAATTCCATTTGTGAAACACTATGATGTCAGTAATAGAATAGCTTCAGGCACCAATTAGTTGTTCCAAGATACAGTCAAGCTGTGATGATTTTTTCTGCTGAGTTCAGTGAGTTTTGGATCCATCCCACATCAGCAATTTGGATCTCTTAGTACAAAAATGAAACAAATTCCAAAAACGTTGTTAAAAATAAGAGGATTTAATAGCTGTCAAAGTTGTACACAAAGATACAAATTAGCCAAAGCACAGGTAGAAGGATGGTAACCATCTGGATAGTTTTCATGTGTTAACTTCTTGTCCCTCTGGTTTGGGGCTCAGCATTTCATTTTTGCTGATTGTAGAGGCAAGCACAAGACACCTGAGCAAAAGTCACACTGGGAGCTTTTGAAAGGTTCGGAGCTCTTTCATACGGTCTCTAGCTCAACACCTTTTGCTTGCTGAAATAATGCCAAAACCAGCTTTTGTGAGATTTTGGCTCACAGAAATGCATCAAGTTACTGGGCACCACAAAGGGTGGTTTCATATTTTAGCCAAATGAAAGCATTGCTTTCATATTTTAGCCAAAGCTAAGGACTTGCCAGTTCAGTTCCACACAAGTTCACTGATCTGATAGCCTAAAGAAACACGCTGCCAAGAGACCACTATTGCAGTTTCATTAGGTTGCTGGGTAAAATTCAGTGCAAAAGCTGCTTTAACTCTGGTTGTTGAATGTCACTAATATTCACATATGCAAGCACTAGATGCTTGCAAAGTTACTGTTTATAAGCTTCAGCTCACTACAAAACTTCCTGTACATGGTATCTATAGCATGTCAGGTATATATGAATATCACTGTTAATGCTGGCTGGCTGCACCATCGTCAAGGTAAAGGCTATGAATATGTTGGATTGGAGTGACAGCACAGCACTGCATAAAGCTCATGTCTCCACACCTTTTCTTGACCATAGAATCATGGAATCACAATGTTGGAACTAAAAGAGCATCTGGTCCAACCATCCTCCCAGTACCATTGCTAGCACAAGGTACTAAACCATAAAAGATCATTATGATCATCAAATGTTAAGTATACAGATTTATATAATGCCAAAAGAACACCATCCATAGTTTGCTGAGAAAATAGGAAATGTTTTTGAAAGTGAACGTTTCAACATCTGCAACTGAAAGGTAGCAAATCACAAGCCCCAGTGAACTCTCTAATCCAAGGAAATTCAGTATTCAGAATCCCAAAGTCTGTGCTCATCTTGAAGGTCAGATTTCCGTATTTCATACACTCTTATTTTATAAATAGTACATGTAAGCCATTTAGATCAGAGATAAGGGTGCCTAGAGGTCATTAAATCTCCTGCATCAATATGATACAGCAAGTTTTAGGGACATAGTCTACCCACCTTTTCCTGTTGTGATCAAAAACTTGAAGTCGAATCACTTCAGTAGCATGTTGGACTTCATTGTCTAATACTGCATTTAGTATTAATGTTGTGCAATTTAGTGGATAGGTCACATGTCCTTGTCTTCCAGTTTTAAGTCAGTTTGTCATGCATTTCTGGTATACAGCCATTGATGGGAATTATATACTCATAAACAATAATACAACGGTTTCATGGACTACTCTTAAGCAACAGAAAGTAATTTTTGGTTTATATATTCGGGAGACACATAGTTGTCACCCTTCTGACAACAGTCTATATAAAAGTTTGGCATAGTGCAAGGCTGAGAAAGTTGAATGCAAGATATGGGGAAATGGATCATAGAGACTGTTGCAGACTGCCAGACGTACGAAGAGATAAGTTCACAATGGATAACAGGAAAAATAAATAAAGAAATAAAGAAAGAAATAATGAAGAACATATAAAGAAGATAGACTTTGAAAACACTTTTGATCAGGAAAATAAAAATAATTATATTTAGAGCCTGAATAAAAGCTGTCTTTTCCTCTCAGTATGTTGTACTTTTAAATTCACTGATAGTGTCTTCTTATTAGTAAACACAGGGAAAATGTGGCATTAAAACCTCTGGCATTCAGTCAGGAAGATTTAACCATATTGTAACAAAGATTTTAAAAAAATCAGACTTGTCAATTTTTTTTTTCTAAGTACATGATAAAGGGAAAACAGATTTAAATTTAATAACCATTTTAATTCTCCATTTTTCTTCTGTCTTTATGGGTCTTTCTAATTGGGATATGAAAACAGTCTGGAGAATTATGTAATGCTAAGTTGCACAAATGTCAAGCCCTGTCCTCAGTTTTGGGTAACTGATCAAGTCTTGGGAAATGAGCAGTCATTACATGAAACAATGCTGCATCTAACAAAAAAAACAAACAAACACAGTGTGAAGTGTATCTTCATCCCTGGAGCACATGTTTGGCTTTGCTGCCCAATGGAAGTGGATACAAGGATGTGCAGTTGCCACTAATCCCCCAGGCCCCGGGGGTGGGGTAGAGTGGGGGCTATTCCCCGGGTTCAGGGGTGAACCCAAACCATAATTGCTGTGCCAGGAAGGATGAGGGAGATCTCTGCATCCTGAAGCCCAATGGGTTTGGTGAAGCAGAACTTCAACAGAATTTCCACAGGCTGTGATTTCATCGAAAAAGTTTCAAACATCTTAAGAAACCTTTTGCACCATTTACATTAATAACATCAGGAAAGTGGTGCCTTCTGATATTTTTGTGGTGATTCATCCTACAGAAACTAACTCCAAAACATATGTCTTAGCATATTTAGAAAAGATCATTAAGCTCTCTCTGATTTTTAAATAAAATACTGAAATCCCCTTATGACCTGAACAGATGGAATTTAAGGTTAATTTTTCTCTGATTACTACTCTGTTTCCCTGAGTGCGCAAATAGTTATTCTTCACTCTTTTTAAAGGCTTCAAAGGAGCTTAGCTGTACAAATAATTATTCATTCACTTGTGTGAAAAGTGCTGTAAGTTTTACAGACAAAAATAAATATCTAGGGAGATTAAAGGGAAACATCAATCAGAAATAGCGAGAAAAAAAGGTTTTTTTTTAGCATTTCTGCCATTTGAGCAGCAGGGTCATTTCTTTTTCTTCTATAAGTAAAAAGGTCAGGCTATGCAAGCTTTGACTAATCAGCATGTTTACTGAAAAAAAAAACTAACAAATTCTACTGCAAATATATTATTTTACATGTGAGCCTGGGGAGATCGTGGAACAAATCCTCCTGGAAATATATGCTAAGGCACGTGCAAGATGAAGAGGTGATCCAAGACAGCCAGAATAGCTTCACCAAGGGTAGACTGTGCCTGATCAATCCAGTGGCCTTCTATAATGGACTGATGGTATTGGTAGAAAGAAAGGAAGGGCAACTGATGTCATCTACCTGGACTCGTGCAAGGCCTTTAATGAGGACTCACATCACATCCTTACCCCTAAATTGGTCAGATCACAGAATTGCGGGAGTCAGAAGGGACCTCAAGAGATCATCTAGTCCTACCCCACTGTTAAAGCAGGTTCCCTACAATAGGTCACACAGGTAGGTGTCCAGATGGATCCTGAATATCTCCACAAAAGAAAATTCCACAACCTCTCTGGAAAGCCCGCTCCTGTCCTCACTATATTTTAGTGTATGATCTCCATGTTGCCACCTGGTTTTCTACACCTCCCCTCCTTTTTTTCTCTGATTTACTTCATAATCTTATACCATAGGAAACAGATTCATTAATTTTGCTCATGCAGTACACAAAACAGCAGCCACAGCTCTGCTTCTCTTTTGTGTTTTTTTTTTTTCTTCCTATTGTCATTTGAAAATGTCAGGACCCAGAGATCTAAGCAGCCTGAGGACTAACTGAACCAGTTATTTGTGATAAAAACAAATATTTTCAGGCTGCCAGACAACTCCCAGCATCTGCATTATATACTTTCCAGTGTGTGACCTTGACAGATCAGACATCAGCATCTTCCTAAAAGAAAACAAGGAGAAGAGGAAGGGGATAGAGTGTGATATTGCAGATTCATGTATCTGAAAGTGTACTTCTGTTTTTTCAGCCAACTGAACAGGAGATTCTAGGATGAAGTGCCCATTGCAACAAGGAAATTAAAAGCAATCTGTAGGTCAGAATGGATTTTTCTTTCAGGATGACTCTCATAGGATGCATGTGACATACCTCAGAGGCGGTGCCAGTATTTTGTTAGCATTTTCAACAGCCACCTGAAAAATTAACTGCGAACACATGAGTGTTCAAAACATAGGATGGAATGTTTGCTTTCCATCAGATACTTAGCTACAGACACACTACAAATAGAATAGCCCAAACAGAAGAAAGTCTTGGGAAGGCATAGATTACATATAGCGCAGTCAGCAAATAGTGTGAATCATGACTAAACTTTGGATGTGAATTAAGAATTTGTGGCCTGTATTAAGACTGTTCATTAAAGAAGATGTTTGGTTCAAGTATCACAACTCCTGTCACTGAGGTTACATTAGGAAGAAAAATAAGCACAGCAAAAAAGACAGGAGTATGAAGGAGATGCATAATTATATGACTATGGAAATGGCTTTAGCTACAATATATGAGTCTGTGGAAAAGGAGTGAATCTTTTAGCTGAATCAAATGAAAACTCGTATGAATAAAAATTGAGAGAAAGAAAACATATCCCAGAAACAAGAAAGACGATCAGAAATTTATAACATCACATGAAAAGATTGGATATTAGGAAAAATTTATTCTCTGAAAGAATGGTCAGGTGCTGGAATAGGCTGCCCAGGGAGGTGGTTGAGTCACACCATCCCTGGAGGTGTTCAAAAAATGTTTAGATTTTGTATTATGGAACATGGTTTAGTGGGGTAATACTGGTGGCTGGAGGACAGTTGGTCTAGGCAGTCTTGGAGGTCTTTTCCAATCTTGATGATTCTGTGACTCAAATAAATAGGAAGAAGAATGTGACACTTCGAGGAGTAAGGGAACCAACTGCAAGATTGGTTCAGGCACCTGGAATCAAATTTTTTCAGAGTATCTTTATCAGCAATCAATCCTCAATTTTGTCTGTATTATATCACTAACTATTATATCTAAATTGTCTGCCTCATGCACCCAAAACAGTACCTGAACACTGATGTTAGCCGCTTGGTGGATCTAGTGCTGAAAAGTCTGAACCTGAGTATGTCTGCCACAGACAGCACAGCTTTCTTGTAGATTCCCAGACCTGTCTTGCCTGGAGTTGAGGAATGCTATTTGTGATCACCCGTTTCCCATTTTCCCCAAAGAAAAAAGTCAGCTTCAACCCAGTGCTGCTAGCTCAAGAACTTTTGAAGGATGGAAGGAAAGTTCTTGGATATTTTATGGACAGTGAGAGACGGGAGAAATAGAGGGAACTAAACAAACTGCACAGAAGAATGAATTAAACTTTTTAAACAAAACAGTGAAATGTTCTCAGATGCTTGTCTCACAAAATCATTTTGTCCCTTCTCCTTCGAAAGATCATGACAGACACATACAAATGCACTGCAGGTGGTTTATGTAGCAAGGTGTTGGCATCAGTGGGTCACCTGTGAGAGGAGGCCAAGGGCATCCTGATGCCAGTCAGTTCCTGCTCCTGCAGGCTCCACAACTGGACTACCACAGCCACATCTGAGCCCATCAGCAGTGATGGTAGCACCTCTGTCAAAATACAGTTTAGAAAGCAAAAAATGCTACTGCTCATAACCATGGAGCAGGGGAAAACAGATGTGAGAAGCAACTCTGCACCAGGGTTAGGAGAAAAGGACAGGGAAGAAATGAAAGAGCAGAGCTTCCTGGGCAGCCCATAAAGAGATTGACACTGGAGCTGGGGAAAGTGTGAGGAGGAAGGAACAGCAGAGAGGAGCTGTTATGAACTGAACATAGCCCCCTGCTCCACATCCTTTCACTGCTCAGGGCAGAGTAGGAGGTAGAAGAGTCAGGAGTGGAAGAGTGATGCTGAGCCTGGGAAGTTGTTATGGGGCAGGCGGGTGGGGGAAGATGTTCGATGAGGAAGAATGAGAGAAGAGATGTGTGGGCAGCTGGCAGCTGGCTGAGGCCAACATAAAAAGTCCCCAAAATTCTATAGTGAGTTTAACATCATGTCTAAGATCACCACACATTTCCTGGCCTTTCTAGTACTTTCTGCTCTTGCAATCGTTCCATTCCTATTTAGTTTGTAGTACTCTTAATTCATGATATCCTGCAGTGCATTTCAGTGACCTTTACTGAGTTGCCTAGTTCTCAGACATAGCTAGCATACTACATCACTCATCCAATTATTATTTTTTTTAATTGGCACTTTCTGTTGTCATTTAACCCTTGTGTCCTCACTGTTGTATTGACAGCTATAGTAGTGGAGGGGAAAATGGCAAGCTCACAAATTTCTGCATTTGGCAGCTTCCATCAGTGTAATACAGAGTGGAGAAAGCTCAGCATCAAAACAAGGGTTCCACACTAACATGACTAACATGACAATAGAAAATAAAATCCAATTCTAAGGATTCTATGACATCATAGATCTATGACCTCAGTAACACAGATATGGTAGATGGAAGCACAGTGGGAGATTATATGCTTCCTCTAGTTCTAACAATAGCAAAAACATAACTTTGACTCCCAACACATCTGATGGGTTTCTCATAATTACTAAGAAAACATACTATGCATTTAGTTTATTCCTGTTTGGCAATAACTGTGTCTTGAATTACGGACATACAGAATAGAAAAAAAGTTATTTAAATTCAAATTTAAAGAACGCATTACTGAAGTATGACCTGTAATGTGGAAGAGTGTGGTTTCCCAATTGAGAAATGGTGTAACACAGCAGGCCTGAAAAAATACTATCACAGTGCACACTGTTTGCAGAAAGAACTACCGAAGCTTCTAAAAAGACTTTTCTATTTAAAAGATTAAGAAGCTTGCATTATGCTACAGCAGTCCTTTGGATAAGTGCAAGTGCCTCCTCTGTTCCTCTGGGCTGCTACTTGCAATAGCAATCTTTCATGCATGAATTTGTAGGCTGGTTTTATGGGGAGGTTGGTAACAAGGACGATACCTACAGGTAAACGTAAGGAACTCTCAGAAAATAAAAGCCATATTTTCAGCTGAAGGATATTTTAAAAGTGTAGTAAGGAAACAAAATATACGTGCATTACAGCTATGAGTGTTTTTTAAAATAGCTGCTTTTTATTGTTTTCTGTGAGATATTAGCCTTTCAAAGGTTCAGCACAATAATATCTATAGAGTTTGCAGTAACCAGTAAGTAATGCTTATTGTGTGTATGTCACCCATAAAAATATCATCCAAGAAGCCACTAGGTGTAAAGCCAAGCTTCACATTTTCTCATTGCTTAAGCTGTAAATAGTTGGCTTTCCATATGCTGGAATCTTTAATACTAACATTAAATGTCAGCATCTCCATTAACCTTGTATCTTCTCTGTCAAGGTCACACTAAGTTTTTCCTCAAGGGGAATAAGGCACCTAACAAACTTTGATATATGTCATTTCTTTAAAGCTTTTTTTTTGTTTTTAACTGAGGTCAAAATTATTAATTTTTTAGTCAACCGCATATGGGGATGTGTAATTAAACTATAAAGATATAGTTTAGTTGCCCTGTTACTGTACTCGATCAGGACACCAAAAAAGTTTTGCCATAGCAAATTTAACTTCTCATTAAACTGATAGCTGCAGTCATTTTCAAGGCACAAAATTTGTGTCAAATACTAAAACATATATTATAGAAGGCATCAAACTTTGTCAATGCAAGGCAAACTCGTGCTCAGGCTTCACTTAAAGAAACCCAGCTTATGTTGTCAATTGCTGCATTACAGGAGATATTTAGTGTAGATTTTTTACCTTAAAGTGTTCAAACTAACAGGCATTAATTCCTGTTTATCCATCCTTATTTCTGGAAGTAAATTAAATATAAGAAAATGGATACATATTAGGTAAATGCATGTATTCTGAGTGCTTATTATTTCTTCTTTTTAATTGAGAGTTGGAATGAAGTTTACCCTTGCCTTTCTCTACAACATCAACAATAGTAAGACCCACTAATTTCTGTCATTTCTGTTTTCCTGGTTCTTGGTAACACCTTTGTCAGTAGGTGGCTTGTTCTGAAAGTGTATCTGTGTCCAGTCATGACCCAAATATCCCAGCACAACAACCAGGCAGCCTCCAAGGCTGCTATTCCAGTGTGGCATATAATAGCATTTCCCAGATGAACTCCCTGAATGAAACAACTTGCCACTCTTTCATATCACCTCAGAAGATGATAGGAGCTTCTTTCCTTGAACTGGCTTGGAACACAGAAGTAAAAACAGTAAGAAACAGTAGCCATGAATGGCCTCTGCAAGAACTCATTAGATTGTAAGGGAGAGTATCTTCACCTGTAGTCAAAGTGATAGTCATGGTGACTCTCTCTCAATAGAAGTGATGCCATATACTATCTCCAACACAGAATCACAGAATCATAGAATCATCAAGGTTGGAAAAAGCCTACAAGATCATTCAGTCCAACTGTCCAACAATCACCTTGAGGTCTAAATGAATTTGAGTTTGAACTGAGTCCCATTTTCTGCCTATCCTTCGTAACATTATGTTCTCGTGTTTGCATAAAAACTGTCACTTATCACAAATCCTCCTCCCCTTTACAGTTCCATGGCATTTGCACATCATCTACACATTTCAACTCTACCCATCACTATAGTGGCTGCATTCTCTGAAATTATAATGGAGGATAAAAGTTATATAAAAAGGTGTGGATGGCGTTTTCTTTTTGCTAGTGGCACCGTGGCAGCATTAATATTATTCTGGGAATTGACTGAGTGCTGCCAATTGTTGGCAGAGCGTTGTTAATGGTTTATAAGTTATTCTTTTAATTGATTAAATGCACCTAGTGTCCTCCGGGGGAAATTAGGCAAGCTTGTATTTATATGCAAGTAAGCCTAAAACTGTGACTATTAAAAATCAGAATGTCAGCCAGAATCTTCTAGGCATTTAGAACAAAGCACTTTTCAAACATTATATTGCCTCTAAACTTATGTACTTGATCCCTTGAGTAGGATAAGTGACATTAACTTTATTTTCGAGGTCTGGGGTTGACATGATTGCTCCCTTGATCAACTGCTTCCTCATAGACAGTTACATTTAAGCATGCTTAAGTATAAACTCCTCCAAAGGGTCATAGCCAAGCCAAGATAGATTATTTCCATGAATAATTCTGGTGAGCTATGGTATCAAGTGCTTTACTAAGTTCAGATATTAATCTAATGCATTCTACTGTTCTCCCCAGAATATGGAAATTAGAGTCAGTGGTTTAGAAAATTCCTCAGTGAGGCTGGAGGTCCTTGTGGCTGAAGATATGAAATATAATATGTCTTTTGCTTCAAGGATGAATGGATCAATGAATAAAAATGGGATAAAAAGGCTACATTTTTTCAAATCTCCTGAAGGGGTAGGAAGTCTGATTAGAGTACGAGTATAAATTTGCCTGCATGCATGCTGGTTTGACAAATCCACATCAAAACGCAAAGCATAACATGAATAAGACACATGTTGAATTCAGACATATTAAAACATATTTGGGAATTAGATTCCGTCTGACACTGTTTCCTTTGAGTGATGTCTTCTAGAATATAACTGTATTAATGAAGTCAGTGGAAGGCCACAAAATCAACCATTAAAATTTCTAATAGGAAGTAAGGCTAGGCTGAGGCTGAGATTTGTGTAATTAGCGGACAAAGGTGGAAGCTTTTTCTTCTGAAATCATCAGAAGAAAACTCCAGAGTGATTGAAAAGCAGAGTTGAGTTCTCTCTTTGCAAGCTTGCAGTCATTACTTTCCTAAGGTGCAAAAAATGGACTGGATACAGCTGCTGCTCCTTTATTTACGTGTGAATTGAAGTTTGCTATTAGAATAGTGCTACTAAACTCAGTAGTGCCATTATCAGAACTATGTCCGCAACTAACTCAAAGACAAATGTTAAATTTATTTGTTGCAAATCTATATATATTGACATGCTATTGATATATACATACATTTCCATATATATTGCATTGCTTGCTCGTGCCTCTCCCCCTCCACAGTTTTCCATGGGATAACAAAAAAAAAAAAATAATAATTCTCCATGGCTACCTGTGGTAGTTATTGTTTTATTTGAGGCTTATTTTGCATACGTAATTCAGTAGAACAGCAGCCCATCTATTGCTCAGAATCTCTTCAGCTACTGTACATTTCTGTTTTCACTTCAAAGTTGCTATCTCTTACTGCCCTTGAGACAAAACAATGTGTGAGAAGTTTCTTTTTTTTTTCTGAAAGGGTTCTTAGGGATATACTTGTTCCTAATATGCTACAATAGTGTTATACAGGGCTTGTTTGAATGTGCATCTATTTGCACTTTCATTTGAAATGAATTCCCTATTCGACCTTAAAGAGGAATTACCTATGTTGTAACTGAATACTTTTTAAATATGTCCAAGGAAATACTACTTGTGAATAATCCGATCCCAAGACTTTTGCAATAAAGTATCTCGATAAAAATACTAAAATTATGGGGAAATGAACAAGAGCTCCTTTTTACGTGACAAAATAAAATGTATTAAAATTACATCACTGAAAGTTCTTTTAAATATGAAACTCACATTAGTTGCAGGTGGTCTTTTACCCTTTTGAATTTCAGGAGCAAGAATTATGTAGAACTGCAGCAAACTTACATCTTAATGTGTTAAAAACCTGAGATTCCATTTTCTCTTTCTAATGAATACCAGAATCCTTGTAGCTCCCCCAAGGACCACATTCGTGATTATAACCCCAAGTCTTCCATTCTTAGAAATAAAGGGAAAATTTAAGTCCAAGGAAAGTCACGGTCTATGAAGAATACTGAACATAAAGACTCCACTGATAAGGCCTAAAATAGATTTAAATTAGAAAAACAGGAGAAGTAGCAACTTTTTCTCCTCAGAAATAAAATAAGCTTGAATGTGGGCAGTGAGGAAGAAAGGTGATGGAGGCAGGAATGAACAAGTCCAGCAGAGGCAAAAGAGAAAAAATCTATAGCAGAAACTTGACATCGTAAAAATATGTCTTTCCACTCATCTCTTATCACTTTAATTTAATGTAACTGTAAAATAATGATATATCTTCTGCAGCATGGCTTAGCCCTGTCTTATTTGTATGCATATGAGAATTTTCTAGCAAGTAAGCAGAACTTGCACTTGCTATAAAAACCTCAAAGCTCAGATAGGTTGCTTCAGCAGCTAGAAATTAATGCATTAATACTCCCATGCATATATACTTTTTGATGGCATTCCCACTGTGTTTGTATTGCATAAGCACTTTTAGCACTGATGTAATATCTTTTGTTTTCCAGATGAACGAAACCAGCTCTGGGCAGTTACTTGAGATCGAGATGAAAATAAATGATCTCAGAAAACAGGGGAACACCAAGAAAGTTCTGCGCAAGTGTGACCTGAATAAAACATGCTACACAGCGAACAGGAGATGAAAGATATTCTTGGCTAAGCCAGCTGGATAAGTCTCTGATTATGCCTTTAGAGAAACACTTGTATTCCAAACTGCAGATTTGTGTCTCTTCAATCATATCCTCACTGTAACCAATTTTAAATAGGCTGAAGCACTTTTATCCTGTCAAAAGCATCAACTCAGCCTGCGTTCATGACATTAAGATTTTGAAAGTACATGCCCAATAATGCTGCATTGTGCAGGGAAAGAAATATTTGATTGTACTAGTAAAAACATGATTTCACTTTTAAATTCTAAGACACTAATGCTTCATTGCTGTATTTCTTTCCACTGTCTTCTTTAGTCCTAAAGCGAATGTGACCAAATAGATTTGTGACTTTTACTTTGAAATTGTCATCTTTTGGAACTACACAGTTTTTATTTTATTTGTGGCTTTCACCATTTTTTTACAGTGGTGGTGTTTCTATATGACAGGTTGTGGGTTTTTTTTTCCTGTAAAAATTACAGACTAGTTTGGTTTAACTGGTCTGCAGATGGATTCAGCTTTTCATCTGAATAACATAAACTCCAACAAATACATTGATAAGTACAATCAGCTTTCAATTAAATTTGCAAATAATAAGAAGAAAAAGAATTTGGATGTTGAAGGGGTGGTGGTGGATGTGTATTAATGGAAATGGATGGTAGGGGGGTTTAGAATAAAGTTGTTGGTCTCCTTCAATTAATCTGAATATTAAATATAATACAATATTTAGGATCCTTTGCACCCTATCAGCAGGAAGAAGAAAGTCAGCAAGAAGGCACTCCACACAGCCTGCCTGACAACTTCAGCTCCTGAGGCTATGGGCAAAGGAACTATAGAGGATAACTGTGTCCTCACCCTGGCCCAAACCCATATTTGAGGTTAAGCTGAAGCCTGGACTCTCATGCCAAATTTCTGTGTTATACACAAAGGTGACTGCTGAAATTTCCTACTGCAGTGTTGCAGATTTTTATTTGCACTGCAGGCCAATACTCTGTGATACAACTGCACAGGAGTGTGGGCACACTTCAGCCAATGTGTGTTTTACAACTGGATTCTTCCACCACCTCCTGTGCCCAGTCGTAACTGTGAAGCCTAGAATCTCAATGATACAAGCTGATTTTTTTACAAAAGTAACCTTCCATTGGTAACCTTTCATGAGATGAGTTTCGTGTATTTGGAGACTGACCAAATACTGCAATGGAGAAAAAAGATGTGATAAGCACTGATGACTCACTGCAGGAATTCAGGGATGGCAAAGTGCAGGGAAAGAAAGGACCTTGTTGCTGTACGTGCCACCTCTTGTCATCACAGGGCATGAAAACCCAAAACCCCTGCTTTCTGATTCAAATTCCTACCAACATTCACCTTGGATATTGTGGTTAGTATTGTGACCAATTTGTTCCACAGATCTTTGAAAAAGCCTGCACCTCAAAGACCTGTATTTACCAGAATGCAGAATAGTACTCCTGAGATCTTCTGATACTCTTTTAATGCCATGCTAAAAATATTAAATCATAGTGTAACATCAACAGCAAGACTGTGCATTTAAATGTCCTTTTAAATATGGCACTGTTTCTGCGCTACCTTTGAGGAAAGGTTCTTCAGCTGCTATAAAAAAGGGACAGTCTTATTTACTAGGCTTGACGAGTCCATCCATTTACCTGTCTCATGAATTAGCTGCTAGTTGTCTTCCCTGAGGAGAAAAATAAAGTCACCACAGAATAGCTAGAGAAATCTGAGCCTACACAGCTAGTTCGAATAGAATTAATTCCACTGCATACACCTTGCAATATCTTCTGTGAATCCTAATACTTGAGTCATTAATTTTATGTTTGCATATGGAGGCAGAAATTTTAATTTAGCTGAAAGTTACAGAAATGCACTTCATAACCTGTTCTTTATTTCACTGGCTACGCGTGAGCTTTCTCATCTGTGTTGTTTAAGAAAGCTATGAAAGAAGTACAGTGGCTGATCCAAAAGTAATGCTTCCTATTTTATGATGTTGGCCCACATCATTAGAGGGAAATGGTGGTGGAATTGCAGTATTCTGCCATATTCTGCATGCTATTCCTGACAGTATCCCATTACGTTTTGTTGCCATGTGACAGGTGGCAGCAGAGGGGAAATCTGACAAAACAGCATCTGACGTGGTAGTGTGTACGAAGCAAACGTGTGTCACTGAATTCCTCCATGCGGAAAAAATGGCACCCACTGACATGCATCAACATTTGATGAATGTTTATGGAGACTAGTGCACGAGAGCACAGTGTGGTGGTGGGTGGTGCATTTCAGCAGTGGCAAAGGCAACAGTGGGTCACCTCCACTGGTGCAGATACTGACAAGCATGGCATGCAAGTTCTGTTCAATTGTTGGTGAAAGTCCATAACTAATGGCAGTGGCTATGTTGCTCTATCAAACAGTGTCACTCTATTGTTATATTCGTATCTGTTGTAATTTGCATGGAAATAAAGAGAAGGCATTAGAAGAATGTTTTAAATTATTGATCTGTAGTCATTAAAATTATTAACCCATGCAGCCTATGCCTGGGAGTTAATAGTTACTTGCTTGTTGCCACAATACAAATGGTTGCTACTGTGAATCTTGTCTCTCCTTCCATGATCCTGCCTTTCTGTCTGTCTTCTCCTCTGAGTAAGCACATGATAGCATACAACTTAATAGCAGATATCAATTAAATAAGAAACTTCCAGTGTAACTTTAGAATAATATACACTCAACTTACTTTTCTGGATTTTGTTACCCAAAATGACATTCGCATTTAGCTTGAAATGACCGCAGTAAAAATGAATAGAATTCACTCAATTTCTGGTTCTTAGGTAACGAAAAATTTAGTCTTGTGCTAAATAGCTCAAAGAAAGATTATCAACTATTTTGGATGACTATAGGTATTTTTCATGACTCATGACACATAAAACACAATATCTGTATTCAGGAAGAACAAGTGGTTACAAACATAAGGGGCACCAGAAATTGTACTGACTGATAAAAACATGGGATTTCTTACATCCATCCATGATATCAACATCCTTGAGGGAAAAATGAATGAAAGCTTCATTAACAAGCTGCTAAACCAGAGTGGTCTGATCTCAGAGAGGCATGTCTCCAGTATTACCTATTCATACAGATTGATAGTAAGTGCTTCCAGATACTAACATAACATCAGTGTACACATAACCATATAGTGAAATAGCTACTTGATTCCATAAGTATGTGCATCATGACAATAAAATACTGCAGAGGACTAAGTTTAATAGCATTAAAAGCATTAATAGCACAAGATTAATAGCATATGCCAAGTTCTTAAAAAATTACAGTCACAAGCAGCAATTTCTATATTTATAGTATACTGTGATGACAAAATGCATGGTAAATGTTATAAAGAATGCTTCAGTTTAGCAATCGTTAGCTTAAGTCCTTCTGGTTTTGTTGTTTCAGGCTTTTTTCTTTTTGCTAAGGACAATCCAACACTGTGTTGAAGGTGCAGTCCAAGGTAACATCACAGCAGGTAGGGGCCAAACCAGCCAGCATCCAGGTGTGTTTGGTGTTTGGAGTACCTGAACTATCTCCTTCAGTCCAAGATGACCATCTGGATGGACTGGATAAGCTAATCCTTTCTTTCATTTGTTTGTTTTGGTTATTTTTAGCAATATTAATTTGTATCAGGTGTAGTACAGGCAGTCAACCGTTGCCAGACCCCTTATAAGGCCTTCCAAATAGAACTTTAATTGACAAAGTAACACGAGGATTAAAGACTCAGAGATACTGCAATAATGGGCTCACTCTGAATTTCTATCACAAACAGAACATTTGCTTTTAAATCAGTGAGAAATTTAGCTGGTCATTCCTTTTTGCAACAAATAGTAGCTTCAGAGGGAATTCTGGAAGATATGTCAGAACTTCAGGGACTAATCTTCCATTTTTATATCTCAGTCAAAAATTTAAGCACACAACACATGCAAACAAACAAACATACAAACAAACCAGTGCTAGCAGCTGATATGTTAATTCTAAGTATTGGTGATGTCCTAAACATGAGAGCTTATCAATGAAGGAGCAACTTATTTTCCACTACAGATGAGTTTCCACAATAAAAATGACAAGGTTGCCAACTGTGCCCAACTTTACTATTTTAAACCATTCATTTCCCTTCTTAACCAACCAAACAAAACAAAGTAAATAAATAAACAAATAAAGCAATCACTTCATTCAATAACCTCCTTCTCTAAAGACCTATGTCATTTTTCAGTTTCACCTTCAAGGTCTTGAGAGCTGTTTGATTTTGAGATCATGATGTGTATAGAAGGTTAATTCAGTGACACTAGGACAAAAATGGAAAACAGCAAACTCAGAAATATATTTGAGATAAGAGCTGACAGGGCTTAATGGAGAAAGACTTCCTACTCTTGAAAACACTCTTGGTTTTAGAGGATTTTTTTTTAATTTCTGTTTTTGTTGTTTTTTGTTTGTTTGTTTGTTTTGCTTTTTAAAAGAATTTGTGCTTAAATTCTCACCTTTACAGTCTGAGATGTAATGTGAAACAGACACACTTTGTTTTAGGCAAGGTGTTTGTAGCAGGGAGTCTGTATAGGTGGCTTCCATGAGGATGTCAGACGTTGCCCCATGTTAGATAAGAGCCAGGTACCAAAGTCTCAGATAAGGGCTCACTGGTGACCATAGCTGAGCCAGTGAGTGAGCGATGCAATGAATAGAGCTGGTTGTACCTGGACTGGCCTCACCAATAACCAACATAAAATGATTACAATAATTAAGAACTGAAATTGCAGTACAGTGAATTTTTTACTCAGCAGATAAATGTACATCAGATCGGTGTCTCCAAATCCACAAAATAATGCAAGTATAATAAAATAAACTCCTTTAACTTTCACTTGATCTCCTTCCTAAGCTTTTAGAAAGTCTCCTCTAGCAGAGAAAACAAGATTGAATTGTTGCATAAATAATAATCCTCTTCCATCTATCAGCAATTCTGTTGTCTCTTTTTGAGTGAATGAAGTGATAGTCTTCTGCCTGCAATTCATTATCATCTGAATATTTCTCAAATCTGAAAGGTCCACCTGGCATAAAATATATCTAACTGATATTATCAATATGCTGATGGCCTGCATAGTTATGATATTCTCAGCAGCTTTGAAGATGTATCAGATTTTGTCCATAGAGTTCTCATTGTCTAAGGAACACTTTGGTCAGTCAGTAATGAGGATCCAGTTGACACAGCACTGATTTTCCAAAGCAGGACTAAGTGCTCCCAATTTATTAGCAATATCCCTTAGTCATTGAAGCAAAGAACATTCTTGACCATACCAAAAACGTATAACATAACCAAATTTGACTACTCAGTCTTAGAACATAGCTAGAGCATAACTATAGTCAGGTGCATGTTTAGAAAGCAAAGATGGAAAGTGGAAGAAACATATCTAGAAGTTCATTCACAAGCATTCTCAGTTGGAACAGTCACTCTCAGCTCAGCTGCTTTCCTCCCAAATGCAGAATTTGTGAACTGATTTTCAGCAGCTCAGCAGTAATCACATCTGAGAAGCAAGCAAATTCCAAGTATTTCAGTGGAGTTCCTGTTTCCTTCCCAGTCAAGAGGATAACAATGAAAATAAACACTGAAAATACTTCTTCTGCAGCTGACTCCACTATCTGCAGTAGTATAACATCATAGCCACAGCTGGGCAACCTCAAGGGCCCAGTACATTAAAGCCAATTCTAAAATACTAAGGGATATATTCTAAGGCCAATGAATTATTTCCACATAGAAAGAATTCCAGTGTCTTAACAGCAGGTTTTAAGTCATTCCAGATATTAGTAAACATGCTCTAGAGAAAAAAAAAAGAAAAAAAAAAAAAAAAAAAAAAAAGAAAGAAAAAAAAAACAACTGAGGTTTTCAACCAGTGATCTATTTGCTGTTTATATAATATCAATAATTTCAATTTGCTTGCAGCGTAAACCAGGAACATTTTCCCTCACAAAGACATGCATTGACCTTCCTCACTTATGATGAAGTCTTATGCAATTGTGATCCCATTCAACACTTGTTCATGTCTACAGCAGAAAGAAATGTTAATATACATATTTCACAGATGAGTCTAAATTAGATGGGCTTTATAAAGCATCCAATTAAGGAGATACATTTCAGGAAGGGGCAAGTTTCTCACTGCTAACTGACCACTGTAAGGCATTATTGTTTCTCAATATTTTTTCCATTCCATGCAAAAATAATGTCTGTTTCACATTATGAGAAACTTCAGACACTTCAACCAATGTCATTATTTGCTATTTTTTATTATTTTCATTATTGCTTTATTACCCTTGCAGAGATTTTTTGATAGCAGTATTATTTTAGATTTAGCCAAAAAAAAAAAGGAAAAAGGAAGAAGAGAGTTTTGCCATGAGTAATACAGGTTTCTTTGTCACATGGACAGGTTGTGTACAAATGGAAGAACTGGCAGAGAACTTTGGTACAGATGAAAAATCTTTTGCTCTACAGTTCATAAAAGTTCTAAAAAGAATCAATTCTGTTGATTTGCTTCTGCTTCTGTTCCAAGACACAGTAAGGCAAATTTACTTCCATTTCAAGTCTCGGCTCATTATGATGTAGACTTCATTTTTCTCCTGTTCATGATAGAAGCTGTATTCTTGGCAGTCCCATTCATGTGGCACTGTTCTCCTGGGGCCAGAAGAAGCTGTGCACTTATTGCTTTCAGAGACTATTGCAAAAGAAGATGCTTTGGTCTATCAGTCTGACTTTACCAGCAGAAAAATAAGTGTTTTCCTGGGCTGCAGAAGCTGCAGAGACAGAAGGGATGCAGATTCAGCCTGCAGCTTCTTTACTGAACTGATGGAGGAAAAAGGCAGAAAGAGAAAGGCAATAGCTGCTGCAATGGACCATATTTATTGATTGCACCAGCAATGCCAGCCTAACTGCTCATGGAGGTATTTAGTTCCATCCTTTCATCTGAGGCAGACAGGATTGAGCAAGGAGTGGGAGTGTTTCTGTAGAGCCCTGATTTAAATGCCACCTGTGTTTGTAGATAGTGCCTAGTCTTAGGAGAAATGCCCATGTAATTATTCGTTATATTAAGATACCAGAATCTAGCTCTAAGCAGCAAACATTTATTGTATTGTACACAGAAAAATAAACAAAGAAAACAAAACCCTCAACAACAGGTTTTGTTCATGTTGTATTATCAGGATTTGTCATAAAATACATTAGCACAAGAAAACCCATCTATAATTTTGGATCTACAAATATTTACTTATAGCAGATAAGTATATGTAAGGCAACTTCAAAGCCATCCTAGCCTAGCCTCATGATCTATTCCTGAATGATTTCATCCCAGATCTCCAACTCTAACAGAAAGCTAAAACAGACCCAGGCTTTTTAAAACATATTTTCTACCCTGCTACTTCTTTAACGGTCCAATCTAGTCTAAAATTGGTGCTGAAATGGAAATAATGGTATCTATTACATCTCAGAAGCTTTCTACAAAAATTAACACCTTTCAGTGTCAGCTCTGAGGTTGTCATTAGTGTTTTGGAAATCAGTTGCATCAGTGTTTGTGTTTTAAAGATAAACTGTGTCCCAAAAGGTTGTTTATAAACCTTGTTTTCCCAAATTATTTTGTGACCTTGTGGATTCATGCTGTAAGCTCCAACTATGTGATAAAGCACCACAACTCATTTTCTGCTGGCCTTTTCAGGTGCATCATCCAGGATTACTAGGAAAGCATGTCTATCCCTCATTATCCTTGGGAACTGACATATCTGATGAAGCAGAAATGACAGAAAAATAGCGATTTCTCTCTTTTAACTTGATTTTATTTGTTGATCAAGTTATGCCTCTTTCCTGCAGCTTACCTGAAGGTTTGAACTACTTATTTTAGTGCTACTTTAGCTCAGATTTCTGTTTGCTTTTGAACTCATATTGTAATGAAAACATATCAGTTATCTCTGTGTTGGTGATGAACCTACTGCATGGAGCTTTTAGGATTTGAGTTTTATTCAGCAGTTCTCACTGAACCCAAGCTTAGCCAGCATTCCTACCCATAAAAATTTATTTCCATTTGCTATTGCCCCATCCCTTTTTTCTCAAATATCCAATGAGACAAAACAATGCCCAAATATTCAGGTAAGAAATATTACTAGCAGGCAATGATGCAAAACTGTCCTTGAAATGGAACTGCTTTTATGGCTTGCAAAACTATGGACTGTTTCAGAAACAGACATGCTGCTTACACACTCCTCAAATGAACAAGTTTAACAGAGAGGATTACATGCAAGCCTTAACGAACACTTTACAATGAAAATATGCATAAGGCTTAGAGATGATCCCCTGTCCAGTTGTTTCTGCCATGAGTTTATAGGTTTTCATTTTCTTTGTTGGACTGAAGGAAAGGAGGCACATAGCCTACACAAGATAAGCTTCTTAGCCCACATGGGGGGCTTTTAAATGACCTTTAAGAAATACCTCTGTGCTCCACTGCAACTATCTAACAAGCAGGAGTGATAAATATGTCTTTTTCTAGCTCCCTTTCCCGATTGCCTTGTTCAGGTACTATGCACACTGAAGTCTGTGTTTGTTCTGCTATAGGAAGCACTGGTTCTACAGTGATGCAAATGCTGACAACAGTGCCATGCATAAGATGCAGCATGACTAAAGCAACACAGCTATAGAAATCTGGATATGAATCCACTTTTATGTTTGACATTTTGCTTCAGGATAGAAGGTTTGCAATACATGGTCTAGCTTCTCACTGGGAAACAGGAGCTTTGCCCTGACAAAAGAATATCAAAATCTATAAATGACAAAGGGTATGATTGGTAAAAATCTATGCACTGTATTTTTGCACTGAAAACTAGACTAACATGCTAGCTAACCCACTTGTCTCAGGCTAAAATATCATTTTTAGCACATAGACATCACATTTATATGTAGTATTTTATGCAGGTCTCAGAGTTGTACTTTCTGTTATTTGAACTTACCTAGTTCAAGTAATAAGTGCTATAGATCAACTAAACTGTTCCCCTTGTTTCCACATTGATCCCACAGTTAGCAGCCCACATGGTTTTCTTCCATTGTTCATCATATCTCTCCATGCCAACCTTTTTCCAAACCTCTCTGAAGAATGTCTTTTTCCCTGAGAGCAAAAGATCCCTTAAAATTCTTACTCGCACTTTTTGATGTAGGATAAATGACATTTTAAGAGATTAAATTAAAGGAAACAGATAACAGTAAATAAGAACATATATATATAATCCATTTAGGATTCAAGGGAAACTACCTGCTGGATTCGAATTCTCATCTGCTCTTTCAGAAACTCAATCTTATCTCCTATTGGCCCCAATAGGATAGATACTTCAGGGACTCTCATTTCCCAAAAACTCAGCAGATTTCTAAATTGCATTCCCTCTAGGTACGAGCTAACACACCCGTCTCATCACTTGCAAAGGTGTTGCTTCATCTGTTAAATTCAATTAGCCTACCTAGACTTATCAAACGTTCCATTATTTTTCTTCCATGCAAGCTGTCCGTCAGAGCTCCATTTCCTCAAGTAACTCTGCCAAAGCAGTTTGGCTAACTATCTAGTAGTGCTAAGAGCTAATAAATCTTTTTAGGAGCACAGGTAGCCCTGAGAATGCTCTGAATTTAAAGTCTGATTTATGCCCTTGGCTCAGCAGAAAGATCCTTTTTTTGCGAGAACAAGAGCACTGACACCTAAGGAAAGCCACAAATTCTGGAAGTAGCAAAATTACCTGAGTCTGGGTTATGGTTTAGCTTGGAACAATAAATCACAGCTGAGCATTCTCTGAGAACCTAAGCCCTAACTGGTCTTACTTTACTTTAGACTTTGAAAGCTGATCTAACTGCCAATTAGACTTCTCTTACCTGAGTAAAATAAAATTGCTGTTTGGAGTGAGATTTTGTATTGGTCCACTGCAAAAATCATTCAAATTACTGGAAGGCTTGAAATCAATAAAGTGAAGTGTCAGTGGATGAAAACCCATTATGGAAGGAGAAAATCATTTCTGGAACCTTTTTCTGAAATATTTTTGGGTAAGTCTGATAGAAAAGTGATCGTAGTAGGATTAGAAATATTTCATTGTACGTCTTTTCCTTCTCCACATCTGAATCAGGCTTGAGGCTAAAAGAAAGAATCTTAATAATGCTCTGCATGTTGAAGGATTTATGTTTGTTTGACTGATTGATTGATTGACTGGTGGAAAGAAGATGCCAGAGTGCCATATTATTTTTGTACTTATTTTTCCATATGCTACAACATTTGAACATTTGCACCACAACAATTTACTGTGCCCATTCTGGCCCCATATGTGTGGTCATATTGATATATGAGCACAGTGATTCAAACCCTGCATGAGTATCAGCTAACTTCAGAGATCTGTGTCTTTTCAGTTTGTGGCTTTTCCACTTCCATTTGAAAGTGTTCTATACCTACTGCATCTACTGCACATGTATGTACACCCTGCAAAAGCCAGTAACAGAACAGTGAATCAAGACCCAACTCTACCCTGCAAAACAGAGGTGATGCTCCAACAGCAATTTCACGGAATCATAGAATCATTAAGGTTGGAAAAGACTTCCAAGATTCTCCAGTCCAACAGCCCACCTACCACCAATATTTCTTTTCTAAACCACATCCCTTAGTACCACATCAAAACGTTTCTTGAACACCTCCAGGTGATACAACCACTTCTCTGGGCAGCCCATGCCACTTCCAGCCATTCAATAGGGACAATCCCAAATGTTAGCAATTTTTTTAAATGATACTTACACTTTCCAGCTCTTGGATGGCAAACAGTGTGTCACCATAGCTAGAAAGCAATGTCAACAGCACGACAACTAGAATAAAAACCTTACTTTTTAAAAATTTCCTCTTCCCTCTTAGATATGTCTACTTAAATATGCCATTGCAACCTCACTGATGTTTTCCTTGCTTTTTGGGAGAGTTTAGAAGACATCTGACGTAGAAGTTCAGAAATTTATCTCAAGGAGACTTCTCAGAAATACTGAATCCCATTAAGCAAGTATTATATCTATCATTTTAATGTGTAAGTAGATATAATACATTTTGTTAGTATAAAGATATTGGATATTTGCATAAGATTATTTCTTTAAGTAAAGCTCAGACTTCTTGCACTCTAACGCATAATATAATCTCTGTTGGTGAAATATGAGATTTAAAATAAGCTATATGTCTGATATTGTTCTTTGGACTTTGATGAATGTTAAGCTCATTCCTGAATTTATGAGAAAATGAAAAACTTTTGTAGTAGCAGAGCAGAAAACAGAAAATAAGTTTTCTCATTTTCATAAACTGAATTCAATTTTTCTATGTGCTATAATTTTAAAAAAAAGAAAGAACCCTCATATACAGCAACAGATACCCTAGCAAGTAATAAATCAGTCTTGCCACTCTTCTGTTATTACTAACCATGTGTGATTGTTATAGATTCATGTCCTGGTAATTCATTTCTTTCTGTCCATTATCCTGTGGGTAATTTGTTATGTTTATAATAACAGATTCTCAAACTCATTAAGATTAAATATTCAGCTACTAGTAAGTACAAGACTGTAGGAAGATTGAAGGAAAGATTGTAAGATTGAAGGAAATAAATTCTGCAAATGCCATCAGTGCTTTGGTAAAATATGATACAAAGTTGTTTCCTTTTAATTTCTGAAATTCACACTATTTACCTACCATCAGGGATGATGGTGAAAGCATTTGTTGTGACAACTTGCAGCAGAATGGAATGCAGAGATCAGCTAAAACCTGCAATGCTAATCTCCTGGGTTATGCAGTTGCAAACCAGCCTCTCCACAGTTGCTGGTTCAGCACTGATAACATAAATGTATTAGCTTTATTTGGTGCATTTTTGTTATATGAAAACCTAGTCCACTTCATTATCTGACAGAAACTTACCGATGCTATATACACTGTAGTGTTCCATGTTTTGAAAAGGTTGCTCTTGCAAGAGTAGCTAGCCTTGATTACTTGAATCACAGTCACTTCTGTGACCAATACCATCAAAGGAGCACTGACAAGATTGATTTCCCAGCTCATCATCAAAGGTAAAAAGATAGTAACGATACTTGTGTGGGCATTTGAGTCTAAAGGACTGCTAATCGATAGTGCTGTTTTTATTTTTGACATGTGGTAAACAGGGAAAATAGAATTTCTCGTTAACAGCACCATCAGCTTTTTGTGAAATTGGACTGACTGCTGTTTGGTCTCTGATGGGCAGATGAGTTTCTTCAGACAGCTACACTGAAAGCAGGGACTCAAACCTCGCTGCAGCATTACTTTGAATTTATCTGTCTTTTATTTGTCCATTATCATCTCTTATTATTGTATTTCATAGAATAACATCTTACCCATGATGTTACAGAGTTTGAATTTTTTTGTGAACTAGTTATTATAAAATTGGCTAACTTATCCCATTAGGTCTTCAAAATAAAAACTTTTTTTTTTTTAAATAATTTATTTATTCTTAATTATTCTTTATTCTTATTAAACTCTAGACCCACTCAAATGTCAAAAGTGTATTAGACTTGAATACCTTAATGAAATATGTTGTGCATTAAAACAGTGCATTTTCTTTTAAAAAAGAAAATGGCTTTGGACTTTCAAGTCCTGTCTAATTTTGAACAAAGTTTTGGACAGTATATATATCCCTTTGGACGTGAAATGGCAAGGCATGCTTGAAGTGTGTATAAGTAGTCTCTACACCATACTATCTGGTATGCAGGTCGTATAAGACTTAACCATTGCAAGGAGGTTATTTGTAATTTCTATGCTATTGCACTTTATCAAAATGCTTTAAATACTACGTTATCTATGAAAACATAATCATAATGTACCTTCTCACCACTTAAGTTTGACTGTACTTGATGAAACTTTGCCTTGCTTGATGAAACCTTGCCACCATAACAAAAAGCAAACAGGAAAAGCTTGAGACCATAAGCATAATCTCAGTCACATCCGAAGATGCTGAACACAACATGACACTTTTCCCAATTTCAGGCCCTTTCAGATTTTAACTCATTTTCCATTTTCTTTAGCTAGATTTTTTTGAGTTGCAATTCTGCTCTGTATTCGAGTTGTGAAAAATAGGCATGTTCAAACACAAAGCCATGGTAAGCGTGGTTAGGTGCTGGGAAGCAAATTATCTTCTGGAAGAACTTGCTTTATTACTGTAAATTGCACATTGGCCATGCTTGGAGAATCTAAGATGGAAGAAGGCATTTAGAAAAAGCTTATATTTTATACATATATATATATTTTTTTTTTTCCCAGAGGTATGTCTCCTTCTGATGATAATCCTGAAATAGAAGTCTCACAATTGGAAATGGAGGTATGGTTCTCAGATGGTAAATTTCTTTCAAGTGTCATGACAATAAACGGTGTATATGCTTAGTGATGCTAAAAGACACACATTTCAAAGCAGGAGGCAAAAGCAATTCTAACAGCAGGGCTCCACAACACCACATGGCTGCTCTGATCCTTAACACCCATTCATGAACTCGGATTCAAGACAGCCTCAAGACTATATACTTGGAAATGCAAATGTGAAAGGACAGCACAAAACACAGAAAGTATATTTTAAAAGGCAGTTTGAAAAACAACAACAACAACAGCAATAAAAACACTTCAATAACCACTGTACAAAACTTCCTGATTTTGTAAAGCAAAAGCTAATTTATACTTGTATCACAGTCATCTAAGCAGGTGACTACAAAGGAAGAAATGCTGACCAATTTATCTGATCTTAAGAGATTGCCTACCAAGAAACAGGGGCACTTCAAAGAATCTGTAGATGACAAAGCTTCGAAACAAATGAAAGTCTGGTATACAGAAATGCTGCCTTTGAAGTGTTTAGGTTTGGGTTTTTTTTCTTTATTACTTTATCACTAATGTAAAGACACTGTATTCTAGGCAAGGGAAACTACTGCAGTGGTGCAGGTTTGGTATCTGCAGTCAGGTTGGTTTTATTTTTCTAATGTAAAATTTTCCAATGAGAGGATTTTGAGTTACAATTTCCTAAAATATTTACCTAGTTCACCTAAAACACTGTTAGGAACAGACTACACACCAGCTAATATTTTTGTCATGAAAACATAACTCTAAATTTAGTACACATAAATGAAACGGAGAAACTTTTTTCCTTCTGCACAGGCAAAATTAGCACACAGCCATGATGAAAGACTGAAGAAAGGCAGTTTTTTAGAAAAATTAAACCTCTAATGTGCAGCCTACAAAAACTGGGGAAAAAAACAGCATATAGATACAATGAATATATTAAAAAAATAATATATAAATGTGAAAATGTTTGTAGGTAAGCTTAGGAAGTGTGGGATAGATGAGGTGGACAGAGAACTGGCTCACTGGCAGAGCTCAGAGGGCTGTGATCAGTGGTACGGAGTCCAATTGGAGGTCTGTAATTAGTGGTGCTCCACAGAGGTCAGTACATCTTCATCAGTGGCCTGGACGAAATGAGAAAGTGCACCCTCAGCAAGTCTGCAGATGATACAAAACTGGGATGAGTGGCTGACACACTGGATAGGCTGAAGGACTAGGTGGACAGGAACCTGATGAGGTTCAACAAGAGCAAGAAGAGTCTTGCGCCTGAGGAGAAATAACTTCATGCACAAGCACAGGTTAGGGGATGACCTGCTGAAGAGGAGCTCTGCAGAGAAGGACAACAGATAGACAACAGATTGACCATGTGCTAGCAGTGTGTACTTGTGGCCAAGAAGGCCAATAGGATCCTGGGGTACATAAAAAAAGCGTGGCCAGCAGATCAAGGAAGGTGATCCTCCCCCTCTACTTTGACCTGATTTGGCCTCACCTAGAGCACTGTATCCGGTTCTGGGCTCCCCAGTACAAAAAAGACAAGGAGCTCCTAGGAGTCCAGCATGGGGCCACAGAGCATCTCTGCTATGAGGAATGGCTGATTAACCTGGGACTCCAGTCTGGGGAAAGGAAGACTGAGAGAGGATCTGATAAATGTTTATAAATATGTAATGGGTTGGAGAAAATTAGATGTTCCCAGGCCCTTTACAGTGGTACCCAGCAACAGGACAAGGGGCAATGGGAACAAACTGGAACATAGGAACATGAGGAAAATCTTCTTTACTGTGAGAATGACAAAGCACTGGAACAGGCTGCCCAGAGAGGCTGCGGAGTGTCCTCCAAAAATATTCCAAACCCACCTGGATTATTTCCCAGGTGACCTACTCTAATGAACCTGATTTTGATGGTGGACTTGGCGATGTCCAGAGGCCCCTTAAATCCTCTACAATTTTTCAGAGAATTTATGATGGTTTTTTTCTGACAAGATAATGCATTAAATAACAATAACAATACCTTTTTTAAATGAACAGGTGCCAATTTTGTTAATAGACTTATAAGATCATAGGCTAGAAGGGACAGTGTCTCTAGTTCACCCTCCTTGCTGAAAGCACAGGCAGCTCTGAAGTCAGACCAGGATGCTCATGCATTGCTTTGTCTGAGTTATAAAATCCACCCAAGATGGAGATGGAACAGACTGTCTGGTCAGTGTGATCCAATATTTAACCAAACATCTGTTAAGTTTGCTTTCCCTTATCTCTTGAAAAGTAGAAGGGAAACGACTTCGTATCAATTCTCAGTCCAGGCTCTTCAGACACTGCTGATATTAAATAAACAAACCTCCAGGGCAGAACTTTTACCACGCTTCCTACACATGGTGGAATAACAGTTTTATCTTCTTTTCTCCTTTGAATTTTTATGGAGCTATGAAGAAGAAAGAAAACAAACATAAAAATAACAGGGGGAAAAAAACAAACAGCAAAAACACAAAGCAAACAAAATAACGCAGCCCTTTTTCCAGATAGACTGTAATCACAGAAACAGAGGGGATGGAAGAGATCTCTGGAGATCATCTAGTCAAACCCCTTGCTAGAGCAGTATCCTTAGGAAAGTAATATTATGGGATAAATCAGAAGAACCCAGTGGGCTGCACCTGAAGCGAAGTCCTACTCGCTATGTTTCAGAATATCTAATCTGTCTGTCTACAAAAACTTCTGAGACATTACTTTATTAATTGAAATTATGTCCAAGGAAAAGTGTGTAGACAGCAAGAAATTCCTTCCAAATGAGTTCATGAAAAAGAATGATTATTTGCAATGAAGACTGGTCAGCAAAACCCTGGGAACTGTCTGTGAAACCAGATAGCTTGAAGCTGAAGTTATAAAAATGAAAAGTATGTTGTAAAAGCAGACAAGTTGCTGTAAAAATATAAACGCTTAGGTAAAACAGGGGGTGCAGAGAGCTTCAGCTCTGCTAAGAATATTTACAGTTCATGCAGGCAGAGAGCAAAAGGATAGGGATGCTCTCTAAAAATTATTTAATGGCAATAAGAGTTCACAGAGCTTGCTGGCCAGCAATAAAGTTTTCTGAAAAGTAACAGGAGTGTAAAGAAGGGGAGAGAGTTCCAGTATGTGCTTTCTAAGCTGCAGTTATTTTCAATACCTTCCTCAAATGGATGAAAATTAGCTACTAAAAAGCCAATATTTATCAACTAATTAGAGAAATTGAGCTCAGAAAGTCACTTGGAGCTGGTATAGAATGTAAAAATGAAATAAAATCTCACTGCCACCAATATTTTTGGTGAAAATCTGGTTTGTTTTCTGGAGCCCAGGAGATGTATATGCACAAAACGTGATGAATTTAAATAACAAGACCACTTTTAGGTCCTTGAAAATTCCCCTTTTTGTTGCATTACGAAAAATAGCTTGGTGCTACTTTATAAAAACAAAAATCTTGGAGGTAAATTAGCAATGTTTACATATCTTTTAATGAAATGAATCTGCACTACTTATTATTTCAACATTAAGAAGGCCATATCAGCCCAGATATCACAATATATGCTATGATACTGTTTGAATTGAATAAGCGATGATAGATACACTTGTCAATAAAACTGAATTCCTGCAATGTTAAAATCCATCCTGAAATTTAAGGATACCACATTTTCAGGAAGCATCAAAGGAGTTGCCATGTACCCAGGCTAAATGGAGAAAAGGCAGCCCTTGGGAAGGCATTAGCTAAATGTGATGAAACCCCAAGCTGAGCAGGACTTTACAGTGGAACTGCTTTTAACTCTCTTTTATATGAACTATCCAAAAAGACCAAAAGTCTTCCTACTACTTGCCAGATAAATATTTAATAAATGAATAAGTAAATGCATGGAGAAATATTTTAAAATTAATTTCAAACCCCGATATTTAAAATAAGCAAAAGTCAACAAAAACAGAAAATGTAAAACAGATGTTCAAAACGAGTATCTCCATTGCATTCTGTGTGTCCACTCCTGTCTTAAATTCTATCACTTCAAAAGGGCTACACTGAATCAGTCAGTCCCATCCCGTCAGAAGTTTTCCAGGGCCCTCCAGGGTTTTCCTTCACCTCAGCAGCCCAACTACCTCCTTCACGCTGCTGGTTTCCCACTGTAACTCTCTTGTTTGCTCCTTCTAAAAGCTCCTTCTGCCTTACATTCTTGTCTCTGACCCCTAATGGCTCAATTTATACTTTCCCTTTATAAAAGCATACAACAAATTATGTAAAAAAATGAATGAAAATAAAAGAAAATTATTCACCATTATCATGATCTATTAAGCAGAGCTTGGTCTCATGTTGTTTTTTATCTAGAGACTAAAAGTCATTCTAATTAAGATGCAACAGAGTGTTCATATATATTAAAATAAATTCCTAACAGGAGCTGTTGAGATAACCTAACAGTATTCTTTCTAGAAGTTGCAACAGATGTATTTTCCTAATGAGAATGACCAGTGCAACCTTAAGGACTTCGGATCTTAAAAATAAAACCTAGTAGACTCTAGTAAAAGCAAACACTGAAACCGATCTCAAAAACAAAAGCCTTTAGAATTAATCTTCATAATAAAACTTCTAAAATATGTTTAATGTTTCATTGGAAATCTAAGGGCAGTGTAAGCAAATGCGTAATCAACTTTTAAAGCTGAAATGTATATTAAAAAGTCCCCTGTTTCCCAATATAAATATATTAATCAAGAAACAGTGGTGCTGATTAAGTCCAGCCAAGAATAATATAAATAAAGTCTTATCAATTTAGATGGGATTAAAAATGCTCTCTCTGGCTCATGAAATATCTAAAGTGTGTTCAAGAAAGACTTCAGTATTAATGAGAACAGTACTAATCCTAATTCTGTCGCACAAGTGAATGAAATTTCAACCTATAGTGATGAGCATATGCAGGAAGATGCCTGAGTGCTGCTTTCTGGTGACCATGTTTCTGAGTTCAGACAGCAACCCACAGGCAGAAAAATCCTTCAAAATGAATGAGTGAGGTCTCCCTAGCCTAAGTATAGTACTTCGAAGGAGAGGATTTTGTTGATGAAGGTTTTTACTGATGGAAGCATTTCTGAGTTTATTTTATTCCCAGCAAAATCATGTGTAATTCACTCAACCACAATGCTCGTACACTGACGCATTCAGCTGTTTCTGCATTGCAGGTTCTGGAAGCTGAATGCAGTCCTAATGAGCTCATCTAATACCACTTTAATGCATAGTACTACAGCTCTACATGTGACAAGAGAGGTTTGCTGCTACAGAGAACCACCATGTGTTTTTTCAGTCGTCAATGACAGAACAGCAAACAAGATTCAGCTATTCATCAGTAAGGACATGCTAGGATTCAGACTTCTGTGATCAGAGGATTTGATGCGTCAGCTCTTCCAGCCTCTATCTCCCTTGAAGCCCCAAAGCATTTCCAAATCTATCTCCATTTCTACCATATGCTGTCATACCTCAACTCCTAAGGGGAGAAGAAAAACACCATAATTATTCTGAAAAGGCCAAAAAGGCCAGTGCAGGTTCTTCAGTTTCAAAGGTGTAATTTACAAAGGTGCTCAATACTAAAACAAAGAGTTATCTTTCATCCTCTGAAAATGACAGGATGAACTACGTGATGTATGAAAGTCAGCCACGGTGATTTCAGAAACTCTTTAAACTTTATTAAGGTCATACAAACTGTGGAAAGACATTTGTATCCAAACATGTAGCCCCAAACAAATCACAACTTGCTTAACGCTTTTACCAATATTGGATGTTAATGAGTATTCTTCAAAGGCCATGATTTATTTTCTGAAAATAAAAATGACCTTGCTGAGAAGAGTGCATTTAATGATAAGCTGATGATGGTTTCTTTGAACAGGTTTTTAACTGCTAATTCTCTTTCCCTGTGAGCATATCCATAAACTCATACACACCAAAAACAGAAGCCTTTCAATTCATGTTGTCACAAAACAAGTTGTTTTCTCTTATCAGCACATTCTAAACAATAACCCTAAGCGTTTTTTGTTGTTTTTCTTTTTTTTTCTTCCAAATATGCTTATTTTATGTTATCATCAATTATTTACTGTAGGGAGAGAGATTAAACCATAAAAATGGCTGAAGTCTAACAGATGTTGCAGAAATTAAGGATATAATACAATTAACTGAAAAAGAAATGGTGCTTTTATATCTTACCTTCCTATTGTCCAGTGTTCTCTAATGCCTAACCCTTCCTCTATAACACCAGGAATACATTTTGTATAACATATTGTAACTGTACATAATATCTTCTCCTTTAACTCCTTTTATCTAAAAAAAATAAATGGAAATCTATTCTTATAATGAGTTCTTTTTGCACTGGTATGGTTTTGTCAAGGTTGTACCTTGTCCCAAAGCAGAATACAGTGTTTCAGAATCACAGAATAACTTGACTGGAAGGGACCTTAAAGCCATGTAGTCCCATCCCCCCGCCATGGGCTGGCTGCCCCCCACCAGATCAAATATTGACCATTATCTGACCAATCAAGTTGCACCAGGAGAGGTTCAGGATGGGTATTAGGAAAAATTTCTTCTCTGAAAGAGTGGTCAGGTATTGAAATGGGCTGCCCAGGAAGATTCCTTGTCTCCACTTGGAAGGAGCAGGCTGTACGCTGCCTGTCACCACTTGGAAGGAGCAGGTGAAACACTGTTCCTTGGAGCAGTAACATCTGCCCTTTTTCTAAGGCAGTCAGATGCTTCTTTTTCCTCTTCCATTTCAGATGTTTCTACCACAGCAGGTACTCAGGGGCCATTTGCATTGGAGTTCAGTGTATCAGCTTATAGTGTTTGATCTGAGCACAGGGGGAGGTTGTTAAAACACACATTCTGCTTAACTTCTTAGATGGACATTGGTAGCAGTGTTTTACAGAAATGGTGGCTGCCTTGTTGAAGGACTTTTTTCCTATGTCCTGCCACTGCAATGTAAATAGCCTAGGTATCTAAAAAGACATGGCCCAGATGAGTATGTTAAAAGTCACGACACTCAGGGATTTAATAAAGACAGTTCTATTACCGGCACCAGCGGTGAGGTCAATTCAGGAAACACTTTGTCTCTGATTCACAACCTTCCTGCTCTTTGTATAACAAGAAAATACAGCATAGCTTAAAGTGGGTGACCTTGCACTGCATCCCACATTATATTTTTTGACAATAGATATATTTATAAAGTTCCTAGCTATAGTCACCAAAAAATCACTTTGATTTCTTATTATGCCTACTGTTCCTTACCTATTTCATAAAGAAATGCCTTCTCTTCTATCCGGAAACTAAAGAAGCCTTTCTAAAAGCCTAATTTTTCATATTTATCTCCTGCAGTCCACCCCAGCGAGCTTTCCTAGAATCACAAAGACACAGAGGAATGCAGAAACATTCATGAAAGACAGATAATCCGAATGTCTTGGAGGATTTCATGAAGGATACCTATATACCCATTCTGGACTGCCAGTGTGTCCTGAAGTATATGAGATTTTATACAGAAAAGGTGCAACTAAATCTATACCTGCCTAGAAAGTGGGTGGGAAGGGAAGGGAAGGGAAGGGAAGGGAAGGGAAGGGAAGGGAAGGGAAGGGAAGGGAAGGGAAGGGAAGGGAAGGGAAGGGAAGGGAAGGGAAGGGAAGGGAAGGGAAGGGAAGCTGTGCTGAGGTTCCCCAGAAGAGTCTAGCTGCAGAGCATTTTCCTGGATGCATAAAAGCTACCTGCTTAACCTCCATCCCACTTTATCCTTCTTCAGATTGCTCAGTGGGATTGTGCAGAACAGCCACAGTCAGTTGACTTGTACTTCTTCACAAACTTACTCATATTTCAACATCCATCTGGGTATGAATTTGCTGTAATTCACTTCCATCCTTTGCCTATTGGTGATAAATGTGCTTTCAAACCATTTGCATTATGGACACCATAACAAAAATGCTAACTGGTACAAGTAATTTACAGCCTGCCAGTATCAAATTTAAGAATAAGATTCAAAAGGAGGGTCACCATATACAGCCTTTGCATGAGACACATGAAATCTGTGATCTATTTGGGCTAAAGTGATGTTGAATAACAAAGACTACAAAGACAAAATTCTATTTACAGTGTAATACTGTTGGGATAAAGGGATGAGGCAAAGGTTGTTGAATGGTGTAATCTGTGGTCATTTCTCAGAGAACTGCAAATTGGGTGCTTTTGCATGAATTTATATTTCATGTGTGTGTGTGCATGTGTGTACACTGAATGTGTCTAGCACAGTATCATGGAAAAGTAGGTATGGTGAAGAGTCATCACAGAATTGGGGATTCAGAGAACTGATGGTGCTTGCAAATGAAGTAAAACTTCTGTAATGGTACTGAACTTCATTATTCCTTGCACAATTGAGGAGACTTGAAAATAAAGAGAAAAGAAAAAAACAAGCTAATAAAAGCTTACTGTAGCAAGAGTCATTAACTGCTTAAATAAATGCAATTTTAAGATTATTACATTGGAGTAAGTGTTGTTTTTACTAACTTAAAGATGTGTGGAGCTGCTGCAAACTACGGATGTACACTGATAAAAGATAAAAGGGAAAGATTTTGCAGGCCTACAATTATGTTTACTGAAGTCTAGTCAAAGGAAAATGTGCAGGGAAGTCAAAGAATTACAATGTTAAGATAAGAAATAGAAAACGTTCAAATTCTTCTAGTACATATAGCCTTATTTATCGGTTCATATTTTTTTAATTTTCAGTGGGATAATACTGATAATTGTCCAAAGGTTGTCCAGCCATTCAAAAAGGTTTGACGAGGTGCTTGCCTTTGCTTATGGGACACATTTTTGTGGAAGGAGATGTAACATCTTTTATTTCCTTTCACACTGTGGGGTCATTTCTGCAAGAAGAACCTATGCTCTAGTCTAGTCCAATGGTACTCTTAAGCACACCAAACCAGTGTGACTGTTTAGTTATAGATATGCTCAGAGAATCTTATCAAAATGTCCAGAAGCTGTCCTCTTTTTGCGCTCTATACCAAATCCTGTGAAAAAAAAAGAGGACTTTCCTCCACTTGTTTTCTAAAAATCCTCTTTCAGACCTCCCAGACAGAAAAGTAGACCAGCAACTCTATTTGATATCTTATGAGCATTCAACAAAATCTCAGGTGTGCAAATTTATTGCATAATTCTCACAGGGTGCAATAAATGGCATGAAGAAATAATGGAAAAACAAATTATTTAGAGCAGTGAAGAGCTGCAAGTCTTAGAGAGACTAAATAAAATAGCTTACTGTACCATTACTCAATTTCTACAGAAAAAAAAAGAAACACGAATTTCTTTGCTTGACTGAAAAGAATTATTACTTAGCTGTGACAGAATTCTGTAAAAGTCAATTTGAATATATATTAATCATGGCCTCTTTGCCAGGTAGAAGAACAATTTTAAATGGAGGTGAGATGACCAAGGTAAATGGTGTCTTGTATTTCCAGCAAGCTTCATTAATTTCTGCAGCACAACATGGAAACCAAAGGAAATCTAAGGTCTGTAAACAGCTCTTCTCCTCATTCAAAGGCTGCATATTTCCTTTTTTCCCTCCCAATAGAATAAGACAGACATCAAATTCTGAAGCATGAGAGGAAAAGAGAATGAGAGACTGCCTCAGTAAATAAATTTGAGAAGCTAGTAACTCCAAAAAATATAAAAGAGTGAAAAAGTCATACAGTGTACTCAAATACTTATTTCCTCAAGATCAAACGACTCTTTTAACATACAATGTGACTGCATCATAAAACAGCGTGAGTGAAATTTGGTACTTTCATAAGAATGGCACTTGATGATTCAGTCTGAAAATATTTCATCTGTCAAATGGTCTCGTGAAAGTTAGGGACTGACAGGCACTTTATTTGCTTCTTCTTAGGTGGGGCTAAAACTGTAATGTGACTTTCCCCTTACACAGTGCTATTTTAAATAAAGGTGCACTGAGGAAGAAATTCATTTCTGCTTTCTGCCTCTTAATTTGCCCCTCCTCCAAATTCTGGTTCTTCAGCAAGAGTCCTTAATTTCCTTTGGCTTCTTACAAGCACAAAAAGCCTTTTCTGAATCACAAATGACTTGCTGCTCTTGTATTCTCTCCTGTTCCCTAAAACACTTCTCTCATCAGTAGCATTGAAGCACAGCAACAAGACTATAGGATCTCAAAACTCAAAAATTCTCTATAGGAATTTGAGGCTATATCTGTGGTGACTTTATCATTCTCCTACCACATCACTTATACTTTCCTCCTCATATCCTCTTCATCTTCTGTCACACGTTTCAGTGCATACAGCAATAGAAGTGGATTAGCAGACTATCGTTCCATTGCTTTCTTTTCCTTACCTTCATTTCTAGTAGAGTGGACAGTTCACAGATGGGTTACAGAGAAATCCCCTGGTCTTATTTTCTTTGCCTCTCCCTGGTCTTTCCTCTGATGTTGTAAGATCTCACGTGTATGATTAACTTAATGCTATGAAGTAAATCCTTGGAGACAGTGAAGTGCATATTTTGTGCAAATCTGCAGCTTTTGTTTACAAACCAACAAGATTTAAGATGGAGATATGCATTGAGATAACTGTACACCATTGATAAGAACATGGAAAATAGTAGTGATTCACATTTTGATAACAATTTAAGCAAGCCCTTTGTTTTGGAGAAAAAGCATCATTTCCAGAAGATTAATGTGGCACAAAACGTGTGCTTTAGTTGACTCATTTTCAAAGGAGGCTTTAAAAAAACACTGCATATAAATATAGACATAATTCAATCTTTATGTCTGTATTATCTTAACTGTCTGTATATACCATCACAGTGTTCTTTTCAGTGTTGTGCACTCCACATATACCACCTTTTAACCAGAACCAAAGGCCCCATGAAAATACACTCAAGTTTCAAATATGCCTTACTGTAGTTGTTTAGATTCATTGCATTATGCACGACTGGAAATATACCAGAGGACCGTATACCTTCTAAGTAAGTTTTTCTGTTGTTGTTTTTCTGTTTACTGTTGATACTGCAGTTGTTTTGTGGTATTTCAATGATCAGGTGGATTTCTACACCCAGTAAATGAGACTGAAATGGCACTAAACGACTTATTTATATATATGCTTGTATAATGCATTGTATAATGCATATATGCTTGTAAGCCTACAAGCACTCTGGCTTACCTACTAAGTAAAACTAGAAATTCAAATTTTCTCTTAATTTACAACTTTAATCTTATACAGATACTAGCAGCGTGAGAAGGCTGTGATCATAGGAAGTCATAGAGATTCATGTTTAATGTCTGATTTGGGATATAAAACCAGGAATTCCAGTTGTGCTGGTGTGACTAACAAACGAGGTTAAATAATGCTTAGAATGTGAGCTACTGTGAAAGCTACCGGGAAACAGGCACAGGATCTTATCAACAGCAAGAGGGAGCATTATGTGGATACAAGGTATAATGTCTCTGGTGAGGCGTAAGTATTTGTTATGCCTATGGCAGGATTAGTCCCAGGGTACCACTACTGTGTGAAAAGAAAAACAGTCAGGCTTTGATGATTTTACACTATCTGTGCACGGTCCCATTACAGCTCTTCTGTAGGGGATTACGGGAGCGAAAGTGTTCTTTCCCCTGTCGAAACGGAAGCAGCTTCGCTTCAATCTTACAGCATTCAGCCTTCCAAAAGCCTTTAGACAATTTTCCTAGCCATCCTCTCATAAAGAAACCACGGCACAATTGGACAAGAGATTAAGTCCTCGAGTGGATTAACAACTTGCAAAAAGACAGGAAATAAAGGCAGAAAAAAATTACTAGTTTGCACAGGAGAGATTATCATTTCATCCCAAATGGATTTCTGCGGCTCAGAACATTCCTAAACCATCTGGAAAATGGGGTGAGTAATCAAGTGAAAAAGTCAAAATTTAACATTTTTAAAGTAGAATCAACATCTTCAGCAGAACTGGTAATAATTCCTCCCTGGACTCAGGGAGGAATTATTTGTTCACATTTTATTTTATTTTTTTTTAATATTTTAAAAAATTTACTTCCAGACCATTATTTAAAAACTATTTCTATTTTAATATAGGAGAATATATCCTTGCACACTTCCATTTCTGCACATCTTCTACTTTTGCTGAATAATTGAACTTGGATGACATTTAAAAAACTCACTTGCCAGCTCTTCACACTTTGAAGATGCTACTATGCCATCTTACATGTCACCCACATTCTAAGTCGGAGACACAGAAACTCTTTGGCCATTTTTTTTAGTTTTCCTTTTACATTTACATTTGCTGCAATATATATCACACGTAACTCAATGTTAGTAAATGCAAGGAAAGAGACGCATGAAGGATTTTCTTTCCCTTTCACTGCCTGTCTCCAAGGTTAAATTCCTGTGCGGCAAAATCCTGACCTTTGTTTTACGGGTACACCAAAGAGACAAATTTTGGTAATGATTCAGAGCAAAAGAAAACCACAAGAAGACACTGGATAATCCCTGTACAGCACTCTATTTCTTCTAGTGATGCATGCAGGTAGTACAGGGAATGTGAATGCAAAGTGCTGTAAAACAAAGCATGGACCATGCAGCAGATGCTCTCATTATGCAGACCACTGCATGGTAGAGCTGTGGGCAAGATGCAGCCTTGTCTCGGAGACATATATCCCTGTGCCTTAAGGCCAGAAGGGAATGCTGAGTTTATCTGATCTGACTTACTGCAGTGCAGGGCAGTGAATTCTGCCTCGTAATTTGTCCGTCAGAAAGAATGATTCCTCCTTCCCCATAACTGAACGATACTGCCCCAGGAACCGTGGCTGACCAGCCATCTCTCTCTAAAGCACGTCCAATCATGAATTAAGCACTTTGGATCTAATTTTTACTCATAGTCCTAGCAACTATGGAAGACAGTGACAGAGTCCTTTAAGTGCCTGCAAATCTCTAAAGGTATTATTTTACCAGGTTACGCTAGAAACTAATGCTCATTGAATAATCTGAAGTAATTACCGGTTTCTTTCAGATTCCATCTTCTGGAATAAATGTACCTCCTTCCCCAGATTAGACCATGGAAAACTCTGTGATCAGACTTCCAATATTTGCATTTAAGTTTGAACTACTAGTCAACTGCTCACCTCTCACCACCACTGCTTCACAACACTATGAAATAGAAACCAGAACCTACTTCAGCATGGCTGAAGGGACTGCAAAATGTGCCCTGATATCTCACATCCACATCTTTTTCTTTTTCCTTCTAAGCTTGAAGTAGAAATTGATCCTAAAATATGAAATCATGCAATTTGTTTCAATTGAAAAAGTCATAGTTGGTCCCTCTCTGCTAACAGAAGTGAAGCCTATTAATAATAAACTCAACTTATAACCACTATCGTTGCTTCCTACCGAGTTTTTCATTTCTAGAGGACTCAGCTGAGGAGATACATACATACACATAGGAAACAATCCCCATATACCTATAAAGATTAAAGAAGAGAGTTAGCTAATCATCATGTGGTCACAATTTTAGAAAACATTATCATTTCACAGATAATGAAAATGATTTGGGTTTTGATGATGTATTAGTACTCAAAGAGCTCAGCTTAGAAAGTCACATGGTCTCAATGACAAACGTCAAGCTGGTTCAGATTCAGCAAAGGCAGCACTGAGTTAATTCCTGCATCCCCTACCCTTGCCATTGTTCCTAGACATATTTACATAAGCTCATCCTGACAGATTCCTATGAGGTAGGAAAATGCTTTTATCCACTGAATGAACAAACTAAAAGATCCAGCATGGCCACATTGAGAACCTTTAAGGAAAAAGGGATACGGGAATATGCTTTCCAGTATGTCTAAAGCACCCTAAACCCTTATTTCATCCATATTTTCTCAGGTAGCAGTCAGTCCTGATTTCCTTAATGAGATATATACAACAGAACTCTTCTAGAACTTAAGAAGGAAAGCCCACAGCATACTCTATTAAACCCACAGGGCTAAATCTGACAGGATACATGCACATATTGTTGTCCACTTTTTTCAGCTCATAAAGCAGATTGCTTTGAGCAGTCAGGAAGGAAAATACAACTGAATATGCGTCATCCACAAGAAATGAACAATGAAGTTTGTCAAGGTCTGAGTTGTTGTTGATTTCTTTTTTCCCTTGCATTTAAACACTTTTCAGTAGGAAAATATTTATGATCAACTGGGTGGACAGAATCTGCCTTTTTCACTTTTTTTCTCTTTTCACGAAAAGCTGCCTTCAAAGATTGAGGACTGGGAGTTTTATTGTTACTATTTTTCTTGCTGTTCCTTTCTTTTGTTCTAGTGGAATTCATTTTGTTTTGTTTTCTGGGGGTAGGGAGATACACTTTTCCCACATTTGGCCAAAATATAAAGTGCTTTTACACAAAAAATGGGACTGCGGGAATTTCATGGAGATTTCAATCTTCTCACCTCGAAAAGTATTATGCACTACATGTTATTTCCATCAGTGATGAATGATAGGAACCAAGCTGGTCAGTCACTAATTTATGAGAGCAGGTGAGACTGCAGTGATGCTCATGCCTGCAGGGTTATCTGATGGGGGATCTAAAAGCTGGGAGATAATGACAAGCATCAAACCTCCCATTCACACTAATTAGTGGTCTAACAGCTGCAGGCACAGCTCCCAGGATGGATGAATCTTGCATCTGGAAAGACTGCAAATGACGGGGTTCACACTTGCAGGATTAAATAAGTCCACCATGAGAACCAGGGTCCGTGACCTACAGATACCCTTGTGTTGCTTAAGGAGAGATTCACCCACTGCCCTGCTGTGAGCAGGAGGACCATAACACTCCCACTACAATTTCGGCCTCTTTGGCCTAGCCCATCATTAAGACCCACCAGCTCTCACTCCTGTTGTCCACCCCATAGCAGAGCTCCACATATCCAAACTGCTTCTTCACAGAGAGGTAAAAAAAACTGAATGAATTTTCCACATGTCAAGCCTGTTTGGTCTGTGATAGTTAACTGGTAAGTGATCTCCCTGTCTTCACTGTGACTCACAAGTATTTATCATTCTGTTGTCTCCCCTTGTCATGTACAGGAGGGAGACTAATAGAGCAGATGGGTGGGCGTATTTCTCCTGGCCAAGCCTGGCTGAGGTTAATGTACCACAGCTTTTCTCCATCCACTGCAACGCTGCAGCTGTATGAGCTCCCCACCCTGCCTCTGTTACTCCAACAATGCTGTAGCTCTGTGACTGGTCTTTGAGCTTTAGTTTACACCACATTTGTTTGTTTGTTTTTCTGAGCTATACTTATGTGTACACATACTTTGCCTTTTTTTTTGTTATTGCTGTTATTGCTGATGTCTCTTGTGCCCATCACATTGCACCCTGCTTGTACCAACCAGATGCTCCATCTCCACTTTTGACTTTCGTTGTATGTGTTCACCTCTGTTCACAATTTCAAGCTGTCCTCAATGCTGTGACCAGTCTGTTGGCAACGGAGTTCTCTTCCTGTTTTGTCAAGTGGAGTGTCCCACAGCCATTAACAACTGCTGTGCATCAGGTGTTGACCTATAGGATCCCTCAATTAATTTCCCAGCCCTTCCCTTTCAGTGGGGCAACTGTCCATCATCTAACGGTCTCTAAAGGCTCATCTTCAGGGAGCACCGTTGATACACCTAAAATGTCCTCTGACAGTAACACACTGATGTCTGTGTGGAGGAGCAGTACGTCTGAGGGCCACAGATGCAGTGCATCTCTCCACAAAATCCAGATTTGAGACCCTGGCAAGCAGCAAAACTCCCTAGAGAGCAAGTCAGATCAAGAATCCCCAGGAAAACAGATGCTAGGAAAACTGAAAAGCCAGTATGAACTGCTATAAACATAAGGACTAAGGACAAATAAATGATGTAAGTTACAACAGTATATTCCAGAAAAGTAGCACAAAACAAGTAGCTGCAGCAATAGGGGAAGCCATGCAGACAGACACTATTTGCACACTTTGTTAATTGATGATTAAGCACATCGTCATTTGATGATAAGCAAAGATCTGAGGTATTCCTCAGTTTGGAACCTATGTGGCATCTCCACGCTTGGTTTCTTCTAATGATCAAAAAATGCCAAAAACCTTCTTAACACTGAGATTAACATTTCTCTCTTCCAGACTGTTCAGCATACTCTTCAGTTTCCAGCAGAAGACAAAATAATCAGAAATATATATGTGTTTGCCAAGCCTTTAACTGCATGTTAGCCAAAGCAATAGCATGGAAGCTTATTTTAGGTAAGACCACATTTCTTAAAATTTCTTTGAGACACACACAGTTGTCTCTGAGAATATATGAAATTTAGTGTGATAATAGACTGTATGTCTTAGAAGCTATTGCACAGGATAAAGAAGCAGAACTTGTAAGACTGCTGGTGTAAGAGCATGCTCAAAAATATGGACAATTAGACATTGTTTATTTTTGTTGAAGAAATCTTTATATGACCTGAAGGAACTGCACTAGTTAAAAATCATTTCCCAGATAGTGACTTCTGGGCACAAATTTTGTTGATTTGTGAATTTATTGAAAGGCAAAAATCTTCCCTATTTTGCATTCTTGAGGAAAAGGAAAGCTCTAGAAAACAGCAAGATTTCATAGAATCATAGAACTGTAGAATCCTTAGAGGTGGAAGGGACCTCTGAAGGTCATCTAGTCCAACTCGCTTGCGAGAAACTGTGGTGAGCAATCCAAAAGAGTCTGAAATACATATACCAGTGTTTCATTTTCTGTTTTTTATTAGTTTTAATTTTAATACTCAAGTGACAAATGGCTTCTGTTCTACTATTAATTATTGTCTGCCTTCCTTCACCTGTCCACTTTCGTTCTTTCTTTATGACCAGACTAGAAAAGAAAGAGAACATGAGTGGAGAAAGGCATTATGAAACAGTAGCTTTAAGACTGACATCATGGATCTGTTCAACTTATAAAAAGCCTGGCATGGTTCTAATGTGTAATATCCTTTCTCATACTTTTTCTTTTCATACAAAGAAAAAAGAAGAGATTATTCTGAAAGTACCTATAAACATCGTAATGACACTGAAATATGTTTCTTTTCATTTTGAAAGAGGTCGGCTGCAGAAATTATTCCAATTTTATTGCCTGAAACTATTTGCCAAATACATGTAATGATTTACTTCACTTCAGCACAACCTCACCAATAAAAGAATGAGATGTTCAGCACAGTTACAATCTTCTTTTTTTTTTACCCCCAAGAACTGAGAATTTTCACTAATGATTGTTTTGCAGAAAATGCCTCTTCCTCCAAAACTGGCTTAAACCAAAGATTTGATCAGACGCCCATTTGACAGGCAGTCGCAAACATATTAGTGTTATATTGAATACAAAATAAAAGAAAAATGAGTGTGCAGCTAATAGAAAACCATCGTTTTCTCAGTATTTGTTTTTTTTTCGTGTTGCTTCGCATACATCATTATAATTAGCTCATTTCCAGAAACAGCAGGCAAGATTATAGCATTGAACAGTGTTAATATTGACTCATGCAATGACAGCCAGCGAAAATGTATTAGTATTTTAACATTACAAAGAATAAATTGCAAAATTCTTTCTTAAAATAAAGAAAACTTTTGGCATTTAAGATTCAAGATCTCTTTCAGATTGCGTTGACATGGAACTTTAGAAAGAAAAGGGAGGGGTTTTGATGCTATTTTCCCCTTTTCCGTCTAGATATTAAAATTTGAGTGGCGTGTGATAATTAGTTCTAACATAAATCAAGCTGTAGGAGTTTTACAAAATGAAAATCTGCACTAAAACAAACAGGGTGATGATTGTTCTCTCTGGAGCATTATGATTGTAATTACTTCTTGATCATAATTGTGGCTACATTCCTCAGTCTTAATCTCTACAGTCATAAAACATTCTTTATATACCTATTCACTTCTGGAAGTCTTTGCATTATATTAACCTCATGTATGTTGGTATCACTGACAATAATGCCTCCTATTTATTTCCATGGAAACTACAGCAGATACAAAGAGCACAATAATACTATATTGGTTGGACTTGATATCTTTAAGGTCTTTTCCAACCTGAGCAATTCTGTGATTCTCTGATTCTAAATGCCAAGAAAGAATTTAAGAATAAATACCTTTGGTATTAAAACTCATGAATGTGAACTGAGCTTCTGCATTGCAGATCTGTTATTTACCTGTCTAATCTGCATCATTAAGAGTGCCTAAAAACTGCAGTATGTCATCTTTGTTCACATTTACTGCTGAATCAGAGCTGTTGCTTTCTGTCATAGCATGAAACCAGCAAATCTCACATTGCCACAACTGCAGTCGCTTCTGAGGTATATTCAAAACTCAGCATTTCCATGAGCTGTTCATCACACGTGCACTAACCTAATCCTCAGGAGAGGTGAACATAATGAAATAAAAAGATGGGTAATGACTATGCAGCTGTGGATAGGACAGCTTGTGGTGTGAGGAAGTGACATGTTTCATCAGACCACATGTAGAAGAAGCTGAAATCTCATTCATTAGTGCAGCTTTCCACATGAGCAATGAGAGGCTGCATCTGAATGTTGCTGTTTAACAAATGCTGATAAACATTAGGATTTAGCATAGTAATTCCTGGTGAACTCCTCAGTAGAGTAGCCACAGCTCTGAGAAAGACTGTTTGTTGCAATATCTTTCTCTGCTAAAGGTTTCTGTAAGGAAACTGGAGTGATAAAGAAGCAGTCAGAAAATAAGATTGTTTTATCAGAGGAAATAGATGAAAAACCAAAGGCTGTCCAGAGTCCAACCTGACCTTATGCCTGTTGCTGCTAAAAGGTTTGTGAGATCTGCAGCAGCTGTGTCTGGGAAAGGCCAGCAGTGCAAGGAGAACTACCAACTCTGTTTGAAGGGGTCCCTCTGCTCAATGTACTCTATTTTTATCCAAGCTTTGCAGTCTGAAAGCACTCGCTAAATGGAGTCACATTCTGAACAGCTTTTAAATTACATGTGTCAGAACACTAGAGTTTCTGAAGGATTGTTTTTACTCCAAGGATACCCTGTGACCGCTCCAAAAATGTCAAATAAAGATATAAATACCAGAATAATAGTAGGTGAGAAAGGAGCCGCAAAGTACTGGAGAAATCCTGCATGGCTTATACGTTACAGACATGCTGGTATCCTCCTGACAATTTGGCTTCAACTTCAGTTTTCCTTCTCCCAGAGCCAAACACCATATGCTAAGGGCCATCATGAAATGACACTTATCCCACAAGTCTGACATGGAGATGCTATACTTAAAATTCAACTGTTATGTGAAAGTATGTTTTATAAAAACTCCAAGAAGGAGGAGGATAAAGGGCTACAGGCTTTCCGAATTTGGAGATATCTAGTAGATATTTCCTTTTCTTTGAGGTAGAACTAAAAATATTGCATAATGCAGCATTTGACATATTGTCATCTTGAAGACTTTGGTATAAATCAATTTTTTTAAATCTTGGTTTCTTTGGGGTTTTCAGTAATTATTTCCCTGCATATTATCTGTCTCAATATCTCACTTGTAGTTACCCTTATTAACTAAAAAGAAACGTTGATCTATTTATGTAAAATTTTTGTCAATAAAACTTTATTTCTAAATCGGAGAAGGAAGTTGGAGGAAAGATCTTTAACTGCTGGAATTATCAGCATTGAGCATTCTGAATTAGATCATTTCCAACATCAGTCTTTTCCAAGCTGATTACACACTTCAGATTTCCAAAGCAAATGTCAGTCTTGACAGTACCTAACACAGCCAAACAGAGATGCAACACGGGCACAGAATAAATGTCTTCAGTTGTTGGAGGAAATGCTTTGCGAAGATATTTATCAATTAAAATTCAAGAGCTCCTTAAGCCTGCCCAGTGACTGACTATGCTTTGCAAAAGAGCTTTGGAGTTTGACACTAGCCCAGATCAAGAAAACTTGCAGGTTGAGAGTTTACTCTTTAAATAAGGCAGACCTCTGAACTCCTGTCTTACACTACTGACATGTTCTTCTACAAGTCTGTTCTTAAAAGAAAATGTGTGAGTCAACACTATTTTCCGCAATACTTCCAAAGCAGTAACTTCCCTCAGGATGTTCACATTTCTGCTGTTTATCTTCACAGTGCCTAAGAATTCTTCACGTGATCCTAACGACTTCCATGAACCTATTTATTAGCCTAAGTTCATGCAAGGTATTCTGCATACTCATCTGCACACACAAACAGGTGATGTGAAGATGTGCTTATATACTTACAGCTAATTTCAGGAAAGACTAGAACTGCAACACCTACATATTAACACAGTTAATATACTGTCAAGATGCACTTTAAGTCCACAAAAAGCATCCTAACATGGCAGAAGGATGAAAAGTTGCATGATGTAGCTACACACACATATACACACTCGAATTCAAACAGGAAATGAATTTCAAAACATTGATAAGATATTCTAACTGGCACACTGTCCATATCCTTCTTGTGGGGAAAATCACAGAAAGCTATCAATGAAATAACAATGAAGTCTCAATAGAAGTAGATTAAATTTGTAAAGTTTGATGGAACCAACCACCACTCCTATTTGATTTGGTTACTCCTTGACACAGCACCCACCTCATAAAACAGCAGATCTGGAAGCAAAAAGAAATTTCGCACCGATGAGTAAGTAGCATATTTTTTTGTGGTTTTACTTCTTCTGCACCCACTTATCTCTTGGCACATGCTGTTTCCCTGTTTGACACCAGCTGAAGCTACCCAGTGCTGTGTTAGTGGGTAGAGCAGAAAAAGAGAGCGTTAGTTCACTCCCGTTGAACTGAGGTTTTTCCAGTGATTTGTCTATTAATAAGACTTAGCAAACTGGCAGGGTACCCTTTCTGTTACATATCTTGTACTTAAGAGATATAGACTGTGTAGGTGAGTGCAAGTTTTCATCTATCTATTTATGCCCCTGTATGAGGCAATCCATAAGATGAGCAAAGTGTTGGCAACCACTCAGCTCCTGCGGCAGATATTCAACAGATCGCTGCATGTTCCTATGACAGAGTCCTGATAACCTGAGGCCTAGCAGTAGTATTAACTTCTTCACAAGAGGCCAAGAAGAAAAGCAAACAGGCAATGAACATAAAATACCACTGACTTGGTAGATGTACATTTCATTTGTTTTGTTTTGTTTTTGTGGGTTTCTTTCCAGTTTGGTTTTGTTGTTTTTTTTTCCAGTTGTTATCTAATTTTTTTAATTTTTGTTGTAATTAACCAGATAGACCACCACAAACCATGAGTTTGGGTGGAAGGGACCTGAAAAATGGTCTAGTTCCAATCCCTGCTGTGGGCAAAGACACCTCTCATCAGACCAGGTTACTCAAAGCCCTATCCATGGCCTTGAGCACCTCCAGGAATGGGACATCCACAACTTCTCTGGGTAGCTCATGCCAGGGCCTTGCCACCCTCAGAGTAAAAATTTCTTCTGAACATCTAACCTAAATTAACCCTTTTTTAACTTTATACCTGTTCTCCCTTGTTCTATTACAATAATCCATCATAACGTGTCCCTTTTCACCATTCCTGTAGGCCCCCTTTATGTACTGGAAAGCTGCTGTAAGATCTTCCCAGAGATGTCTGCAAGCTGAACAAGTCCAGCTCCCTCATTGTGTCTTCATAGGAGAGATGCTCCAGCCCTCTGAGCTCCTACAGCTCCACATCCCTCTTACACTGAGCACCCCAGAGCTGAACACAGTACTGCAGGTGAGGTCTCACATCAGCAAAGTAGAAGGGGAAGAAGAGAGTAGAGAGGGTGTTTATTTTATTTCTCCATCATTCTGTATCCCAAACCTGTGCAAAAAGGACCTGAACCCACTACTTCTAACTACCAAGCATAATCTTGTTGAACATATCAATTGCTAATGGCAGTTTAATGTGAGCATTAGATTACTGATGGCAATGGAAACATACTAGCAATTAATTCAAAAACTGATGGGCCATCTTTCTCAGTACAGCTCTTACTCTTTCTAGGTACCTAAATAGACAAACAATGCACCAAAGACTAAAGCCTTTGGAAACCATGAGGCTCTTGAGAAACTGGTTCTGAATGTTAAGCTTTATACAAAATCTCAACAAAGACAGACTGGTGAGAAAAAAATAAAAATAAAAAATGGCACTTTAACAGCATATTTAATTGATATGGCATTAGCTTCGATGATATTTAGAGAACATCAAAGACAACATAACTGCACTGTGAGGAATGAAATAAAATTGGAACTTCAGCAAAATGACCAAATTTAATTCAGTGTGCAACAATGGTTGAGATAACAAAATATTCTATGCAGCAAGTTTACTCATCCTCTTAACTTTATTTGTGCAGCCTGAAATTAGATTCCATAGAAATGCAAAGTTTTTCAGATTCCTGAGATTTGAACCTTTATCTTTCCCTGCAGGCTATGTGTATTAATCTACTTTTCTTTGAAGCACAGAGCTGTTAAAGCCCATTTAAAATGTGCCTATATTTTTATCAATGAGTCCAGATAGCTGAACTATATATTTTAATTGTGCTTTTTATACTTTGAAGATACTTACTTAGACTTATGCATTACAAAAGTACGCAATTAAAGAGCTTTACAGCCACTGATCAGTGAGATGTGTCTATATTGACAGGAAGAGATTGTTCAGTATTTAGAAAAACTGACCAATTCTTATTAGTGGTACTATGAAAGTCAGAGTCAGCTTTGTTCTTGTACCTTCACTGGTGTTTTGTTACCAGAGCAAAACCAGAGCAAAAGATGTGGAAATGTGAAATACCTTTTCCTTTAAGTGGGACGCAAGAAGTTTTTGCAATTCACTAACAGCTACGCTACAAAATCAGTTGAATGTACAACTGGAAAACTAGAATACATGCTTATCATTTTAACTTTATACATTTGACATATCTGATTAAGCTTTTCTGTTTGGTAAAACCAGAAAAGGAGAGTTATATTTATAAGAAAGTGAGTCACTTTTCCCTGTTGAATCAGTGCATGAACGCAAGATCTGTCACCAACCAAAAAGCACTGCAGCTCTAACAGCATCGTGGCCTTCAGATTACACATCTCTAAACAGAAAAAGCAATACCAGCATAGCTGGTGGAGGGAACGTAACTATTCTGGTTTTATCACTATTCCATATCATGAACTGCGTGATGTCATGACATGAAACACTGATAAAACCAGGACACTAATTCTGCAGCTCAGTGCATGCTGCTGCTGTATGATGACTGCAGCTCTGGATAAAATAAAATAAAATAAAATAAAATAAAATAAAATAAAATAAAATAAAATAAAATAAAATAAAGTAAAATAAAATAAAATAAAATAAAATAAAATAAAGTAAAATAAAATAAAATAAAATAAAATAAAATAAAATAAAATAAAATAAAATAAAATAAAATAAAATAAAATAAAATAAAATAAAATAAAATAAAATGAGATAAAATAAGATAAAATAAAATAAAATGAGATAAAATAAGATAAAATAAATGCAGAACACATGAAAGCAAAATGGTGAAGGTGAGCTCTATTCGATTTTCAAGGTACTATTGGATAGCAAGAACTGTGTTATTCTATCCTTGGCCAGATTTTCAATGACACAAAAATCATTTTTTACAACCAAAAAGCTCTGGCAATACAGTGGAGAGACATACAGAATTAATATAATCCTTTAACAAATACCAGCTACTCGACAAGATTTGCACAGCAGAATTGACACAAGCACATTACAGGAGACCGGGAAATCAGGGATGTTTATTACAGGCTGTAGTGTTCTTTCTCAACAATGACAATTGTAGCTTATCAGCATAACAAAAATGGTTGGAAACTGAAATTACTACAAACTACTTAGGAAGAGATACAGTGTATGTGACCAACAATCTATTTGCAGCAAAATGGCTTCCAAAATCTGCACACACGCACACATATTCTCTACATTTTTATTTCTTTTGATTAAAGCGTTAATTGTATCATTGACTTCAGTGAAACGGATTATTTGGAATATTATTTGCTATGACAAAGTTGTTCAGACAACCCAGAGAGCCTTTAGAGAAGTAGAGCAAAATAAAAAGACTAGCTGCCCAGTGTTATGTATTAGAAAACCCCATTACTGAATCGTTTCACTATGCCAGGTCATTATCATTTCACACTATTTTTGACCCAATGCAATAGAGACTAAACTTCCCCTCTGATAACCGAATCACCTTCCAGTGATTTTTAGCTTCCTATTCTGCAACACCCCACTCTGTGTCTAACGCACTGATCAGAACAATCAGAAGATCCAGTAACCAGAATCAAAAATCATTGGCCATTTTTCCTCTACATTCAGGTTTACTTTGGGAGTGGCATTAGGAATCTTGTTTATTGTCTAAGACTTTTCTTTGGAAAAAATAAATAAATAAAATTAGGTATCAAAGGCATTTGTGGAAGTTACAATAAGAGGAGAGAGGGCAGATCTTGAGAGTCTCTGTTTTCCTGGCTGTACAAACACATTCTTCTTGTAGAGTCTGCATTTAAGCTTTCAGAAACTCCTTAAGAATATTGAATTTTCATTTAATTGGACACTGCTTGTCTTTAAGACAGTGTTTTGGTGGAAAATGGCACTGAAACTAGAGGGATGGTTCTCAAATCTATGCACTGCATTCATTAGTACATGAAAAGTAACATAATCCTTGAACATGTTAGCTGTGAAGACAACCTTTTGCTTCTGCCTGTGAGGACTGTGACCAGCGCTCATTTCAGAGCATGAGAATTAAATTTGAATACCTCTGTTACAAATCCCAGCACTTGTTACCAGTGATAAAACCACATTTCTTTATGCGAGAAAGGAGTTAAAGAAACCTAAAATCCTAATCCCTTTGCTGGATTAGTCTCAGCATCAAGTCCACAGTGGACATGCTTATACTTTTACATATTTTCTTCTGTGTATAGCTGTCTACTTACAATTAGGATCAGCACAGCATTTCATGGCAGTCTAAACCCAGAAATTTCTGCAGTTAGTCAGTTCAGATCCTTTAACTACAAATTGATTTTCTTCTTCTGAGATAGAGAGATTCTTTTCCCAGAAGGTTATCCAACAGGCAGCTCACTGCAATTTTTACATAACACTGTTATAGAGCTAATGTGGTCCCTGATTTCGGGACTGAGTTACTTCCAAAGGGTAAATAACTAGAAGGGATTTGCCTCAGGCATCAGGAATGTCAAGTCTTTTATGTTGCTTCAGTATTATATGTCAGTATTGATGAAAAGGTATTATCTACCGTAGCCACAGGAAAATAAAGTAATTTATTTATTATTTCTTTTCCAGCAAAATAGAAAAAAAAAACAAATCTAGCAACTGGGTTTAATTCTGGGTTTTATGATGCACGCCACCTTCCACTGAACACTCTGCTAGGAATCAGATTCAAGTCAGGTAAGAGGCTCGGTGACATTTCACATGATGACAAGAGGTATGTTCATTATCAGCAGGTATGTTTATGCCCCTCCCTGGAAGCATTCAGGGCCAGGCTGGATGGGACTGTGAGCAACCTGGTCTAGATGGAGGTGTCCCTGCCTATAGCAGGTGATTGCACCTAGGTGATCTTAGAAGTTCCTTCCAACCCAAATTATTGTATGATTTTAACATTCTATAATTAATAATGTTGGTACAGAAGGGAAGCTGTGTTGCCTCATTGCTTGGATGGTGAAAATTGCACAGATTCTCGCATTCATTCTTGCACTGATTGATTATATTCAACGAATGTAATACATCCCAGTAGCAGCATCTCCCAGTGACAACCTTTCATAAAAAATTAGTCAGATTTAGTACAGATCTTAGATGTAATGTCCAATGCCCACAAAATAATAATAATAATAAAATAAAAATAAAAACAAAAAAACACATAACTCCCTTCTCACTCAGCCATCATCCCAGTTACCAGTGTCCTATGTATTATGTGGTCTAATTTTTTGAAGTGTTTCTAATGCTGTTAGAAATCTGAGTGTACTGTAGATCATTAGGCAATCCTCTGAGCAAAAATCACGAGCAAGCACTAAATCCATACACTATTACTCTAATTAGAAATAAATATAAATTGGGAGAAGGAAGGGGAGAGGAAGAAAAAGAAAAGTGAGAACTGTATATTCAAACAATTTCAGTTCACTATATTGCTAAGACTTTACTTGCCAGGAAGGTAAATGTCCCAGCTCATGAAAGATAAAACAGTTAAGTAGCAGCCATGGAGATCATCCTTCCTTACTCCAAAACAAGTCCACATATAACCTGTGGATCAAATACACTTTGAAATGTGCCCTGCCCTGCTTATCTCCAGTTTCCCTTCGTAAGAAAAGAGAGTACAATGGGACTATGGAGATGGAATATGATCCTGAGTTTACTGTTCTGAAAGTAGCCATGGAGAGCCACAATGTATCACCTCCAAGTTGAAGCCTAAATTCCTGTCCCACTAGATCAAAGTCCATTGGCATAACCTGGAGTACTTACAAATCAGAAGCACGAGGATATAGGTTGAACTTAAAGTTATTTGCAAACTGGCTGTATCTCATCCAAATCCAACTTATAGAAATTTCACTGATTTTCAGCAATGTTCAACTACAAATCACTTTAAGACTATTTTCGCATTTTATGAACAGAAAGAAGTACATAAAATATCGTGACTTCAAAGGTGCCCCTGCAGGTAACCCCACAGAGCTGAAGATGAGTACAAAGGAGCAACATTCTTACAAATGCTCTGACATGAAGACAAGATCCACTGAGAACCAGGCTGCTATGAGAAGATAAAAAGCCAAAGAAACACCCTCTACTCAGTATGGCGCTCCGAAAACAGCCGATTCCCTCTAATTACTCTGTGGGCGTAAAGCTCAAAGCAGACTGCGTTCCTCTTGCTCAGCACTCATCAGTAGCATTAGGAGGCAGTCACTTGAGTAGCCTTTCCACACCTTGTGTTGTTAACATCATTTTCCTTTGTTTTCTGTCTGTAAGGGATGTTGCTCACCAAATTAGTAACTTCTGAAATTACAGTTTTGTTAGCCCGTTTCAGGACGATGTCACATCAAAGCAGAGAACAAAAGCACAAGACTATTTTTCCACCACAGATCAGAAATACTGATCTCTCATGGATAAAACCACCATGGGTCCAGTACACGCTGCTTTCAGACACAACTATTGGCCGTAAATTCGTTTGATGATGTGTAAATTGACTGCTCTATTCCACCTCCCACCTCTCCCGATCTCCCTGTGCTCTCTGAAAAGTTCTGGTCTCTAATTAAATTCATAGATATTGCTAATTAGCTTTTTATTCCAATCATCATGACAGAACCAGGGCTTGCAAAGAAATGTTGCTTATGAGATTCAAATAGAACAAGAAACAGAAGTCACGTGACCTCAAGGTTGGATATCAGGACTGAAGGGGTGGTCAAGCACTGGAACAAGCTGCCCAGGGAGGTGGTGGAGTCACCATCCCTGGAAGCATGCAAGAAACACGTAGATGTTGTACTGAGGAACATGGTTTAGTGGGGAAATAATGGTTGTAGGTGGATGGGTGGTCTGGATGACCTTGGAGGTCTTTTCCAACCTTGGTGATTCTATGATTCTGTGATTCTTTGCTTCTATGATTCAGTTTTTTCTGTGTAGTGGCCTCACATATTTTTCTGTATAGCAGCTTGTAAAATCTCACTTGATATTAGCATAAACCCCAAATTAAAACTGTTTTACTGCTGTCAACAATAATATATAGACTTGAAAAGTAACACTTGGTTTTGAAATCTCATCTTATGTCCTAACTGAGAAGGGAAACGGAGTGAAATCTGTGACTGTCATACACAAAATTTTGTCTCCCAATAAATACAGAATACATGAACAGAAGCATGTTTTAAAAGCAGAAGCATAACTGTGCTTCATTCTGTTTCCCAGTTAACAAATATTTTAAGCTTAATTGTTAACGTTGTCATTAAATCCCAATAAATCCCTTCAGTCAAGATTCTTTTTCAATTATTGATCTCATTGCTTCAGAAAAGGGGAAAAGGCCGGGGGAGAGCAAACATAAATATCAAGGGACTTAATAATTCACACTGCTACAAAACATGATAGTTTTGGTACCAGGGTCACTCATACTCATGTCACACAGAACCTCTGTGCCAGCACCAGGAAACAAGCATACTTTTATTTGTACTCATCCAGGCTAAGGAGATGACAGTAAAAATAGACATAAGCATTGCTTCTTGAGGGAAAATTCTAAGCAAACAGATGGATCTTTGCAGTCAACCAGATGAGAAATCTTTTTACTGAGTGGAAAAGCAAATTTCAGGATAACACAACACAGAATAATATAATAAAACGATGTATCATTTCATAAGGAGACATAAATATCTTTCAGTCACTATTCAGTGTGTCTAAGAAGGAAAGCAGTTCTTGAGGAAATCAGCAATGAAAAAGAGATTACTGAACCTTTTAGGAGACATTGGAAAGAAATGACCAGGAACCAGCTTTTGCTTGTTACTCACATGCTATTAGTCATAACTTGGGCACATAGCTTAGGCACTGAGCTCAGCCCAAAGTTCTTTCAGATTCCTTTAAATTTCAGAATTATACATAATTTGAAATGCTTTTCGAGCATTGAAACAGTGACAGATGTTACTGGAGAACTCACTTTCCAATCATCAGCACATATTTGGAGTTACAAGCGGAGATACAGGTGGAAAATCTGTGGCATGTGAATTTCACATAAACAGCATCACAGAAGGAATCGATGGAAAACAGTAATTTAAATCAAAAATCTTTTTCATCGCCTACATATAGAGATATTTTTCTGTATACACAAAAAAAACCCTATATCCTCTCAAGTCTAATTTCATTAACCAGATTCAGAATCACACTGAAAAAAAAATAAGATAATAACCAAAAAAAATAGTAGTCATAATAGTCTCTGTAAGATTCACATTTATCTATTTCTCTTAGAGGTTCTCAGATGTCTTTTTTTGTAGCCACAGATAAAGTTTATTGTATGTCGTAATCTAGACCAATGCTAAAATGGAGTAAGATCAGATAGAATGCTTCTGATAAAGGCATTTTCATCCAAAGGTCTAATGAGGAAAGGACAGTGTTAAGGAAAATGTCTAAACATCTGATTCATCAGAAAACATCCATGGTAAAATAACACACATTCAAAATCTCTTATGCAGACATTGGATGTATGAGACACATTTTTTTTTTTTATAAGGAACAGTAATCTTCTCCCTATTTGCCTGGAAAAAAGATAAAGAAATAAACTCCTGCATTTTCACTATTTGTATATGCATGCACATATGTGTATGCATGTGTGTATATATACAGAGATGTATATATACATGCAGTCACTCTTGTACCAATTTACTCATCATAAAATATTGGGGTTCTAGAAATTATTAAATAAAAAAGCACCACAAACTGCACGATTTCTGCTTACTATAACCTGAGTTTCGTAGCATGCTACCAAAGACATCACCAGTATTTCATAAAAGAAAAATGGCAGCAATTATTTATAAGAAGAGACCTTGCTACAGGTACTTCAACTTTATTCATTTTAAATTAACATTTTCTTTAATTTATTGTGTGTTGTTCAATGTGTGAAATGCAAAGAAAAGACAAAGTTGTTTGTTAGTGCAGTTTGTCAGATTGGTTATGCTGTGCAATGTTCAGAATTCAGATTTACTTTTATAACCTACGGCTAGTGTTTTACATACATAGCTATAGAAGTGGTTTAAATAAAACACAGATGTAAATGGAGAAAATGGTGAGTCCTCCATTACAAACATAAGTATATCATATATATCAGCAGGCAAAGATGACATGGCATTTGAGTTCCTAATAGAATAGCCAATTCTACTGCTATCATTTAAGGTATAGGTTAAGAAGCCCTATTTGCCGAACTTCAAGGACTGTAAGAAAGTAAAGTTCAGAATTAGTTCAAATACCAATATTTATTTAAATGCATCAGTAATATTTCAGATCCTGCTGATCTTTCAGAATATTTGGTAAAATATTGCATATGCTTTTGATTTTGAATTATGTTGCTCATATAAGTCAAAACCGGCAAATGCGTTTTTCCCTTGAGAAATTAATATTCATTGCTTAAAGCCAGATGGTATCTCTTCAGTGCATGTGAGACCTGCATACACAGCTTATAAATTGCTAGTGGGCTTTGTATGTGTAGTTTGCAGAGCTCTCTGTATACATTAAATTGTCTGGTCAGTAAAAATGCCTTCTTTCTTCAAACTGTATAATTAAAGTAGGAAGTGAGTGTGTCAGAAGATAAATAGAGATATGGAGCCATTAACGACCTTAACACTGTTTTCCATAACAATCACATTGGGATTCTAGTGAGAATCGAACAAGAAGACATTATTTTGAAGCACTGCTTTTCTTTGCGAGTGTCTCTATTGGAATGAATCTAGAGATCCACAATAAAATTTCACAACCAGCAGAACGAATAGTAAAACCCATAGGATCAATCAGAGCAAGAAGACAACCAAGATTTAAATTCTGAGATATTGACCATGACCTCAAGTCAATGATATAAGAAGAAAATGACAAAATTTCCAAAGTTAGTATGTTTTTTGCCAATTGTTCTCAGTCTGTGTGGAAAACATGCAACCTCTCTCCAAAACAAAGAGCCATACTTTCCAATCTATACTACTGTCAATACGGACAAGGTTTCTGTGTTACTCTGTTCTTTACCCTGTGTGAGACACAGGCCATTCATACACATTTAGAATGTGGACAAATGCTAGTAACAAACAGGCAAACAAATACCCCTGAAAGCTTCAGTCATTCTACTTGGAAAGGAATGCTGACCTAGGAGCAATAATGAAAAATACTATTAAAGAATTTAAAATGAAAGGACAGAGAAATTGATTCATGTAAGCCTTTTATTTGATTAAGCAAAACAAATATTAGTAATTGTTTTTTCTTCTTTATGGAAGTCATTCTCTGTACCTTGAATACTGGTGAAAGGACTAGCAAAGACATTCAAACAAAAATGAAAATGGAAGGCAAATGGAAGAACAAACTCTCAACTAACTAAAAGACTTCAAAGAATTAATGATAATGACCTGATTTCATGACCAAGATCTTGGCAGATCATCCTGATGACTGGAGAATTAATCTATTATTAGTGTTAAACAGCTTTTATACCACCTCAATGATTGCTTGAAACCATTAACTTACAGCCTCTATTATCTTAGTTTTTTTTCAGAGTGACTTAAATGATTTATGAACTTACCGAATGAAATAATGATAAACCATATTGTCTAAATAAATGTTCACTGTTCTAGGGAAAAATGTCAGTAGGGGGCTTAATACAGTTATCTTTAACACTTTGAAAGTAGGTCTTTTCTGGAAATTGATTATGATAACATTCACAGAAAATAAGATTCACTCCCCTTCTTGCCATTTGAGTTTCCTTAGGATCTTTGATTAAATGCACCAAACAAATAAGAAGAAATGCACAGAGATTGTCAGAACACAGACTCCTGCAGTGTGTTATTAAAAAAAAAAATACAGAAGGCAATCTTGGCATCAATATTCTCTTTTGTTGCCAAGCTAAAACACTCTTGTATTCTTGTCAAACAAACTGACTCCTGAGAACCTTCCTAATCCTGCTGGCTCAGCCAGCACTATTCCCCAGCATCCTATGCAGTGCTGGCACTTGTTTACCTCACTGAGAGAAACTCTACCCTTGTTTTGAAACTCTGTTTTTCAGAACTTAGCTAGGAAAACAGAGTGAGGGTTTAGGGAGCAGCCCTGGCTCTGGTCATTGGCAAAACAATGGAAAGGCATTTGAATGCTGTGGGATGAGGCTCACTGTAAAATTCCTTGTTATTTTCTGAGATTTCTGTAAGATTCCATAGAAAAACTGTATCTCTTAAAAGTATGTGTTTGTTTTTTTTAATCAGGATCTGGTCACAGTTTTCTATAGACCTTCAAAGATTGACTTAAGGCAAATGTAAGGTACTGGTGTCAGAAGTGAGTTTGATTGACGTCTCCTGTGTTCTTGAGCAATAGCTTGCTCTTCACCTGTCAGGTACATGTAGCTTCCCAGTTTAAATTATCTGTTGGTTTTCTGTTTGTTAGTTTTTCTCACATCATTACAATTATGTACCTTCCAGAGAATCCTCTGGATAAATGGTTCAAGGAAGGAACATAATTTGGATAATGGGAATCGCTAGTTGTAAAGCAACACTAGCTAATAAGTGTTTAGGATATAGAGGTGGAATACAAATGCTTTCCTATGAAAGGGAGAGCTGCATTTGAAACAAAGCCCTGTAAATTAAATGTTTTTGCAGAACATTGTGTAGGTATCTCTAGACCTGGAAATAAAGGCTTTTATTTTGCTCAAGTATGTACTTGTGAAAGCAGTTTTGGCAAAGTCAGTTTTGTCATGTCTTTATTATCCCTGTCATGTCTTTATTGTCCCCAACTACCTGGACTTAATAGAGGCTACTAGGGATCACTGCAATCAGAAATGAAACTGATCTTTTTCAGATACAGATATTCTTAAGAAATATCCTACACTTATAATTTTATTTAATTTTTTCAATTTTTTTTTTTTTTTTTCACAGTAAGAGACTACAAATATTTGATTCTTCAGAAATTGAATTCATGTCTTTTTGTTCAGGCTACAGTGCTTCCATAATGAGACCTCAGTATTGGACTACAAGCACTATTATTACAGCCGAAATCCTCACAATCACAGAAATTCTCTTTGAGCAGCTCTTCTCTATTTCCAGCCTATGAACCACTGTATATAAAAAGAGGACTTTGTACATTCCATAGACCAGGGCTTTGAAACCCTCTGAGAATGATGATACATCTCATTACTGTACCTTTCATCCACCAGGTTGAATGGAAAATCCCCCAAAGCAAGCTGACCAATTACGATGAAGGCCAGAAGCAATTTACTGATACAGTGAACTTCAGGAAAAGGCAAAAAGAACTCTTCCTTCTATTTATTTCCAACCGATATGGCAATTGTGAAAGATAAACTTGTTTTCTCTTTGGTACATTTATAATCCTGGCTCTCAGTGGCCCAGCAGTGACACTGCGCATACATTTCTATGCCCAGAGAGGCAAAGACTCTGAAGAGCTGGAGGTAACGGCTGCCCAGTTTGCTAAGCTGCCTCGCACTATCATTTGCTAGAGTCACAGGTCACTGACTACAGCTAGTTCTTTCCTCAATTTCTGCTGTACACATTTGCCCCATTTCTTTTACTTTTTATATATCCTGTTCTATTCATCTGTTACTACCCTCCTCATCTTTTGTCTGTTTTGTATGTGATGTTTTGTGTTAAGAAAACTGAGACTCATGGTTGAGCCCTCATAAGTTTTCCAAAGGAAATGACTTATCTAAAGAAGATGACACCTCTGACACTGCCAGTACCAAATGGGCCCTTTCAAAACGTGGTCAGTGATAATATGGTTTCCAGAGTGTGATGAAGTGCACAGGAAGTAACAGCTCCAAGAAGTGCCTTCTTAGGCTTTTCATATGGGTGTCAGCAGCCATCTCTTTTCAGTCCTCCATTTTACTGAACATAAGTCTTGGGAGAAATTACCAAGAACAAATGCTAATTCTCTCAATATCATACAACTGCTAAATTTAGAGCTGAAAGCAATCTCGGGAAGAGTACAGGGAAATTTCATTCCAGACTGTTGGTGAGGGAGAGAAGTGCAAATCAAGCCATACACTGTGCACACACAACTCAACTCAGCAATGTTTTATTAAAACTTTTTGTCAGAAGGATGGATGTGAAGGAATCCAGTGATAACTGTGGGCTAGAATATGTTGGTAAGGAAGTAAAATAAAACTGATTTTAATGTTGATCCTAATTAACCTCTTATACAAGTGTTAAATTACTGAGCATTCAGTTAGGCTTCAGTCTTGCTCACTTTACTACAAAGGCTTAAGTACTGAAGTACTATTCAGAGTACATGAGAGGAAACCAATATGTCTATAAAAAATAAACTTTAATTACACAGCACAACTTTCTAGTCCTTCATTTTGAGTTGCTCATGAACAAACATAATCCCTTTTAAAACAGTCTCTGAATAAACTCTTCCAAAGCCACATAAATGCTATGCTCCACAATTATTTAGGTATTTATACATACATCAAGCTAATCCATACTTTAATATACATTTTTTCTCCTTCTGCGGACTGATAATCTACACTTGTTACAAATACTTACTAGAAATGGATTTCAATGGTTACTAAAACCTAGGCCACCATCAAAAGGCCTATGCCTTATATTTTCCCCTTTTCCACTAGTCTTTGTAATGCAATTTTTCCCTGTTTAATTCTGATGATTAGAAGTATATTCTAAGTTGTCAGCCTACATTTCTCTGTAGCAAGTTTATACCAATCTGGTTTTCTAACAGCTTTTGGTTGAAATAGTTCTTATCACTCTATGATATGTACGCTAATAGGAACTGTAATCTCTTTCATCTTTCCCCTTCTCTCCCTCTCTCTCTCCTATTTCCCAGCTCCCAAATATGCAAATTGTTTTCAGCTTAACAACCTAGGCTCTTCTTTTTTCTGACTTTTCACAGCTATTTCAGATTTAAAATCGTTTTTCTTTAACAAAACCACACAATTTTCCTGAGAAAATTTCCTCAGGACCCTATCTGATAGCATAAATACTCTCGTATCTCTGTTGAAATTACTTCTTCTGACACAAAGCAGATTCTCTGCATAATTTCACAATCAGTCTTTCCATCCTGGTAACCTCTTGTCTTGTTCTGTTTGGATTTAAACTCCTTTGTTCACGTAGCTGATTTACATAAGCAGCACAGGATTCCTATTGTGTATTAAATAGCAAATTACAAAATCAAGATTCCTTGCCAAAATACATAGGTTGATCTGAAAGTAGTGCCTCCTATTTATGATCATGGAAATTACAATGGGGACAAAGAGCAAAATAACACTATTCAAACAAGCAAATTCTCAGCTACAAAACATAATTCTTCAACACGGCCACCACCACTTTCACCACAATCATTTTTGCCAGCAATGAGTAAGGGCCTGCATGTAGTGTCCATCAAAATCTGCACCAGCAGCAGTGAGCCACTGTCATCACTGCTGAAACACACCACTCATCACCTCACTGTGCTCACATCCACCGTTTGGTCTCCATCAATATTCAGCAAGCATCAATGAATGCCAATTGGTGCCACATTTTTGGAAGAAGGAATTCAATTCCATACCATACCTTTGCCTTATACACACGGTCTCATCAGACACTATTCTTTCAGACTGCCCCTCTACTTTCTGTCATAAGGCAAGAAAATGTAACGGGATATTGGTGGGAAGCTTCAACCTCTACTGCCACACCACCAACATCTTCCTCTAATGGCATGGGCCAGCATCATAAAATGGAAGACATTACTTTTGGAGCATCCCTCTTATTTGCTGTTATTAACTACACAAACCAGCTTCTATGAAATAAACACCTTCCACAGATACAGAACTTCCACTAATTTAGAGGTTTTGAACAGCTACCCAGGTGTTTCTCTGACATTTCATATAATACTGGCAATGAATGTCACCATAAACTGTGATAATTATTAAATTTCCTGCAGAAGGACATTTCCTACGAAAAATTACAGGAATATTTCTCTGCCATAGAATCAACATAAACAACTTACCTCTCCCAGCTTGTACCAATGTTGGAGACATCAACTGCAATTACTTAGTGCTCTGCAAAACCTGGTTGAAATGTTATTACACATACTTTTGTCTCTCTCATCTGTATCCCGTAGCACTGAAAGTTCCTCTCCTTGCGGATCAAAGAACTGTACAAGACCAGCTTGTTTGCCCATGGACGTAACTGACTTTTAATGACAGAACTGCATATGCTTAAATTAAGGCATCCCATAAGAAACTGTGCTCAATTAATGTACATTCTCTCAGTACCAACCTTTGACATTCTTCCTCAGAGGTTTGTGGTCAAATGAGCAGTTGTTTATAGTGTGGTTACAAAGCAATAGTTTTTGCACTCATTAGCATATGAACAAGATGAAAACAAAAATGGAGAGCATATAGTGATATGTATTCATAACTTTTTTAGTCTTGAAGTTGGACTTTATCTGTTTAAAATGCAATCTTATTCTACAATGTAGGAAGTGAAAAAAATAAATGAAGGCTGCTGAACGTTTTGGCAAATAAGAACCATACATGCATAGTCTGCCTCCTGCCATACAAATGACAGCACCAGTACGGTAGAAACAGGCTTTCAGGGATGGAGAGAACAAAGGGAAAGGAGGCCATCCTGTTGGTACTGTTTGGGGGGGGCAGCGTTTTTCTTGGCCATATAATTCAGCTGAGTCAATGCTGGCCCATGTTGGGCTCTCTTTCTTCTCCTTCCTTACCTCTCCATTTTAATAAGGATTGTGTCCCTGAGGGATCGTTTTCATAAGGTAAAAAATAGGTGAGGAAATGAACAAATCAATTAGACTGCAGATTCTTGAGACTATGAAAGCTCACAGACAAGCAACAGGGATTAAATTTACATTGTATGATTCATAACAAGGTCACCACGTTCTGCATTACTTGCTAAGGGAATCGTATTTTATAGGGAAACTTTGCAGTTAGGTTCATATCTGTTTGAAGGACAAAATAAAACAAAAATGCAGTTTTTCTTTTGAAAAGGTAGCTCATGGCCTCTTTCCAGCTCATTTCTGGAAGGGAATAGGCAGAGGATAGAAATAAACACAAGCAACACTCTTTTGTGGATTTGCGTAAATTACAGTCAATTAAAACCCATGCACAAACCCAAACGAATATCAGAGATATGATTGCAGATCTATAAAACCTAACAATGTTTCTGTAATGATGACTCAGAAGAGAAAGAAACCTCAAAGACGTGACTGAAAGAACTGAAATGAAATACTATTCCATCTTTCTTGTTTTTAGCAAGATAATTTTGGTTCAGTGTTGACTAATACAGAATTATAGGAATAAAATACGCTATCTCAGTCTCTGCATTATTGGCTTTACATTATCACTCCTGACAGCTGGCTTTTAAAATGCAGTAAATATTGGGCAATACTGTTCTGTTAAGACAAGCCACTTCATCAAGCATATTTCCAAATCACACTTCCTTTTCAAAATATGTTTAATTTCTCTGCATGTGGCAAAGGAGCCCATTGCAAAATTGACCTGCAACAGAGTGCCCTCTACTGCATGCATTCAGCAAAGATACACAAAGCAAGTTCCTTAACAATAAAAGCTTAATGTATTGAGTCCAGCAGATTTGTCACAGAGGACTGTCCATTGAACTGAAAAACAGCATGTACATGAACACATACAACTCTCTTTCCTTCTTCTAAAGAACTGTAAACCTCTATGGAATAATAGTTTTAAGTAGGTGTAAAAACCTCACAGGCTTTTGTTGTTTCAAATGAAATCAGCATGTGTTGTTCCACCAAAAATGGTTTGTGTTTATAGGCTGGAGAGTTACTAGAGATGGTACCAATCTGTCCTACATTACATCACTATGGCCTTTTTCTCTCTGCTTCCAGGAAGGATCTATGACAATAAGAGGTAAAGAAAAGCTCTGCTTATAGAGTTGTTCTCTCAGATCCTATTTTCTCTTCCCATCTATTTGCCATTTGCTCACTACCATTACACTAAACTCCTTTTTTCATTCTGTCCTTGGTAAACCTATTAGGTTTTCCCAAGTTATGCCTCTTACAAATGATTAAGAAGATATTTCATCAGTGCTGTCTCAAAGACCAGAAACCAACAGCTTTCAAATGTACCATGAAAACAATTCTATAGCCAGGCATAAACTCTGAAGTAGACCCGTACTTCTGAAGTCTTCCCATTTTTTCCTCTTTCCTCATTCAATCTGACTTGGGCCAGGCTAATGCCGAGATTTCTGATGGAACAAATACCTTCAGCTGCCATTAAAATGGCTCTTAGAGCTCAGTCCTTCATGGATAAGAAAGCTACTTCTCAAAACACTGGTATAAACTAGCATAAAAAAAAAACATTTGAGTAACATTTGAAATGCCCTTACTTGTGAGATGAAGCCAATGCTTTGCCAGTGGTACCTGTGAAGTGATAGCTTCATTCTTAAAGTCTCAGCTTACTTCTTGATGTGCAGCACTGAAAAGCAATTGAACTGGATCTTTCTGCACAAACAAGGGCGTCCCACAGTAACCCCAGAGAAAGTGTCTGAATACCTCAGGATGCCTTAGGACATTTTTCAGTATGTCACTAGGGCAGACTAGAGGCAGGTAGTTAACACCAACGTTCTCCAAAGCAATACAGTTACCAACATTTCTTTATACAAAACAGAAACAACACAAGAAGGCATTTCCATAGTACACAGTGCATATATGGCCTTGCATATATTTCAGCCATGAATTGTGTCTGCGGATTGGTTCCCACATGTGAAACTTTCCCTTAAGGAAACCCTTGTTGGTAATTTACAACTTCTAAGGATGGCATCTCTGCAATTGCTTTCCCTTTGCTTCATACCTGTAAATCTTGTATCTTGTGCTAAATCCCTGTCGACTTCTGTCCACAAAATCTGTGTATTCCTGTGAACGATGGAAGGGTCCCTTATCAGAGAGGAGCCAGTCGAAGGGGCTTGTGGCATGCTGATCCGAAACAGCAGCAACTGCTAAAACCCAGCAATGAAGACTCAGTGCTATCCACTCCCATAGAGCCATCAGAGAGAACAATTCAGCACCAGCACTGCATCGCCATATCATGCTTCCACTGGGGACTTAGAGCCTTCATTCTCTTAGCTTTCCCTCAACACCTAGACAAAATACACAGTCAATTAGATAAGCACACACTAGGCATCCCTTGGAAGCAGAAACAAGTTTCCTTTCTTTCAGCTTAAAGAGATAGTGGCCTCAACTTTATTACATATTACATTAGCATAAACCCCACTAGGCTAGTTAACATTGGAGTGTTTCAGTACTTCAAAGGCTGTGAAACTAATGTCTTCATTAACATCATCAGCGATAATATTTACTGTTGAAGGGAAACCTTCACAAATTGTCATGGGAGGGATTGTTGGTTTTTTTCTTTTTTTTTTTTCCTTTATTTTTCCCTCCCCCATAACACTGGTCATTAATGAAAAATATACAACAGAAGAATGTGCCTAATAGCATTAGTTCAAAAGCAGTCAGCAATGTCTATGCATTAAGATTTCAGTTCACCTACTAGACAGAAATCAGGCAAGATTCAGAAACACCAGCCTGCTTTCCTTTTCTTTTTTTTTTTTTTTTTTCTTTGTCCTTAGAAAAGTCACTTAATGGCTTGTCTTCACTACACACTTAGTTAATAGGATCAAGTTGCCCTGTTCCAACTAGCATAGCTGGACAAAGGTAAGTACGTTGTTCAGCTGTACTGGAGCTACCCAGAGGGATGAGTTCAATGAGCTACAGAGGCTTCAGATGCTGCAGTTTTAAGTATCCCCAACAGCAGCACTTGACCTGCAGTCCAATTCACTCCAATTGAATGGCTCTACCTAGAAATACTATTGACGTTGAGCCTAAAGAATTGTTTGGGTGCCCAATTAAAAAACAATAATCAGTCGTAGCTCCACTTAAGAATTATCCAGTGAAGACAAGCCACAGTTTCTTCCTATACCTCCATCCCATAATTGTGAAATGAAATAATGATACTTTATCTTGCTCAGATTTTGTGAAATATTCAAGAGCATGAACTCCCAGAAATACTGAAATACACAGAAACAATCCATTTTGATTCTCAGTGTAAGACAAAACAACACAGAATTAAGCGGATTATGTTAAAGTGAGGGCTTTCATTTTTCTAGCTGATGAAATAATGTGAATATGTGCTCATGAAAAACAACTTTTAACTCACAGTCAAATAAAACAGCATTCCTTATGACATTCTTACTGTGCCCCCTGCTATGATTTTTTTTTCTTGGCAGGAACTTTTTTTGTCTGCATCATTAATTTAATTTTCAAGTATATCCCAAATAAAAGTTGCTTCCAAAGAACCGTATTGCAAATACACACTCTTTCATACCCATCCATTACAATGAAAACGTAGCTGAATAAACACACTCTTCCCATAATTTCTAAACATTCATATTCTAAGGAGTCTTTTGGTATAGGTTATAAACATATCTGCTGCAGGATGCAAACTGCCTCCAAAAGGGAAGTTCATTTGGACCAACAGGAATTTACAGGCTAAGAAAGTAATAATTATCTGTTCAACAAGAGAAATATAATTTTTTTTCTTAGCACAAATGTGAATGTTTGTAAAATGTGATTTTGACCTGATCCTGCAAACATTAAATGCATAAGTAATCTCACTGAGAAAAGACTATTCGTGTATTTCACACTGAACATATGTCAGAGCCCTGAGTTGTAATCGTGGTAGTTTATGATCATGAAACACAGACTGCATTAATTTTATAAATCCTTTTGAAATGAGATTCTGCAGCAAAGAACTCTCTTAACTGTTATTTGTACTCTCAAGTAATCATTAACATGCAAAAAAACCCTTCAGATCTGTGAATGCTGTGTGAAGTTCCTATGTTTTCTCTCTAGACCGGTGTTTTTTTCTTTCACAGATTGCTGCCTATTTATGTGAGGTTACACTACCATGCAAACTTCATGACATCCTATGAACAAGAGTGCACAAATCTGAAGCAAAACAGAAAAGCAATAGCTGATTCTCCTGGGCCATAAAGGCGACTGTGATTATTTGGTTGCCATTTCCTGATAAGAATTAGCTCGCGGTGAATGAAGAAGCCAGACTAGTCACTTCCAGACAAGCCAGACAAGTTTTTGCATCACAAAGAAGTTAACACATCCCACCCCATCCCACCTCCCACCGCTTTCAACTTCTAAACACACTAGAAAGACTCTGGGCATGATTTCTTTACATTACCTGTGGTTCTAAAGGGCATAATGAGAACCGTAGTTTTTTACACCTAACACTGTTATCACGTTGAGAGCTAAGACAGTGTTCCATGTTTTCTAAATTAACTTTTCAATTGAAAAAAATAAAAAAATAAAAATTTTTAAAAAAAATCATCATATGATGGTTTAACGTACAAGAGGTAAGAGTTTATTCTTTTGGGTCCTTATTAACACTGAAGTGTTTCAGGGCATTCTACTGTCATGATGACTAATTGAGCTCCTTTTGAATTTAAAATGACAACAGTGAGACTGGAAAATGAATTGCTATAAATAAGTAGCATCTTCTTACATCCAAAGGAATAGTGAAGAGCTCTCCTCTGTATTAGCCTTAACACTACACTTCATGCTATATCATAAATTTACCACCAGCAAAACACCTCTGGAGAACCAGCGTAATGATAGAAGAAAATTAGCTCCTTGTACGAAAAAATAAGACTTTTCCCAAAGGAGTTTAAATATACAGCTGGACATTGGGGAGAGTAAAACAACAAGGGTGTTTCTAACTGATACTTATCCATTAGTGCATATCGCCCAGTCATTGCAGAAACTGTCTGCATATCGTGAATTCTCAGAACACCCTTGAGAGAGAAATTTCTACCTCAGTTTAACAAACAGGAAACTGAAGCATGAAAAGACCAAGGCTAAGATTTTGCAAGCTGCCAAGGGGATTTAAGTATGTATTCTGTGTTAAAAGACAGCTTTGAAAATCTTATCCTAAGGAATTTTCCTAAGGCTACATTGTGAAAGATCTCTCAAGATTTTAAATACTCAAATTCACTAACAAATTCAAATACCAGAAAAACAATTTTCAAATACAGGTATGTGGAACATACAGAGGTTGTAGTTAAAACAGATACTGCAGAAGTCCAAGGAGGAACGACCTGAATTAAATTTGCGGGTGAGCACCTGCTGTTTTCAGAGTGGGCTGTGAGAACTGAAAAATAAACGAGCACCTGCTAAGTAACTGATGTGGTGGATTTTAGAGCGGAAGAGACACTCTGCAAAGGAGACGCTTCAAATAAAACTGGCATATCAACATGCTGCCTCTTTAAAGCGCTAGCTTAGAGGACAATTACCAAGCATAGGTGCACAGCCAAATTACTTTATGCTATCCCCAGAGTTTCACCCAACTACTACTTGCAAATGCTGATAAGTCTTCATCCTTTCCCCTTCTAAATTCTGAGGTTATATTAAGCCCAAGAAGCATACTTTTTTAGAAATCTGTTAGAAATCTGTGGTCCTCACAGGCATTAATGCAAAATGAATTTGACTGGGTAACTTTTGGGAATGCTTCTGGGAAAGCTACACCTTATGTTTCATAAACATGTAAAGGGTGCTGAAAATTGGTAAACTCCTTGCATTAATTCCAGCTGAGAACGTAGTCCTGGCAAGTACAAAACAAACATTGTGAGCACTGGGCCAAATGTCACCAAGCTTCACCTGGCAGCAAGACCACAGGAAATCTGTAACCTGTCTGTTCTCTATTTTATGGTACCATACAGAAAATTTCTCCCTTTTTTTTCTTTCAGGAAAATTCTTCTAACATTAGAAATGATATAGGATCACATAGGAGTGGGTGATAAGGTCACTAAACTGCTGCACCTAAAAGTTCAAAATTTAAGTGTTTGCTTTATTTCTGTGTTGAGCTCTCTTGCATAAAGACCATGAACTAATAAATCATGCATACTAAACTACACACAGCAATATGGACCAAGTGCTATGGACATATATCCCTTCCACTCTTACTCATGGAACAATGCTTGCACAATCTCTGCCAGAACCACAGAAATGAATGCAGCTCTGTCTCCATCATTCTCCCTTTTTGCTTCTTAGAGGAATCTCCATCTGACAGTGGAAAGGCCAAAGAACTTTGGTTTAGAATTAGAATTCTGTGGTAACAGTGAAACAACCCAGTTCTCCCATGGAAGGACGATGTCCCTCTATGCTGGAAGGATTCTGTTGGATAAAAAATTACTTTGTGGTAAAATGTTTAGGTTTGTAATTCACAGATATGTCCTTTTAAAGCAAACTAGGGTTCAACAAGGCCAAGTGCTGGGTCCTGCACTTCGGCCACAATAACACCATGCAGAGCTATAGGCTTGGGGTTGAGTGGCTGGATGACTGTGAAGAGGAAAGGGACCTGGGGGTGTTGGTCGATGCTTGGCTGAACATGAGACAACAGTGTGCCCAGGTGGCCAAGAAGGCCAATGGCATCCTGGCCTGCATTAGAAACAGTGTGACTAGCAGGAGCAGAGAGGTGATCATCCCTCTGTACTCAGCTCTGGTGAGGCAGTATCTTGAGTATTGTGTTCAGTTTTGGGCTCTTCACTACAGGAAAGACATCAAGGCCCTGGAAAGTGTCCAGAGAAGGGCAATGAAACTGATGAGGGGTCTGGAGCACAAGTCTTATGAGGTGCGGCTGGGGGAGCTGGGATTGTTTAGTCTGGAGGAGGCTCAGGGGAGACCTCATTGCACCCTACAGCTTCCTGAAGGGAGGTTGTGATGGGGAGGGGCTTGACCTCTTCTCCCAGGCAACAAACAGGACCCGAGGAAATGGCCGCAAGTTGTACCAGGAGAGATTCATATTAGACATAAGGTAAAACTTTTTCTCTCAGAGAGTGGTCAGGCACTGGAATGGCTGCCCAGGGAGGTGGTGGAGTCGTTGTCCCTGGCGGTGTTCAAGAGGCATCTGGATGAGGAGCTACGAGATCTGGTTTAGTGGTTTGTTATAGAAGTGGTAATAGGAGCATGGATGGACAAGATGATCTTGTAGGTCCTTTCCAACCTTGTCATTCTATGATTCTATGGAACTGATGGGCTTATCATGAAAAAGGTGTTCTGTCTCCAAGACTGTGTTTTCAGATGCAAATCACAAATCTAGTCTTCTCTGAATTAAGCAACATAATAATTGACAAATACATTTCCCTTCAGAAACAATGGTAATAACAACACCACTCTGAGTGTCAGAGATTGCTCTTATTGCTGTAAGATCGTGGGTTATCAGCTCATGACCCTGTATTTTCATTTCTTCATCTGAACTGTGGAGATGATCTTGTCCTCAACTTTTGGCAAATTAACAGTGTTAAATGAATGAGATCTTGGGATGTGCTTGTCCTTGAAATTCTCACACAGTCCAGTGTAAACAGAACAGCCAAGAAGCTGATGATGTGCCACGGAATAAAAGAGCAGAAAGTGCTGGAATGGGCACAGGCTACACAGGAGGAACTAAAAGCAGGGAATGTGCTATGCTCTGTTCTCAGCAATTACACGCATCTTGTTCTTCAAACAGATATATCCAAATCCATAGAATAAACTCTCCCAAGCTAAACTTTCTGCAGGATAGCAAAAGGACACATGAAATAAAGTTGTCTTGCTCTCCTAAGCAGCCATTTGACAGTGGTCACTTTCACATGTTAGCTTTCAAGAACCAAAAGAACAGAGCAGTGACAAGAAAGGCAGGATGTACATCTGGCAGAACAAAAAACAGAATAGAGTTTGGGGAATTAGAGGATGGATTGCTGTCTGCCACCAGATCTGATACACATGAGGTTCAGGATACAGCTGCTGCCAGGATGCAAAAGTAGAAAGCACCTAGGTAGAATGTATGGTCAACAGATGATTTTCTGTCTGTGTGTGTGTGTGTGTGGGAGGGGGGTTGCATCAACTTGTTTTCTGTTGTTCAGTCCAGGCCTAGGAACTGTAATCAAGTGAAGGCTCAAAAGCAGATATGTTGGCAAATCTGAAAGGAGAAAATAATTCTACACTTAACATCCTTAAAGGAATTCTGGACTTAAAAATACATGGGATCTTCATATCAGGTCTTGATGTTTGCTATGACTACATGCACCCTATTAGAAACACATTTTCTTTGTTCAAACAGAGCACTGTTGAATTTCAGCTTTCTTCTCTATGTGAGACAAGGATAAGACTGCAGTAAGTATGTCCCCAAAAGCCAAAACAAAAAACAAATGGGATGTCTGGATTTTGCTGTTTGCAATGTGAGTTTTGATTGTCATGGCTTGCATGGTTGCCAATGGAAAGCACATTGGCGTTTGCTCTGTATAAGCAGCAATTCACCCCTGCAGTGTCCGTGAGCATGTAACTGGATGTACCCACAAGATTTTTATTGTATCTCTGTACAGATAGTGCCAGTTTCCTTAGTCCTTGAAGAACACTGCAGCTGTCAGGTACGCTGAGGTAATTGTTTTCATGCCTGATACTTCTAAAAGACCTACCTTTTTTCTTTGCTGCTCAGTTAATGTAAAAAGCCCTTAGGTATGCCTTCAATCTGTTAATCCAAGTTCATCCTCCTTCACATACCTCCTGTTTCAGCTGACAGAATAGGGCAGCACCCCCGGATTACAATTAGAGATTTTCTACCTCGTAGAGTTGGGCTGCTTCTCTGGGGAGCATTCTGTGGGGAAGCAGCGAGCTGCTGGGAACACAGACGGGCCTCAGTGGCCCCTACAGGCTTCTGTCCACAAAGCCAGGTCTCTGGGTTCCTCAGCCTCCCATCCCTCCCTGAGTGTTTCTGGTTTGCCTGCCTCATCCCCAGCCACTGTGTCATCTCTTGCGCTCAGTGGCTGGACCTCAGGCCTAGCTGCACCTGTCCCTGCCTGACTAGTCCGCTGCTGTCTGCATGTCTACCAGCCACCACCCACACTATGCACTTGTCTTGGCTTCTTGTGGCCACACCTGCACCCACCTGGACCATGGATTGCCCCCTGGCTGCATACTCTTGTCTTTTTAGCACTCTGTTCACATAAATCAAGTGTGGCAGTTCTCTACCACATAAAAGCACCTCACAGTGCATGATGGAAGAATGTGAGAGTGCCTTGAACATATGAATTGTGTTGGTACATGAAAAAGAGAGAGAAATTCACCCACTCTTCATGGCATCTCAGCTCCCCATCTTTAGATGAAGGTTCCTCTCTATGTCCTTTGGAGATAAAATCCATCAGTTATACGAGGAGCTAAAGCAATGATGCTAAATTCTGGAACATCTGAGCAGGACTCTGCCTGACCCCTGGGTATCAGGGTGCCATGAAGCCACAGTAAAATCTGATGCTTTCAGAGATGTAAAGCTGCTCCAGGCTGAACAACTATATAAAAGTTATCAGGCCTTCTTGTTTCCATGAGCATATACAGGAAACCCAATGCACAAAAATATCTGCATGTAGTACTGTCTATGACATTTCAGTCTTGCCATCCCATCACACATTACTCTAAGCATTCTCGTAAACATCCAAAAAATTGTAATGAAAACATCCAAAAGAATGAAAAGAATAAAAATGGAAATAGTACAAGGTCTCTTAGGAAAAAAAAAAAAAAGTTCAAAAGCAATTTATGTTTACAGAAAAATTCCAATGGGAAATAGATGTTTAGAAACTTGCATTCCAGCTAACCAGAATTTTACAAAGTTAATGCTTAGCCTAAAATGTTTAATATTCTCTGGTGCAATGATCTTTTCGGATGTATATTATTACTGGTGCTTAAATAGGTCTTTAGGTGCTTTCTAAAATGGGAGGAAGCAGCTATATACAGGCTGCACACTAAACCTTTAGTTTCAGATTTTCAAATCTGAGGACCAAGTTTGACATAAGTAATCGCTGGTGACTGCAGAAGGACTTGTATAAGGCTAAAAGGAAATGGAAATTTTGCTCACCAGCAATTTGTTGTGCTGAAGAAAATGCATTTCAGAGAGGGGACACTTCTTGGAGCAAGGTTGTATTGCATTATAATTCTGATTTTAGCATAGAAATATTGACAAGTCCCTTAACATTCAGTTGACATCAGTTTCCATACTTGTGTCTCATAAGATCAGGAACCAAGGGTGAAATCTGACAAATCAGTATATACAGAGTGCTTTCAAATAATCTGATGACAAAAATTGTATAAGGTAAAAAAACATTCACTCTACTAATGGAGTAGCCAACAATTTTTGTAGTTACTTAAAATATAGGGATCTGAAGATCCTGTAACAGCTGCCCAGGAAAGGAAATGGCAGCCTTGGATAAAACAGGAGTTTCCTTGAAGTTACTGAAGCTCTAATATTGTTTGTAAAATGATGAAGAGAAAAAAAATAATAATAATGAGATACAGCTATCCTCTGGTCTTAAGATGGGTCAAAGAGGGACAAAGAAGCACCTGAATAAAGGACATACAGACAAAATCCATCTGACAGCCAAGTTTCATGTTCTTCCAGCCCCTCAGCAATCTAACCAAGTCCATAAGCTCTTGTTTCAAATTCTGACAACTAAAGTCATGGGTTTGGGGTTTCTAAAAACCAATTTGTCAGTTTAGTGCCTTAGTTCAAGTATGGTATATTGCTCCGTAGTGTTAGCTAAGTAACATCTGATGGAGAATTTGCACTCTTCTTGATTTTATTTTCCATGTTAAAATTAGTTTAGACCAGTAGTTAGAAATAATCTCCATAAAAATCTAATAGAACATCATTTGTCTGTCACAACATCTCTGGATTCATTTCAGTGGATGATTTTATGTACTTTGCTTCTTATTGTTGATATCCAATAAAATGGTAATGTTTTTGTTTTGCTTTTCCACTAGGTCCTTCAGACAAAGGTGCTCCAAAGCTCATAACGTATTTTACAGCTGATTTCACAGATGGTGGAGCTGATTTTCAGCTGTTGTCAATGGACGGTTAAAATTCCTTTCAGATTCCCAGGATTCAGCTCATTTACACTAGCAGAAAAAAATAAATAGACTTATACCACCAAAGCCCTGTTGGAAAAACATGTGTAACCTGTTGTGCATGCGGCATAGACAGAACTCAGAGGATTCAAGAGCCCAGACCCCTGATCCTTCTGTAAACTGTTGCATGACTTTGTGTAAGTCCCTTCGCCTGAACATTTTAAGCCTATAACCGGTATATGGGCAATAGCCAGATCCTCTTAAATGTTCGTGTTAAAGCTATTAATTTTTTATAGCAAGAGAGGGACTTTATGGCTGACTGAACAAAGATTCAAGCTTCAGCAAGTCAGTCTGGACCTAATTGCATCTCAGGATGGATAATATACAAGTCTTGGTTGTAAAAGTAATAATTATGCCATGTGTACTGGGCAGCCTGCAATCTCATATAAATACAGCAGTGAAGCTTCCTCACAAATCTTCTTCCTAAACATGATTATAATACATTAGTTTTGGGAAAATAAAAGTTGTTTGTCACTTTTTGGACGAATTTAGAAGAAATTACAAAATTAGAAAGAAGAAAAAAAAAAAAAATCTGTTAAAAGATACCTTTCTTGTGAACACCATGTTACGAGAAGAGAAAGTCTGAGCTATAGTCTCATCACCAATTACAATCTCCCAACTGTTTTAATTTAGCTAAGTGATAGTCTGAAACCATGGTGGGGCAAAATTATCGCTACTTCTTGTTGCAGTTGATAGAAAAGCACATTCCGATTTAATAGAGAGATGTTAAGCAAATGTTGAAAAGCTTTAAACTTTCCTCTAGTATCTTTTCAGTGCAGAACAGGGGCACATTGTCTACATTTCTTATTAGAGAATACAGATCAGTGCAGTCTCTCTAGATATGAGGAACATAAGATTTCTTTATTACATCCTCACCTTTTCTTTTTTCTTTTTTTTTTCCCCTCCAGAAAGACTGAAAAAATGTTCTAGACTTTACCCAGCCAAGACAGACCTGCATGGAAATACTAATCTGTTTTATGAATACCTTTCAAAAAACAGCCTCTACTGTTTCTCCAGCTAATACAAATAAACCTGATAAACATATGTTAACATACAGCTTAAATGTACTTAGTAGGTTACTAAAGCTTTTACTTTTTAAGATAATAAGTCAGACTCATCTCCCGCTGGAGAATTAATTAAGGAGAACATCATCAACTAATGGCCATCACCAGCTAATGGATCCATGTGAAATAAATTCTTCATTTCCAGAGGCTGACATCAGGATGAGTCTCAACTTGTACAAACATTACTGCTTTACATTAAGAAGCATCTTCATTAGACATGCTACAAAACTGAGGAATAAGGTAATTAATCTGATAAATGCTGAACAGCTACATGTTCCTAAAGAACAGTGATGGGTGTCATCTCTGCCATGTATACCTGTACACATTTCAAGATGGAGGAACAAAAGGAGGAAGGCTAACATTCTGCTTGCACTGTGTGAGGTATTTCTAAGTATTTCCTATAAGACAGTGCTGATCTGACTGCTGTTAAGATGTCAAAGTACACATATATCTATCTATACACTACACTTACGTACAATGTCATGTTCAAAATAGAACAGTTCTAGCCCTTGGAGTCATATATTAAGCTAAAAAACAAACAAACAAACAAAAAAGATAAAATTTGCTGTAATAAATGTTTGCTCTGTATAACCTCTAAACTTCCAATGCACAGGGACCATTAACATTTTAGGTGAAAGCTAACCAATAAATAGTGTATTCCTACTTGCCACCTTAACCCACAGTATCATTTTTCAGTGTTTTACACCTGTGAAGGTAGGACTTATTAGAAACTGTTTCAAAAAGGAAAAAATATGAAAGGAAGGGAAGGGAAGGGAAGGGAAGGGAAGGGAAGGGAAGGGAAGGGAAGGGAAGGGAAGGGAAGGGAAGGGAAGGGAAGGGAAGGGAAGGGAAGGGAAGGGAAGGGAAGGGAAGGGAAGGGAAGGGAAGGGAAGGGAAGGGAAGGGAAGGGAAGGGAAGGGAAGGGAAGGGAAGGGAAGGGAAGGGAAGGGAAGGGAAGGGAAGGGAAGGGAAGGGAAGGGAAGGGAAGGGAAGGGAAGGGAAGGGAAGGGAAGGGCGTATAGTAGATTTTAATAATCCCCTCTAACTTCAGAGTCACTTAACCAGATATTTTTGTTATTTCAAACGGTTTTATAAGCACTGGAAGAGCTACATTAGCTCTGCAGAGTCCTCAGTAGTCATGAATGACATGGGATTAAAGATACAGACTAGTGCTCTTGTTCCCCAGATTTAAGTCCTTTACTTGCAATGTGTGATAAATACCCTAAAATACAGGTTTCTCATTAATCACGTGCTGTAAATGTGGGAGTGAAAGTGTTACTGAAAATGAATAGAATTTTTTAATCGCCATTAATGTGAGTGCTACAGCAAAGGTACCTGACTGATGAGCCTTGAGATCTCGCCTCGTTATTAGAGAAACCACTACAGTTTAATAGCATTAATTTACCTAACAGTACATATTGCCTGGTCAGTCTCCTTTTGAAGGTGGAACAAAATCTGTGGCTTTTGTGAAAAGCTCATTAAATATGTAAAGCTTTGACATGACAGAGGGTGTCCTTTTTTCCTCTTGCCAGCTCGTTATTTTGTGGCACACAGAGTAAATGGAGACTTCCAATGGGAGACAGGAAAACGACTGTGCTAATAATTGATCACATGTATGACCCAGGGCAAAAGAGCAATTTCACAGATCATACGTGTGGAGGAATGAATGGATGGATAAGTATGGTGCATGGATGGATAAGTATGGTGCATGTTATACGTATTTATATACACTTGTGTATAGAAAAACTATCTATCTGTATATATTCACACTTAACTATACTACATGTGAGCTATTAATGTCAGAGCTAGGAAGCCAAAATAAGGCAGGATGCAGCAGGATGACTTAAGTCATGATGTACGAGATGCCTGCAGCTCAGTGGGATCCTTCAGAAAATGGAACTCTTCGTGTTCTTCAACTTTATACAGAAAAATGTTGATTTTTCAGTGATGGCAGAATATGAAGATGTAATGAAACATGAGATCACATTAAGAAATCTTCAGTGCTTTACTATTTTAATGATATCTGCATCATGATATGCAATGCCTTGTACAACTCTGTATGCAGCAAGTAGCTTCATGAAGCTTGCTTTTTTTTTCCTTTCTAAAACTGAAGTTCATTTTGGTTCCAAATTATTATCTTGGAAATTGATCTTGCTTTCATTGAAGTTAATAGCAATGCTCTGATCTCCTTTAATAGAGCGAGATCAGGCCTTCAGTGAACAGCAGACATATTGAACAATAGGAAAGCAATACCACAACAAGAATGTGGTTGCAATTTAAAAATGAATTAAATAAATAAATGCTTGCTCGCTCTTACGAGGATATAGGATGAGATTAAGAAGAAGAGTAAGCCAATTCTCATAAAGTGACTATTGTAAGTTACTGCCTGCAGCAGTCTATCAGGGCAAGTTTGTTTTTAACGCAGCCTATCTGAGAGTGTATTTCGGCTCCCTGTGTCAAAGAGTATTTCTGGTGATTTCACTCCCAAATGAGATTGCTGGTACTTCAGGAGTGAAAACAACAACAAAAAATCAATCTTTACTTCTGATTTTGAGAGGGACGAACCCTTGGGAGGAATAAGGAGCTGCACTTGACATCTAGAAAAGACTTAAATGTTTCTAGAAAGTACATCTAATGTCTTGCACCACTTCCTTTTTCTCCTAAGCAAAATCTTAGGTAAAGTAATTGATCTCCCAGTTTTCTATTTAGACTTTCACAAACCACTCACAAGTCAAGCTTGCTGCTAAAAAGTGTGTTCTTTAGTTTTAAGTAGATGTTGCATTTTTTGTTAAAACCTCAGGAAGGGCATTTTCGAGACTGCTCATAGTCAGATGTGATAACTCAGTTCCAAATTAATCCAAATGAAATAAAACTATTTTAGTCCCATAAATCACTGTCTCCGCCTAGGGCTGAGAGGAGCAAAATCACAGTAATTTGTGTGAGTAGAGAACTAACTTTTCAGACACACACTGATGTAAACAATGAGTAGGCTCCTGTAATTAATTCTTCACAACAGTGTTCAGACAGTAGTAGGAGAAAAAAAAATGGGAAAAGATGAGACAGGGTGATTACATCACTTGAAGATCCTCAAGTTGTTTTGTTGGCTTGTTGAACAAATGCTGCCTTCTGCAGTAAGATCTGTAAAACGTTCAGCTGCTTGTTTTCACGTTTCCTAGTTAACGTTTTCCCTCACAGTGTTTCATTATTTCACAAACGCCCCAAACACAGCAACTCTAGTGAACTCGGCATCTGCTGGGGGGGTGAGCTCTCACTGGAAGTGGATCAGTTCACTGAAAATATAACACACCTTTTTCTTTGGTCTTCTGTTTTCTTTGCTTAGATTATGTACGTGACTTACAGAGGGAAAAAAAAATGGTTGAAGGCAAGATATTGTAGGTAGTTTCTTTATGTAACCCTGATAATTAGCACAGCAACAGTGTCTCAGACTACTGCTCACTGCCATGCAGAGGACATACACATGGAACGTTTCTGTTCTCAAAGCCAGGTCTTATGGTAAAGCTGGAGGAGCACGCGTAAAATGAGTGACTGCAAGCTCTACTCGTGTTGGGCACTGACAGCAGTCTGTAAACTGAGATCTAAATGGATTGCTCCTCTGAAGTTATTCCTTTCACCTTGTAAATGCAAGTAGGGCCACTCCAGCTTTATCTCCTTATACTTATAGCCTCAGAGCCACCTGTCTCTGGAAATACACACGGTAAGGTTTTGATCTCACTTTTTATAACATTCTTTTATAATACCATATTTAAATACTGTTAGATGTCAGCAAATAAGTTATTTTAGTTTCTGCTGTCAGACTTGTTTGTCAGATAAATACCTCCGAATTGCCCCCCTTTATTTATTTATTATGTTTCCAAATCAGGTCTATCTCACGTTGGCCTTCATTTGATGTGGGTCCACGACTGATTCTGATGCAGCCATCACAGAACATTCTTCACTTATCACACGCATTACATTTTTTTTGCCAGTCACGGATCTACTTTGCTTCACATGCACACAGTTCCTTAACCTCTAGAAGAAATTACTACCACTTGAAAAAAAAATTCATCATCTCGAACAGTAAATCACGGCATATTCCACTTCTTCCCACTCTGCACTGTACGATTTAACACTTAATGAAACGTATGCAGAAAATGCACTGGAATCCAGGAGTGAGCCACAATACAGACTGCTGGTAACAAAGCCCTTACCTTTGTACAGGCATGCCGATCTCTAAGCAGCACAGGAATCGTAGCCCCCAAAAATCAGGTCTCCTGTCTTCCGATATACGGTGTCAGTTTACACCCTGTTTTCTTTACCTCGCTTTTTTACACTGTGCTACATACGGTTCATGCTGCTGGTGCCTGGGATTGGCTGGTGCGCCTATGAGGTGCGCTCAGGACTCACGCCCGGAGCACCCTGCAGCCCCGATTAACTCTTTCCGGCTCCCTCGTCAAGTCCGCCCAGCCGGGCGGGGCACACGCCCCGTCCTCGGGGGGTTCGCTTTCCTCTTCCCTTCCGAAGGGGAAGGCGGTGGGCGCACGGAACTTCCTTCTCCCGCGGAGGATGTGGCGAGGGGGGGTCCCGGCAGCCTGGGTCCGACACTCGGCTGCGGGAGCTCGCACTGTCCGGAGCTCCTCCTGCAGCTGCGGGCAGTGGCGTGCCACCCTATCCCCCCCCCCCCTCCCCGCCGCCTCCTCCCCGGAGAGGGGTAAGAGCAATTCGGAGGAACGGAGCGGGGTTACGTCCAGGCAGAGGAGCGGGCAGGCTGGCAGGCTGTCTGCCCACATGCGTCTTTAAAGGAGTTTCCTCCCTCGGAGCCCCCTCCCAGGTGTCCGCCTGCCACTGCCGATATTTGGAATTGGAAAATTAGCTCCTGACCGAGAAGGAGTCCCGAAGCCTCACAGCCTCAGAGAGTCTGAAGGTGACAGAGGAGGTGACAGCAATCCCTGACAGCGAGGCCAGTCACAAACAAGCAGAGAGAAAAAAAGGGAAGAAAGAAGGCTATTTCTGACCATTCCCCCAGGACTGGGGTGAGAGGCTCGGGAGGTATTTACCCGCTGCCCCTCCTTTGTACAAAAAGCAAAAGAATCAGCCGAACAGAAGCCAAAAACCGCCGGGCTGCTCCCTGGCACTCCCATTTTCTCCGAGTCATCCAGCCCTGTGTGGGCAGTGGGGATCCTCTGGTCTGGGAGCGCGGAACGCTGGAAATGAACCACCGAGGCTAATGGGAATCTTCCTATTAACATGCCTCACGCTCGCCGCATACAATCGCCCATTAAGACTACATTAATTGCATTGATTTATTCGATGTTTGTACGCAAAGGGTCTGTTGCCCCCCTCCCCGTCTGCCGAACCATCACCCTGCCCGTGAACTGCCCGAGCACCGCTGCCATCCATCGCCGTGACCGCGATCTGAACTACTCCGCTGCCCGCATTCCCTGCCCTGCCATCTCCCACCGCTGCCAGCACAGAGGGAGCGCGGAGTGCTCCGAACCTCGGGCAGCGTTCTGCTGATGGGCACATCAATCTCTTCTGCAGCGCGCTACCATTTAACTGGCGTGCTGAGGTGCTGCTCACCGGGAGAGTTATTCCCACAGAGAGTTAACCCTCAGGGCTTCCTGCTAGTTCTTAATACTGAGAGAAAAACAAAGAACAAAAAGAAGGGTCAGAAATTGGGTAGAGCTTCGGAAATGCACTTACCTAGGTAATCCTCTATACCTAGGAAGGGAAGGAGGTCTGAATGCACAGAAACTTTCCTTGAGGAGCATGGTGTGGGAGGATCCCTGCAGCAGCAGATTCAGAAGCGCCCGGGGTTTGGTTAATGATCCCAGCCCGGTGCTAGGGACCGGGGCGGGGGTGGGGGGGGGTGGGCGGGGGGGCAAGGGAGGCACTGACGGCAACGGGTAACCCTGCGGGGGAACAGGCTATGGGAAAGGATGGAGCCGGGGCAGGAGTGTGCTGTCCAGCTGCCGGGAGAAGAGAGGAACTGGAAGAAGGATGGATTTTGGATCCCTCGCCTGAAGGGCTTTCTCTTACTCCCCTTTCCCCCTTCCCGACATCAGCCAGCAATTTGGAGGCGGAGGGAGGAGGGGAGGGAAACAGTCTCGGGAGCACGGTATTGAAGAGGGCATTGATCTTTTCGGTTCTCTGCTTGCCACCAGGCAATAAATTCAGATCTCGTGTCTTTCTCACTGGCACCTCCACCTGCTTGCAAGCCCTGAGCACCGTCCTTGCGATCTGTGCACGTACTGCTGTGAAGACATGACTGCGTGGACACACACACACACACACACACACATCGCGCACACTAAATGACAGAGTTAAATGGAGCTCGGTCAATACCTCCTCGTGAGAACTAACATGTTCCCTCCCTACCTTCTGTTATTGAACGTGGGTGGATCTCTGCCTTTAATTAGAGACACAGAAACGTTGGAAGCATCAGCCGCAAATAGCACCATAACGGCACTCATCCTTTTTTTAACAACAACTATTTATTCCCCTTGGTCCTATTCTGTATTTTTATTTTGAAGTAAAGAAGTCCCTGCTTGATCCAAAGCACAGCCTGCACTTCGGAAAGCGGCAGGTGGATGCGCGTATATATACATATATGTACGTTTTGTGCAGACGGCGCCTGTTCTCTACCCCTGGCGAGCTCTAACCCAGCATCCCCCACCCCGGCGGTTCCGAACCAGGTGGTGCTGCGGTGCACAGCACCCCGCAGCCCGGCCGTACCGAACCCGGCGGTGCTGGCAGCCGCATCCCCCCCTCCCCAGGCTGCCCCCCGCGCGCAGCCCGGCCGCTGGCATCCTCCAGTGCAAGCGACAGGACGGAGCGAGTGGGGGTCTGGGGATTCCTTCTGTGCCCTTCCGATCCCTTCTGGGGCACGCTTCCCCTCCCCCAATACAATCCGAGCTCCTTCGGGGATCAGTGAGGGCAATGAACTTTTCCTCCGAGCCCTTCCGCCCGCCCTTTTCCCCCACCCCCCCTCCAACCCCCTGCGATGAGCTGTGCCTGCAGGAGTTAAACTTAGGGAATGTAGCAGGTAGAGGGGCTGATGGAAGCGTTAATACAGTGTGATGAATAAGCGGCGGAATGGCATAAAGGCTGCGCGTGTGAGACTGCGGAGCGGTGCGATGTAGCGCCGGGAGCTGTGACTAACGCACGGAACGGATCCGTGCAGGCAGGGCTGGTGCTTCCAATTCCTTCGAGTTCGGGAAGCGGAGCGAGCCGCGCTGCTGGGAGGCTGAGAGGCAAAGGCGAGGCAACGGAGAGGCTGCTTTTCTTTCCTTCCTTTTTTTTTTTCCCCCTCTTTTAAGTGTCCTTTTGCTGAAGACAAGCAATCTAAACGTGAAATAAAACCTACTCACCGGGTGACATTTCAGGAAGCGAAGCGGCTGTGAGCAAAACGCATCCCGAATCCAAACGTACAGTCCATATCTCCGGCTTCAGGCTAAAGGAGGGATGGGCATGGTGGTGGGACTTTGGAAACCATCAGCAGTTCCGTGTGGCACAGCAGCAAGTACAACACCCATACACACCGTGCGTGCGTGTGTGCGGGGGGAGGCACGGGGCCCAGAGACACTGGTGGGGGGAGTGGAGTGGAGGGGCGGAGGAGGAGAGAGGGTAGGAAATCCGAATAGCAAGAGGAGTTGCAGGGAGGGGTTAAGATTTATTTTGTTCCCTGTTTGCGGGGCTTTGGTTGGGTCGGTTTTATTTTTATTTTCGTTTTTATTTATTCCTTGTGTGTGTGTGTGTGTGTGTGCGCGGTGATGGCGGTGCTCCTCAAGGAAAGAATAACAAACGGCGGGATGCGCACAGCGGGCAGGAACCGAGGGGCTGCGCCGAGTCTGCTCAAGCACAGCGCAGACCGAGCCGGCAGCGGGAGGCTGCGGAGGGCCGGGGCGGCTCGGCGGGGCTCTGGCGGAGGGGCTGCCGGCGTCACCGACCCCCTCGGGGAGGGCGGAGAGAGGGAGAGGGCAGCCGCACGGAGCCCCGCGCCGCGGAATTCGGGCAGCCGTTGGGGCCGCGGCCGGACGGAGGGCAGCCCCGGAGCGGCTGCTGGGCGGCGCGGCGCCCGCTCCTCCTCCTCCTCCTGCAGCCGCCATCCAGCGAGCCGCGGCGGCGGTACCGAGCGGTAAGAGGAGCCCTGCCTTCCGCCTCTCCCCTGTCCTGAGCGAAGCCTTTGTCTCAGATCCCTTTGGTTTCCGTGCTGGCTTCTTGGGTTTGTGCTTATTTCCCTCCTTCGCGCAGACAGTCCCCCCGCAGCCGCCTCTCCCCGCCGGCGCCCGTCTGCTACCCGCAGCTCGCAGCCAAAGGGGAGGACCTGCGAGGCGGAGCGGCGTCTCGGAGCGCCTCGGAGCTGCGGACATCGCGGCAGAAGGCAGTTGTCCGGTGGCGGCGGGTAGGGCTGGGCAGCGTGTTCCTGTTGAGCATTCGCGCCCCCCCCTCGCCCCCCTCCCTGCCCTGCCTAAGGGAAGCATCCCTATTCGCTCCCCCTTTCTTGGAGCTTCTCGGCTCTCTGTATGGAAATCACGATCTGGCTTGGTGGAAAAAAATCTCCCTTTTCCTCACATAGTGGCTCCAGAGTGTGTGCTGAATTTCAAGGGGTATGTATGGGAGAAGGGAGGCAGCGTCAGCGTTCGTGGAGCATGATCCTCCTTGCTACCTCTCCAGCTCTGTCACACTCCTGCATACGTGTGCTGTAAGCAGACCTGTGTTCATGGCTAATAAACACGTCTTTCTGTATGTACAGTTACGCTGAGAGCTTGGCATTAATAAATCGAAATCTAGCCGCCGACAGGGAACAGGCTGCAGATCAAGAAGGGTCTTTGGCATCCCAACGTGGGAGCAGGGTAACCTGGTCACGTGTTGCACTGTGCCTCCCAAGATCAGTAGGCAAAGTGATCACATAGACCGTGTGATGTATACATTGGGCAAGATGGGGTGCCAGACAGTATTACAGTGGCACATGCCCATTGTGTGACATACGCTCTTCACAAGACTGTCATTTCTGTTGGCCTTCTTGATCAAGAAGTCTTTTGTCGTCTCACTGCTGCCTTCATCTCTGGGTATGCTCATAGCTGTCAGCTGGTGGGTCACAGGAGTCTGAGCACTGGCTTTCGCACCCTCAGGTGTGGAGTCCTCCTCTGCTTGCTGCCCCACAATCACAAACTCATCTCCCTGTGCAGTAGGGTGAAATGTTGATGTTCACGTGTCAGCCTGGCAGTTTTATGCTTCCAGAATCTTTCTGTGAGGCACTGCAGAAGCCCAACTGCTTCGTTGTTTTGCCCCCCACCAGCACCATTAAGTCATTTTTTAACTAAAGAATTGTGGAGTCGTTTTCTCTTAGTAGTGACTTACCCTGCTTTGCTTTCTTATTTCCTTCAGGGAGGAGGGAAAAATGGGAGTAAAGATGTTATTGATAGCAGAGAAAAAAGAAGTGCCCATTTCGAGTGTAGTAGCTGTTAAATATGTAGGCATGTGTGTGATTCATTATGCAGTTATAAAAATGAAAAGCATACCATCTTGCCTCGTTGCCTTGGAGTATACTTTCTCTTGCAGCAACAAGTAGTACAAACTACTCTCCCTCCTCTTCTCTCCCCCTTCCAAATGCCACTTAGAAAGGTCAGCCTGTTTATGTAAAGATAAGTGTTTCTTCACAAAGACCGCAGTACATCAAGCCTGCAGTGACATTAGATAGACTTTGGGATTCAGTGTGCTCAGTAATAGTCCTGTTCATTTTCTAGATCTGATAAAATCACAGAGAAAACAGAAGACAGGCATAGCGTGAGTGGGATAGATCAACATGCTAGGATGTGTGGAGGCAGCAGTATCTTCACGGCCGTGTTTGTTACTGCGAATGCTAGTAAGATCTGGTGGACCTTCATATATTTACATGCATGTATGTAAACGCATAAGCACTCACACATATTTATAAAGAGATTTGCTGATGTGCTGGTGTTTTTCTGTTCTTGTCCCTAGTTTTCACTCTAGCTGTAATGACGTCCTGAATTTATTCTGCAGTCATTGCACACCAAAGGTAGTTTAAATCAAAGAATGAGAATTTGATTTGGAGTCTTGACAACTCTGTCCCCTCGAAAAAAGAGAAGATTGACTTTACTGGACTTTGGCGAAGACCACTCGTAGTTAAGTTTAGCTTTCATTTCACAGCACCTACATGCGCGGTGTACACAGTCTGATCTACATTTCAATGTGCATTATTTCCCTTCCTGTTAATCAAGAGCAGGACAGCTGCGTTTCCTCAACTCGTATCACTTCTTCTGTCCCTTTTCCTGCTTTAAATTTAATAAGGATATTCTGATATTTTTCACTTGTGTATATTTGTTGAATACCTGAAAGCTAGAAGAATGCTATCTCAGAGTAACAAATCTTCCACTGATGTCCATTCCAAGATCTAATTGCCACCATAGTTCTGTTTTAGACCTGGAAATGGTCCTGAAGCAGACCTGGAGTCTTATAGAGGACTTTGCTGCTTTATTTCAATGATAGTAGTAAAATATTACAAAATCTCATCGTAGGTCAGAATACTGAAGTTGCAAACAGTAGAACTGTGGCACTAACTGTACTTGAACGGGCAGTGTAAAATCCAAACTTGGAACCTTGTTACATTATCTCTGTCAGTCCTACAACCCAAGTGGCAGTGAATTAGAGGTCATCAGATTCCTTTTTCCTTGTAAATCTACATTAAGTAGTGATGTATCTCTGTATTGGTAAATTCACATCTTAATAGTATGTCCCATAACACCATTTTTCTTCATATAACCATATTTTTCACCCTCTTTTTTTTTTTTTTTTCCCAGAACTGGCTCCATGTTTCTTTTTAGCTACTGACTACACATGCAATTTATTAAATCAGTTCAGCAGTTACTGTTAATTTGCAGTGGGAAAAAGTATTATGCAAACAATGCTGTCAACTTCTTATAGTAGCTTCTTCCTCCTAGCTATAATGGATTCTCTGCTCACTGGTTTCATGTAAATTCTCCATCTAAAATTCCATTTTCTACGTGTTTTGTCAAGGGAAACTCTACTTGACTTTTGAAACAGTTGGGAGGAGCAAAATGATAACCTACTGAAGAGCCTTGCCCTTAGCTGATATTATGGCAAAGTAATTAAAACAAAAAGGCCCACACTTTGCACTCCTTATGATCTTGGTGTTTTTTGAATGGGTGAGATTATTTTTAGACATTGATTTGAATGTCAAATTTGCATATTCATCTAGAAAACATAGCAAATGCTTAATTGCCTATGTCCAAGTGTTTTTATTTTGCTTTGAAAACGTGTCACATATTCCCGGGTTTCATTTTTTGTTGCTATTTGAGTGCATTCGCAAATTGAACTACTTATCTAAATAAGTCGTGTGTTTGCTCACTATAGAAACAAATATGCTGTGTTTAGAATTTTGCTTCATAAACAGATTTCGACCTATATGCTTTTACTTAGATGGAGATATGATTCACTTGAATGGAATTACAGCCAGAGACTTTTTCTTTTCTTGAAGAGGAGTTTATTTTTGGAATTTACCAGCGTTTCACTTGTAGGGAATGAACTGGAACTTTATTAATATATTTCTGGGGGGAAAAATAAATCAGAGAAATACAGTGTTAGCAGTGACTGTGTGCGTACTTAGAATCATGGGCCCTCCTGAGCTAAAAGGGATTGAGGCACAATTGGATGTTGTGCTGAGGGACATGGCTTAGTGGGAGCTGTTGGTAGTAGGTGAACGGTTGGACTGGATGATCTTTTAGGTGTTTTCCAACCTTGGAGATTCTATGATTCTGTGATCTGCAAGGATCGCCGAGTCCAACTGCTGGCTTCAGACATAAGTATCTAAGAATTAAACCATATGTGTGATAGAGTTGTCCCTGTGGGAGCTGCAGCCACCATGATGCCTCCCTTCAGCCCCCTCTGCGCTGTGCTGAACCAACTGAGTGACCTCAGCCCTTCCTCACACGCCTTGCCCTCAGACCATTCCCCATCTCCATAGCCCTCCTTTGGACACAAATAGCTTCATGTTCTGTTTGTATCTGGTGCCCAACCTGCTGCTCCAGGTGAGGCCACACCAGGCAGAGCACCCCAGGGTGCAGTTGGCCTTTTGGGCTGCCAGCACACACTTTTGATTTGTATTCAACTTACAGTCAATCAGAACTCCCAGATCCCTTTCTGCAGTGCTGCTCTCCATCCTCTTGTCCCCTGTGTGGAATCCAGAACGTGCTCTTATTAAATGTCATATGGTTGGTGGTAGGCCAGCCCTCTAATTGAATAAGATCCCTCTGGCAGTGCTCTCTGCCCTTAAGGGAGCCAGCAGGTCCTCTCAATTTAGTACCATCAATAAACATATTTAGTATGCGTTCTAGTCCTGCATTCACATCATGCACAAAAACATCAGAGAACTGGCCTTAGAACGCAGCCCTGTGGAGCCCTAGTAGTGACTGGCCACCAGCCTAATGTGACCCCACGTATCATAACCCCTTGAGCCTGACTGATTGTTCATGCATTAGCTCATGTTGAGTCTTTTTGCTTCTTTTTTTACAGGTTATAAGTATCATTCACACACCAGCCTTCTGAGATGGGAAAGACCAGTGATGAAAAGACCAGTGATGTTTCTCCACTCCTTTCAGAAGATATTGAGTGCAAGGCCTGTAAGTTCACATGAGCTCACTAGACGTAGCTAGACACATATTTCTGGAAGGGGTAAACAGTATGTGGAAACATGAACTTTGCTAGGAATTAGCAGCCTAGTCCTCCTGTTCTTGGAAAATTTAAGTCTATTCTATCACATCTTCACAGCTGCTATTATCTGTGCTATATAGGAACACTACAAAATTGTCTCTTTGTGTAGAAATTCTAATTACGGTGTGTTTTGTCTGTTTCCAAGATTTTATAGGCAATCTTATAAGGCTGGTGTTTTTGAATAGCCTGATACATTAATGTATTCACTCTTTATTGATAGCTAGACTAAAAAAATCACTGAAAACTATGTTACTTTCAAGAAAATGAAAAGATAACTGCAGAGAAAAGAGTAGAGGAGGAGCTGTGTTTTAAATCCTATTGAAGCACTGCAGTGAAAAGTCTTATAGATCAAATGCCTTGTTCCCTTGTGGAAAATTTTTTCTCCATGACTGTGTTAGTCCACACTTCAGTACCAGATGTAATGTCCTACTGTATGAGATGTACCTCCAGTAGCCGATATGTTGGAAATGGAATAGAGGATAGCATACCACAAGCATTGACTTCACAAGCACTGTAAGAAGCACTAGCCTAACACTTCAGTAGATTTGCAAAGAAACAGAGTGGTACTTTCAACTTTTTTATATCTAAATGCAGAAGTCGTGCATCTTCTCTTCTGCTCCTCTCCCTGCCTGAGTCTAGTATTGTCACACAGACATAAATAAAATCTTTTTGATGTCGTTATGTTACTTCTGCATGGTCAGAATCGAGCCCCTTTTGGACTAAACAAGGTATTAACACACATGTGAAAAACAGTCACTGTCACAGAAAGGATGGGGTTAATTATGGAAGACAGAAGTGTTAGCATGAATAAAAGACTCTTCAGTGCATTTTCTGTAGTACATATAAAAGACCACTTCCAGACAAGATGAGTTTTTGGGAAGGTGATGGAGTCAAAGAAGGTTCTGTTACATCTGAACCATTGTACAAAAGATGCTTGCTGTGAGTTACAGCAAAAGCAATTCTGTCTTCAACCAGTAAGAGATACTGATTAAAATCTGTGTTCTTTTTCTTTATGAATGTTTGCAGAAGTAGAATATATATTTGCTAAAGTGTATTAAAGAATTTTTTCATGAACTGAAAAGGGGACGACAGATACCACTGAAATTCTCCGTGCTTTGCGGTATGAAGGAATTACATACTAGAAAAGTAGAGTTTTACACGGTAGTTATGCTGGGAAGATAAGGGCATCCAGAGAAAGCAATTTGCATTTGGAAAATAGATTATTTTACAGATATTACTTCGAATTTATAGTCATTTCCTGAATAACATCTGGTGCATTATCTCAGCAGATGTAGTTATCTCCCATAGAAGTAAGCTGAGCAAAAGATCTTTAGTAAGACTTGAAAATAACCTTTGTTATTATGTCGTTACCTCATAAGAATCAAAATACATGGGCCACTAATGACAATGAGCAAGAACAATGCAGTTTCTCGAACAATGTGTTTCCAGTTTTAAACGTACACTTAAAATATAGCAGTATTACAAGCATTTATCATTTGTTTGGGCCATTAAGCTAATGAGACAGAAAAAGCATGAAGAATTTGGATGGATGAACTCAATTTACTTTTTTTTTTTTTAACCAGATCCTGTCTTGGAAGAGTTTGGGCACTGCAGAGCACAATAGGTATGTTTTTTTCAGATGCAGACATCACCCTTGTAGAATTCTAATTACTGGAAAGAACTCAGGTGCTTTTCCCAGTCACAAAGGAAAGACGGCAGTAAAAAAGATGTCTCTTACTTCATTTGTTTGATTATGTTCTCCATTTGTCAAAGCAGTGGAGCACAAAGCCCAAATGTATTTTGTGAAGCACTCTAGAATCTGCTTGGTTTGAAGCATGAGCTTAAAACTTTCAGTGAAGAAGAATTAGACTATGTTGTAGTTCTTCAGCACGTTTTGCCAAATCACGTGGCAGCAGTCATTCATATATGTAAGGTGGTACAAACTCCTTTACCGTAGTGGCATAATTGCAGTTGCATTTTTTCAAATGTTTTTGTAGAGAAATCAAATCTTAGGACCCCATTCAGAAAACATTATGTATCCAGTTTTGAGTTGGCTGTCTTGGTTTTGTTCAACCTTTAATATAACATTGCCTGATGTCAGAAATCTCTCACACAACAGAACGTTAAGTCACATTCCTGTTATGAGCTACAGGAGATTAGAATCTGTTTCCTTGTGGTTTCAGGTGGAGGCATGAAGATCAACACTGAGAAAACATGCACATGCATGTAGGGTAATCTCTGTGTCCCATGTGTGCACTTGCATGGCTAGGTAAGACAGAACAAAACAAGAAAGCAGCACAAAGGTAAAGTTCTCATTAAGCATTATTTGGGCTATCTAGAAGCAGTAGATCTTCTCTACCACCTACTGGAATTTACTGGGCAATTTGGTGTCATCACAGGAAGTATTTGTCAGTTGCTTTTTTTGTTTTTTTGGGGGGGACAACAAATTGTTAGAGGCTGAATAAATTCTGTAGCTGACAGCTGGTATGTGTTAATATGAATATGGCCAATATGGAGTTCACCAATCTGGTCCTTAGAGCTGCACTTTACAGTTATAGTCTAATCATTGTCTACTCTTAAGAAACAGCTATAGCGTGTGTTATTTTTTCAGACTCTGTAGTCAGCATTATTGACTTACTAGAGTCAAGAATTGCATAAGTAGCAAAAAAAAGCAGTTATGAGTACATAAAGAAATTATATATTTGTTATTTCCAAACAATTTTCTCTGTGCAATTAAAAAAAAAAAAAAAAAAGACAAATGCATTTAATTTAATTTCCCAGATTAAAAGGAATGTTCAGTCATGATTTTTTTTCCACGATAGGAAAGTGAGTGCAGTGAAAGATAACAAAGAAAGCTCTACTATGACACCTTCAAAACATGTTGTTCTCTAAAAAAGTGCCCTCACTCTCAATATTCTGATTGGAAAATATCCTGACATAGTTTTATCCCATAGAATATTCATACCTGTTGCTTGGGAATATTCAGTCTCCTATAAACTTATTTACTGGGTCTGGTGGGACTGGAGTTAATTTTCTTTACAGCAACCTATACAGTGCTGTTTTAGATTTGTCACTAAAACATTGCTGATAACACATCTATAACTGAGCAATACTTGAGCAACTCTAACACCTCTGTTTCTCATGCTGTCCCTTGCAGCAAGAAAGCTAGAGGTCTTGCTGGTGAGCAGGAGGTTGGGAAGGAACACAGATGACCCAAACTGATCAGAGAGATATTCCATATCGTTTCGCATCATGCTTAGCGATGGAGGTAGGGGAGGTAAGTTTTTCCAAAGTAGCCATTTCTCGTAGCCTGTTTGGACACATTTGCTCTTGGGTGGTGGTAATTGATTACCTTTGTGCAACTTGTTTTCCGTTTGCTTTGTTGTGTTTCACTTATTAAGCTGTTTTTATACCAACCCATGATTTTTCTCACCCTTGGTCTGACACTCCTCTCTGTCCCACTGTAGGGGACAAAGTGAGCGACTGGCTAGGCCCTGTCTGCCTGCTGGGGCTGCCCTCCAAAGCCACTTCTGGAACTGGAGAAGTAAGACGTGATGCCCTGGCAGTTGTTGAATTTTTGAAACAGAGAGTGGTCCCCCCAGTTTTGCTGTTTCACTGAGCTCAGATTCTGTTAAATACGTGTTACCTGTGATCCTCAGAACTGTAAGAAGGTACTAAAGTAAATTAGAAAATGAAGATGTAAGCTTAAAAAGTGAGATCACGTTCTCATACTAATATTGTTAATAGCGTTAAGCTGCCTTTGGTGTCATGTTTCATTCTCTAGGTAGCTTTCCATCACTGTCATGCTTTGTGAGTAATTTTTCTGTGATTGGTTTCTGCTTTATCTGCTTCTCATGAGTGAACACACACAAAAACGAGTTATTCACAAAAACACAGAGGTTCTGATGACCTCATTTAGCTATACGATTATGCTTTAAGGTATGTATGGGATCAGTGAACCCCGTGGGTGTTAGGTAGAATCCCCAAAGGAAGTGGATAATCATATTTGTTGGCATTTGTCATAAGTGGAGCTAAAGAATTGTGTAGAATGCAGGTGAGGATTTATTTGGAAACCTAAAAGACTATAGCACCTGTTAGTGAGAGCCAGTGGGACCCCACAGTGTGCTCTGTGTGATGTGATACGATTGAGCAGTGTCCAGTCTGCTTTGGTTTTAAATAGACTGTGGCTCCATCATCCACTTATATACACTGCTGATAAATATAACTGAAGGTTCTTATCTCTGCCTAATCCTTCATTCCCGTTGCCTGCTATTATCTCTTATACTTGTCATGCTTTGATCCTTGTGAGGCTGGACATTTTTTTGGTTAAAAAATTTTGGCTTATTTTGTGTTTGCATGCATGTTCCCTGTAGGGCTTCAATGCTACCTCACAGTATTAGGTGACTGAAGGAGAGGGGATTCTGCTGATCTGTGGAATGCTCCCACGGAGCAATAGTTGTTACTTGCAATGCTAACTGTTTCTGACTTGAAAATTATTTAGTGTGTTTTGTACTCAAAGAATTATGAAAAATGGGGGGAAAAAAGAGAGAGTATGAAAACATACATTTCTCTTAATCTCAACAAGGTAAGATTGTTAAATTATTCCCAAATTTCTTTCAGATTAGAAGTAACTTAAAACACTGAATGTTTTAATTAGTGCGGCAGAAGTGGCTAGTAGGTCAGACAGAAGATTGCTTTAGTTGTAAGTGGTTCTCAGGTTCTACTTTTTCTGAATCACGTAAGGCATACATTTGTTGGTGGATCCTGTCTTAGAGATTTCTGCCCAACTGAAGTAAGCTTACTAGCTCTGGATTTTGTTCTGTATCTGAGAAAATTGGTTCTGTTTCATCATTCACTTTCTGTAAGTCAGTTTCTGACAAAACGCAACAGGCTAATATGCTGCATAGAAGGTTCACTGACTAACTTGTAATCAGTTTCAATTGTAAATATATTCTAAGGACTGCATTTTAACTGCATATAATGGAACCTGCCATCAAGCTAAACTACCTGCACAGATTGAAATCATTCAGTTCTTCCAACATCTCATAATTAACACACCCATCTAGTGTTTAAATACTATAAAGAAGTGAAGCTATAAGTATGTCATGGTGCTCACCACATCCTAGTTTTTCAAATGCTGTTTCCGTAGAAATGCGAAACAAAAGTTGTTCAATTGTTCTTTTTTAAATCCTGTTTCTAGAGCAGTACACTCATTTCATATATTCATTTGTAGGTGATCTTATTCTCCAAGTTACTTTCAGCAGTAGCTGATAAAATGAACCTAATAAATATCATGCTTCTCACAGGTAATCATGATGCACTTTACACTGCCTTAGTTAAATTTTTTTTCTTCTTACAGAGATTTAAATTTGGTAAGCAGCAAGGAATCATTGAATCATAGATTAGCTTGCATTGGAAGGGACCTTAAAGATCATCTAGTTCCAACCCCCCTGCCATAGTCAGGTTTGCTACCAAGTAGATTGGGTTGCCCAGGGCCCCGTCCAATAACAGCTCTTCTGCAAAGTTTGCCAGTGTCTCTGTTGTTTATAATAGTACTGGGAGTATTTTCCATTCTCAAGTCAGCTATTGGAACAATGAAGTAATTTTGAGCTATGCTGTTTCCTCACATGCTTTTTGAGCTGTAGTTACTGCATCATCACCTGAAAAATCTTGCAGTGCTGGAAAATTAAAACAATTATCCTAACAAGTTTTCTATGAGATTTTTCATCCAAGTTAGCTAAAGCACATTCAGAGTGCTAGCTTCTCCATAAAAATCTGTTTCTACACTCAAAGTTATTTTTGCTTTACTCAGACATTTTCTAGAATTATTTAAAGAGACCTCTATCAAAATGATGGCTTGTCTCTAGACAGTCACAAATACAGACTTGGTTTGGTCACCAAAAGTCTCCCCTGGAGGTATTCACCCAAGTTCCTCTTCTCTGCAAAAATCACAAAGATTTAAAACCTTCAGTCTCTGTGTAGCTTGAACGTAGTTTCTAAATATTTTTGATAATATATCATTGTCAAAGTGAGATTCCTATTTACACTGATCTAACCTTACAATTGAAATTGGCAGAAATTTTACTTGAACCACAAAAAAATTGTTCCACTTACCTCCTGTGATGCAATCTTAGTATTGTTTGAGTAGGAAAGGACCCTTAAAGATCATCTAGTCCAACTCCCCTGCAATGAACAGGGACACCCACAGCTCCATCAGGTGCTCAGAGCTTGATCCAGCCTGACCTTGGCTTTCTGAAGGTACGGGACTCCACCACCTCTCTAGGCAACCAGTGTCACTGTCCTTATTGTAAATAAGGGCAATGTAAACGTATACGCAGGCTAAATCAGACCTTTTTTACTTTGATGTCATTACCCGTTGTCCTATCACAACAGAGACATCTAAAGAGCAGGGCTGTGCTCTATCTTTTCATCCCCCGGCTTGATAGACATTGCAATTGGATCAGTTGAACCTCATGGGTCTGCTGATCAGCCTGTCCAGACCTGTCCGGAAGGCATCCCATCCCTTGGACATGTTGACTGTACGACACAGCTTGGTTCTGATGTGGCTCTCGTGGTGGGCTGCACAATCCGTGCTTCAGCACACTGTCCTATAGGTGTCAGGGGAACTGAAGCACCATTTTCTCTTCCTTCTGTGATCCTGGTGCTGCTGGGTTGTTTCTCTCTCATTTTTTCCCTCACTGCTCTGCCTATGAAGCATCTCTACCTTCTCTTAATTCTGTTTTCCCAGAGGTGTCACCAGCATTACTGATGGGCTCCTCTGTGGCTGTGATGGGGCTACTGCAGAGCCAACTGGACCAGTCTGCGATTGACTTTGCATGGCACCAGACAGCCCCTGATCTCCTCTTACAGGCTGCTGCCAATGCCTAAATGTGGGCACCCAGTGGAACACTGGTATGGAATACGTTGGAAAGCGGATATTCATAAGATTAGGGATATATTGACTTCATCTCTGTTAAAAGAATTGAGGCTGTGGGTATACAGAAACTGTGGAATTCATTGTGCCTATAGTATATTACTATGATCCAACATGAGGAAAAAGTCATTCAGAAATTGTAGGAGATGTTCCTCCTTAAGAGGAACGATCTGCAAATCTTTGTTAAGTTGTTGATCTCGGCTTGATTGTTGTCACAGAATCAGCAAAAACTTGGCAGGCAGTGCTCTGGTATCCTTTCATGCTGATCCACTTTTCAGTTCCCTTTAAAGCAACAAGCCTTTTTATGACATCAACTTTGCCTGTGCCTTTCCTATGAAGGAATGGGGAAGATGAATACAAAAGTAGTTAACTTTCTGGATACACTTACAGCAATTTGAAGAGAGACCTTCATTCAGTTCAGATTTTGAGTTTCCCTAATGCTTTTCACAACACTTACCTGTGCACTGATCTTTTCTCAGGTGTTTATATGCTTGATCCGAAAATATGCCTGAGTGCTTTCCTGAACTGAATAGGCCAAAACCTATACACACATGAAAAAGAGTCTGTTCTAGCTTGTTTTAAAGATATTACTGGGGAAAAGAAATTTGGAAAGCTCATTTCATAAGTTGTCAAGGCAGGCAATGAACTAAATACAAAGTCAGGAGAGAAAAAGGCCTCTTCATTGTACGCCTGTTTCTACAGCTTTTGCTATAGAACACACAGTAGAATATTCTGTAATAATTTATCAGCTTTGTTAATTTGCCTCTTCCAAAATCCTTATAAAAGAAAGATCAGCATGAAAGTACAAGATAATTTGTGTCCAGTGCCAAACTACAGCTAAACTACAAGGAAATAAAAAGACAATTACTATAAGGGGAAAGGTCCAAATAGTCAGAGAGCAGATACAGTACAAATGTACAATTGTATTGCAGCGTGGTATGCTGAAAAAGATACAAAGCATTTTCAAGTCTCTTTCCCATCCTGCTTTTGACAAAAGGTGGTGCACCAGATGCTGCGTGACATGAAAATCTGGTATTTTTGTTTTGTATGAAAAGCATATTGGGTTGAAGTTTGGGGTTGCTTGGCTGGTTGCTGTTGTTCTTGGTGCTTTCTTGACACACCAGAAGGTGATACTGCCATTCAGATAGTCCTGGGCAGGCTGGAGAGTTGAGCAGAGAGGAACTTGGTGGATTCAACAAGAGCAAGTGTAGAATCTTGCACCTGGGGAGGAAAAACAGCATGTATCAGCACAGGTTGGGTGATGACCTGCTGAAGGTGAGTTCTGAGGAGAAGGACCTGCATTTTCCAGCAAATGACAGGTTGGCAATGAGCCTGCAGTATGCACTTGTGGCCAAGAAGGCCAATGGAGCGTGTTAAAATGAGCATGGCCATCAGGCAGCAAGAGGTGATCCTCTCCCTCTACTTTGCCCTGCTGTGGCACATCTGGAGTACTGTGTCCTATTCTGGGTTCCTGAGTTCAAGAAAGACTGGAAACTTCTACAGGGAGTCTGGTGGAGGGCTACAAAGATGACTGGGGACTGGAGCATCTCCTGCATGAGGAAAAATTGAGCGACCTGGGGCTCTTCATCCTGAAGAAGACTGAGAGGTGATCTCATTACTATTTGTAAACTTCTCAAGTAGTGGAGTGAAGTGGATGGGGCCAGGCTGTTTTCAGTGGTGTGCTGCAACAGGACAATGGGCAGTGGGCAAATATTGGAACACAGGAACTTCCATACAAACATGAGGAAGAGCTTCACTGTGAAAGTAACAGAGCACTGGAACAGGCTAGTCACGAAACCAGGCTAAACCAGCCCATAAACCATTGACATAATACTGGCAGCATCTGAATGCATGGCCATCAGAAATTCCAGTTCTGTGAGGTGCAGCAAGTGCAGACTGATCAGAGAAATACAAAATGAATGCCACCAGCCAACAACAAAACACTTCCCTCATTATTTTCTCTTGAGAATTTGGTTTTCTGCACTTCTGCTACTTGTTTTCTTCTTCTCCCTCGGGTAATAATACACGTTTGTCAGAGTAGCTTTACGTGGTATCATTCTTTATAAAATGTGTCCTCAGTGTGCTGTATGTGCAAGAGCTCGATATTAACAGGCAAATCCAAGAGTTTGCTGTCAGTCTTGATTGGGCTTGATTTATCTCTAAACTTTTTCACAATCAATTATAATGTCTTCAGCACCTTGCTTCATTGTTTAGTAGCTGCCATGCAGTCTCTCCAACTTCTGTTTTTCTATTATGTGGAGCAATTGCCTTGGGACTAGCAGTATATCTTATAGAGAATGTAATAGAGGGGTGTAGATCCTTAGGGGTTTTAAAGGGACTGTTCAGAGTTGGCCTTAACTAGTTTCAACAACAACAACAAAAGTTTAAAAATAGGCCTGTCTCATCAAGAGTTCTGTTGATATTGATGGTCATCTGATGTCTGGAAACCTGTTGGTGGTCTGAGAGCAGTACAGTTCACAGAAAGGGTTCCCACATGCTCATCTTTTTTTTATTGTTTTTTATTTTATTTTTTGCTTTCCAGTACTGTACTGAGTGCTTATAACATATAGTATATATGAAACTCTTTAGAGAAGGTCATGCGAGTCAAACTGTGATCATTTTCCTTCTTTGTTGTGTATTTTGTTGTTTTTGCACCGGATTGGATTAAACACAATTCGGAAAGCAGTCTGTCCCTAAAACAAGCTTTGATCTTTTAGAATCTTTGTTTCAATGATACTCCAGATCATTGTCTGTGACCGGAGACTAACAGAGGGACTTGTTTATCCGTCCTTGTGAATCTTGTCATTGTGAACCTTACAAGCGTCTCATTTGCACTGCCCAAATTTTGCCCTCTCATGACTGCATTTCCATAACTTTTATCTAGAGATTTAGTGAAAGACCAGTTTTGTTTAGAATGTGCTATTATTACATATATATGTAATCCATTTAGAATACTTGATACAGTGAAAGGCCAGTGCCACAGTTCATGAGAACAGTGTTGAGCAGAGTACACTCAGCACATTTGCGAATTAGTGGGACGTGGCATGATGACATACATAGACTTATAGTAGTAGTGTTTGTGGTGCTATCCTGGGTCATGGGAAACAGTGTTGGTGCAGTTTGCATTCGTATAGCACAGACCTGGGTCAATTATATCCAGATTCTTTCAGGTAGCGTGTAGTAAAGCCATTCCCTCTACCAGGCATCAGGCAATGCAGTGAGCAGCAAACAAGCAGAGTTAATAGTTACGAGGCTGGGGTTCTGGGGGAAAAAAGAACCAACACGCAAGGAGCAAACCAAACTGACAGGATTAGAGTTACTGTGACACTCTTAATTTCATTTTCACTTTCTGCATGTTTTAAACAAACGTTTTTTGCCAATAAACTTTTTTTTTTCTTTTTTTTTTTTTTATCTCACAGTGGCTTTAGTGACACTTTGTGGAATTGTGGAGAATGAGGAAAGGTTTTTAACCACGTTTTTTTTCTCATTTCTATCCAGAAAGGATGCGATTTTTGTGTAAAAGCATATAAACATGCTATTCCTCGCATTCTTTTGTCTTTTTGTTTTCTCATTTTAAAACATGTAACGGAGCCTGTATGTTATATTACACTGAACTTCAGTAGGTTAAAGCCACAGAGCTGCTTGTAATATAAATATAACTTCAAACTAGTTGGTTGGATCAATTTCAACATTAAAAATATTTTTCTTCTCCTTGTTATTGTTGAAACTTGACAATACCCTCCAGTAATCCTGCAGTATTGCCTGTGCTGCAATATAAGAGCCATCACCCCATCTTGAATAAGCTTCTTATTTAAGTTTCTCATCCAAGCATTCCTGCAATGAAAGATCTGTTCATTAGGATTAGTTACTTTAGGGGAAACGGGAGAGCAGAGTGGAAATTGAGATTTCTTGTGTGGAGAAAGCTGTATAGGAAATACTATAAAAGTAAAGAAATAAGAAGTGTCTCACAGAATAGCGCAGTACTTTGCAACCAGTATCTCATCTCTGTGTTCAGTGAAAGTGTAACTGTTCAGCTCCCCCTGCTGATCTGAAATAATTGTGCTGCTTTTTTAGAACAGGTAGACTTGTATTTCCCTCTATAGACTTGTTAATCCCATTTTTAAAAGGAAAAGATAGCAATGATTTAATTTCTAACGTAGCTTCTGACAGTAAATGTTATAAACACGGTAGATAAATTCTTTCCTTCAGGCACTACGATGATATCTTTGACTCACACAATGATGTCTTTCCTTTTTCCTTTGCTTTTTAGAATTGGTCAGCTGGAAGGGATCTGCAAAGATCATCGAGTCCCACTGCCTGAGCAATTCAGAGCTAACCAGGAGTTAAATGTACATTATTGAGGGTGTTATCCAAATGCTCCTTGAGCAATGACAGGCACGGGCATTGATCATCTTGCTAGGAACCCTGTTGTAGTGTTTGACAATGAGGGCACCTCTCAGCCTCCTTTTCTCCCAACTAGACAGCACGTCCTCATCCCCTCCATGCAGTACATGCCTTCCAGCCCTGCCACCAGCTTTGCTGTCCACCTTTGGATGCTTTCAAGTATCTTACCATTCTTTTTATGTTGTGGAGACCAGAACTGCACGCAGTACTCAAGGTGCTAAATACAGCAGGAGAATCTCTTCTTTGACTGGCTGGCTATGCTGTGTTTAATGCACCCCAAGATGCAGTTTGCCCTCCTGGTGTCCAAGGCACACTCATGCTGAGCTGCTGTCACCAGCGCCTCCAGGTCCTTCTTTGCTGATCTGCTCTCCATCCATGTATTTCCCAGTCTGCACTTGTGTCCGGCATTATGCTGACCCAGGTGCAGCACCCAACATCAATTTTGTTGAATTTCCTGTTGTGAATGGTTGTCCAATGCTCCAGTGCAACTGGGTCATTGATAAAAGCGTTGGACAGAATTGACTCTAAAATTAAGCTCTATGAGACACTGCTAATGACTGGCCACCATCAAGGTGTAGCCCCATTCACTGTTCTAATATTGATCCAGTTCATCAACCAGCAAAACACAAACCTGTGTATCTCAAAGATGAGCAGTTTATCCATAAGAATACTGTAAGCCCCCAAAACAGGAAAGATATGGAGGTTCTGGAGAGGGTCCAGAGGTTCTGAGGCCCCAGAGATGTTCAGAGGGCTGGAGGTCCTCTCCTATGAAGGCAGCCTGAAGGAGCTGGATTTCTTTAGTCTGGAGAAGTGAATGCTATGGGGAGACCTCATTACAGCCTTTCAGTATTTAAAGGGAAATTATATACAAAAGGGAAAACTTTTTACACAGGTAGAGAGCGATAGAACAAGGGGGAATGGTTTTAAACTATAGGGGAGAAGACTTCGGTTAGATGTCAGGGGGAAGTTTTTCACTGAGATGGTAGTGAGGTTGAGCAGGTTGCCCAGAGAGGTTGCAGATGCCCCATTGTAGGAGAACTGTTAGGTCATAGCATGAACAGGTGATTGAGAGCCTGGTGAAGGGGTGTGGATGGCCCTGTGCTCCCCATCTAATCAGAAGGGGTGTACCCAGTTCACATAAGGGGCAGCCACAGAAGAGCTGCTTGGGTGTAGTCTGTTTTCTGAGATGTAGTGATGTATCACTAGAGATCCTCTTCAACAGCTGGTTGAGTTTGACTCTTCTGTTTGCATAAGACTTCTGGCCTACTTGTGAGTACTTTGTTTGATATTGCCAAGAATCTGCCAGAAGAAATTTTGCTTCTTTGTGAGCAGAACACCTATCCCTGCAGGTGTTCAAGGCAACTTGATTTAACAGTTTACCACCCTCCTTGCAGTAGGGGCATGGAACCTGATGATCCTTGAAGTCCCTCCCAACCCAAGACATTCTATGATTCAGTGCTTATTGTCTAAGAAATCCCTAATTCAGGGGTCAGTTATGTTCTCACAATTGGAACAGGATGTTCAGAACAGTGATCCCAACACCAAGCTGGCCAGAGTTTAAGAAGTTTCTTGACAATGCTTTTGAATATATGGTTTGAATTTTAGGTCATCCTGTGTGGAACGAGAAGTTGGACTTGAAAATCCTTTTGGGTCCCTTCTAAATCAAGGTTTTTCATCATTCAGTGATCCATGAAGTGGGTAAGCTTGTCATCGGGTTACTTAAGCAGGACCCATGTTGATTATGCGTTATAATTGCTTTCTGTTTTCTTTAACTGCCTTTTGATATCCCAAAGGATAGTCTTTTCCTTAACTTTTTCAGGGATTGAGGTTAAACTAACAGTTCTGTAACTTCCTGGTTTTTCCTTCAAGCCTTTTTTGTGGATAGGTTTAACACTGCCTAGCTTCCAGTTAGCAGGGGCTTCCCCAGACACACAAGATCTTTGGTAACTTATTGAGGGGGTTGAGCTATAGCATCTTTTACCTCCTTCAGTTCTCTGGGGTGAATTCCATTAGGCTTCAGGGACTTATAAAATACTACAACTGGTCCCTTACAGTCTCATCAGCCACAGATAAAAATCACTGTTCCCCTAATTGTGGTCCTCCAAATATGAGGACTGGGCAGCCCAAGTTTTATCGTTACTAATATAAACTTAGGCAAAAAAGCATTAAATAGAAACTGAATGCTTCCACTGTTTCCTCATCTTTACTTTTTAGGTAACCATATGCATCAAATATCAGTGCAGTGTTTTCTTTTGCTATTGTCAGGCATTAAAATACCTTTCTGTGTTGTCTGACATCACTTTGGCCACTGTAAACTCAACTTGAGCTTTGACTTTTCTTGTTTTCTCCCTGTAGATGTGAACTGCAGCTTTGTACTTTTTCTATGAAGCCAGACCTCACTTCCAGAGGTTATGTATTTTATTTTTCTGCCCTGGTTCCAGGAGGAGTTCCCTGTTCGTTCAGGTCAGTATTTCTCTCATGTTTGCCTTGTGACACAGTGGGATTGTCTGCTCCTGAGCTTTCAAAAGATGATTCTCAAAAAAAAACACCCAACTCTCATGGACCCCTAAATCCTTGTGTGCCCCGGTGGCGCAGCGGTAGAATTCCCGTTTGCAACACCAGGGGGCCCGGGTTCGAATCCCCCCTGTGGAGCAGGGGGTAGAAGTGCCGCTCTGCTACACAGAGGGCTCGAATCCCGGGAGTTGGACTCGATGATCTCTAAGGTCCCTTCCAACTCGCACAATACTATGATACTATGATCCTTTAGAGCAGATTGTTATGGGATACTACTAGCTAGCTCCCTGAGAAGCTCAGAGTTTCTTCCCTTAAGGCCCGTAGTTGCAACTCTGATCTTTTTTCAGTTTACATCAAAAATTTTGCACTTGACTATTTCATGATATCTGTGGCAAGACAGCCACCTACCATCACTTCCCCTGCAAGTCCTTCATTACTCTCAGTAGATCAAAGTGGGCTCCTAAGTGGCTTCCTTGGCTTCCTGTGTTTGTTGCAGGAGGCTTTTTTCTTCAGCGTGCTTTAGGACTTGCTTTTCACAGCAGTTGGATGTTCCCAGTTTATATATGGGAAGGTAATATCCAGAAAGGATAGAGACAACTGATCCATAGATTTCTCCCATAACAGAATAGCTCATTCCTGCTGTTGGGTGGGTGATCAATAGCAGACACCTATGACAACATCTGTCTTGGTATTTTTCCCTTTAATCTTTATCCAGAGGTTCTCTACCATGCTATCCCTAACAGCAAGGTCTGTACGGTCTAACCTCTCCTTTACATACAGCATACAGTGCAACTCTTCAACCTCAGTGGTCCTGCCTAAGCCTCCTGAACATCTGATAGCCCTCCATACTATCACTTCGGTTGTGAGACTCATGCTGCCAAGTTTCACCCCAATGATGTCATGATGTTGGGAAAAGGCCAAAACCTTCCAGTTCAAGCAGCTTGTTCCTCATACTGCATGCATCAGTATACAAGCATTTCAGATGTGCTCAATTAAAATGAAGAGTTCTGTAAGGAATCTGTTTAAATAAAGCCTCTGTTGAGATTTTATCATTGAGATTATGCAGTAATTATTAAATGGTATGAAAACTCAAATACAGAGATGGTATAGAAATGTTAGGAAAAAAGATGAAAAAAAGCACTGGAATCGACTGTCTGAATCTGTAATTTGTGCACTTATTTAATTCATTTAGCTATCACAAAAAATTAACAAAGGCAGAGTTAGGAATTTGTCATATTGGCTGGCAGATCTTGTAGCTCGTAAAGTTCAGCTGTAAAGAGGGAAGTAAATAAGAGGGTCATAGTTAAAAATAGAAAGCTTGAAATGATTGTCTTTTCTCTATCCTCAGCAAAAATAGATGAGATCTTTTTCCTGATCAATAGGTAGATAAAACTGTAACGTTTACAACCTGGACTGGTATCATAACAGATTAATTGGCTTTGACATCAGTGCATGGATTATACTAACTAAGCATGTAGCCCACTCGTGGTACTGAAATTGAAGTCTCGAGGGACACACCAAGTTAAATTCACTAAAATATTTTGACAAGCATGGGATCAGTGTGCTTTAACATTAGGCAAAACTTAGCTTTTCATAAAAGCTTTAAGAGTTAAAAGAGTTGTTAAATAAGCTATTAAATGAGTTGAATAGTAGGTAACCTTATTCAGCAGTTCATAACCTGATTGATTTGATTTTTACCACATGATTGTCTTTTGTGTATGGAAATGTGGAAAATGGAGATCAGAACCACATGATACAAATTCTACAGCACAAATAAGAACACTCATCCACAAAACAGAGCTGCAACAAGCTTGGAGTGATTAGAGATAATCATAGAATCACAGAATCACAGTATTGTAGAGGTTGGAAGGGACCTCTAGAGATCATCGAGTCCAACCCCCCTGCCAAAGCAGGCTCCCTACACCACGTCGCACAGGTAGGCGTCCAGGCGGGTCTTGAATATCTCCAGAGAAGGAGACTCCACCACATCCCTGGGCAGCCTGTTCCAGTGCTCCGTCACCCTCACCGTAAAGAAGTTCTTGCACACAATCGTGCGGAACTTCCTATGCTGAAGTTTCAGCCCATTACCCCTAGTCCTGTCCCCACGCACTACTGAAAAGAGACCAGCCTCGCCACTATGGCTCCCACACCTCAGGTATTTATAAACCTGGATCAAGTCCCCTCTCAGCCTTCTTTTCTCAAGGCTAAACAGACCCAGTTCCCTAAGTCTCTCCTCATAGGAGAGATGCTCCAGGCCCTTCACCATCTTTGTGGCCCTCCGCTGGACTCTTTCCAAGAGATCCCTGTCTTTTTTGTACTGGGGAGCCCAGAACTGGACACAGTATTCCAGAGGAGGCCTCACCAGGGCAGAGTAGAGGGGGAGGATCACCTCCCTCGACCTGCTGGCCACGCTCTTTTTAATGCACCCCAGAATGCCATTGGCCTTTTTGGCTACAAGGGCACACAGCTGGCTCATGGCCAACCTGTCGTCCACCAGGACGCCCAGGTCCCTCTCAGCAGAGCTCCTCTCCAGCAGGTCTTCCCCCAGCCTGTACTGGTGAATGCAATTATTTCTACCTAGGTGCAAGACTCTGCACTTGCTTTTGTTAAACCTCATCCGGTTTCTTACTGCCCAGCTCTCCAGGCTGTCCAGGTCTCGCTGAATGGCCGCACAGCCTTCAGGCGTGTCAGACAACCCTCCCAACTTCGTGTCATCAGCAAACTTGCTGAGGGTGGTCACTATCCCCTCATCAAGGTCGTTGATGAAGATGTTGAACAAGACCGAACCCAGTACACACCCCTGGGGGACACCGCTAGTCACAGGCCTCCAGCCAGACACCGCACCACCAACGACAACCCTCTGCACTCTGCCAGTCAGCCAATTCTCGATCCACTTCACCGTCCACTCATCTATCCCATACTTCCTCAGCTTTGTTATAAGGATGTCATGGGGGACCATGTCAAAAGCCTTACTGAAATCAAGGTAGACTACATCTACCGCTCTCCCCCCGTCCACCCAGCGAGTGACATCTTCATAAAAGGCCACCAGGTTGGTCGAGCATGACCTCCCCTTGGTGAACCCATGCTGAGTACTCCTGATAACCTCCTTTACTCCCAGTTGTCTGGAGATGGCATCCAGCACAAGCTGTTCCATCACCTTCCCTGGGACAGAGATGAGGCTGACTGGCCTATAATTACCCGGGTCATCCTTCTTGCCCTTTTTGAAGATCGGGGTGACATTGGCCATCCTCCAGTCTTCAGGCACCTCCCCAGTTCTCTAAGACCTCTGAAAAATTACAGAGAGCGGCTTAGCAATAACCTCTGCCATCTCTCTCAGCACCCGCGGGTGCACCCCATCAGGTCCCATGGATTTATGGACCTTAATGTTTCCTAAGCACTCACAGACCACCTCTTCCCTGACTAAAGGGAAATCTCCCATTCCCCAGACTCTCTCATCAACCTCCATGGTCTGGGATTCCTGGGGGAGAGCCCTTTCAATAAAGACAAAAGCAAAGAAGGCGTTCAGTATTTCCTCCTTCTCAACATCCCCCGTTACCAGAACACCCCCCTCATTTAGTATGGGGCCCATATTCTTTCTAGTCTTCCTTTTGCTGCTATCGTACTTAAAAAAGCCTTTTTTATTATCCTTTATCTCCTTGGCTAGATTCAACTCCAGGTGGGCCTTTCTTAGGACTAGTGCTCCTGAACATTTTTATCAAGGACACAGACGGTGGGATTGAGTGTACCCTCAGCAAGTTTGCTGATGACACCGGGCTGAGTGATGCTTTTGGCACAGCAGAAGGCAGAGACGCTATCCAGAGGGACCTGGACACACGCTGAAATAGAGGGCACGTGAGCATCTCATGAGGTTTAACAAGGCCAAGTGCAAGGAGTTGCACTGGGGTTGAGGCAATTGCAGATAGAGAGTAGAGGCTGGGAGGAGAACACAGAGAGAGCAGCCCTGTGGAGAAGACCCTGGGATTCGTAATGGCCAGCAAGCTGGAGATGTGCCGACAGTGTGTGCCTGCATCCCAGGCCTGAGAAAGGTGACCAGCAGGGCAGGGCTGTCATTGTCCCTCTCTACTCTGCCCTTGCGAGGCCCCATCTGGAATACTGTGCCCAAGCCTTTGGTGCCAGGCACAGAGGGGACGTGGAGCTGTTGGACCAGGTCTAGAGGAGGGCCACAAACATGAAACAAGGACTGGAGCACCTCACCTAAGAAGGCAGGCTGAGGGAATTGGGTTCGTTTAGCTTTCAAAACAGAAGGCTCCAGGGAGACCATGTTGCAGCCTTCCAAGCTGAAGGAGGACTGTCTTTTTATGCAGTCTGATAGGGCTGGGAACAGGGAGACAGACCTTAAACTAAAAGAGGATAGATAGAGGTTAGGCATAAGGAAGAAACTGTTTTACTCAGTGAGTGTCAAGGCACTGGAACAGTGAGGGCACTGCCCAGAGGGGTTCTGGATGCCCCATCTCTGGAGGCATTTGAGGCCACGTCGGATGGGATCCAGGGCATCCTGATCTGGTGGTGCGCAAACCTGCTCTTGGCAGGGGGGTTGGAACTGGATGATATTTAAACTCCCGTCCAGCCTAAGCCATTCCATGGTTCTATGCTCATCTGCTGGGGAGGAGACAACCCTGTGGTCAACGTCTGAACTCTGACCACCCCAGGAAAAAGGCAAGAAGAACCAAGATGATGGAATTGAAGGGGATTTTTTATTTTGATATGGGAAGAATGAAGCTGATTGAAAGGAATGGGATTTCTTGTCATGAAATGGGAAGAATGAAGCTGATGGAAATGAGTGGGATTTCTTGTGTTGATACTGGCTGTTGCTGACCAGGTTGAGCATGTGTTGTTGTCACTTGGCTGCTCCTCTGCAGACTGAGGGCAGTCTGGCTGTGGGGAGGTTGGTTCTGCAGATGGTCCTGGGAGCAGCTTTGTACTCAGGCTGTCCGCCACTGTCGGGACCGGCTGCCACGGCGTGCTTGGGTCTGTCTCTGTGGGAAGTCGCAGCCTGACATCCCGCTGTGGAACGGCTTCATGTGCGGGACCTCCCTTGCTGCCTGGAGGGTCTTCTGTGTTGCAGCAGTAGGGAATCTCTCGAGGGCCTTGATGTCCCCGGGCTGACTGAGCCAAGCGTGCCGCTCTGTGCAGCTTGGCGTGGCATCTGTCTGCTGCCACGGCTTCTGCTGGGCTGGCTCTGGGAACGTGAGGCCCGATGGAGCGGAGAGCGGCTTCGTACCCGTCCCGTCCCATGCAGCCTGAGACTCCTTCTGGGTGCAGCCACCGGGGGCCGAGATGATCTGCGTTGGGTGGATCTGCGGGAGATGCTGTTGGTGCGTGGGGCTGTTGTACGGCCACGGCATCCTCGGTATCCCCGGCGCTGCACAGATGTCTCCTGATCTTGATGGAGACGTGGACGGATTGCCCTCTGCCGTGCCCCACGCTCACTAGGCAGGGGGCTGTTCTCTGGCAGCTGGGATCTATTGCGTGATGGGCCCGATGCTGCCTGGCTGCTGGGGCTGGAGCTGATGTTCTCCGGCCCCTGGAAGCCACGGGCCGGCTCCTGAGCCCCTTGGCTGGAAGTACTGGGGCCGGCACGCTCCATGTTGCTGCTGGTGGCTGTAAGGGGAGGCAGAAAGGTCGTTGGGATGAAGCTGCAGCCCTGAGTTGGAACGGACTGCCCTCCTTCCTGAGGCAGAAAGAGTCTGGCGAGGCCACCCTGAGCAGCACCCAGTGCCAGGCATTGCCCGGCCCCAGCCTAGGGAACCACAAGTGTTTGCATCTTACCGGTGCCTATGCCAGCACAGCTGTCACACTCCCAGCTGTCAACTCTGTTGCCAAGGTGGGAGCATTTGCGGTGGGTCCCTTCTGCAGCACAGGAACTGCAGAGCAGCAGCTGCCAGGGCCTGGGGAAGCAAACGGGTTGTGACGGTGAGGACAAAGTGGGCCAAACCAAGCAGTGGCCGGCACATCTGCAGTGCTCAGCCCTTGTTCCCTCATCCCGTGTTGAGGCTGAGATCCCCTGCAGAAGCCTGGAGGGCTGCTGAGGTAACCCACCCATCCGCCTCTTCCTGCTCCCTGCCTCCTGGGTAGAGGCACTGTCTGGCGTCACAGCGCCCGTGCCTCTGGAGAAGCGATGGATAGGTGTTGTCATCGAACCAGGATGGTCTCCTGCAAGAGAAGGGAGGAAATGCAATGAGCCCCTGAGGCTCCCCGCATGTGACCCAGGGTCTCCCCGTTCCTCCAAGGCAGCCCCATTTCCAGATTCTCCACGAAGCTGAGACCTATGCTCGTGAGACAGCAAAGGCCCAGGCCTGCCGGGACAGTCCCTGGGCAGAGCCAGTGCTTGCCCCTTCCCATCTGCAGAGCTGGGGAGAAGGACACCAACCTGACGGGGATTTGGATCCCCAGAGTGGCCATTTCCGCACGGAACTGCTCCGCGTCTTGACAAATGGGGCACTGGAAGCACATGGTGCCCGCATTCGTGGCCTGCCCCTGCCGGAGAAGCAGAAGCAGTGTGAGCGTGAGCAGGGCCTGGTGGTGCTGCGCACCAGTTGTGACCGCAGGGTGAGTGAGGGGAGGGCTCCTACTTGGACACAGCTGCGGTGGAACCAAGTCTTCTTGCACGCTGGGCACCTCAGGGTCTGGTAGGGCGTGCTGTTCCCCAGGGGCTCCAGGCAGATGACGCAGTCCGTGTCGGGGGATGGAGCTGCCTCCAGTGCCTGTCGAGGGCGGTGCTGGCAGCACAGGGACCTGGGGGAAGATGCGAGTGATGGGCACGGGGAGAAGCACTGCCAGGAGGGCAGAGCAGCAGGCAGGAGCCCCAGGCTCTGGCCGGCTGCTGGGAGCTGGCACTGCAGGTTCCTGCCTGGCTTGGCTGTTGCTGACAGCCCTTACCTGTACTGCCCAAAGAACTGAGTGACGCATTCACCCTCCGTGGCACAGGGCAGGTGGAAGCTGCGCGCACAGCCTCTCTCTGCGCAGCTGATGGCAGCTCCTCTCTTGCCACAAACAAAGCATTGCTGAAAAGAACAGGGCAGCCCCGATCAGCAGCAGACTCGGGGCCTCCACTGCTGGCCCCGCAACTCTGGGCAGGGCGCAGGCTGTGGGAGCTGCTGGGTCTCACTCTGCAGAGCCGCCTGGCAGATGAGGCTCCTCTGCTATGGCAGGACTTTGCCCTGGAGCCCGTGGGAAAGGCTGCGATTGCTTTCCTTGAGTGCAGACTAAGGTGGCACAAAGCTTACCGCTCCATTCAGGGTCTTACCTTCTGGTCCGCCTGCTTGATTTTGCGCCTGATGGTACCAATGGTCCCAGTGGGGAGGCGCACGGTTTCCTCCCAGGGGCCGCTTTCTTCCAAGAAGATGTTGGCAAAAAGCTGCAGCAGAGGAAAGAGCAGAGCAGGATCTCATTAGGACCAAAAGGAAGGGAGCATCCCTGGCAGGAAGGTGGAAGGAGCCCTTGAGCATTGGAACTCACCAGGCAGAACTCGTGCACACAAAGGCCGCTCTCGGCAAAGGTGCGCCCGCAGATGTTGGGGTCAACATCCGCCCAGCGACACAGCATGCACACTGGAGAGGAGAGAGCAAAGGTGAGCAGCAGTGAGCATCCTGCCGGGCCAGGTGTCCCTGAGGACCGTTCCCAGGGCCGTGCTCTTTGCTTGCTGTGCTGGCTGAGGGGCAGGGATCCTTTCCTCTCACCTCGCTCCCCACAGTCGGGGGCCTTCCTCTTCCTTTCGGACATATCGCGCATCGATGGTGAGCACTCGGAGAATCTCTGCTCTCTGCACCTCACCAGGCCGCACTGACGCACGCTCTGAGCCTGGCAGCCTTTGCTCTTCTCCCAGCCCCACAGGTCACAATGGCCGCTCCCTGCCACCCACTGTGACATCACAGTTACCCCCTTCAGGGCGGGGTGCCTCCCAGCTTCCCAAGCAAGATGGCGCCGGGCAACCTATTCCAGGGCATCTCCACCCTCACAATCAACCCTTGCCTCCCAACAGCCAATCTCCCCTCTTTTTTCAACATTACGCATCACCTCCCAAAGAGCTGCTTCCCTCATGGCATGGTTTTGCAATGTTGTAATTTTGCTGTCAGTATTCCACATCATAACATCATGATAAAGCATGGATAATTTTGACGAATGTGCTGCTCACAGAAGAAGACTGAATGTCCCAGGGAACACCACGGTCAGTCATATGACCAGGACTATATAATCTCACTTCAGTGCTGGACTCGCTCTCTTGGATCCTGCCAGCCATGGGGGAGTGTGTGGGAGCGTTCCAGCCATTTCGCCTGGAGTTACAGTAGGCCTCTCGGTTTCAGGACTCACTCTCTCTCCTGTTTTAGTTGATTTGTTAGATTTAATTCCAATTATATTGTATTATATTGTGTTATCTTGTATTCCGACGTAGTATTTAGTAAATAAGAGTGCCTCCTTAGATCGTTGCCGCTGTATTTATTTTCCTTTTCCCTTTTTCCCTTTTCCTTTTGGGATAGCGGCCTGCAGGCCGTCTATTTCCCCTGTCATGGGTACAGGTAGATTTTAGGTTAACCCACAACAGATCCTCACCCTCCAGGCAGAACTCATCCTGGTTCTCCTCACCTCAGTCTCTATCTGGATTTCTGAAGCTCTTCTCTCTGCTTTGGCATCATGGTCTCACATCTTTCCCCCCTTGCTCTCTGTGGCACGCTAGGGAGAAGGAAGGCTGTCCCAGAGTCGCTTTTGTATTTGTCCTGGAGAGAACAGCTGGCCTTACAGAACACAACTAGTTCTAAAGAGCTCCCCACATGGCTATGTATTAGCCATCTGCACAGTGTCTGCTAGCAGCAAGAAGGTAAACAAAGTCCTGGCATGCATTATGCCTCTAGAAGTGAGATGTATGAATCAGGACTTAAATACATACTGAGTAGTAGGAAAGCATCTTTCAGAATATTCTGGGATTTTCTATTTATGGTATTTTATGAAGACTATAGGAAGCTAGAAATCTTCAAGAAACTGCAACAGAAGGTACTTTGACTAACACTGGAAGCAAATGAAATGTCCCATAAGGAATGGGAAACCAGACTGTTCTGTATACGCAAAAGAAACTGAGATCTCAGATCTGAAATACCCTAAAAGGGGAAGACAGATGTTAATGCAGTGTTTAAATACAATAACAGCTAACAGAAAAACAAACATAAAGGTTAAAATAAAGTTACAGAATAGTACTCTGTTACTCAATTACTCTGAAGCAATTTGGACAGAATTAGGGCATTCACAACTAATTGATGCACACTGTATAAAAAAATAAACATTAAGTTACAGGTGTACTTAGCATGACAGCACTGTGCCCATGAAAGAACTTTAGGAAAGTAGACCAGTTAATCTTCCTATCTTACAGGTAATCTGTCTGTGCTAACTTTTACAGTGGCTGCTCTTCTCTGGAATGGATTTATTATAGCTTTGGTGATGCAGAGTTTGTAGGTGACGTAATCTTCAGTTTAGCCCTGTTTTAAAAGATATATTTGCATTGAAACATAAGGAAAGGGATAGTGCTGATCTGAGATGAATGACTGAACTTTGCAAAGGTGAGATACAAAAGGAAACTTCATGCCTTGCCTTCTGTATAACTTCAGAGTACCTAAATGTAGGAGAAACCCACAGAAAACAGATTTATCAGGAAGATGATGGGAAGCTGGTAGGTCCACTTAATATACTGATAATGTAAGTGCAAAACAAAAGCTTCATCTACTGTCTGTAGAATAAATGTTTTCTGTTGGAAATTTATTAATTGATGGAATTCCCAGAGTGATTATCTCTGCTAGTTTGACTTTTGAAAGCTGTTATGGGGAAAAGACAGGTTGGGGTTGAGGCAAAAACCATTATTAATTATCTGGGGCAATGTTCCTTTTAGAAAAGTGTATCTGAGGTTACATTTTGTCAGACAAAGCTGGGTCTCCTGGGATTCTAATATTCATTCCCATGTAGAATGCAGGAACTCATTTTAATTTCATATGGTATGTTTGATGTTATGTCAATAGTGTTACATTTTTTACTAGAAGAAAATGTGATCAGCATTGGTAAGAAGTAGTACCATCTGCTACAAAAAATGGAGTGCAATGGCAAAAGATATAAAGCAGTCTTTTAATAAGAGAGATCTATTTATGTATCAATAGACAGTAATGTATGCTAACAGGGTGAGGAAGAAACATGGAATATGAAGACTAAAGCCTCAAGATTTATGCTACTGACTGGTTTAAATTAGGACCCTCAGTTATTAGGCTCTGCATACAAATTTTCACTTTTTCTTAAGGATGAAATTCTGTTTCCACCTAAATCAAGAGCAAATAATGTTTCTCTGCCAAAGATGTAGTAGCAGCTGTTGCTGGAGAAGTTTTCAATCAACCATGTCAATGTGTATTCACATTCAGCAATCAGAAGCAGGGTAATATGAGGGTTACTCTGAAAGTAATGTCTCGTCTTTTATGATGTCGGTCCATGATGTCAGAGGGAGATGTTGGTGGTATGGCAGTAGAGGTTGAACCTTCCTGCCAATATTGCATTGCATTTTCTTGCTGTGTGACAGTTGACAGCAGAAGAGCAGTCTGACAGAATGGTGTTGGGTATGGGGGTGCATATGAAGCAAAGTTGTGGAATTGAATTCCTCCATGCAGAAAAAAATGGCACCCATTGACATTCATTAATGCTTACTGAATGTTTATGGAGATCAAACAGTGGAGGTGAGCGCAGGAAGTGGTGGGTGGTGCATTTCAGCAGCAGCAGCAGTGGGTCACTTGCACTGGTGCAGACTTTCACAAGCATGGCATGTGGGCTCATGTGCATCACTGGTGAAAATACATAGCTAATGGTGATGACTATATGGAAAAATAGTGTTTTGTAGTTGAAAATTTGCTCTATCAAATAGTGCTATTGTACTCATTATAATAGTTGTAGCTCTGGAAATAAACAGGAGACATAACTTACAAAGCAACATACGTAGCTTGCACATGTAGAATTGGATTGCTGTGGAGGTTTGGAAAGGTTGTCACTAGAAATGTTTACTATGGCAATCATTTTCCCAAACATCATTGTCCTCTGTACCCCTGAAAGCTACAGTGTACATGGAACTAGGAGATAAAGTAGTGTTTGATTCATTAGCAGTATATCCCTTGTGATGTCAAGTTTGGCATTGGGAAACCAGCAGAGTAAATGCCCACTGTTTTCTTTGAGCCCTCAATAATCCAGCAGCCTACTGTAGAAAATCAATTGAAGATTTTACAGAATTTAGGTAAAAATTCAGGATTAGTTTAATGAAGATTAAGAAATAAATGTAATAAGCTTCTTACTGGTACATATTCTATAAAACCACGAGAGTTTGGGACTAGATTTTGCTGAATATGTCTAAGGTTCTCTTCTTCAGCACTGATTGTTGAAATCTTGACTCTGAAAGGATGCTGTGTTGTTGTGTTTTAAAATGTGGTGGCTTTGTACATTTTGATAGCAAACAGAATAACATTTATTTATTTATTTATTTATTTATTTATTTATTTCAGAAAACTTAACAATTTGAGCTTTCCAAAAGCTGTATCGGCTGCATATGGCAGTAAAAATGTAATGCTCTTCAATTTCACAGGATTCCCAAGGGAGATATGAAATTCCCGAGTACTTGTGTGTGCCTGTGTGCCAGACATTGGTGATCGCTTCCTCCATCTGTCTGTCTACCACCTCTCTGTTTTATTTTCCCTCTTAAAGTTGTTAAATTACAAGAAGTTTATTTTGGTATTCTATGGAGTCTCATAGTTTAGTCACACAGCTAAGGTATAATTGTAGGAGTGCTAATACTTTTAAGATAATTGTATTACAGAGATTCTCATTAAAACTGATGGTCATATTTGGACCCTGAGTACCATTTCTCCATAATCTAACAGGATTTGTGAATCTGCTCACTCCTCTCTTCCTTCACAAGTGGGATGTGACACTTACAGCAGAGCTACCAGACTTGACTGATCACTCTTGATGAAGGGCTTTTTTCACAAACTTCAGTTTTAACAAAATGATGCTTGGGGATGGTTTAGTTTTTGTTTGCATAGAAGAAAAACCTGGTAAAAGGCCATAATGTTTTATGAGTAGGATTTGTGAGGATCCCAAATTCGAGACTTCGATTTCTGTTGAAAAAAATCAGTTTATCTTTTAAAAGTGGAAAAAAAAAGAAGAAAAAAACAAGCACAAATCAAACAAAAAAATAAAACCTACTCTAAGCTTTATGAAAATACCATTTAGTTTTTCTTTCCATTTTACACCTGTAATTTAAACCCTAAAATAGAAACACTCAGAAACAGAAATTAATTTGGGAGCATGAACAGATAATTAGATTTGAAGGTGACCAGACAACGCTTAAAGTCTTTTTCAGGTTTTTTCAAGCAAATATAGCAAAATGTACTAAAGAGTAAGCAATATAAAAATACTGTCTGATAGACAGTAATGCCAGATTTTCCTTCTTTGTTATACATAAGCTTGCAGAGGAAAAACACTTTCAACAGCTAATCTATTTCTATGTTCTTCTAAAACACATTTGTGGGTACTGAGAACTATGGCTCTTTATCTCGTAAACTAAACATAAGTTTTATTTTAGAAACAGAGGAGCTCTGTTATCTATTTATTACACAAACAGGAAGCTGAAATTGTGTTCGTTACTGGATCAGCACTTAAAGAAAAAAAGTCATTGGCAGTCTTCAACAACTTACTTGGTTTTATTCAAAAAAGATTGCCACGCTATAGACTTCTCAGCTATTGCTATGGAGGAATCAGGTTTCTAGTATCATCCTTATACATCTTGAGTATGAAACACAAAGCATCTTAACAGCTGGAGAACAGTAGATAGTTAAAGACAATGAAAGAACCCTGGTTTCTCACCCATCTTGACCTTGACTATGCACTGAGAAATCAGTTATAAAAAAGACAACAAAAACAAGGAACTGCTAAAGCACTCGCTCACATCCCAGTTACAGAGATCAGTTCCAGCACTCAGAAGATGGGAGAAAATGCTGGAGGATAAATGACATTATTATCATATCAAAATACATCATCAGATATTGTAGAGTTTTAGTATGGGTAAGTAGAAGGAGAGCTCCTTTTAAAGATACCTTGTCCAGGACTCTTTCCAATGTAATAAGCGATATTAAGAAAGTATGGGAATCAATTGGACAAAGATGCCTCTCAAGATGACTCCTCTAAATCTAGAGCTTCTTTACCTGCAGTAAGTACTCAGCAAGTGACTAATAGATGACTTCTTGAAACTTAACATTTCTCAAGACTGAGAGACTTCTTATCTGCTGATACCTTGCTAACTTGCTGTATTATACCGGGGGACATTAGGGATTAATTTCACACATAATCCTTTAGACATAAACCATTGACCAGAATGTCCATTCTAACTTTGTGACTCAGTGAGAGGGTCTCCCCACACTTTTGTCTGGTCATCTATCAGTGACCTCAAGTGACCTCACCATCATGAATCTTGCTGAGTTGTGTAAGCTTAGTTAAATCACTATGGGAATAAAATACATTGCTGCTTCTCTCTTATGCATGAAGTGTACAATCTCATCCAAGATGTCAAATGTGGTCAGTCGTATGAATTTATGAGAGCATGTGAGACTGGGAATATTTACACCAATGAGGTTTTCTAATGGAGGGCTTCTAAGTTGGGAGACAAGCAAGAAATATCTCGCTCATGCTAATCAGTGGGTTAACAGCTACAGGCTCCCCTCCCAGGAAAGATGAGCCTTGCTGCTGGTAAGATTCTGAGCCATAGGGCCCACATGGAGAGAGTGCAAATCCATGGGGATGTACAGGAGGAGGGGGCATCAGGAGATGGGGCAAGATGGAAAAAGGTATTAAAGGGTTGACTGTGTGTAAAACAGGTTCTGTCATATCTTCTGTCTTTTCTCATTACATTTTTTCTTAACACTCTGTGTATTTGCAGAGTCTCCTATGTGTATGTGTGTTGAAGGACTACAGTTTCTAGTGAGACCTGTGTGTGTGAGAGGACATTGGTGACAGCTACTGGGGTGAGAGGGAGTCCTAGTGCCTGTAGTGCAAGGGGACGTTAACTATGGATCTGAATTGGTCCTACAGACATTGAACTCAGAGTGACAACTACTGTAGGCTGGTGTGAGTGGAATTTAGTGCCAGCTACCAGAGCCAGGCTGGGGATGTGGGTGCCCTTGGCCTGTAGTACCAGCTGCTGGCGTGAATGGGGGTCCTGAAGTCAGAAACTGGAGTGTCCTATCTGGAAGTAAGAGAATCTCAACAGACCCTGAGCCTGGAGTACCAGATATTGGGGGATCAGTGTGAGTAAACTGATGCCAGAGCAAGTAGAACTCCCAGCCATGCGTCAGGAGTAATGTGTGCTCCCAAACTAACTAGGAGGGAAACACAGTGAGTGCAGACACAGAGAGGCAGTGCAGAGCCTTTGCCCGTGGTTGGAGCAGGGACATGGGTTGGTCACACTTCATTTGCCTGGTGCCAACTGCTTGAGGAGCCAAGTATCTATACCTTTACAACCTGCTGTGCACATGTATTCTCTAAAAAACTTTAAGCTGGGCATGCCAGGGCATAGCAAGGGCCTCAGATCTGGGCCAGGTATCAGGCACACAGTGGGCTTGTGTTGGTACAGACAGGACCTGTGAACGTGGTGTGCATAAGGAATGAGTATGTGAGTGCCTGCATGAAGCAAACTGAACTAGCTGGCATGTAGATGATGTGTGAAATGGAAAAGAGGGCCTGACATCTGTGCAGGGGTGCTGAGTGGAGAGAGGGTCTCTGGGATACATCTGCAGCATTACCACCGGTGGTAAAGGAGAAGCAGCAGCTGTGTCCCCAGCCTGGGTAGATATTTGGGGTCCCTGGACACCACACTGGGCCCCATCAGTCAAGTAGTCCCCAAGGCCACCTGGTAGAGATGGCTGTGCTCCTTACCTCACTTAGCAGTTTAACTTTCAGTCAGATGTAGTCTGAGTCACCCTTGGGATAGCAGCAATAACTGCTTAAAATCATATGCAGGTTTCAAGTACATCTATAAGTCTGAGGGAGTGTAGGCACTCTTACCTACTTAGCTTTCAAGAGGAAGCTCTGAGATGCTGCTGGGTTTCCCAGGTCAGTACTGTGTGATCACAACTATTTTACACCAATGATAATGATCGCAGGTGAAGACTATTCTGTTAAGTGCCTTCATTCTGTTCAACAACTAGTTAAAACCTGCAAGGGCAAAATACAGAGCTGTGTGTTATCTCTTTAGCATACTGAAGCTCTCAGTTCACTACAGCCTGCAAAAAAGAAGCATGCAGAATTAGAAGAGCACCTGTTTGGTGTGCTTGTAGGTAAGTCAAATCCACCTCCACACAAGAAGGGAAAGCAAGGAAGCTGGCCATGAAGAAAATCATAATTGATTCAGTTTAGGAGGAAATATATATCATCTTGATAATTCTAATCTGAGCAAGTGTGCTTTGCAGTGTAAACCAGTGCTTATTTTTTTAAGAATGCAGAGATCTCTCTTTTAAAATTCTTTCTATTCACTCACTAATATCTTCCCTGGAATACATCCCAACACCAAAACAGCTGGTACTGTGTGTGCTTCAGGCTTGAACTGGATTTTGCTCAAGCGTTTGCATAGGAGGTTGGTCACCTAGAGGTGATGATGTGGGAGGAACTTCTCTTGGCTCTTTTGCTGTCCTCATACCAAGAGACTCCTGTAAGCTTCTTTTAATATAAAGCCCCTATTTTCTATTGGTTTTCTCTGTGGAAGATAATGATCTTGGCAAAATGTTTACATAGACTTCCTTACGCAAAGAACTATCATGATAATGCACTTTCTTAAGTATGTAATTTTAGCCAGTAAAAAAGAAATGTGTGATTTCCGACAGGGAAAATACTATTGTTGCATTTTTTCTTTTACTGTCTTAGCAGTTATGAAGGAAGAAATACATGACTCAGTTGATCTGCACATACTGTTGCGGTTTGGTCAGGCAAAATATTCTGAGACATCTTCTGGGTTAATGCGTATCTTTGGAGACTGGTATTATGAGCTAAATTAAGACAGCATGCAATTAACATTTATATGCACAATAACTTAAAATTATAGGAGAATATAGCCTTCAGAAGGCCATAAGACAGCTAGTTTTAATTCAGAAATCTTAAGATCATGTAGGTAGTGTCCAGATAAACATGCCAGTACTGCTTGCTTCAGTCTTCTAAATATACTGTTACTTTGCCAATTTTCTAGAGCAATGGAGTATTGTGGAGTACTAAAGTAGAGGACAAGATAGATTCTGCAAAGCAACATGTAATTCAGTCCTTCAACCCTAACCCAACTGTGGTAATTAGTAGGAATACTGGGATACTTTATTGATCCCACAGCCACAAGCCAATATTTTCTTACATATATATTGAGAATATGAAATCACTCTGTGAAAACTGATTCTAGAAGTGTAAAAGCCCTGTTATCTCCATGCACATAAATATAGCTTGTATTAAAAAAAGGGTTAAAGCCATTTCCATCCTGAGGTTATGTTGCAAACTTTGTGTTTAGTAAAAGAATGAGTAGCTTCCTAAAACACAGATACTCAAGGTAATCATATTCTGCATACAGTAGTAAAAGGAGAAAAAGAGCTAAAAAGACAGTATTTTTCTTTGCTGATGGTATCCTAATTAACCATAAACTGTAACTAAGATGCAGCAATGTCCAAGTATGTTTTGCTCCTCCTGTACTGACAGGCCTGGAAATGTTGGCAATAAATTTAAGCTGTACGGCTACATTCCAGTATCTTTTAATTTATCTGCAGGGTGTCAGCCTCTATTAGTTGGCGCTGACCAAAACAGGGCATAAAAGGACAGATGTACCAATTTTGTACTTCATTTACACATTGGAAAAGAACAAGATTCTTTCTCCTCCTCTGTGAAGATTTAAATAGCCACTGACTTTAGCAAACAAATACGTGAGAGGCATAAGGATGCTTCATAAGGTTCTGGTCTGGAATTAGTATGGAATCATTTTATTTAAAAAATAAAAATAAAAAAAAATAGTTAATTCTGATGTTTATTTTCAAATCATGTGGTCTCCAAATTATTTCAGCTAAAAATAAAAGCAATTATGAGGAAAATTCTGATAGGAAAAAACATATGGGTTTTTAAGCTCATTTAAAATATTTATTTATTAATTTATTATTAATGTGTGCACCGATGGTTTAGTACACAGCTACAGTTTCCTGTGGTTTGTAGCATCTACATTTGTTTATTTTGGAAGAACTGAAAGTAAAATCAAGGAAATGAATGGAACACTAAATGCTTGCTTATGTTCCTGATGGTGGTAGCTCTGTTGCCTTCCCTCTATGAAGTACATGCAGAGATGCAGTAGATCTGATCTGTGCATTCTGGGGTACAGCAGTTGCTATCCTGTTCAAGTGATAAGTAGGACGAGCGTGTCCTTAGTCATGTATGAGTAATTTTGGGTTCTTTCTTGCTCATCTAATAAACCAAGATGGGAAATAAAACAGTCTTAAAACATGAGCATCTTCCCTGGACAGATCTTAGGGCAGCGTAGCCACGTCCTTGGAAAAAAGTATTTTGCTGATGATTGAGGGATAATAATAAAATAACAGTAATCTGATTTTTGGAAGGAAATTATTTCATTTGATCAGAAAATAATTTTTTTTTTTTTCTGGGTTTGTGGTTGTTTGTTTTCCAGAAAAGAAAGTTAATTGTGTTTCATTAAAACTTATTCTATGGATTTCTTCCCAGCTATGACCCTTTTAACAGTTTTTCACATTTTTATGAGCTGTGGACCATTTTTCTAAGTTTTTCTCTGTAAGACACATTTTCTGAAACAGTTATAACCACAGTCTAGCCTGAGATGGAAACAGATGTTGAATTAGTACATTTTGACACCATTTATTGGTGAAAAAAAATAAGAAATGATAAATTAAGATTGTCAAGGGAAGATTAAAATAATATATTCAAACTGGAGCTGAACTTGGCAGGGGGCACAAAGAATAATAAGATGAGATTCTGCAGGTACATTAGTCAGAAGAAGACTAAAAAGATGGGAGAATTGGTGACAGCATACAGAGAGAAGTCTGAGATACTCAACAATGTTTTTACTTTAGTCTTCACTGGAAGTCACTCTTCCTATGTTAATCAAGTCTCTCATGTCCCAAAATCTCAAGATAGTGACTGGGAGAATGAAGTCTCTTCCAGTATAAGCATAGATTGGATTCATGACCACCAGCTGAACCTGAATGCACATGTTTCTATGGGGCCTGATGGGATGCATCCCAGAGTCGTGATGAAACTGGCTGATGTAGTTGCCAAGGCACTCTCCAGTACGTTTGAAAAGTCATGGCAAACAGGTGGAAACCAATGACTAAAAACAGGAGGAAACTGCACCAATTTTTAAAAAGGACAGATAGACAGACCCTGGGAACTACAAGAATTGTCAGCCTCACCTCTGTACAATGGAGAAGATCCTCCCAGAAGCTATGTTAATGTGTGTGTAAATATGGATGAAGATGATCTGAGACAACCCTACATGGCTTCATAAAAAGCAAATTGTGCCTGACCCACCTACTGGCCTCTTGTGAGTGACTGCATCGGTGTGTTGCTGTCAATAGCTCGATATTTACATGGAGATAAATGATGAGTAGTGGTGGCTCACAGAGGGCAGATATTGTTTAATATCTTTATTAATGACAGTGGATTTGAGTACACTGTCAGCAAGTTTGCAGGTGACAGCAAACTGAGTGATATGCTTGACACGATAGAAGGAAGGAATGATATCTACAAGCAGAGTTGAGAAATGAAGTTCATGAAGTTCAGCAAGGCCAGATGCACCTGGGTGAGGGCAATCCCAAACATCAGTATGGACTGGGTGATTAAGGGCAATGGTGCGCAGAAGGACTTGGTGTACTGATGGGTGAAAAGCTGCTGTGAAGTCTTCTTGAGTAGCTCCTGAGAAACGAGCAAGCAGACCATTTTATTGCTAGAAACAAAACCAATTATCATAATTACTCTTTTTTTCATTAACTCAAATAACAAAACTCTCTAGAATTACACACCATAACAATAAATATATAAATAACTGAGCAAAGTCCACCTGTTTGGTGCAATCATATATTTAATAACACTGCTTTAAAATAGTCAGAAGTGCCATCTGCTGCTACACACAGGAATCACTCTCTCAGTCACCTCTGGGTGGAAAGGAACTCATGTTTAAGCAGTAACATCTGTGTTTCTAGGAAAATAATGGACTCAGTATTCAGTTCATACGAAAGTCAGGTGCAGTCTACTCATTTAATTTACTTCTAATTGTAATGTAACCTGACACAAGCACATTTTTCATTGTTTCTCTTGATATGTTTACAAGGGCTTTACATTCTACAAGGTCTGCTTCAAAACCAATGCCTTCTATTTTACTATGTTGGCCCATAATGTCAGAGGCAGATGCTGGTGGGATGGCAGCAGAGGTTGAATCTTCCTACAAATATCCCATTACATGTTGTTGCTGTTAGACAGATGGCAGCAGAGAGGCAGTCTGACAGAATGGAGTCCAACATGGAAGTGTGCATGGTGCAAATGTATGCAACTGAATTCCTTGATGAGGAAAAAAAGCAAAAAAATTTACAATGATAAACTCAAAATAAAACTCCATGAAGGAAACTCACTCATTAGATGGGTCTAGAGGAAAATTCAGCAAACTAAAATACTTTGAGTTAGATGTCCATGGAATTGATCTTGCAGCAAGAGATTAACGTTGTCAAGTGCCTAAGCACAGCTGTTCAACTTCTCTGTTGCTGCTGGTTCTGTTTTACTCATTGCTGTTCCTCCACCTGCTGCTATTTCATCTGTGATCCTCCTGGAACTACTTCTAAGAACAGCTACAAAATCCCAGCCTTACCGGCAGGTAAAATACAGCAATAACCCAATCAGGAAAGTTTCTTCTAGTGCCTTCGCATTTTCAAAAGGTAGATGCTACCAGAGTTCCTTTTTTCACAGTGAAAATTTCTTTACCTGGAAACAGACTTTTCAGTATTGTGAGTGGTGAAAGTTCATGTCAGTTTTACTAAGTTTCAAGTCAAAAGATAGGACTGAAAAGTAGAACTCATCAAAGGCAACAAATTATGTCTGTGTCAGTAAGGCAATATGCCAGATGAAAGAAAAAGTGCCAATATGTTTTTTTTCTGTTGCATATGTTAGTCATATCATAGAAGAAAGCAGAAATATGTCTATGTCAATGTTTTGCAGCCCATCTGGAACATCATCTTTGACTTTTACGATGTGAGAAGGAGTTGAAATTAGCAAGATACACTGCATGGATAAAGCATGATGAGCCAAAGTGTGCAGTATTTAGAGCATGATCAAGGAACAGTAGAAGAAAGGATTCAGCCTGAAAACTCACATATATATAAAGGCTGCATCCTGCAGGAGGTACCTAAGAATGGAAAAAGGTTAACAGAAGAAACCTGGGTGAGACACCACCAGCAGTTAGCTCGCTAGCAATGGGATCTATCAGTGCTGCTCCAAAATTCACCAGTGTTTGTGTCAATGAGGTGTGGGAAACTGTAGGGTACATGTGAAGCTGAAACTCCTGCTTCTCATAGAATCAAAGAATCATTAAGGTTGAAAAATACCTCTAAGATCACCAAGTCCACCCCCCATATCCCCACCATGCCCATGTCACTGTGCCACATCTCCACCATCACCTCCAGGGATGGTGACCTCCCAGCTCCCTGGGCAGCCTGTGCCAGTGCATCACCACTCCTCCTGAGAAGAACTTCTTTGTAATATCCAAGCCGAGGGTCTCTCACAGAGGATGCTCAAGGAGAGGATCCTGCAGTGCTGGAAAAGGGAACGTGGGCTAGTAAGAGACAGCTCCAGAGAATGTATATACTTGTATGTATATGACTGTCTGTGCATACTGGAAATTTTTTTGGATTAATCATGGATGGGTTTCAGAAATGTATATATTTGACAGCTGATGAATGCCTAGTAATGTAGTTTGTACTTTGTTTTATTGATATTAATCTTGAATGCATAGCTCTGTGATTGCCATTTAATTTTTTAATTAAAAAAAAAAAAAAAAAAGACAGTAAACAACTTAGATGCCAATCTGAGCTGAGCGATGTGAGCAGAGTAGTTTATTTTCTCACTGCATTCTACGACTTCCATATCAAGTATGGCTGGCATGGGCACCAATTATATTTGGTAGCACTCCAGGAAACTCTGTGAGGGATTATTTACTCTACTCCTTGGCACATCTGTTTTTATAATACGACCATAAGTTCTGTCACTGATTTCATTTCTTCAGTGTGAAGTGGTGATGACAGGCAGATCTCCAGTTCCCTGCAGTTTTGTAGTTAGCAGAATTTACCACTGAACTACTGCCTGTTGAGGAAAAATATTCCAGAATCCACACACTGATTATATACGAGTTATTTCTATTTGTAAAAGTAAACTCTTTGGAGTGCTCGTAGTGAACCTGATGATAAAATAATGCTTGCAGAAAGACTGCAAGGATGAAAGCTTGTAAAAAAAAGTTTATCACCCTCTTGTAGATGCTATGTGCAACTATCCCTACAACGCACTCTCCGGCACTGCCCATTGCGGATCCGAGTGGATTTCTGGGTGATGGCAGGAAGGGAAAGGAACTGGCTTGTTTGCAAAATAGAGCTCAAAAAGCCATTTTCCTTTCTTCGGGTGTAGGGTCGGAGCTTGAGAGGACTTACAGAAGCATCCCCATTCTTTCTGTTAGGATGTACACCTCAAAATAAACAATAATTTAATAACATATTTGTAATGTTTATGTTGCTTCACACTACTGTACCAGCAAAGGAGTCCAGTCCTGCCAAACTACCAAAGCCTCCAGCCTCAACCTAGTTAACCTGATGAGGAATAAGTGACAAAGCAAATTAGGTGTGGACACAAGTACAACACTGATATCCATCTATATTATGGGACAAATGTGAATTTCAGTGCTAACACACTTACGTAAGATTAATTCCTGAGCTCCTGTCATACAGAAACTGTCCCAGACAGGCTGTGCCTCTGGCCGTGTGTCTTCACAGGAACAGCTGAGCTGATGGCCATGACAGGCCCCACTGTTTGTCAAGAGGAGAGTGTTAGTGAAAAGGTGAATAACTGCATTACCTGAAGCACATGATCCTACTCTCGCAGGCATAACCAACAGTGTTACCAAATACGTTTGCCCAATGCTCTGTGGATATTTGCAGCCTTCTACAAAAGCAGCAGCCTGCATAAATCATGTTCTGTGCAGCTTCAGTGAGGCAAGTATAAATCAACTACATCTAAACCCACAAGCTTTTTAATTCATATTGATTTTGCCCCAATTAATATTTTGATACTGTGTCCTGCAGGTTTTCCCTGACCTGGATGCAGTTTCACTCTTTTCATTCTTGTTCATTTCTCAGTTTTCACAGTGGATGACATTCTATTTGATCTTTTAGCGCTTGCACTTTAGAGATGTGTGAAGGACAACTGACACTAATGCTTGACTGATCTGGACCACGTTCTGCGCTGATCTGCCAAAATACTGCAACCTCTACCTGACCCAGAGTTACCTGAGGCTACACAAAGACTATTATGATCCAGGGGGCATAACCCTCTATAAATACAAATGTGAGAAACCCAAAAGGTTTTAAGTACCTTAAGGCAATCACAGGCTTAGATTTGTAATAAAAATGGGCACAGTCTTCCATGTTGATACACAATTTCTGGTCTGTAGTGCTTTTATTACTTGGGTAGGTGCTCAGTGCAAATAGAACAACAACAAAAAATACTGTCAGAAATTCTGATTTCTTTTTTATTTATTTTTTTTTCTTTCATAATTTGGATCCTTGGACCAATAATTGGATATATGATAAATTAGAACTCCTTGACGTCTTGGGCTGATCCCTAAAACCCCAGCTAACATTTTTACACTGAGTATCTTTAGCCCCTGTTTTTCAGAACAGGGAGAATGAGAGCATTTGTTTGAGGGCAAAAGGGGACATTATTTAGAGCTGTTCAGGAGACATCTAGAGTGGTGTGCTTCGGAAATGCTGCATGCAGAGTGGCTTCTGGGAAGAGGTCTGTCTGCTCTGAATTGCTGCAGCATGGCAATTGCTGTAATTGGGAGAATTAAGCTGAGCTCCCTTTTCTATGGACTCAGTAGACGTATCTTTGGTTTCCTTTGGTAAGCGTGTTCTATGGCAATTAAAGTGAAGAAAATAAATAAAGTGCATAAGGAGGGACCGCTTAATTGCTTCTGTTGTTTTTGTGAGAATAGACAGCTCTTCAGAGTTGCTTTAGTGATCCATAGGAACTGTTTAAACTGGTGAATGCTGAGCTTTATTTCTAATTGGAGCCACTGACAATGAAGTTATTTTATTTATTGCTGCATTGATGCACTATTTCATATTTTCCTACAGGTTAACAGATTTGGTCTGTTTTAGCCATTAACAGATAAAAAATGGAAACTCTGAATCCTCATAGAAAAACATTTTCTTATCTTTTCAAAAAGAGTTTACATTAGGAAGGCAATTGTAAGGTTAATTTATACTATCAAGAGTTTTATGGTGTAAACAATGTATATGTGATTATGTTGGGCCTCAAGTGGTGCAATCCCAGTGTCCTGATTTTGGCTGGGATAGAGTTAATTTTCTTCCTAGTAACTGGTGTGCGATGCTGTGTTTTGGATTTAGGAGACAAATGTGGATAATGCACTGATTTTGTTGTTCTGAGCAGTGCCTTCACTAAGTCAAGGACTTCTCCAGCTTCTCATACTGCCATGCAATAGTAGGGCACACATCTAGGGAGAACTGTTTCTAGCCTAGGCTAATGGCAAATACTTGTTATTCAGTTCTGCGGGTTGTGCATGCACTTAAATTTGTTGATCTTCTTTCCCTCTTTCTTTTCAGATTAAAACAAATACTACTAGTCTTTTTTCTTTTTTTTTTTCCTTTTTTTTTTAAATGTTTTTTCTTTTTTTTTTTTCCCCTCACAGTTGTCTCCTGGTGTCCCCAGTGTGAATTGCATACATCATTACCCAGCAGTTAGAGACGTGCTATAGATCATCTGTTCTTCATTTATGAATGATTAGCCATTCTCTTTTTGAAACACTGCTGGGAAGCAGTCTTTGATCCTGATTGCCTTTGGCTAGACCTCCAGACGTTGGCTTAGATAGAAATTTTGATCCCAGACTAAAAATGAACAAGTGTTAGAAACAAATGTGCTTTTATCCATAGAAAGGATATAAGGTCAAACTTTACTCTGGGCCCTCAACACAACTCAACTCATAAGGAATGTAGAGAAAGTAATTATTGATTAACTAGTACAGGTTGCTCTTGAATCGTCAGCATGCCACATTCACCATTCATTAGGAATTGTTTGCTAAAATCAGAATGCTGTCTTTTTGGTGTGGGGCAGAAGGACTGAGTACTTTAGTGATATGAGATGCTTCATTTTAAAGAATAGTAAGCTATGGATGTATGTGAACTGTTTCTGATAAGAGTGGAAGTATTATCTTTTGAATTAATATATTTACTGACTAAATACATATATATAGCTTTATATTTTGCCATAATTGTTTTCTCTTCATCATTTTCTCCTGCAAGGCATATGAACTAAAAATTCTTTTGTTAGTACATAAGAAGGAAAATAAATTTGTTTGTATTATAAGAAACTTTTTTGTGGTTTGTTTATCAAAAGTTGCTAAAATCCTGCAAATCACTTTCCAAAAAATTGCTTTTGTTTCCTTCTTTTCTTTATTTTTTATTTTTTAATAATTTACATTGCATGATTTTTAGTCAAAAGTTTCGTTGTAAGTAGTTGAATGACCATCCTGTTGTTTTTGTTTGGCCTGGATAATAAGGTAAGCAGAAGACATTCAGCATGCTTTCACATATGAAATCTTTGGTACAGCACAGGATATTCCAACTGAGTTCTTTTGCAGAACACAAGTCAGAAAGATAGAAGTTTTCTACTCAAAGTCTGTCTTTATTTTAAGATCTCTTAAGAATAAGATAATACTTTTCACTTTGGCACATATTGGAAAATGAGTTTCCAGCCAATCAAAACTAGCTAGAAAGTAACTTACTCCAGTGGATATTGTAAAAAGCTGGAATCACTTTCAAACAGCATGAAGTATTTAATCTTTCTTTGTCCAGTCAATGGAATTTATGTTTGCTGCATGGAGACATTTTAATTGAGTTCTTGTTCCTGTTTTTCTTTCTGTTGTTGTTGGTTGTTGTTGTTGTTGTTTTATTTTCATTGGCTACATATTGTTTTATCCTTTGATTTAGTGAAATTTAACACTGGTGACAGTGAACCCCTCACAATGTTTGTAAACTTTCCTTTTCTGTTTTCTTGTGTTTGCAGGTCTGTTGAAAAAAAAACAAAGCAAAACAACAACAACAACAAAACCTGTAAAATGTGATGGCCACATTAAAGAAATACTTTGTACCCAATATGAAAATTGCATTTGCTAATTTATTTTATAGTTTTTGGTAATTTTCATGTATGTCTCTTTTTTGATATTTGTAGGAATCTAATATGCAACATACCTGCTGGAGAGGAGCTCTGCAGAGAGGGACCTGGGTGTCATGGTGGATGACAGGTTGGCCATAAACCAGCAGTGTGCCTTCGTGGCCAAAAAGGCCAATAGCATTTTGGAGTGCATTAAAAAGAGCGTGGCCAGCAGGTCGAGGGAGGTGATCCTCCCCCTCTACTCTGCCCTGGTAAGGCCTCATCTGGAATACTGTGTCCAGTATCATGTCTCAAATTTTTAATTGAAAAGTTCATTTTAATTAACATTTATATGAACTCTCTTGTGATTTGAAACTGTGCTAAGTGACCATCTACATTCCTAAATTCTGCCATTTCTCTGAAAACTATCATTTGTTAGAGAACACTAGAGACCTTTATGAAGTCCATTGTGTGGAGGCAGCTGAGCTGTGAAAGAAATTATTACATAGACTGGGATTTACTAGTTAATTAAAAATTATTGTGAAGCAAATTACTTTTTTTAGCCTATCTCCAAGTGTGTAAACATGTGTCAGTTCTCCACAAACTTAATTATTTTACATTACATGGCAATCTGATATGATTTGATGGTCATTCTTAGCTCTGTATTGATTAGCAATGCTACATCATTTTGAAATGCAGGCAGTTGAGGCTTTTTTATTCCTATGAGAACTTGTGAGCATATTGACTTAGAATATTTTCTGTTTCGTTGTTTTTTTTTTTTCTGTAACAAAATTGTTCTCATTGAGATATTATTTAATAGTTCGTGTCTCCTACATTAATATGAAATAGCAATTGATTTCTACTTGTACTTGAATACTGCAGGCAAAAAATTTTAATATATTTAATGCCCTGTTAATGATACATCTTTGGAAATACTAAGAGAAGCATCTGAGTCATCACCGTTTGCTAATATATCCTTGCAGGTTTACAGGATATTTATTCGAACCATGTTGGCTATAGAAAAACCTAACCAGTTTCTATAGGAAGAATTAGGGTTTCTCTCCCCACAGATTTTATATGGGACTCTTAGATATAGAATTAATCAAAGAATCATAGAATCAGCAATGTTGGAGAAGACCTCCAAGATCATCCGGTCCAACTATTCCTCTACCACCAATATTACCCACTCAGCCACCTCCCTTTAGACTATTTCCATTCTTGTGTGCATGTATAATTAACTCCCAGATTATTTAAATAGTCCAATATAATCAATATTTCACATAGACAATAAAGCTTTCCCATCATCAATACGTAGAGGTGGTGTTTTAGCAGGATTGTCTGTTTGCAATTTCAGCCTACACTGGGGATGTTCTTGTACCCTTGGGGAGAGGGGGCTGCATTCCAAGTATCCCCAGTTGCCTACATGTTGTCTACAATTACTGCTATACAGGCGTACCTTTTTCTAACTGATTCTTCTACAGCTTCTCCCAGAGGAGCAGAAAGTTCTGTACATAATGGGAAGAAACAAGGTGTAATTACTATTTTATGGCTTAAAACCCAGACCTAACTGCACTAAAGCAATGATAGTAGTTGGTTATATCGTAACTTTACCAACAACACGATCAACAGCATTTTGTAACATAGCCAAGAGTAAATGCATAAATAATACAAGACTCCATCCAGTGTTTTTGCAAGAGATGGATGTTGAAACACGTGAGATAAATTATTTATGTCATATTTCCTTAGCTTTATATCTGTGTTTCAGATTTGTAGAGGAATTGCTTTTAATATGCATTGACAGCCTCATTACTGTGTAAATAAAATGAATGATATGACATCTCTGCAGCTAAAGTGACATTTTAGATGGATGGACCAGGATACAGTTTAGAAGGCAGTGATAGCTGGTAGATTTATAATGAAAACAGCAACCAATGCCTGTAAAATTCTACAGTTTTTAAGTTTGCATCCTAATAACTCACATATATCAAAAACTGACATTTTATTAAAGTTTAGGCAAGCCCGTGGCTTTAGATTCATAAAATTACATTAAATAGTCTTAATGAGATTGGGAAATGGTTCTTCAAGAGTTTTGGAGGTGGTATTCTATTCACCCCTCAATAAGAATGCTTATTGAAAAGGGAAAAAAACAAAAGCAACCCTCTGGGAAATTTAAATATTTTAGTGTTTTTACCATTTATCTCACACTGTTTTCCAATGTTTTTCTACGCTTTTTTAGAAAATGTACATTATATTGCTGAACTATTAAACTGAAGAAAAATGGCATTCTATAATAGGAAGACAGTTCCTATTGATTATGTCTTTTCAATTCTTGAACAGAATTCTGTTATAGAATTATTGCTTTTATAAATACACATTAACATGCGACAAATGTTTGTTGACTGCTTTTTATGTATAGATCCTGTTTTGGGAAACTAATTCAGCACAGAGATTTCTTGAGATCTCATTCTGATCCATTTCTTACACTTCTTATGTCATGTTTCTTCAGTCAGGTTTAGTTATATACATTTTTATCAAGACCTATAAAATCAATCTTACAGTATTTTTATGATTGTATGTTTATAGTGTACAGTTGGAAATGCACCGTGTCATTATGATTTACATATTTGTATTAATAATAGCTGCATGAATTACCTCAATAATACATCTGCAGTCACAAGACACATTCCCCAAAACCACCTTGGAACCTGGTACAATTGCCACGGTTTTCTAGGAATTGCTCAGCTGAGTAGTGGATAACTGTGGGCATAAGCAGTGTTAGTCCTGAGCATCTGCTGTTTATTTCACACCTACATTTTCTTTTTCTTCAGAAGTTTATAAGGGGAGGTTAGTGAAGAAGTGCTTTATTTGTACACTAGAAGTTAGTGGCTCATAACAGATTTGTGCTCACATATGTTTGCTGCAGCTCCTGAGGTCTGTAGAGAGTTGGTGTTTGTGAAATGCATAAATAATATGTGGAGATTCACCATCAAAATGCAGAAGTTGATATCCACTTGAGTATGATTTACTTTATATGAAAGTAAACTGAAAAGGTACAGCCATCTGAATGACCAGATCTGTTTTGGTATAGTTTTGTTTAATCTGAAATGAGGACCAATTTGTATCATTATTTATTTCGTCTTTGAATGCTTTCCTACATTTACTTTTCTATAGTGGCATGGGAGACTTATTAGGGGTCATCAGCAGTCAGTCACTTAATCTGAAATAATGGATTGTCATCCAGCATTTTCACACACAGCTCCCTCTGTAGAACCTCTGAAGGAGAGGTATGGGCAAGAGAGAATATTATCAGACCTTCCTCATTCACAGGTGTAAAGGACAGAGAAAATTATTAGTAAACAGAATTCCCAAAGAACAGGAAGAGAGTGAGTGGAGAATACACAGAGTAAGCAGCGATCTCAGAACAAAAAGAGGCTCAGTTTATCACTGACCTATTGTTAGTCGAATTATTTTCGTAACCTTTCTTTAAAATTGGAGAAAGTGGGATGTTTTGTATCTTTAAGTCAAACTCTGTTAAAAGCAATACAAAATGTAGTGGTTGGTAGGTAGCATGCTTTTGTTTAAAAGAACTGTAAACTAACTGTAACTCCAAACCTTTGTTTTTTAAAGTTAAAATTAAGCAAAAACAGTCAAAAAACTCCTATTTTTGGAGGAAAAATGGTAACAGCTGCTGCTGCAAAATTACGTGTAGTAAGCGCACTGTGTGCTGTTTTTGCAGAGCGTCAACGTTATTGCAGTTCATTTTTTTTTCTTTCTCTTTTCTAGCATCTGGGGATAGAGGAGATATGGTAGCAATTATGAGAGAGGTTTAGAAAAGCTATACAATAGCAGTTTTGACATTTCATTCTATTCTCTTATTATTTGTCTCTGAAATAGCATACACTCCACAGAAGAAAACTCCACTTTGTTAAGAACACTGTATTAAGGAGAGGAATGAACTTTTTACTCATGTAGATAGTGTTAGGACAAAGGGGAATTGTTTTAAGCTCAAGGAGGGAATGTTTAGATTGGATGTCAGGATGAAGTTCTTCACAGAGTGATGAGGTGCTGGAACAGGCTACTCAGAGAGGCTGTGGATGCCCCATCCCTGGAGGTATTCAAGATCAGCTTGGATGGGGCCCTGGGCAACCTGGTCTGGTAGGTTGGTGGCCCTGCCTGTGGCAGGAGGTAGGAAAATGATGATCCTTTCCAACCTATTCCAAGCTTTTCTATGATTCTATGATGGTTTGTTGACAAAGGAGTAATTATGCTTTCTGGGACACTAAGAAAATGATGGAAAAACTTGATTCACTGGACCGTGGTCCTCTCCCCTAGTGGCATCCAAAGCATCCAAAAGCAGGCAACAAAGGAGGCAAAATGACTAGAGGCCATGAGGAGTGACATGTTTGTTCAGCTTGAAGAGGAGCAGAGTGATTATGTCACTGCTGTCAATGTCTGCATGAGGGGGAACAGAAAGGGCAGCACTGATCTCTGTGGTAACCAGTGATAGGCCCTGGCATGATGCTCTTTCAGGGGAAATTCAGATTATATGTTAGGAAAAAGTTAGAGGTGATAAGAGGTGCTTTAGATCACATAGAGGTGGTGAGACACCATGAGAAGTCCCTGCAGGGAAGTGGTCATTACCTCAAGAAGTTTTCCAGAAGAATTTACGCTGTTCCTAAATATATGGTTTAACTCTCAGGTTACCCTTCGTGGAGTCAGCAGTTGAACTTGACCCTCATGGAGCCTTAACAACTCATAATATTCTCTGAGTTTATTTTTACATTTTGGTTTCCTAGTAAGATTTTTGTCAATGAAATAGCCTTCCATAGGATAACTTCTGTATGAGTTCTTGCGAAATGGTAAAGATCTCAAAATGCATGATGGGAACAAATGGAAATATGGAGAATTCTATCTAAGCACTATAAAACTTTGTTTATATATTTATTTGTTTGTTTATTTTTTTTTACTGCTAAGAGTGGCCAAACATTTGAATGGGATGTCAAGAAAGGTCATGGAGTCTCCGTTCCTGGAAACACTTAAAAACTCAGGGGACACAGTCCTGAGCAACAGACTTAATCAATGGTGTTAAATCAGATGATCTCCAAAAGCTCTTTCCAACCTCAACTATTCTGTGGAGAATAATGAAAGACAACTGCTGAAATGTGGAGTTAATGAAAGGCAACAATTTGACATTATTACTATTGCTCAATTCTTTGAATGTAGTACACAGTCAAAATATACGGGAACTCAAACAGGCCTAAAATCCTTTTGTCTAAATTTAGCACTTAATTCTCCATACATTTTTCAGCAAAAATGAGAGCAGATTTGTTAATATCTCACCTTAGTGTTCCTAGCAGAAGCAATGCTTATAAAACATTTACCTGTAAGTATTCCTATTTACTATGCGCCCATTATTCTTCCTATAAATAAGCAGATTTACTACTCTGTGTATGATGAGCTGGAGCAATAAATAATATCCACTCTGCAGAAACAGGATATAGCTTTCCTGGAATGCATCCATGTTTGTTTTGTTCTCAATAGAACTAACATTAATTTGTAAAATACGTACCGACTGCAGATTTCTTCAAAGTGGTGCACTGATGAAAATTAGCTTAATAGCATCATGCCACCAATGGCTTTGTTACCAACATATCGATAGTACAGGAAAAGGTAACTGTATGTTGCATTGCACAAAGAAAATGATGCTTGATTAACCTTATAGGAAGACACTTCTTCCAACCTCACCAACATTTATACACCTGGGAAATACATCATCTGATGTAATAAGACTCCAATTATTGTTGGGATTTAATACTTCAATAGATTAGATAATTAAGCTGTCCCATTATTGCAAAGGAGAAATAATAAAATAAGTATTTTCCACAAAAGTTTGCGTTCATGCTGTGTTGCCATACTTAGTATTAGCCAAGAACATACTGTTAATTTTACTGAATTCACAGAATCGTAGAATGATCAAGTTTAGAAGAGATCTTGAATATCATCTCATGCTCAAGCAGGGACACCTAGATCGGTTTGCTGAGGACGGTGTCCAGGTAGTTTGTGAAGATCTCCAAGGAGGGAGACTCTACAGCCTCTCCAGGCAAACACTGCTATGCTCCACTCTATCACTCTCATGGTAGTGTTTAAAAGAAGTGTTCATAGAATTATGCTTTTAAAAGAAGTGTTCATAGAATTACAGAATCGTAGAACTGTTTGGGTTTGAAGGGGCCTTTAAGATGATCTAGTTACAACCCCCCTTCTATAGGCAGGGACATCTCTCACTAGACCAGGTTGCTCAAAGGCCGATCCAGCCTAGCCCTGAATGCTTCCAGGGAGGGGCATCCACAACCCAATACAAATCCTCACAGAAGAAAGGTTTGAGTTGAAAGATCTAGTTCCAACTCCTGTGCCATTTGCTGAGTTGCCACCCAATAGAGCAGGCTGGCCAGGACCCCATCCAGTGTGGCCTTGAGTACCTTACAACTATTCACCTTTTTCAGTGCCTCACCACCCTCTGAGTAAAAAAGTTTTTCCTAACATCTTACCTAAATCTACCCTTTTTTAAGGAGGACTGCATCAGACTCTAGACCCACTCCAACAGCTTTGTGTCATTCCTGTGTTGGGGACCCCAGGTCTGCAAGCAGCACTTCAGATCGGGCCTCATGAGGGAGGTAGATGGAGACAATCACCTCTCTCACCCTCCTGGCCACCCCTCTGTTGATGCAGCCCAGGATACAGTTGATCTTCATGGTTGCAAGTACATGCTGCTGGCTCATATCAAGCTTTTCATCCATAAGAATCTCTAATTCCTTCTCTTTCTTGAAAGATAAATAGGAAGATTGCTCTGAAAACAATGCCCCCTATTTCCTTATGTTGGCCCACAATATCAGAGATGGATGTTGGAGATATGGCAGTACAGATTTAAACTTTCTGCCAATATTCTTTTACATGGTGTTGCCATGAGACATGTAGCAGCAGAAGGGCAATCTGACAGCATGGCATCTGACACGGAAGTGTGTATGAAGCAAAGGTGTGGAATTCCTTCATGTGGAAAAAATGGCACCCACTGACATTCATCAATGCTGAACGTTTATGGAGACCCAACAATGGATATGAGCACAGCGCGTTTCAGCAGTGATGCCATCAAAGCAGCTGTGAAAAAGTGGGTCATCTCCACTGCTGCAGATTTTTACGAGCATGGCATGCAGCCTCTTGTTCGTTGCTGGTGAAAATGTATTGCCAGTGCAACTATATTGAAAAAGGGTGTTTTGTTGCTGAGAATTTTCTCTACCAATTATTGTTACTGTACTCTTTGTATCTGTTGCAGCTCCCATGAAAATGAATAAAAGGCATTACCTTTGGAGCAACCCCTGTAATTTATTGAATTCCTAAAAAATTTTGGCAACACATGACCGTGAAACAACAGATATGAATATTGTAAAAAAGAAAACTAAAGAAAAAGCTTGAAACAAACTCAAAATATGATTAAATCACAAGGATTGTATGATTCCAAGGGAAATTAGATTGCTTTTGTGCTGGTCACTGGGTCTTCTAATTATCATAGAATCATAGAATCACTCAGGTTGGAAAAGACCTTGAAGATTATTGAGTCCAACCACGACCTAACCATGCTGCCTTGTGCTATCAGCATCACAAACTCAGGGGATGTGGAATGCACTAATGGTATGAACTAGACATTGTTGAATCATGATTTGAATTCCATTATAAAACAAATGTCTCAAGACCAAAAGTAAAGGTTGTAACACTTTTCAAATTTGAGATTAGACTCTTGAGCTTAAGTTAGAATTTGGCCTAGTACATATTCAATTGCCTCTTAACACTCAGCTTATCAGCAACCCAATTAAAATAATAAGATTGTAATAATATTTGTCAGCTCGGATGTACCTGCTTTTTTTGTGGAGCTGAGGGATATATAACTGAGTCTAACTTTTGAAAGAAAACAAACAAAAATTGTAGGTTTCAACAGCTGCATTGAGATCCCAATATAAATGCTGGCTTTATAGCTCAGCCTCTTTTCTGCTTAGAAAAGATAATATTTTATTAACTATTCTACTTAGAAACTTTAAGACAAAGTTGTATTTCATCTGGCTATACTAAAGATTATGGAAAATGACACAGAGATTGGAATATTGATTTATTTTTAGATGTCGTTTTCATTGCAGCTTTAAAAATCTTCAAATCACAAGGCATCCAGTAATTCTATTAGAATCTTTATGATGTCTCTCTTGTCAGATGCTTCAGATATAAATTTTCCTTTAAGAAAATGGTAGCTGATTTAATAAGAAGATCCTATCTTGTAGAGCAACACATCAGTTGTTTTAGATCTCTTTAGATGACTTTACTCTAGATAGGTCAGGTTGAATTTTGGTAGTTTGGGTGTTTGGTGTTGTAGTTGTTGTGTTTTGGTTTTGTTTGCTTGTTTTTTCATTTGTTTTTGTTTTAAAATGTGAATATCTAGTAATATACCTGAGATTAAAAATTTGGATTCATATTCAAAATTGTAATGGATTTTTAGTGGGGTTATAGACAAAAATAACCGTGTTAAAAACATTCTGTCTGTTTGTGAGAAAAGGAAAATTTCTAATTCTTCCTATGCATCCAGGCAAGAGGAAATAAATGGTCGAATGACTTCTTGTAAATGATTGTCCCTTATTGTTAATTCTGTCCTCTCCCTCCCAGCACAAGTGTTAAATCAGCCCTTTACTGGCCCATTAATTTTAAATTTAAGTATTCATGCCTGGAAACAACTAAAATTGAACCACAGCTCTTGCCTCTGCCTGTTGAGCTACTCTCTCTGACAGACATTTTCTTTTATTGAATGTGATCAAAAGAAGACCAGAGCCAGAGGACTACCACTACCACTCCAGTGAATTTTAAATACTGTGCAGGAAAATGATTTTATAAAAACAGCAACAAAAAATATTGTGCAATATTAAAGGAATATGAGTGTGGTACTTTGAGTAGATGCTTCATATTCATCTTGTCACAGACTGAGTTTATTGGTTGTTAGCTCCCACAGGATACTAAAGACCAAATACTTCTGTAGCTCAATATCCAGAAGTGCTGCTTTTGTCTACTGTTGCCACAGAATATATTTGTGTTTTTAGTAAATCTTGTACTTTTACGACTTTTAGAATCAATCACTCATCTCCAGCTTTCACATCCTATATTCTCTGAAAGAATACCATCTTGGAACATTCAGTATACAGCTACAGGAAAAGATACCTGCAAGAGCTAAGTAGATCTTAATAAAAATAAATAATAAATAATAATAAAAAACAATGGAAATGTATCTGTTTCTGCTGTACACGAGATAAGTGTTAGGGACTGAACAGTACATTTTTAAAGTTATAAAATATTTAGGATTGTTTTCTCTCTCCGCCACTCATTTAAAATGCCTTTTTTTTTTTCCCCCTCTATCTAAAATGGCTAAAAAACGTAAATCAAACAGTATATTAAATGACTGGAGAAGAGACTGCATATCATCTAATATGCAGTATTGAAGAATTATAGCCAGAATCTGGCATATGGCTTACCTCTAATTCCCGTATGCATTATTTTGTTAACATATATATACTATTGTCAGCATAATTCATTATAAATTAGAAGAGTGAAACTCATCCAAAACTAAATGGAAAGAGTAGCAAGTCAGAAGGGAATCTGGATTGCTGACAAACTGGGACAAGTAATGACTATGTCATAGTCACTAATGGAGGCTGAAATAAGATGCTTGTCCTCTCTTTGGGGGAGAGAGGCAATTGATGATAAGATCTGGAGCCAGCACAGTCTGTGCATCTGCTAAGTGGTTCAAAAGGAGCTGAAACTGATTATAGAAGTTCTCTCTATATATACTTAAAAGGAGAACAGACCCTAAGGCAATTCTGTTAATCCTCAAAGTAAGCCCAGCAATACATGCTGTGGTGCTTCGTGTTTAAACTGCTGGTGGATCACGGGGCAGCTGGATTTCTAGTCCTGTTCATCCTTTCATGACCCCTCTAAAAATCCTTTAGAAAAGGATTTTCCATCTAATAGAACTATTAGATCTAAATTAATGTCAAATGGTTTTCAGTGATCTGCTCAACTATATCTAGGGACTGCTGTTGACCTCAGATGACTTCTTTTTGCTACCTGAAGTCAAACCAACCTGAGATAGTACAAGCCTGACATAATATCGATAGAAAGATGAAAGAGAATGTAAGTTGTGAGTGTGATTTGGTGATATAAGTTACACCATATCTGAGGTCACAACCGAGAGTGCAGATTTTCATCTTCTAATTACCAAAACAAACCAGTAGAGATTTAAATGAAGCTATAAGTCACCCCTGGGATTATGGACTATTTGCTGTAGTTGAGACCGGAACTCTCAGTTTGCCATGTTCCTCAGCCTCATTCTGCTACATCAAAGTCTACAAAACCTGTACTCGGCAAATTATACTAACTGCTGCTAGCTTTTAACTTCAGCTGTGTTTGAATCACTTCTAGCAGACTTTGGTAGAATTAAGATGAAAGAAGGTTGTATAGACTGTGAAAGGACTGTACAGCAGTATTTTTAAAAGTGTCTAAAGAATGTACCCAATTGTCATTGGAAATAAATGAGAATTGCAGACTACTTGGGCTTAGTCATGCATGCCTTTTATTAAAAATTGCTATTCACATGGAAAAGGAGGTACAATTTTTCTACATTCAGAAAATTCAGATTTCTATTTTCAGTGTTAAGTGGGAGTTTGAACTTAGAGCTCAATGGAAAGAAACTTGGCAATTTTGTATCAATTATCTACAATATTACACTTTCTATTTTTAATTTAATATAGAATTTAATTTTTGTATATGTTTTCTTGGTCGATTTTCTATGGTCTGCCTTATATCAACAAGACCATAAGTTAAGATACGGAACTTTCTACATACCATTGTTTACTCAATAAAAAACTGTATCTCGTCTGTTTCTGATTACTGTTATTATAGATTAAATAGATCTTGAAAGACTTAATAACTACTTAAGAAATGCTTAATTCTAAACATAGATTTTTCTAGGCTGTCCGTCTTCTTTGTGAAATGTTCAACTTTTCAAAAAGAAAATTGAAGAGTATATATTTTCAGAGACAGAAGACTAAAGAAACCTTTCTTAAGTTCTTAATAATGAAATAGTCAAAATGATACACTTTCTCTCCTACTTTTAGTAGACTCTAGCTTAAGGTTTAGCACTTTTTGATAGGTGAAATAAAAGAGTTTTGTCTTTTCTGACGCAAAGCAAAACATAATAATTTTATGTATGATAGTGAAAGTATGGTTTAAAACATCAACACTGGGAGATTTTTACAAATCATTTGTCCTCACCAAGAGGAGCATTTCATGGTGTCATGTACTGTAACAGCATGCTCCCATCAGCTTCTGTGAGATACTGGTTGCAAACTGACTTTTTCTGTATTTATTTGTTTGTGTATAATACACACAAAATGTCTAAATATATGTAAAGTTTGGGTAGAAAGACTGAAATGTCATATCAGCTCTTTTGTTCACTGTAATGTAATGCTAACTTTGAAGCTGCAAAATGATGGAGGACGTGCTAATTAATCATTTTTTTTTCATCTTGCCAACAAAGATGCCATATCATGTGTTGAATTCTTATCTCTGTCTCCAAGTGAAGTGACCTGGCAGTTTGGAACTCGCTATTAGGGACTTCCTCTTATTGCTTCAGTCCACTTTTTGAACTGATCGACATTATTGCATTCATCCTCCGCTGCCCCTGGGCTGCTCCATGGCTGCAAGGGGGATCTGCTCCGTGTGGTGCCCACAGGCTGCAGGGGACAGCCTGCTCCTCCACGGGCCTCTCCTGGGCTGCAAGGAGCTGCTGCTCTGTGCATGGAGCACGCCCTGCTTTCCTTCTGCACTGACCTCAGTGCCTGCAAAGCTGCTTCCCTCCCGTTTGCACTCCTCTCTTCCAGCTGCTGTGGCACAGCAGTTTTCCCTCTTCCTAAATCTGCACTCCTAGTGACACACAAGGCTCAGCTCTGCTCTGTGGAGGATCCCTGTACGTTTCTGATCACTTCTTTCAACCTGTGACTGTCATGTTGCTCAAAATTTTTAAATGTGATACACTTTAACATAAGTATTTACATTCTTAACTGAACTCTCAAAGTTGTTCTTCAATCACATTACAGCTTTATACATGACTATATTGCATGACTGCAATGATTAAGTGAAATATTTATTAGAAGGGAAAATACAGTTAATATTAAATTTACAGCAAGCTAATATAACCTTGCTTAAAACAAACAAACAAACAAACAAAAAACCTATTAATCATACAATGCTATTATAGTTTATATTTTAACCTGGAAAACTGTGGTAACAGAGTTTGTATACAATAAGTCATTTGCCCTTTGCTGAAGAGAATCTACATGAACAAAAACTCTGCCACAAAACTAAAGGAGGGATGAGGGTGACTCGCTTTGTTTAAGGAGTTTGACTTATCTTTGGATTCTAATCAGAAATAACTTTAATCACTCATAAAAGTAACTGGGAAAGTGTAAAGAGCCTTGGAGCACTGTACCTGCAGCTGGAAAAGAACCAGACTGATTGAAATATATTTTGCATTGCACTGTGTTACACTGCATTGCGTTGCATGGCAGTGTATTATGTTATGTTACATTTTGTTATATATAGAGAAAAAATACATAACACTTGTATACAAAAATTATCCAGGCTTCCTATCCAAACTCCATCTAGCTCATTTTTTTGGTGCACTATGAAAGTTCATGATTTAAAAACTTGTGCATTTAGAAGAGATGTAAAATTGCTGTAGGGATTAATACTGACATTTTTCTAAGACTGATTACCAACTCATATTTAGTTATGAACTTCTTTAGAAGATGTGATGACCTGTGATGTTATTGTGTGCTCACAATACTGACTGCTTGAACTCTTACGCTGAATACCGGTAATACACAGAGTTGAAAAACTTCTGAGTTATGTATTAATAGCATATAACTTTACTCAGCTGCTGGTACAACGTGCATGTTCTGTTGCATATTGCCTGCAGCTCATGAAGCTACACATTGAACTGGTGTTGATTTGTTATATAATGTATGAATGAGTGTCAAGAGTGCTACTGACAGCAAGACAAGGAACACGTTTCAGCAGTGCCAGTTGTCTCTCCTGACCCAGAGACTGAGGTCACCAGGATAGCAGTAGCTTAATAAACCTTGTCATGAAGAGAAAAGTTTAGAGTAATATACAGAACACACCCCTCCTATCCCCACTGCCTTTTCTTTTTTTTGTTTAATATACAATTCCTTGTGGAAAATATTCATTAATTACTTTAAACAGGTCACTGTTTGTTATCTCTGAAGAGAGAATTTGTTTATTCATAATCTTTTCTGACCCTGTTGCATTGTCATAATCACAACTAGAACTGAGCTGTACCCTAGAAAGCCTTGGAGTGTTTGCAAGTTTTAGTCCACTTTTGAGAAACTACCTGAGTGGTTAATTGAGACAAGGAATTTTTTCCTGTAATAACAGGAGTTATGTTCTGCATGCCAACAAGATTCATCCCACTGAAACACTGTCATAAAGCTGTAGTTCCAGTATTATGTGTTACTTAACAAATACAAACTATTTGCAGGTCCTTCACGAAGACTCACAGGTAGTAGTGAAGGGAGGTTTGACATAAAAAAAATCACTGAATCTTCAAATGCTTGAAGTCTAATGTACTTGAATAAATGGTTGTTCCCTTGGAGCTGAAAATGCCACTGGACTAATCCACCAAGATAAAAAGCAAGAAATATTTCATTGAAACACTTCTGTAGTCCAGCTGAATATTTACAGCATGTTTTTTTGGAGGAAGGATGAAAAAGGAGTCAGACTGAGTGAGAAAATAAGTATTCTTTCTGTTCCACACTTGTTAAACTGTTTAATGTTTGGAAGCTTTTTGTAGCTGTGCTGAAGAGTTCCTGCCATTAAGAAATCTTACTGACACTTTACTTTTCTTGTCAAAGTGTATTGAACTTTGAAGGATGAAGAATACTTCCTATTGCCTGCATTCCTGGGGATGCGTTGCTTGGGACCACCACAGTTGTATCAGAACTTCATTGGAAGATACTGCTGAAATACTGAAGTTTGACCAGAGTGGATTTGAACCAAACACTGGGGGAGGATCAGAATGAAAGACTTAGCAGTGATTCTGTTCCTCTTATTGCTGGAGGTCTTGTCTCACTGACTAGGCTTCGTAGAGAGGTCCTATGAGAAGGGGCTAGTTTACATGATGTCCTGGAGTCCTTTCTAGATCTACTTATAACTACTGTATTATTAAGAGGATCCTCATATTGGAGTCAGACTGAGCCTTCAGTTCTTTAAAACAGTTTCACGGTGTAATAGGTGCAATCAGGTAACTACATCATTTCATAGAACCATAGAATCATAGAATCACAAGGTTGGAAAAGACCTATAAGATCATCTAGTCCACCCATCCTCCCTTTACTATACCTACAGAAAACCCCTAAACCATATCTCCTAGCTCCCTGTCCAGCCGCTTCTTGAACACTGCCAGTGATGGTGACTCCACCACCTCCCTGGGCAGCCATTCCAGTGCCTGACCACTCTCTGAGAATTTCCTTACCCTCCCCTAAATACCTGATTTCAATACAGACGTTCAGGATTCATCTTCCTTTTAAAACTTTTGTAGTCTCACTCTATTGACATGGGAAAATAGTTAAGTGCAGGAGGCCTTCATTGTGGTGGGATAACCCCTCTGAAAACAGTGTTCTCTGTAAGAATTTGGTCTTTGTCATTTCTATGAGCAGTTCTTTCTTCCCTCTGTGTCCTGCTAATACACAAATGATCAGTGTGTCAGGCTGGGATGCAGACACATTTTAAAGTGTATGTCCATAGAATAAGATTAATATTACTAAGATTTCTCCTACAGATCTGCTTTGATTTAGATGGTAAAGCCATTAGCAGAGTGATGCATTTCAGAAATGTATGCAGAGCTGCTGGAATATTGAAGTCCTGGCTTGGGTGGAGCATTAACAAATGAATGTAAAGTAATGATGTATTTTAACATAGCATAACAAACATAAGGTAAGGTAACATGAAGAAATGTAAAAGAACATTACTAAAAAAAAATAAAAAATAAAAATAAAGAGTTAGTATAACAACGTAACATGACACAAAAATAATATACAACCCTTCTATTTATCGAGAAATGTTATATTTTAATTGATGATGCCTGAGGTTTAAATCCTACCGTACACAATAATATACTTTTAAAAATAGTTTATGCATGATGAAGAGTAAGTTTATTATTGTTCCCAATTAGTATCTGAAGCAAGCTATTTTTGCACAGCATGAAAATAACTTTTGAATAGTTTTCTTTTCATTTTTAGAGTGAAAAAGACAGAGTTTTAATTAAACATGAAATTTGGCCAGCAATTGCTTAGTCATTAATCTGGTCTGGTGCTTTCTGCTATTTATATAGAAAATGGGTTTGTACAATTATGAAATTCATTCCTAATAAATGACCGATACTGATGTAGGTTTAATAGACTCAAGCCTCTAATGCACAGAAAGCACTCAATGGTTTTTGAATTAATTGTATTCTTCACGGCATTTCAATAATTTCCAATATGATAACAGATGAGCATCCTAACCCTGAGATTTTTATGCTTATCCCAATAGACTTTTTTCAAAGGCCAATATAAATCAGGTTATTTCTGTCTCAGATAAAAATAGTTCAATGTGGGGAAATAAATATTATCTCAAATAATTTATGCCCTGGTGAAAATTCTTTGTGAAATATAAAGATGATGCCAACAAGATTTAATAGTTAATCGGCAAGGTTCTGAATGAGGAAAACTACATTCCCAAGCAGATTTTAGCATTCTTTACATATACGAGGACATCCTTATATTACAGCCTCCCTTGTGGCTTTGGAAACATTTCCTCAGAGCATGGGTCTCAGTGTATACTAATTTACTATTTTTTCTATTTTAATATATAGCCAGGGCTTATGAAAGTTTAACAGACCCATGGAGAAGAACATGCATATTAATCATCTGGACTCTATGCTCAATATATAAGTTGCTTCCATTACCTGAAAATAGCTCCAATAAATCCAGCTCAGCATTTTAGTGCAACACAGCATTCATACTGTACTTTTATCCTAAACAGTCTGAGCCTTCTTGAATAGATTTCATGTTCAGCCATCATGGTGGTCTCACTCAAAATTACCTCAAAATTCTAGTGTAGCCTCAATTAGTATTTTAAAACACAACAAACAAGGAAAAAAGCATCTCCATTTCTGACTTTTATACATCTAATTCCAAATTTACCTTCCCTACTTTGTTTGCAACATGTGGTAGTTTTCTCCATCTTCTGCTCTTTGTGGGATTATGGAGGCAGCTTCCAAAGAGTTGTTCTATTTTATATTTCTAGTGCAAAAAAATTTCTGTCCAAATGTAGAGCACCATAATATTTTGGGGAAAGGTGTTATAAATTAGTTAATGAGGCCTTGAGATCTGAACAGGTAATATCTCACCACTGATACCATTTGAATTTTGCCTCAAACACATACAGGTGCAGATTTAATGACTGCATCCTAGCTAAGTTAATATGCACACTAGCTTCAGGCATCTTGGAAACTGAAGGTCAGGGATCCTCTACATCCAATACAGGAAATACATCGAAATTCTGTAGAGACCTGGAGAGAGGTTTTTTGCCTTTATGAAAACAAACAAACAAACAAAAAGACTAATTAACAAAAAGTTGAAGGGGTGTTTTTGAGTATATGCCAATTCTTATGTATGAGGTTAATAAAATACTAGGTAAAAATAAGTACTACTCTCTTAACTATCTGTAACTGATATACTTTTATCCTTGAATTCTTGCAGGGAAGACCAGACTTTCCAAGGGTAATGTTTTAAATAAATGTCCATTTTCTTTTCGTTCTTTCTTTTCTCTCTTTCTTTTTTTTTTTTTTTCCCCTGTAGGTAAAAGCATAAATTTTGAGAAACCCTGAATGGATAAATTTACTTCACCTTAAAGCTGAACACTGCATGTCCGTGTTTTGACTTGATGGAACTTCTCAAAAGAAAATGTTTGCACTAAGATTTTCAGCTGGCTGGGAAGGTCATCAGGTTGATTAAATACAGTTATATTCTACTGTAAACTTCTTTAAATGAGAACCTCTAGTACAAAACTTCTAGACTGGGAGCCTGTGAACCACTGATGCTTCCCCTCCAGCCTTCCAGTAACTTCCTCTTTTTCCCAAAGTGACAAAGTGTGCAGAAAGGATTTCTGCTGGAGATTTCACTGGGAGACTTAGCAGTGTTTTGGCTCTTGTGTAGGAAAAAAGCCAGAGCTACACATTCTTTAATAGAGGTGTTTAAAGACTAACAGTTCTTCCTCACTTATTTTCTGTTAGTTGCTCCTGTATAAACTATGCCTTTTCCCATGTATTATCTCAGCAAATAATTTCTCTTGTCCAGTGTGTCATTATTTTGGTCAATTTTAAGGCTTTCAGACTGTTGCAGAGAAAAGTTGCTCGATTCATCTGGTTTAACTAAATCAGAATAAAAGTTGTTTATTGATTTAGTAGAGACACACCATTAGCCAGCAACCAGAGGACTATGCAACTATGATCACTATCAGCAATACAACAGATAAACAACAATTCTAGACACATTGATAATTGCAGAGTTCCTAACACCCTCCTATAACTGATCCTCACAGTTCCAATTCCCCCACAAACACAGACCCATCATCCCCTCCCTGGCTGTGAGCATTTCCAGCACTTAACCTTTTGTCCTGGGACTTTGGGTTCCTGGTTTTTGACACCCCTGCAGAGCAGGGAGGATGCTCTCCCTGTCCATGGCAGGGCTAATGATGACAGAGGGGTTTTTTGTCAGTGTCAAGTTTGACTTCTACTATTTCTGCTTCAGTATCTCTCCCATATCTTTCAAATATTCATGTTTCATTTCTACAGATATCAAAGCTGAAGCCGTCTACAGATCAAAAGTTGTTTTGCAATTTCATGGCTATTTTTTAGACTGTTTTTCTTCCTCTTCAGTGTGGTCAGCCTCTCAGCTACATTGATGCACTCTCAATGTAGCTTAGTATTTCTGACACAAGGACTACTGACATTTGTGTGCTGATGTCCAAACTGACATCAAACAGAAATACAGAATAGCTGAGATTGCAGTGCATCTCTGAAAACTTTCTAGTCAAATTCCCTTGTACAAACAGGGTCATCAAGGGCTGTTTGTCCAAGACTGACCAGTTGGGTTTAGAGCATCTTAAAAGATGGAAAATGCATAATGTTTTTGGGCACTTGCATAATGTTCCAGTATGATCAGTTGTACAGTAAAAAGATGTTTTCTTATGTTCCAACAGATATTCATGGTTTTCAATGTACCCATCACTACCTGTCCTACTGTGGGACACTAATGAGTAAAAGCTAGCTCAAATTTCTTTATACTCTCTATGATGGGATCTCCCCTGAGCCTTCTTTTCTCCATCTTGAACAATCCTTTGTGCTTTGGTTTTTTAATCACTTGAGCACTAATGAAGGGAATCAAACAACCAAAAATCCACTATAAAATTTGTTTACCGGTGGCCAATTATCTATGAATTATATGGGTGTTTTTTTGTTTTTTTTTTTCCTTTTAAAAGGCTGGATTTGATTTCATTCTAGCTCCTATAAGCTGTTTTTTCATTTAAGTGATGATGTATCAACAGTGAAGGAAGAACAAATAATATTCAGCATATCCAACTACAAGGACTGGATCACAGAGGGGGTTTAGTCTGCAGTCTGCTGTGCACTGTCAACCAGATCTGGTTCACTAATGATTCACATCATGTACAGTGTTGTTATTGGTCATGACTTCCCACTGATCCATGCATCTAGATTTCTTTAATTAGATACCAAGCTTGTATTTATCATTCAAAACTCCAGTGCCAGATTGTCCTGGGGAAGAGAAGTTGATCATGGAGGTTAGGAAGGTTTCCTGAGCTGAAGAAACACCAGGCTAATGGTTTCACCAGCCAGCTGCTCTTGTGAGAGTCTTGTTTTGACAACAGATGTCAAGTATCTCATTAACATTTTGGAAAATACTTTCTGATCCAGATCACGAGATGACTGGTGAGACCTTGGAGTACAATAAATGATGTCTTTCCTGATTGTATCATACCTGGGGGAAAAAAAAGTCTAAATAAGAAGTTTGTCAAGCCCTCATGACAGTGCATAGTGTATGTCCTAGAAGGCTCAGATCTGTCTTGCTTTTTCCAGGAAATTGAAGTTTTTATACTTAGTGAGGTTTTCTACTCTTAACAACCCCACAACAGAAGTGTTCCTCTGGGAGACAGACCAGCCAAGATAGCTGCTGAATGTCCCCCATCTCCAAGGCCTCTACACCAAAACCCATCAAAACAGTTGGCAGTTAGGTTTCCCCTCCAAAAATACAATGGGTTCTGTCCCTTTATAAAGGCATTAGAGTACAATTTATTTACATTAGAGTACAATGCCCACTAGTGTCTTATATACCCGTGGTCCTGATGTGCCGGACTATCAAATCCACATAGTCCAATAAACCCAATTGTCCCTTTACTCCACCTGGCTGGAGGCACGCCCCACTAGTTCAGCTTATTGTATTTGTTACACCTCTTGAATGTGAACCAAAAGGTCTGTTACCAAATTTAGAAATAAGATCAGACCATCTATTCTGTTTAGAGGAACACTTTCTTTTTTTTCTTTGCAATTCACATACCCACATATTGAGGGCTATGGCAGATTTTCCATTCCACTTCCTCATCTTGTTCTCTCTGTAGTCAGATAGCTCAGAGTGGAATGTAATGTGTACCCAGTGCATCTGCTCTCTTGAATGAAAAAGCACTTACTACTGGTGGCTCCGATGCTGATCTGTGCCAGTGTGGGAGAAGATATATACCCTTTGAGTTGCTAAAGCTCTTAGGAAAGTATTTCCAAAGCTGAAACACAGACAGCAAGTGAGTTTTTCTTCATACTGCCAGCGTCGGTCAGCCAGTTCATCCACCATTTGTTTCTCTCCAGCTTTCTAACCTAGGCCATGAATGCCAGCAAGTTGGCATATAAAGATGGTGAACTACATACAAACTTACAACACATGTATTGCCTACACTTGACAAGACCTGGATTTGGGGTAAGTGATCATTGTTCCGGTCAACATTGTGCAACAACACCAGCACAGCAAATTCCCTCAGACACTGGATACCTCTTTACAAGGTTCACTTGTCTGGCTGACAGTGTTCTTTCTGTAGGGATACCTTTTCTTCATAGCTGACATGAGTTGTGCTTAGAGGAAGAGAGATTTCCATTTCTTGCAATGGCATTGTCGGTGCTACCTTCTCTGGAGAGGGACCCCAGATGCCTGTCTTTCTTGTCTACTAGATCCAGGCTGTTGGTCCTGTTATCACAGCACTGGAGCAGCCAAGTGACAATGTACTTGTCTGGACGATGGCACAACTCCTTCCACATGTCTCACAGCTTACCTAGGGAAAAGCATTGGGCAGCTACTGACTCATAAACTCTACCTCTTCTTCCTGTTGCTGCAATGGCTCCGCTATAGAGTAGCCTTCCACATCCTCTGCTTCCTTCCTTATTAAACAAATGGGCAATTGCTTCCATAATTTCTGCATGTGGATAGGGCTAATGCATACTGGTACAGGTTGATTCTCTGGTTCAGCCCCAGAGACAACAGGCTTGGATCAGATCCAGAGCCTTTTTCTTCCTTGTGAAGGTGCTAAATAGTATTGAATCATGTTTGATAGGCACAAGCCAGACCCCAGTGAGCTCTATCTCTTCGTCTTTGGTAGGATCAGGCCATACCTTTTTAAAACACTTTGTCAGCATTTTAGGATTCCACGCTTTTTCTCGATTCAGAAATGACTTCAAGTATCAGCACTATTTGAGTACCTTAGCTGTCTTTGAGCGACATAGAAATGACTTAAAAGGCTTGCACTTATCATTAGTTGTGAATGAAGATGTACATCCTGTACACAGCAACTAGGTTTATGTAGCTCAGATTGCTTGCAGAAGCTTAAATATCTTTAATTTCAATAGATCTTATTTGGTACTTACTGGTGTTTGCTCTATAAAGTTATTGCATAGAAGTGATTAAGGAAAGTTGGGTGTTATTACATTTAGAGGAACAAATCAGTACGACACCGAATCCTTTTTGCTAATTAATGATCGCTTTCAGCTCTGACTGAAGGAAATGCTTTTTGTCCGTAATTCTGCTCGTCATGCAACAGCTGTGCTTTAATTTTGACAGGATGTTCACAGAAAATCATGTAATCAGTTAGGATATGTACACATTGGAATGTAAATATTCTTCTGTTTTGTTCATCATTATTTACGCTAGTAGAGTACCAGGCTGACGAGCAGCTTTTGAGTGTGAATTACATAAATACATTTTACATATAAACCTCCTGGCCTAAACAAATCGTTGTATCAAAACCTTTAACGTTAAGAGCTTGGGGAGCTTTTACATAGGTATTTCCTTAAATGCTTTACTTGTCCATCCTCAAAAACTGCTATGGATTACTTCATCTTCCAAACCCCAAATATTCAATATCAAAGACATAATATATTCAATATCAAAGACATTTTCTACTGCTGCATAGTTATACCCTTGCACAATTGATTTTAGTGCAGTACCACTGATGTCATGTCATCCTAAATTAATACAGAGCCTTCTCAGTGGACGGTCTTGTGAAACCTTCTCAGTGGACGGTCTTGTGTATTTCCGACCATCACCTAGGTCTTTTCCTTTAGCTAATGTGTTCATTACTGTGTTGTTGTTGTTTTTTTCCACACAATCAGCTACGAGGTAACATTTGTATTTGATTTCTACTTTTTGTCATTCACTGTAAAATCCTAACATCTCCTATGTAAATGACAGAAATCATGCATAAAAATTTCTATTAACTTGAAAAACTGAAACCCATTCTGTCTTCTTTCATGGTCAGTTTTGGATAAATGTCCAAACGATAGGAAACCCTTAGAATCAATAAAAGTCAGATGTCTTTACAAACTGTTGATTCCACAAAGCAGAAGAAGTATCACTGTGTTTTATCACAGTTCTCACTGAAAATAAACATTTGTTTTCTTTACTCTGATATATTGCCATATTCACCGTGGGTTTTTTTTGAATGTGACAAGTACAAATATTTTCTCAGAGCATTTTTATTTCCTGCTCAAACTGATCACCTTTCCACCCTTTCTAAAGTAATGTGTTGATTTTCCCTATTGAGTATCATTGATCTGGCTGACATTCCTCTCTTATGCCTCCTACAGTTTAATGGATTTAATCCTTTTTCTCTTGTTCTACATCTTATAAATTCAGACTTACTTGTCTTTACCGTGCACTTTAGCTTGCTTTATAGTATTCCCTTAGACTTACACTTTATTCCAAGCAACAGGTTGGCCATGAGCCAGGAGTCTGCCTTTGTGGCCAAGAAGGCCAATGGTATCCTCAAGTGTATTAAAAAGAGCACGGCCAGCAGGACAAGGGAGGTGACCCTTTCCTCTGCCCTGGTGAGGCCACATTTAGACTAAAGTGCCCTGCTCTGGGCTCCCCAGTTCTAAAACAACAGGGATCTCCTGGAAAGAGTCCAGCAGAGGACCACAGAGATGATGAAGGGCATGGAGATTCTCCCATGTGAGTAAAGGCTGAGTAACCTGGGTCTGTACAGCCTTGGGAAAGGAAGACAGAAAGTGGAACTGATTAATGTTTATAAATATCTGAAGAGAGCTGGGAAGCAAATGGATAAAGACAGGCCCTTCTCAGTGGTGTGTAGTGACAGGACAAGGAGCAATGGCCTAAAACTTGAACACTTCCACTAACATGTGGAAGAACTTCTTTATAGTCAGGGTGACGAAGCACTAGAACAGACTGACCAGAGAGGTTGTGAAGTCTCCTTCTATGGAGGCATTTAAGATACATCTTTATGCCTACCTGTGTGACCTACTGTAGGGAACTTTCTTTAACTGCTGTGTGATTGGACTTGATGATCTCTTCCACTCCTTTCAATTCTGTTTCTGTGATTCTATGATTAGCACTTGCCCTCATTAGGAAGCTGTAAGTCACCATGAGACTTCCTGAGCAAACCAAGGGACTTAATCTACTCTCATATGTCTTCCTAGGGGATGCTCATGGTTCAGAAGCTGTACATGATCCAGCAAAGTGCCCTTGCAGCCCAGAAAGCCAACCATATCCTGGGCAGCAGCAAAGGAAATACAGCCAGCAGGGTGAGGAAGGAGATCCTACCCCTCTACTCTGTGCTGGTGAGGCCTCACATGGAGTACTGCATGGATGTGGAGTCCTCTGTATAGGAGAGATGTGGACCTGTTGGAGTGCGTCCAGAGGAGGCCCATGAAAATGATCCAAGGGATGGAACACCTCTCCTACAAGGCCAGACTGAGAGAGCTGGGCCTGTTCAGCATAGAGAGAAAAAGGCTCCAGGGAGACCTGAAAATGGCCTGAGAGTTACAGGAAAAAAAGGAGACAGCAGGATATGTTGTGATAGGACAAGGGGAAATGGCTTCAGACTAAAAGAGGGCAGATTTAGCCTGGATAGCCCTCCCCGTCTACTCTGCCCTGGTAAGGCCTCATCTGGAGTATTGCGTCCAGTTCTGGGCTCCCCAGTACAAAAAAGACAGGGATCTCTTGGAAAGAGTCCAGCAGAGGGCCACACAGATGGTGAAGGGCCTGGAATATCTCCCCTATGAAGAAAGGCTAAGTGAACTGGGTCTGTTGAGCCTTGGGAAAGGAAGACTGAATCATAGAATCACCAAGGCTGGAAAAGAGCTAAAAGATCATCCAGTCCAGCCGTTCACCTATTACTCCCACTAAACCATGTCACTCAACACAACATCCAGTCGTTCCTTGAACACCCCCAGGGTCAGTGACTCCACCACCTCCCTGGGCAGTCCATTCCAGTGCCTGGCCACCCTTTCTGAGAAGTAATACTTCCTAATGTCCAGCCTGAATCTCCCCTGGTGCAGCTTGAAATCATTCCCTCTGGTCCTATCACTAATGACACGAGAGAAGAGGTCAAACCCCAGCTCACTACAACCTCCCTTCAGGAAGTTATAGAGAGCAATAAGGTCTGAGAGGGGACCTGATCCAGGTTTATAAATATATGAGGTGTGGGGGGCAAAGTGGCAAGACCAGGCTCTTTTCAGCAGTGTGTGGAGACAGGGCAAGGGGAAACGGCCAGAAACTGGAGCATAGGAAGTTCCCCATGAATGTGTGCAAAAACTTCTTTATGGTGAAGGTGACAGAGCACTGGAACAGGCTGCCTAGGGTGGCTGTGGAGTCTCCTTCTCTGGAGATATTCAAGACCCACCTGGACACCTACCACTGTGACCTGGTGTAGGGAACCTGCTTTGGCAGGGGGGTTGGACTCGATGATCTCTGGAGGTCCCCTCCAACCCCTACGATTCTGTGGTTCTCTGATTCTGTGATATAAGGCTGAAGTTTTTTACAGTAAGAGTGATGAGGCACTGGCACAGGTGGCCCAGAGGTAGTAAGTGCCCTGTCCCTGGAGACATTCAAGGCCAGGCTGGACCAGGCTCTGAGCAACCTGATCGAGCTGTGGATCTTCCTGCTCATTTCAGGGGAGTTCAACTGGAAGACCTTTAAAGGTCTCTAGGAATACTAAGGATTCTCTGGTCCTGTGGTTCCCCTCCAGACTCTTCTCTGTATACCCTTCCTTTGGATGCTTTCTGATAGTTTTATGTCTTATTTGTATTGCAGCACCCAAAACTGCACACAGTACTCAAGCTGAGCCTGCATCAGCAGAGAGTGCAGCAGGACAATCGCTTAACTTTTCTGGTTGGCAATACCGTGCAACTGGTGAAAAAAAGAAAAAATCTGAGTATAGTTTCAGGTCATATATTCACTGCATAGTTCTTTGTTACCAACTATCCACCGAACTCCAAAAAGCAGTTTGCAAAAAACATGGCTACAGATGTTTTCAGTTACAGCAGAATGTTTTTATTATTATTATTTTAATATTAAAAATGTAAGCTGAATAAGTACATGAACTAAACTTTCCCAATACCATTGATCTTCAAAGCATAGATTAATGCAAATAAAGTACCCTGGTAAATGGATATTAGCTGTTTTTGCCTTCCAAGACAGTGTTAAAAGCTCCTGGAAAAGATCAAACGTTGTATTTTCATTAGCACAGCTTTAGTCTTCTCAGTTACTGTTCTAGTTACAGATGTTATTTATGAATCTTCCCCTTGCTGCTTTTACTTATCATTTCTCAATTTTATAAGTATATATATATATTTGTTCAGAAAAACTAGGTAATTATTTCTTTTTTATAATTCATTAGAGTGTCCCAAAGACCTGGACATTTTCCAGGTCTATGTTTGGCTTCTCCACTTTTGGCAAAAGAAATAAAAAAGAGGAAAATTTATGCTGAAACAGTGCCAAGAGTAACCCATTCAATCAAAATCATGTCTTGGTGCATAGACTATTAGTCACTCATATCCACATTCTACCCAAATAATTAACTTGTAACACAGAAATTCTATATTATTGGGATGTCCTTGAATATGCCCGTGGGTTTTTCTCACAGACTCCAGCAATTCCTATCTTTAAGAATTTCTGTGATACTGGGTTGAAGCTGTATGAATGTAAGAGTCCAAACGGTGCACTATCTGAAGAAAACAAACAAACAATTTCTGTTACATTAATTTTGCTTGCAAATGGCATTGAATAATTCTGAAAGCAAAGCAGTCATGAAAACCATGGAAAACTTCAGTTTTCCTATACAAAATTACAGTGATGAAAGGGTGAAGAAGTAGGAAATATCTAAGAGACAGGAAATTAAAAATTGCAAATCACAACAAATATATAGTTTTCTTAACATCTTCTATAATTGCCCAAGAATTTATAGCAGTTTGCTGTATTGTAGCTTAACAGCTTCTTCAAACATGTCTTAATGAAACATTGCTTACTCTAAATCAGTAAGAAAGGTAGGTTAAACTGGAAAAAATAAAAATAAAAAAAATAAATTGAAAATCTTGTATATGGGGAGGAATAATCTGAATGGCTCCATGGACAGGAGATTGGCAGAAAAAAAGCCTGAAGATAGACATGTTGATCATGAACCAACAAAGATGGCTGGTTTTAAGAAGGTAGAAAACATACTTGGTTGACTACAATCAGGTAGAACTTCTCAACAAGCTGAGCAAAGTGACCCTTTCCCTGCTCTTCACTGTTGATAATACAGAAAAAGATGGACATACTAGAGAGAATCCAGTAAAGACCAACTGAGATGATTAGTGAAGTAGAACTTCTGCTGGATGAAGAGAAGCTAGGAACAGCCAGGCTCACACATGCTTTCAATGCTTTGCAGGCTGTGCTTCTCACAGGTAAAGTATTTGTGTCATGCAGTTCTCTGTGGTGAACAAGGTGATATGCCTGGTCCAATATATATATATGCCAAATGACTGGGAATAAGATCTGTGGGGGAGATTGTGGCAGCTGCTTTTCTGATTTTTTTCTGCCCAGGTCAGAATTTTTTGTGTGTGGGAGGATGTGGGAGTTCCTGGTAGAAAGATGTCTTTTGCTCTACACATAACATCTGCATACTGAATTTCTCACTACTGTCAGTAGATGCTATTAGTGTGTATTAGAACAGATAAAGCTCGGTAACCTCAGAAATTTCCTCGTACTAAACATCAGTTTTCTCACACCCTGTTTAATTTCAATCAGCGTTAACACAGGTCCTGAGAGAATAGAAAAGTGCAATTTTGTATCTGGTATAGCTGGTATTCCTGTGAGTGCACATCCTCAAAAAAGTGTGGATTTACCATGGATAATCTGGGATTTTTTAAAGCTTGCAATATGAAAGAAGGTTGGGAACTCCAGCCTGGATTCAGCCAATTAGAGCAGTCTGTTCTGGAATTACTGCCTTAAACAATTTAGAAAGATCTATTTTATTTACTGGCTTATTTTTACATTTGTATGTGCACTATACTGGCTGGCTGTATCAGATAAATGTTGATGGAGATTTCTTAGAGAACTGCAAGAGATCAACATTTTCCCTCTGCAATTTAATCTTTTAGCTCTTCATTTATTTCTAAAAGGTGAAACAAATTATATCCAAATAAATAAGTGCTCAGTATGCAATCACACATAAAGAACTGTTTTAAAATTGAATTGCCAAATAACTGTTGTAGAATATTCTTCCTAGTAGAGCTGCAGCTCTTCAGTAGACTAACTAGTTCAAGGAACTTGGGCTCCTTCTTCACATTAAAATCACTATGAGATAGTGGTCTCTTAAAACCTGAGTGGTATAGAAACATGGAAGCAATTGAAAGAAACCTCTCCAAGATCATCTCATCCAGCCATCCAACTGCCACCAGTATTTCACCACTTAACTATGTGCCTTCGTACAGCATCTAAAAGCTTCTTGAACACCTGCAGGGATACAGACTCAACCACCTCCCTTGGCAGCTCCTTACATCACCTGACCGTTCTTTCAGATAATAAATAATATCCAACCTGAGTATCCTAAAGTTCAGCCCGAACATCCCCTGGTGCAACTTGAGGCCATTCCCTCTCATCCTATCACTAGTTACATGAGAGAGTAGGCCAGACTCTACCTCACCACAACCACCTTTCAGGCAGTTGTAGAGAGTGATAAGGTCACCCCCTAAGTCTCCTCCAGACTGAGCCATACCAATTCCCTCATAAGATGTGTGCTCCAGACCCATCACAGCTCCACTGCCCTTTGCTAGACATGCTACAGGACCTCAGTATCTTTTTTGTAGTGAAGGGCCCAAAACTGAACACAGCACTCCAAGTGCAGAGAAATGGCTACCTCTTTCTCCTGCTAGCAGCACTACTGCTACAAGCCAGGATGCCACTAGCCTTCTTGGATACCCAGGCTACCTATAATTGATAAAGATGTTAACCAGCACCTGTCCCATGATGGACCCATGAAGGACACCACTTGTAACCAGCCTCCATGCAGATGTCAAGCCATTGGCCACAAATCTCTGGTTGCATCCATCCAGTCAACTCTTTATGTACCTAATGACCCATCATTCAAATCCACATTTTTCCAACATAGAAATAAGAATGTGTTGTGGATCCATGTCGAAGGCCTTACAGAAAGCCAGGTACGTGACATTGGTCAGTGTTCCCTTGTCACAATCACTACATTATAGAATGCCACCAGATTAGTCAGTCACAAATTTCTCTTGGTGAAGCCATGCTGTCTCAGATCACCTCCTTATCTCACATGTATCTTAACACAGCCTCCAGAAGGATCTGTACTATGATTTTCCCAGGCACAGAGGTGAAGCTCACTGGTCCATAGTTACCCAGGTTTTCCTTTCTCCCTTTCTTAAAAATGAGATTAATATTTCTGTTTTTCCAGTTACCAGGAATTTCATCTGACAAACATGATGACCTAGTTTCACTTTTAGAAATGAAGGAGACATTGAGGAAGAGTCCTAAGAACTCAAATATTTCCTAAGCTTCTGTTAACTATTAATGAAGGTCTATGTAAAAGTGACAAGAATGGGGCTAAAACAATGTTGTTGCATTTTTTTTCTCTTTTATATCACAAGAATAATTAAGGTCTCTTTACAGCTTAACTGGTTGCCAAAAATCAAGACAAGGATTTATGACAACTGTGAAACTGTCTTTGAAGCAATAAATTTTCTGTTAAATATTCCAAATCTATTAGATTCATATAAATATTTTTCTTCAATTAGGAGAATGTGATAGTGTGATGGTAGGTTCTCCCTTTGCCTTCCTCCTTTCAGTCTGACCATTTCACCATCAACTTTTCTTGTGCAAGAGATGATCTCAATATTCTTTTCCTTCTGGCCTTGGCTAGCTGTTGGAAAAACTGGCACCCTTGCTCCGCAGCTGAGGACTAGCTAAGCCAGCACCAACCTTATCACAGTGCTAAGCACTGGATGGCTTAAACTAGATTTTGGAGAAATTGACATTTAGCTTAATACTATCATCATCCAACATAACTATGAATCATTTTATCAAATAAATTGTAAACAGCCCAAAAGCAATTTGAGCTCTCTTGTAAAACAGTAGGGTGTATAACAGGATCTACCCTTGAGTGGGGACACTTCCCAAGGTACTTCTTCAGATATTCCCTATGCCTGCTGCAGGTACTGGTTCTTGGTAAGTGGATAATAGTTTCTTAAGCTTTCTTAACTTTGCTGAGATTAATATTTTGGATTGACAGTGAACATATAATTGCTCAGACATAAACTGTTGACCAAGTCTGAGACTTGGAGTGGATTCAGGCACACTGAGGGACCTTACCTCTGCAGTTCAAAGAGTTTGGAAAGCAAAGAAGACCACTGTGAACTTCATGACACCATGGGACAATCTCATGGTTGAGTGTGTTTAATACTATCCTCTATGCACTAAATACTCAAGTGTACAAACCTTGTCATCACACATCTTGTCAAATCTCTTTCTTACTTATAATTAAGCTTTGTTAAATCACTGTAATATATCACTAAATATATTATCGTTTCTCTCTTACAGCTGAAGTGTATAGTTTCCATCTATGACAGAGAATAGAATTCATAGAAAATATTAACTTTCGAGAGTTCAATACTTTCAAGAGTTCTTGTAGACATACCATCAGCTGTGATATAGAGAATCAAATTTCAATTACATCCAGTCTCAGAATCCTAAAATAATACAGAAAAGTGAAAATCTTACTTTCTCAAAAAAAAAAAATCATATCTCGTGCCCTTTCGGATGCTAACAGCATCCTCAAGATGGCACTATGGCACAGAAATATTAAGAAGACAAAAGTAAAAATTAAATTATCAGAATTAAAAACAGTTATATTTTTTAGAATTGATAAAAATATAATTTAATGTGCATATTTGAACTGGGATATGCAATGCTAAGTCTAATCTAATCAGCATAAATTATTGAAAGGGATTTTGACTTAGATTTTACTTTAAGATAATATAGAAAAACTATTTTAATTGTAAAATTTGAAACCACAGATCACTTGAGTGTGGAGCCCTGGCAGTCAAAATGATGTATCAGTGGATCATAGTTGTAGGAGATTTATCAATGTTAACTACAAACTTGATCCAAAGTACACCTTTCTAGACAATCTTCTCCATGTAATATCAAATACGTGCCTAAACTGACAATTTAATCAAATTACATAAATTATCAACTAGAGCTAAGTTTGTTATGAGTCATTTAAGCCTCCTCAGAGACTGTATGAAAGCATTTCTTCTCATAAAATAATTGCTATGGTCTACGTAGTCAAAAACAGATTTTTAGCTTTTTATGATCTATTTGCAGTTTGGGGATGATCACAAAAATACATGTATGTTAATTAAACTGTGTCCTTAAAATCAGAAAAGTGATACATAAATACATTAATGAGTAACATGTGACCAGAATTTTTCATTATAAGAAATAGATAAAGCTTTATAAATACACTGATACAGATTTTAGAATAAAAGTGATTTGTTAGAGATGTGTATATAGCTGCAGTGCAATGACTGTTTTGGAATTATGGGATATCTCCCCAGATCAGACTGTTATAAGGGATGCTGAAAAAGAAGACATACAGACATTCCTCCCAACCTTAACTATTCTGTAACTCTGTGTTTTGGTGTGACAAAAAGATGCATATACAAATGTAGATCACCAAATAGGTACACAGACACAGATTAGCAAGGCAATGAGAGCTATCTTTTCCATGAAACAAAAACAGAACAAAGTCATTCTGGTTATTCATTACACTCCGATTTAATGAGTTAATTAATCACTTTGTGCAGTGGCATTGTTTTCATTAAGAAACACTTATCTGCTTAAGTTAGATACTGGCAGGGAATAACTGCTTAGGAATTTCATTAAACAGCGTTTCCTAAACCTGAAGTGAACTTCTTCTCATAGGAGCATATAAGAGGCCCCACAGAAACAGCATATAAGAGAAAACAACAGTGATGAAACCCCCTCTCAGCTTTCTCTTCTCCAAACTGAACAGACTCAGTTCTCTCAGTTTGGTAGATGCTCCAGGCCTTTTATCATCTTTGTGGCCCTCCACTGGGCTCTTTCCAGGAGATCCCTGTCTTTTTTGAACAGGGGAGCCCAAAACTGAACATAGTGTTCCACATGTGACCTCACCAGGGCAGAGTAGAGGGGGAAGATCACTTCCCTCAACCTGCTGGCGATGCTGTTTGTGATACACCCTATGATAACATTGTACTTAATGGATACAAACACACACTGCTGACTCATGGCCAACCTGCTGCCCACCAGAACACCCAGGTCCTTCTCTGCAGAGCTCCTCTCCAGTAGACCATCCCCTAACCTGTACTGCTGCATGCAGTTATTCTTCCCCAGGTGCAAGTCTCTACACCTGCTCTTGTTGAACCTCATCAGGTTCCTCTTGATCCAGCTCTCCATCCTGCCCAGGTCTCTCTGGATGGCAGCACATCCTTCTGGTGTGTCAGCCACTCTTCCCAGTTTCGTATCATCAGCAAACTTGCTGAGAGTGGGCTCTATTCCTATTTGTTGATGAAAATGTAAAGTAAAACAAGACACAGGGGAACACAGCTAGTTACAGGCCTCCATCTGGACTCTAATCTACTCCTTATTTGGTATATTGATTTTATAATGTTGAATTTTTTGTTCAGCATCAGACTTTAAGAAACCTTTCATTCTATCAATTTGGCTCAATAATCTGCACAGGCATTTTAAGAACTTTTCACAGCTTATTCTTAAAATCAACAAAGGCTTTTGTAATAAAAGATGTTCAGCAGCTATTCATCCTTTTTCCATGTCTATCCATTGTCAAAACTGTAATAAATATTTTCAGATCATCTAAAAGGGGATTGAGTGCACCCTCAGTAAGTTTGCAGAGACACTAAGCTGGGAGAGATTGTTGATCTGCCAGAGGGAAGAAGGTCACTACAGAGGGACCTGGATAGACTGGATTGATGGGCGAAGGCTAATAACATGAGATTCAATAGGGCCAAGTGTTGGGTCCTGCATTTTGGTCACAACAACCCCAGGCAACCCTACAGGCTTGGCGAGGTGTGGCTGGAAAGCTCCCAGATGGAAAGGGACCTTGGTGTGCTGATGGACAGTCGGCTGAATATGAGCCAGCAGTGTGCCCAGGTGGTCAAGAAGGCCAATGGCATCCTGGATTGTGTCAGGAATGGTGTGGTGAGCAGGACTAGGGAAGTCATCCTGCCCCTGTACTCAGCACTGGTGAGGCCTCACCTTGAGTGCTGTGTTCAGTTTTGGGCACCTCAGTACAGAAAGGACATGGAACTACCAGAGCAGGTCGAGAGAGAAGGGCAACAAGACTTGTGAAAGGCTTGGAAAATCAGCCCTATGAGGAGAGGCTGAGGGAGCTGGGGCTGTTTAGTTTGGAGAAAAGGAGGCTGAGGAGAGACCTTACTGCTCTCTTCCAGTATCTGAAGGGTGCTTACAGTGAGAGCGGGGCAAGTCTCTTCTCACTGGTGATAGGACGAGGGGAAATGGCCTCAAGTTGTGCCAAGGTCAGTTTAGGTTGGACGTTAGGAAACACTTCTTTAGAGAAAGGGTAGTTAAAACACTAGAATCGGCTTCCCAGGGAGGTGGTCGATTCACTGACCCTGGATGTGTTTAAGAGACATTTGGATGCGGTGCTCAGAGATATGATTTAGCAGAGGGTTTTTAGAGTTAGGGTATCAAGCCCAACCAGGCTGAGGTTGGACTTGATAATCTTTAAGGTCTTTTCCAACCTGAGTAACTCTATGATTCTATGAAAATCTTGTTGCATTTCTTTCTAGAATTAATTCTAAGGTACTTATATTTTTAATCATTACAGAACTTGAAATTGTAGGAGGTAGATTGTGTTTTTGCAGTGAAGCAAGTGCTTCTGGTATGTAGAGTTGGCCTTTGTTGAGGGACCAACCGTTTGGACTCTTACATTCATACAGCTTCAACTAGTATCACAGAAATTCTTAAAGATAGGAATTGTTGAAGTCTGTGAGAAAAACCCACGGGCATATTCAAGGACATCCCAATAATATAGAATTTCTGTGTTACAAGTTAATTATTTGGGTAGAATGTGGATATGAGTGACTAATAGTCTATGCACCAAGACATGATTTTGATTGAATGGGTTACTCTTGGCACTGTTTCAGCATAAATTTTCCTCTTTTTTATTTCTTTTGCCAAAAGTGGAGAAGCCAAACATAGACCTGGAAAATGTCCAGGTCTTTGGGACACTCTAATGAATTATAAAAAAGAAATAATTACCTAGTTTTTCTGAACAAATATATATATATACATATAAAATTGAGAAATGATAAGTAAAAGCAGCAAGGGGAAGATTCATAAATAACATCTGTAACTAGAACAGTAACTGAGAAGACTAAAGTTTTGCTAATGAAAATATAACACACTGTTTGATGTTTTCCAGGAGCTTTCAATGTAATCAGAATAATAGAAAAACTTATGCGCAACCTTTTCTTTTATTACTGCTTATTCACTTGCAATCCTATTAATACATGATGTACAGATACAATTCATAGAAAATAATGCACTAGAGGTGTAAGAGCAAATATGCTTTATTTTGGTTTAAAGCAATCTACCATAAGTAAATATCTGGGCAATTCTTTCATTACCATGTTTTGTTTTCATTGTTGTTGTTTGGTTCATTGTTCTTCCATATGCTTTTTAAATGATAATTGTTAGCATCTTGTTGAATCCAGTTCATGGTTTTGACTCCAAAAAATCAGTCAGAAGTTGTGGTATCTATTTGTTTATATGTGGAAAACTGAAACTTGCTATGAAGAACAGTCCAGTAGGTCATTCGTTCCAAACCATTAATTGACAAGTATAAGGTCATATGTTTCTGAGGAAACTATTGAAGTAAAAGGAGCCAAAGACTCCTTTACAGAAGTGCCACACCTAAGCCTAGAAGAATAGGTGGTAACTTTGTAGTTCCTGTCAATATGGACACAAATTTTAGGAATTAAAAAACAAGGACAAAACAAGTGAGAAGAGGAGAATGTTATAGAAGGCACAGTAAGTCTGAGGGAATATTATGAAACAAGCTGAACTGCACAGGAGATACAAGTATGAATTTATAAAAAGTAAAACATGAGAAAAAGCAGCCAGATCGGGGATACTCCATAGGGAAAACAACACTGATTACTTTAGAGAGGTTGGAAAGATGATGAGTTTGGGCAGAAAATAAAAATGCTCTGACAAACTATTTATCCTAGTCTCGTTCTAAAAAGAGCACAGTGGCAGCAGATCTGAGCAAAGAAAATAAATGTTCATATTCTGAGACAAGTGGGATAAAAAATAATGATTCTTCTGTTTCTACAAAATCAAACTATAAAGGCTATTCTGAGGATGTGAAAAGTTGGACCGCCTGAAATTTCCAAGAACTGATTTAAAATAATAATAATAATAATAATAATAATAATAATAATAATAATAATAATAATAATATATTTAGAAAGCTGTCAAAATGCTGAATATAATGAGAGGATTCTTTTCTAACAGATATTCATCTAGGAAGATTTCATTTCTCTTCAGATAAATTCCTGACCCCGTGTTACTACATATAAACAAAACGTGCCGACGTTTCCTTTAATTTTTGTAAAGATAAATAAGAATTTATAGCTTAAGATTTTGTTCAAATATAATTCAATTTTATTCAATATAATTCATGGAATCAACACAGTTAGGAAAGACATCTGACTTTTATTGATTCTAAGGGTTTCTTTTATGCAAAATTGACCATGAAAGCAGACAGAATGGGTTTCAGTTTTTCAAGGTAATAGAAATTTTTATGCATGATTTCTGTCATTTACATAGGAGATGTTAGGATTTTACAGTGAATGACAAAAAGTAGAAATCAAATACAAACGTTACCTTGTAGCTGATTGTGTGGAAAAAAAAAAAAAAAAAAAAAAAAAAAAAAAAAAAAAAACAAAGCAAAACAAACAAAAAAAACCAAACAGTAACGAACACATTAGCTAAAGGAAAAGACCTAGGTGATGGTCGGAAATACACTTGAGGTTTCACAAGACCGTCCACTGATAAGGCTCTGTATTAATTTAGGATGACATGACATCAGTGGTACTGCACTAAAATCAGTTGTGAAAGGGTATAACTATGCAGCAGTAGAAAATGTTAATTTTCTACTTAAATTGATATCTACTTAAAATGATATTGAATATTTGGGGTTTGGAAGATGAAATAATCCATAGCAGTTTTTGAGGATGGACAAGTAAAGCATTTAAGGAAATACCCATGTAAAAGCTCCCCAAGCTCTTAACGCTAAAGACTTTGATACAATGATTTGTTTAGGCCAGGAGGTTTATATGTAAAATGTATTTATGTAATTCACGCTCAAAAGCTGCTCGTCAGCCTGGTACTCTACTAGCGTAAATAGTGATGAACAAAACAGAAGAATATTTACATTCCAATGTGTACATATCCTAACTGATTACATGATTTTCTGTGAACATCCTGTCAAAATTAAAGCACAGCTGTTGCATGACGAGCAGAATTACGGACAAAAAGCATTTCCTTCAGTCGGAGCTGAAAGCGATCATTAATTAGCAAAAAGGATTCGGTGTCGTACTGATTTGTTCCTCTAAATGTAATAACACCCAACTTTCCTTAATCACTTCTATGCAATAACTTTATAGAGCAAACACCAGTAAGTACCAAATAAGATCTATTGAAATTAAAGATATTTAAGCTTCTGAAGCAATCTGAGCTACATAAGCCTAGTTGCTGTGTACAGGATGTACATCTTCATTCACAACTAATGATAAGTGCAAGTCTTTTAAGTCATTTCTATGTCACTCAAAGACCGCTAAGGTACTCAAATAGTGCTGATACTTGAAGTCATTTCTGAATCGAGAAAAAGCGTGGAATCCTAAAATGCTGACAAAGTGTTTTAAAAAGGTATGGCCTGATCCTACCAAAGACAAAGAGATAGAGCTCACTGCTCTGGGCTGGGGTCTGACTTGTGCCTATCAAACATGATTCAATACTATTTAGCACTTTCTAAAGGAAGTAAAAGTGTGGGATAATAAAAGTCATTATCTTTCTAATTGCAAAAAAAAAGTTTAGCAATTACTTGAGCCATACCTAAACACACACAAGACGCCTGCCTTCTACATGTAACCAGCTGCTGTTGCACGGCTCTAAAAGGCTGTAAATGCCTACAATTAAGGTCCTTCGTGCTTCGTTCTGCACCAGTGGGGGTGTCTGCGCCTCTAGCTGCACGCATAGGAGAGCTCGGAGCCCTCTTGCCACAGATGGCTCCCGAACAGGGACACGGAAGGTAGACCGGCAAGAAACCGGGCTGAATGAAGAGAGGTTCTGTCTTAAAAGAGGGCTGAAAGAAGCCCTGGCCAAAAAGAGGGCTGAAAGAAGTACTGACAAAGACGGGCTGAAAGAAGCCCTACAGAGAAACAGGCTGGAAGAGACACTATCTTGCTGAAAGAAGCGTAAGACTGAGAGAAGTGTTAGCGTCCCTAGCTGATTGCCCTTGGCTGGACAAAGGTAAGTGTTTGCATAGCATGGGGAACAAAATGACATCTGAACCAAAAAACGACTTTGTAAAATTGTGGGACGCATCCACTAGAGGTGATGGGATGGTGTCCGGGTTGCTAAAAACACTGAGAAAAAATTGTGAAGCCTTAAAAACTCATACAGTCTCATCATTGGCTGCCCCCGATTTATCCGAGGATGAAGGAACTGCTGGCTTTTCGTCGGGCTCACCCGCTGAGCCATCAGCTCCTTCATTACCACCGCCGGGGAGGGTCCTCCTGACGACCCTTTTGATTCGGGACCGATTGACCTGAAGGAAAAGCCGGATCTGTTTCTCCCCGATGTGCACGATACGTGGGCTTTTATGCCGGGGGAGGCCAGGAAAGCTGGAGGCACGGATATGTTGAGGGCTTTGTCATTATGGCCCCGGGACAAGAGCCGCAGTGCGAGGCTTTGTTGTATAGTGTCCTGCATGACACGGTGTGGGAATCGAAATGGAGGGGGTTGGCACAGATTCAGGCAACTGAAAACTTGTTGCTGCCGCAGAGAAACCCGCCTTGGGCTGTAGATGTGAATGCCTTGATGGGAGAAGGAGATTACTCCACCCCAGCTTTGCAGGTGCTAATTGCTGCGGAGGGGTTACAGCAAGTTTAACTTCTGGCGATGAGTGCCCACCGGGCTGTACCAGAGGCTGGAAAGCAAAGTCAGTCTTGTGTTAGTATTAAGCAACAGTCCCAAGAACCGTATATGACATTTCTGGATAGGCTTAAGAACTCGCTGAAAAAAACACATTGATAATGAGCAGGCGGGAGCTCTTGTACTTCAACAGCTAGCCATCGAAAATGCGAACTCTGAATTCCACTACTAAGGAATTTGCACAACAAAAAGGCGCTGTAGTGGAAGCTGTCGGAGCTTGGCAACTCGAAGCAAAGCTTGCAGACCCCGAGCCTATGACTGTGCTTATGGCTCATTCACCACCGCGAGAGGAGGATCAAACCTCCAGGCTTGGTGATCGTCAGCTCGCGGCATCAGGAGCTGTGGAAAGCAGCTTGTGTATGGACTCTCACTCATTCCAGCTGCTGGCATTGTTGCACTATATTTTTCTGAACCTTTTAGCTGTTACAGCAGTTGTTCAGTGCTCCCTAAAATTCAAAGATAGGCCAAACAACATTGAAAGTTTGTTTGAAAGTTGTGCTATGTCTGCATTCTGAATTAGAAAACAGTATTTCTGTAAAATGATTTGTGTTCATGTGCAGTAGGTAGGCAGTGAGGAACCTTTCTCATATTTCACTGTGGAATCCAATTTGACTGGCTGAATGTCTTCTGGTGTTTAAGAATGTAATGTGTATATTTACAACTGTATATCCTACCTGCCTGGCTTTCATAATTCTGGTCCTAAATACGTAACTTCAGTGTGTTAATGTTAGTTTAGATACTTACAGGAATGTTTCTGAACCGTGCTTCTTTTTCTGTTAATGGAGAACGGGGAGAAGTTGGATAAAGAAAGTCATTATCTTGCTAATGAGTAAAAAAGCTGAGCAATGACTTGATCCACACATAAACACATAGAAGACCTCCAGCTCCTTTATAGCATTTTAAGTATTTCTGACAGAAATTACTTTTCTTGCTATTTAATTTTTGATTGCAAGGAATGAGAATTACGCCACGGTCTAACATAATGTAACATAACAGGTAATACTAAACTATATAAAACAACTACTAAACATTGCACTTGTAGCATATTTACAGTTTTGTGTGTAATATTACTTTCATCTGGTGTGAAATCTAAATGTTTTGCATGGACTAAATTGATTAAATTTTTAGAATGAGTTCTTATAAATGTATCCCATTTTACAAGAATAAAGCTATTACTCGCATAATTCAATTCACTGTTGGCTTAGAAGGGGTTAATTTTCTTCACAGTAACTGATATGGTGCTGTTCTTTAGATTTTGGATGAGAATGATGTTGGTAACTCACTGATGTTTGAGTTGTAGCTGAGCAGTACTTAGAAGAAGTCAAGGAGTAGTCTGTTTCTCATGTTGCCCTGTAACGTAGAGGCTGGGGGTGCACAAGGAGCTGGGAGAGGACAGAACCAGGACAGCTCATCCAAAGTGTCCAGAGAGCTATTCTAAACCATACATCATCATGTTGAGCATTAAAACTGGGAAAGTTGACAGGGAGGACTTCTGTTACTCAAGAGCTGGATGAGCATTTGATAAGCAATTCTGTAGTGCATCACTCATCTACTGTATTGACTGCTTGCTTTCTTGCTTGTTTTCCCAACATTCTTTCCCAATCAACTGTATTTTTCTTTACCATTGAATTTTACTTTCTCCAATTCTCTCTTGCATCCCACTGTTAGTGGGAAGTGCTGTGGGATGCTTAGCTGCCTGCCAGGTTAAACTGGAACTGTCCTTTTTGATGACTAACATGGTGCTCAAAAGGTTGAGACAGACCTGACTAGAGTATATGGAAACAAATCTGTTTGTTATTTGTTATCAGTGTTATACACATTTAATAGTTGCCAGCCGTTTTGTTGATTACTTACTTGATTAAAAGATTTGTTTATGTAAAATCTCAGTTATGCAAAAGTGATGGCCCTTCTGTGAAGAAAATATGGTGGAGGCAAGTTAGTCATCAGTTTAATAGAGAGACACATTTCCAAGGGCAGCCATCTGGTAAACCGTCCCCTTAGTTCTTTAGCCATATGTAACAGCAGGAGACAATAAAGAATCCTATATCAGGATAGGCAAGAAAATAAGGATACTTGGCTACAGCTGCAGGGCAGTTTCTCACAAGCAAGTTATGTTGCAGCTACGTGCAGAAGCTAGAGGCAGTTTACTTGTGTTCCCATTTTCACATGACTTCTTTTGCTGTTCATCAACTCTGAGGGTTGCTTTAAGGTCATTGTTGGTTGTCTCAGCTATTGTATAATATTAACTTATGCCACATTGGCCTTGAGCCCAGTCTGCTATTTATATATAAAAGATGTCATAAGACAACAGTGATAACTACAAATTATACTTATCATTTATATAATATATACTTACCAATACCATCATCCTTATACTTCAGAAACCATTTTGTGGAAACAATTAACAAGCATATTTTTACCTTTATGTCCATAAGAATCTAAATTCCCATTTTGTTTCTTCAACTTCCTCTCTCTGTTCCTGGAGCGACCAGGAAATCCCAACAGCTAACTGCATGAGATTCTGAAGTGTGGGGAAAATTGTGCAAAACTGTGGTCCCTGTGGTGTCTGTCTTCTTGGGCACAGGTTTAGCAAATATCACATTTCCCTCTGTGATCTAATGGAAGTGGAAGCAAAATATTCACCCTCAAAAAATGTCAGGCTGATTAGGATTTGATTTAGCCTATAATTGGGCAACCTTAATTAAATGGCAGTTACAGTAAAGAAGCTCATAGGAATCAGATTTACTCATCTAAAAGCCTTCTGTAAGTTGCATTAGGACGTTATCAAAGAGCACAACTCCCTATCAAGCTCCTTGTAGGAGGATATATCATGGCACAATTCTGTGTAAGCACTGTCACCTTCCTTTAGTGGTGTAGTTGCTGCTAGAACACTGGATGGACTTTTATGTGCTTAAAGTAAATAAGCGAAAATAACTTAGGAAAAGCGGTAATAGGCTTCTGGCATTTTCCTGACCAATTAATGCGAGGCTGCTTTGTCTTGTTATTATGAGAAGTTACCACACAGTACTTCTTTAGATATAAGTTTAGACTGTAGTAGAGCTGCCTTCAAGAAAGAGTTTAATCAGCCGTGTCTGATAGGTCAGCTTAATTTTCTGCAAAAATTCTTGTCCACAAAGTTACTACATTCCTATGTATTTTACACCCCGGAAATCATTAAGCAGTGAATTCACTGCTTCTCACAGTTCTCATGGAAAGAACAACATTTTCAGTACAACTTTTCTAGCTGAATATACTTGGTGAAAACAAGATGAATGGGTGAAATGGCTCTCCAAGTGGCTTTTTTAGTTAGCTTGCTGTGATACAGACCCTAAATGCAGAGTGATGAGAATGAACTAATGGAGTTGTGCATCTGACAGCATATAAGGCAGTGCAAATTCTTCTATAGTAATCCCTATTTTTTCGCATACAATGTGTTTTCACATACCTTCATTTGCCAAACGATTTAAGAAAAGATTAAGCAATTATCCAACTTTTATATGCAGTTGAGGTCATCAATTTTTAACAAACCACACTGAGTGTGTACAGGATGAGCACACAAAAAAAGCAAAACTTTTAAATTATGACTTTTTTTTTTCTCCATGATTTTATTTTTGCGTGGTGGCAGAGGTCTTGTTTCTCAGTCAGACAAGACTGTGATTCAGCTATAGAATTTTGCTCCATATTTGTGGCTTCTGAAGGTCTTTGAAAATAACTGTATCGTCTCTCATCTAAGACCACGTCATTTTAATATATAAATAAATGTATACCTTCATATCAGAACTCCATGTGTTTTACTAGGAACAGGCTTCAATTTTTGTGTTTCGTGTGATCGCAGTCATAGACAATAAAATAATTCATTCAAAGTCATAGATGGTGAAACATGAAACCACTCATATGTTCCATTATCGTATGTTCCACACTCTTCCATTATCAAACAGTCGGCTGAAAGGAGAAAGGTAGAAAGCTGTAGCTGTGTGTCTTCCAAGTAGAAACACTGTACACAAAGAGCTCCTAATTTTTGTAGTGAACGTAGCTGTAAGCTAAAAAGAAAAAGGATGAAATTGTCTCCCAATCTACAGCTTTCAGCCTCTAAGTTTGTTGGGGTTTTGTTAGATTTTTTCTCCCCAGTGTATATCATTTCACTGTGTGTGTCTGTTTATGACATCAGGAATGATATAGGGACTATCATCAAATCCTAGACATAAATACAAGGAAATCATTAACAGGGCAGATACAATTATGTTTGGATTACTGTTCCTACTGGTGTAAGGCAGCAGCATCCTCTAGTTTCATGTATTTGAACGGATACAGGATGAAAATTTCTGTGAAGGAAGACTATGCTACTTCAGTTTTCTCAGAGATCTTAGTAGCTGAACTGTAAAGCATGAATCTTCTATGATTATGCTTCTCATCACTGACTACCATTAAAACAGGCTTCATTCATGCCGAACTACATTTTCCTTCAAAAATGAATCCAGGAGTATCAGTAGGGCTGACACCCAGCAGGGGGATGGATTCTGATACCCTTTGATTCTCAGTGGCATTGAATTATTTCTCTAAATTGGCTAAACTATATATCTTTCTAAGGTGCTGAGTTTGAAAATAATAATAATAATAATAATAATAATTCATTTGAAGAAACTTTTCTGTGTTTTTTAAGCAAATTTTGACATCCACTGTTTTGCAGTGTTGTTGGTGTTTTGTGTTGGCTTTTTTTTTATTTTTTAATTTTTTCAAGATATTTTTACAAGTTCTAAGAACAGAATTTGCATTGAAATGAATTGAATGTATATGGAAGAGTTCTTTCCTAAATAATGAATAAATAAAATTCCTAGGTCCTAAAGGAACTTAAACAGCTAACAGAACAATACAAGAAGCAGGTCATTACGTGTTCATAGTAGTAATTTAGTTATTTTAGTTTTTAATAACAACAATATCGTTAACATTTGAGGCTACAGTTTGACTGCATTTCTCTCTCTGCCACTATCTCTCTCTCTTACAAAATGAGATTTAACAGCAGAAAATATATCTGTGTCCTTCCTGAAATTACTTGTCAAAGAACAAGTGATACTGCATTATAGAATTTATATTAAATGAACAAATACTAGGTTTCTGAAAAGTAAAACCAATGTTTCATTATAATTTCTTTCCAATAGTGACTTGTATAGCATCTATATTTTTAATTAGTCTGTCTTCTACTGAAGTATGTGCAAAGCAGTTTATATGACTTATTGATTATGATTCTTCCTGAGTTTCACTGTAATAACATTCAATCAGAGATTATAAATTCCAGCAAGACCTAGACCTTTCACAAGATCAATTTTGGAGAGAAGTGCTTCGCTTGAGATTTCAGAAACACTTGTTCCATGCCAGTGATACAAAAGCAGCATTGACAAGCTTCTGTGCAGTGTTGAAAAATAATTAAAAAAAAAGAAAAAAAAAGTATTATAAATGCACTAAGAAAAAAAGCAATATTGACTTTGGTTTGTTGAAGTTCACTGGTTTACATTATTATTGACTAAAAATAAGTCTATACAAAGGTACCTGTGAAGATGTGGAGTGATCAACTCACAAGTAGTATTCCCAAGAGCTCAGTATTGGGGTCAAGATTTTTAATATTTTTATCAATTATATTGATGAGGGGATCAAGGCCAATGTTTTGCAGACAACACCAAATTGGTTAGGGTGTTGAAATGCTTGAAAATGGGAAGACTTTGCAGAGGATTCTGGATAGGCTAGATTGACAGGCAACATTCACTTTTATGGCATTCCACATGGTTAAAAGCTTGAGTCCTGTACTTGTGTCATAAAAACTCCAAGCAGAGGTATAGACTTAAGGAAGTGTAGCTGGAAAGTTACTTGACAGAAAGAGTTCAGGGGTTTTTGTTGACAGCTGGCTGAACATGAGCCAAAAATGTGCCCAGGTGACCAAGAAGACCAACGAAATATTGGTCTACCTCAGCTATACTCAGCTATATTCTTTTCTCTATTCTATTCTCTATTCTCTATTCTATTCTCAGCTATACCTCAGCTATACTCTGTGGCAAGCAGAACTAGGGAAGTGATTGTTCCTCTGTACTTGGTACTGTAATGCACTTTTCCTTTGCAGAAAAAATAAATAAATAAATAAATAAATAATGGCATAAATCACATTATTGAGTAAAATCTAAGTAATCCATATGTAAATATATTGTTAGTTTACTGATCAAACCAAGCTAAGTGGTGCAGATGCTATGACAGAAGAAAGGGATAAGCTCAAAAGATAGGTTCCTGTGAAGCTAACAAGGTTCAACAAGGCTAAGTGCAAGGTCTTCTGCGTGGGTTGGGCAATCTCAGATATGCCTACAGACTGGAGAACACCTTGAGAGTAGCTCTACTGAGAAAGACTTGGGGATCCTGACTGATGAAAAACTTAACACGAGCCAACAGTGTGTATTTACAGCCCAAAAGGCCAACAGCATTCTAGGCTGCATCAGAAGAGGAGTGACAGGTTGTCACCCTTTATATTAAGTTGCCAGTGGTCATATCCAACTTGACCTTGAACACCTACATCAAAAGCTTCTCTTGGCAACTTGTTCCAGTGCCTCAGAACTATTTGATTAAAGAACTTCCTCCTAATATCTAGCTTAAATGAACCCTCAATTAGTTCAAACCTGTTCCCCCTTTTCCCATCACTAATAGATCATGTAAAAAGTCACTCTCCACCTTGATTATAAGTTCCCCTCAACTCCTAAAACGTCACAATGATCTCTTCTCCTGGCTGAACAAGACCAGCTCTCTCAACCTTTTTTCACAGCACAGATACTCCAGCCCTTTGATCATCTCCATGGCCCTTCTCTGTATCTACTCCAACAGCTCTGCGTTTTACTTGTGCTGCGTGCCCCAGGCCTGGACACAGTACTTCTGTTGGGGGCTCACCCAGCATGGAGGAGGACAGTCACCTCCCACTCCTGTCCGCCACACATCTTCTGACATGGCCAGGATACAGTTGGGTTTCTGGGCTACAAGTGCACATTGCTAGAACGTCGAGCTTTTTTCCCATTTTTTGTTTTATGTTGATCCCTGATGATGGGGTCCAAAATAAGTCTTTTGTCTGCTGCCAATAACACATCAAAAATAATCAAATATATAAATAATTATATAAATAATGTATAAAATAAATATATAAAAAAATCCATATTTAATGCTGTCCTTTTCCTTCTTGTGCCAATAGTAGTGCTCATTAAATGGAAGTGACAATATGAATGTAGGACTTTGCACAGTAAAGAATAAATTAGTTGTATTTTTCCAGTTTTGTTGCCAAGGAAAGAAACATGTAATAATTGTGGTGAGATTTGCCAATGGTTTACGGACTGGTCCTGCCTAGTTCCATGACTAGTGGGATGGGGGGATTTCACAAAATCCACGCCTCCAGTAAAGGGAAACAGGAGACCCCAAAATAATTAAAAACAGCGGCAACGATCTGAGGAAAAACAAACTATTTTACTAAATATGGTATTGGAATGCAAGATAACACACTATAATACAATATAATTAGAATCAAAGCTAACAAATATAATGAGAGAGAGACTGTTCAAACAGCTGAAGGCCTTACACTGATACTGAAGTGATGCACACACTCGGGACGAGCAGCGGAGAGGTGAAGGAGAGGAGCGCCAAGATGAAAAGCCCAATCAGGTGACCTTGCCAGGAGTTATATCTCCTCTCTGACCAAAGTCCCCTGGGGAATGTTGTTCTTCTCCTCCTGGCAGGTGCCTGGAACTGGAGCATTAACACTTTAACTCCCAGTGCACTACATGATGTTATGATGTAGAATACCAGTAACCAAAAATCATCAAACCATGACAAGATTGAACATTTAAGTGACATTCAATATTACTTAGTTGAAGATCTATGAAATGACTACTCAATTCATCGAACAGATGAATATAAACAATACTTCAGAAGTTCAAATGGTTAGATGTTTGCAATTGACCTATAACTATAAAAAAATAAAACCAAATGAGTTATCAAAGAAATAACACAAACATCATTGTAACTTTTGACTTTGACAATCTAAGTGTTGAAAGAAATCACACAAAACCAGCAAATAGAAAACCCACATAAACAAACGAATGAACAGAAAAAGCACTCTAAAAAACAGCTTGGATTTCATTATGTTCTGCTTTTGCTGTACATTTGCTTCTTAAGAAAATTTATACTATTTTGCATGTGTTAAAGGTCAAACTCTCCTTGTGGAGAAATGACCTTTTCACTTCATTCAGCTCTGGGGAGTGCTTAACCTGAAAACACAGTTTCAGTTTTAAGGATCCTCTTTATATCATCTATTTTAATTTTCACTACAAGGATTTTCATTCAGCATCAGGATGCTCAGTGCACCACTAATCTATAGTTGCTACAACCATCTTTTCATCAGTGGAGAATTCCCATGCTGCCTCTTCACGGACTGCCATTATGACCCCAGGTCACAGTGATGACAGCAAATCTTATCACAGGTATGCAATCCAGGAAAATGTCACCTCGTATTTGTTCAGTAGGTCCTGAAAAACTGGCATATGGTATTCTTTCTTTCTGTTCCTGTGTGAGCATTCCTGGGAGACGCCAAGTGAGAACTTCACAATATTCCAACATTTCCACCATTGTTTCCAACACCTTGAAGCCAAAATTCAGCTCCATGCACAGTTCCCTGGTCATAATCTGCCCATCCATATGGATGAGTTGATCAAGATGCTCTTCATTTTATGATGTGACAGTTATGCATAGACATACAGTACATGTTTTGTCTTTCACATCACTGTCACCACTGCTGAAATGCACCAGCCACTCCTCACTGCACTCACATCCACTCTTTGGTCTCCATCAACATTCAGCAAATGTCAATGAATGTCAATGGGTGCCATTTTTCCTGCATGGAGGAATTCAGTTCAGGATTTCAGGTGATTTACACGTACTTTCACGTCAGATGCCATTTTGTCAAACTGCTCCTCTCCTGCCATTTGTCACAAAGCAACAGAATATAACAGGATACTGGCAGAATGTTCAACCTCTACTGCCATCCCACCTACATCCATCCCTGACGTCATGGGTCAACATAATAAAACCAGAGGCATTACTTTTGGAGGAGCTATTATTTCTCCTTTCCTTTTCTATCTCAGTAAATATTTTTTATCTCATCCTACAAGTTCTATTCGTTTTCTCAGTTCTCTCTCCCATCCTGCTGGGAGGGTGGGGAATGAACAAACATCCTTTGTGATGTTTAGCTGCCTGACAGGTTAAACAACAAAAATGGACCAACTAATACTGGACAGTTTAATGCATTTGACATTAAAAAATTATAATAACAATAATTGTAGCTCAAAACTTTTCAGTTACTCCATACCATCATGTCTTCATACTGCTGGATACTTAGTACATTTAATTTAGACAGTCTTTGTTGTAATAATGACAGTACAAGAATGCTGTTAAGTGAATGTTGTTTTCCCATGTAAAATGGGAGTGGGGGTATGTGTGTAGATTTTTGTCAAATGCATTGTTCTGTGGAAATTACCAGCATGTGCACGACACTGTTCAGAAAGTTATTTTTATTTGCCAGTTGTTAAATAAGCATAATCAGAGTCATTCATATTGAGTGGGATTTATGTTAGATGTGAGATTTAGAATAAGAGAAACAAAGTACAGATGAACAACAGTAAAGGCAACAGGGTGTTTTGATTCTTTGTTTTGCTTGCTTTTTTTTTTTTTGTTTTATTTTCGCTTTGTTTTCACATGATACCAAGCTACCAAAGCACATAGAAATACAGCCCAGGTGTATCTGTAACATAAAAGTGACTCAGAATTTTACTGAAGGATGTTTCTTTCAAAATAGTTCTATTGCTGATGGTAATTTATTCCTTTCACATCAACATTGAAATTCATCTTAGATTTTAAATACATTCTTGAAAAATTGCATATTTATTTTTTTTTTTTAAACTATTTTGGCACTTTTTGCTTTTAATGAACAGAACAGTTCTAAATGTTTAAGCAGGCTCATTTGTATGACTTGCCATTTATTTCTGGAGCAGTTTGTATAGCACCAGGCCTGCTGATGGCATATGAGATTCACTTGTATCAAAGGGAAGAAATGATTCTAGCCCAGGATTTGGTGGAGCTCATTGAGAGGACTTTAAACTAGGCTTGGTGGCAAAGAGGATAAAATCAAGCTTGCTAGAGTTGAGCCTATGTGTAGCATGCTAGAGTTGGAGAGGGTGAGACCAATAGCTCAGAAGAAGTATATCTGCACCAATGCATGCATCACAGGCAACAAACAGGTGGAGCTAGAAGCCACTGTGCAGCCGAAAAACTAGAACTTAATCACCGTCATGATGGGATCTCTCACGTGACTGGAATGCTGTGATGGAGGTATATAAGCTTCTCATAAGGTATAGACAAGGAAGGAGTAGCAGTGAGGTGACTGTCAATACTAGGGAGTGTTTGGTTGCTGTAGAGCTCAACGCTGGTAATTATAGAGTTGATTCCTTATGGGTAAGGATCAAGAGGAAGGCCAACAAGGCTAACATCCTGGGGAGTCTGTTATAGATCAGCTAACCAGGCTGAAGAGGTGGATGAAGTATTCTTTAAGCAGCTGGCAGAAGTCACATGATGGCTTAGTGTTGTTCTTGTGAAGAATTCAGCTTACCCAACACTTACCCAGGTTGTCCCACTGTGCTGTAAGGTGAGAAGGGAAGACTGACCTGGCTGAACAGGAAGTTTTTGCTTGGAAAAAAAGGGGGGGATTTAGGGGAGCGGAGTTTAACACCTTTGGAAGAAGAAGCAGGCAACTTCAGGAGAGTACAAGGATGTTACTAGGGTATGGAGAGAGAAAATCAAAAAAATAAAAGCCCAACTAGAAGTTAATCCGGCCACTGTTGTAAAAGATAACATAAAAATTTCTTACAAAGACATTAAAAACAAAAGGAGGACGAAGGAGAATCTCAGATCTTTATTGTATGCTAATGCATCTGAGCTGGAAGACCAGGATGGGGAGCAGAATAACACCCCCCCACATGCCCCTGCCTCCCAAAATTCAGGAGGAAACAGTTACTGAACTGCTACTCCACCTGCACTGTCAAAAGTCCATGGGACCATATGGGCCTCATCTGCATATTTGTGTAGAACTTCCTATGTTCCAGTTTTTGGCCACTGCTCCTTGCCCTACCACTACACACCACTGGGAAGTTCCTGGACTCAGGAAATTTCCTCCCGCACTTCAGGTTTTTATGAATGTTGATCACTGTCTTAGAATAAGCAGTTTGACAATAATCAAACTAGTGGTGCTTATTTGTTAAATGATGTACTCCTGGACTACACTGTGCAGTTTTCCCTTCTGTTAAAATTACCTTTGAACTTAACTATACATTGCAGTAACATACCCTATTTGAAATAGTTAAATTGTTCCTGCAGTCTTCTTCGTTATTTTGTCCAGTCTGAGCAAATGCATTCTTCAAAAGCTCCTTATGACTGGTGCAACAATCTTGGTTTTATTTTGTTTCTACTTATAAACGGCTAAAAAATGTGCTCAGGTTAGCACTGAATCTTCCTCTTTTTTTTTCATTTTCTCTCTCTTTTTTTTTCCCTTCTGTTCTTTTTCTTTCCCTTATTCTTGTTTCTTTCTAATTGTTTTATTTTTAAAAACTAAATGCCATGAGCTACATTTCTAAAGATCCTTTTTTGTTGTGCATAGTAGTGCTCTCAAATAAACACAGAGCACTGCACTGACAATGTACCTTGTGCAAAAGCTGGTAATTCAGTTGAAGGTTAATGGCTAGAATCACATGAACGTCAGTATACAAGCTATAATTAGGAGTGCCTAATGGCAGTTCATACTATATTATAAGCAGAAAACATCTGCATGTTCATCATAATGACTATGTGTCTCCCTCTGTACCATTTTTTTTGTGCTTTAATAGCATGTTTATCACTAAGTCATAGTTTGTCATTAAATCCCAAGCTGTAGGGAGGAATAAGTTTAAAATGAAGATAAATAATGAAGGACACAGCTTTTCTATCTCCTTTCCACTACCAGCTGAAATACTGTAAATGCACTCTGCTCTTTACAGTGTATTGTCTTACTGGGATGGGAAATGTGAAGGACGTTTATTTTGGATAGAGATATTTGCACATTTCAAGAGAGAAACAGGTACAGCCAAAACACTATTCCTTTGCTGACTGTCTAGTTTGAGATAAAGCATTTATAAGTGAATTTCCTTTTCTCATCCAGTTCCCACATTTTACATATGTCTTTTTGCTTGTAAACAGTCTTCAGAGGAAGGAGTAGGATCTAGGTCTCCTCCTTGCAAGCACTGCTGTAATTAATGATGTACATCTGTTCTAGCTTTCTCAGTGAGCCTTGAATTTCTTTTATATATATGGCATCCTGAGAAAGCAATGAAGACCCGGAGGCACTTTTGGGATCAAACAAACAACTAATAATGCACTTGGATGCTTGAGTCATAAGTTGCTGGTAAAAAAATGACTTGTCTCTGGGTATGTTTTTACTGTAAGAAATGTGTTTCTGCAAGGCAGTGAATTAGTAAATGATGTGAGTCAAGATTCAAGGTAAAAAGAATTCACAAGAGCAGCTCAGTCTGTGGATTGCTGCAGTTTGTAGTTTTTAGATTGCAACAGATTTCTTTTCATGCTCTAATTTTAATCTTTGAGCTGACCATTTTGATAACTCTTTTTTTTCTTTTTAATTTTTCAGATTTTTCAATTGATTTTGAATTTCTTTCAGATTTCTCCATTTGACTAATTATTATTTTTTTTCTTAGTACCCAGGTGTTCCACCAGATTCTCAGTGACTGAATATAATTCTTACAGTGAGAGTGGGGCAGGTCTCTTCTCACTAGTGACATGTGAAAGGACGAGGGGAAATGGCCTAAAGTTGCGCCAGGGCAAGTTTAGGTTGGATATCAGGAAGAACTTCTTTACAGAAAGGGTAGTTAGGGTAGTTAGGTACTGGAATAGGCTCCCCAGGGAGGTGGTTGAATCGCCATCCCTGGATGTGTTCAAGAGCCATTTGGATGTGGTACTCAGGGATATGATTGAGCAGAGGTTTTTTTAGAGATGGGGTACTGGTTAGGCTGCGGTTGGACTTGATATCTTCAAGGTCTTTTCCAACCTGGGTAATTCTATGATTCTATGATTCTTGCTTTCTGCTTTTGCTGATGTCTGGTGAATACATTTATGGATGTCATTTTTAGGCCTTAACACTATTCATATCTTTGGGGATTTATGTTCATGCTTTTAGAGTTGTTGCAATTTGCATACCTATTACTGTGACCACAACTCAGAGGCCCAGTATGTTGACCACTGCTTTTGTCTTTTGTCAGGTGTAATGGAAAATCTTCAGCCAGTATCAGTCTTCAACAGAATTGGGTTGGTTTGCACTGAAAAAAAAAAAATAAAAATAAGGAACAAACCACAAGCTAAATGCAGATTAAGGGCAACTGTTTAAAATTCAATCTTACTGTGTTAATCCAGGTCAGGGAGTTACTACCTGTTGTGTTTTAAAGTCTTTGTTTAGCTTGTTACGTAATAAACAAGAAAGGCTGAATGGGGATTCAGTCTTAGGGGGATAACATGAATGTTTTATCCTTGATTAAGCGGGTGTTAGTTCTTAAATGTTCTGCTATCTGTTTCAATAAACTCCTCAGGGACAAAAGATTTTCTACGGTGAAATGTAAAACTTACTACAACATTGAATAAATAAATGCTGCCAATTTTTTGCAATATAAATGAAGTTCATTAGTGTGATCAATACATGTATATTTCTATAAAAGTGTATTTTTGGTGTATGTGTGTATATTTCAAAACAGCTCTCACCACATTTTAAAATGCAGCAAAAGTTAAGCATAGAACTGTCTTGTCTCCTGAAGCTGTAAATTTTATTTTAGAGAACAATGATCCTATTTGCAGATGTTGTGATGAATTGTGAAAATCAATTCAAAACTCAAAAACTCTTATTTTAAATGATGCGGAAAAGCACAAAGGCATTTAGTAATTATCTCTTCTCTTCATATATTAATCCCAGAATGTAATAAGAACTCATGATTATTATTTCTTGCATAATAAAGTTTGTTTTATATACTCAATACATTCAGTATAAAATACTGTTACATTGAAAATCGCTGCTAGTGGTAGAACAGGTTGAGCTAGAAGGAAATTTAAAGCTTCTAAATCCAGCCCTTTGTCTTCCCTGTCTGACACCTTTTCAATGAGATCAAGTTGTTCAAAGCCTTATCTAACCTGGCCAAATTCCAGGATGGGGCATTCACACCTTCTCTTGGCAACGTTTTCCAGTGCCACACCACACTCATGGTACAGAATTTCTTCTAGACTTAAATATAAATCTACCCTCTTTTAGTTTAAAACCAGTACCCACTGTCCTATCACTACTCCCTGATAAAGAGTCCCAGCCCATCTTCCTGACTGGCCCCCAGCAGTAACTGTAAGCCCACAAGATCTTCACTGAGCCTTCTCTTCTCCAGGATGAACAATCCCAACTCTCTGCCTTTCTTCATAGAAGACATGCTTCAGCTCTCTAAGCATCTTCGTGGCCCTCCTCTGGACTCACTCCAACATATCCATGCTGTTATCACATTTGGAGTCCCAGAGTTTAGCACAATTCACTTCAACCCATGCTTCTTTTGACATAGCAGACTATACAGTTGGCTCTACAGGCTGCAAGTGCACAACACCCCCAAGTTCTTCTCTGTGGGGCTACTCTCAGTTGGTTCTCCACTCAACCTGAATTTGTGTTTTGGGATTGCCCTGGCTCAGGCGAAGGACCTTGCCCTTGGCCTTGTTGAACTGCATGGCATTCATACAAACCCACCTCTCACATCCATCAGGGTCCTTCTGGATGTTATCCCTTTCCTCCAGAGTGTCAGCTGCACTACAGTGCTTGGTATCATTCATGAAATTGGTGAGGGTGAACTCTGTCCCACTGTCAGTATCACCAACAAAGATGTTAAATAATGTTGGTCCCAGTATTGATCCCTGAGAATACCACTTGTTACTGTTCTACACCTGAACACTGAGCTGCCGACTGAAACTCCTGATGCATGAACATCCTGCCAATTCCTTATCCGCTGAGTGGTCCATATGTCAAATCCATGTCTCTCCACTTTAGAAACAATGACATCATGCAGGACATTGTAAAATGCTTTGCACAAGCCCAGGTAGATGGCATTACAGTGACACTCATGAGTTGCCCCTAATAAAGTCATGTTGCCTGTCTCCAGTCACATCTCTGTTTTTCATGTGCTTTAGTTCCCAGGAAGACATGCTCCACAATCTTCTTGGGCACAAAGGTGAAACTGACAGGTCTGCAGTCACCTTGGACTTCCTTATTACCCTTTTAAAAGGAATTTGTGTATAACTCCTGTCTTTAATCAATGTCAATATTTCAAATCAGTATTTCTCCTCAAAAGCTGAAAATGTAAGTCTTAAGGTTTCACTGTCATAATCTATTGTTTTAATCTATATCTTAGTCTTCAAGCTTTAAGTGCAGTTGAGATGCTTGTCCTGATACATTCATGAAAATGACAGACATTTTGGTTTTCTCTTTATGCCTTTACCATTAAAAACCAATTGTTGCACAGAGTTAATGGCTAAGTGGTGGAGTGGGATGGAATTAAAATCTTGTTCCTTTCCCTAACTGTACATCTTTCACTTGACTGGAAAGCCTAGTGGTTGGGTTATCAAATGTCTGTTTTGCTTTGAAAATTAACTAAACACAAAAATCTCTATTTTTATATTGTACCTGCCTTTTATCAGACTGTCTCAGGCAGCGCTTAAGGGTTTATTGATCTTTAGCAGGTTTCAGAGATGTACCTAGAGAAATGAATCCATTGAATTAAAAGATGGAGATTACTTAATTACAGGGTATGTGTATCTATATGGAGATGGACCTAGTTAAAATAATAATAATATAATAATAATAATAATAATAATAATAATAATAATAATAATAATAATAGCATTAAAATATGGATGTAACCAAATATGACAAATCAAATTAAAAAAAAAATAATTTAAAACTGAAATCACTTCTTCCAATAAAAGTAGTCACTGTTTAAAGAGACTTCATCTGTAATGAAAGATACATGGGAAAGTTATTACTTCAAACCTATTCATATTCTGCTACATTGCATTCTCTGTTTATATTTTCCCCCGTCAATAACATAGCAGAGCCCATTGCAGTTATTACAATGAATAGCTCATCATTTTTTGCATGGTAAAATTGTCTGTCTGAAAATTCTCTACTAAGAAGTAATGAAAGTTTTCAGAGGAAAATAACATCTCTTTCTTCATTTGCATATGTAGTCTTACACACATCCAAGGAAATTTGAAACGTGTTCATTATTTCACAAAGATCATTTAAAAAGGACAAAATTCACCTAACTCTTCTCTTCAGTGGTTGGGAAAATGTATTCATTACAAGAGATAACAGTGCTCCTTCAGTAGTACTTTTCTACTTAATACATACGGAACACATTACATTCCACTTAGATAAGTGTGACTGTCTTTCCTGACCAATACAAATGAAAATTTATTACTAATGTTTTTGAAGTACAAACATTATTTTTAATTCATAGGGCAGGAAACTGTCCAGTTTGAAACCTTTATCCGCTGCCAGTGTCCCATTTCCAGAACAAAAGTAGTCTGAAACATTTTCCTCTTGTCACGGGTCTGAGAGCTGAGTATTTGGGATGTTGTTATTCCACGAAACTGGAGTATGAACCTTTTAATGATCCATACTGCACATGATGTTATGATGTGGAATATTGACAGCAACATTACAAAACCATGGCACCTCTTGAGTTACACTGAAACATTTAATAGTCTGATTTAGCAGGCGATATCAGAAGATGTAATGAAAACAGACATTTGTGAACTCTCTATATAATGTTACCTGTGTGTGTAATACAAAGGTTGCATTATGGATCATCAGCTAATTATATGTGACAACATAGCCAGTACAGTTATATTTTAATTAATATATGACAGTCAGTCAGCACCAGATATAGATCATTGATCCTCATTATTTTTATGAAAATTAAAAAATATATATATTTAATTCTTTCATAAAAGAAAAAACTACGCCACTTCTCACAACTTTGATGCAGAACATCTCGCTAAGAATGTTGTCTTTTTTTTCTTCCTACTAAACCAATTTTTGTGGGCTGAGTGCTTTCTGCCTTTTCAGAAGTAAGGCTTCTGTGATATGCTCACCCACTTTTATCAGTCTTTAAAATAAGATGAATTGGAAGCTTCATTCTCAGATATAAGTGAAATCTAGAAGATGCTTCCACTGATTGTTTCCATCTTGCTCAAACTCAACATTCAGAAATACAAATTTATTATGCTGATAGAAGATCATATAAAGAAACATTTGAGACATAAGCTACACTTAAATCTGAAATTCGACAGAACTTTAATTTTACTCTCTGTATGATTCACTTTTGACAATAGCCATCAAACTTTTATGTATATGTCTAAATATAATTCTGTACAGTAGAGTGAAATATTTTGGGGGTCCTATAAGTGAAAGCCATTTAATGAATTCAAGAACTCACTTTTATTTATCTCATTATACTATTTTAATGATATGAATATCTGTCTTTAAATATAGAAGACAGCTTATCTTGCTGAAACAATATTGATCTGCACATCATGAAAAAGACAAGGGCATCGAAACAATTCATTGCAGCTACAAGCATGGTTGTGATGTGATAAAATTATTCATTCTGAACATATTAAAGACAGCAGTGGTGTAAGGCACTCCATAGCAGTGTGTTGGCAGATGATTCTGTTTGTTTGGTTTTTTTTACTGTAATGACTTACAGGCCTTTGGAATACATTAACACACCAGTCCTGATCTAAAGGTTTCAGGTCAGGTTTGATTCCTGTAATTACAGCACGAGACAGAAAAGTCACTTAAAAATCATGATCATCTTAACACTGTGAAACCCTGGAAAATAACACAGGAAAAATGACACTGGTGTTACATATAGAATTTTTATATACAGAATTACATACAGAACTCTGTAATACACAAAATATCTGTAAGTAGCAGCTGTGAAGACTATAACTGCATCTCTTGTTATGCTACATCTCTTGTTAGCTGCTGTCTCAGTTAACCATAAATTCTCCATATTGTTGTGTTCTTTCATTGTCAAATACAGATTTCAGCTGTACGGATTGGCAGAAGCAGGCTGCAAAAGTTCCAAATATCAAAGGGAATTGTAACCACAGTACCAAATATGCTTTCTATATAATAAATCTATTTTATTTATATAAATAATTGTATATATTGATTGTTTAGACAGATCTTAACCATAGTGATTAGCATACAAACATGTAAAATTTGCTGGTTACACAATTTAATCTATCACATTTACAATGACTAGCGAGCAATTATATTGTCATATCATATTTGTTTACTAATAAAAAATAGTTGTCCTACCATTATACTTTATTTATGGTACCATCTTTCCTTTATTATGAAGATTACCATCGTTTCTCTAAGTTTGTGTACATAAATGTATAGTCCACATCACTGAATTCCCTTAGCAAGATTGACATTTTCCCTTTATGCCAAATTAAAAACTTAAGATAGGAAGACAGATGTAGAATAAAACACTGCAGAATAATTTCTACCCTTAATGATTAACATATTTAGGCTAAAATCCTTCAAAAGTTCTGATTTGCAGTTTTTTAGTTGTGCTTTAGCAAGTACTGAGCCTATGCAGATATTCCTGAAATCAAATAGACCTCAACTCTTCTGAAGATCAAGCCTGATTCACAACAAATTAAAAACAACAACAACAGTAACAGCAAACAAAACCAGGAGCAGTTTAGAGTCACTTTTGAAGGTACTTTTTCTGGTTCTTAGCTCTAAAAAATACAGTCTGGAGACAGTTCTACCTTCTGTACTGTGTAATGTTTATGTTCATAGTGACTGCTTATGTTCATGTGGATGTCTTAATGGGAACAATTTTCCTGAAACAGTGCCCTTGCTACTGCATCATGTTAGCCTTAAGGAGGTATTGTTTTTATGTAAAAATAAAAACGGCTTCCTTTGATGTTGACCTCCAAGTGAGATATTTTTGCAAATGGGTTTGAAGCTTTTGAATACTTCTTCATCTTCTGTGTCATTTACCTCATAAATTCTGCCTTGAAATATCACAGTTCCACTACCAGCATGGAGTGTGGCAGAGGCTGCCCAACACTCTGTGAGGTAGAATTGGAGTAATATTAGTGGATCCTATTTTAAGCACCATTGGTTTTCAAATAATTTCACCATATCATAGAGGGTTTTATGTCTGTTGTCACTGAAGGACAATATCATGCTGAAATTCAAGGTTGTATTTTCCTCATAAAGCATGGTCTCCCTTCCACCATGTTTGTCAGCTTCTTTTAGGCGATATCCTTCTTGTGTTGTGGAGCCCAAAACTGCACACAGTACTCAAGGTGAGATCACACCAAAGCTGACTGATAGTAGAACAATTGCATCTTCTGACAAGTTAGCTAGATTGTGCTTCACATGTCCCAGGATATGGTTGGCCCTTTTGGCTGCCAGGGCACAATATTTGACTCCTATTCGGCTTACCATCAGCCAAAACCCTCAGATCCCTTTTTGCAGGACCGCACTACAGCCGCTTGTCCCACCATCATATACAAACATCCAGGTTTGCACCTTACAGATTCTGGTATTTGGTCTTGTTAAATTTCATGTGGTTGATGATTACCCAGTAATCCAATCTATTAAGTTCTCTCTACCAAGCCTGTCTACTCTGAAGCAAATCAACAATTCCTCCTGATATAGTATCACTTGCAAACTTAGTATGCATTTGAGTCCTCTCTTCAGATCATTTGCAAAAGCACTGTAGAGAACTGGTCCTAATATGAAGTCCTGCAGAACTCCACTACAGAGTGGTCACCAGCCTCACACAACCCTATTTACCATAATCCTTAGGGCCTGTCTCTTCAGCCAGTTGTTCACTCACTGTCTCACATACATGTCTGTCTGTAGGCTGGACATTTTATCCAGAAAGAGGCTGTGAGAATAAATATTTCCTAAATTACAAACAAGCAAACAAAGAAAACCATAAACATGCCTTTCCTTTATTTGCTGGGTGGGTATTCTAGTAATATAATGTTATGGATTTAGTAAGGCATGCATTTCCCTGCACATGCAGGCTCTGACCAGTGAGTGCTGTCTTTCATTAGTGTGTCATTTTCAGAACTCAGTTGATTATCAATGAGAAGGAAGCTGACTGTTGTAAGAAAACACCAAAATAGCCCCAAGTGGACCCCAAAACTAAGAAAGAAACATGGATATCATGCTTCTTCATGCGAAAAAATAAAAAACAAAGAAGCTTATGTGGCATTTTCTTTGTTGCTGTTGTTCACTTGTTTTTGTCCCACCGTGGCCAACTAATGCAATAGTTAGATGTATTATATCATAAGACAATAATAAGATGTTGGGAATAATCACCTTTGCACATTTATATAAAAACTCTGGTGATAAAAGATGTTTGTACGTGTAATATTTACAGAAGGCATAACTGTCACGATATTCATCCGCCCCTTAAATAAAATATCATTTACTCCTTGGTAATAAACTGTTTAAGAGATCCTAGGAAAAAAAAAAAAAAAAAAAAAAAAAAAAAACAATGCACAGAACTGTAAAACAGTAATGCATTTCTTATGTTTATGTTCATGTCATGTTGTGTCTGTATATTACCATTTTGTATAGCAGATTGTTCAGAAAGGTGCACAGGGGGCATTCACAAATTGCTGCAGACAGTTTCCATATGCTCAGCAATGGTCATGATCTGTTACAGGAAATGATACCCAGCACCCACTGGAACTGCTACCCCTGACATAGCTGAAATCTGATCTTAGACTGAGCTCTTGAGGGAGAATACCGAATTCCATGTCTGGAAATATAGCTGCTGGGTGTCTGAGGTCTCTTAACAAGGCTAGGGCAAGAGCATAGGAGCTGCAGGAGGTGGTTTCTGGTGGAGGATTCATTTGCCATGTGAAGGAGTTGAGGGAAAGAGGTCAGCACACCGTGCAGCATAAACAATAATGGAAAGAGGTTGAAGATTCAGTCCACAACCCAACTGTACTGTGTTGTAGGGACAAGCAGAGTCTATGATAATTAGCATAGGAAATTGAGACTTCCATGATGGTGAAGGTTTGAAGCCTGTGATTTCTGATAAAGTGAGAAGGTTCTTGCTCTATATGCAGACTAATCTTAGTGTCCTTGTAGCAAATGAGGGGCTAGGAGATCTGTTAAATGAAGCAGCTATGCTCTCTGAGTCTGAGCCACTCAGTAGCTCCAGAAAGAACAAGGAAGTCATAGCAGCAGGTGATTATTTGCTGATGGGAGCAAAGATCCCCATCTGCCCAGCTGATGAAACTGCCCAGCTGAAACTACCTGATCAGAATGAAGGAGATGAGATTGTCTTCAGATACCTGTAAGAAGCCTCATGTTTGTCTTCATGGAGGATCTTAACCATCCTGTTATCTACTGATGAAACAACACTGTAGGGCAGGATGCTTATAAATAATAAAAGGTAATCAATGAATCAATGGCAGCAGACACCAACAATTACAGAAAATGAAGAACCTGTCATGGATGTGAAGTTCAGCTCTAGATTCAGTGATCCTGAGGTGGTGGAGTTCAGGATCCTGAGAGGAATGAAAAATCATAAAGCAGAATCACAACACTGGACTTCATGGAAAAGACATTGCCCTGTTAAGGTTTCTGCTTGGAAGGATCACATATGGTATGACTGAGCAGAGAAAAAGTGTCCGAGACAGCTGGTTGATTTTCAAGGATTGCCTAATCCAAACTGAAGAGCAGTCCTTCCCAATGAATAGGAAATCAATTGAAGGTGGCAGAAGGCCTGCATCAATGAACAGAGGTCCTCATAAAACTCAAACATTAAAAGGCAACATTCAAGAAGTGGAAGCAGCGTCAGATGGAATACATGGACTCTGTCCAAGCATGCAGATGTGATGGGATTAAGAAAGACAGAGCTCATCTGGAGTTTGTTTGTTTGTTGGTGGAGGCTGGAGGCTGTGAAAGGAAACAAGGAAAGAATCGACAAGTATTTCAGCAATTAAAGGAAAGTGTGGACACACTGATGAATGGAGCAGGGCACCTAGTGACAAGGACATGGAAAAGGCTGAAGTATTCCATGCCTTCTTGCATAGTCTTAACTGGTCAGACCAGTTTTCATAAATCCCAGGCCCATGAGACCAGAGAGAAAATCTGGAGCAAGAAAGACTCAGACTTGGTGGAAGAGGCTCAGACTGGAGAACATTAAGACAAATTGGACATATAGAGGTCTGTAGGACCTGATAAAATGGATGCTAAGAGTGCAACTTAGTGTTATTGTAAAGCTACTCTCGATAGGGTTTGAAAGGTGATGGTGATCCTGAGGACTGAAGTAAAGGAGATTTCATTCCTATCTTTAAGAAGGAGGATCTACATACCTGTCAGCCTCACATCAATGCCTAGGAAGGTGACTGAGCAAAACCTTCTTGGAAACCAGTACCAAACATATGGAGGAGAAGAATGTGATTGGTGAGTTAATAAACATAGGTTTAAGGAAGTGGAAATCATCTGATCGATTTGAGAGCCTTCTACAGGAAAATGTCTGTCTGAGTGAACAAGGGGAAACAATGGATTTATTTACTTATTGATTCCAGATCAGCAATGGCAGCTCTTTAAGGACACCTTACTTAGCACAAGGGCTCTCCATCTCCCAGCAGTAGAAATCAAGCAGAAGAGGCAGGAAGCCATCAACCTCCTAATATCTTTATAATGATAACACACTGATTTAGTTGCTCAGCAGAACAGTGCTTATACTAAGGTAAATACTTTGCCGTTACTTATACTACCCTGTCAGCAAGGAGGGTATGGGGTGCAAAAGGAGCTGAGAGGGGACAAAAACAGGACAGCTGACCTAAATTTTCCAAAAGGATACTTCATACCATATGATGTCACGTTGAATAAAACTGATGGAAGCTGAATGGGGTGAGGGAGGCAGGCAGGTGCTGCTTGGGGACTGGTTGTGCATCAGTCGGTGGGTGGTGAGAAACTGCACTGAGCATCACTTGTTCTGTATATTCTTTTATCATTATCATTATTATTATTTTCCCTTCCCTTTCTATCCTTTTAATCTATCTTTATCTCAACCCATATGTTTTACCTTTTATCCTCTTGATTCCCTTTCCAGTTCCACCGCGGGGGGTAATGAATGAATGGCTTTGTGGTGCTCAGCTGCCTGCTAGGATAAACCACAACAAATGATCAGATACAATCTCACAAAGTTGAGCAGAGGAAAACACATTATTCTGCATTTGGGAAGGAACAACCCGAAGTACCAATACACACTGGATGATGATCAGCTTGAAAGTATCTGGACAGAGAAACAGTGGGATGGAGAGTGAGTTAAGCATGAGCTATTAGCGAACCCTTGTGTCGAAGAAGGCCAACAGCATCCTGAGCTGCTCTACAAGGAATTTTTTCCCCTCTGCTCCTTGTAGATGAGAGAATATCTGGAGTTCTGTGTCAGACCTGTGGTCCCGGGTACAAAGGGCATACTGGAGCAAGTCCAGCAAAAGTGTACAAGGGTGATCAAGTGGCAGCACTGTGAGAACAGTCTAAGAGAACTGACACTTTTCAGCCTGGAGAAGAGAATGCTCGGGGGAATCTTAACTGCTGTGTCTAAATGCCTAAATGGGAGTGAAAAAGCTGCTTTATTTTGAGGAGGACTGAACATTGGAGCAAGTTGTGCAGAGGGGTTACAGATTTTCAGTCCTTGGAAATATTCAAAATGATAATGGACATGGCACTGAGCAACCCAACATTCATGACTCTGCTTTGGGAAGGAGGGGTTGATCTAGGTATCTGTTGCTTTCAATATCATTCCATGATATCTATTTAAGATAAACAGAGATCTGAAATTAACTCGCACCAAAAGGTATTTAAAGTATTCTCTGAATTTTCAAAGTTCAGATTGCATTCAGCTAGTATAAAAAATATCAGGAAGAGACTAAATATATATATATATATATATTTAAAGGAAGGGGACTAACAAACATTTCATTGTAGAAGTTCTTGTTTCTTCAGTAAAAAGTGATACTCTTAAATAAAATATGCATCAAATACAGCACGAGGAAATACTGAGTGGTTAGTTTTCTATTTAAAAAAGTGAATGCTTTCTTTCTTAGAGAATGCTTTCTACTCAAGAGATCAAACAAAAAATAAACCCAGAATATCTGTAGGGAAGTATTTCTATTTTAGACAAGGGATTAATGTTGATTCCTCATTAATCATCAGAAACTGGCTCACAAATCAGGACACTGACAATGAAGATCATATGATTGCTTTGAATTGGAGGATAGGATTTGCAGCCCATAATTGTTCAAAAAAATTTATGAAACTTATCACTTTTCTTGTACAGTAAAACAACCAGTGAAATAGTGAAATATCATGAAACTTAAAAGCCTGACATAGTCTACCTAGTCTTGAAGAAGCTTACGCAGACTTCAGCAAATCCTTTGACACTGGTTCCCACAGTATTCTCCTGCAGAAGCTGGCAGCCCATAGATTAAATAGGTGCACTCTTTTCTGGGTAAAAAACTGGCAGAATGGCTGGGCCCAGAGAGTGGCAATGAATGGAGTGACAGCCAGCTGGTCATGAGTGGTAATTCCCACAGGTCAGCACTGGAGCCTGTCCTGTTCAATATCTTTATTGATCTGGATGATGGCAATAAATGCACCATCAGTAACTTTGCAGATGGCAACAGGTTGGCAGGATGTGTTGATGTGTCTGGAGGTAGGAAGGCCCTACAGAGGGATCTGAACAGGCTGGATAACTGGGCTGATGCCAATGGGAAGAAGTTTGGGTCCTGCACTTGGGCAACAACAACCCCAGGCAATGCTGCAGGCTTGGGGCAGAGTGGCTGGAAGACTGTATAGAAGAAATGGGCCTGAGGTTATTAGTGTACACTCATCTGAACATGAGCCAGCAGTGTGCTCGGGTACCCAAGAAGGCCAATGGCATCCTGGCTTTTATCAGAAACAGTGCTGCAAACAGGTGCAAGGAAAGCTGAAATCCCAGGCTGCATCAAAAAAAAGCATGTCCAGACAGGTCAAGGGAGGTGGAGATCAGGAATGGATAGCAGTCCTCCATCTTTATAGTTTTGATAGCAAAGGTCCCTATACAAATTTTCTAAGCATTATGCACCCTCCTCTCATATTCATGGTCTCATTTTTCCCTTCTCTTATTCCTAGCACTCTGGTTATTTTTTTAAGTGTTTTGGGAACACTTGAAAAATATATGGGCATAATTTAACTTCAGTCCTACCGATGTTGCTTAAAGCTTGTGCATCTGCAGTTTTTGATTGTACCCTCTGATGAGATTGCTTGTTATGAAGCAGCTCAAAATTAGGATGAGTAAGCATCTTCATAATGGGTTTCTTTGAGAACTTCCACAGACATTCAAGGATCTTTAGGTTCTTGCATCCTCTCCATCTAATCTAGTGGAAATGTAGAGGCAGAGCTCCAGCTACAGAATTTATTCCATTAGAACTCTTCTTGTTTTTCATGTTGTTCTCCACCCTAAATTTATTGTGTGTCCCTTCTCTCATAACTATGCATACATAACTCAAAGAGGGCATAGAAATGCAGCAGCTCTTGTCACAGAATGTGGTCCTTAAGGTCACATTGTCATTCTTTTCATCCTAGGATCACCTGTTTTCTTTACATTTGTTTCACAAAATGATAACCAATATATTTCCTTTTCTGAAAAAAATGTCTTACCTAAAAATATTAAAGGATTCATTTCTGAGTTGTGAACATAGCAAGTGTCTGTTAACTGCAGCAAATTGCCTTCAGAAAAAGAAATAGTGAAATGCTGTTTTCTTTTTCATCTTTAATTTTGGATTGAGAATAAGGGATTTCACCTGCTGAAACACTTCACTTCTTCCCCATGTAGCTCAGAAACCCGATAGAATCTTATCTGTCTTGAGATATTATATGACATCTTCTGGAGACTAAATTCAAGAAGATGAATTGACTTACAGTTTTGTCTTCGTCAGAAGTAGTAAAGATTCACATCTCCAGGCAGCACTGCCTACTTGCCGTATCTGTCACTTCTAGCCATACAATGCATTATGTTTTATTTCTTGCTTTTTTTTTTTTCTCATACACAAACAGAAAACCACGTTTTTCAGTCTTGATTACTAACGTAAGACGAAGGAAAATAACAAAGAAACAACATAAACACATCCTTAGAGAAAACACGTGTTACTCACTGTGTAAAAAATATTGATTTTAAACCAAAAATTCATAATGATCAGGGCCTTTTCATTTGCTTTATATGTATATCTACATTCACTAAAATACATACCTTGAGAAAGACACATGCTGAAATGAATGACATCTCTGTGTCTCTTTAATACTGCACTTTTAAATAGTAATTTTTAATTCCAGTGGGGGTTTTTGTTGTTGTTGTTTGTTCAAAACCCATCTGTGCATTTGAAGAGATTGCTTCCAGTGTCAATTCTTAGCAGCAGTTCAGAATGAAGGCATCACAGAGTTGTAGAATTGAAGAATCATAAAAAGTTTGGTTTTGGCAACCATTGCAGATTCTTAGAGACACAGAGACATAAGGTCTTCTGGGACACATCAAGATCCACTTGTCTACATGGAGAATGTGTTTATTTGCTCATTAGCTAACAGTACTGGTAGAGAGGGCTTTAAACTGGGCTTGACGAGGGAAGAGAATACCACCAGGAAAGCTGTAGGTAAGTGAGCTGGTTGAAAGAGCATCAGAGATTTATGAACTTACCTGAAATGCCTTTACATCAACACAGGCAACATGTGAAATAAATAGGAAGAAATGGAAACAGGTTTAATTCCCTGACTTATAGTATTGTTGGTATTACTGAGACTTGGAATGAATCCCTTGATTAATGCTGGCATAGAGGAGTATAGGCTGTTTAGGAGAAAGGGACGGGGCAGAGAAGATGGAGGAACTGCAATGAATGTAAGGGAGAGGATTGACTGTAAAACTTTTCAGTTAGGAACGATGCAGTTGAACCCTCTGTGTAAGGATTAGGAGACTGGACAATAAATGGTTCAGTATGGCATCCCCCCAGTAGAAATGTCTGTTACCTGGCTCAGGAAGTTATCCTTGATGCACTCCAGAAGCCTGGATTGCTTACAGCTCACCGAGCTACTTTTCCAGCAGATGTCAGCCTTCTCCTGCTGTAGCCAGTTCTCCTTACTCATTTGTCAGAGGGAGTACACTCTCCTTTCTCTTCTGCTCAATGAAGCTGTAGAATGCCTTCTTGTTATTTTTCACATCCCTCATCAAGTTAAGATCCATCTATTCCTGGCTTTCCTGATCCAATCTCTGCATGTCCAGACAGTATCCCTGTATTCATTTGAGGCTACACATACCTGCTTTCACTGCTTGTACATTTCCTTATCCTTCAGTTTAACCAGCAGGTACTTTTTTATTCCTTCCAGTTTTCTTCCTCCTCAGCTTGAGTTCTTACGTGGGGGAATACTTTATGCTCTCAGGTCCAATAATCCTTCACCCCTGGTTGGTTTTTAGAATATCTGGACCAGACTCCTGGATTGCTTGCAATTTGCTTTGTTTTCCAGTTAACATCCAGGTAGTTGAAATCCCCCATCATGATGAGAACCTGAAAACATGATGCTTCTTGTAATTGAAGCAAGAAGGTCTACAAGCTCCCCTGAATCAGGCAGTCTGTAGTAGACCCCAACCACCAGATGTCATGGATGCTTTTCCAGAGGTAGCTCTTCAAAAAGGATGCACTTATAAACATAGAAAGCCACCCCCATATTCCTCCTGTCCTGCCTATGCCTTCTAAAAAGCTTGTCATCCTCAACCTTAGTGTTCCAGTTGTGTGATTCATCCCACCATGTTTCCATGTTAGCATTTAGGTCAAAACTTTCTAACTGAACCATAGCTTCCATCTCTTCCTGCTCATTTCCCCTGCTGTTTGCATTGGTGCAGAGGCACTTCAGCTGGGCTGGCAGCTATGTTAACTTTTTGGAGGAGTGTTACATTCTCTTATGCTGCTTAGTGGATATTTTTTTTTTCTAGTAAATTTGCTAAATATATGTTCTTTTATATAATGCTACAAAATCTACCCCCAGTGATAACTGCATACTAATGAAACTAAATGATATTGCTAGGATAGAAAAATGTATGACTACATCTCATAAGGAATGCTGGAGAGATATCAGGGAGTATGTCTTACTTGTAAGTAAGAAAGAGTGAGGAACTACAGGTAGTTTCCACAGAAGAAAATGCAGATGTTAAGAACACTGTTTAAAGATTAGAAAGCTGAAAAGCTTATTTAAAAGTTTTAAATCCCATTAAAATTGTATCACAAACCAATAACATCAGAAATCTTAAAGATAAGATCATCACCCTGTTCTTAACAAAAACTACTTCTGTAAAAACCAGATTGCAGGAGTGTCATGACCTTAATGTGATGCATTCCAATTGAAGTACATCTGAGAAAATTTACATGAATCAAGAAATTCTTTTGAATGACATTACCTAGTCAAGCAGAGGGTTTTTTAATAAAATTTGTTGAACCTGGTGAACTTCTACTAATTTTACACCACGATGGAAGCTATTGCACCTGACTGGCACCAACTCTGAGAAAGAAAGATCTTTTTTTCCATCTGATGTTCATTTATACATGTCTATGTGTGAGTATGAATACAAATGAATATATGTAGAAGACTACATAAATGTTGTATGCATTTGTTTTTTAAAAGGCAGCTATTATTTCCAAAATAATATGTAATATTAGCAGTTGACAGTACAATTAATCCGTGCATTCCAGTTGGATATCAGATGACAGAAATTCCCTTGATGGAACAATGCATTTGGAAGAAGATATTTGAGTGAGGAGACAGACAAATGTATTGTATTTAACTTGAGCTTGTAATGGTTCTGGTGTAATTTAAAACAGTGAGCAGTTCAGAACTGTCAGGATGCCTAAGCTAATATTACTCTCATTCTTTTTTACTTATCAGCCTGCTTCTGGATCCTCTAATTTTCTCTACCCCAAGAGACAAATAGAATAAACTTGTACAGTACCATAAGCTTTTAATAATACTTCAAAAGTAAGTTTGCAGATGACACCAAATTGGCTGGGAACATTAATCTGCCTGGGGGTAGCGAGGGATCTGGACAGGCTGGAGAGCTGGGCTGAAGCCAATGGGATGAGGTTCAACAAGATCAAATGCCCCGTCCTGCACTTCGGCTACAACAACCCTGGGTGACGCTATAGGCTTGGGGTGGAGTGGTTGGAAGACTGTGTAGAGGAAATGGACCTGGGGGTATTGATTGATGCTCGGCTGAACATGAGCCAGCAGTGTGCCCAGGTGTCCAAGAAGGCCAACGGCATCCTGGCTTGCATCAGAAACAGTGTTGCCAGCAGGAGCAGAGAGGTGATTGTCCTCCTGTAGTCAGCATTGGTGAGGCCCCATCTGGAGTACTGTGTCCAGTTTTGGGCCCCTCACTGCAAGAAAGACATTGAAGCCCTGGAATGTGTTCAGAGGAAGACAACAAAGCTGGTGAGGGGTCTGGAGCACAGGCCTTATGAGGAGCGGCTGAAGGAGCTGGGAATGTTCAGCCTGAAGAAGAGGAGGCTCAGGGGAGACCTTATTGCTCTCTATAGCTTCCTGAAGGGAGGTTGTAGTGAGCTGGGGTCGGCCTGTTCTCTCGTGTCATTAGTGATAGGACCAGAGGGAATGGTTTCAAGCTGTGGCAGGGGAGATTCAAACTGGACATTAGGAAGTATTACTGCTCAGAAAGGGTGGTCAGGCACTGGAACGGACTGCCCAGGGAGGTGGTGGAGTCACCAGCCCTGGGGGTGTTCAAGGAGCGATTGGATGTTGTGTTGAGTGACATGGTTTACTAGGAGCTATTGGAAATAGGTGAATGGTTGGACTAGATGATCTTTTAGGTCTTTTCCAACCTTGGTGATTCAATGACTGTATGATTCTATGAAAAATATCAAGCCACATTTCTGAATCTGCAAAAGACATTCCAAATTTGCCTTCAGATTGTTTCTTTGAAAATTTCTTGACTTGCTTTCCAGCTCATGAAGGCTGCTGAGAAGATCTGTAATGCTGATAAAGGTACACCAGGTAGTTATGTGAACTGGGGAATTGGTAGAAGAAAGAGGGCACTACAAAGCATTTGAGTGCCCTTTTTCACTGTGTGCTACCTGCCTAGAAGGGATGAGAATTAAGCTCTATTTCAGTCTGAACTCAGAGAACCAAGAGGTGAAAGTTGGGTTTTATTTTTTATAATTATATGTACAATAAAATCTTCTGTTAAAGATGTAATGTATATTGTGGTTGAGAACATATCCACCTCTTCAATAAAGATATTTCAAAAATGAGAGACTTTCTCTCCTTCATTGTGTGGGAAAATAAAAGATTGATGGTAACATAGAAGTTGTATTATGCAAACTTTGTTTGTTGGTAGAGTGCACAACTTTTTCACACTTTTCTGGTACATCTTTGTAAGCAAAACATGCCCAGCGTATAATGAGGAGAGCATGAGGTAGAAGCATTCCTATCTTGTGCAAGTTCCCTTCTATTTTTATTTTTATTTTTCTATTTTCCTAAAGCACTGCACTGACATATCAATTTTCTCTTTCCAAGTATCAGATTCTAATCTAAGAAGCTGCTTATTTCAAGTTCAGTTTTCTTATTCCAAATTGTTGAAGGTTTCCTGCCTGCAAAGGAAATAAGGTCTTCAAGATTTTGCATGCCTTTGTTACTATAATGATTTTTTTGTGCCACTGTAAGTCTGCCTTTCTACACTTCTTTCGCTTAATAGTTCTACTTATGTTGATGTAGGTATTACCAGAAATGTGAGGTAATCAAGGCAAAAGTAAAATTCAACTATGTCATGTAATTAAATTATAGTTCTAACTTATAAGAAATTTATGGAACAGTATGCATAGGCTGCATTATTTGAAATAAATTATAGTAACCGTGCTATGTAATTGGCTCTAAACTTTCACTTCTTCAACATACCATTTTAGCTTTAGGATGTATATCTTCAGTCTGTTCCATAAGATTCGATTCTCAGTGTGCCATGCTCATCAAAAGGCTAACTCCAATGGAAGAGGTCTGTTTGAAGTTGCAGAAAATGACAACTCTGAATTGATGAAAAGTTTCTGGCATGAAGAAATCACAAATAGATTTACATATGAAAGCAACTGAGGACACATCTGTTCTGGTTTTTTGGGTTTTTTTGTTTGTGTTTCTTTTTTCTTCCCCAACATGTTACATCTAAATTAATCCTTGAATTAGCATAAATCTTTAAGGGCTTCAATGTCTTGAGAAGCTATTAAAAGTATTAATACTTATATCCATCTTTGTTCATCTTTTGCTCTTTGTCAGATATTCTACTGAAACACATGTATTCATAGAGGGTATTTTGATTTGTTTTGCTTTGTTTCTTTAGATTTCCTCTTTCTTGATGAAAAGCTATGTGCAACACTTCCCAGAAGAGCCAAGGTGCTTTTACTGAGTCACTCCGAAATGACAATCATTTGTAACATGTAGTTGTGTTGGATTTGTGTGGCAAGCTTTTGGTCAGAGAGACTGAAGGAGGAGCCTCTGTGAGAAGAGTCCAGAAGCTGTCCTGTATTACCTAAGAGACAGACTCATCTAGCTCCAAAGGAAACTACCAACAGACCAAAGCTGTACCAATGAGAAATGCAAGAAGCTTTGTTAGTTGTGCCCCTGGGTTAACATATTTAAGCAACTACGAGTGTAAGAAAATAGAAACAACCAGAAGACAACACTGTTAGTGAAGAAGGTGAGGAAGGAGATTCTCAGGTGTCAGAGCAGAAGTTCCCCTACAGCACAATGACAGAGCCTATGGTGTACCATTTCAGAGCACACAGTACAGCCCATGGTGGGGAAGGTGAATCGTAGAATTATAGAATCATAGAATCACAAGGTTGGAAAGGGCCTACAGGATCATCTAGCCCAACCGTCCTCCCATAAACCAGGAAAAGCTTTAGAAGAAAAAAGAGAATGTGAAATGCATCTTTGCTAACATAACCCAGTTTGAAAAGTATTCATAATGCTGAAGTCAGACTAGTGCTGCTATGCCTAAAACAACCAAAAGTCTGTTATATATATTAAGAAAAACTTTGTGGCAGGTGTAGTGGATGCCAAATACAGAAACAGATCAAGAAAACAATTCAGTGAGTTTGTGGAAAATGAATCAAAAGATGCTTATGAAAATTATAGGCTGGATAGAAATTTCATGTAGACATTTGTAGAATATAACAGGGAAAGTTTTCTCTATTTTTCTACATGTTGTTTTACCCTGGATGTCAGCCACTGGCTATTATCTGAGGACAAGAAGTTATCAAGGGTATGGTCTGAGTCTGTTTGAACGTAGCTGTTGTGGGTTATTAGTGCTATACTTTCGTTTTACTGTATTAATGTACCATAGCAGTATTCAGATGTCCTAGATGTTATACTAGGATCTGGTGTGTAAGAACAAACAGATTTTATTCTCTGGCTTCTAATTTAATTTAATTTGATTTATTTTTTGTTGACAAGTAGTTGCAGGCAGTTTTGTCTGCTCTTGAAGCTCTGACCCAGGAGTCACAGACATCTCGTGATTTAACAGTCAGAAATTTCAGACTTTTGAGATCTAGAGATGTTTTTACTTACTATGGTATTTTTAAGTGTTTGCTTCAGATAATTTTGTAACATTCAGAAAATTCAAACAAGTGAGTCAGAAGGTAATGATCAAATGCATCACATGTTGCATACACTCACATACAGTGAGTTGTCCCTGGTCAGAATCTAAAAACAGTTGTTCATACTGGGGAGGAGAACACAAAGAGAAAAACTTGTAAGAAAACTTGTGAGTCGAGATAAAGACAGTAAAATAAAGGAGGGAAAGAGGAAAAGAAAAAACAAAATAAGTAGAACCATAAATAACAATGATGCAAGTGAAAGAGAGGCAACTACTCACCACCTCCCATAAGCAGATTAATGCACAGACAGTCTTGAAGCAATGACTACCTAGATCAACCCCCCTTCACAGAATCACAGAATTACAGAATCATAGGGGTTGAAAGGAACCTCCAGGGATCATTGAGTCCAACCCCTCTGCCAAAGCAGGTTCCCTACATCAGGTCACACAGTTCGGCATCAAGGCAGGTCTTGAATATCTCCAGAGAAGGAGACTCCACAACCACCCTGAGCAGCCTGTTCCAGTGCTCCATCACCCTCACTGTAAAGAAGTTCTTGCGGAACATCCTATGCTCCAGTTTCTGGCCATTTCTCCTTGTTCTGTCTCCACACACTGCTGAAAAGAGTCTGGCCTCACCACTTTGCTCCCCACCCCCCTCCACTTCAGATATTTATGGACCTGGATCAAATCCCCTCTCAGTCTTCTTTTCTCAAGGCTCAACAGACCCAGTTCACTTAGCGTTTCTTCATAGGGGAGATGTTCCAGGCCCTTCACCATCTTTGTGGCCCTCTGCTGGACTCTTTCCAAGATGTCCCTGTCTTTTTCTGGGGAGCTGGGGAGCTGGTACTGGGGAGCCCAGAACTGGACACAGTATTCCAGATGAGGCCTCACCAGGGCAGAGTAGAGGGGGAGGATCACCTCCCTCGACCTGCTGGCCACGCTCTTTTTAATGCACCCCAGTATGCCATTGGCCTTTTTGGCCATAAGGGGACACTGCTGGCTCATGGCCAACCTGTCATCCACCAAGACACCCAGGTCCCTCTCAGCAGAGCTCCTCTCCAGCAGGTCATCCCGCAACCTGTACTGGTGCATGCAATTATTCCTCCCTAGGTGCAAGATTCTACACTTGCTTTTGTTAAAATTCATCTTTTTTTTTACTTCCCAGCTCTCCAGCCTGTCCAGGTCTCACTGAATGGCCGCACAGCCTTCAGGAGTGTCAGCCAATCCTCCCAGCTTCGTATCATCAGCAAACTTGCCGAGGGTAGCCACTATCCACTCGTCAAGATCATTGATGAAGTTGTTGAACAAGACCGGACCCCTGAGGAACACCATTAGTTACAGGTTTCCAACCAGACACTGCACCATCAATGACGACCCTCTGTGCTCTGCTAGTCAGCCAGTTCTCAGCCCACTTCACTATCCACTCATCCCACGCTTCCTCAGCTTTGTTATAAGGATGTCGTGGGAGACAATATCAAATGCCTTGCTGAAATCAAGGTAGACTACATCCACTGCTCTCCCTCCAGTCCTTCAGCTTTTATTGCTATCATGATGTTACATTGCATTAAATATCCTTTATATCTAAAATAAAATTCTGATAAAATAAATTTCCTAGTCTTGTTATCTTTCAATTGTTTGAAATTATTGTAATGACTCAATGAAAACCATAACAACACGTGCTACTCAGCCAGTACTAGCTGGTTGTTTATTCATTAATCTTCAGAAATATCACCTGTTGCCTCAAGAGTTGAATATAAAATGAGCAAGCAATTTATATAATCAGCTCCACAGGTTCCTGCAGTTGCTAGCAAAATGTCATGGAACAAGTTTGAAAGACTAAAGAATAAAGGAGAGGAAAACAGCTTCAAACTCAGGGTAGGTCATGAATGGGTCAGACAGTTCCTATTAATTTTATGCAAGTTGAATGTAAGACAGTGCTTATTAATTTTTGTCCAAATTTATGTCATAATTTTATTTAGATTTGTCCTCCATGAAACATTATTATTCTGGACTGATAGTCACCACCACCCAAAAATAAATGCTCTGACAGAGTTTTTTTAAAACGCATTAAAAAAAAAAAAAATGCATTCAAATGCAAACTAATACTTAACTACAATGAGTCTGATTGCCATGTTTGTGAAATTCAATTTGGCTAGAGTCACATACTGTCAGACAGCTTGTCTAATATTCATCATACAAAATGGATAGCAATATTTTAATGGCTCAGTTCTACTTTGGTGCTTACATTTAAGATAAATTTCAGTAAATGACAGTTCTCTCTCTGAATACTTAAATAACCAACATTTGAGACTGCAAAGAAATCTGATTACATTTACTGTTGTCAACATGTGACAACTTATTTGATTTTTTTTTTCCAGTTCTATGTGCTTGTTTTGAAAGTCTGTCTATATTACAGAGTGTGAAACTCTTCAATGTCTTCTAGATGCTTTTTTGTCTTCTTACCTACAATATAATGCTGTTATGATGGGTCCTTGTTGCTGGTTCTCCTAATACTCATCTTACATGAAGACAGGATTTTTTAGTGAAGTTCTCTGCTGATGTGGTATTTTGATGACCTTGCTTTGACCAAGAGCTGAATGCAATGCAAATAGTGATGAGCACATCACCAGGAAGACAATGTAAACAGAAGCGATCTATGATCCTTGTTTTGGTCCTTGGAATGTTACCTGATGGAAGGGCGTTACCTGAACCTGTTGGAAATATGTGCCAGGATGTTAGGATGGACTACTTACCTGCCACCTGTGAAGGCCTCCAGTGACAGAAATTGTAGAGTGCTGGAATGCAGCTTTCAGACCCACTGTGGAAGCCAACTCACACAGAAAATCTGAAGCTAGTCACGTTCTCCTGATGCAGCTATGCCATGGAGTAGGGAGAAGGAACCCAGCTCATTCCAGAGCTGGGGGTACCTACACCCTCAGTCTGACTCCAGTAGCTAGCACCCGGATCACTCACACTGATCACATAGTAGCTTGCACTTTGAACTCCAAGTCTGTAGGACCATCTCAGATCCAGAGGAATGGGCCCTCCATCTACTGGCATTAGGACCCTCACTCACTGAAATAACTGGCACTGAGTTTCACTCACCCAAATCCAGGCATCAGCAGTAGCTGCTGAATATACTTGCAGTTCATGTACACATGGGAAAGAGAATGTGGATATGCAAAAAGATAGTTAAGAAAATATTTAATGAAGAAATGAATATAAAAGGATAGGTGAAGGACTTCGTCAGACTGTGTACTGACCTGCCTCATTTCAGACTCAACTGGCCCTTTTGTACCTTTTTCTACCAAACCTTCCTCTTTCTTCCTCCTGCTACTTTTCCTCTGCACATCCCCATTGTCTTGTAGAGCCCTGCAGTTATTGCAGTTATTGAATCCCAGTCTGGGAGCCCATGATTCACAATCTTACCAACTGCAAGGTTCATCCTTTCTGGAAGCAATCCCTGTAGCTTGTTAGCCAACCAATTACTGTGACTGGGAGGTTTGTTTCTTGTGATCAGCTCCCACCTTACAAGTCTTTAACTAGATAACACTGCTGGAATAAACATTCCTACAGTCTCATGTGCTCTCATAAATTAGTGTGACTGACCAACTGTCACTCAGTTCACTCATTCCCTCTACCCCCACAGAAAGATGAGGGAGAAAACTGAAAAGTATATGGAAGAACTTGTGGGTTGAGATAAGGACAGTTTAATTAAAAAGAAAAAGAAAAAAAGAAAAAAAAAAAAAAAAAAAGAGAGAAAATGAAAGGAAAATGACAGCAAAAAAAACAAAAAACATTACTGTGGAGGAGAGATGCTGAAATTCTTACAGAGGCTGGAGAATGGCAATGAAAGAAGTAAGAAATTAATAAATTAGTTATTTACACATAATTCCTTGGAGATTAGCAGCTAGTAGCTACTGGCAAGGCTGAGCATTTTTTTCACGTGGCACAACCATTCCCAGAACATGCATGCATACCTAGCCTTCACTACAGAACAATACAGTCAGCCCGTGGTCCCTTCAATAGCTCACTCTTCTCATAGTCAGCCCAGCCTCACAGAGACATACACAAACACACACATTTGGTCCCAGGTAATTTCAGGAACTTCATGCTGGTCTCACATATTTGTACACGTGTCCCTACTTGGCACACCCACTAGCTCCATAGATAGAACTATAGAGTGGTTTGGCTTGGAAAGGATCATATATTTTTAAGTTCCCTGCCATGGGGACTTGGACACAGTCCTCTAAGCCAGGCTGCTCAAAGCCTGGTCCAGTTTGGCTTTGAACAATCCAGAGAGGATGCATCCTGCTCCAGTGCTACATGAGCCTAATGATAAAGGTTCTCTTCCTAATATCTAATCTAAATCTACCCCCTTTTAGTTTAATACCACCATCCTTCCCATTTTTCCCGTAGGCTCCCCTGAGGTCCTAGAAAGCACTACAAGGTGTTCTCTTCTTTGGGAAAAATAACCCCAGCTCTCTCAACCTGTGGTCTAGCCCTCTATCATCCTCTTGACCCTGATTAAATTAATGAATATTTGTGTTTTAAACAAGAATTTCCATTTCTGACACATTACACAGTGAAGGTGATAGAACAAGTTGCAGGCTGGGTTCACACTGATGTCCAGGTAATTCTACCACACTGATCTCTCACTCCCACAAAACAACAGGGGAAGAAAGAAAGATAGAAAGGAAAAAGACTCACAGGTTGATATAAGAACAGTTTCATTAAAGGAAAATATAAAAACAAGTAAAGGCAGCTCAAAAGCAAAGGGAGAAAACAGTTATTCTCTACCTGTGCTAGTACAGCTATAGACAAAACACTGGTTCATGTCAGCGCTACAGATACAGAGCACAGCCCTATATTGGCTGCTGTGGGGAAAGTTAGTGCCATCCGAACGAGACCCAGTATAGCAACTCCTCCCTGTCCCAAGAGCTCTCAGCTTTGAACGTTAAAGCCCTGTTTTTAGTGAGATATGGAAATGAAGAAACATTACATTCCATTCTTTTGGGTTACAAATTATAATGATATAATTTCAGAAGTAATTGAGTTTTCCATCACACTAATTAAAACCAGGAAGATAGATTAAATGAAAGGAATCAGATTCTTTAGGGAGCTGAAAGTTTATTATGTTTAACATTTATAATCCAGTTCATGTAAGTAGAAACAATTACAGTTTTTGAGCAATGTGTCTTTGCTCTTGTCCCCTCTCTCTGCAGGACTTCATAACTTGGGAAAATTGGAACTGGTTCCAAACAGAACACATCTAGCACTAGATTCTTTACAGTTTATTTGCTAATCTCACGACAGTATTAATTGTAACTTTGTAAAATTAATTGTTGTGGTTTAACCGCACAGGTAGATGAACACCACACATTTGTTCACTCACTTCCTTCCTCTCCCAGTGGGATTTGGGAGACAACTGGGGAAAAAAACAAAGTATAGCTTGTAGGTTGAAATAAAAGCTAAGACAAAAACAAACAAGCAAACAATAAAATAAAATAAAATAAAATAAAATAAAATAAAATAAAATAAAATAAAATAAAATAAAATAAAATAAAATAAATCTTTATATATATATTTGTATGTATATATATATATGTATGCATGTACAAAACAAGTGATACACAAACAGTTGCATATGACCTGCCAGCTGATGTTCACCTAGTTCCCAGGCAGCCACAACCTGTCTTGATTCATTCCCCACTGTTTTTCAAGGTGTTTTTTTTTCCTACATTTTGTCATATGGCATGTTATGTTTCTTTGGCCTGTTTAGGTCAGCTGTCCTGGTTCCACACATTCCCATCTCATTATGCCCACCCAGGCCCAGTCACTGGCAGGATATGAAATGTCTTTCATTGGCTTTGTGCAACACTACTCAGCAACAACTAAAACATCACTGCATTATCAACAGTTTTTCTCCTGAAGTAGAAATGTGGCACAATTCCAGACTCTATGAAGAAAATCAAATCTGTCCCAGCCAAAAGAAGAACAATATCCCCTGCTTATCCCATGCCATTTACGTCATGCTCAGGTCCCACACTTTTCCATATATCTCAGCTAATTTCCATCACCTTTCCTGCCTTTTGATATATACATATTGATATTATTCCTGTAGTCTATGAACTCTTTCTCTAAAATGACCATGCAGTTCATTTAGTTCACAACTTTGGTCTTCATCTTCCGTAACATTCATTCAGGACAAGAAGGATGATGCACAGTGTTGCATTACTGCATGCTGAAGCCAGTTCTGGTACCTTCAGAATTCATTTCTCTGTGTATTTCTTGCAGCAATACCATTGATAAAGGATATAGAACCAAGCTTACACACCAGGTGCACCCATGCCCTTGAGCAAAAGAAATCCCATAGATGGGCTTGCCTTCCCCCAAGGCAGGAATAACTCAGACCACTCTACCCTTCATCTTTTTTGTGTGCATCACAGGGACTTTAACTCCTTCTGCAGTATGTAAGAAGTCTGACTGAGCAGATTCAGATTGACTGCAGATCCCCAAGTGTTATATAACCAGGTGCCTTTTCTAAAAGCATATCACTGAATGTCCCAGTGCACACTGATCTTAGTGTAGTCTTTAACAGTCCACTGGATCATTTGCTTTTCCCAGAGGCTGGTGTGTGATGTGTAAAATGGAGTGTGATACAACAACCCAGTGCCATGCTGTTTGGCCCAGGTGTCTATGAGGTCATTTTGAAAATTTATTCTTTCTGAGGTGTCATATCATTACAGGACTTGCTTTTCAAGGTGTATTGGGCAGTGGCATGTGATGTAAGATATGTTTCTGGCCATCAGTGGCCTGACTCTTGGGTAACTGGGCATTTAAGTGATGTACTTTTACAAACATATTCTCTGCTCAGGCAGCAATATCTTTACACTGTGCAGTGGACTAAATGGGTTTACCACTGTGCTCCTAATTGTTTTTCTTTCATTGCTGTAACCAGCCCCACAGGGCATTTGCCACCATCCAGAAGTCAGTATAGAAGTAGAGCACTAGCCATTTTTCTGACTCAGCACTACCTAAAGAAAGCTAGTTAGCCCCCAGTTCTGCAAATCGTCTTGATTCACTTTGTGCTTCAGCAGTTTCTGCAACTTGTCATGTTGGTCTCCATTCAGCAGCCTTCCACCTCCAAAGATTTCCCACAATTTGACAGGACCTATCAGTGAACAAAATATATTTCTTCTCATTCTTTGGTAATTCATTATACAGTAGGGCTTCTTCAGCATGACTTCCTCTTCTGGTGATAGTCCAAATTTTTTGCCTTTGACCTATCTGATGATCACTTCCAAGATTCCTGGATGACTATTCAAGCCCACTGTGCAATCAATGCAATCCATTTACTCCACATAGCATCAGTAGTACTGGATTCCACGTGCAGCTTTATGGCACAGCCAGTTCTCAAAACCTTCTGCTGTGCTGCCCCACATACTGATTCATCAGTGTATTGCTGGCACTCAGGAGCTTCCTCCTGTTCTAATATGGATCAACCCATGACAAATGACAGGGCTGTTTCCACTCCTGGGGCAGCTGATCCCAGCTGTACTAGACACTCCTTCAAGTGAAAGCAAACTGTGACCTGCACTCTGCTGCCAGAGGGATTGAGAAAAATGTATTTTCAGTCTCATTTGTGGCATACCATCTGGCTACTTTTGACTTCAGTTCATACTGAAATTCTTGCATGTCCCGCTCATCAGCACTCAGCAGTGGTGGGACTTCATTCAGGCCACAACAGTCCACCATTAGCCTCCACACTGTATTGGACTTTCTCATGGGTGATATGGGACCCTCTAACAAGAGGGTGAGGGAGTGTTGCCAATTTCTCTCCAGTTGATGAATCAGTTTATGAATGGGAATCAAGAAGTCTTGCTTGGTGCAATATTGCTGTAAGTGCACAGTTGTGGTAATGATTGTCACCTGCTGTTCTTCTTCTTCTAGCAAACTTCACAACTGAAATGTCCTCTGAAGGGACTAGGCAGTTGCCATCCATATAAAATGTATATATTCTTTAAAGCATAATAATTCCCAAAGATGTGAAATATAAAAGAAGTTTTTAAACTGAAACCTGATGTGAATGAGTAATTCACAGAGATTAATTTAATGAATCTTCCATTCCTAACTTTTCCCCTATAGTCAGAAAGAGGAAAATCAAAGGATGAGATCTCTCTAAACAGAGTTTTAAAGGTTATGTTCAGCTTTCTGAATCACCTTGATGAGGTCAGCCTCAGCCTGCAGCCAACAGAAGAGTCCTAAAACGACTGGTATAAACAGATTGAAGTTATTAGCCATTTTAAGCACTAATCTCTCCCATATTCATCATTCCTACTCACCATTCTTGATCATTTTCAAAAATCAGTGTAATCTTCCTGGCAACTTCAAGAGAATTTTTATTGTCCCTTTTGCATATATACACGTATTACATCATCTGAATCTACTTATGCATACACAACTACCTCTACATCTACCAAAAATAAGTAAATAAATAATCTGTGTGATAGAATGTTCAAAATACACTTTATACATTTTTTATAAATTAATATTTGAATGTGCAGTCATATGAGAATAAACACAACAGAAATGTTATGCTAACATAAATACTTGCATGTATATTGTTTAAATAATCACCTGCAATGACAAAAAAAAATAAAATCAAATATTCACAAAGTATATAACAAGTAATACAAAATAGTAGGATATAATTCTAACTTTCTTCCCATATATTTCTCCTGTCCTTACGAAAATGATTTTCTGAAAAATTTTGACTGTTGGCCAGGGATGCCTTCTGCAAATTGCTGATAAATGACAGAGTCTGCTAATGAACGCTTTTCCCATTGGAACTTTTAAGTCTGATTCAGGAGGGTCACTGCCAGATAAGTGCTGAATTATTAAGCATGGTAATTAATTTAGTCAAATGTACCTATTTGCAATATTTTGAACTTTGAGATTACCAGGCTTTAATAAACTGCACTTCATTCATTTTGTAGGTGAAGATTAACAGCATGAATTATTATAGGGTGATATGATATTTAATTTAGGGCATGATAAGTGAGTTGATACTTTGGCATTTTCACTATATCCGAGTAACAGTTCCCTCTTTAATTTACTAAACCAATTCAGGAGAGATGAATGTCAGATGCTCTTTTCAGAGTTCTTTATTTGTAAAGGAAATCCAATAAGAGATCCTGAATAGTTGTCCTATTTTGTTCTAGTTTGTCATTCTCAAAACATCTCAAAGCAAGGTTTCGTGTCCCTCAGTCCCCTGTCATTCTTCTTCGGGTTCTATAGATCTTGGAAGACACTGAGCAATTGTGTCATTAAATTTATAGAATTAAGGACTTTTGGGTAACAGTTTATTAATTCGAGAAATGCTAGATGATGAGCATTAGGGATTTTTAAGAGCACACTTCATTATGATTTGTGTAGGCCATTAATTTCCTTGGGGGTTGAAGATTAACTAGTTAAAGTTTCAATGGTGCTTTGAACATACAAAGTTATTTAATTGCTGTTGGAATTGCTATTTTCAAAATATCATGGTCCCACAACATTTTATTGACAAACATGTTTCCAGAAAAGCTGAGGAGGGACATTTTATAAGGGCATGTAGCAACAGGACAAAGGTTTTAAACTGGAAGAGAGTAAATGTAGACAAGACATTAGGAAGAAATTCTTCATTTTGAGAGTGGTGATGCGCCGGAACAAGTTGCCCAGTGAGGTTGTGGATGCCCCCTCCCCCCATTGAAGCACTAAAGGCCAGGCTGGGTGGGGCTTTGAGCAACCTGGTCTGGTGGGAGGTGTCCCTGCCTATAGCAGGTGGTTGGAACTAAATGGTCTTAAAGGTCCCTTACAACCCAAATCATTCTATGATTCTATTATATTTTGTTTCAGTCAAGTTTTCAAGCACAGAAAAATAAAGCAAATAGCCCACATTTCAAGTAATCGTTCCTTTATGTGTTGGATCAGCACAGTTAAATTAGAAAATAGTGTGTGTGTGAGATACAACAAATGCCTGTAAATTCTATTATAACTACTTATTAATAAATCTTGATGTGATACCTTATTTTTTAACCTAATGCATCCAGAATCAGATACAGAATCTTGAGGGTCTAAATGCTGACGCTGAAATTTAAAAATAATTGATTGAGATATAAATATTAATGAAAAGGGATAGAAAAGAACGAGAAAAAAGAAGTAGAAAGATGATAACCTTACATTACCTTGAAGAAAAAAATATTTTTAATTTTATAAAATTATATAAAATTTTATAAAATTGTATTAGAACATATATAAGTTTTCTTTTATAGATGTACAAAAAGTTAGACTATGTCAAAATGATATTTCCCACTGACGTGGAGAATACATCTCCAACTAAAACTACTAGAAGACCCAGCACATGTTTTTCCTCATAAGAAGATTTTTCTAGCATCAGCCAGCTGTTTGTAGTAACAGTATCTTATTTAAGGGTATTACTATAACTTCATTATTAGGCATATAGAGAGATAGATGGATTCATGAAGCTCCATTAATATGCTATTATGTGCTTGGAACAAACATAACAGTTTGACTATGTATTGCAAGCTTTGCAAACCTCAAATTAATTTACTACATGGTCCAGTTTTTGAACTTTTAAATATTTCATATGCTCAAATCTGAGTGAATTATTCACTCTGGATTACGAAAATGATTCAGCTTTTTTATTTCATTTCAAAGTCTTGTCCCACAGTGAATTCAACTTCCTAAGCAACATTTATAAGAATGTTTCCCATTTAAATGATATAGCAAGTGAACATACAAGATTTTTTTGCTCTCATTCAAATACAGTTCATCTTTTTTAATTTTTTTTTTTTTTTTTTTTTTTTTTTCCCCCAAGGCAATCTGCACTACAGCAGGAGCAGGGGGATCACCTCTGTGTGGGGTAGAAGGCAAAGCATCTCTCTTGCCCCTGAAGTCCCTCTAACGAACAAATATGCAGCTCTGGGACTGGAAATAGAAGAATGTATAGATAGTGATTCACAACCAGAAAGTTAAGACGGTTGAACTGGTAAAAATGGTAAAGGTTGTTAGTAGATAGGGGCACTGAGCTGAGAAGCACTGAAGCCCCCATTTGCAACATTATTTTTGGATACTACTTTTCGTTATGAGAGAAAATCTAAATAATAATGACCTGAGGAGAAGACACTATTCTCATGTGTAGATGTAAAACAAAATACAGATGCATCTAAAATACTTCTTTTTGTTTTGTATTGAGGTGCAACACAAGAATATTAGCACTGCCTATTGAAAGACTGTCCATTCCTTAAACAGCATCCATTATAGCAATAGGTAGAAAAGGAAAGATCCAAAAACCCCTATATCTGTCTTTGTATACATCCATTTTTTATAACAGTTTTCGATTATTATTTATTTATTTTTAATTGTATTTCCTACCTCTTTCTGAGGAGAGGGAATGAGAAAGCAGTGAGTGGCGTATGGCTCATCCATTGAGCTTAAACTGCAACACACTCTCTTGATAACAACAGCTTATAAAATAGAAACGCGAGTGTCAACAATGTGAGTAAACAGAATGCCCTGAACTGTCTGTTCTTACAGGATGTCAGCTTGAAAACTGGTAACATTCAGAAAGAGAGTAAAATTGATAAAGCATAAAAAACGATCATCATCAAAATTGAACACTATTTAGGGTTTGAGAAAATGATTTTGTTTGAAAAGAGATATAAAAGAAGCTTGAATAGTTGAGATTGTGGAGAGATGGTTAAGTCTTGACATCTGACTTTGATATTTCCAGATATCACTAAACCAGCGTTGCCATCCCTTCCTAGGCCAGGCAGAACATTCACCTCACTGAATGCTGTGAGCCACCATCACCCATCTTATACATCTTAGTATTTCTCAAATAGTGGTGATTACTTAAAATTGGATTAATTAAAAATGGTTGTATGTACAGCTTAGTGTATATTTTAGTAATATTTTAGTTATATTTTTTTTTTCCTGTCATTTGTGCTTGACTGAACTGGTAAAATTCTCTGATAAACTGACTGATTCTGTAGGTGAGAGAAGAGCAGTGGATATTTTTTACGCTGTCTTCAATAAGGCTTCAGAAAGGCTTTTGAAACTCTCCCATAAGATCCTATTAGAGAAATCAACAAAGTACAGGCTGAATGGGCAGCTGATGAGTGCTAAAGGATGTGAGAATGTAGCATCCTCTTCCAGATCCTCTTATAGCCCTGGCCTCTCCAGCTCAGCGCCCAGGAAGCAGGGATCTCAGCTGAGGCTGTTGGATGTCACTATTTTCTTGTTTGTATGTTCAACTAGTAGCTAAGCTACATATGTATCCCATAGACATGGGCACGAGCACACAGGACACTGATGGCCTGTCACACAGACACAAAGCTGCTGTCACCAGCACCCACACACAAGATTCACACACCACACACACACCCCAACAGTCATATCCTGCCCTCCTCTGGGGCTGGCAGAAACAAGAGGCTGGTCGTGTAGGCATATCTATGATACTGTTGGGTCTCTCTTTCCTCCAGGGCCCTATTCTACATGACTACCAAACAGATCCTTGAAAAGGCCAAAGTCTGTTTTCCTAATGTCCAAAATTCTGAGATTTAGGTGCACATTTCTCACTGTTCTAAGGACCTTGAACTCCAGCTCTTCATAGTCATTGCAGTAAAGGCTGCCTTTGACCTTCTCATTCCCACAAGTCCCTTCTTCTTGGTGAGTATGAGGTCCAGAACAGCAGCTCTCCTCGTTCTCTCCTCTATTACCCGGAGAACGAAATCATCATCAGTGCATTTTTGGTTTGCTTATGCCTCCAACAGAGAATAAGGTAGTTGAAGTCCTTCATGAGGGCCAGCACCTGCAAACTTGAGGCTGCTCCAATTTGTCTTTAGAGGGCTTGTTCTTCCAGACCTGGTGGCCCCCACTATAATGTCACCTAACCCTGTACTCCCATTAGTCCTATATCTTAAACTCTTGGTTGGTTCATTGTCCAACCCCCAAGCAGGTTTCCATGCACTTTAGGCAGTCTTTGACATAGAGGGTGACACCTCAGTCCTCATTTCCCCTGCCTGTCCCTCCTGAAGAGTCTGCATCCTTCAGATGTAACACTCCAGTTATGAGATCCATCCCATGTCTCCATTATCCCAATGAAATCATAGCCCTGAAACAGTACACACACTTCAAACCCATATTGCTTATTCTCCATACTATGTGTATTAGCGTACTGGGATTTACAAGGAGCACCTTAGTATGTGGAGTGCTGTCCCAAAATGGAAAAATGTAAAAACACAATAAATCTTCATATACGTGATTAATTCACATGCCAAAAATATTAGCAGTATAATGTTTTGTCATAGCAGAAAATAATAGTCCTTCTAGATTAAAAGATAGAACTTGAAGTATTTAAGTCCTCAATTAGTTTATTTATAGGACTGCTTTTTATAAATACTGATAAATAATTTCCAAAATATATAATGTACTGGATAAGAGAACTTATACAGTTAAATGATTGTTATTTCTATGGATGTATTTTACTGAGAGAATGTGGCAAAAATCACTAAGCTGATGGAGAGATAGACTAGATCCAAGTATATCAGTTGTAAGTAAATAGTAGAGACCACTTCAAAATTAACAAATACAAGGGCTATTTATAGAGAAACTTAAAATGACAAATAATTATGAACAGTGCTCTACATGGCTCACAAACTATACTGTAAATCATCTGGAATACCAGATTCCTTAAAATACATCAATTCTATGAAATGCTAACAATTCATAAACTATTTAATGAACTTCTACAGTGGTGAGAGAGGAGGGAAAAGAGTTAAAAAACAAACTAACAGAAAGAAAAACAGAATTTTTCTCACAAAAAGAAGAAAACGAAGTTTAAACCTTCTTTTTATTATCTGTAATACTTCCTAACCTAGGGGAAGTTTTCTTTCCAAAATGTATGACATTCAGTACACAGTGAAACATACTTTAGAGGAACAGAAAAAAATAACACATTTACAAATAACACATACCCTACGGAAAGGACTAACATTTAGGAGAGGGACAAACTGATCTGCAAGTCCAGAGCTGTCAATCACAGATGAATAACAGCTCTTGTACTAAGGTAAACGTATACCTGTATTACAGATGAAGGGGTAAGCCACAGGAAAAGTAAAGGTACTATCCAGAACTCATCTTGAAGGCTTAAGCGCTTAAGTTATTTCAATCTAAAGAAACAAAGGAAAAAAATATTTGAAAACACATATTTCTTTAATAGGACAATATATACAAATAAACTCAAATTTAATCAACATGTCATGTTTCTAAGACTCTTCTGATTTTGTAATAGCACAGAGTAAAATAAAAGAAAAATCACTACTTTATTTGATACATAAGAAGTGTTTCTGTAATAGTATAGCAGCCCTTAGAACATGCATATTGCACAAAAAGACACGAGAGAAATGTTAAAGTCTTGGTTTTCAAGGTCTTGAGTAAAAGCTTCACAGCAAGAATAAGCCTTTGATCCACTGCAGTCAAACATGCCAAGATGTTACGGCCTCTATAGTTAAGAGGATGAGAACTGAAATAGCATTATGGCAGACTTATTATATGACATTACCAACAACTTGCTAAGGCAAGACTCATGTCCTTATAGTGTTTTTTTTTTTTTCCTTTCTGCCATAGAGTTATCTAGATCAATCTATGCCTGTGACAGGGAATTAGTAGGCTTGTGGGCCCCCTGGCCCCCAACAATGGTAAGGGAAAAGTTGAGGGCTGGGAGATGGGAGCTAGGCTCAAAGACAGAACAGTGGCAACAATCTAAGGAGGAAAATTAAATGTTACTAACTGTGATATCAGAATGCAAGATAACACATATTACAGTCTAATTGAAACTGAGGCTAATAAATCAACTAAAATAATGAAGAGAGTTTCCGAAACCAAAAGGCCTACTTTGAACTGAAGGTAAATGGCTTGGATGCACACCCACACCCTCTGCCAGGCAGTGAGAGAGAGCTCCCATCCGAGATCATGATCCCGTGACTTCCATGATCTGCCTTCCTCTCTGACTGTGAGGTTCCCTGGGATATGTTGTTCTTCTCTTTTGAGTAGCAGATATCCAGGAATTTGTCAGTCCACAGGACTGGAGTTTTAAGTATTTAATTACCTGTGCTTTACATGATGTTATGATGTAGCATCATAGCAAAAATTACAAAACCATGACATTCTACCCCTTATTCTACATGAGTACATCTACATCATGCTTAGTATATATACATATATATAAATAAACAAGAAATAAAATGCATTACGTACACATCTATATACATACATATAGATAGAATTACTGACTGCACTCCCCCAACATCAAATTCCCTTGTTGTACACACTGAACACCCCCATCTTTCTCCATCACCCACCAAGTGGACACAGCTCCCTAGGCAAAAACAGTACCACAGAGAGGTTTGCCCTTTCCAGAGGCTGGAAGGACCCAAACCACTTTTCTCAACATGTTCTTTACATGCACTACAGGGACTTTATCTCCCTCCACAGTATGTAGGGGGCTGGATTGGGTAGGACCATCACAATTAGTAGATCCTCTAGTACTGACAAACTAGGTGGCTTCTGCCAAATGCTTCTCCCAGTGCTTGAATGTTCCACCACCCATTCCTTTCAACATAGTTTTTAACAACCTCATATTGCTCAATTTTACCAGAATCTGGTGCATGATAGGAGATATGATAAATCCACTTAATCTTTGGCCCAGGCATTTACAAGATAATTTTCTAAATGAGTCCCATTATCTGATTCACTTCTTTCTGGAGTGCCATGTTGCCTAGAGACAGAAGGGAGGACATAACTATGGACACTATTGCACAGGATATTCATGACTGTGAAACATGTGCCATAATTAAACGAGCCAAGAGGATGAAACCTCTCTGGGGGGAAAGGTGATGGCAAAAGTAGAAAGATAGGGAGGTATGACAGGTTGATTATATCACCTTGCCATGAACTAGCAATGGTAAGTGTATATAGACATAATAGATAATAGATATAAGTAGTATCATTCAGTATCATAAATGAATTCCTTTTTATTGTAAACAGAATTGTGTATAGCCAGTGATGGCTGAGGGGAGTTTTTGGTTTTTCGTCAACAAAAGCTTTCTATAGGTTGTAGCCTTGAGGCAAATAGAAGGGGATCCAAGTGGTTTTGGCTTGAATTAGGCAGTATCATGGCAATTGTTAGATGTGTTAATCCTGAAAATTACTCAGAACAGTGGATGAACTTTGGAGGTGTCATGTCTTAACTGCCTAATGCTGTTTGATAGGAATCTATTTGGAACAGCCTCTGGAAGCCATTGCCACGAATGACTATGAAATATGACTGGGGAAGCTTTGATTTTAGCCTTTGGTCTTAGGCTTCAATCATAATGCATTGGATAACTTCAGAGGTTCCAGCACAGGTAATTCCAGGGCAGTGACATACTCAGAGCAGAACATCTCTTTCTGCATTGCCATTTAAATTCATGTTTGTCAAAGCTTCTCTCTGGATGTTGGGGTAATTGAAAGTTTGGAGAACATATTCTGTGTATGGTCAGGTTTCTGTAATCCACATGTACAGTCTTGCCGCTCCCTTGCAGGTGGTGAGTTCAGGAGGAACGGTTATGTATCTTTTTGTACTACTGATTCTTTCTTTATAAATTACTCACAAAAGGTGACCCGGTTGGTTGGTGACCAGGGAGACACATCTGGGTGCTGTTGCCACAGTTGCTGAACACTCACCATGCATGGAGGTGATGCTGCACCTCGAGCATTCAGCCACATTAGACCGTGCCAGTAAAGAGCAGCAGCTGCCTCCTTTGTGTCCAGTTTGGTGAAGCTACATTTGGCCCTGAAACAGTTTGGGGTTACCCTGCGTCAAATCTAGAGGAAGTCCAGGTGACGTGACACTGACAGAGCAATGGAATTCCACAGCTTGGCAGATGATTTGGAGCTGTGAGGACATGGGAAGGGGAATGCATGTCAGGTCTTTGTCATGAGGTTTCAGAAGGACGAGTAGGGTCCAAGATGTAAGATCGCAACATATCTGAGGAGCAGAATGCTCCCCAACGACTCCATCACACGCTGTGGAGACACTGCAGATATATACTGATGTCAAATGAGTTTTTCCCATAATTTTTCCATCCCCATGAGTGTGGAGAGAAGCTCTATACAGGCTGGTTATAAGGCAGATCTGGAGGCCTTTGGTGATGGGGCAATGGCATGGATGGACAAAGGAAGGGTAACTGATGTCTTCTGCCTGGACTCCTGCAAGGCCTTTGACATGGTCCTGCAGCACCTTGTTATCTCTAAATTGAAGAGATGTGCATTTGAGTGTTGGACAGATAGGTGGATGTAGATTGGATGGTCGTAGCCCAAAGGTTGCTGTCAGCATCTCATCGTGCAGGTAGAGGTCAGGCACCCAGGGGTCTTTCTTGGGACTAGTGCTCCTGAACATTTTTATCAAGGACACAGACAGTGGGATTAAGTGCACCCTCAGCAAGTTTGCTGATGACACCAGGCTGAGTGATGCTTTTGGCACAGCAGAAGGCAGAGACGCTATCCAGAGGGACCTGGACACACGCTGAAATAGAGGGCACGTGAGCATCTCATGAGGTTTAACAAGGCCAAGTGCAAGGAGTTGCACTGGGGTTGAGGCAATTGCAGATAGAGAGTAGAGGCTGGGAGGAGAACACAGAGAGAGCAGCCTTGTGGAGAAGACCCTGGGATTCGTAATGGCCAGCAAGCTGGAGATGTGCCGGCAGTGTGTGCCTGCAGCCCAGGCCTGAGAAAGGTGACCAGCAGGGCAGGGCTGTCATTGTCCCTCTCTACTCTGCCCTTGCGAGGCCCCATCTGGAATACTGTGCCCAAGCCTGTGGTGCCAGGCACAGAGGGGATGTGGAGCTGTTGGGCCAGGTCTAGAGGAGGGCCACAAACATGAAACAAGGACTGGAGCACCTCACCTAAGAAGGCAGGTTGAGGGAATTGGGTTCGTTTAGCTTTCAAAACAGAAGGCTCCAGGGAGACCACGTTGCAGCCTTCTAGTGCTTGAAAGGTCCTGCAAAGCTGGAGGAGAACTGTCTTTTTATGCAGTCTGATAGGGTTGGGAACAGGGAGAAAGACCTTAAACTAAAAGAGGATAGATAGAGGTTAGGCGTTAGGAAGACGTAGTTTACTCAGTGAGTGTCAAGGCACTGGAACAGCGAGGTTCTGCCCAGAGGGGTTCTGGATGCCCCATCTCTGGAGGCATTTGAGGCCTCGACAGATGAGATCCAGGGCATCTTGAACTGGTGGTGCACAAACCTGCTCTTGGCAGGGGGGTTGGAACTGGATGATATTTAAAATCCCCTCCAGCCTAAGCCATTCCATGGTTCTATGCTCATCTGCTGGGGAGGAGACAACCTTGCGATAAACGTCTGAACTCTGACCACCCCAGGAAAAAGACAAGAAGAACCAAGATGTTGGAATTGAATGGGATTTTTTATTTTGATATTGGGAAAATGAAGCTGATTGAAAGGAATGGGATTTCTTGTCATGAAATGGGAAGAATGAAGAAGATGGAAATGAGTGGGATTTCTTGTCTTGATATGGGAAGAATGAAGCTGATGGAAATGAGTAGGATTTCTTGTGTTGATACTGGCTGTTGCTGACCAGGTTGAGCATGTGTTGTTGTCACTTGGCTGCTCCTCTGCAGACTGAGGGTCTGGCTGTGGGGAGGATGGTTCTGCAGATGGACCTGGGAGCAGCTTCGTACTCAGGCTGTCCGCCACTGTCGGGACCGGCTGCAACGGCGTGCTTGGGTCTGTCTCTGTGGGAAGTCGCAGCCTGACATCCCGCTGTGGAACGGCTTCATGTGCGGGACCTCCCTTGCTGCCTGGAGGGTCTTCTGTGTTGCAGCAGTAGGGAATCTCTCGAGGGCCTTGATGTCCCCGGGCCGGCTGAGCCGAGCGTGCCGCTCTGTGCAGCTTGGCGTGGCATCTGTCTGCTGCCACGGCTTCTTCTGGGCTGGCTCTGGGAACGTGAGGCCCGATGGAGCGGAGAGCGGCTTCGTACCCGTCCCGTCCCATGCAGCCTGAGACTCCTTCTGGGTGCAGCCACCGGGGGCCGAGATGACCTGCGTTGGGTGGATCTGCAGGAGATGCTGTTGGTGCGTGGGGCTGTTGTACGGCCACGGCCACTGCATCCTCGGCGCTGCACAGATGTCTCCTGATCTTGATGGAGACATGGACGGATTGCCCTCTGCCATGCCCCACGCTCACTGGGCAGGTGGCTGTTCTCTGGCAGCTGGGATCTATTGCGTGATGGGCCCGATGCTGCCTGGCTGCTGGGGCTGGAGCTGATGTTCTCCGGCCCCTGGGAGCCACGGGCCGGCTCCTGAGCCCCTTGGCTGGAAGTACTGGGGCCAGCACGCTCCATGTTGCTGCTGGCGGCTGTAAGGGGAGGCAGAAAGGTCGTTGGGATGATGCTGCAGCCCTGAGTTGGAACGGACTGCCCTCCTTCCTGAGGCAGAAAGAGTCTGGCGAGGCCGCCCTGAGCAGCACCTAGTGCCAGGCATTGCCCGGCCCCAGCCTAGGGAACCACAAGTGTTTGCATCTTACCGGTGCCTATGCCAGCACAGCTGTCACACTCCCAGCTGTCAACTCTGTTGCTCAGGTAGGAGCATTTGCGGTGGGTCCCTTCTGCAGCACAGGAACTGCAGAGCAGCAGCTGCCAGGGCCTGGGGAAGCAAACGGGTTGTGACGGTGAGGACAAAGTGGGCCAAACCAAGCAGTGGCCGGCACATCTGCAGTGCTCAGCCCTTGTTCCCTCATCCCGTGTTGAGGCTGAGATCCCCTGCAGAAGCCTGGAGGGCTGCTGAGGTAACCCACCCATCCGCCTCTTCCTGCTCCCTGCCTCCTGGGTAGAGGCACTGTCTGGCGTCACAGCGCCCGTGCCTCTGGAGAAGCGATGGGTAGCTGTTGTCGTCATACCAAGATGGTCTCCTGCAAGAGAAGGGAGGAAATGCAATGAGCCCCTGAGGCTCCCCGCGTGTGACCCACGGTCTCCCCGTTCCTCCAAGGCAGCCCCATTTCCAGATTCTCCACGAAGCTGAGACCTATGCTCGTGAGACAGCAAAGGCCCAGGCCTGCCGGGACAGTCCCTGGGCAGAGCCAGAGTTTGCCCCTTCCCATCTGCAGAGCTGGGGACAAGGACACCAACCTGACGGGGATTTGGATCCCCAGAGTGGACATTTCCGCACGGAACTGCTCCGTGTCCTGACAAATGGGGCACTGGAAGCACATGGTGCCCGCATTCGTGGCCTGCCCCTGCCGGAGAAGCAGAAGCAGTGTGAGCGTGAGCAGGGCCTGGTGCTGCTGCGCGCCAGTTGTGGCCGCAGGGTGAGTGAGGGGAGGGCTCCTACTTGGACACAGCTGCGGTGGAACCAAGTCTTCTTGCACGCTGGGCACCTCAGGGTCTGGTAGGGCGTGCTGTTCCCCAGGGGCTCCAGGCAGATGACGCAGTCCGTGTCGGGGGATGGAGCTGCCTCCAGTGCCTGTCGTGGGCGGTGCTGGCAGCACAGGGACCTGGGGGAAGATGCGAGTGATGGGCACGGGGAGAAGCACTGCCAGGAGGGCAGAGCAGCAGGCAGGAGCCCCAGGCTCTGGCCGGCTGCTGGGAGCTGGCACTGCAGGTTCCTGCCTGGCTTGGCTGTTGCTGACAGCCCTTACCTGTACTGCCCAAAGAACTGAGTGACGCATTCACCCTCCGTGGCACAGGGCAGGTGGAAGCTGCGCGCACAGCCTCTCTCTGCGCAGCTGATGGCAGCTCCTCTCTTGCCACAAACAAAGCATTGCTGAAAAGAACAGGGCAGCCCCGATCAGCAGCAGACTCGGGGCCTCCACTGCTGGCCCCGCACCTCTGGGCAGGGCACAGGCTGTGGGAGCTGCTGGGTCTCACTCTGCAGAGCCGCCTGGCAGATGAGGCTCCTCTGCTATGGCAGGACTTTGCCCTGGAGCCCGTGGGAAAGGCTGCGATTGCTTTCCTTGAGTGCAGACTAAGGTGGCACAAAGCTTACCGCTCCATTCAGGGTCTTACCTTCTGGTCCGCCTGCTTGATTTTGCGCCTGATGGTACCAATGGTCCCAGTGGGGAGGCGCACGGTTTCCTCCCAGGGGCCGCTTTCTTCCAAGAAGATGTTGGCAAAAAGCTGCAGCAGAGGAAAGAGCAGAGCAGGATCTCATTAGGACCAAAAGGAAGGGAGCATCCCTGGCAGGAAGGTGGAAGGAGCCCTTGAGCGTTGGAACTCACCAGGCAGAACTCGTGCACACAAAGGCCGCTCTCGGCAAAGGTGCGCCCGCAGATGTTGGGGTCAACATCCGCCCGGCGACACAGCATGCACACTGGAGAGGAGAGAGCAAAGGTGAGCAGCAGTGAGCATCCTGCCGGGCCAGGTGTCCCTGAGGACCGTTCCCAGGGCCGTGCTCTTTGCTTGCTGTGCTGGCTGAGGGACAGGGATCCTTTCCTCTCACCTCGCTCCCCACAGTCGGGGGCCTTCCTCTTCCTTTCGGACATATCGCGCATCGATGGTGAGCACTCGGAGAGTCTCTGCTCTCTGCACCTCACCAGGCCGCACTGACGCACGCTCTGAGCCTGGCAGCCTTTGCTCTTCTCCCAGCCCCGCGGGTCACAATGGCCGCTCCCCGCCACCCACTGTGACATCACAGTTACCCCCTGCAGGGCGGGGTGCCTCCCAGCTTCCCAAGCAAGATGGCGCCGGGCAACCTATTCCAGGGCATCCCCGCCCTCACAATCCACACTTGCCTCCCAACAGCCAATCTCCCCTCTTTTTTCAACATTATGTACCACCTCCCAAAGAGCTGCTTCCCTCATGGCATGGTTTTGCAATGTTGTAATTTTGCTGTCAGTATTCCACATCATAACATCATGATAAAGCATGGATAATTTTGACGAATGTGCTGCTCACAGAAGAAGACTGAATGTCCCAGGGAACACCACGGTCAGTCCTATGACAAGGACTATATAATCTCACTTCAGTGCTGGACTCGCTCTCTTGGATCCTGCCAGCCATGGGGGAGTGTGTGGAAGCGTTCCAGCCGTTTCGCCTGGAGTTACAGTAGGCCTCTCGGTTTCGGGACTCACTCTCCTGTTTTACTTGATTCGTTAGCCTTAATTCCTATTATATTGTATTATATTGTGTTATCCTGTATTCCGACATAGTATTTAGTAAATAAGAGTGCCACCTTAGATCGCTGCCGCTGTATTTATTTTCCTTTTCCCTTTTTCCCTTTTCCTTTTCGGATTGCGGCCCTGCAGGCCGTCTATACCCCTCTCATGGGTGCAGGTACATTTTAGGTTAACCCACGACAGAGAGTCACCTCCATAAGGTGAAGGCTCATATCTCATTTCCAAGGGCTTTGTCAGTGGGCAATAGGGGCTGTGCGTGGGGACTTTCTGCAGGTTTCTTGGATTAAGGACGGCCCAGGCCCAGGGTTCCCTGCGCTTCACTGTCCCTGAAGATCCTGGATGAGGCGGCCATGCTTTTCCTTTGGTGCATCAAGGAACAGATCCTTGCAGGCTGTGTCCCAGCTAGGGACAATGCTGCTGAAAAGCCATAGCTAAGCTGGACTTGTGGGCTTTGCTCACGTCCTGTGGCACAGCTTGTCGGACTGCACACACTCATAGAGACAGTTCAGGATGGAGCTGACTGACATCTCACACTGGATCACCTGCTCTCAGTGCTGCTCCACAAAATGCAGCCCTGGTGCAGCAGAAGGGTGAGTGGTTGGGTGCTCCTGCTTGGTAGGAGCCATCCTGCCTGAGGTAGGACTGAATGGTTCTTAGATCTGCTTCTCGTCAGCTCTTTTCATGGCAGAATAAGCCATCCCACATATCCCACCACCACCCACTTTGTGCAAAGAGAGAGAGATCCTCACCCTCCAGGCAGAACTCATCCTGGTTCTCCTCGCCTCAGTCTCTATCTGGATTTCTGAAGCTCTTCTCTCTGCTTTGGCATCATGGTCTCACATCTTTCCCCCCTTGCTGTCTGTGGCACGTCAGGGAGAAGGAAGGCTGTCCCAGAGTCGCTTTTGTATTTGTCCTGGATGTCATCTGTCCTGTGTAGTGACCATGCTGACTGCTGGAACCGCCCACGTGACACTTGCAACACTCCATGTATATTATAGGGGGAGATTACTTTAATTTCCCCTACAAATGTTATCTTTTGTGCTTCCTCTACCAAGAGAGCAGCAGCTACTACTACTTTTGCAGGCAACTAGGCCAGCCCCGGCTAATAGGGTCTAATAATTTAGATAGGCAAGCCACAGGCTTTTTGCCTCCTGCCCAATCCTGGGCAAGCACCCCATAAGCTGTCCCCTCCGCACTGTTTACAAACAGAAAAAATGGTTTCTTTAACTCCGGGAAGCTCAGGACTGGAGGGTGCACAAGTTCCTTCTTTAATTTATTTAATTGTCCTTCATCTGTTTCTGTCCATTTAAGTAACCCATCTTTGTTTAATTTACTATAAAGAAATTTAACTTTTCCACTGTAATCCTCTATCCAGTGTCGACAATATCCTATTAATCCCAACAACTGTCATACCTGCCTTTTTGTTGTTGGGGCTTTTAGGGCCAAGATCCCCTCGACTCTCTCTGGGTCCAGTTTTTTTGTCCCTTTGCTCAGCAAATGACCCAAATACTTCACCTCTTCCTCCACAAACTGCAGTTTTGATCTAGAAACCCTTAACCCTTGTAAACTAAGGAAATTTAACAACTGTACACTAGCCTGCCTCACGCTATCTTCATCTTTCCCTGCTATTAACAAATCATCCACATACTGTAACATTGTTGTTCCCAGTGTTCTATTATAATCCTGTAAAATTTGTTCCAAGGCCTGACCAAATAAATTTAGGGATTCTGTAAATCCCTGGGGAAGGACCATCCATCTTAGCTGTTGCTTCCTATGAGTATCGGGGTCTTCCCATTCGAAAGCAAAATAATCCGTGCTGTCCTTGTCTAATGGGCATGCCCAAAATGCATCCTTTAAATCTATTACACTATACAACCAATCATCTGGGTGCAATTGGCTTAATAGGGTATGGGGATTTGTCACTACGGGAAACCTGGTTACAGTTCTCTTATTGATTTCCCTTAAATCATGTACCAGCCTGTATTGGCCATCCTCCTTTTTTTTTTACTTATTTTGTAAACCTCCGCCCTGTTCCGCGGACACTCGGTACCTGGCCTTGGGCTGAGGGAAACGACACGAGGGCCCCGCGAGGTGCCTCCACCCGCCCGACGTTCGGGACGGCGCGCCGAAGGGAAACCCGGCAACCGGCCCCGGCGACCCTCGGGGGAGCGTCCGCCCGCGGGGGCGCACCCGTTGTCCGCCGCCACCACCTCGCCCTCCTCCCGGGGCCCGGGGTTTCCCTCCGTAACCCGGCGCCCGCCGGCAACTGCGCCCGGGATTAGAAGCGCGGCTCGGACCGCCCCGCCCGCGCGGGACTCGAGGCGCCCGGCCACCGATCGCACGGCCCGGACCCGGAGGCGGACCGGCGCCGCGGGGAGAGCGCGAGGAGAGGAAGGAGGGGAAGGCCGCAGCGAGGGGGGCGGGTCGGTGTTCCCGGCACCCGGCGCGACGACACCCTCCCCGCCAACCCCCCCCTTCCTTGGCAGACGGGGCCGTCGGTTCGAGTGGGGGGATGTAGGGCGGTGGTGACACTGGGACTTCTAAATCCCTTCTCTTCTTCTTCCGCCCTCCTTTTTCTTTAGAGGGTATAAATGCATAAGGTATCCAGACGTGGGCATACTCACTTTCCTCTGAACTACCCAGTCCTCAGAGGAGCCAAAAAAGGGCCAAAATACACTCTCCCCTTTTATGGGCTTATTGCCCCACACTACATCATTTTGACTTTACTTTTTCCCCGCCTAGAAGGGGAATCATTCCAATTCTTAATCATTAGCCCTAATGGACTGTCTGGGGGAATAGGGGGTATACCTATACCCACACCACTAGTTCCCCCACCCATGGGACCAGAAGGCTTACTCTTCTTCTGTCCCATCTTCCGGAGCACCTTCACACACACTCACAACGCTTCCCCCTTGTCGTGGCCCAGTCCCTCGCGGGATGTGGGAACCGCACTACGAGGGGTCCGCACTCGCTCCGCCCACAATCGAACGTCTCAGTCGTTGTGCTCCGGGATACCCAACCCCAACCGAACGGATCACCGGCCTATACTTACCCACCCCGTGGGTCTTCCCTCGGTCTTCGTGCACAAAGATTACTAGGGGTTTACCGGTTTTGTTTGCGTCCTTACTTTAGGTTCGTCGGTGAAGGGCTTGAGCAGGAGTTTCCACTCCTGGGGCCGCTGAAATCAGCGGGGCGCCTCCCCAGAAGGACCCCAGATCAGATCTCCTTCATCCGAGTCACGGCACCAAACTGTCATGAATTGGACCAAATCCGTTTACAAATCATGAATAATTTATTGATTTCAGTAAGTGACCGCAAACAAAATAAGCGCGCTGGGCCACCACGGCAGTCACAGCTCCGCACGTGTGACGCGCCCTCCCCCTGCTGGCCCCAGCTTTTATAATCTCTATTGTATTCTGATTGGCTGCCGCGTTGGCCTTTACGCCTGCGCTCCCTTGTTGCCGGGCAGAATTGCTCCGACTGGTTTTTCTCTTCTTGTTGATTGGTCCCATTCTTCCCGCCACTCTGTTCCCCGCCGCCATGCTTTCCCGACACTCGTTGCCACGTGCCTCCGCTCCTCATCCAGCTCGCCCGACCTGGGGGGGGCGAAGCGGCACAAACGGAGCGGGTAGACAGAAGCCGCAGAAACAGGGGCGGCAAGTGCAGGAGCCGCAGGGGCGCTTACAAAACCCGGAAGCCCGTTTGACTCCGTTCCGAGCATCCCCCTCCCCAACAACAACAACAACATCCCCAACACATTGAACAAACTTTCACCAACTTTTTACACTGGAGAGAACAGCTGGCCTTACAGAACACAACTGGTTCTAAAGAGCTCCCCGTGATCGTACAGAATTCCTGGAACTGTACCAAGCCCCTCACAGACCTACAGAGCACCCCACCACGGCCCCAGATGTGGGACTGGGAAGCTCCAGCCCACTGCTTGGACTCCAAGCAGGTACTTCTCATGGTCCTGCTGGATGTAGGAGGGGGTCCAACTTGTGTAGACAAGTGCCATTACTGTGAAGGTCCAACACGTGGATGTAGGGGGGTACGTGGATCACAGGGTTTTCCATGGGGAAGAAGACTTCATCCCAGTGGAGCAGGAGACCTTGCTGGAACGTGCTGTGGAGCACAACACCTCTCAGAGGCGCAGCGTAGGCAGCAGACCTCGAAACAGGGTAGGAAAATTGTCATGAGGCACCTTGAAATGGGTGGAGGGGCACCTCAAATTGCGTGACATCTCTGAAGGGGTGAAGGGACACCTCCGAAGATGCTGTGAGGAAGGGGAAAAAATAAACAAACAACAACAAAAAGAAGCACATAAAAGCATCAATTGGGTGATATTTTACTTATTTTCAGATATTCACAAGCACTTGGCACAGGTTTTCTGGGTTTGAAGAAGCGTTTCTTGTTTTTCTTAAGGGTTTTTTTGTTTTTGTTTTGTTTTGTTTCCTGTCCTTCCCTTCCCCGCCTGACTTTGTTTCTCCTCTGTCACCAAGACAGAACGGACGGTCGCGGGCAGCGCCGCGAGTCGGCGACGAGTCCAACGCCGTCCTTTTCGCAGTCTGTGCTGCCACCGCGTGGCCACATCGCACAACGGCGTCCGTCTGTATTTGGCGCCGCGGAAACCAAACTGCACGGGCTCAGAGAGACTGACGCGTGTGCATTGCTGTGCGGAACGTCGGGCATGTGCAGCGCGGTGCAGACAACGGTGCGTGCGTAGCGATGTGTCGAACTGGAGCGTGCATGCAGTAGCCAGCAGGCTGGCACACGCGTAGTGCTGAGTTGAGAAGCGCGCAAGCGTAGAGTTGGGGTGTAGTTGTATTGCTGGACTCGGTCTGACGCATGCGTAGTGCTGTGTCAAGAGTAGCACGTGCATATTGCGCTGATGAGGCTGGCGCATTCGTCTAACTGGGCCACAACCAGACCCAACCATGGCAGCCTCCAGTGTCACTCCCCGCTGAAACCCCCAAGAGAAACATGAGTATCAGGAGCCCTGCTTCACTCCCTGTTGTCATCGAGGGGCTGCTATAAGGCAGGTCTGGAGGCCTTTGGTGATGGGGCAATTGCATGGATGGACAAAGGAAGGGTAACTGATGTCTTCTGCCTGGACTCCTGCAAGGCCTTTGACATGGTCCTGCAGCACCTCGTTATCTCTAAATTGAAGAGATGTGCATTTGAGTGTTGGACAGATAGGTGGATGTAGATTGTTTGGATGGTCGTAGCCCAAGGGTTGCTGTCAGCATCTCACCGTGCAGGTAGAGGTCAGGCACCCAGGGGTCTTTCTTGGGACTAGTGCTCCTGAACGTTTTTATCAAGGGCATAGACGGTGGGATTGAGTGCACCCTCAGCAAGTTTGCTGATGACACCGGGCTGAGTGATGCTTTTGGCACAGCAGAAGGCAGAGACGCTATCCAGAGGGACCTGGACACACGCTGAAATAGAGGGCACGTGAGCATCTCATGAGGTTTAACAAGGCCAAGTGCAAGGAGTTGCACTGGGGTTAAAGCACTTGCAGATAGGGAGTAGAGGCTGGGAGGAGAACACAGAGAGAGCAGCCTTGTGGAGAAGACCCTGGGATTCGTAATGGCCAGCAAGCTGGAGATGTGCCGGCAGTGTGTGCCTGCATCCCAGGCCTGAGAAAGGTGACCAGCAGGGCAGGGCTGTCATTGTCCCTCTCTACTCTGCCCTTGCGAGGCCCCATCTGGAATACTGTGCCCAAGCCTGTGGTGCCAGGCACAGAGGGGATGTGGAGCTGTTGGGCCAGGTCTAGAGGAGGGCCCCAAACATGAAACAAGGACTGGAGCACCTCACCTAAGAAGGCAGGTTGAGGGAATTGGGTTCATTTAGCTTTCAAAACAGAAGGCTCCAGGGAGACCGCGTTGCAGCCTTCTAGTGCTTGAAAGGTCCTGCAAAGCTGGAGGAGAACTGTCTTTTTATGCAGTCTGATAGGGTTGGGAACAGGGAGAAAGACCTTAAACTAAAAGAGGATAGATAGAGGTTAGGCGTTAGGAAGACGTAGTTTACTCAGTGAGTGTCAAGGCACTGGAACAGCGAGGTTCTGCCCAGAGGGGTTCTGGATGCCCCATCTCTGGAGGCATTTGAGGCCTCGACAGATGAGATCCAGGGCATCTTGAACTGGTGGTGCACAAACCTGCTCTTGGCAGGGGGGTTGGAACTGGATGATATTTAAAATCCCCTCCAGCCTAAGCCATTCCATGGTTCTATGCTCATCTGCTGGGGAGGAGACAACCTTGCGGTAAACGTCTGAACTCTGACCACCCCAGGAAAAAGACAAGAAGAACCAAGATGTTGGAATTGAATGGGATTTTTTATTTTGATATTGGGAAAATGAAGCTGATTGAAAGGAATGGGATTTCTTGTCATGAAATGGGAAGAATGAAGAAGATGGAAATGAGTGGGATTTCTTGTCTTGATATGGGAAGAATGAAGCTGATGGAAATGAGTGGGATTTCTTGTGTTGATACTGGCTGTTGCTGACCAGGTTGAGCATGTGTTGTTGTCACTTGGCTGCTCCTCTGCAGACTGAGGGTCTGGCTGTGGGGAGGATGGTTCTGCAGATGGACCTGGGAGCAGCTTCTTACTCAGGCTGTCCGCCACTGTCGGGACCGGCTGCCACGGCGTGCTTGGGTCTGTCTCTGTGGGAAGTCGCAGCCTGACATCCCGCTGTGGAACGGCTTCATGTGCGGGACCTCCCTTGCTGCCTGGAGGGTCTTCTGTGTTGCAGCAGTAGGGAATCTCTCGAGGGCCTTGATGTCCCCGGGCTGGCTGAGCCGAGCGTGCCGCTCTGTGCAGCTTGGCGTGGCATCTGTCTGCTGCCACGGCTTCTTCTGGGCTGGCTCTGGGAACGTGAGGCCCGATGGAGCGGAGAGCGGCTTCGTACCCGTCCCGTCCCATGCAGCCTGAGACTCCTTCTGGGTGCAGCCACCGGGGGCCGAGATGATCTGCGTTGGGTGGATCTGCGGGAGATGCTGTTGGTGCGTGGGGCTGTTGTACGGCCATGGCCACGGCATCCTCGGCGCTGCACAGATGTCTCCTGATCTTGATGGAGACGTGGACGGATTGCCCTCTGCCGTGCCCCACGCTCACTGGGCAGGTGGCTGTTCTCTGGCAGCTGGGATCTATTGCGTGATGGGCCCGATGCTGCCTGGCTGCTGGGGCTGGAGCTGATGTTCTCCGGCCCCTGGGAGCCACGGGCCGGCTCCTGAGCCCCTTGGCTGGAAGTACTGGGGCCAGCACGCTCCATGTTGCCGCTGGCGGCTGTAAGGGGAGGCAGAAAGGTCGTTGGGATGAAGCTGCAGCCCTGAGTTGGAACGGACTGCCCTCCTTCCTGAGGCAGAAAGAGTCTGGCGAGGCCGCCCTGAGCAGCACCCAGTGCCAGGCATTGCCCGGCCCCAGCCTAGGGAACCACAAGTGTTTGCATCTTACCGGTGCCTATGCCAGCACAGCTGTCACACTCCCAGCTGTCAACTCTGTTGCTCAGGTAGGAGCATTTGCGGTGGGTCCCTTCTGCAGCACAGGAACTGCAGAGCAGCAGCTGCCAGGGCCTGGGGAAGCAAACGGGTTGTGACGGTGAGGACAAAGTGGGCCAAACCAAGCAGTGGCCGGCACATCTGCAGTGCTCAGCCCTTGTTCCCTCATCCCGTGTTGAGGCTGAGATCCCCTGCAGAAGCCTGGAGGGCTGCTGAGGTAACTCACCCATCCGCCTCTTCCTGCTCCCTGCCTCCTGGGTAGAGGCACTGTCTGGCGTCACAGCGCCCGTGCCTCTGGAGAAGCGATGGGTCGCTGTTGTCATCATACCAAGATGGTCTCCTACAAGAGAAGGGAGGAAATGCAATGAGCCCCTGAGGCTCCCCGCATGTGACCCAGGGTCTCCCCGTTCCTCCAAGGCAGCCCCATTTCCAGATTCTCCACGAAGCTGAGACCTATGCTCGTGAGACAGCAAAGGCCCAGGCCTGCCGGGACAGTCCCTGGGCAGAGCCAGTGCTTGCCCCTTCCCATCTGCAGAGCTGGGGAGAAGGACACCAACCTGAAGGGGATTTGGATCCCCAGAGTGGACATTTCTGCACAGAACAGGAATGCTTCCTGACAAATGGGGCACCGGAAGCACATGGTGCCCACATTCATGGCCAGCCCCTGCCGGAGAAGCAGAAGCAGTGTGAGCGTGAGCAGGGCCTGGTGCTGCTGTGCGCCAGTTGTGGCCACAGGGTGAGTGAGGGGAGGGCTCCTACTTGGACACAGCTGCGGTGGAACCAAGTCTTCTTGCACGTTGGGCACCTCAGGGTCTGGTAGGGCGTGCTGTTCCCCAGGGGCTCCAGGCAGATGACGCAGTCCGTGTCGGGGGATGGAGCTGCCTCCAGTGCCTGTCGTGGGCGGTGCTGGCAGCACAGGGACCTGGGGGAAGATGCGAGTGATGGGCACAGGGAGAAGCTCTGCCAGGAGGGCAGAGCAGCAGGCAGGAGCCCCAGGCTCTGGCCGGCTGCTGGGAGCTGGCACTGCAGGTTCCTGCCTGGCTTGGCTGTTGCTGACAGCCCTTACCTGTACTGCCCAAAGAACTGAGTGACGCATTCACCCTCCGTGGCACAGGGCAGGTGGAAGCTGCGCGCACAGCCTCTCTCTGCGCAGCTGATGGCAGCTCCTCTCTTGCCACAAACAAAGCATTGCTGAAAAGAACAGGGCAGCCCCGATCAGCAGCAGACTCGGGGCCTCCACTGCTGGCCCCGCACCTCTGGGCAGGGCACAGGCTGTGGGAGCTGCTGGGTCTCACTCTGCAGAGCCGCCTGGCAGATGAGGCTCCTCTGCTATGGCAGGACTTTGCCCTGGAGCCCGTGGGAAAGGCTGCGATTGCTTTCCTTGAGTGCAGACTAAGGTGACACAAAGCTTACCGATCCATTCAGGGTCTTACCTTCTGGTCCGCCTGCTTGATTTTGCGCCTGATGGTACCAATGGTCCCAGTGGGGAGGCGCACGGTTTCCTCCCAGGGGTCGCTTTCTTCCAAGATGATGTTGGCAAAAAGCTGCAGCAGAGGAAAGAGCAGAGCAGGATCTCATTAGGACCAAAAGGAAGGGAGCATCCCTGGCAGGAAGGTGGAAGGAGCCCTTGAGCTTTGGAACTCACCAGGCAGAACTCGTGCACACAAAGGCCGCTCTCGGCAAAGGTGCGCCCGCAGATGTTGGGGTCAACATCCGCCCTGCGACACAGCATGCACACTGGAGAGGAGAGAGCAAAGGCGAGCAGCAGTGAGCATCCTGCCGGGCCAGGTGTCCCTGAGGACCGTTCCCAGGGCCGTGCTCTTTGCTTGCTGTGCTGGCTGAGGGGCAGGGATCCTTTCCTCTCACCTCGCTCCCCAGAGTCGGGGGCCTTCCTCTTCCTGTCCGACATGTCGCGCATCGATGGTGAGCACTCGGAGAGTCTCTGCTCTCTGCACCTCACCAGGCCGCACTGACGCACGCTCTGAGCCTGGCAGCCTTTGCTCTTCTCCCAGCCCCGCGGGTCACAATGGCCGCTCCCCGCCACCCACTGTGACATCACAGTTACCCCCTGCAGGGCGGGGTGCCTCCCAGCTTCCCAAGCAAGATGGCGCCGGGCAACCTATTCCAGGGCATCCTCGCCTGAATCTCCCCTGGCACAGCTTGAAACCATTTCCTCTAGTTCTATCACTGTCTACACAAGAGAAGAGGCATTTTGACATAAAATAATATTAAGTGGATAAATTGTTGTATTTTGGTGTAAAAAAGGGTATTTTGAAGACAGCGTCATAATTTGCTAATAATAGGTATTTTGAGTAGTTAAAGTCTTCTTTTGAGGATTAAAAGCAGTGTTTTGTGTAGAAAATACTTTCCTTGGTGGGAACAAGAGTGATATTTATGAGAGAACATGTTTTAATTTGGGGATAAATAGTGATATTCAGGGGGAAATGCCTAAATTTTGACATAAATTCATATTCTGGTGAGAAATTGTTGCATTTTGAGACAAAAACAAAGTGTATTTTGGGGATAAGCGTCATGTTATGCAACAAAGAAGAATTTCATGTAGAAAATGTTTTCTTTTGGGGATGAAAATAAGTATTTGATGTAGAAAATGTCTTTTTGCTGGGATAAGTGTAGATACTTAAGTGAGAACATTTTATCTCTGGGATAAATATTTATATTAGTGCAAAAATGTCTAAATTTTGACATAAATTGATATTAAAGGGAAAAATTGTCATATTTTTGAGACAAAAATGGGTATTTTGTGGAGAAAGCGTCATACTGTGCTTAAAATGGGAATTTTGTTTAGAAAATGTCTTTTGGGGATGAAAAGCAGTGTTTTGGGAAGTAAGTGTATTTTTGTTCGGATCAAGAGTGATATGTATGAGAGAACATGATTTATCCCTGGGATAGATAGTGACAGTCCTAAAGAGAGCCACTCAAATTGCGGTTCTCGGAGATTTTTGGTACTCCACCACCACTGTGCATCATGGAGATATTTGAGCATCATCACCCACACCACAGGGACAGCAGCACAGGTGGTGCCCACAGCCATGCAGGAGGTACGTGGTCTTCTCTGGAGCAGGGGATGCCTCAGCCTGCACAACAGCACAGTGGTGGCTCAGGCTGTGGGTGATCTCTGGCATCACCAGACACTCTCAGTTCTGTCCCAGCATTCACCTGGTCTCAGGGAATGGGCGCTGCTGTGGGATCAGGCAGACACTATGCAGGGAGGAAGGAAGGAGGTTTCATAAAGTCCTCAGCATGGGTCACTCTGCTAGAATACTCAGACTGGGAAAGACTCCACCACACATGGAAAGAAGGGCTTTATCTCACCCCAAGCTCTCACCACCACCACCTTTGAATCACCTGTCTCAGCAGAAGTGTCATTTGCAGAATGCAAATATATGTGAATCACCTTGTGTGCTTTTTGCTGTCTCTAAGGCTGTTTTGGAAGTATTGTTCCACCCAGCCACAGTGCTATACTGCCCAGGAAGAGGAGGGTGATAATATCACAGATCATGAGTTCTCCTGGCAGCACTGAACAGCAGGGCCAAGAACTCCAGTCCTCACCCACAAACTGCAAAGAGTCGGTTCAGTGCAACATCCCCAAGATACTGGTCTCTGAGATAAAAGAGATTATTTTGGTGATTCTAATGCTCATAAGAAGCCAAAAGCAACTGCATCAGGCCGAAGCCTTTGGTGCATCCCCCACACCATTATGGACATAGGAATTACAGAACATCCTTGAAACCTCTGACCATTCACGCAGACCTTGAAGGGCTTCTGAATAGTTCCTCCTTGCTGTGTGGTCAGCTCCCACACCTCCCCCTCCTGCAACTTCACCCTCCTGGCAAGGAGTTCATGGCATTTCCCACTCCCCAGAGATCACCACCAGTCCCGTGCATTGCAGTCCTCCAAACACATCTCCTGCCTACTCACCTAAGTCACTTTTTCACCACATCTTGCAGATATACAGTTCTTGGTGGTGTTGGTTCTTTCGGGTTGACAGACCAGCTTTCAGGCTTCTCCCCAGGAAGCCAGTAAGCACAACAGTATGCCCTGCAAAACTCTTCCCCCTTATCTGCCACCGGGACACTTTTAGCATCATTACTGTGATGATAAATTCACATTTTCCAGCCCAGTGGTGAGACTGAAGGCAGGCATCTGCTGCCAAGGCACCTACTAGCTGCATTCACCATTTATCATCTGCTATTAAGAGGAGAGCAGGAGGAAACCTGCCCCATCCTGAGGGAGGTGCAGAGCCTGGATGGGGGAAAGGGCCCCTTCTTTGTTGCAGGGGCAGAGAGAGGAGTTTGAGCCTGCGGCACAAGGATAAGGTTTGGGGCTGACGGAGGCCTCACTGGGGGTGTTCCAGTGGTGCAGCCCAAAGCCCTGGCTGACAGGACTGAGTGGCCATGGGGAGCGCTGCAGGCAAACACTTTAGTTCAGTTTCATTCTCCCTCCTTGCTCTGAGTGGTCTCTTACTAAAAGCAAGCATTTTGTTAGTTTCTATTCGAGCTTTTCTTTCCAGCCACAAGTGCTCACAGGAGCATCTCGTTCGTTACAGACTGCTGCAGTACAGTGGCAGGTGCCTGAGGCAGACATGGCCACCTCACAAGACCCAGATCTGTACCCCTGCTTGCAGGTCACTGTCCTTCCCCCTGGGACTGGAACTGCTTGTTTTTAATACCCTGACCGCGGCCATCTTTCTCACAAATCTGCCCTCCTGTTAACGCTGCTTCACAATCCTTGCAAGCTGCAAGTTTTAATTGAAGCAGGATGCTGGGTGTCCATGCCCAGGGAGGGCTGCAGGGCTCTGTGAGGAGAGTGCAGGGGCTGCCTCGCATGGAACACGGGCAGTGTCAGACCCCTCAGGAATGGAAACACCGAGGCTACAGCTGAGCCCAGCAGCGCGTTGGTAGGGCTCCAGGTAAAGGTGTTTAGGAAAATGCCAAATGCTGTGCCAGGCAGCGAGGGCTGAGGGGAAAAGTGGCAGAAACACCTGCAGTGCTGAGGGGAGAGGAGGAGAGAAAATGGTGCTGCTCTGCAGCACTGAGAGGAAAGAAAATGGTACCTGCTCTGCAGCACTGAGGTGAGAGGCAAGAAAATGGCACCCATTCTGCAGCACTGAGATGAGAAAAAATGCAGCTACTGAGCAGGGGTTCCACTGCAGCCCCTGGGGAGAGCAGGTTTGTCCTGATGTTCCTGCATGGGTCCTTCCAGGGGCTGCAGGAGGAAAACATAAATAAAGAGAAGGAAGGAGTTATATCAGACCGGAGCTGCCATCCCACTGCCCCACCAGGTAGGGGAGGCACAAGGGAAGGGGCAAAGCTGAACAGTGCATGGATTGGGAAGAAATGTTGTTTATTTTGTTTTGCTTTTCACCCTCCAAGTGTGTTTTAACAGGCAGTAAGTTCATTTTCCATAGCCCACAAGCTTTTCCATTTATTTTCTCCCCCAAACCTGTTGCATTGGAGCAGCTGTGTGGGTACTGGAGAGCTGCTCAGGGTCATTCCTCTGCAGGTACCAGTTCTTGTCTTAATTTCCACTATTCACACATCTGGCAGGTTTAAAGTGTGCCCCATCTACAGCATATTTCAGGTGGGAGCCAGAACTTTCAACACGGCTCAGTCTTGCTTCTCCACAAAGAGGTATCTATCCCTGTTCAGCACACAAGGGTAGTGAGAGGGAAAGCAGTCTTTGTCTGTAATGGAGACAGGTCAGCAGTGCTGACAGGGCCAAAGGAAACCGTGACCCTATTCAATGGTTTAGAGGAGGGATTCCCAGCAGATGCTGTCAGACTGACTCAGCAGCTCCGTTTGGGGTTCTGGGTCAGCACAGGCCTCCACTGCCGACCTGCTCCTACTTACTTACTTAGACTCAGCAAGAGAAGCAGCATGTAGGAGAATCTATTCAGCACGCATTTTAAGACCACAGGAAATGGCACCTTTAGAAAGCAGAGCTGCAGGGTCAATGTAGCTTTTTTTTCTTTCTCCTCCACCCCCCCCTAACCACTCCTCCCCCCAAGGAAATCAAAGGTGAAGAATGAGAGGAGTCAAAGGGGTAAAAGAAAGACCAAACCGAGAAACCAGTTACGCAAGGCATATTGCTAACTGACAATGTAGCAGTTCTGTGAAAGGCTTTCATACCCCTAAGGAGCAAAAGCAAAGTGTTAAGTGTAAGGACCAGTCCTGCAAAAGGTGAAGATCACTCGAAAACAGTCTCAAGATAGCAGAAGATAGCAACTTGGTCACAAGAAATTAGTGTCAAGTTTCTCGAAGGTCTGTACAGCAACACTTGCTGTACGATTGAAGATACTAGAAGTCAATAATTTAAGATAAACATTGGTTTATTCTCTCTAAGCCGTGACTTTATTCTCTCCTTCTGAATAGCCAGGTGTATTTACTTGTCCTGGCCCTGGGTGGGTAGAGAGGCAAGACTCACAACTGGCCCAGTTTCCCGAGTCTCTTTTGATGCTTGGTGTAACTCCAGTATGAGTACTGCGGAAAACTTACCACGCTTTTCTTCACAGTGTCCTATAAAGTTACACGCTAAATGTGGTTTACGGGCAATCAGCTGAAATGCAGAAATGAAACTGCTGCTACCGAAATGCCCACTTAAGGATTTTTCACAGAGTTCGGTGATTGTACAGCTCCTGGTGTGCTCTTCATTCACCCCTAACAGTTACAAACAGCAGCCTTGTGGTCTGCCGCAGTCATCACCATCCCACCCATCTCCCCAGCATATCTAGCTCCCTCCTATGAGCAGTGCTGAGTTGGTGTCCACTGAGCACTCTATGAAGTCTAAGGATGGTGTTGGTGTGCATAACGTCTGCTGGCATGGCACCTAGATCTTTAAAGGCTGGCATCCTGCAGGACTGGCACGCAGAGACTCACATCACCTTGTACAGCCTGTATCCTTTGGTGAACAGCCTGGTACCAGAGGGAATGAATGCTGCTGGGGGCATCAGTACAAGGTTCCAAGCCCCTTTTCAGGTTCTCTGATGCTTTCTGTTTCCCAATATGACAGATGTGCTAGAAGATTGGAAATGACAAAACTTCTAAGAGACCCATGGTTCTGCTACTTAGAAGCCTTATAAAGGCTTTTAATGAGGTTTCCTAGCAAAATACAGAGGTGGGAGTTGTGTGGGATGGCTTTACTTGTTCTCTTAGGCAGGCTCAATGCCTGATACTTGCTGGAGCTGCCCCAGGCTTTTATCACAGACTGGGCACCCATCACTGTATCTTTACTATCATACGTGCATCCTGGGAACCAGGAACAGTCAGGCCAGCAAGTTCCATTAGCATCAAAACGCAAGTCACACATCTGAAGGTGCAGCGCACAACACCAGTTATTTCTGTTGTACCTCTGTCTAGATGATCTCAACAGGTACTGAACATCGTAACTACAAAGAGCACTGGATACAGTAACTGTATGTATGCATTTACTGCTGGATGAGTCATACCACTTCTTGCCCATGAGCTCTGCCCTGCGCAGAAGGGAATGCATATAAACACATAATAAATACTTCAAGGGCAGAGAAGAGTGAGACACTGGCTCCATGTGCAGAACTAATGATACCTAACGTGGTCCCAGCTGGATCAGGCAATTACCAACCCCTTCTCTCCTTCAGCAGCTTCTCCTGACTCACATTCTGCAGCACAGCAAGCAGGGTCTCCACAGGATGCAAGTGGGGAGTTCCAAGCGAACCTTGAAAATGATTGTTCCCCACCCATGCTAAAATTCAGGGTAAGTAGGGCAGCAGAGGAGCCTGACTCAAATTCTTGTAAGCTCAGATAAACACGGAAACGCAGCTGTGGGCAGGAGGTAGAAACACCCCCCCAAAAAAAAAACCAAACTTCAACAGCTTTCATGTTTGCAGTGGTCGAAGAGCTCAGCTCACAGACAGTGGCTCACTAACAACAATTACCTCCTGCTCTTCACAGCAGCGGCAAAGAAACACACTTGCAAAACCACGCACAACCTGGTGGACTGCTCAGCAGCAAGGATGTGCAGGATCAATTTTAGAGCACAAAAGCAAGGACTGCCACAAAGGCTGCAACAGCATGCTTCTGGGCTTATTGAGAACAAGCCTGATAACCTGCCCTTGCCCAAGCTAAGGACAGCAGTGGGACTTATTAACTATATATGCTGAATTTCTCCAGGTACTGTCCTTTTGAAACCAAGCAGGGGAATTGGAGCAAATAACATCCTCTTTTGTTGCTTAAGCATTCTTAATCTTCTATGGCTTGGATTCCTCTTTCAGAAGCCAGTTCTTGGATACCCCTTCTCCATTGCAGATACCTCAGCAGGGGGCATGGATAGACAGATTAGCAGCAAGTCAGTCTTTCAGCATGTCTTTAGGCTGAGATTGTGCAGCTCACACCAGTTCTTTGGCTGACCCTCTGATGGCTGAGAACTGCAACAGCCATTGCACCTTTGTTTGGGAACTTCATGTCGATCATAGCAGCATGAACAGCTATCTTGTAGGCTGTTTGATTTAGGAAGGAAAAATCTCCCTCTCAGATATCTTTTCTGATTATTATTATTTTTTAATCTCTTACCATAAATCTCACAAGCTATGCCAAGTGGGGTGCATACCCCCAGCACACGGCTCAGGAGAGCACACACTCTGTGGGGAATTAAGGTAGGTAGGGAGAGGGTTTGCCTGTGATGCTCAGCTGAGACTTGTTTCCATTCCTCCCTATCTCTTAGGCCACCTTCTTCTGCCTGACAAGGACAGGGCAGGAGGTCCACCACAACTAGTCGTCCCACTTCTCGTGCATCAGGGCTTCGGTTGTGTGCTGGGAGCGGAATATCTGAATCTCACATTACCTCAAGAGATGAGTCAGCTCCAAATTGTCATGCTTTTCTTCCTCATCTTTAAAATAAAATTGAGAAATTCACATGTAGCTTCCCTCACCTTGCAGAACAGCTCCTCCTCTCGTTTTACTCACCTCATTCCTTTGCATTAAACCTCAGTCACTTAGTCATGCCTAAAACTGCACTTTTGTAACCGTGACGTAACGTGCCTCTTCTTCTGAGTGCTAGAAAAATAGGAGTAATATTTCAGCTTCCCTCTCCTCCTACACAATCTGGTTCGTGTATTCTTTACAGCTCCATGACCTAGAACTAATCCCACAAGACAGAGCAACCAAAACTCAGAAACATTAAGGCTGCCTTTAGGGGAAAAATAATTAAATAGAAAAGGAAATAAGCAGCAACAATGAAGCCTGTCTGATCAAACAGAATGAAGACTGCTTCTTAACTCACAGGTTTTGAGAACGGCTCAAAAAAAGATCAGTTCTTCCATTCTTGTGCTCTCTTTTCTCTCTTGGAGGGCTACAAAAAGAGTCATACGTAACCCATATCAGCTAAATACAACAGCTAATCTGTGCAGTGTGAGGCCGGGTGAGCCTGCTGAGAGCCAGCCCATGTTGGAGCTCCATTTCGTGTCTCTGATACTGCTGCATTTGTTGACCAACAGTGGCTTCTTTCACTTCTGCGTTACAAGAACCCTTCAGGCCTTCACTGCGTGCCAGTGACCTTCCTCTGCAACACAAGTAACCACAGGCTAGTAAAAAATCAGAAGACACAGGTGCAGTATCGATAGGAACGATATGAGAGACACTGGCCACAGCTATTAGGGGCCATTTCTGCTTCTCCAAAGGTGGTTTTCTCTGCTAGGGGAAAGCTACCTGCAACAGAAGATGCTGGGGCTGCTTGCCAGCATGCCACCTCTCATCTCCATGGGTCTGTGAGGAGCAGCACCCAACCCCAGCCTGGCTCGTTACTCATCCTATCTCTTATACTTACACTCTGCCTCTCAGAGATTGTCAAACCTCCTCTCGCTTCCTGCACTTCTTCTGTAGAAGCAGCGCTACTTACCCCACCAGGGTAGACATATAGGATGCAGCATCTGATATGCATCAACCACAAAAGAGCCCATCTCCCTCAAGCAGCTTGCTGTGCAGCATGAGTGTTACTGTGTCATGCCGGCTTGGCCAGCTACACACTCCAGCCATACAGGCATTGCCTGGAAAGGATTCAGCTGACTGTGAGAGCTGGTGTGCCTGCAATGGACTTGCTGGATCACATAGGAAAAGAATGCCTGTGCCTAGGAAGTGCCTAGGAAGAAAGGCTGTGATACACAGAAGACCCCCAGGCACTAGGAGCTGACCAGAAGATGCTTCACAGGAGTTGCTCTGGACTCATCGCTTCTCAGATCTACAGAGGAGAAGCTCCCTGGAGTGCTATTAAACACTGCCCAAGCCCTGCAGTACCTCCACACATGGCCCAGGCTCTTCCATCAGGAGAGAGGAGCTTGGCTTACACAGACAGCTGGGATTGTTCAGTCTGGAGAAGAGGAGGCTCAGTGGAGATCTTAGTGCTCTCTACAACTGCCTTGAAGGAGCCTGCCTCTGCTCCTGGGTAACAGCAACAGGACAAGAGGGAAGGGCCTCAAGCTGTGCCAGGGCAGCTTCAGGCTGGATATTAGGGAATGTTTCTCAGAAAGAGCAGCCTTTTCCAGTGCACCGCCACTCCTTCTGAGTGCGTTCACTCTCTCAGTCACAGAAGTTGAATAGTCATTAAGTATTTAATGCTAACATTAAGAAATACTCCAATCAGTGAATAGCATCTTAGATAATTCAACCAACGGCTTTAATAAAGCTGTTCCACAAGCAGTCTGTGAATCGACTCTGTGCAGTTTAAAATTGCATGCTTCTGTCACAACCTTACTTTGAATCTTTAGTCCACAAGCTCAGCAGTGAATTTTCTACAGCCAGGTTGAAGCAATATTTGAGAACAGGACCACAAGGCAGAAGCACACATGGTACCGGCATCTGTGCTGCCGACTCTGCTCGCTGACTCTGGAGCAAGGCTAACAGCTCCTCTGTCCCACAAGGAAAGGCAGCTCTGCGCACCTCAGGAGACCCCAGTCCGATCTGTATCGCTATCCATCTCACCATGCCGCCATCTCTGAGGCCTGCAGGTCTGCATTCCTGTCAGCACATCAGATAAAACTGTTAACAGATCCTTGTCCCCTCCTGATGCGCAGCAAGAGCCACTGCCACATCCTGCCCCAGAGCTTACATTGGTGGCTGAGCTGCCATGTGCTGGTTTATACAGAACTTCAGGAGCTCTTCAGCCCTTTGCTAATACAGCACTGGTAGAGTGCATAATCTCAGCATCAGTTTCCTTTGGGTGCCGAATGCTCTTCATCTCTCTAAGCTGTTTATCACCAGCAAAGAAAGGAAGCGCACAACGTGCTCAGAAATTGCTGCTTACAGATGTGTAAAGACAGATGCACAGTCACTCTTCAGATAGATGTCTAGAAAGCAACACAGCACAAAGAGCAACCAGAAAAGGGAAGAAGCTTCCAGCATCTCCTGAAAACTTTCAGTCCAGCACCGCTGTCTCTGCACTAAGTGGTTTGTCCCTCTGATGGCAGGAGGAGATGGGTGCAGAGGGAAGGCATCAGCTAAGCAAAAAAGACTCCTAACCACTGACTTGTAGAGGCACTTTCCTTCCTGAGAAAGGCAATGGAAAGCTCCACGTGCAGCAGGGCCAGTTGTGTGAGCAGAGGCATAGTGTTTACCGCACCTGACTGCACCAATGGCCTGTCCACTCCTGGATTTCAAAGAAACATGTTTCCACAAAGCAAGCAACCACAGGCCACACACCACAGAGCAGAGGACAGCACCAGAGAAAAGGAAATAAATACCACACGCTGCTGGAGAGCCGCTGTTTGAATTACAAGAAGCCTGGACCACAGGCAAAAATGATGCAGCCTTTTTGTACTGCCTAGTGATAGTGTGGCAAGTTGAGGTTAACCCTTGCAAGGAAGAAGTTTTGTGGACCAGTGATGGAGTGAGCAAATGTTATTTAACGCTAAAAGCATGACTTCCCCTCTTTACCCCTCAGACTGCCATGTGAAATGCTGCTGGCTATGGCAGGCACCAAGAGGAGCATGGTGCTTTCAGGGATAGCAGCACCAGCTTCAGCAACCAAAGTCCTGCTCCCTTCCACACCCAGCCATGACCTGGGGCTGGGGAGAAAAGCCTGTGTCCAGCTCCAAGCACCACTACCTGCAACATGCAGGGGAGAGCTCCCAGCCACCCACATCCAAACCAGAGCTCACAAATCACACCCAGAGCAATATTTACAAAGCACAGGGGCTCTCCAAAACTTTCCGCCAATATTTCTCTTTACTTGAGCTTAACTCTGCAGTTCTATATCAGTCTAGACCCTTCCTGAGGGTCAAACAGAGCTCGAGCTGCCCAGTCTGAGCTGCCTACCTCACACCTCCCTGATCCCCAGATCTCAACAATTTGGGTTGCCTGAAAGCTCTGTGGCAGGGACCCAGCGCCTCACCAGTCAGGGAGCAAATGTTTCTGGCACGTTGCTAGAGGTGGAGCAGGGTCCAAAAGCATTCTGGGCTTTGGCCATTGCAAAAGCCTTCAGCCCCACATAAGGAGAGTGTACGGGGCCATTTCCTAGAAAAATATACCTTTATTTGCCATCTGTGTTTTGCCCAGGAGAGAGCATCCCACCTAGACCCTTCTGCTATACCCAGCATCATAGCATGTGGAGGATTCAGCAAGACCTTGTTTTCTTCACAGGGCCAGGACCCCTCACGGCATTGCCATTTCCAGCACATTCCTTGCAAGGTGAATTAAATAAAAGGGTGGGGATATTTTCTGGGAAGGGAACAGTCGATAATTTAACACAAAACAAACCTACCATGCTTAACAAGCCAGCTGATAGGTGGGTGCCTTTCGGACAAGTTACAGTGCCAAGTGTCCAGGTGGGATGGGCAGACAATTGCTCAGGCAGCTTGAGCTTACTCCCACATCACCGCCCATGGTGTGGCACAGCACAACTCAGACTGAGCAGCCTCCTGGACACAGACCAGCTGTCCCCAAATGGCCTGAGCTCACTGGGGGCACAACAGCATTTGTGGGCCAGTGCCGCTGAGGCCCTGGCACTTTCTCAGGTAGCAGAGTCTTCTTGAGCAAGTAGTGAGTTTCAACAGGGTCTTTGATGCTCTACATTTCAGGGTGGCAGTTTTATTCAGAGGAAGAAAGTGTGTGATTCTCTTCAGGTAGCTATAGGAGAGCCCAGGTGCTTTCCAGAGGTCTGGTTTCAACCCTTCACAGTTGCTTGGACCTGCTCACACAGAAGGCTGCAATATGGTTTCTTGATGGGTTTCCTAGAGTGAGACCCTGATTTGGTTTTGGAAACATTGGACTGCTGCCTTTCAAGTGGCCCTCACGCCTTTCAAGTCCCTGTGTGTAGGGTGCTGCCAGCCACACTCCAACAGCATCACTTAAAGCTTAAATAACCCAAAGAACGTCTTGGATTCCTCAAAGTTAACCAGATCAATTTTAGAAACGTTGACATACAGAGTGTCCCTCTCCCTGAGCTCAAATAAAGCTCCCAGGTAGCTTTTCCGGGCCCACATTTTCTCTTTTGTACAGTAATTAATGCACTTGTCCTCCATCAGCACATGGCTGCCCGGTGAAGCTGGGTTTCTCTTGTAGACAACATGGGTCAACACCTCGTTGTCACAGCGCCTTCCCCGGAAGAGCACATTGGAGTATACAAAGTACAGACCAGTCTCATTGATCACAAGGCCCTGGGCACGGTACTCGATGCCGCTGGTGAAGGCATGACCAGAGATGGGCTCCCACTCCAATGGAAGGTTCTGCTGTGTGGGGTTCCCTGGAAACCAGAATGAGAGAGGAGGTGCAGTAAGCATAAGCATTAACATGTTTTCCCTTCAGTTACACCCCAAGTCACAACCAAGCCACCTGTTCTCCATGTCTTTGTCTGCAGCATAAGAAGTCTACCCCAACCTCATGGAGGTGGGAGCTCAGACCTTCCATGTGCTACAATTGGTGTTGAGCTGCTTTTGGAAGCACCTCGCTGACAAAAACAAAAAGCAAAGGAAAAAAAATAGAGCTCTCATTAAAAAGCCTGAATGAGGGGAATATTTTAGCAGTGGGGTACCTTCAAGTTGCCAGAGCACACGCATTTCTAAAGGAAAATGAGAAAGTCTGTGCAGCTCCTTACAACGACAGCCAGGCTGCTCTTTCATCCCAGTAACATCTGCCCTGTTCTCTGCTCCCAAATCTTGCTGGTCCCTCAGCACATACCTGTTAAGTGTGCTGCCTTCCTTGCTTCTTTTTTCACTGTCTTGCTCTCCTGCCCTGCATGAAAACAGAGGAGACTGTAGCCACATGCTCCACAGAGAAGCCAGTCCACTGAGAAGAACAGAGGTATCTGTGAGGCTAAAGAGGGGTAGATTCCCAGCAGCAAAGGGCACATAGGCACCATGGCTTGCTGTGAAGAGATAGAAAGATGCTCAGCCAAATGCTACAGAACAGTAGAGAGAGTTAGAAAGTAAGAGCTGAAGCAAAAGATCAGATGTGATCCAAAGCAAAGGGAAAAAAACAAAGAGAGCAAGGAAAGTTTTCATCTTAAAATGGCTCCACCAGTGAACTCAAGTAGAGGACTTTTGCTCAGGTTTTAGGAGAGGGATAACAGTGTGCCTGTACATGGCATCTTTAGTCTATGTCAAGGTGACTCCTGGTGCCCTGTCACAGACATACCTGCCTAATTGTCCCACTCCAGCCCAGCACTTTCACAGCAGTGGAAATCTGGCTGCCAAGTACCAAACCTCCTTACAGCTGGACCAGAGAAGCTATCAGAGACATCCTGAAAGCACCTGCCCAGCCAGGCAGACTCTGTCCTCAGAGAGGCAGAAGACTGGTAAGAAAACTCTGCCTTCCTTGGAGAGTTTGATTTCTCCTAGAGAAATAGGCTGGTTGCAGTGACTGGGCATGGGGACCCCATCCCACTCCATCCTGCCCTTTCTCTCAGCGTCTACTTCTGAGCATCAAGTTCTCAACTTTTAGAACCATCTTCTTTTTTTAAGCCGGTTATTTGGCCCTTTTTAAAAAGATCCTGTCGCTAATAACACTAACACAGAATGTAAAATGACAGTTTGAAAGTTCAAAATACAACTTTTAAACTGTTTTGTTGAGACTGAAACCACTTTCCTCTAAATTTAGGGGTGAAAAAAAATGTAGGAAAGTTTCGATTTCAGTGAAATGCCATTTTTCTTAAAGAGAATAAAACTGCCATAGGATCAGGATCTTTTCAACTAACTTTGGCTGTAGCAGGTGAGAACTGGTGCCAAAAGAATTTAGGACCAAAGTTGTCTACTCCCTACGGCACAAGCGGATCTCCCACTCCCAGTGAAAACAAAATCCTGTATGTCAACCCAAAACCTTAAAGAGCAAAAGGTCCTAAAACATGCAGCGTACATCTTGATTCTCCGCTCTCCTCCTCCTGTGCATGCTGTTGCAGTGTCTCAGGACAGCCAGAAGTTCACTTTCACAGCAGAATCCCTCCCAGCATCAGTGCCCCACTTGGGCCTGGGAGGCCCTAAAGCAGAAGCGAACTGTCCCACACTGACACGACTGAGCATTCCAGCAAGCAGGATGCAGGACGCCCTTGCTACACTCTTCTTCAGACCAAGCAAGTGTGAGGAGCGCTTCCAGAGCTACAGCCCTGCCTTTGCACCTCACAAGGGGAGGGAAGGATTTGGCAGAAGCATTCACACATGCTGGCAAGGGAGAGTTTCTCTATGTATATCAACTCACCTATGAGCTTCTCCAGAGCTGGAGGGATGTGTTCAGTGCTGACAGACTGTCAAAAGAAGAAGAGTGACAAGCTCTCTTAGCAGGGTGAGAACATAAGGGCACCATCTAGATGTGGCCAGACTATCTCAACAACGGCTATTCTGGGTGCTCATGCAGAGCTGCGAGTTGAAGTGTACAGGGAGGGAGAGCTTGCAGCACCCAAACATCAGGACATCCAGATATGTACCACAGTCACCAACAGAGCAGTCCTTCACAGTAACTAACAGCCCCAAGCACACTGGCATGGCACACATGTCACAGTTTCTCCCCACAGCCGGTGTGGCCAGCAGGCAGACTTTACCTCTCTGAGTTCAGCCAGCTCCTTCTCCAGGTGGAAAATCTGAAACATGCTCAGCCCCACTCCAGTGAGTGCCAGCAGGATCAGCAAGAAGATCACCAGGAAGCTGACGTTGCTCCTTTCTCTGTTGCTCTTTGGCTTTTTCCTCCGATCAGGTACTGGTGGTGGGAAGGGAGCGACAGGGGATGCTGGATGGCAGGAGGTGCTGGCATCGGCACAGCCATCCACCCAGAAGATCTGTGGGTACATATAGTTCAAATTCTGCTGCAGGGCTGGGAGTGGGATGGGCTGGACACGCTTTGTGTGATCTTCCATGTGGCAGCCAAAAACTGCCGAGGCTGGCCCGGGCTGAGCCCTGGGGGAAGACCCAGCTCTGCTTCTGTGTGCCTGCATCATCACTCCAGCAGCAATCATCCAGCTCAGATGCTGCAACTCTATGAAAGCCTCAAGCAGCAAACCCCAAAAAGCTTCCGCCCTCTGCTGCAAGTTCAGGGCACCCGCCTGCTCCTCCCACACTGCAGCAGCACGCAAATGCAGTTGGACAGAGCTGGTGGCAGGCTGCACTCACACAGCAACAGCCCCAGGAAGGAGATGCACAGAGCAGAGCAGCACTGTGCTAGCACGTCAGGCAGGGGCTGAGTAATCAGCCCGGCACACACCCACAAGCCAGCCACCCTTTCCAGCAGCCCACACAGGCAGAGGCAGCTGCTTTTCCACTGCGGTGTCCTGCACCACAAGCAGGGGGAATAACAGACTCTTCTGCTTCTGGCATCCTGCATGAGAGGTGAGAGGCAGAGCCGTGTTTTCCCCTTAGCATTAGTATGAAGATAGCAAGTACAGCAGTAGGCACTTCATTTTTGCAAAGGACAAATTACTTACTGCTGCCTCCTGTCTTCTTCCAACTTGAGGAATGTTAGAAAGGGCAGTTCTTCTTGTTTTTCAGTCTGTTCCTCAGTGCTGCAGCAGGACCTCAGCTGGCTGGGTGACTGATTAGACACTGCACTGCTCATCCTGGTAGAACTTCCTTGCCTTTCGAGGAAGAATCCAGAGTTGAGGCACACCGTAGGGACCAGCACTCTTAAAGGCTCTCTGCTCAATCACGAAGAGAGAGAATCATGAGACATTGAGATTTTTCAATGTAATTAATCTCCACTGGCCACAGATTTCTAAGTAGCAGGAAGGAGCTTTCCCATCAATTTACACAGAAGACTGTCCATAGCTCTTTGCTCTTCCATTTCATGGGCATAATGAAAGGAGTGCATCTGGGGGAGGGCAGCGTTTAAAAAGTGACACGTTTAATGCAAGAACAAACAGAATTGTTGTCTCTTATGTGGCTGAAGGAAGAAGCCCCAGCACACAGGTTTTGATCTTGAACACCAAAATCCGGTGTGCTTGTCACTGACCCACTGCTTTCTATTTTCACAAAGATGCAGACGTGTTTGTCATCTGTGGGTAAGCGATGAAAGCTTTGTTTCAGCTGTTCCTGCTGCATCTTCTCTATTCAGATCAAGAGCCCTCTAATACCACATGTTGTGGCAAACCAAAGACCAGGGTTATTTTACCATCAAAGAATCCATTTCAGTTCACGGCACGCTTTCAGAGAATTCTCCCTTCCCAGCACTCTCTGCTGTCACACTCTCCATTTCACCTGCGGCCACCTTCAGGGGTCACCTGGTAAGCAGTGCCAAGTGGGAGCACATCTGTGTGGCACACTGTGACACCCACAGGCCCTGCCTTCTGCTGTCTTCCTATTGCTCAGACCCAACACAGGGCTAATGAGGATTTTGAAGAGTTGGCAGGACAGTTTGCTGCAAATAGACAACCATGTCGCTGCAAGCTCTTTTGATGGAAAGCCGGGAACCAAAATGTAGGCAAAGTTGATCTCACCCAACATACAAGTCCAGAACAGCTGAGCAGGAATAAAAGGACAGAAGAAGGGCAAAAAGGGCATCAGATTTCTCTCTCTGCCTCCTAAGCTGCCTTTTCACCAAGTTTGCCAGCAAAGAACAGCAAAAGACAAGACGCAGCCATGCAGGCAGAAAAGGAATTTGCTCAGAAGGATCCCTCCATCTCTCACTACCCCCAGAGGAAAGGTGGGAGCCCTTGTTAACCGCACACAACAACAGGCTGAAGTTTGTGCTGACTAGAATTAGCTAGAAGCTGAAGAACACAGGTACAAGTTTGCATCAATACATTCAAGGATTTAAAAAACAATTTAAAAAGATACTGTGTAGGACAAGACTTATTAGGTTCCGGACACAGTAAAACATGAAGATGATATTTCCTGTTACAATGACTAGCAGAAATGCTACAAAGCAACTCTTGAAAGCCCACAGGGCTGCACAAAGGACGATGTTTCTTAATTACATGTTTTAACAGTTCACTTTTCCCAGGCAAGGGTGATGCTTTCCACTTCCCTCCAAAGTCACCCCTTCACTAGAAACACAAGGCATGCGCTGAGATGCGTGTTGGTACCAACAGCTCCCAAGGGAGATGTTCACATCCACAAAAGAGCAGCATTCAAACCCCACTGCTGACAGCTCTATGGCATTGCGATGCTTAGCACAGCCCTTTTCCAGAGAGCAAGACATTTTCCTCTCTTGTTCATTAAGCACATGCAAACTACAGCCTGCACCCAACGGGCACTGGGATCAGCCAAAGGGGCACAGAGTAGGGCCCGATCGAGACAGGACAGAATCCAGCAGCACAAAGAGCTGGGATCAATTGCTTGAACATATGGGAAACAAAAACAGCTGGAAATCCCAGCTGGTTGTCAAACACGGACCATGTCCGTGTAGCAGCTCCACAAGCAGGGCATGCAGCCCTTAAGTCAGCAGTAACCATGCCAAGTTACAACTACTAAGAGATGTTCGCCAGCTGTTTCAAGTTATTTTGTAAGAGTCACAGATCTTTCTTTGCTGTGAGACTGCAGAGGACCCAGTAGGATGCAGACTCTCTACCCAGCACACATCTAGCAAAGAAAAAACTAGAATCAAGATAGCCAGCATTTATCTTCCATTTTCATGTCCTAAAGAGTCACATCTAAGAAACACAGCGTGGTTTTGGGCTGGAGAGGACCTTAAAGATCATTGAGACCCACGCCTGCCATGGGCTCAGGCTGCCCAGGGCCCATCTGTGGCCTGGGGCACCCACAGCTCTGGGCAGCAGTGTCAGCGCCTCACCGACCTCTGAGTGAAAAAGACCCCTCTCACCTCTAATCTGAATCTCCACTTTTAGTTTAAAGTCCTTCCCCCTAGTCCTATCATTATTTGCCCATGCAAATTTGGTACCCCTCCCACTTTTAGGCTTCCCTCAAGTTCTGGAAGGCTGCAAGAGCTCTCTCTCCCCGCAGCCTTCTCCAAGCTAAACAAGCCCAGCTCCATCAACCTTCCTTCACAGTAGAGGTGCTCCAGCCCCCTGAGCATCTTCATGGCCACCAGCTTCACATCTTTCCTGTGCTGGGGCCCCTTTTATTATTTTTTAAACTGGGGAAGGGACACATAAAAAAGATGCATGATTTTTACTATCCATTATCTATTTTACTATCCATTTGCTAACCTGTCTTATCTGAAAAAAGCCTGGAAACGCCAGCTCTTCTCAAGCTGACACAAACCCCAGTGAGCTTCTTCAGCAACACCTGATGCTGTTTGACACTCAGGGTTTCCACAAGATGAGACACACTGCTTAATAGCTGCCTACCCACAGCACTTTGTGGTCAGAGCTCGACGCTTTGTGTTCCAAAAGCAGTGGAACATTCGTACCAAAGTGAAGCATGTTAAACTGTTCCATCCCATCTCATGCTGCATGTTGACAAAAGCAGAAGCCACCTTACACTCCAGTTCTCTCTCTACCAATACCACACAGCTAGGGGAGTTTACATCTTTAAAAGAAACTGCATTTCCTCCCTGATGCTTAATGCATATAAGCAAAATGTCTTATTTCAGCAAACATGGCTAGCAATACCTTCATATGATGCATATGTTTGTGATTATCCCTTTTTTGCGAAAAACATTCACGTTGCTTAAATATTTGGTGCCCCTGGACTTGCACGAAGGGATCATGAAAGTGCTCCAAGTGCTTCTGTGTGCAACAGCTTTTTGCAACAGGAAACAACAGCTCTCTGCGCCGACAGGCTCCTCAAGGTGACCGCTGCCCTGTTAGCTGAGTGTTGTGGTTTGTCAGTGCAAACACCCCAGCGCACTGAGACCGTGGCAGAGGTCCAGGAGCTCAAACAGCTCCACAGATCTCCCACCAACATCCTGCTCAGGGCTCCCTCCCTGCCATCACCTCCACAGATGTACTACGTTACATCCACGTCCTAAAAGACAAGACCCTTGGTTTACATAATTAAGCACCCAGATTTCTCGCTATACAGGCTGCTGCCAAAGTCGACAGCTTGTTTACACTGAGAAATGCTTTAATGCAAAAGCAATTTCCTCGTGGCTTCCAACCTGGTTTTGTTTTAAGCAATATAATAAGCAAGATCGGCGCAGCCTAACTCAAAGACTCCAGAAATTAGCAATGAAAGCCAGGAGGGCGATTCTACTTAATAACCAGTTGGTTGGAGACTGAGTTGGTTCTTGTTTGTTTCTAAAGCAGGGCATCTCATCTTAAGAATAGTTTAAAGGGTTATATTAAAAAAAATAAATAAACACAGACAGCACAGCAGCTGGACACTCTTCTCTGCATGCCTGAATCTCAAGAACAGAAGCAGTCTGTCTCCTGTGGGGAGAGCAAGCGGATCCTGAAGGAACACTGCACTCCAGTGGAAATCCTGAGAGCGCACAGCTCTCCCCACCCAGGGGAGGCAGGGAGCAGGACAGCTGCTTGGGCAAACTCTGAGCCATAGGAGGCTTGAGAGCAATCACAGAGTAAGCACGTGCTGGGAAGGAAGGATACAGCCCTCACCGCTCAATATGCATGCTGCTTTTGTAGCAGCACAAAACATGGACCAGGCCCTTCCGTGAAGCATCCACACCACCTAGCAATTTGTCAAGCTTTATAAACCACCTCCATGAGAAAGTACCGTCTCTCTAGAGCATAACCAACTTAGAAGTGCCTTTATTTCATCAAAGAAATCAGGTTAGTCAGTGTGATATTAATAAAAGTGAAATAGGAAGCTAAAAATTACTCAAGAGGCCACATGAAAGGATAACGTTAAGCAAACGAGAACATGATTTTAGGAGCTTTTTTGAAAAAGCAGATAAAAAAAAAGTGGTTATAAATAATTAAAAGCAGCAAGCACAGCAAGAGGAAGCTGTGGTTCAGTTCCATCCATGCCAGAAGCAAACACACAGCAACCCAGGAGGCTCCTTCCAATGGAGCTTTCCCAGCAGCTGAAGCATGATGTGGTTGGTTGGAAAGTTTAGACCAAGACACAGCTGAAATGTTTGGTAATGGTAATGAGAATATGGACATCTGCTCCTCAACTGACATGCACCAACAGTGATCCTACTACATACACGTTTTATTTACAGGAGTCATTACTGCTAACATAAACTTCCACTAAACAGCACAACAGGGCTCTTAGGCTGACGTCTCTCACTGTATGTCCAGGCTTCTGTTAGTCAGATACTGAAAACACCGGAGGAGTCTGCACTGTGGGCAATGCTTTCTGTCTTTTTTTATACCCAACACAACCACTCCTTAGCTTCCTAAGCCCTGTCCAGGTTTAAAAATCAATAGATAGTAGGGAATGCAGGAATGTTTGAAAGGAACGTAGCTGCACACCTAACATCATTGACAAGGAAATACGTCCATCTGCTTGGAATTCAAACATGCAGCCTACTGACGGTTAGCAACACCCAAGGTACAAAACAGATCATAGCAGCAAAAGAACATCAAGCAGGTGTATCAGTTTGAGGCCAAGTATCACCCACCCTAAAGAGGATGGGGGTAGGTGCATCAGATGTTTTTAAAGCACTCTTCTTGTACGAGGAAGCGCAGAGGAGTGCTGCTAATTGCTCGGTTATCATTTCTACATGATCTCCGAGTGCTGTGTGGTACTCTAGCCTAGGAAAAAACCTGGGGAAAGGACGGAAGAGTTGTCCATTCCAACAAAACAGAAGGATGCAGAGGGAGGACTCCAGCTGTCCACACACCGCCACTGTTCCACAGAAGCTCAGGTTTCACCTCAGCAGCTGCTTCCAGGAAAGGCAATGCCTCTTCGCCTCACAGCTATACGCACACTGCAGTTGATGAATATAAGACCACCTTTGGCTTAACTTCAGTTTCACAATTTTTGTTCCCATCCAGAACTTAGAGGTCAGCAATAACAAGGGATAAATAAAAACTTGGGAGTCAGAGATGCATTTAACACCTGCATATCGCATCATCAGTCATTTGGCCTCGTTTCATACCTCTCAATCTGAGGTTTCAGCACACGACAGTAAAGATGGGCTTTTCTAAGAATTCGGTCATATCCATGCAGCTTCACTTAACTGATGAGAAAACCAGCTCAGATACAACCAAGACAGAAGAGCAAACTTCCTACATGTGACGCATCAAGAGGAAGGAAAGCAAACTGAAACAGAAAACCCACACAACAAAAAAGCCACACACCGCCAGAGCAGCCCCTCCTGCACTTTGCCATTTCTTTTTTTTTCCCTTTTCTTTTTTAATCAAGGCAGTTCCCATGATGAAACTAGAGACTGTCATGAGAGAAACCAGCACTGGGGAGATCACACCTGAGGAGTATGGGACTGGACTGCCAATGGATTTGGCTGCACATAGTGCAGCTAGGCTCACTACAGGTAAGTTGTTCCAGCCTCACACTGAAATTAAAAGATCACTCCTTCTTGGAGATACATTTACGCCATAAGATTTGCAAAGGAAACATGCCACTAAATTAAAGACAAAGTGTTCAGATTTATTTGGAAATTCACAGTTTCTAATGGCACTACAGCTCTGTAGTTACATACTCTTTTTCCACAACAACGTATGCTGCACTCAGGTATGCATTTTCCTCATCCAGGTTTACAACTCTTCAGTCCACGTTCAACAAGTCTGGTTCACGTGCTCTGACTGGCTAATTGTGCAGATCAAATCCAAAAGTACATCACCTTAAAGTATTCATAAAATAACAAGAAAGCAGCAAAAAAAACAGAACAAAACACCAAAAACAAAGGCTTTAAATAAGTCACATGACATACAATACCCAGGAAAGGCTTAAGATCTGTTAAAAAGGGTACCAATAAAAGTGCTCAATAAGTTAACTTCTTTTTTTACAATGTGAACCTGTAACATTAGTCAAAAGGAATAACCTTTTGTTCCACTCACTCAGATACACACAACGATTTACCAATCACACATCCTAGAGTATCCAAATATACAGTCACAGTCAAAAATAAACTCCTGTACGAAAATATCAACCATACAAAACACTGCACATTTGTTAGCCAATACAAAAGCAAGCGCTATGGAAATACCCACTTTGAACCAACCGGACTGGACAGACTTCAAGGCTTTGCAAACACAGCACACCCAGGGCTGCCTTGGAGAATTCTGCCTTGTCTGCCCCAAGGCACCCTTGTGCTCTACAGCTGAGCTTTCGCCTCAGCTCTCAGCACAGAAACAAGCGGAGCGCCCTCCATTCAGCTCTTTGGGAAAACTACAGCAGTCGATATTGATAACAAAAGCATTCATTGTCACAAGATGCCCTCATTCTCAAGAAACAATAAAGAGCAACTGTTATTTGTTCAGCTCATCAGACCACAGCTCCGATTTGTACCTGTTGCTGAAAATGAACCCAACTACTACCATTCCCGGGGAGATTTTTTTTCTCAATGGATTTTGCAAAACCAGAGTCCAGTCAGGTAAGTCCATCCGTTAGTATTTTTACAGTATCCAAGTCCATGTTACTGAGTCCAGCTGAAAGCCAACACATCCCTTTACAGCACTGTAGTGTTGCATCTTCAAACAGACAAACAACAAAAAAAAAAAGCTAGAGAAATTACAAAATAAATCAAATGACAAACAATCGTATCTCCCCTCTTCCAGTGGCATTATAAATAGACAAAAGGCACATAAATATGGGAAGGTGCAAGAAATAGGAAAAAAGCTGAAGGAAGAGGATTAGGCTTTTATCCCTATTCCACCCAACAAATTGGGTTTCAAAAAATCTCTGCCCCAGGAACTGTGGAAAAAAAAAACCTCTAAAAAAATGAACCCCCGCCCTCCCTCCCCCCATGCTGTTCTCATAGGAAATTTTCAGCCTCGTAAAGCTGCTTATAGCCAAGATTGACACAATCCCATCCATTTAAAAAGCAGAAACCAAATTTCTGAATACTTTCCAAATAGTCGAGCTCTTCGTCTCCCACCATCCTCCCACAGAATACCACAGGCTGTTCTCAAATGAACAAACACTCTCCTGTTTGAGAAGTTCAGCTAGATTTAGATGTGTCCAGAAACTGCCGTGACACCAAGTGTTCCCACTGTTATATCTTTGTTTCCTTTGATTATGTCATGCAGGCTTGGCATTGACCCTGACTTAGTCTGTATTAGAGTTTTTATGAGCTTCCCTTGGTCTGAAACTTTAGACCGTCTTCGTTTTATAGCCCTCTTCTCAGTTTTTGTCTTTTGGGTTTGTCCATTGCACAAACTCGTACAAGCTGAAATGCCACAGAAATAGGACTCCTCAGATTGTGATGACGTTTCTGAGCTTCCTTCAGATGGAGGACCTTTATACGAAGAGTGATAAACTTCCCCAATGTTAGAGAAGTCCCTCTGGTTTGTAAACGGCTTCCTTCCTTTTATTTCCCCATTGGCTACGGGATGGGGCGGCTCTGCCGTTGGCTTGATAGTCTCTATCTTTTCATTTTTGTATTTGCAACGCTTTTTCTGAAATCACAAATCAAAAGAGAAACAGTGAGCTTCTGAAAGGGAAGCAAGGCTAAGACCCAGCCCTGGAGAGCAGGGCAGCAGAGAGCAGCTGAGACACGCACCACCTGCAGGCAGAACGGTGCTTGTGCTCAGCCTGCATCCCTGCACCTACTGTACCTTCTTCTCTGGGGAGAACTTCAGGGGTTCTACAATGTACAGGTCCTCGGGATCCACTGCAAGAAAGGGCACACACATTCAGCAGTTCTCACTGACAATGCCAGCTCCAAAACAACACCATTCTAACTAAACAGGATAAAAATAGACCATTTCTCACACATTTTTGCTGCCATTATTAACTTATGGGCATACAACACAAGTACAAGTGAAGACAATGCTGAGGAAGTCCCCTTTGCTGACATGGCAGCTGTCAGTGACAGAAAGTATCTCACGTTCTGACAGATGAGGCCGTAAGAGCAGAGCACAGAACATCCTTTGGGAAAAGGAACGAGTGGTTGGCAAAAATGAGCTTCTAATGTACAGACTGCTAACAATCTAACAGCGCCTAACATGCACCTAGAAGCAAAAGCACCTATCAACAGGGCAGATACTCAGACTGATGTGACATCAGTCTGGCCTTCCTCCATCATATTTCGGACATTTTTCTTCTGAGCCTAAGCAGCAAATACAACTGGAAAACACAACTGAAAAAATAACTTAAGCCCTTGCTCATCTCTACTGCAGCGCTTCCAATTCAAGCAACGAATTTCCATGCAGTTTTATTCACTGTACAAGAACTGTGGAGCTGGTTTGTTGCACCTGGAAGGACAGCATCAGTGGCATACCCAGTAATTACTGTCATTATAATGCTGCACCACTTTTGTTTCTGTGAGACAATGTTGGCTGAAGAAAGCAGAATTCACTTGTCCTGAATCTAACACAAACACTGAAGCGACAAGATCATTCCTCTTAGTCAAACCAAGACAAATTATCTAATTTTTCTTAATACAGTTGATACATAAATACCTGCAGAGTTTCAAGATTGACTACTGAGGACTTGGTTTCTGGCATTAAAAAAAATATCACCTTCTACAAGCTTCGTAGCTTTGTAGGCCTGCACAGATTGTTACTAACCTCAAGGAGACTATTGCTTACACTCTACAAAATGCTAAGAATGGATTTAGTGTTTTCGCCTAATTTAGCCCAGTTCTGGGAAGGGTAACATTAACGAACCGCCCTGCCGTACAGAATGTGTTAGTGAACTACTACAGTTCAGCATACTTTGACATTAACCCGTGATGCCATTTTCATGGACACCTGAAATAAAACACACAATAAATAGTGCCCAGAGTCATACTGGTGTTATAGGTAGATCATACCTTCTTTACCAGACAGCTGGAAAGACTGTGATCTGACCAGTGGGAGAGAAGTTCTTCTTTTCAAATTCATATCGTCATAAGAGGAAAAACACCTGGAGCAGTGCAAAACACAAAGCTTTTTTAAGCATGTTTTTCTCAGGACCGCGCATTTTTCCATTTAGAAGCGTTTTTGTCAGAACAGAATCAATCATTCACCCAAGAAGGACAGGCAAACAGACACAGCACATTGTAATGTGCCACCAAGGCACCTCTAGTTTACTGTCTCCACAATTGCTACAGAGCAGCAACTGTGCTTTACAATCAATTTTGAATACATAGAAAGTAAACTTGGGATTAAAGCAGATCTGCCAGTCCCAGTAGATATAGGAAACAACAATAAAAGCTGCAAGAACAATTAAACTTCAAATACGTTACCTTTTGGGGCTGGGGTAGTGATTACTTTTAGGAATTTGGGAGAGGTAACCTTCACAGAACTGAGATGTGCTTCTGCACCGCTGCACACAAAGCACCAAGCCCAGAATGACACAGAGAACCAGAGAGATCACAAGGTAGGTTTGTCGATCAGAAACCTGGAAGAATTCGATGCAACTGTTACAGACTACCCAGCCATGCAATGGTATCATTACTTTGCTTTCAACACAAGAACTTCAAAAGAACACAACTGTTATATTTTCAAGTCACCTTCCCTATTTTTCCACTTCACACTAACATTCAAGTTGGAGTAGTTTTCCCAGAGGTTTGATTTAGCACAATGCTATGCAGCGCTTGAGGACTAAAGGCTGAAAACCACTATCTGATAACATGGGACAAGATTCCACTGACTATGGTACCACTGCTGCTTGAAGAAGCAGCTACCCCCTATAATGAATATGGAAGTCTATCTGAAAGTGATATACTTCCCACAGCTTAGTGTAGAAATTTAACTGATTTTCTTTTGATACGTAGTATCTCAATATTTTGTGTTTCATCAGGTGACACTGTAGTACTCAATGAATTCCAACTACAATCACTTGATTCAATGGGTTTCATCTTCTAGACCATTCAATTTCACATCCTAGCCCCATCTTTCCAGTATGTTCATTTACAAACACCCACAGATGTTTATTAGAATTACACAGAAGTCGAAATTCAGTGGTATTTTGCAAATTACATTCCAAAATAAACAGCAGTGTCCTATAACAATCTACCTCAAGTGCACTAAGGGATGAGAAGACAAAGACATCAGAAAGCAGTGTTCCTGGTGTTTTCCATCTTGTTCTGGTGAAATGTCTCAGACAAGTGGACTCAGGTGATTAGAGAAAGTACATATTCAAACCACAGGACACTTGTCTGTCATACCCTGATGATCACCATGGTCAAATCCTATTTAAAAGCACAGCACTCATTAACGGGTGGTCAGCCAATTAGGTGCCAATGAAGGTGTCACTAAGCGCTAGAAAACAGCTCAGGACACATTTGGCAACATGCACAAAAAGAGTCATACTTAAAATATGGCTTGAAATCCCAGGCTGAGGAATGTAAACATTTGAAAGAACTTGTTCCTAGCATTGGTGCCAAGATTCCCCTCATCTCCAGAGATCACGATAGCCAGAGAGGAAAGGAGAAGGGGTTTTAGACATGCTAGTCTGCCACTCGGGAGAGGTAAGAACAACACTCCACACACTCATCTATTATTACAGTCTAGATCTCCTATTGCAAGACTGTTAATATTCAAGATATAAATACGAGTGCTGGAAATGTAAAGCACCCCATTTTACTGAAGCTGAGAAACAGATAAAGCCATGCAATACAATTTGTTATGCAACGTGTTAGATGCCAAGGAAGTTCCTGAAGAATAGAACACATCCTCCCCCCACCCCATCATGTTTCAAACACTGTGTGTAACTAATCCTACTGCTGCCGTCGTGAACTCAGAGTTTAGCCTTCTAATTTCACTGAGTTACTTTACGGGACTGTACCAACTGTAATGCACTACAGGAAGGCTGGGATATTCAGTTATTCAAAGCAAGTTCTTTCTTTTACCACGAGCTGCGATTACTATTACAGGACTAGCAGGGCTGTACTAAAAATTATTACCAATTTTGCTGTGCACAGGACAGCCCAAAATACTCAGCCTTTCTCTTCCTCCCTTGGCCAGTTGCCGAAGCAGGCTGGAAGCAACGACTGAAAAGCTTTGCTTAAAGACTCCAGGCCCTTTCAAACTGAGATATTTTTATGCATCTATTTCCCTCACTCAAGATCTTGCACCACACTCCTGATTTATAGTTACCTCACGTTTTAATTCCGCCACGGTTGTTGACAGATTGGAAACTAGCTGCGTCATGTTGGTGAGCTGTGCTTGTAACAGCTGGATTGCTTCTGTTTGCCGCTGATCCTGTATTGAGGAGAGTCATGCCCATGCTATTTAGTTGTCAGGGTTCCACTATCCCGTACTCGTGCACATCAGCATTCTATCTGACAGAGCCAGGCATGATGTATCCATGTGATCCTTTTAGCACGTTTCCAACAAAACTTTCACTTAACATTTGAAACTGTTTATGTAACATTAACCATAGAAAGACTTCAGCACATCAACATTTTTAAACAACAAACAATGTTTTGTAACATTATGCCTAGTGTTTTTCACTACAGTGACTACTACTACCTTCATTAAAGGCAGAATTAGTAGTTAGCTCTGTGCAATGACAATCAGGAAGCCAAGTACTGTCACGTTCCAAAACACGTGCAGATCACCAGACAAAGCTCAAATCTAAAGGCTGAAACACTGCTTCTGCTCTGCAATCAAATGGCCAGCCATGTAACAGCTGGAGCCCAAGCCAGCCAGGAATAAGCCCTTTGAAGATACCCTCTCCTGCAGAACACCCTTACAAGATCTTTCATCTTATGAGAAAGTGGAAAATCTCAACAGAGTATCAGGGAGGTTAACCAAGAAGAGAGACCTCAGACTGACCAGCATTTGATAATATTCAAAACAAGCAAAAAAGAGCATGCATGTCAACTCAGGAAAGTTGCAGTTTTCTTTGCTTTTGACAGAGAAGCAAACTACAGGCCTGACGTGGCACTTCAGAGATTTTCAGAGAGTTTCTGATTAAACTTGCCGTGACGTGCGCAAGTGCTTTTATGATTATTCAGCACATAGTTAATGCTGTAATTGAAAGCTGCTCATGAAAGCTAGGATAGCAGTGCAGGAAAACAGGGGAAAACAACCCTCTACTACAGCTCCCACATCCTTTAATCACATTTTAAATACTGAACTAAAACTTCTGCTTACATGCAGCACCCCCTCAATTGCAAATCTAGCTTAAATCATTTCTGGACCTGTCTTCCCTTTCCAGAGTTTAGTACTCTTCAGTAACTTCAGGATAATCACCTATCTGTACTTAATATCAGAGTTGCAAAAAAAAGCAAACTTTAAAAACGTATGGTTTGACTGCAAGAAACAGAAGTCAGAAGCAATATGGATAACCCATAGACATCTAAAGACTGTCAGCCACTAATATCTGACAACTGATTTTTTTCCCCGTCTTAGTCTCAGCTGGGACTGAACTGTTTTCTTTTGTGTCTGGTGTGATGCTAGGGTTTGGTTCTAGGAGAACAGCAATGTAGATAATACACTGATGTTTATAGTTATAGCTACGCAGTGTTGTACAGAGCCAAGGCCATTCTCAGCTCAGGACCCAAGGAGTTGGGAGGGAACAGAATCAGAACAACTAACTTAAGCTGGCCAAAGGGATATCCCACACCATATGGTATTGTGTGGATGGAAGGAGTTCTGAAGGAAGTGGGATTTCTCTCACTCTCTGGGCATCAGCTGGGGGTGCTGAGCAATTGCTTGTGTATCATATATGTGTGTGTCATAATTATTATCCTTTCCCCTTTATCTCATTAATTAGTTTTATCTCTACCCACGCATTCTACCTCTTTCTGCCCCTCCCCCCCTCCAGTTCTCCCCCCAGTCCCACTGGGAGGCAGGGGAGTAAGCAAATGACTGTGGGGTGCTGAGCCACCTGTTGAGTTAAACCACAACATTCCCCCAAATATAAAAATCGGGGAATTTGGGGATGCAAATATGCAGCTAAGAAAAATCTTCAGCAGCAAAAGGATTTCTGTACCTTTTTGTAACACTCTCAGAAGCAGCATTTCCTAACTAGGAAATTACTTCAACAAGTCTTACCTGCTCTTCTGCTATCCTTGAGGTGTTCTGAAGTTTTATTATTGTTTTATTGAAAGCCTTCTGCATTTCTTCCATTTGCTTTCGGTACCTAAAACAAAAAGTGCAAAGACCTGACACATTAGTTCATACAACCCTTCAGCATTAGGCTTGTCTTCAAAAAGTGCTACTATGCAAGAAGAAACTGGTTTTGTCCAAAGCAGCTTATTTAAAATTCAAGTGGAATTCCTTTTCCAGTTTCAGACAAACACAGTGACAGCTCTTCCTAGTCTGTGTGACTTCATTCTAAGCTTTAAGTCAAGCACAGTTTCATAGCACCTTAATAGCTGAATGCTAACTTACTGGCACTGCGGACGATTTTCTGCAAAGCACTGACTGTCAAGAGAGACAACAGCATAGTACACATAACTGAAAGCCCTTCCCTGGAAGCAGCTCTTAAACAGGTACATTTCCAAGTTTTCCTACAGCTGAGTCACATCATGGATAAAACATCAGCGTGTATACATCCCTCACAGAAAGCTCTGGGTTCCTTTCTCATGCTCCCTTCTTTAGCAAGAGTTATTACAGATAACACTGTAGTTTAAGAGGAAGCAAGCAACTCAATAATCCAGCAAAAGGCAGTGCAGGTCTGTGTTACTGAACCTAACAGCAGCAGGAGGGCACACCCTCTCGCAGGAGGAATTACGAAAAAGATTAGTACTTGAAGCTGGCATCACTTCATCCTTTATTAAAAAATAAAAAAGAAGACAAATCTCCACCACCCACCCAACACTCCATATTCGTCAACACAAAACAAAGGTGACTGCAGCTGAAAATAAAGGAAGGGCACCCCAGCTACTCACACATGTCTAGGTCTCTGATAGCTTTTCAAGATCAGCTAGTTACCTCAGTTTTCCATAAAGCTTCCCACTGTAATAACTTCCATAGAACCCTTTGCAACAAATATAAAATAATTCCTTAGAACAGTTGGCTAGAATCAGTTACAGAATGTAGACCTTACCCCAGCCTTTTGCAAACTTACCTCTGACTCAGTTCTTCTAAATAACGGCTGCTGAGAGACATATTTACTTCCAGGGCTTTTATGCGGTTATTAAGGCGCATGAAGACAGACTCTTTTTGATTAGACCCATGAACAAGATTTCCATTTGCATAGCCTAGATCTGTTGAATTCTGCAGCTCAGCATAGAAGTCTGTAGCTGTTCTCTGTGGACCTCCAGAGACCGGAATCGACATAAAAGCTTCCTCTGTTGCCTGATCATCCTCTTTTGTTTCAATAGATACAGAAGACTCAACAGGAGACAAAACAGGTTTCTGCACTTCTGGAGTGCTTTCCTTTCCTTCCCCAGCATCACTGGCTAGGATGCCTACTGTATATTCAGGCTGCAGAACAGTCTCCATAGGCTTTGAAATCACTGGAGTAGCAGTAGTCTCCCTGGTGCTCGTCTCCTTTACTTCAGTGATCACACTGGTTTCAGAAACTACAACAGTTTCTTCTGCAACAGAGCTCTCAGCCTTCTCTATTGCTGTACTGATCTCGGCTGAATCCACCTGAGGAGTGATCCCTGGTGCTTCCTGGCCTGCATCTTCTTGTGAAGGTTCCACCATCTCTGTTGTTGGCAAAGGCTTAAATTCTGAGGTAACTTCTAAGAGCAGAGACTGAGAGACAGTTTGAGGATGGCTTGGCTCCAGTTCAATAGTAGCTGTAGTCTCATTACTGATGATCTCATGGACCACAGTGCTAAAATCAACTGCCACAGCAGAGCCAGGTACTTTGTCAGCTTTGCTGTCTAATTGCTCAGGCAGAGGTTCATCTACTGACGCAGGGACAGGCTGAGGCAGAACTACCTGTGGGGGCTGAGCATGAGCAGCATTATCTTGCTCTTGTTTCCATTCAGTTTTACTATGTTGCCGATGGATGGCTACTGTAACTGAACACCATTTAAACAGATATTCTGTAAAAGTAGAAATGCAACAAACGGTAGCCAAGTCATAGCAATACATGGCTGTCTCAAGTTCAAACCATGCAGATTTTTCTTCTTCCTGATCATCACTAGACAGCAAGGTTACTGTTGACTGGCTTGTATCTTCTTCATACTCTTGTACTAGCTGAACAATAGGACTTTCTTTTGTCAAATCCACGTGTAATTGCTCTTTATCTATCTGTGGAATATCTGTCGTAGTAAGTCTACAAGGAGAGAGTTAAACACAGGATGTTACTTCATCAGTTCTACATGCCTGCTCTAGAAGGCTGCAGAGTTTATTCTCATGACTAAAAGTCAGTTTGAATATAGTCAGAAATCATGCAAGTTATTCTTCCTCAGTATGTTTCAAACCAGATTTTTGCCACGCAATTATTTCAACTCTGGTTTGCAACACAGCAAACTCCCTCTATCAGAAAGGCCTCTCTTTCCTTACCCCCATAGAGAGTTACCAGTTCAACTATCACTAAATTTTCACACAGCAAGCATTTTGCTCTTCTACGTTAGCCTTCAAATGCAAGAATCAAAACATTCCAACTAACTTCCCTCAGTCTCAGAGTGCTGAGAAGCCGTAACAACACTACACACAGCAAAGGTCTCAGCTCTAAGCAGCCAAATCAACTTTAAACATCTAATCAACTGAGAAAAAGCACAGATTATATAGACACCGCTCCCCTCCTCACCTAATTCCATATATATGCATATATATTTTCATCAAGGAGAATCTAACAACGATTCCAAAGCAGAACTTCTGTCTATAATTCTATAATTTGACTGATGTTTCAGTAATACAGCTTCCATTCCTAATTAACCTCCCTTGTAGGGGACAAGCTGCAAAACCTCAAATAATATTAAGCCAGCATCCACCCCAGAATCTCTAATAGCTACAAAAGAACAGCTCCTCTTATTTCTTTCAAACAAAATAATACAAATAATTGAAAACTTTATGGAAGCTTTTTGATATTTAATCAAGTGCTAAAGCATTTAATAGAAAGAGCTGTAAGTAGTTACTTAAACAATACATTTTTCCTGGTTAGCAGCTTCCCCTGCTTCACCACTGTTTTGTTTTTACTTGTTTTAGGCAGCAAGCCATATCCTGAGTATTCTACTACCAAAGATTCCTGACTGGTATGGGCTAGTCTGCGCTAGGAGCACATTGAAGAACATTCAGCTTACTCAGGAGAAGGAATAGGAGTTGGTTCAAGCAGTCTCGGTGCAGCTGTTGAACTTGCAGGAGTAGCGACAGTGACATTTTCAGATATACTTTCATTCCCTGTTGCAGGATGGAGGAAAGAATAGGATAAAGATTCAAGAATCACATTTGTCTTCTGTATTTTGGAGTGGGGATGCTTGCGCTGGATGTTAACGTTTCAGTAACAACTGCAGGTCATTAAAGTGCCAGTTCATTGAAAGTACTAGCAACAGTTCACATATAAGATGTTATGGACAGCCTTAAATATTTCCAAGAAGGAATTAGATTCTGCAACTAGAACTGGGTAACACAGAAAGAAACCAGAACATGGCTGAACAAGTATATGGTATCTTCGTTCCCTTCTCAGCAAACTACACTTTCACTGTCAACAGGGTAGTACTCCACAACATCAATCACACATGCCATAAAAAGGGTGAAGAACAGTCATTTAACTGCAGACCATCCAACTCCTCACAGAAAATTCTAGCAAGCGAACAAAAGAAACCCCCAGAAGTCACTGAATCATTTGAACTGGACGGGACTTTCAAAGGTCACTTAGTCCAACTCCTCTGCAATGAACAGGGACATCACCTACAGCTCCATCAGACGAGACTTCCTGGAATGCTTTTAATATGAAAAAAGTAAAAAATACCTTCAGCTTCAGAAGTTTCTTCAGTTTTAGCTCCAAGCATATTAGCAGCAATGTTCACCATGTTGAGGATAGCATCTGAAATGGAAACCAAGTGATCAATGAGGACATAACCAGAGGGCTCAGAGATTGCACCACAGCGCTGTTTGCTGTTATGCAACACCTGGCACAAACCACAATACATTAAAACAAATGAAACAGTCATTCTACTGTACTGAATGCTACGCCATTTTTTTAAGGTCAGGAGATTTCTGTTTAAAAGACGGAAACTTCATTTGAAAACTGCTATCTTAGTAGACTAACTGACAAAGAAGTCTCTCAGTTGGCTTCCAGGCAGCTAAAATAAAGTTTACATGACAAACAGGATACAAACTCTGAACAACAACAACAACAAAATCTCAATACACAGTGCCGCTCTCTGTAGGTACCCAGCTAAAGCTGGCTCCAGCAGCTAACCAAAGTCTCCCCCAGTAACTCCAAAGAGCTGACTGTGCACACATCACTACACAACTCTAAACACTGCCTTACACTGTACTCTAGATGTAGCTTCCCTGTATTAGCTTTGGCAACTCCTGCTGAAAGGAAATACCTGGCCTCCTCATACAAAACTCCCTCACATAAAAAGCTCACTACAGCCACCTTCTCCATGATCCCTGTCCCTCACTGCATATCTGCCCATATTAAGACAATGCAGACAGATGTCTGTCTCATTTGTCTAAGCAATCACACACAAATCCCCCAAACAAACTCCATATTCTTAAAAAAAACACCAAGATATATCAGCCAGAATTAAGTAATTACTACTGCAATGGTGCTCAGCCGTGCTGATAAAGCACAGAGCTTGATGAGGCACTCCAAATCTTTTCCTCACAGTCTTAAGTACACTTGAAAACAAACAAACACATTCTACAACAGTCATTCGTTTTTTCAGACTGTGAACAAAAGATTTGGAATATGGCAGCTGTGAACAGAATATGTGGCTACAACTTGAAAACCATCCTGAAATTTTGATTTCAGGCTCAGGTAAAGGTAAGCATGGTCATAGAAGAGCATCCTGCTTCCTAGCACCTGTGAGAGGAAGGAACTTAGAAATAAACTGCCTTTTCCACTAATGCCCCTTTCAAATGCACCAAACAGAGCCAGGACCTTTTTAAGCAACAATCATTGTCAGAAACAGCAGTGAAGAACCCTGCAGCTCTAATACACTAGGAAACAAAAGAGAAGCCTGAGCCCTTAAACATGCTGTCTTGAATCTGAACAACATTCATGTATGTGTACAATCACACAACAGCAACAAATCTTCACTAGCTGTGCCAGAAGGAAGAGCGGCACAGGGTAAGAGCCCTGTACAAGAGAGTGTGCGGCAGCTGATATCATCCTAAATAATTTAGAAGTTAAGAACACCATTAAAATGGAATGTTCAAGCATACTTAGCCAAACAATGCCTGCATCTGGCAGCTTTCCAACGGGAAAGTGACAAGAGACAGCCAAGACCCATTAGTTCTGTCCAAAAAAATTACACAGCTCTCATGAAGGACACAGACGCTACAAAATTTGCACAAGCACTTCTCAGGAAGCATCCTCCATCCCTTCTGTTCAGATGGCCTCCTATAAATAAGGGACCTTAATTATGCCTGGATTTCCAAGTTTTGAATAATTAAGGTGTGACTGCATGGTAGTACAGGTTGCTTACAGCCCCATGTAAAATCCAGAGTGTTTAAAGTGCTCAGTATCCTAAAGCACAGAAAATAAAGCTTCTGAAAAGAAAATAATCTAAAAAACAAAAAGTTGAACTCCTGGAAAATTTTAAGAATGATAAACCAGCTTCTAAGTGCTACAATTTACTCCTATGTCATTAAATAAGAATCACACCAAATGGTTTCAGCAGAAAAATCACAGAGAAAGTCATAGCCATTGCAGGTGGAAACATCATTCCACTGTGAAACAGCTCCCTTTATTTCAGCACAGTTCATCTACTAAGTCATACTTACTTGTAGCAGAACCAAGGAGATTTTTTGAAGATTTTTCTTCCCCTGTATTGTAATCCAGTGGATAATCTATGTTAAAAAGAACACTTATTACTATTAAATTATATGTCATGAACAATGAAAATAAACCTCAAGGTTTAATGTATCATTCAACACTGCTGGCTTGACAGCATAAAAAGAAAGCTACAGAAATAAAGGTCAGAGATGCCATACTGAAATTACAAGCTCAATGCAATGAGAAATACAGAGATTCACAGTTCAATCCTCAGTTTTCCCCGCACTCAGAAATATGCAGCCAACAACTCACTGTGCTTACACAGAGTTTCCTCCTCAAGACGGCTGGACAACAAGGGGAGGATGTTTTCTACAACTTTTACAAAGTCTGCCAGCCAATGTAAGCCCTCCCCAATTGTTTGGGGCACCAACTCTCACTACAAATAGTTTTTGTGTAAGCTACTTTGATTACCATAATTATCTTTGGCAGCTGACAGCATATGAAGAGACCGTTGCCTGGCCCACCAGAAGAAATTAAGGTTTATTAGTGGTGTTTGAAAGTAACCCTCCAAAATAGTTACAACAGTTTAAAACTTAAAACGATGCTTGGGTAAACCCAGAAATGCTTAAATGCTATCAAACAAGTAAATTCAACAGTCAAATCCTTCAAGTCAGAGTAGCACAAGGCATGCTTGAATGGCTGAAAAAAAAAAAAACAACACAAAAAAGCAGAAATTATTTGCCTACCATAATCTTCATCGAAGAGCTCCTGTCGTTCAGACTGATACTGAGAATCAGCTATTTCTTCATACTCCTCAACCATGCTAGTACCAAATACCCTACAAACAGTTTTAGAAATAAAGTCTGTTAGCCGTGTGATTACTTGACATGATGAACAGACAACTACATAAACAACAGTAATGTCACATCATGTGCAACAAACACATCGGATAAGCAATAGCTGCCTTCATTTAGAAAGAAATACATTTCTCAGACTTCTATCCAGTTTGCTGCACATTTCAAGTGCTGTACAAAACCAGAAAAGTTCCTAATTCAGTCATTCCAAGAAGATCTGGAATTAACTTAGAACTCCTATCTAGATGTAAGAGCTTGTGTGGAGCTCAAGACAAAAATATCTCCTTTACCTTCAACAACCTTTAAGAACATCCTCTTAACTACTCGATTTTGGGTGCTACATTCTTTACCTGCTCTGCCAAAATCAACTTAAACCCAATTTAAAACACTATTACTGACAGAAATGTTTTGTTTATGATGCTAGTTTCTCAGGTTCAAATCCAGGCACAGCTTTAACAGAAGAACTAAAAGCAGTTCTCAGGAACAGAACAGATGATTATTCTGTGAGCTACAGATAGAGCTGTTCTGATTTAGGTGCTTCAGGTATGACTGACTACAGTCAGCAGTAAACACCTGGGCAGTCACGTAACACAGCAGCTTCTCAGCAGAACTCACCACACCTGCCCTTTTTAGCAGGCCACTTGTGCCTTGCTTTGCTTAGTTAGCCTTGAAACATACACACCCTGCTCAGAGGCTGCTCGTGCTCCTGTCCCCCACCCTCCCTGCCCCACTCCCTGCAAATATTCCTGACGCAGCAAGAAACTGAATTAAAAGATTCACGACTTCTTTAAACACATGTGAAGCAGCACATTGTACAGCAGGCCAACTTAGGCAGTTACTTTAATTTGCACTATTTCTGGCTAGCTAAAATATACTGAAAACTAGAATTTGTTTCTCAGCTTTACTAGAGTGCACCAATTCTCACTGCAAAGAGGTAGAAAGATAAAGCAAAACACGTAAGGCATTACCTTATAAGACTTAAAGGACAAAAATGTTCTGATCCAAAGTGTGATATCAGCTCCACCTAAAGAATGAAAGGTACTTCAAACAAAAGACCAAAGACCCATAGGGTTAAGAGTCCATTTAAGGTAGTCTTGTTTACAGGGGATTTGCAGATTTGCCCAGAACAGAAAAGGCCAAAAGCTTTATTCTTGCCATGCATTAACGTGCTGAGCCACAGCAGAGAACACCCCAAGCCCTATGCATTCAGCATTCCAAAAGAAGAGGTTGCTAACCTTTATGTACTTGATGAACATCTGAAGCAAGAGAAAGGAAAAGAAAAAAAAAAAAAAAAAAAAGAAAAAAAGAAAACAAAAAACAGATGTCAGTACAAAGGCTGAACACATGCCACAGGCAACTACAGAGCTTTACTGCTTGTAATTCAGTTCAATAATGCCTAAGACAAGTAACGGAGGATGAAGTTGCAATACTACTTTATCTGCCTTAGGTAGCAAGATTTAGTCTTCACACCTTGCAGATAGGAGGTAACATGCAACACAAACGTCAAGTTATTCAATTTTTCTGATGCCAGACAGAGCAATGAAGATAAGTTCACTATGTAGGTTTTCCCCTTATAGAGCACAGATTACAGAAAGTGACCCAAAAGTAAAAACACCATAGCATGCATTCTACACTCGGAACTACTGGAAGATGATGCACAGTGCACCTTATTTCAAAGCTTCTGCCAGTTTATGCCTAGGGAGAACTTGGCTACACACTGATATTTCGTCTCAATTAAATTTAGAAGTACAATGCACTTATTAAAACACCACGTAGATATTCCCAATGAAGAGCTGTACTAATTTACATGTGAGATCAAGATAATGGAAAAAGATTTAAAAAAAATAAAATTAAAAAATTTAAAAAAAAATAAAATCAAACTTGCTGAAAATTCCTAGACTCTCCTCTTGCAGATTAAGCATGCTTAAAACACGCTTCTATGTCATGCTATGAAATACAAACATCACATTAACAATCCTTTCTATGCTTTGCCATGCTACATGAATCGAGGCAAAACACTGTACCCTGCAGAGGATTAAGTGCTGAAGCATCCACTGCTAACCCTGGAACTTCAGCAACAAACAGAATTCTAGCTACCTTAAGGCATTAATTCAGCCAGAAAGCAGAATTTAAAATACACAAAGTCTTTATCTAACTCATGCAGAATTAGTGCGTACAGAAATCCAACAGGTATCTTATAATTCCCAGGTACCTCTTGAAAAGAGCACAAATCTTAAGTCAGTAGCACAATCCAATTTTTATTTCTTCCAAGCACTATCACTACAGGGTAGATTTTGGGCCCTCAGCAGAGAGGGCCTTCAGTCTGCATTCTCTTTGAATTATAGCTCCACTACATCCCAGTACTTTCACTAAAGCCTTTAACCCAACCCAAGTACCACACCACTCGTGGAATTTTATTCTGGTTGAATCCTCTGTATAAAAGCAGCTTGCTGCAAGTTATTTTGATAGGGCAGAGATCATGGAAAGATTTCTGTATTGCATTTACCAATAGGACAAACATAACTTCAGCAGTTACCACGGGAAAGCAACTGCTTCCCATTTCAGTTCTGCTAACTGCCCCAGTAACACAGGAAGGGAAAGGTCCTATTATTTAACCAGACTACAATCTCACCTTTGAGATTCAGTTGTATGCTGCACCAATGCCTACTTTAGCAAGTACCCAACTGCATCATGTAAAGCGTTATGAGCTTTATACGATGAACATATTCCAAATGTTTGGAATGAAATTTTACCTCTGAGTTCACATACAAGGTCAGATAAAAACAAACAAACTTCTGCTACAGCAATGTGAAGAAAATCCTCTATATTTATGATTTATTTAGCTTGAGTAGCAGCAAGCAGTAAACAATTTGCATGAGTAGTAGCTACAACTGCCTGACTGCAAAGCTGCACTGTGTGTCTACCTATGAGAATCAGAATTACAATGTTTACTTTTTCAGATTCCTTGAAACTGTATAGCATAACACAGCACAAAAGTACCAGGAAATACATTGTAATCTGTGCTTCAGGGAGCATACACACACACACACACACACACACACACACACAAGCAGGTACAGCCAAAAGACAAAATGAACTGATAATTCTGAATCATATATTCAGAATATGTTTTGTTAGGTCAGGTAGAAGGGAACATTGCCTGGATTTAATTCATATGGCAATCACAAGTTCTTAGACACCAGGTAACAGTTACTTTCCAACACACACACTCAGTTACTATTTCAGGAAGACAACACACTTGTGACTGTGAGAGAAGCGTTTAATACGTGGCCCTTAGGGACATTAACAAAACTATGGCAGATAATGGTAAAATGTGCCTTGATAACATACGTCTCTGGATGCTGTTACAACAGGTAATACCAACACTTAATCCCCTGAGAAGAGTGCTTTGGCAGCATTACGTTACCTTAACATATTTGGCATACATCTGTTCATCCAGAGGAAAGCTTTGGACATTCCTCTCATCTCTGGCATGGAAAGTACCCAGTTTAATCCACTTGTTTGTTGGATACCTGGAAAAAAGACATAAATAAAATCTATACAGTCAGATAAAGAAATGCAAAACTCCAGAACACACTGTTTACAGTCTTAAGCTTTCCAGAACACTTTTTTGTTTTTTTGCACAAGAAATAAAGTACTTTTTGAAGTTGCAGGAGAGCTGTGTTGTGCTTTTTAATGCAAAGAAGCATTGCAAGATAAGGTGCTGGTCTCTACAGAAAAGTCAGCATTACCTCTTTACATACTTCATTCAATGTTTAAACTCTTCAAGGATGAAACCCTACTGAAATTCAGCCAATAAAGTTTCTAGGACTGAAACAAGACAGAAAAGAAAAAAAAACAACACAGGAAGCCTAGGGGGTGGAAGGCAGGGGAAGCTAATAAATGATCACATACACAAAGCAAAATCCCAGTTATTCCACAACACGTTTTGATTTGCAAATTTAAAAAACATATACAAGAAGCCATCCATTTAGTAATTCTTTAATTATTCAGTCAGCAGAGTTAGTTTGGATAACATACCTGTCGCTAATGGACACCAGAAAGTCTTTAGGAGTAGAAGAGAATAACTCATGATTTGCAATGTCAAGCTGTTTCACTTGGACTGGTTCACAGAGCTCAATAACAAACCTTGAAGACAAAAAGGAAACATTACTAAAAGCAATTCATCTTTCTGATTACACTCCTCAGCCCTTTACTTTGTTTCTGGATCCTTCCCTAGCTATAAAAGAACACTATGGAACCACTGCAGAATAAGGAGGTGTCTCTTCTTGCTCCCTTCAACAATCACTAGAGACACTCCAGTAAAATTTACATGCATATCCAACTTAGTAACACTAAACAGCACCTGCGGCGAGAAGAGCTTCATCTGCTTTGTGCTCAAAGACAATAAATCACAGAACTGAAAACTGCAGGTATAAACCATTATTTAAGTCACACCTGACAGATTAGTTATTTATACATGGTAAATTTCAACAAAGTCCAGCATATACTGGAAAGCTGGGGAAAAAAAACAATAGCTTTATTTGAACACAGATCTTCTTCTGAAAGATATTAATTATGCCATGTCTACACGTGCTGAAGTGAATAAAGTTATCCCCTTAATCACACTACTCAATAGCAGAGACTGTTCCATGGAGGACACAATTAAGTATCCTCTGCTCAATCAGTTAAGTCTGTTTACATGCATTTCACAGGCAGAGACACACCAAGATCCAGTCAGTTCCATAGTATAGGCACACTTCCAACATGATGGGAAACTAGAATTGCTCTTTGCATACAAGCAAACCTCGGCAACCTACCAGATTTTTGTGCTGCATGGATTTAACATATAAAGGTCCATGTTTTCCATCAAAATAGCTGAAGTGCTCTGTATAAAGAAGAGGACAATTAGTATTTCAAGTAGACAATGACAACACTTTTTCTACTCTTCCCAGAAATGAATTTAATATTAATTCTATAGACTAATACAAAGCTACATAACAGTCAAAGCATGATAATTTACAGGAGACAGCATACCAGACTAGTTTTATGCAAACACAGCTTATTTGCTACGGTGAGCTAACACAGCCTCATGCAACTGCTATATTGAGTAGACTCTGTTTCCTCTTCCAAATATTTCCGTCAAAGAATCTGTTCGCTATATAAATCCCTTTTGTTTAAGGCATACACATCATACTTTACTGTGATCTTTGTGTTTAGAAGAATGAGCATAAATTCAAGAAATAAAAGATTACTTCAGAAGTCAGCGTTCAGTTTCATGTAACAGTACTTTGCTTTACTACTTGCATGAGAGTAAGCAAACTGAAGTGATGCACACGAAGAACTGGTGAATGCTTACCTTTGCCTCTGGGTTGGCTGCCAGAATTTTGGCACCACATTCGACAGAGGCATAGTTATTTCTATTTTTCTGGACCTTTTTTGTGGAATGCTGTCCACCAGCAGCAGAAGGGTGCATTGACTGACCTAGGAACAAGAAAATGTCAGTACTGTAACGCTCACACAGCAACTGTTTTCCCTTTCAGGAAACAGCTGCTTAAGGCTTTTGTGTAATGAATGCTACCACTCATATCATTTTAGTAGGAAAGAAAACTTCTTGGGTGCATTCTGAACTCAGTCAGTTTCACTGTGCAAACTTAAGATTAAAGTGGTCTGTATTTGAAGAAAACAAATCCTGAACTTACTCTTTTCTTTCTCTACCTCCATGACTTTCTTCTTCCACTCATCAAATGTTGGAATGTCACCAGGATCCTTAGGAGTTATGACAGATGTAGGGTCAATTTCTCCTGTTTTCTTATAGTCTTTCTGGAAGGAGGGGGGGAAAAACATGCCGCAGATTGTAAATACTTTTCCAACACAAACACTGAAACAAAACCAAAGCTTATAACATACATCAAGCCAAAAGCAAGTCCATCATCTGAACTCATGTTGGAAACGTAAAGCTTAGGTATTCTCACAAGCCAAATAAACACGCAGCAGTTTCCTCCCAGAATCACAGACTTGGATTGAGATGGTGATAATTTTTGTGGCTGAACTAATACATTTCAAGTACAACGTAAGCATTCTATCTAATAAAACAGCTGCTATGTCTTCATGATTTCTGCTTTTCTCCCTAAGGAAACAAATGATCCCCTGTAATACAAAACTTCAAACAGAAATGCTGATCATGACAGAATTCCAGAGGTTCTCTGAAGTTTCTGAATACCACAAAAAATTGACAGAAGAATTAGGTGTTAGCTGAAAACATGTTATTTAATATTAAAAAAAACCAACACATTGCTTTGGACTTGTCAAAGTAGTGACCCTTTCTAGCTAACCACAGGCTATACCTATCATTCGAAGCCTCAACCTCTCCTTAGTACAGACTCACTCCTAGCACACCATATGTGCCAAGGCCTTTTGCTAGACGTTCCAAGCACTGAAGCACAGTAAAATACTGGCTACAGAAAAACAGTTTTCAGGACAGCTCTGAAGGTTTACATTTTCTCTGTGTTTAGAGCAAGAACTGTGTCACAAAGTTCTATAGCTGAAAGCCCTCAACAAAAGAGGATAAATGCCTATTTACATAAAAAGTAACACAATAGGATTCTTCACATAACTCACAGTGCAACAGAACTTTAGATCTGGCTTATCAAGATATGTGTGTACACAATTTAAAATGAGAGAACCAAAACTCTGTCTTCTTAATTTCAGAAATGCATCACCTTTCTTGCACTATATGGAAATTAGCAGTCAGTCAAAGAAAACCTGACTGAATCAATAATGCTTTTGCATAACTCTGCCATCAGGCCAAAGCAACAATTATTTACATCACAGCCACTAAAATATGACGTTAATGAACTTTTAAAATAAGTTTACACTAATTTTCTGGCAGTAAGTCTTCTGGAAGACTCTTGTTCTCTGCACATAATTATTTTAAGGCACACTGCACCCTGTTCAATACCTTTAGAAAAAAAATCCACAGAAAGACTATACATTAAAGAATATTCAAGTTAGCAATCTAAATGTGATCCTAAAATAGGAAAATACAGCACTACTGTGGCCATGGACATTCCTTGTCTATATAAAACCAGTAAGCTTTAGGAAATGCCTTGCAGCAAGGACATAAAAACAGTCACACAGTTCACACAAAGTCCTGTCTAGCGAGGTATCCCACTTCTAACAAGTGCCAAATAAGATACTCAGGAAATAATAAAAACACATCAAACGTTTTATTTGTCCTCTAAGTGCCATCTTTACCTCTAGCCATCTGCTTGCTACTCAGGAACTTCCTGACTCAATCAAGAATCAATACTAACTTCTACAGGCTTATGTGGTCTCAATCACAATTCCCCCCCCCTTTTCTTTTTTCTCCTATGTAAAGAAAGTAAGCATCCTGCAGAAAGTCCCTACTTAACTACCGTTAACGTAACCTCTGTTACAGGAAGAACAGTCCTTCTGGATTCTTCTCCAGACAGTTGTATTTGATTTCCATTCTTTAATCTTGTGTATGAAAAGACTCAGCTCAGAAAAATTAAAGCTGTGACAAACTAGCAACCTCACTGCCCTGTTCTTTCATTTTAACTTTATTGAGAGCAATGCTAGATGTGCATGCAGCGCTCATGATGTGAGAGCTGCACATTTATACATTGGCAGTCAGAAAAGTGATGGAGCTTACTCATCTTTAACACTGATAACCAAACAGAGGTCATTATGCTCCTACGTGTGCTGAATAGATGATTTCAGTACTGCTTACCTCCCTTTTTAAGTTCTCAGAGGCATTCAGAGCAGATTTTTGATCTGCCCCCTTTTCAGCTGCTTCAACTTTTGACTCGAACTCAGATTTTGTCTTCTTTCCCTTGCCATGTGAAGATGATATGTTCTCTATATGTTGGCCTGAAAGGCTGAAATTTTGAGAGCATTAGGACATATAAAATCATCACACTTTCAGTCATACCCAGTATTAAACAGACACACGGAGATAAGCAAGCACATGCAAATCTTTGTTGCAAGGCCGGGACAGAAGAAACAGTTACTGTTAAATTATTCACTCACAACCTACTTCAATACTCACCTCTCTTGTGGACTGACAAAAGAGGAAGGCTCACTCTGAGGGTCAGCCTCAAGTGTCCCACCAATATCACAGTCAGGTTCTGACTGCTCAGCTTCAATAGAGCTGACTACAGGGATATCAGCACGGGTATTTTCTATTGCACTGAAGGGAAAAAAATAACATGCTTTTTACCCTTCTGGATAATACAAGTAATCCTGCTAATGAACTACATAAACTAAAGATATTTCAAAGTTAAAAGAAAAAAACAACAACAACCAAAAAAAAAACAACAACAACAACAAAAAAACAGTTTGAGAAACAATAAAAAATAAAAATAAATAAATGGAAGGGGAATTAAGCTTATTTGTGGGACTGCATTCTTAGCTGTGCAAAAGCCTTTATTCTGCCTCCTACATTTCAACCAAAGCAGAGAGAACTGCAAAAACACAAACATGTCAGCATTTTGAATGGCAATCTTTTTGGTTTTGCAGACATCCAAGATACACAGACAAGTTCCACACCTAATGAGTAATTAACCACTGCACTCAGCAGTAAAAGGTTCCAGATATTCTTGATCTTTGTGGACAGACAACAGTACAAACTGAATAAAATATAAAACAAGTATGAACTTAGATATCTATCTATATATAAGGGTGCACCTTACCAGCCTGAAGTAATTCTGGCAGAAGGCAAATAACACGAGCTAAAAGCTGCAGCATCCCCTCTGCTTCAGGCAATTTCAATTGCTTGCATCCTTGCCATCATTTCTGAAGTGCATTACCAAGCTCACTATGCACTGCAGCTGCTGGCCCTTACAGCCACAAGAGGAGCTCAGATTATTTTTCAATAAGCTTTCCCCAAATTAGGTACGCATAGATAAGCTACAGTCCCCATGCTGTCCTAGAAGGATTTATCACAAAGTAGTTTGGAATAAAATCAGCTGAACTATTTTGTAGCCAAATCCTGTTGCAATATCAGACAAGTTAACACCTAAGGGAGCCACATTCTGTAACCAGCACCTAAAACAACTGATGTCTAATGGCAACAGATGAAACTGAACCTTTTAAAAAAATCTTGTTTAACCATGAAGTCAGACTACACCCTCTTTCAATACTGAGTTACCCGCATGAAAATAGATTCTCTATTACTATTTAAAGCCAAACTGAAATTTGAAAACAACGAAAGCCACCTATAAGTACATCTGTACCCTATATTCATCCTGTCTCCTCTTCCTGTTACTGGTACTAGAACCAGAGCACTACTCCCCAGCACAAACTAATAAATCAGGTGCTTCAAAACAACTTTCAATACTCATCTGCTTGCTAATTTGAGTCCTCACAGTTTACCACCCTAGTACTCCACAAGTCTGTTTTCAACAATTACAAGATACCAAGCTAACACATTTGGGGCTTTTATAAACACAGATCCTGAATCTCCTTCCAAGACCTGACAAGCACATGGCCTGCATCTAGCTATACCAGCAAGTCAGTACAGCAGTTAACAGAAGGTATAAAAAGAAACAGGAATTATCTGTTAAAATACTACATCTTTATCAGCAGATAAGCACAGGAAAAGAATCTCTTTAGCACATGTTTAAAAGACTAGGAGAATTTTGTGAAAGCACCTACAAGTATGTACATGTGGATTTCTAAACTACTCACACTTGATTGCACAGCATGCCACAGAAGGATGGAAGTAGGGAAGAAGTAGGGAAATGAGCTCTTAAAGGAGTCTAATACTGTCTGTAGCAGCAGCAGCAGCTACACTGCACTGCACTACTAAGTACCAGTACAAACAACCTTGGTTGTCCTAAAACTAAAATTTGTTATTTTATTTTTGGCCTTTTAATACCTGAACTTAAGACTGTCCTATTGCAAGTCTTAGAGCAAATTCCTCCAAAGTTAATCCTTAACTGAAAGCAGAAGCCATCACTCAGACAGCTGGGACACTTGAGAATCTGTGAGGAGCACAAATCCCAATGCTAAAGGCCTAGAGGCTTTTATAGTACAGACTTTATCATGCGATGTATTTTCCTCTTTAAAAGCAGCAGCTTAGAACTGTTAGCAGCAACAGTATTACACTTCACCAAATATGCAACTCTTATTCCAAAAACTGAGTAAGTGATGGCATATTCCATTAGCATGACACCATAAACAAAGGCACTGCAAAAAAACCAGCATGCAACTGTCTAGGGAAGAACGGAAGAACAGTTTCTCATCCGTACTTAATCTAAACAGGAATCCCTTTAAACAGCCTCAGAACAAGTAGCACTCTGTCTAAGATTAAACCAGTAAAATAGAAAAGCTTACTCAGGCTGTGAGACTGTAGATATCTCTGAGGTAGGTGAACTGGAATTATTTTCAGTGCTTGCAACTACGCTAGACGAAGCTTCATTTACATCTACTGAAGGTGGAGTCTGGGCTTCAGGCAGGCTCATTTCACTCACTTCAGCAGCCTGTGAAAGCAACACAGACAAACTAAGTTTTTCAAAACTTGCATAGAGAAAGCATTCATACAAGAACATCTAGTATGAAAATTACCAGGTCAGTAGCTAACATTTCTGTCAACAATGAATCTGAAAAGCAGACAGCAAAACAGTTCAGAAACAAGTTCTTTTTTAATAAATCTAGCTGACATTCCATGCTACTTCAGAGCAGTTAAAACATTCTGTTATACCCTACAAGAATAAAAGCACAAAAATATTAATTGAAAATGCATGTGCAATAAGAAAAAAGCCTGAATATTTCAGTAACTGAAGCAAGCAGTTCTATTTGCATGCTCCAATATGGCATGGGAGATGGAGAGGCCAGCTTGGCCTTGTCGTTTACTGACTCGCTGATAATGAGGCTCTGGAAAGGAGATAAAAGGTCTGAACAAACAGGGATGTCTTGTACCTAGGCATAAGATAAACTCTGCTGATTATTAAGACTTGCTATGGAATTTGCTTGCTTTCTAACCAATGGATTGTTAGTGGAAATGTACTGAGTACACGTGTTAGAGTATAAAAAGGCCTGCTTAGAAGAACGAGAGGGAGAATATATACAAATACAATATATACGGGATATATACACAGCATTGTGATCATGATCATCGCAGCAATAAAGAAATCTTCCTGGCATGAGAACCCTGTGTTGAGTTGCTGACTCGCGATAATACGGTATTATTTATATAAACTCTTTTTATCCTCAGCTAATTGTGGGAAGGCTTCCCCTTTTCAATACACAAATGGAGGTCAGAAATGCTTTTAGAAGTCTGAGTTGTAACTGATGCAAAGGAAATCATCATTTGTCACTTCTGAGAGCCTAGTAATCTTGAGTTATACTTGTTCTTCAGATTTTATAAGCACTTGCACTAGTTAGACTACTGAAACGTACTTCTGAATCCAGAAGAGTACACAGCCTCTTCAAACAAGAGCCTCTTGTCAATACCAGGATTGCTCTGAGTCAGCTAACTAGACATGAAGAGCCTTCTAGAGAAGGTTTAAACAACTCAGTTACACATTTAAAACATGCAATGCACATTCAGAAGTAGGTTCTGCTTATGTTACCTTGTAAACTACAGAACAGAAATACATACTCAATAAAAGATGGGTAACAGCAGGCTTTGTAACACCTAACACCTCAGTACTGACTTACTATTATCAATTGTGCATACAATGGAAACAACTCCTTGGAAAGTGTTTCTGTTTTAAACAAAGGAAATAAAACTGATAAAAGCCACAGAAGATCAAAGCTAAGCACAACTGCTACAACCACCATGTCTGACCTACATAAAAGACTTCTATGAGAAGGGTGTTTTGTTTTATTTTTTCAAATAAGTATTTTGAGGCATTCAACCTATAACACCAAATTTTAATTGACCTTGGAAAGATTTAGTCAGGACATACAATGTTAAATTACAATTATTTTTGTACATGGGAAATGCAAGATTTGCTGGCTCACAGGTTTTTCTCCTACAACAGAAACATGAATCTGGCAGTAACCTTACAAGTAAGTGAAACGTGAGATGTTTTCCAAGGGCCTTAGACAACCTAAAGCAAAGACAGAAATGCAGGAGGCATTTGAAGACTGTATGGAAATAGTGAACAAAATAAAAGACTTGCCTGCTCAGATTTTATAAAGTCATCAAGTAGCTCTTCTGTGGAGTAGGTCTGTGTGCTTGAATCTGCAAGCTCTGGCTCCAGCCCGGCACCAGCCTCCTTCCCCTAGTATATAAAAAGGGGAATAACAGTAAATATGCAGTAACAAAAGCCTTTTATTACAGAAAGAGGAATTAGCTTTGGTAGCAACTGAATAATATTATCTTATTATAATCTAACTACCAAAAACATTACCAAGAAGTTAAACTACATGAATCTTCAGAGCCACTGCCCGCATATGTTTAAATGCTCATCAGTACAAAGGCTAAAGCATGTTAAAACAGTACAGTTTAATTGCCACAGACAAGTTTAAGACCATTCAGTTTGTGTGCTAAGGCAGATCATTTGTTCTACTACAAATTCCCGCGTTGACAAATCCTCCCTCTCCCTGTGCTACCCAAAACAGGGGGAAATGCAATCCTACAAGGACTTGCAACAGATAACCACTAAAAAGTACAGCAAAATAACACCTGGCATGTTTACTTTAAAGTACTCATATCTGCAAAGGCAGATTAAGACTGCTGTAACCTTTCAAAGCAACTCTTGACCATAAATCTTTAGCAGGAAAAAGAAGTACGAGGAATTTGGTGAGAAAAAATAAACATGCAGCTGGGGAAAATAATTTTCACAAACCTCAGATTGTAGAGCTAAAGAATCTCCTTGTCTCTCTGGAACAGTATTTTTAAGGAGAACAACTGTAACATGTGCGAGTCCTTTCTGCAGCAATATGTTAAAATGTATGAATAAATCTGGTAGAATGTACATGCCCCTAGTTTTACTAAGGCAATCAAAAATCTTCCTGTCAAATACTGAAAGTGTTGGGTGTTCAGATTCAGAAATGGGCACAAGATTCAACAGCATCAGTGCCTCAAGGAGACAACTGACCTACAGAAAACCGAACAAGAACTGCAAGACGGCTCTCATTTTTGCTGGATATCCCCAGCAACTCAGTTAGGAGTAACAGGCACATGCTTAAGAATTCCCATACACCCAAGAGATATTTGCTTAATGAGTAAAAATAAGTACAGTATGATGTATGAGCTTTTCTCTGCTCTTATGCAGAGAAATCTGCTTAATAATGCAGTGATGTGAATGGAATGAAGGGAAGAATACTGCAAAAAGAACAGGAAAATATACATGAGCAGTTTCCCAGTCTCAAAGCTCACTTCATCCTTCCAGGCTTATTACATTTGCCATTGAACCTGAGTAGGACAAACAACCCGCACATTACATGTTCTCATGGCTTTAAAACCACAGCTTGCCTGCCAAATGCAGGCAGCTATAAGAATAGGACTGAATTCTGTTTGGATGCATGAGCTGACAAGATAAATAAAACACTGCTGCCCTAGATGTTGAAATGCTTAAGAAACAGACAGCATTAAATATAACTTTTCCTAACCAGCCAGCTCTGTCTTTGAGCCAAGTAGAATGCTCAAGACATTTTGATGTGTTTTGTTTTCTTTTTTCCTTTTTTGTTTGTTTTGGTTTTTTTAAATGTGACATATAGAAGTTTTCTTGGAATGCAGACCATGATTGGCATTACTGCCAACTGGGCGAGGAAACAGGATGCTCGTTAACATCAACATTATCTGTGCTTATCACAGGACTCGTTATTTATCCACATAATAAAGAAACTGATGACCACGATTTTGATAGGACTCAATGGCCAGCAAGCTCACTATGAAACTGAAATATGTAGAAACTCGTGACAAGATGCATGACAGAACCCAATAGTGCCATGTAATGCAAGTAAGAAAGGGACAGAATCTTACTTATCAGCGTTTTCAAAAATGTATATAAGCTCTGTTAACTTTCATTAAATGAGTGGGGGGGAACAAGAAAAAAGCTGACAATTAGTGTTAAATCTATTTAGGATAGCAGTCATTTGTGCACGGGGTTTCTAACACAAAACAGATGCAATGAATACGCTTGGTCTAGATTTAAATAAGCCATGACCTCTTGCCATGGTCTCTACAGAGCCACGTACAGTCCCTAATGCCTCACAGCCATGATGCAGATAAAAGAACACTGGGCCACCACTGACACCTTTACTATTTGTTTACCTCCAACACAAAGACCACCAAGCTGCACTACCAACAGAGAAAAGGAAAGCAAAACCCTCTCACCCTTCATCCCCTCTCACAGAGGAAGTGTGTACATTAAACATTTCAGCCAAGATGACCGTGAATTGAAGCCTATGGATCAGCTTTACTTGTTGAAATACCAAATCAGACTAAGCAGCCAGTTAACATACCTTTTCCTGGATATTTTCACCATCATGTGCCAAGACACAAGCATCACTTGAAGCATATTGCACCGTGGATAAAAGGCTGTCTTTACACAAGACGTGCCAAACAGGAAGCCTGTTAAAAAGAAAAAAAGACAAGGTCAAAATCCTGATTTCAAACGAATAAATATCTTAGAATTCCCCCAGCATCATCTCCCTTCTTTGTTGTTCCCAAGCGTTGCCTAAAAAATAAAAATACCCACATGCAGTTTGTAAATGCTCGCATACCAATACTACTGGAGGACTAAATGTGAAGAAATTAATTGTAGCACACTCCATATTTACTACTTTCAGAAAACTAAAGTACCAGCAAAACAGATACACGTCACAAAGTAGAAGCTAATGCAAGTTACTGCAAGATAGAAAGAATTAGCCATACAGTAAAGAAATATTTAGCAGTGATTACTAAGGAAAAGCTAGGGCCAACATTTAAGAAGAGAGCTCCTTACTTCCCTGTACAAGTTACACCTGAGAAAATTCTCTTCTGTCAACAGCATCAAGTACATTTACGATGATTAGCAACAACAAGCTTACTAGAAAAAAGGCCCATGCAAAATTTAATGAAAACAGACATGGAAAACCAGATACTGGCTTCAGCTACACCTGCATAGTCATTTTATTTATTTATTGTAATTTCAGTTTCAAACAGCTTAACTTCTAAGTAGCGAATGAGAAAGGATCTGTAGTAAAGCAGCCAACAACTATACAAACACACATATCAGAGCAGCATCTTTTGCTGCATACAGCACGTAGTCTCTCCACTTTGTAGGTAAGATCCATACAGCATTCATCTACACTTGGAGGCTCAAAGGCCAAAAAAGTCTTCACACAGACTTGGAATTGGAGAGAAATATTAGAGAGATCTAGCACTGTGTGTGATTTTAGCTGTACTCAAACACTAGAGTGCCCTGCTGCACTAAAGCAAACAACAGTCCAGGAAATGGTGAAGTGTCTGACATGATGGCCAGTTGCTCCTTATGACCCCACACAAACCACTGCACACTCTGAAGACAACCACAGATAACAAAGAAGAGACACAAGCCTGCAGATCTTTAAGCATAAGAGAACTGCATACAGCAACGTTCTGACATGAGATTTAAGACTAAACATAGCCTTAAGGCAGTCGTAACAGAAACAATATTAACAGGTCAGCATTGCTTACATTACACATGAGCCTAGTGTTTAGAATCTGAATTACCACCTGCCTCAACAGCTTGGAGATCATCTTTATTGAGAAGTAGATGCTGCATAGATTCCTCCTACATAAACACAGCCGTACAGAGCACTATATCTGCAGGCTGCAGGCAATCACAAAAGCAGGCTTTTCTCGCTGATATAAACCCACTGTTTCACTTCCAGAGGAAGCAGCAGGCAGGTGCCACAGCACTCTGCCAGGCCCCTCAGCACCAACAGAACAGAACAGGAACCGAGGCTTCAATTCCCATCACGTAGTTACTTGTTTGTATTAAGGTCAACATTATACTTAGTGGCCTTTCTTGGTCTGATTTCATAGCCTTCACATGGAAAGAACAGTTATGCTGATACTTGGAGTCTCTTACTTTTGGAGAAAATCCTCATGCTTTTAATTTCTGCATATCCCATTCTGGCTATGGCAACTCCCTATTTCTTCATAAAAACACAAGGTAAAGATGAACAATTATAAAGAAAACGTGATAGCTCACTGCAGCCCTTTGTGATGCATACACACCAATGTCATTTCCTATTCTGCTTATCCTAAGGGGGGAGTGGGGATCTTTAGAAAACTGCACATATCAATATTAAGCCCCTTACCATAGAAAAAGCAAAGTTACAGCTGTCTCTGAATCAGCATTTTAAACACAAGGTACACTCCCACAACTGCACTAATAGCTACTTGACCACTTGTAGGCATGAGAAGCACCCAGCGTGGAAGGCAGGCACACACTTGGTTTGGTGCACGTATGAACAGCACTGCCTTCAGACACAACCAAACACACCCCATGAGTGCACGACGGCAGCGTTCAGAAGAAAGCAGTTTGACAGCTCACCAATGTAAGCGGTTCTGACATAATAAGCTGCCCCCAACATCTTACTTTCCCAACTCCTTCCCAGGAAATCCCCACCCCAAACACGATGCTGCAGGTCTGCCAGGAGCCCTCTAAGCCTGGGAGGGGACTGAGCATTCTTCCAGCATAAGCATGCACGCACATTAACACCTGGGCCCTGCTGCAACAGACAGCAGGCAGACTGACAGCTCTGCCCAAGCGTTAGGAATGTGAATGCACAGAAGCCAAGGCCACATAAGACCAGCCCTTCTGTGGGAAAGCAGACTGAGCACCTTTCAAAACCACTATGTTTTTCCCCTCACACCTCCCTTTCTTTTTAATGTTCATTCATTGGGTTCCCTTAGCCACGAAATGGTAAGTGATACCCATAAGAAAATTCTTGCCCATAACACAGCACCACTGTCAAGCTTTCCTTAAGTCCTCCAAAAAAATGAATATGAAAAGCTAAGCAAAACAAAGAAATTTAATCACGAGACTTTTAGGATTATCATTAATGTATTTAAAAGCTATTTCCATTAACATGCCATGAACTTTTCAGTTCGATAGGTGCAAGAGCTGCAAGCCCAAACACACAGGGAAAAGAAAGTTCTTGACTCTTTGCATGGCAGGCATGCACTGCGGCTCTCTGTTGAAGCAGAGGTCTGCTCACCCCTGCGGGAACGGCAGGGGGCACTTAGTGCAATATGAACTAGCTAAGGCTTGCTGATGGCTGTCAGCCTAGGTGCAGGTGGCTCAGGGATGGCAGCATAGGTACCGTGTGAAGGACCATCCAATTTTCACCTCTATCCCAGCCCTCCACAGGGAGGCAGGTGCAGCAGGCTTCCAGGAGCTGCACCCTATTATACACTGATATAATTATATATTGATATTACCATTGATAACCGCTCCAACAGGCATAAGCATCAAGCTGAGGGTAAACAGCTGCTAAGAAAAATGAACCGCACAAGTTCTGGCTGACCAAAACCAGACCCAGGTATGCAGAATCTGAAGGGAAGGGCAACATGATCTTCCCAGAGGAAAGCCTAAGCTTTCCTACCCAAAGACTCCATACAAGAACAGTGACATTTGCACAAAACTCAGTTCAAACACATCTGTCCCCTAAATGATTCAAGAGTTTTCTTAAACCCTCCCCAAACGAGACACATTTCTGGATACCAGGGAGTGAAGCAGCTCAACAGAGTTTAAAGTTGACATCCCAGACAGTTCTTTTTCCTTCACTGAAAATTACAAGAAGCTCTCATGAGTGCACCGATCACCAGGACTCCCTCGAATGCAAAGGGAACAGCTCCTCCACTGACATTTCCCACACCTCTCTCAGAGTTGTATTACCAACAGGTGCAGAAGCAGCAGCACCCAGCAGGCAGAGCAAAGGTGTCCCTGCCATGCAGCACCTCCCTGCTGCACACCACAGGAGCAGCTCAGAACAGCCCCCTGCAGGAGATGTTGGAGGGATCTGGATCAGAGCAGGACAGACAAGGGGGAGAGGTGCCCATTTGCTGGCTGCACAGCCCACGTTCTTGATAAGAGCACAAAGACCAAGTGCAGATGCTGCCAGAAAGGCACCGACACCGCCCCTTTTCCTACCACTCTCCACCAACTCAGCAACATCTTCACATCCCAGATTCACGTGCTGACAACTACCTGAAAGCAGAGCTTTTTTGCAAAGCCTTTACTAATCACGTTGTTCTTTTGCACTTAATAGAGGATTGCAGTTAATAGAGGTTCTTGGTTACTCTTTGTAAACAATGTGCTCTCCCAAGTGTCTCTTAACTGGAAGGCTACACAAAACACAAGAGTTACAAGAAGAGCCCAACACAAACACACTTCGGAAAATGCCAAACTCTTGAACTTCAAAAAATGAAATGTCAGTTTCTGCAGTTTGAAGTATTGTTTTCTCATTTCTTCAATGTATGAGCATGCAGAGGCTGGAGAGGCAGGCTGCAGCTGGGCCACGTGCTATAGATAGCTCCTCCTCCCTCCCTGGTCCCCAGGTACCCTATATTGTGGGGCACAGTAGGACAAGCAGGCAGGAGTCCCCCCCCAAAAGATGCTGAACAAAGCATGCAGCTCCAAGTGACCCCTATTAACACGCTTCTGCACCAAGACCATGGCCTAAGAGACTCTTCCTGTGTCGTCCAACTATACTTACGCATTTCTATGCTTGAGTTCTGGGAAAAGAACCCTAATATCTGATGGTGACCATGAAGACTACAGGAGGACAATAAAACAGCCATAGACTACATGATGCTGTAAGGCTTTTAGAGTCTGTAGTAAAGTTTAACTTGGATTTCTTTGAAGATTTCCTCCCTTCTTGTTAATGTGAGCCCAACACTGCAATGACAGACTCAGAATTGTCATCAGCTGCTGTGCACCAACTCCCCACATTCAACTCACTGTGAATGTAACACAGTGCCAAGGACTTCTCAGCTGGAAGAGATGAGAGCTTCAATGCTCACAACTACTGCCCTCCCCAGGCTGAGGGTGGCCAGCACCTGCCTGTGCTAACTGCAGAAGAACTGTACATCCTACCCTTCAGTTGTGGAAGCTAAAGGGAACAAAAGCGAAAAAGCACTCTGGAAAATACAGAGAACAGCTAGAATGGTAAAGTGAAGAACTAGTAACAGGTTAGAGAAAGTTTCATCTCCTTCTGATGTGCCTAAGTGCCAAAGCCAGGCACATTACACAGCCACCTCACAGGGAGCACACCACGTGGCAGGCTGCTTATTGCTTGTGTAACAAGCAAACTAATTTGAAGTTTCTAGGACAAAGCATCCAGAAGATGTGGCATAAAAGTATTTCCCAAACTCTTTGAAAATCAATGAGGGCAAATAATGGAGACACGTATTAATTTAAGACACCAAAGCCCCTGTCTGTGCACAACACCTCCAACCTGAAAAGGATAAGCCAAGCACATTCAACCCAGACTTTAAGAGCCTAACAGCTCCCATGCAGCTTTTGTCCCAGTTTCACCTACAGAGCAAAAGCATTTCCAAACAAGACGCTCCGTATCTAAGAATAGACTTTTCATTCTGAAATAAGCAGTCTGAAGCAGGACTTTAGGCTACAGGAACAGTGTCCAAATCACTTTCCTTCTTCCTGCCACAAGACACACACACACACACACCGTGCATCCAATCAGCACCAGTCTTTTGGGGGAGATGTACATGTTCACGCAAGGGAACAATCCCCACGTGAAGCAGTGAGCACCACGACACACGAGTTACTCCAGCAGCACTCATCCAGACCATGAGGGCAGCCTGCTGCCAGCCTCACACCGCTGAGGACTTCTGTGACAAGAGGTGCATTGCACTCTAGAACACAAGACCCATGCTATCCTCAATCCATCTCATTCTCCAGCAGTGCCACTCAGCACCCTATGAACAGATGCAAGCTGCAGGTTTAAACAAGGCGGCAATGACAGGGCCAGTAACTGCAGTGTTAGCAGAGCCTGTGCTTCTGTGATCTCTAATCTGACAAACCTTCCTACTGCCTGTAACGTGCAGAGGAGGTAAAACAAACAGCAGCTACATTATCTGGCTGCCAGCTCAACACAGCCTTTTATGCTCTTCTTGCACTGCAGAAGGATTCAATGAGCACTCTCTGGAAAACGTACAGGGCTACAAACACAACTCAAAGACCAGGAAACCTAGCCACCCTCTTCCATTAAAACTGCTACAGGGAGGAACCCCCCGTAACACTGAGATGTAGGTGTGTATCGGCACTAGCCCTGGCCCTGCTGCACCCAGCCTGACCCACTCAGACTGCAGGCACACTTCTCATGACAGCTACCAGAGCCAGAGCGCTCCAGGGCTTCCCAGCACAACACAGTGCTGCTGCTCACACACTTCACTATAAGCCTTCCTGCTCTGACACAGCACACTCATGGGCAGCTACAACCGAAGAACCGCGCTGCACACATGCACTTTATTCCCAGTTTACTTTTATTCATACTTGCAAAGCTGAGAATTATTAAAGGGTTCACAAAAGCTCAGCAGATCTGGACATCAAAACACTTTCCAGAAGAGAATGAACCATAGGAAGACAAATTAGCACACGCTAATGTGGTAAACAAATGCTGACAGTAGGCAAAAGCTGGTGTCAGAACAATGTGCACAGGATCCTGCTCCAACAGCTGTAAGGGCTGGTCTCACACAGCACCAAATGGGAGCTTCCACATACTCAGCTCCCTCTGCACCCAACTATGAAACACTGCATGTCTTAAAAGTGAACGAGCATCCACAGAAAGGGGTTAACAAAACAAGAAGCCCTGAAGAACAGGAGTCATTTGTCACACAGTTCAAGCTGCAACCTGCACACAAGGATTATTTTTAGAGCTGTATATTCCAAGCCCTACTTCCATTGAAAATATTTATCTAAAACCTTGCAGCTATTCCACTCTTCTGCACCCCCCGCTACAGCCTCGCTGGCTCAGGCTTCCCAGAAAGCTGTGTTTGCCCCACGCAGTTTGCTTCAGGAAGTCTTAAGGGCTGTACCAGTGACCCTGCACTCCCAACGAGCACCATGCAGCCTTTATTGAAAGCTGACGAGTCCCTGAACACAACCTTCTTGCTTCTGAATGTTTCCTAATGCACAGCCACGTTTTTCAGCTGACTGGAAAGCTGTCAGATCACTGCCATCGCTCACCTTTATCCAAACAAGTACTGCTCCATTGGAGGAGCTATTTCAAGTTTCATTTCATCAAGTAAAGGAAGCAAGCACCTATCCAGGAATAAATCAAAGTCCGAGGTAAGAAGGAGTCTAAGTGGCCTTGAGAGCACTCTTACAGTAATTCTGCTTGTCCCACGTTGTCCTGCTTTGTTTCACTTTGATCACCTTCTGCTCATCACTGTGACCTGTAAGAAGAGCCCCACTCCTACCAGCACTGACATCCTTCCAAGGTTCCATTTCAAGACAACTAGGTTTAAGAAGTCAACATCTGCCGCTCACGCCAACATCCGTAAAGCAGTCCAAGCCTTCCACTATTTACTGCTTTAAGAGCTGCATAATGGCTCACGTAAATTAAAGTGACCATCTTCTATCTGGGAACAAGAGAAAGGCACTTATCATGGTTACGTAGCTCAGCAACAACGCGAGACTGGAAGACTTTGACACTTTCCAACTATGCACCTGACGTGGCTCCTGAAACACAGCTGCAGTATCACTCTGCAAACAGAATCCTCAAGTATCTCACGTGGATTAGCATTGGTGCAACAGACCAGAGAACTCGAGTTGTAACCTCACCAATAGCTGAATTAATCGAGCAGCTCCTTAGTAAGAAGGGTGAGCATGCTGAACACAATCTGAACTTCTACAGCAAGAGCTTTGGGACACACAGTGCAAGCTTTACAGACCAAGCATCTCATTTAAAGAGCTGGCTACACGCGATATTCTTTTATCCATATGAAATAGATCTCCTGTTGTAACAGGAGATTAAAAGCACCAGAAGAGTCACTCTATGTATTGTTAACATGAGAACAGCACCTTTAACAGCATATCTCACTGCAGAAACAGGTTATCAGATCTGTAACCCTCCAGCAGTGCCCAGACACTGCCCAGAGACAGACAAACCAGATCATCACAGGTAGGAGAAGATTCTGTTTCTTTTTAAGCTTCACTAGATACACAAACAAGAGAACTGAGCTTGCAGGCTGTTTTCATACTTGCTGCTTGTCTCCTGAAACCAGAAGCGCGATGATACAAACCAAGAGCTGGACAACCCGCTCATGCAAGCGGCAGTGGGAGTTTTGCAACCAGCTGAGTACATACGGACAGGTGTCTGGGCTTCCCCACAGCCACCCAGCAAGGCTCAGCTGAGACGGCCACACGTTTCAAGAGCATTTCAACATGCACTTCAACGTGACTTTAGCAGAGCATTCAAACAGTGCACGGGAAGCTTTAACGCGACCCATCAGAAACCTCCAGCAGCTGCTGCGGCTCGGGCTGCTCACACCTGCTGTGGGCACACTGCTGTGGACTGGGCAGCATCGCTCCGCCTCACAGAGCTCAAAGCAGGCCCGAGTTTAAGAATCTCACGGCTATATTCTCGTGTTGCAGTAAAGGTCGCTTCTTAAGGGTGCCGAGAAACAAAGCACGCGAGATGCTGGGAGGAGGAACGGCTGAGGGAAACAGCTCCAAACAACCGATGCGAGAAACGAACGGAGCTTCTCGACACAACGAGACTCAAAGCGGACGCAGGAAACCGTTGTGAAGAACGGGGTGCCGCGATCCGCCGCAGAACGCGCCCAAAGTTCGGCCTGAAGGGAAAGAAACCGACAGCGGGAGGTCCCCGCAGCCCCATCCGCTGCCGGCAGGGCTGTGCCGGCCCTTCCTTCCCGCCGAGCCCCATCTTCTTCTTCTTCTTCTTCCCCCCACCCCCGTCGCCGCGCTCAGGCCGGGGCCGGGACTCACCAGAGCAGGGCGCAGAGGAAGAGGCAGGAGCCCAGGGCCAGGAGCCGGCGGGGCGGCTCCCTCATGTTCTCCCCGGTCTGCCTGCCGCGGCCGGGGACACGCGGCGCATCCTCCCCGCCGGAGGGAGCGCGGGGGAAGCGCGGGAAGCGGCCGCTGAGGCGCGCGGCCGGTAACGCAACTCCGGCGCGGCCGTTACCGCCTGGCGGCCCCTCCCCCCGCCCCGCAGCCCCTCACGCGCTGAGCTGGAAGGATACGCGTCACGCTCCACGCACCGCCGCCACCAATCGCCTGCGCGCATAGGGTTGGCCCCGCCCCCCCCACCGCCCGTTGCTGGCGCGGATTGGCTCCTCTCTTCCAGAGCGGCGGCGAATCAGAGAGCGGACCTCTCTTGCCCCGCCCCCCCAAGGACCTCTCTGAGGTGTCCGCGTAGGCCGGGCCGTTGTAGAGCGAAACGCCGCTGCGACACGGGGCGGCTGGTGGCAAGTCCGCCAGGAACGAGAGGCAGCGCTACCCCCGGGACAGGGACGCGTTAAGGAACGGAGTTCTGCTCTGACCCGGCTTTTTCTTTTCGATCTCTTTGATCGGGCTTTTCCACCGGCCGCCCCGCCGAGGCGAGCGCTGATTGGTTCTCACTGAGGACCCCAGCGGGAAAACGGCCCGAGGGTGGGCGGCCGGAGAACTTCAATTCCCGGCAGGCCGTGCGGGGCGGCGCGCGGGGGCTGCTGGGAGCTGTAGTTCCGGCGGGACGCGGCCGCCCCACGGTGGGCGCGAGGGGACGGCGGCCATTTTGCTGCGGGCGGCCGTGAGCCCGAGGGGTCTGTGCGGGCATCAGCGCTGGCAGCCGGCGGGTGTGCGGGCACAGAGAGAGACAGAGAAACGTTAACCGTTGTTCCATTTGTAACCGCTACACAAAGAGTAAGGGTGGACCCAGCGATGTGATGGCAGTGGGTTTCCCATTCTGAGGTGATGGCACAGGGGAAAGGGCCCTGGCGCACACAGGGGAATGACGCTCTCAGCCACAGCACCCATAGCACCCATCTGCCACCTCCCTCCCGGGGCCGCCCTGTGATGCAGTTCCTGAGCCTGCCAAGTTCCAGGCCACGTTTCTGACCTTGGTTCCGTGCTGTTCTGTGCTGCCGTGCCTTCCTGCAGGGACAGGAGATAACACGGCGGATGGCCTCAGCGGGGCTCTGTGCAGCAGAACTGCTCAGCCTCCTCCTGACAAGGGCAAGATGGCCGGAGAAAAGCACTCAGCTGCAAGACATGCTGCCAAGTCGGACAACAGCGTTTCTAATGGAGGGTGGCCCTTTGTTATAATGCCCCCTCGGAAATGTATATCAAGCTCCAAGTTCTCCCTTTGGGTAAAACCAAGCTGCAGTCCTCCAGCTGAGCCCAGTGAGGTGCCTTGGCGGTCGGAATCTCCTCAAAGCTTCAGTCCCAGCACACATTGTACCCACAGCTATTGTAACTGGGCCACAAATCATGCTGGAAGGGCTGTGGAGAGGTGTGACATGTGAGCCTTGGCCGCAGCTGCTTCCTTCAGGTCCCTCCATGGCAGGAACTTTCGATCGCGGAGGGAAAGGTTTTGAAGCCACATTTGCTCAGCCCGTGTGGCTGCTCTGGGCTGGCACATCTCCCACATGTGTTACAGTCCGCTTAATCAGCAGGGGATTAATCACATGCAGCTTAGACCAAACACAATTAAAGAGCAGTCAGGGAGGACAGATCAGTTCAGGAAGTCATGACAGTGAGCAGGCAGGATCCTTGAGTCGCTCCCCATGAGATACAATGTATGCCCAAAGATCTTCGATGCCATCAGCCAGGCAGAGGCTGCAGGTCATCAGCCCTGACATACCAGCGTGGCTCAGCACTAACTAAGCGTGCATCTCAAACAATGATAAGATGAGGAATGTAATGGTACAAAAAAACAAGGCGGATTACCCAATCTCCCTGCTGGAGCCTATAATTAACTCAGAACAATGTACATAGGTGATCTAGGAGCAAATATTTGCTTGGGAGTCTTGAAAAAGTGCTGCAGAAGGTCAAGCGGTGCCCACAGCCATATTTTCTCTTCCCATCATCTCAGTTGCTTTTGCTGGACGTGGCTGGCTGGGAGGATTGCTGCAGCTGCATCGTGCCCAGCACTCGGTGGCTGCCCCTTCTCTCACAGGGAAAGACCATGCAGACAGAGTGCAGTGAGGGCAGTGCCAAGAGCCAGGCAGCCACGCTGCCATGCAGCTGCCAGCTGGGGCTGTGGTGTTTCAGCAGCTCCGAGTGTTTGTTTGATGAAAATGCTAAGCCTGATTTATCAATGAATATCCACACCTTCTCTTCACAAAGGGAGCTTTTTTATTCCCCCCCCCCCCCCGAGTGTTTTTCCTTTCTTAACGTGTGATTTAATTTGCACAAGGCTCCTTCCTTTTCTGATTATTCATCTTGGCCCCTTACCAGTTAAAATAAAACAAACCTCTCCTAAGCCTGTTCTGACAACGCAACTTTTGTCTGAGTTTTCCTTCCAGATGCAATTTCCTGTTTAATTTCCTGACCGTTTCTTACTTAGTGAAGGAAGAGCTATAAATTGCAAGATCACTTCAGATAACTTCCTCTAACTTCAGCTGAGCTGTTCCCCCCACCAGGGGAGGATCCAGCAAAACACTGTAAAACTTTTAAGAGCAATCCTGAAATATCCGGGTAGCCAAAACCTTCCAGCAGGGCTCCCAGTGAGGGGGAATGAGCTGTGCAAGAAGTGAGATTGGAATCTTTTTTCCTTGCAGAGCTGAACAGGAGAAACTCTGCCTCCAGCACAGCTGATAACTGCTGTTTCGCCCTGAGGCTTTTGTTAGGGAGATGTCGCCATGGCATGGGGCCTGTGGCTGTCAGTAGCACTGGTCCTGTGTTCTGATACGATCCCAAATGTGCACGCATGCCGATTTCCCATAGCTGTCCTCTGTGTTGCTTCAAGCTTGTAGCGTGGCACACTGTGCTTCTGGGCTTCCAGGCTCCTGGATGTGAGACAGCGGTCACAGTGACCCTGATTAAAGGGCAGATACAGCAGGGTAGGGTCACCGAGAGGCACACTGTGCAGAGCCCCATTATGTTTGCTTAATGCAGGGCAGCGCTGAGCACTGCTGGATATCACTTGTTTCATCTCCTCAGCCCCTGCACCATTCACAGGGACCCTGCCTGACCACCATGACTTGAGACCTGTGGCTTCCTGGGCTGGTCCTGTGTGATCCTAAGGGATGCTCACAGGTTGTTACCCTGAGATGGGGCAGTGAGCCATTCCCTCACTCTGAACACAAACCTGTCCCCGCAGTTACATTTGCCCCCAAGGAGCCCCCCACATCTGCATGATTTTGTACTGTTTCTGCTTTGCAGGGAAGAGATGACCCTCATCTGGGTGTGGGAAGCTCTCCTAGGCAGATGGGGAGGGGACTGCAATCAGCGATGTTTGGCAGGGACTGCCTGACCCTGTGTGGGAGAGTGACTGCTTTCATCTCTGGCCAGCCGGCCCTGATCTAGAGCCTTGATGTCTGGCACAGGTAGACTGTGGCATGGTCCCAGAGCTCCTAAAGCCCCGATGCACTTGTGCTTGGGGCAGAGGTAATGCTATGGCGTCCAGAGGGGACTCCACATGCTTCTGCATCCCAGCATAGTCAAAGCAGATGAGTGACCAGTGTGACACCTCCTGGGCTCCTGCCACTGCCCTGGCAATGTTCCACTTGCAGCCCAGCCAAGGGCACATCCCTGGCCTTGCAGGTTTGGGTGACTCCAGAGCAGAGGCTGCTGCTCTGTGGCACCCAGCTGCTGGAGCCACCCTCTGTACACACCTGGGAAGAGAGAAACTAAACCTCATCACAGAAACTGAGAAATGGTAAAAGTTTGCTTCGGAGGTATAGGCCAGTTTTTTGTCTCTATTTCTGGGAGGACAGCATGGCCTGAAACTGCCCACAATGAGCTGAGGGACCAGGAGAGCGCCCAGCACCACAACACCGTGCTGGTTTCCCTTCCATGCCCTAATGCAAATCAAGGGCAAAGCAGGCAAAGCAGCAGAGTGGTACATCACTCTGCTGTGTCACTTTGTCAAGGCAAAAACAAACCTGTGGGTACCCCAGGGCTGGGGCTGTCCCCAGCAGCTCCTTAGCAGTGGCACAAGGAACACACAAGATGTAAACTAGACAGGAGCAAGGGATGAGAAGGGCTGTCAGAATGCGCATTTTGTTGAGCATGGTGCCTGCACAGCACACGGACAGGGCAGAGCCGGGGGCACCATGCCCACAACTGCCTTCAGCTCGTATTTCTGAAACAGCCCCATCTGTGCTTCCTACAAAAGATGACCTGTTTGCATACTCACTTCATTTGGTCCAGTCTCCTCTGGTCTATTTCTGGGTTGCTTTGTACTGTGCAGCCAAAGAACAAAACCTTCCCCTGGGCAGACAGTAAGAACCTTGTGGGGAGGCACCGTGTCCCTTCACACTGCTCTCGCAACAGAACTATTGGGTGCTCTGGAATCAGCTGCTGGATGAGAATGGAGCTGGCAAGCACCTCCCAACGGTGTGTGTCTGCTTTCCTCTCCCCAGGGGCTGAGTTTTGGTGAGTTTTACCACTTCTAGCTCTCCATGTGTTGTCACCAATCATGGCACAGCTGGACCGGCACCTCAAATCCCATCTCCATGCTTCAACTTCAGGGCAAAACGAAGGGGAACAGTCAGAAACAACCCCAAAAAAGGCTTCACTGGGCACGTCTTTGGCATCATTCTTGGAGGCAATTTCCTATGGACTTCAAAAGAAAAGAAAAAAAAAAATGATAAAGAAAAGCTAATGAAAAAACAAAAACTTTCCCACCACCATCACTGCACAGACTGCTCCTTCAGAACAGGAACCAGTTGTCCCCTGCCCTTCAATCCGACTGGGCGTCCCAGCAGGACCACCTTGTTCTTCTCCCAGCGTGGGTGCCAGGGGAGTTTGGGCGTGAGGTTTCACAGCTATGTGCTGACCGCAGGGGAATGCCAGCGCTGGGGAGCTCAGTTTCACAGCTAGAGTTCACATCCTTGTGTGTGCGTCCCTCCAAATCACAGCCCTCCTGCCCCGCCTCCACAGCACCTTTTCCATCCTTCTCCCCCGCCGCTGGCTCAGCAATCCTCACCCTGCAGACCACAGTCTTCCAGACTTCCCAGGTGCTGGCAGATGCTGAGGAGGAGCTCACAGGGCTCATGGGCAGCTTCAGGAAGGTCTGATCAAGAAGAGCACTCCCTCGCTAGCATAGAGAGCTCAGGAGCATCTGTCTTTAGCACGGCCTGCCCATGGTGAGGGCACCTGCCACACAGGGCATGCTGGCATCTCCCTGGGACCAGGATGTGGCCCCAGATCCCAGACCCCAGGCAACCAGCCATGTGAGCCACCCAGCAGCTTCAGAGCTTAAGGGCTGGTGTCACAGAATCACTGAATGGCCGAGGTTAGAAAGGAACTTAAAGATCATCTAGTTCCAACTCCCCCCCCCCCCCCCATGCACAGGACTTAAATCCCTACATTGGTGCTTGCAGGAGAGCAGCCACAGCAAATGCTTTGGGGCCATGTAAGTCAGGAGACAGTCTCTGGTCATGGAAAAATTCAGCAGCTGGAGCCACACCAACCTCCCCCCAAAAACATTCCTCCAAAGGGAGGTTTCGGCTCCAGGGTCACAGGGCAAAGCTCAGGGATGGAAGTTCAGACAAACAAAGCCTGGGTGCACATAGCTGTGCTCACGGGCAGCCCGCACCTGGCAGAACCTGCCTGCAGCCAGACCTGCCGCACAGCACCAGCTCAGGACAGGCAGCGAGAAGGAATGAGCCCACGCTGCCGGGACACAGAATGCATGCACTTGGTGCACGCTGGGCTCAGCAGCTGTGGGATGATGAGGGAGACCCTGAGCTGAGGGATGTGGGAACATGCAGGATCTGTGCCTGTCCCTACAGCCTCTGGCACGCTTGTCCTCAAGCAAGGCACAGCTGTGCTGGAGGAGCACCACACACACTGGCCCCACTGTGGAAAGATGCAGACATGCTCCGAGGCAACCCAGGAGCCCTCTGAATACTTTGGTATTCAAATACCTTCAGCAGAGGCCTAGATCAGTCACAGCTATTTAAATCCCAGCCTGTCACCTTTTCCAGCATGGCTTCCAAACAGCTTTTAGCAGCGTATTGCAGCGCAGGAGCCCTGCAGAAAATAAACACGTTGCAGCGGGGTCAGTTGTGCAACACAGTGGCTATCAGTGAGCTCCAAGTGGATCTGAAACACAGGTGGGGTCGGTGGGGAAGCCGTCAGGTCCCTCAGAGCCGAGGTTATGGCAACACAACCACAAGTGCTCCTCAGTGCTGACCGTGTGGCAGGATGGGAAGCAGCACCAAGTGTTTCATTGCATGAGGGCTGAGCCACTCTGCGGTCCACATGCCCCCCCCTGCAGCTGGTGAGGGAGATCCTGTTGCACGGAATGAAGACACACACAGCAGTTCTCATCCTTGACCTCCGGCACCGCTCAGGGTGTGACGGAACGTCCCTCTCCCAGCTGCTCTGCCGTCCCTGCCAAGGCCACGTCACCTTGGGTGGGCTGAGGGGTGACTCCACAGCACGTGTTCCCTCCGGCTGGCAGGGACAGGCGGTGACGTGGCTGGTCCCGCAGACCCAGGTCTGCTGTGCAGGCAGGTGATTCATTCCCCGCAGAGCCTGGGAGACCTGGAGGGCTGAGCTGCCCTTTAGACCGCGGGCGGAGTGTTTTCCAGAGGGGCACGAACGCACCGTGGCAGCAATAGGTGCCACGTCTTCCCATTCCCGAGGCACTGCGGTCACCCGCAGCAGTCCCAGGTGAAGGCACCCAGCCTGCTGTGACGCCGCTGCGGGCAGCAGTGGGTGCTGAGCCGAGAGCCCGGAACGCGAGCAGAAAGCAGCAGGATGGGCTGCCAGGGGGTGCCCAGCGCTCCCTGCCCACCGCGTCCACCCCCGGCACAGCTTTCTTCTGCCACGTCGGAGCGCAGCTCCTTTCACTCACATCCCCGTGGGAAGCATCCGGGGAACAGCGCCGACAAAAACAACCCGCCCCGAAGAGTGAACTAAATGTTGTCGGCTCGTAAGCGACTTTATTTCCCAACAAGTACCAACTGATGACAAGCACCTCCAACCGGGCGCTGAGAATCCCCGCACACCGCCCCTCTCGGCCCTTCTCCTTTGCGCTCCGGCTGCAGCAGCCCAGCCCGGAGGCAGCGGACGGCCGCGCTGCTCCGCCAGGGGGCGGCTCCGAGTGCCCCGGCGTCCCTTGCGCCGCGCCGGGCCCGGCGGAAGCGGTGCGGAGCGGGCCGCGGTGCGCGGGGCCGGGTGGGGGTGTGCCGCGTCCTTACGGCCGGAGCGGGGCGGAACATGGGACGGATCGCCGGCTCGGAGGGAGGAGGGACGTAGGGATGTGCGGCCGCTCTTGCTAGTTCGCTGCCTTTTGGCCCTGGGCAAGCTGCCGAGTCCTGCGGCTGTGCCGGAGCCCCGGGAGGGCCGAGTGGGGGGAGGAGAGCGGGGGCGTACATCGCGGTTAACCCGCACCTTGCTCTTTGCCAGGTCCCTGAGACACCGTCGGGCTGTGAGCGGAGGAGCGGGGCCCTGTGCCGGCCTCCCGTGGGGAGGATGGTCTGTGCGCAGGTAGAGACGAGCCCGAGGCGGTGCTGGCAGAAGGTGCTGTACGAGCGGCAGCCCTTCCCCGATAACTACGTGGACCAGCGGTTCCTGGAAGAGCTGCGGAAGAACATCCACGCCCGCCAGTACCAGTACTGGAACGTGGTCTTCGAGTCGGGGGTGGTGGTGCAGCAGCTCTGCAGCGTGTGCGTCTTCGTTGTGACCTGGTGGTACATGGATGCCGGGGTGCTGAGCCCGCAGGGGCTGTTTGGGGCGGCCCTGCTCACTTCTCTGCTTGGCTACGTCCTCTTTGATGCCATCGACGCCGGGGTTGGGCGGCAGGAGAGCGGGCGGACGCGGTGGGCGGACCTGAAAAGCACGCTGGTGTTCACTGCCTTCACCTACGGCTTCTCACCGGTGCTAAAGACGCTGACAGAGTCCATCAGCACAGACACCATCTATGCCATGTCGGCCTTCATGCTCCTCGGCCACCTCATCTTCTTCAACTACGGCGCCAACGCCGCCATCGTGTCCAGCACGCTGTCCCTCAACATGGCCATCTTCGCCTCGGTGTGCCTGGCCTCCCGCCTGCCTCGCTCCCTCCACACCTTCGTCATGGTCACCTTCGCTATGCAGATCTTTGCCCTCTGGCCCATGCTGCAGAAAAAGCTGAAGGCCCGGACACCGTACTGCTATGTGGGGGTGACGGTGCTGTTTGCGCTGGTGGCCCTTGTGGGGCTGGCGAGTGTCTCCAGCGTGGGTGCTGTGCTCTTTGCCTCACTGCTGCTCTCCATCTCCTGCCTCTGCCCTTACTGCCTCATCCGGCTGCAGCTGCTCAAGGACAACATCCATGGGCCATGGGACGAGGCTGAAATCAAGGAGGACCTGTCCAGGTTCCTCATGTAGGCCTGGCCAGGGGGAAGCAGCGCCCTCTGCTGTGAGGGGCCTTTTTGGGGCGCAGCTCCAAGGGGACACCTAACCCAATAAAGACTCGCACTCTAGCAGGGACTGCATCTGTGTGTGTTGTGGCTGCCCTGGGCTGTGGGTGAGCAGGGAGGTGCTGGCAGATCCGTGGCAGTATTTTTGTCCAGCCACCGAACCAGAGTCACAAAGCAAAGTCTTTCTCTGCCGCCCAGCCCCAGGGTGCTGCAGCAGTAATGGGATCCATGCTGGTCCTTCCTGGAACTGTCCAGTGTCTTGACTCCACACACCCCACAACAGAGGGTCCTCTTAAAGTCAAACTGGAGGGCATCTCCAGATGAGCCAGCCCTGCTGTGCTGTTGTTTTCCAGAGGCAAGTGGTTCAGCAGAGCATGAACTTGGCCAAAGTTGCAGCACCTCAGGCTTCCCGGTCTCACCAGAGCCTTCCTGGTGCTGGGCAGGAGGCCGAAATACAGGGGCACTCACAGACCTGAGTGCACTCACACATATCTTGCATGCACAGCCACACTGCCATGTCCATCTGCATACACCAGCATCTCTGCAGACTGTGGGACCGCAGCTGCTCATTCCTGCAGTATTTATCCCTAGCATTAAGAGGAAGCACTACTCCTTCCAAAGTAAAAGACGGTGTGAGTCAGATCCCTCCTACTCTGGAGGCAGCACAAGGAGGTGTTTAGAACACCCAGCCAGTTTCTCCAGTAAGACGTGGCACCAGCTGTGCACGCACACTGAGGGACGGCAAAAGGTTACAGGGGCAAGGAGCCCTTCTGCTGCAGAAGTGCAGGTTTGAATCCATTGATTGAACCCATCGAGTGTGAAGGGGTTTTGCAGGCAAACAGCTCATGCAGAGCACTGTTGTCTCACCCCAGCAAGCAGCATCTGGCTCCGTGAGCTTCTTAGGAAATGAGCAGCACACTGCAGAGCCCCCAACACCTCTGCTGCTTTGTTATGACAACTTGCCAAGTTTTAAATGTTGCTGTTGCTGTCATGGAGATGACTGGCTCTCATTTTGTTTTTAATTAAAGGAGACCTGCAGAGCTTTAGAGTATGTGCTCCAGGCTCACAGCGAGTGCAGAGTAGCCAGATACTGACGATCAAGGTGACATTCTTCAGTTCTTCTAAAAGAAGGTTATTTCTTCATGAGGAGGTTTCCAAGAAAGTCAGTCAGGTGCTGGTGACCAGGGTGCCCCAATCTATCAGATTTATGCCACCGTAACACCGCCATCCACAGCAGTTCACAGAGTCCATCTCTGGACAAGGCTTTGGGATGCTTGAATCACATTTAAGAAGTAACAGTTTGTCAAAGAAGCAAATGAAAAGTAGCTTGCCTGGCTCCTGCAGTTAATGTCTCTCCTGGTAGGGGCCATGCTATCTGCAGTCAGGTTCACCTGAAGTTGTTGCTGCACAAACACCTCTGTCCTTAAACTGTTGTTAACTGCTAAACCTTTGCAGTTACCAGTTGCTGCATCTCAGAAGTAGCACCGCCCTGACTCCATTTTGAATACGCAATGCCCAGGCTAACAGTGACAAATGGAGCGTGCACAGGAGTTGTTTCATTTCAGGCACAGCACATGAGGCTGGGGAGGCAGCTGTCCCTTGTCAGTGGCCCAAGGAGGTTGCAGGGATCTGGTGGTTCATTAGGCTAATGCAACTGGGGCAAGGTAGCCTTGGAGTTCTTGTTTGGAGCCTGGATTTATCGGCTACAAGAAAGCATAGTTTCTGCTAGACCCATTCATCCAGAGTGAAATGTTTTCTAAAAAATACTCTTCTCAAATCCAGACTCTTAAAAAACAGCTCTGGATTAGGAAAAGTGCAAACACCACTTATCCAGGTATGATTCCATGTGGCAATGGGCACAGACTAACATGGCTCTGGGCAATAAGGGAGCTAGAAACACATGAAGTAGCAGAGAAGCAGCGTCTCTTTGTTGCTGCCCCAACAAAGCTTCATCCCAGATCCTGAGAAGGACTCGAGGGATCCAGATGCTGTGCTCTTACCTTCCCTGGAATTCTCTGCTTGTCTGGAGCTGCTGTCCCAGTGCTGCTCAGTGCACAGCAATCCAGCACACACTGGGACACACGGGTTCCCTGGTCTGATGTGGAATGGTCACGTCCAGGAGGAGGAGGAGACAGCGCCTCAAGCTGATGGAGACCTGTTGGGCAAGTGGAGGTCGGCTTTGGCAAGTGGTGTCTGTGCCATGGTCACCTCAACCACAGCTGAAACCCAATGGGCTTATCTCTGGTAGTTGAAAATCGTTTGCATTTGGGCCAGTTCCCTGGGCTTTGTTTGATGCAGCAACACCACACCTTCCTTGCTCCAGGCAGGATGCAGGATTGGTCCTGTACAGCCTGCTGCAAGCAGTTCCATCTCATTAAGTTGCCACAGGCGCCTGCTCTGCCCAGCTCCTTCAGCACTGCACACTGCAACACCGCGGCAATAAATGGCTACAATGAGTATGTCCTTATGCCTGAGGTCAGAATATGCTCTACAGAACAAAACTATTTCAACTTACAGTTCAACTCATCAGTAAAATTGTATGCCCTGTTAGCACTTGGTACCCGAGTGTACGGTTCTCTGGTTTGGCTGTTGCCTAAGATGAGACCAAACAAAGAAATAGGTCTACCTTGGTTTGCATGCGACTGGATCACCATCAACCAACACTAAAGAGTTAAACATTTCTTTGCATTACAAAAATAGTGCAGTTTCTTTATCCGAAGTTGCCATTCCCAAGTCCACTGAGATACAGTATCTCAGCGGGACATTTTCTTTTGATTTGAACCTGGCCCAAATGCAAGTCATTGGACACTGACCAGGGCTAAGCCGTGCTTCTGGGGGAGTCGCTGATGTCTGCTGTCTGCAATCTCCATCTGCAGCATCTGCAGCAGGGAAAGGCAAGCGTCAGCCACCCACAGCAGCCACAACAGGCTGTCAGGGGCCCCTGTCCCTCCTCCTCGTGGGAGCACAGCATCTGGAAAGCCTGGAAACAGTGAAGCTTTAGTCTTTGAAGGTAAGATCTTTTTATCTCTTCAGTTCCCACACTAATCACTAGGCTTTTCTCTGCATGTCACATAGGTTCATGCTGTGAGAGGCCACAGCTACGAGCAGAGTGAGCAAGAAATCAAAACTGGGTTTTGGTCTGAAATCATCCTTTGAGAAACAACCAAAATCAAAAGTCACCCCATGAGCTGATAGCAAAGTACGTGCCAAAGTTTTCCAGCACAAAAGCTCCTACACTCACCACCAACAGCTTCTGTTAGCTGGGAGATTTCAAGAAGAGCTACCAGAAAACCATGAAGTTCAGAGTCCCATCTCCAGCAGTATTTTTAAGAAACACTTCTGCAGAATGTAATCACTTCTGTGAAGTATTTAACACTACAAAACACCCCCGGAAGAGAATTCTGTGCCTTACAGCACTGAAGCTGGCTGGAAGACAGGAAGGCAGCGACACTTTCTGGGTTGCAGTAGATAATAAGGCCGTACAACTAAAATACCAGTCACTTTCTACCTGTTCCTCTCTCAGAACCTTGCCATACTGCAGAGGTAAAGCAGTGAGAGCTGTGAGTGCAAAGACTGGAACAAACCCACAGCTCTCCGCTTGCACCCCCTATCTTGTGAGCAAACTCAGAGTCAGGCACTTACCAGCACATGTAAACAGGGCAGCAGCTCCCTGGATACAGGAGATCTCAGCAAGGACTGAAATCAGCCCCAACTAAGCAATGTCAGACCTGGCTTGAAACCGAGCAGTCTGTGTGTTGTCAGGTTTCTACATGTGATATGAATCTCCTCTGCTCATCCGCTTTCAGAGCAGCACTGTAGCACCTTGCTCTTACTGTAGCCTTTCTACTACAAAGAAATGTTCTGTTCGTACCTTTCAAAGAACAGGCTGGAATCCTGATGCTGCGCTGTGCCTCCAGGTCATGTCATTTCCCTCTGATTTATCACTATGGTTTGTGAGATGTCCCTCCATTGTTTTCATGTGAGAAAAAAATAAATCAATTAATAAAACCATCAACTTAAACTTTTTGTTAAAGACTTATTCTTTCTCCTCCTCCAGCACACAGGACATGCATATCTTCTGAACATTAAATTCCAGATTTTATCTTTCACTCATCACCACAGGGTCAGACTCACCTGAAATCCAGAGGTAACTACTTACAGGTACTTGAGCCTGGATGCTCTAGTGAAGTTGGCTTGCAGAGAGTTCAGAGGTTTAGCTTGAAAAAGGTCATCAGAGCAGCTGCAACGTGTTTACAATTGTGCAGATTCATCAGTGGAGAAACTGCTGCAATCTTCTTAGGTTTTCCACTCACCACAAAGTCAGGTGCTGCTGGTGCGTCAGACACATTACAGGAACCTTTTGCAATCTCTGCTGCTCTGAAAGTTGGAAGCTGTTCTGCTGATGCTAAGTCAAAGGCATTTACATGAACAGCCCTGGTGGTCAATGAATTCAGACATGGTGATGGAACCCCAGCAGCACATCCCTCCCCTTCAACACCTCGGATTTGGGGGGGGGTTTCATGGAGCACTAATGGCTCCTTTTGAGAAAGAGTAGATAGACCTTCCCATTGAAAACCAGCACACGTTCATTTTGTAGCCAGAATTTTATTTCCTTTATACCCAAGCTCATCATTGACATCTGAAAATAAAATCTTTCATTTACAAATAGACTAGTGCAAATTAAAGATAAAGTTGGACAAAAAGCAGACATTGCATGAAACAACAACAACAACAGTGTGTGTTAGGCTGATCTTCCTGGAACGGCTGGAGGAGGTCGCCTAGGAAAAAGACAGAAAGTAACCCAAAATTCGTGGGGAGGGGGAGGAGAGATTTAAAACAAAAGGTCACGATACAATAAAATGACTCATATACAAAATGATCTTAATAAAATGGGTTAAGAGGAAAAGGCACAGACCATGCACAGTGAGGAAAAGGGAAAGAACAAGATTAGAATCAGCTGGCTATCAGCACAGCCTCAGCTTCCATCCTCACTGCTTCCCATCTGACGTCCTAGTGCCAGAGAGCTGGGCAGTCACACAGGACAATCACACTGCGACTGCGTTGCTGCTCAGAGGCTTTCTACTTTTCTTGGAGGAAAGAATATCCTCCAAAAGAGCCTTCCCCCAGCCAGCCTTAGAATCTGCACCGCTATATGCTCCAAACGCTGTTCTCACTTTTACAAGTGAAATCAGGAGTGATAAAACAAGATGGATCTGTTTGTTCATGTATCTGGAGAGGGGGGATTGCTCAGGAAGAGAAAAGCGTGGGTGATGGCAGTGCCATCAATCTGCTGCTAACACGAGCAGGAGTGACCCCTGGCAGCAGGTGGCTCAGTGCCCTGGTTGGAGAAGAGTGGCTGCTCATCCCATTTCCAGCATCCAGCAGTGTGCTGCTGGCCAGCATGGCAGGAAGCAGCTCATACAGTGGTAGGTAACATACTCCAGGCAGAAACACGCATGTGACATGGCTGTTTACTGAGAGGCTGCACAGACTGCCTCAGGTGTATCCGTTAGAGCCTATGACAAAGAGCACAACGGGGATATGAGTGCTTTGCTCATCACACCAGCACAGTGATGGTTGGTGGGGAAATGCCCCCTGCTGTTACAACTGTGCCATGCAGATCATCTCTGAGCACCGATTTCACTTGGCTCACACTAACCTGAAGGAGGAACTGAGTAACCAAGGCATTTTGAGGCAGCTGCATGTTCATATACAACCGCTTTGGGGGAAAATCCTTTCCAGGCAGGACATGTCCACATGCACAGCTTTAGTCCAGCTCCTGAGAAGTCGGTCTGGCCCTGTGCTCAGCTCTCCCAGACACACTCCTCCCAGCAATGAAACAAACAGCACATACTGCCTGACACGCATTCACTCGGCAAAACACCCCTGCAGCACCGCAAGCCCCAAGCAGGGCAGCATGCTGAATGCACTGTGGTCAATCCTCACTGCAGTCCCAACAGAGACAGAGTGCAGAGTGCCAGACTGGAGATCGCTCGTGTGCATCAGAAAGCAATAATAAAAGCCCATCAAGAGTTACAGTTTATTTCAGGTTCAGAAATGCAGCATAACATGTTTACAGCAGGTGTATGCAATGCTCAGTAATGACCATGGTTTCAAGAACCGACTCGCCGTGCTGAAAGATCAACACCAGATACCATTTACAGACTACGAAATCAAAGCTGTCTCGGTTCGTACGAAGTAGGGCATTAACATACAGAGCAAAATTCAGTAAGAAATTAAGCGTGTGCTTCTTACAAAAAGAAGTCATTGTTTACACCATCCCGGAAAAGTAAAGAGACAGGAAGTAAAGCAAATGGCCAGCAAGACGGGACAAATCATATATCAAGCAAGAGTGGAGGGCTGTCTGGACGGGAGGAGCCATCGGTATCAGCTCGCCTGCAGACAAAGCAAGAGGAGAGACAGGCAGAGTAACATTCATTGACACAAGGGAGTTGTTCTGCTAGAGCCCAGGGGAGGAGGTTCAATGCCACCGCGGGAGGAAGCGTGCCATGAGCACAGCATGGAGTCGATGCCTCCCCAGTGCCATGTGTGCAAAACTGGTCTGCCTTGAATCTGGGAGGTCTGGACTATTTTAAGACAGAACTAGGCAGTAATCTTAATATGCTGTACACATTGTGAAGTGTAGCTATCTGCAACACAGAACGTAATATCTTCTATGTTATGCTTTAACATGAAATGCTATAACCTCTAATGTATCTCCTTTAATATAATTATCTACTTTTATGAGGCTTACTCAGAAAGCGCAATGAGGTTGGCAATAAAACAAACATACATTAACTATGTACAAAAGCTTTTTCTTCAAGCATACAATCATTTTAATCCTAACACAAGATCCCTGGAGGTTAAAGGCCAAGAGCTATTTACGACATGAGCAAGCTCCTCAGCTGCTGGTCAGCCATACGGAGGTGAGGTGGAATGTGCTCTCTGGGTACAGACTCAGGCTTAGCCTACATGCGTTACTAGATAAGCACCCTCCTGGAACTCTGCTACCCACGTCATCCAGCTCGCTAAGCTTGCAAACCCTGCTGTTGCTTAATGGGAGTCTCCATTGCTCCCTGGCAATCTTCCCTTTGCCGGAGGGAATCAAACAAATGGAGAGCAACCCGTGCTTCTCTGTTATGGGAGCCCAGGCTCAGCTGTCCCTGGGTAAGGGTGCCCGCAGAGGGGCCGGGGCCAGTCCCAGCCAGCCAGTCCCCTTAGCAGATCCCTGAGAATATACTGGTGAGCTCTTCCTCCTGTCCTTCAGGCACAGAGCAAACTACTGCCACTTGCTCCTCTGAGAACAAGGGATGGAAGAGACACAGCTTACCAGAATCAGGAGCCAGCAGAACAAACAAACACATTCCAGGCACTGTACAGCACGAGGAAAATGGGTCAAAGCTAGGGAGGAGAGTATGTAGTCAATTGCAAGTGGCAATGAATTGGGAAGCAATTAGCATTTTTCCTAGGAACAATTCTAGACACCTTGTTCTAAAAAGTGTGTATGCGATACATTCGAGGTGAAGTCATCAGTCTGTGGATCGGTGCTCAACACCAATTATTAGCTTGCACATCTCAAAGCTCTGTAGTTCAGGAGCAGGTTTGGATTTAGATGTGACGGAGATGCAGAGGATGGGAAGGCTGTGCAGCTTCTCTCTGCGCCCCACGAGCTCAAAACTGAGCACAGAATGCATTGCTGCTGACACTGGGGCCCCTGCACTGAGCTGTGCTATTTCCTTACGCTTGACAAAAAGGGTTATCAAAGTAAATTAAGGAGTCTCAAGTACAGAGGATTTAAACACACCTTTTTACGTTGAGACCTGTGTCATTTAATTGAGGCTCCTAACGTACCGGCATTGCCACCCTCATCTCCCAAGCAGTTACACCAGCTTGAATCATCCCTTTTCTTTCCACAGAACAAATAGGAGACCTTGGACAACTCAGCCTAGTGCTTAGGATAAGGTGGGATAAACATAGCCCACAGGCTCTCCATAGCACTGAATGAATACCAACATAGGGAATTAAGGTGACTTTCTGTGGCTGAGGTGGAATAATGTAGCTGAGTTTACAACCACTGTTTCCTTGATTCTGTGTGCTCCGTGTGGAAGATCTAAGCCTACTCCCCAAACAAACAGCAGCCATTTAAGCAATCTTCTGAGCTCACCTCGATGCCGGTGCTCTGACAAGTTTCCCCACGCTTTGGATGTTGACCTCAGCTGCCCAGGTGTGTGTCACAAGTACGTGGTTGACAGAAAATTAAAGTTGGGCTAACATACAACTCATGATGCTTTCCCAAACTTGTTTCTCTTCTACAAGCAGAAACATTATTTGCTTCGGTAGTGAATATAACTGTGTATGGGAGATTGGTAATCACAGCCTGAACCTCTGATTAATCAGCTGAGGCAAGTATGGGGTCAGCTGTGGGAGCACAGGTGAGAGTGATGTAGCTGTGCTCCCGGAAGGGGTGGAGCTTGACTCCATCCCCTCTGAGACCTCATTTAAGGGCTGACTCCCACTGGAGCAGTATCTCTTGGAGATCGCTCACCAGGGAGGACTGCCTCAGCTGCTTCAGTCAAGGCACCACCATTGGTGAGTTTTTCCTTTACTTATTCACTTGTATACCTTCTGTACATTTTGTTTCCATCTGTACATTTAAAACCAATACAAACTGTTATTCCATCAGCAGCCTGGGAATATTTAATGGGCAAAATCCCCACTGGTTGTGGCTCCTTGATTGGATTCTTCCTAACCACGAGGCTGCACCATACTGGAGCCCTACATACAGCTTCAATAAGCGAATTTATTAGACTGATTATAGTGGGGGACTTTGAAACCACCAATCGCTTTGCCTAAGGATCTGTAACCATAATTGCAATAACAGCAATTAATATTTTCTGACTACACAAGGGGAAGTTCATCTCTGTTTTAATCCTGTCAACTCAAGAAGTTTTAAACTACAGTGGTGACTGATGCTGACCCTAAGTGTGTAAAGTTCAGTAATGCACGTAGGACAACAGGTTTTTATATGACATTAATACACAGTGTAAAACAACAGGCAGAGAACTTCTGAACATGAACACCTGCTAAAAAAAACACATGGCCAGGATGCAGAGCTGAGCATTTCTCAGCATGTATTTGGACAAAATGACTCCTCCTCTGAGGTGAGTAGGATGTCATGAGACACAAAGGGAAAATACTTAGTGGACGTCGTGGAACTTTATTGACTGGCATGAGCAAATATCTCAAACCCAAACGGGATCCCTTAGGAAGCTCAGATGCAGATCTAGGCCGTCGCTCTGAACTAGCTCCCAGAGCGTGCAGAGGACTGGTAGCCCATTTACAACTGTGCATATATTTATACATATATACATCTCTCAGTTCTCTGGACCCTGCCATGCAGCGTGTATATACATATTACATGCTCTCACACATAAGGCTTCCCATGAGTTTAGTGGGAGGACTGATATGAGCACTACCAGGGGACGAAGCAAGCTGGCACACGCTGCTCTGTCATACACTGGCTCTTCAAACTGCCCTTCTCACATCTCTGCTGCAGGCTGAGCCAGCTCCACACCTTGCAAACCGGGACGCTGCAGCCTGGTCATTACCAGCCACCCAACCAGCTCTGCCTATCAGTCAGCAGAGAGGACGGAAAGTAAAGCACACACTGTCCCACACACACCCTTCTAGTTTAGCGACATTCCTTATAAACTTAGCTTCAGATAAGAGAAAATTATAGGAGAAGCAGTGTTCCAGCAAGCTTCTTGCAAGAGAGATGAAACAGCGAGGCCTTCAGAAGAGCTTGATAAGAAACCATGTTTTTCTCTGCTCGGTTTAGCCATTAACAAAGGAAGTGGGCACAACTGCAAAATGGCACGTGATAGAAAACATGAAAGGTACAAATAAAAGCAACATTTCGGCAGGTAAGAGAAAAAGAAGCAGCTAAAATCAACATGTGCACAAACACAGACTCAAGTCCTCCTTTGGCTGTATAGGATTGTAAGCATGGGTGCCTGGGTGAACACGTGTGTCAGTATGTTAGCTAACATCAGCTACTGCAGAAGGAAAAGTCAAGACAGCACAGACCTTCCCAAAACATTTAAGAGCTCATAAGCAATGCAGAATGGACAGAGAGGACAGAGATATATCAGTAAAATTGGTTACTTGCCTACAGACGTCCATACATGCGACTATACATTGGTTATTGCAACAGTTACCAAGCAATTTGCTTCCACATATTTGGTTAACAATGAGTGGCATGCCAGAAACTTCATTTAGTCTAACAGGGATGAATCTAACGGACGAATTACAGTGGGCCGAGTAGGTGAGGGGGGTGGTCTTCGACTGGAGAAAAAGAGAGAAGAAACAGTAAGCACAAACATTAAGAGCGAACTCTGCACCTTTTGTGATTGCTACATGAACCTGCACGTGCACCTAAACACAACCATCTTACTTCACGTATACTGGCACCCACAAGGAAGAAAGCAAAGGGTTTGCAGCATGCATGCCGTGCATCAGTTCTCCCATGTATTTGACAGCTCTCTTCTCCAGCTCACAGTCTGCTTAACCTCTGGACACAGCCACTCTCTTCTGTCAGGGAAATCAGCAGTGGATGATCATTACTCTCATTTTCTCAGTGGTCATCCCAGCCTGGCCAGCCACAGAATGGACTTATGGGCACATGGTGAGGGTTGTCAGATGCCTTCACAAAAGCAGCCTGCAGCAATGTCGGCTGCTGTATGCAGAAGAAAAACCTGCAGCTTCTTACACAGTTGGTCTTACTGGGACCACAGCACAGAGAAGTGGTGGCACAGAACTGGTCCTCCTTCGGTCTGTTAAAGGGACACACCGACCCTACTAACACTGCAGATCAGTTTATCTTTGGTCACAACACAACTGCCTTTTACATTTCTGCTTACATTTAGGGTACACGGTCCACATCAGCATGGCACTGAAATAAATCAGCTTGGTTAGGAGGAGCGCTTTCGTAAATATTCCATTCCCTCTGGGCTAAAACACCCCTCTGCCATGCAGAGCCTGCACAGGATCTGAGAGGTACGTACCTGTTTGGCCCTTAGCTCAAGCACTGGTTCAGACACCCCTGCCTCATGCTGCCTTGTTATGTATCTCCCAGCCACTTTGTTCCCTTTGCTAGTATTCAGCTCTCTCCAGCAGCAATCTCCAAAATATTCCATCAGTGTTTTTGCCCTCTACTTTCTTTGATGGGAAGTACAAATGATCTTTCTGTGCCCTAAACTGACAAAGATCACCATGAGAGCATAAATCTGAGCTTGTGATCTGAACAAGGGAGAGCCAAGGGCTCTTCAGTTCTAATCCAGCTATGGCAGACTCTGTCAGCGACCCTGGCAAACCACAGAGCCCTCTCCTACTCTGTCCTCTACCTGTCAACATAGGAACTGCCTGTCCCTGAAGAACATACAAAGAAAAATTGTCTCGTTCTGTTAAAACTAAATAGAAGATGAAAAGACTGCAACAATGTGTTAATTTTCTTTGAACTGGAACAGAATACATGAGACAAATTTACACTTGACCAAAAAAAAATCTTGCTTGGCTTAAAGTGTATCTTGCATGACAATATTCTCTTTTGGTGAAGAAATGAGAGTTTTAATCCCTAACACGCAGCAAACAGAAAACATGCCAGCCAAAGTGCTCAGCTAAATCAGCAAGCTAAAACAAAATAGGCAAAATGTAATTTCTTCATGGTGTATTTTTCTTACAGAAAAAAATGCTGCTGTGTTAACTATTGTTTCTTGTGTTGCTCCAGTGTAGGTCTTCTGGACCCATTTCCAAAACTTGTAGTTTCATAAAGAACCACTTCTAAGGCTCGGCGTTTCTGCTGGGTTGCATTAAATTATTCCTTTGTTGAAATGCCTCACATTGCATTGTTTAGCGCTTACTGAAAACATCATATCATGTGTATACAATTTACAAACAAGGGAAAATGCATACAGCTGTCTTCATATCAAATTCAGAAGTTACAGGCCAAAGCATGCATTTTAATACGAGGTTGAATGCAGCACAATGAGTTCAAATAATGTAATTTGGTCAAATTGCTATTTAGCCCAGCTGGATCAGAAACTGGAGGGCACAAGGGGAGGTTATCCTGGATTTAATCACCCAAACAAAACCTGAATCAAAGTCAGGTCTGAGCCTTCTTTTCTCCTTGACCCAGCGCTGCTGCTGCACCTGGGCAATTATGTTTTATTTTCCTTCAAGCCCAATCCAAAACTGTTCAAAAACATACAGGGATGCAGTGAGGCACAGACCTCCTCAGCCCCATTCCTCTTTTCCATCCCATAACGGTGCTACTCTGAGCTTCCTTCTGGTTCCTTGATCCCAGCATGGCTGGTGGAGCAGGATGTGCCCTTTGTAAGTCAGAAGCACCCTACAGAGGAGTGGCAGATATTCCATAGAATGGAATTGTGGAATCATAAGGATGGAAAAGACCACTAAGATCTCCTGGTCCAACCGTCAGTCCACCAGCACCATGCCCACTGCCCACATCCTCAGCACCACGTCTCCATGACTCCTGAACACCTCCAAGAACAGTGACTCCACCACCTGCATGGGCAGCCTTTGGGAAGAGGCAGGGCTTGGGAGACCTGCAAAAGCACCATTCACAGTCTCCTGGGCAGCCTCTGGGTCTGCGTGCCTGTCATGCAACAAGATGGGCCACGGACCACTGCCCCAGGCATGGCCCAGCACAGAGCTGCAGCTTGGGAAGAGACCTAGCCTTCATTAGCAACCAGCATGCAGTCATGATAGCATGAGCTGGAGCTCAAGGCAAAAAGTGAGGGAACGGACAAGCCCAAAAATTGTCTGTCTCACAAGAGAAGTCAGCCCCAGGGGCTGAAGAAGCCTGCCCCTATGCCTCTGCCTATCCCTACATCACGGCTGGCTGCAATGGAGCGGTGCAGGGCCTGGCACCCAAACTGCCACCCCAGGATAACAGAGTGGACACCTCCCAAAGCACAGATCTGAGAAAGGCTGGCCTGGCTTTGGCACAACTGCTATCTGAACCTGAAGCTGAGCAAAGCTTAAATAAGTGTGTACTGCCAGCCTCTTCAAACGGCAGCCATGCAGAGGCCGGCAAGCAGAGCAGCAGAGGGAGCTGCAGCCTGCCCATGGACGTGCAGCTGGGCAGGCGCAGCACAGCAAGCCCCCCACAGGTCCGGCTGCACTGGCTGCCATGGCAGCGAGGAAATATGTGACTAAGCCCAATTAAATGTTTAGTCTGGAGCCAAAAGATGAGACACAGAGAGACAGCACAGAGCGCATTTACTCAGTGTTATCGGAGTGATTCCATCAGCAGCACTGAGCTGCTCGCTCCCAGGCTGCAAAGGGCTGCTCCGGATTCATAGAAAGTTCTGTCTTATAAAAATGGCACTTCTGTGCTAATTCCTGTTTGCTTATCGTCTAACGCATTTTCACTGTGCTTTGTAGTTATGGGGCTAAGGCTCACTGCCGGGCTCCTTTACCACTCTGATGAGTTGTCTGCCTTTCTTTTTTTTCTCACCCCCCCTTTATTTTTAGGGGAGGAAAAAAACCAAAACGGGAAGCAGTGTTTGTAAAAGTTAGTGCTAAAGGGGCAGGGGATCACAGGTCCCCAGGGCTGAGTAAACGAGTCTGCAGAAAGAATCAGTTCTAACTAGCACACATGAAGCAGACATCAAGAATTTACCAATGAAAACCGTGGACGAAGTATGTATTTAATAACTCCCTGATGTTGCTGCAGAGGCTCCTCCTTTGAACAGCTCAGTGGGGTTTTGAACAGAGGGTAACTCTTACCCCCGCACCAAAACGTTTTTAAAAGGAAAAGTTTTCTATTTATTTCTAACCTAAGCAGCACACCCTGCTTTTTCTTTTTTTTAGTTTTAAAAGAAGTCCCCAAAAGCTTCAGCGAGGCAAATCCAGAGCAAACAAAACTAAATAAAGCGAGTCTAGACTTAAAATGCGATCAGAAACATATGGGAGCTCTTCAAGCATTTGCCTTCTGCAGAGCACTATCACTCCCCACACAGAGTCCACAAAATATGCTTTCAGTAAAGCAGAGCTGTAATTACCATGGGAGGCCCCGTTCTCAGAAGATGGCTTCTCAGAGCACAGCTAGCATGCTTCTAAATAAAAGGCTTTCGTTTCCACTTACGTTTTACATTCTTGTTTGCTTGTGACCACCAGAGAACACTTGCGGAAGGCATGCACATAACTGTATTTTATGATACATTCCTATAGATCTGAAGCTGTAAACAAAAGTCCATTATTCTCTGCCTTTTCCACAGTCCCGGTTTCCCTGTAACGCAGGCCCCTCAGATACCCTGTTATGTGACACTCATTGTTTTTGCAGAATCTAACAAGAAAACAGTCTTAAAAAAGTCTCTAAATGGCTCTGGGTCTGACTGCAGGCAGATTCTAATTTAGGTGACAATAAAAATCTGGATGTGAGTCATTCCAGAACAGAGAAGTGGCTTATTTCAGGTGAGAAACAAACATCAATTCTCATCGGTGTGATTATTCAGAGATACAGGCAGCCTGTTTCTTAGGCCTGTCTTTGGGAGAGTAATAGTGCCTTGACTCGTCTGACTTTTATACGACTTTCTCGGTTTCAGCAAGATTCCAAAAGACCCACACAACTCAGGCCCTGCTTTTCCCAGTTCTTCTGTCAATCTATCTTTATACATTCCCTCTTGACCTTTGCCAGCTCCTGCACTTCCAAACCAGAAGTGAAGGGGTATAGTTTCACAGGGGGTTGGACTAGATGATCTCCAGAGGTCCCTTCCAAACCCTACGATTCTGTGTAGCCCTGATGGCTGAAGAGGCTAGATACGGTTTGCAGGTCTGACTAGCTTGTCTTATGTCTCTGCTTACTTACAGCTCTTCCTGGCCTACAGCAGAAGCAGCATGGCTGCTCTGGAGTCTCCACTACATCAGCTGAGGAGGAAGGATACTGAGTAGAAGCGGGAAAATCATGAAGAGGAAAACAACTTGATACTAGTGACAGGTCACAAGAGAATGGGAAAAGCAGAGAAGGGATGACACTAAGAGTGGCTCAGCAGGAGCCATGGACAGAAATCAGTAAGAGATGTTATGGCAGAAATGAGAAGCAGCCCTCAGTGGTGACAGAAGGAGAAAGTAGTGGGGGAACACCTGTGTGTGATGGTCCCTTACCTCAACATAATGGTCCAAGAGACTGAAAGTTCCTCTCATTTGTTTCTCTACTGAAAACTGTTATTTTCAGTATCAAACATGAAGCGTTGCTGGTAAGCATGCCCAGAAGATCCCAGTTGGAGGGCAAGTCAGCAAAGGAAGCACTGAGATGCACGGCATGCTATTAGAGGTGACTACTAGTTCTGAAGCTGCTCTCCAACGGAACATGTACGTATCAGGCTCCACAAACACAGACAGCATGCTGTGACCCCACTGCCAATACCTGCACAGCTGAAACTCACTATTTCAGATGACCCATACAACACTCTGTCAGTGGAATTTTTGTGTTCGGTGTAAGCAAGTTCAAGTAGTTAGATCAAGTGTTTTTCTCTGATGCCTATTTCTCTTCAGTGAAGGAAAAAAACCCAGCAAATGGAAGGAGGTGTCCTTCCACTAGGCACCATAAAGCAGCAATCCAGATCTCCATTATTGCAAATGCTAACACCATTCCAAACCATTAAGATCACTCTGGTTCCAAAGCGTGTGGTTTTACGTAATACGGATATTCCTTTCAGAGGCAAAGAGGTCAAAATATGATGCTCCACTAGATTAACTTCTTTGCAAATCAAACTGTGTTTTCTATCTGACCGTCACAAATTAACATCTATCACAGACACAAACTGGTTTGTATATTTAAGAGCATGCTGCATTTTGGAATTAGTCATTTTAGGGAACAAACGTGTCATATGGAAAAAAACAGCTTGAATAAGCAAAAAATAATAATAATAATTCAACAGAGCAACCAAAAAAGACTATTATTCTAAACAGTGTGTTACTATTTGCCCTTCGGTGGGAAATATATCAAGTAAGCAAGCTTGCTAAACATTAGAGGAGGTCTGTCCCAACCCATTGGAAATCCAAGGTCAGGATGGTGAAGAGGATCAAAAATCCACGTGGAAGAAGAGAGATTTAGGAGTTCTGAGTGATACATTCCGAATGCTGCTCTTCCTTTTCCATTTGCAGCAGATGATGACAACAGAAGGGTCACAAAATCTGGAGGAATATCTGATCTTTATGTAGTAGCTCAAATCTTGTGTACTGGTCTGCATTCAGCTGTACTGTCCCATGTCAGTGTACGTCATGTAGGATGTCTTTGAAGGCCATAGCTACTTCCGCTCACTCTGTTCTTTCTTCCTACTCACACTCCTTCCTTTCCCAGTTTGTCTGTCTCCTCTTTACTTACCTTAGGGCAAGAAAGAGCATCCCAGCTATTACCTCCAGCCGGACTAGCACCTCTCCCTGTCCATGATGACAACAACTAGTATTATCCATATCAATCTTGTTAATGCAGCTGTCGAGTGCCCTGTTTTTCACTAACGATCCAATACAGCTTGCGGGCACAGGAGAGTTTCAAGGAGAGCTTTTCCAAATGCCTGCAGGTTCAGGAAGTTCAAATCATCATTGCTTTCTTTTTAAAAGTACATCACACATTTTCTCTTGCAGCATAAGGAAGGCTAGGAATGTACTACTATTCAATCCACTCTTTCAAATACGGCAAAAATTTCCTGTTCAACACCCTTGCTTTAATCCTATATAACCTTCGTGTTGTTAAATTACTCTTTTATGAGACCGAGTAACTGAGACCAAAGCACATCTTTGGATTCCTGTCTGTATTTCTGGCAAGCAGCATTTGCTATTGTTTGATTCTGCTTTCCTTTTTCAAGTTGAGAGATGCTAAAAATAAAATCCACTTCCTTCTATTAATAGCATATTGATAGAGAAAAGGCTAAGGAGGCAAAAACAAAGAGCAAACAAGCAAGAAACTTCTACTGACAACAACTAACTGAATAAATTAATCATTCACGCAGTTCACCTGCTGCCAATCTCAAAGCTGACTTCAGCTGTATTTGGTTGGTGACTGCACTCACAACTTCAGCTTTATCCCAGAATGACTTCTTAAAGCTCTCTTTAGGTCACTTATTTCTCTGTCTACCTCTCTCCTGCATAATTTTTCATTGCCCTTCTCCATCACGTGGGACTGGTCTATGCTAAGAGTAATGAAGAGCGGTTTCAGCCTGATCCTCTTATAGCTGAACTGTAAAAGTAACTCGCAGCAGTCCCAAATGATTCACCTGATTTTAAAAACAGTTTTTGTTGAATAAGTTTTCTGGAGCAAGTAGCTCAGGAGCTACTAAAGACAATCAAAACTATCCGAGTTAGTTACAAAAAACAGATCAAACCTAACAAGCAACTCTTCAAACATTTGTTCAACTGCCCTGGTGCATTGCCAGACACAGCACATAATAAAATTCCAGCATGCAAAGTGGAGAGCCTTTGGCTGATGAGAGATGACGATGGAAGTGAGATTCAGTGGCAGCAGATGTAGTACCAAGGCTGCAGTGTCTGCCATTCCACGAACTTCGTTTTGGCTGGTCTTCAGGACAGTCATCTGGAGGAGGAGCACATGGAGGAAGGTGGTGAGCAAAATGCTTTTGCTAGTCTAGGACTCAGCCATCCTCTTAGCCATCGTCGCTGCAGCTCCTGGAGCAAACTCAGGGACTCTCCTGTCTCTGACGGCATTCAGTACAGGCTGCTGAAGAATCCCTTCTGTCCAATACTGCTCCAGATTTCTCACAAGAACAGCACTGAAGAATTATAATGAAACCACGGGAGTTGTTATATTGTGATATGGCACATGTTTTTTAAAAGCTTCTGCAACCTACTTTCTGGCCAACCTGTCCAATGTTTATCCTCATTCAAAACAGTACTTCTTTCATTGATTCTGTTAAGACTGAAGCTGCCAGGTGACCATATTCCTCAATTACATTTTGCCACACGGTATGGCTACCGTAAGCAGTGTAGCTAGAGTTTCTAGAGGTTGCAATGGCCACTAACATCGAGCTGCTCTTAGAAAAGATTGCCAGGTATTGCATTTTATGGTTTGAAAATGGGATGAAAAGCTTTAAAAGAAGACAGGAATACAAGGAGCGGGAGACAGATTTACTAAGGTGCCAGGGAAGAGATAAGCTGGAAAGAAACCAACGGAAGACAGTGAGAAGGAAAGGAGGGAATATGTGGGGATTGGAGACAAACGTTCTAGGCAGGAAACCGAGTGAGGGGAGAAGGTGAAAGAAGAAGTAGAACAGGATGGTCAAGAAAGGGACAGCAAGGGATGTGCAGAAAAAGGGGAAAACAAAATAGTGATAAAGGAGTCAGTGGAGGAGTGGGGGGGAAAGCAGAGCTGCTTTCAAATAGATAAGGGGAAATATAATCTGCAGCTGAAAGCAGCCAACAGCAAAAGGAGTGTATTCCTGGGTGTGCCTTTCAACAAGGACTGTAAATGAGACTGGTAACAAATTGCACAGGGATGTCTTCCCATAGGGCAGAAATCCCAGAAAGAATAACTGACATTCTCAGTCTTGTGATTTGGGACTCTTTGGACAGGCAGAGTTAGAAACATACTGACTACAGAAGAGCAATGTTCCCTCCTGCGATGGGCTCTGGCTTTGCATCACCCATGTAGCTGTAATATTCTTCTGACCACAGACATGAAATGCAGAACTGAAGTAGTTATGCTTTGACTTCCACTTGCCCTTTAAATTCAGCAGAATTTTGAAATCCCTTCAGATAACAGTTTTGTCCCTTTCCATGCAAGAAACATTCCCAATTACCAGTTACGTCTTGTGAGCCATCTTCACTGAAGGTACATTCAGAGAAGACAAATGAATTCTACCGTAGGACAAAGCTGTACTCTTCCATGTGGGTATTCAGACTAAGATCATCCAACTCAGCATGCAGTTACTTTTAAATTAGCACCTATTCACCCTGCCATAAGAGTTTCAAGCAATGGCTATTTGATTATTATGTATATTCCATTAAAAAAATAGCAGTAGGCTTTTAGAGCTGCAAGAAGAAGATGCCCAGGCTAATGTAGGATAACCCGTCTGGCCTTATTTGCCTATGCATTATGAGAGACTCGAATAAGAGGATTCTAATGCAATTTTTGCAGTGGATCCTCTTACTGTTCAACACGCAGTGTTCAGTGTTAATCTTAAATGTTTTGAAAGATCATTAATTCATAAAATCTGTCCCAGGAAACTGACTTAATGGTTGATGTTTGGCAAAGAGCTGAGTTCAGAGCCTACAAACCAGGAAATGTCAGGCAGTGATGCTTTCTGCAGTGTCTCTGGCTTTGTCTGGAATTCTCTGACCGTAATTACTATCGAGTATAAGCACTTTTTAAAATGGTGGGTTGGCAGAAATACATAATGATGGCTAACAGTGCAGATTAGCTACAAACACAACAGGTCATACAGTTAACCTTAGTGAAACACTAAAACACATCATCACGGTAGCATCTTCTGTGCTGGTTGACTGTGGATTGAAGTCAGTTGTATGAAGACAGCTGAAAGATGCGGCTGGGAGATTGCCAGACAACTGCTGAACGGTGTGACATGAATTCTCTCTCTGCTCTGCTTATCTCACATGTAAAGATTATCCCCAACCCCAGGGGCCGTGCACCAGCAGCCCTGACCACATGACAAGGAGCTTAAAAGTATGCACGTTCCTGCCTGTTTGAACAGACATTGCAGCCCTTCAAGACCTCCATTTAACCAGGTCCACATCAAGCAGGTTTTGAATGGCAAAGCGTGTCTTAATCTTCGGTTCTTTGTTGGGAAAGCCTTCATGAAGCCATAGGGGCGCTGCCGAGCAGGAGATGGAGAGGAAAGGGGAGCACCATCCCACCCTCACTGACACCAGGGGCTCTGCTGCCAGGAGAAAAACATTTCCAATTCAATTGTTCTCCCTGTGGCAAAGCTGAGATTCCCATTTAGGACATTTAAAAGTCATAAATCAAAGCATCCCACAGTAGAACTAAATTGATCAAGATCAGGCTTCCCAAACAGGCAGGCAAACACATATCATGGTAACTACAGAGGCTCCAGTGCCTGCTTCAAGCAGCCTTAATCAAGCGAGTGCACAGCTGCAGTTTCTTTCAAAATACAACTGCAGCCTTTTAAGAGAGAGAGGGAATCATCTAAATTCTGGCAGCAGAGGATATTTCACAAATCGTATATGCTTTGGCACCAAGCCCTTAACAAAGCCAGGGGCCTTTACTCACAGGCTTTGCTGGGAGAGATCCACCCACCTCAAGTGGGATTAATTAAAAGAGGCATGTATCATGCAAATAGTTTGTTTCCTTACAGAATTATTCAGAGCACATAACCCAAAACAGCTTTAGAATCAGAGCGAAGCAAGGAAGAAAATTATTTCCTGCTCCCCTAACTGCTTTCCTTTCCCTATACAGTATGCAAAGAATAGTGAGAAAATGCAGAAAGCTCACAGTTTCTGTACAAGTCCTTTGAATAAACGCTAAGAAAAGCTGGAGGGGGAGAGGGGGGTAGGAGGGGGCTTGGTTGTATTATTATTTCTTTAAAGGCATGGGCAAGATCTCACTGTAAAGTAGCAAATTCTCCAAACTAAATGTGTGTTCAGCCTCTCATTGGAACAGGATGGTCCGAATCTTATCCCTGGAAATGACCTATTTATCTTAAGGTGGAACACGAGAAAATAGAATGCTTATATTTCTTTGCGTGTCAGGATTTTCAGCTCCATATGACTGTGACAGGACTGCAACCAAAAGCTCCTATGGAAAGGTGGATGAAGATTAAATATATGCCTTTCTGTTCATGGAGCTAACCTGTTCCCTGGATGTGACAGACCCCAACAGTTGAAGGAATCACTGCAGCAAACAGCGGCAGCACAATCAGAGCACGGAGCCTCGGCTCAGAAACACATCCCAAAGAAAGCTGAAGTTTCCTCAAGAACTCTTCCTCAAAACGATTTCTTTTACCTTTTAATATCTCAGACCCATTTTCTGAGTCAATTTCCTACGATCCTGCAAAGGCTGTTATTGAAACCAGACCAAGCATAGCAGAAATTCCAGGGCTCAAAAGAACTTTTAATAGGTGCAGGAGCCTGCCACACTGTCGCCCTCAGGTGATTTCCCCTGCAGCCCCTTCCCTGGGATTTCCTCCCCTGGAGTTTAGTCAGCAGGAGAAACCTGAAGTTTCAGCAGAACAGCAAACCCTTCCTGCATTCCTTTGCATCTGAGATTTTTATGTCTGAGGCTTTTCAGCTCTCAAAAAAGAGGACTAGGATCCAGTCCAGAAGATGTGTGTTGCAGATATTTCTTTCCACAAAAATGTCAGGCACTCGTACATTCAATTATGCATCCAGCTACAGCATTTTAAAAGCACTGACCTCCTTTATCAGGCCCTGCTTTGCCTGCCACCAGTGGCTGTCGTGAATTGAGTTGTTTGCAGGCTGCTTACCCAAGTGTCTTTGTGAGCTTGGAAATTCCTTTCTGGCCTCCATCCCACCTATCACTTCAGCACAAAAAGATGACCACCAGACACGCTCTTGGCAAGCCACCTCAGGAAAGCAATGCTCATGCAGAATCACAGCCAGGCAGGACAAAGGACACATGCTGTTCTCAAGGCAAGGTGAGAGACACCGAAGAGCTATGGTTCTTTCCAGTAGGACAACTGATGAAACGCTGGACCTCCTGTCTACATCATCTATGGCACAGTGGGAACACTCCTGCCAGTGCCCTTCGAGCTCTATCAGTGGGGAACCCCACCTGGGATTCTTTCTTTCCAGGTACCCAGAAAGGGTGTTTCTCCCTAATGCAAGCTATGGAGTATCCACTAAGATGAAAGAATGACTTCCACGATTAGGCAGTGCAACTCCTTTTTCATAGAAAATAGATAAGAATGCTTCATTCATTTGATATGCCATCTCTAACTGATTTATTTTTCATACTATAATGGTCATAATGACATGTAAATGCTCAACTTCAGAACTAGAAATCGCCCTCAAACAGCGTGATATGCATCTCCATGTTGTATAATATATAAATGATGATGTTAGAAAAACTGGGCCTCACATTTGAGTTGCTGACAGCTACAACCAACCTCACTTACTCAAAAGAAAGTATTTAGTATTTTTTCTCCAAAGGCAGATTACAGTTTTATTTTCCATTACTATTTCTAGGATTGAGAAGGTACACGTTTTCTTTTTGTTTCTGTTTGACTAGATTTTTTTGTTTGCTTTTCTCCAAACTGTGACTAAGCCTAATATAACAGTTAATTTATTAAAACTGGAGAAAGCCCTTTGTTCCAGCACTGCCTAATGCGCTCATGCCTCTCGCAATTTGGGAAGTTACTGAAGCTCTAGGAGTTAGAGCTTTTCATATAGGACTGATTACGTGCATTATGTCATAGTGCAAATAAATACTAAGGTCAAGTTTTTCATATAACTTATATTTAAAAAGTGGTTAATGCCACAACAAATTATAAAACATGAAAAGCTACTTTTAAAAGTACTGATAAATGCAAATTTGTTAGAAGGAAAGGAAACAATGTGATCATTAAAATCCTGTTCCTTAACTAAACGTTGTGCTGTGTGACCTGTGCTGTTAGACAGCTGCAAACTGTTTTCAACTGGCTGTAAATTATTTGCCTTGTGGAATAAAAATCAGACTCCCATCAGTTTGTTCCACCAGTTCCACAAGGCCTTGCTCTGGTTCTCTCCCCAAAGATCCGCTCTTTCCTTTGGTGAGCACTCACAATACGAGCCATTTGTTGCACCGCTGCCCATGTTCTGGTGGAGGTCTGGAGGACTTGTCTCTGAGAACAACTCCTGTGTCCACAATACCACGTAACCAGAACAGGGGGTTTTAATGTACTATAATCTGGTTTCTTCAAACTGACTAACAAAAAAATGGCTTTTGCCATGAATAAAAGTATCTAACTTTCCAAAAAGTCTTATCTGTGCTAGTAATCAGTCCCTCAGAACACCTGTGATTCTCGGCAAGAAATACACGGTTGTGCTTTCTTACAGGACTCACTCAACAATAGTGCTCGACTTTCTTGGGTCGCGCAGCATCTGTCTGTTATGCTACGGGAAGAGAACCATGCCCACCAGCAGGAAGCTGAGACATCTTACCTTGGGACACTGGGAGGAGCCCGCGTCGGCCGAGAAGGAACTTGGGGAGGTCCTCCATGGGCTTCACCACCACTTGGAAATGGTGGCAATGGTCCTGGGCGGAATGGGACCGGGGGAGCCCCTGACTGAGGGCCTGGAGATGGGATTGCAGGAGCAGGTCCTCGGCCAGATAAAGGTCTGGTTGGGGGATTATTCAGTGTAGGCCTCCTCTGAGTTGAGGGACTTGGAGGAGGTGATCTAGTGAAATACCAGAGATTGAAGATGTTTGATATAGTGCGAATATTTCATTTATTAAAAAAACCAAAAAAATAGAGAGGTGAAAACTTTGCATCCCCTTTGCTGCTAGTTCCAGACCTATATTTATATCTATTACGTACCATTCCCATAGACAGCATGCTCTGAGATAAAAAAAAAGAGATATAGTCAAAGAGCTAAAATGTAATGGATTGAAATGCTAGGATTCTAACAGTGTTGTATGAAAAGGATTTGGTAGGACATGAAGCCTGAAGGTCTGAAGTTTAATAAAAGATCACAAGAAAAAGTCTTGTGGATACACAGTTGGGGTTACTTTGCAGAGACAGGTGGGATTTCTGCAATGAAGGAATCAAAACTATTTGGTGGCAGAAGTGGCTGCTATCTGAAGCATCAGACAAGCTGTAAATCCAATGTAAGGTATTCTAACAGACACATGTCTTGTCTGGTGTTTCTATACATATCCATAGAATATGGATATATGGGGAAAGGTTTTTAAAAAATAAACATATAAATGGAGCCATACAGCATGCATGCAGGTTCACATCTGCTCGGGAGGACAGTGTCTGGATTCCACAGTTTGGCTTCCAGCTGGTGTAACATGGTAGCACACAAAGCTCCTGGCATTTCAGGTGAATGCAGCTTGCTGAAACCAGGACTGGAAACAGCTTTTTGTCCAAGCCAGGCTTGAACAGAACACAGGATGCTGGGAAAAAGGCTGATTTTTCTTCATCTGAATGTTCTCAAAGCAGCTCAAAATAGCATCTAAATAACACCAAGATGTCTGATTTCCCTCACAAGTGTCATTAAAGACCTGGAGAAGTACCTGCCCAAAACACAGGTAAAGAAGGGAGTTGCTAATGCTAACAGCATTTGCCTGTCCTAAATCTCATTGCAAAGCAAATGAAGAACCTTACCTGCGGGCCTGCTGAAGCCAAGAATCATCTACAGGAGGTGGAGCAGGGGTTGACACAGTGCTAGTGCTAATATCGCCAATGATCGCTAGGGCTTCCTTTAGAGCTTGGTACATGCGGAGCATTTCATCTCGCCTCTGTGCCTGCTCAGCCGATTCCTCCATTAGAGTATTTTGGTCCTCAGAAGAATACAAGTGAGCCAGGAGCTCAGCATTGATAAATTCTTTCACCTGTTTCATTGGACAAAACGAATGCACAAATAAACAATAAAAACTGGAAATGGAGCACTGAACAAGGATAGCGGGTGATCCACAGAACCAGGAGACAGGCTTATCTCAATGGAATCTGTTTTCCCGATGCTTTGTTTACATCAATTCTTGGTTGTGCAGCTTTTTGTTAGATTCAATGAGGGACTCAAAAATGCTGAACTCAGAGTGATCTGATGGTGCAGCAGCCTGGGGGGGAACTGAGATCCAAGGAAAGGCTGGCATACAGCTGGGCAGAGCAGCTGGAAAGGGATGGACTGGACATTTTAGCAGCTGTCTACACATAGATGGGTTTAAAGCAATGACAAAGCTACATTCTGAAATCACTATTCACATCTGAGAATAAGACAATTTTGTGGAGTCCCTCCACAATGGACTGCGGACTTTTTTCTGTCTTTGAAACATCGGACATGGTTGGAGTTAACGCTGGTCTTTGTCTCTAAGGTGAAACTTGTGTTTACAATTAATTTCCAGGGCTTCCCAGTGGCTCCCAGAAGTTAGCTGGTATTGTGCTGTAATTCTAAATGGCTTACCCAGAGGTAAATTGCAACCATTAGCAAAAACACCAGATACTAAATTCCCTTGAGGATGGGAACTTTAAGGCTTTACAGCACCTCTGTCGATTATTATCTTAGCAATGGCGTACCTTGCTATAGATGATGCCTTTCATCTCCAGCAATTTTGCCAGATTCTAAATATCCCATCCACACACATTCAAGCTGAAGGAATTAGTCTCCAAGTAATCTGATTCAATATACTGATTTCCTGCTATGCCTGCCCCGGTTATGGAAACCTGGGCCACATTAGGAAAGATAAAAAGCCAGAGGTGTTCTGATTAAATAAGACTGACAAACAGACCAACTTCTGGCCTACTAAATCCTTGTATTAGAGCCCTGTGTTGCTGTTCTGATCTATTTGTCATTTGGTTTCATGCTCCCTAAAGATTTTTTTTTGTGCTGGAGATCCTACTACGAATAATACACTCCCAAGATTCTGATTACATAAACCTGAGCTCCATTTGCACGCGGGTCTGTGCTAGTCAGCTACAATGATGTAAATCCTGATGAGTCTATGGCAATGTCTGCATTCAGACAAGGTCAGCAAGGGCAGTCGAGCTGTGCAAATCGTGCAAGACAGTGAGCAGGTCAGGACAGAACTTACAGGGAAACAAACCCATCCTGACTGAGCTTGGCTGTCATTTCCCATTCATGTATGACAGGGGATGCTCAAAGTCTTAGCAGAGCCTGCAAAAATTTTCCATGAGTCTCATGCTGTTTTCCAGTAGATGGTACTGATCAAGAGCCAGAGTACACTACTTTCCTCATGATTGCCAAAGGCTCCACATTAAAAACAGATATCACAGTTAAACAGCATCACATTCTACTTGATGAAATGAGCATTTTAATGGCAACACTTAAAAAAAAAAAAAAAAAAGTCCTAAAATTAGATTAAGGCCAGAGCTGATTGTAAAAGCTGTGTTAAACCACAAGTATCTCTGTGGAAAAAAGTAAAACAATCCTGTGATGTTTATCGTGAGATCCCTGCCTGCCACCAGCACAAACTCAAGAAGCTCCCTGCACTCTTCTGTAAAGGAAGACTATCGTATTAAGAATGGTTCTTGAGTCAGCCTCCTTCCCTTACTAGACAGAGGAAGGTCTTCCTAAATAGGCACTTTCTTTGGCTTGGGAAAGGAAGACAAAGTGACACTTACGAGCCTTTGCCTTTTTAGAAAACAGAAACATTCACCACAGTGTTTTAAAATGTTTTTCCTTACAGACTTCAGGCCTGCAGTCAAAGGTGAATCACAGCCAGCATCCAGAACACCCGTACTGCAAAGCTTGTCCTGTCCCTCCAGAATGGGGGAAGCTGGGCTTGCAAAGAACTCCGATTTATCAGTGGGCAGACTACAAGCAGCAGAAAAGCCTCAGACAATTAACTCCTTAAGGTTGGTAGTAGCAAGTACTTCTGAGTTGTTCTCCTCAGCTGAGATGAATACTAGTGCTGGTTATGGAGCATACAGTACCTGCTCCAAGACCACCCCTCTTGAATAATCTGCGATACCAAGGCACCAAGAACGGATGCTGAGAACTCTGAAATGTGTGTTTTGTTTGTGTATGTTTGAATTTCTAATGGTAACTGAATGCAATTCCATGTGGTAAATGTATTTTCTTCTAAGGTAATCCACCCCTAAGGGAAGAATAAAGGATGCATTTGGAATACAACAGTCTAGGTTTAGGCCTCAAAACATGCTTAGGGACAGCATCTAATTATTTTCTGTACGCTGAGTTTGAATTTGATACTTCCTCTGAATTAAAAGCACTCATTTACAGGCCCACAAAGTGGAAAGGAAGTTCTAGGAGGACTTGGGAGGTAACAATTGTCATGGAAACAAATTCCTTGGGATCAATCTGTTTCCAGACTTTAAAGGCAACAGAAAGTGCAGACGATGATCAGCCAGAGGAAGGGAAGATATTTTCACTTAACTCCTAGCGAGTAGGTTGCACTCCTAAAGACTCTGAAGAACACATGCACTACTCAATGGGACCCACCTTCCCTCACAGCTCCACTACTTTCCAGGTCTTTGAACAACTTTTTGACATGCTTTAGGAATCTTAATTCAAGCATTTCTTTCCCTTTTTAATAGCTCTAGTTTTTGAAAAAATCCTATTTATTATATTTAATATGGTATTTACTGCCTATGCTGCAAAGAAAAAAAGTGCATTAAAGTTTTCAGTCTCGTTCTTTACAGTCTTTTAAAAAGTTTTGACTCTTTGCCATGAATTTAAATTCTGGGATTGAGGCATAGTTGTCAGATCACTCGCAAGTCCAAACACAGCCATGGGCTATGAGGTCAACTGAAAGGTCAATGATGTGGTAAGTACGCTGTTTCTATGTGCCACTGTCAGCCAACATGGCACACGGCAACACCACTCTAACAGTTGATGAGATTGCAAGTACAGAATCTTCTGAGCAAAGCAGGCACTTCAGAGACCCTTAAACTATTCCATATGAGGAGGTGAGTGGCAGAAAATTTAATGTAAACTTCCAAAAGGAGCTGCTCACCAACTCTGCAGTTCATGAAATGAGAGCTGAAAAAAAAAAGGGCTTTTAAAAGGCACTGAAGTTGTGCGAAGTGGAAGAAGCAAGTTGCTAGCTATGACCTGGAAAGAGCAGAGGGAATACACTCACCTTATAAATTCCAGACCACGTCTGATTTCAGGTGGAGGAAAAAAAAAGGCAGCTCCATTGTTCCTGTGCTCTTCTGCAAAAACTCACCCATGATTGGAACATAATTTGGAGTGTGACTTCCCTAAACTTACAAGAATTTGACAGAGTATCTCTTGCCCTCCTGCAAAAATCCTACTCATATTGCATGTCCCTGGAACTGCCAATGAAATTTCCTGTCCAGCCTCCTACCTCTTGAAATTAATGAAATTAATCAGCATAAAAACAGAGGTGACTTCAAGCCAAAAGTAAACAATCCTTTCTTACCAGATTTGTGTTACAACACACTCGTATTTGTAACAACTGATTGGCAAAGGTACTGCCTATAGCTAGCAGGAACTGTGCGCTCCACATTAATTCTTATGGCAGCAATGGCTCTAATAGCCAGCTCAATTCAACAAGTTCCATTCAGTACTCTGACAAAAAGGAAAGGCTGAGATTCTAGCACAGTGGAATAACAGTGATATCTCAAAGCTATTTCTTTAACCAAATAATCTTCAGATCTAAGAAAGACACACGCGATAAATCAAACAACCACATCTGCTTATCTAAACAGCAGTGTCCAAGGCTTCCAGATTTACTCTTTGAAAATGGTATCCAAAAATATAAAGAAACCCAAATAATATAAGAACCGCTTTAAGAAACTGTGACAAAGGACTACAGACTGAAAATCAAGGAGGCACTCCTCCACTCTTAGATGGAGCTCCCAACCCCCTTTTTTACCTTTAAATAATAACATATTCTGATTAAGACACAAGTTTAGTCTTCAGCATGCTGGAATTAGCACTCAGAGCACCATGCCAGACTTTCAGAAGACTGCAGGACTTCGTGCTACTAAAGAAGAACGGAGCATTTTGATTTGGAGCGCGACATTTATGGGATCGTGTTCTTCTCCTCAGTTTGTACTGCTGTTGCTGCGCTGTTCAAGAGGTATGTTTGTACACGTGCAAGAGATCTGACAGGCATTAAAACAGTTTAAAACCATGTCTGGTACTTACATTATTGATCATAAGGTGCATGATTGTTTTCGGTATCAAATCTCGGATACATTTGTTGATAATAGACATGTAGGAGTCCACCAGATTTCGAATCGTTTCCACCTGTCTCTCCAATTGGGGGTCCATTGAAAAATTGTCCGCTTGGCCATTCTCATCATTTTCAGTCTGCATGGAAGAAGAAAGGAAAAGTCAAATATTTCCAATTACAGCAAACTGGAAATATATTGGGGGAAAAAATGGACTTACACTGTAGTAAACCAGTAACACAACTCATAAGAAGAATGTCTGGAGGTCTTCAGATGAAGACGTGTGAAGGTAAATGAAACCCCAAGAAACTATTTCAGATCACAGCCTGCGATATTTCATGTCAAATCTTTTACCATCCACACCCAGCCAGTCTGACTCACGCAGTAGAGCAGTGCTATAAGTCTGGATATTGAATTCTACCCTCCTATGGGGAAAAAACTTCCCTGCTACCCAGAGCTGACTCAACTGTGACAAATTCTGCATTTCAGCCTCAGACTTGTTAGATGTGAACAGCACCTATCTAAGCTAAGGATTTATGAAGGATAGCAGCAAAACATCATTGGTTCCAATGCTCATAACATAAGCTGGTTTATATATTAGAGATCTCTTTACCACCAGACAGAAAAAGAAAGAAAGAAAGAAAGAAAGAAAGAAAGAAAGAAAGAAAGAAAGAAAGAAAGAAAGAAAGAAAGAAAGAAAGAAAGAAAGAAAGAAAGAAAGAAAGAAAGAAAGAAAGAAAGAAAGAAAGAAAGAAAGAAAGAAAGAAAGAAAGAAAGAAAGAAAGAAAGAAAGAAAGAAAGAAAGAAAGGAAGGAAGGAAGAAAGAAAGAAAGGAAGAAAGGAAGTCTTTGTATGTAAACAGGTGACCCAATTAAAGAGAATATGAGGAACTTTAACTGGAAGCTAAAAATTTGGCTTTGGTCTAGCCTGTACAAACCCAGGAAAACTTAAAAGAACAGTAACCATTTGACAACAATCAAACTGCTTTCTGAGGCTAAAAGACACCAAAGGAATGGAATTTTAACCTGTGAAGTAAAAGGGCAATGTCCTTTCCACAAACTCTGACACATAATACTTCTCCCTGAAAACTAAGGCACTTAAGCCATGCTAGCATAAACTAAAATCTAAACCTGATCTGTGGATAGCATGGGACAACAGTAATTGCTTGCAAAAATTAATAAAGTACTAATAAAAACTAGTAATATACCAGCCAGATATCACTACCAGCACAATTCCTTTGACAACATAACACTGAGCTAAAATTTGCACATCACCAGTCCTTTACAGACTCCTCGATCAGTTGGAATTGATAGCCAAACTGTTAGCAAAAGCCCATTGGAGCTGGATAAGCAAATGGCACCAAAGAGGCCTCTCCTTGCACAAAAAGCTGTAGTTGCTGAGCCACAATTACCCTGAACCTGACTTGGAGTACCTTGCTGTGTATACCAAGCACAGTTTGTCCATGTATTCTTACTTCTGCTGCTGCTGTTTGTTTGGTTTTTTTTAATCCTTTCCTTCCTCCCTTCCTCCCTTCCTCCCTTCCTCCCTCCCTCCCTCCCTTCCTTCCTCCCTCCCTCCCTTCCTTCCTCCCTTCCTCCCTTCCTCCCTTCCTCCCTCCCTCCCTCCCTTCCTTCCTCCCTTCCTCCTTTCCTCCCTCCTTTCCTTCCTTCCTTCCTTCCTTCCTTCCTTCCTTCCTTCCTTCCTTCCTTCCTTCCTTCCTTCCTTCCTTCCTTCCTTCCTTCCTTCCTTCCTTCCTTCCTTCCTTCCTTCCTTTCCTTCCTTTCCTTCCTTTCCTTCCTTTCCTTCCTTTCCTTCCTTTCCTTCCTTTCCTTCCTTCCTTCTCTCTGTTTAAATTACAGATTGCAGTAAGATTCTTAGCTGGCTAAGCAGCAAAGTGACAGATGTTTGTCATTATCCTCATCAAGAGAATGAAAAGTAAAAGTAGTAATTTGTCTCTGATCTTAAAGGCAAAGAGTGATACATCTGCAAACATTTAACCTTTTATGTACAAGCACACAGGTGATATTTACAGAAAGTGGATCATACTTCAGGAGCCCATGTCTTGTTTGAAACTGTAACAGAGCTGATTTCATACTGTTGATGTACTACCTCTAAAAATTAAAGTGATTGATCTTTCGTGACTTTACGGTAATTTATTACAAAAGCTCCTGACCTACCACCCCAACTGAAGGCTTTTCGTGCCAGCAAGCACCTTGATGCAAGTGTTGGCATCACACTACACACAACAGAGATGTTTGCTTCTAACAGCTTTCCCCGTTACTGCAGTATGCCCATCAAAGTCATCGGGCTTTTCTCTGTGCCAAGACCAACACTTGAGAATGAGGCTGCCTGTTAATGCTGGGCATCATAACAAGGTAGAAGTGATGGACAAACCCCATTCCATCGTCATTCCCTCTTTCAGAATTTCATTCAATGTCTCAGAAATGCTGGTTTTCTGCCGGAGCATCACAGTGACTCTGACTCCAGTCTCTAACTGTAACTCCAGTTCCAGACATCCTTCAGCCCAGTGCATGCCACTCTGCATTCTGAAAACACAGCAGTGTTTTGCACACATTGCAGAGCGTGCTGGCAGAAGCTGGAATGGAAGCCAAGAGATATCAGCATGCTGAGCAGAAAAGGAAGAAGCCAGCAAATGGTTTATGTGCCTCTATTCCCAAGAGGGAGGGCAGCCACTGTCCCCTTTCAGTGCTCCCCATCCTGAGCCACAACTTGCTAATCCCAATAGCAAAGCATTAGGTGTCAGCATATGAACCTGGGCTGGTTTTGTTCGATTGACTCTTAATACTGCTAACAATTGTTGTCAGAACAGAATATTTTTAATTCAAACCAACACAACTGCAGTCAGTTTAGGAGCTTTTTGAAGCCTACAGCAAAGAAACTATGGAATAAATGAGAGCTAAAAATCAGGTAAATAAAATGAGATTTGCCTGTGGAGAGTGAAATTGAATATCAGATGAAAATACACAAAACTAGATGTAAGAAATAGGAGAAAAAATATACAGAAGAAGGTAATGTGGAAGCCAGGATGGATGGTGCTTTAATTTACATATAGGACACATTGCCACAGAGAGTAAAGAGACGGTCCTTCCTTTCTAAGTTCTCTATATTTGAAGGAACGACAATAATCTCTCTCCCTTCAGCTCTGCAGAAGGTCTCACCTTTCATTAACTGCCTTGCAGGACACAAGCTGCCAGTGAAACACCAAATCCACAGCACGCTACTGTATTACAACCACTCTTCTGTGCTAAAAACATATTAGGGTTGATTAAAGCATCACACGAGAGATAACTAAAAACTGCATGTGAAATTCAAACCCCTTACGTTTGTGGGAATTTTACTGTTAGCTGCAGTGGGAAAAGGATTTTAGCCTACAGATGCATTTTGACCTGAAAAGTTATCTGTCTTCTCAGGACTGTAAACTCCTTGGTGCAAGAGGAAAGACTGAATGTGGTGCAAAGGGAAGGAGGCACGAGTAATTACATGCAATCTAAAGAAAGGAACAGTACCTCGGAACAACAGGATAATTTTTCTGACTGGGGGAATTGTAAGATTGTTGAAGAGCGTCTCAAGAAATATCCAAGAGAACTAATTCCTTCTGAAATTCACAGTGAAGTGGGATAATGCACTGAAAACAGTCCTGAGCTGGCCACACAGAGAGCAATACTTCTAATTTCCATGATTTCATTACATTCAGGGCAGCTGCCAGCATATTTAAGAATGTCTTGTATAACATTCCTGATGTCAGTTCCAAGAAGGAGCATTTGTCTAGCATTTTCATTAGAACGCTGTATCAACCAATTTTGTGTAATCAAAAAGGCATTCAATTAAAAATGACTGAGGGGAAGCAGGCTGGAAGGTGACTGATGAAAGGGTAAAAGCCAAAGCAGCAGCAAAGCAGTGCTCCGCATGCTATGAAATGAAGCCATGGCTACTGTGAGAAACCAGTCCTTTACAAACAACTTTCATATCTTTCATTTGCAGATACGAGTTTGTAACAACAACCACCTGAAAACGAGTTATTCCCACCAGTTCATATTTACACTTGAATTCACAGCTGCTAAACACATAATCTACTCTTATCTTCTCCTATCCAAGCATTAATGCAGCACCACTCAGAAAGTCACATTTGTCCTAAAGCCCCCTGCTTTCTCCTAAGTCTTTTCAACTGATTCTTGATATTCTCTCCTCGGTGCAGCCTGATGCTGTATATGCAATATAGCTAATGTGCCCTCATCTGCACACAGCGTGTCTTTTGCCAGAGGACTTCTGAAACCACATGACAGCTTCATGCAGGGAGGTTTTCTTACTGGAAGGAACCACAAGTAAATGACAATACACTGCTCTTGTGTATGTACAACAAAGCAAGCAGCAGAAAAAGAACATCTCCTGGGTAGCTTGGAAGCTGTTCTTTCCCCTCAGAGAGGGTAACTGCCGCCCTCTTCATGCTTTCAGCATCTCCTGACTCTGAGTTGCTGCTGCCTTTCCTGTCCTACCCACAGGCTGCCCCTTTCAGCAGTGCTGCTTTCATTTGCAGCCCCTCACTGCTCTACACGCAGGTTACCATCCAGGTTTCCCTTGTACCTGGTCTGGCTCACTTCACACCCATGCAGAAGATTGACAGAGCTCAATTTCATTCAGAAGCATTTAAGTATCTGGATTAGCTTAAACCATCTACTTGGATTCTTCTTTGTGGTTGCAGACACTGTATAGCACAGACCACGAGCTGAAACACTCTGCTCAACCCACATGCTGGTCCCCAGATATTTACGTAACTTCAGTGATCCCAAACATTCAGTATCTATGCTAGGCTCTCTCCCTGCCTCCTTCAATCAAGAATCTGATTTGAAACTATGAGACTGAAAGGAATGATATATTACCAGAACTCTGACACATTTGGAGTAACTTTTGTCTTCCAGTTTGTAAGCCTTTAGGGTAGTTTTTGTAAACTTGAGCCTTTTTTCAGCTCAGTGCAGCTCAGGGAAGTTCTTCTAGACTTAAAAACCAAGAGGCAGGGAATGAAGGCATGTCTTCTCCTGCTAAGACTGTGAAACAAAGTACTCGACAAAAAGAGGCAAGGAACGACCAACGAGGATGTCAAGTAATCACGTCAACTCAGTCCCATTTCCTTTTAGAGCAGAGATTTGGATCTTGTGGGTATAAAATCAGATGCCACATATTTCAGACTTCAGCAAAGCTTTTTGACACCATCTCAAATGACGTTTTCATAAAAGGCAGTGTGCTCCCTTTGCAATTACTGGTTTGGGTGAACATTTCCATAGAGAAGCTGTCAGTGGCTCACTGTCAAACTGGAAAGGTTTATAAAGGGGACTTCATATGGGATGTGTTAGTTAATGTGGTTATTAATGCTGTAATGCTCAGGATGGTGGGTTACAGCCTATGCTTATTACGCTTACAGATGAGAAGAAACTCGAGGGAATGTGAATATGTTAGATGACAGGACCAGAATTCACAACGACCTAGAGAAACAGTTTAAAATCTAAATGAAACCCATTATGAATAGAAAATATTTGACTTAGGAATAAATCAGTTATAAACACACAGCATGAGAATGGCCACTTAAGTTGCTCTTCCGCAGAAAGGGAGCTGCATCTGCAGTGGAATATAAACAGAATATTAGTCAACAATGTGCTATTATGAAATCAGTACTATATATCCAAGTTCAGTTGTTACAGTATCAGAAATTCACAGCACATTTTAAGAGCGATCGGAGGAAACAGAGGAGCAGAGATCCTGCATCGAGGCAGGGGAAAGAGCTGGACAACCTCTTGCCCTGCCATCCATTGGGTGACAGTAGGTGAAAAGCAGCACAACATTATGAGCTGGCAACGCTACAACAAGAAAAAGGGTTTCTGACAATAGAAAAAAAAAACAACAGCGATATCTTCTACCGTACTGTCTGTTCTTTACATAAATTGAATAAATAAGAAATGAAAAGCTCAAACATCGCCGCTAAGAGCAATCTCCCCTCAAAGAATCTGTGCTCTGATTTCACCATTTGCTGTACCATGTACATCTCTAACACAAAGAACTTTTACATAACCCTCCCTGCACTGCAGGTTTTGATTCCAGGCCAACAGCTGCCTCATGCCTTTCAGAACAGGCTGCTGGACAAGCAAAAGCAGAAAGAAGCTGGCATAAGGAAAACAGCACCTTTGTTTATAAAACAAATACAACTTTGGAATTTGCAAACTTTTCAGTCAAAGAATTTCCTTGTCATAACAACAGATGAAGTGTCTCATATTTATGGGAGAACACTGGAAAAGAAATACATAGATGGGAGATATCATTGATGTAGCATCTGCCATTCTTTCAGTGCAGAAGAAGCTCAGTGGGCCTTGTGAAGTTTTGAATGGTGGTTGAGTTACCCAGAAATTCAGATCATGATGATGAAGACTCCAAATGTGATGATCGGTTCAGAAGATGTAACTGTACTTTTATAACATGGCACATGAAGCAAACCCCAAAGACAATAGCCTAAAGCAGCAGTGGACATTATCTGTAAAAAGAGCAGAATCAAGAGAAGTTGATGTTGTAGAAGGTAACCAGGGGGTGCCATCATCAGCCAGACCTGAGGATTAGGGCTGTTGGTGGTGGTTTGTAGTTCCCCTGCAAACAGAAACAAATAGATGTCTTGCAGCTTCTACCAGAGAAGATGACACTGACAGTGCTGATCAGGGGAGTAGTAAGAGTCCCCGTGAAGACTGAAATGACACCTTGCCATTCAGCTTTGTTATTTTCCTCCTTACCAAAACTGTTCTTAAATGACAGCTCTTCAAGACATTGGCAGAAATGATTGATACTGAAGACTTTTGCTTAGCAGTATCCACGCAACACACGGTGACTAATGGAGCTTTCCTTTTTCCAGCAACGGTGCATCAGCTTTGGCTGGAGGACTGCACTACCTCATGAGGTTAGAATAAGGCACAGTAAGTGTGCAGTGTCTGGATGGTGGTGAGGGCAAATCTTGAAAAATAATTTGTCCAAAGTTATGCATTTAAAACATTGCTTATGACTTCTTGTGCCTATGTATATAGAAGAGTTGTGTGCTTTTCGCAGATGTGGTCATTTTAGAGGTAGAAGGGAGAAAAATAAGGATAAAAATCACAATTTTATTCCTAGATCTTGTACTGAGATCCTGTTCTATGGTCTTCCTTCAATTCTTCCAGATTCCCAGGCTGGTTTAAACGAATCTGAATACAGAGAGGAGCAGGGCAGAATATGTATCTCCTTGCACCCTGGAAGGGAAGGACTTGGGGGAGGCCTCGCAGTGGAGGAGCTCTGTACAGTGTCCAATGCAGGGACTCTATTAATTATAGCCTTGCCTTTCATTTTTAGCTGATCTCATGCAATGTGTCACCTAGAACTGCACAGTTTTCCATAATTGATGATGTCTAGTAAAATACTCTGAAACTCCCCACTGATAAGCACCTAGACAACACTGGTGTTTCCTCTCTGAGAGGCAAAAGAGGATGTTGAACTGTTTTCACCCCCATGTCCCCCGAGTCATGAGAAGTACCAGAGCTGTCTCCACTGGGCCAGACTAAGCCCTGCTTCACCGCAGACCCAGTGCAGTACCGACAAATGATCTCCATAGTAAATGATGCAAATAAGAAATGTCAGCATGTGCCAAAATTCCTCACTTAATCTTATTGCCAGTTGTATAGTCTGGATAATCAGTAAATAAATTCCTCTAACTTTGCTCAAATCCTTGGGGGCTGAAAACACACAGAGCACTTTCTAATTCATTCTCATTAACCTTCCCAGCTCTAAACAAAGCTATTTCCTACTTTTCCTAGAGTCTGATTTTTTCCACTGGCCTCTACCACACCTGAGTTAGTGGCAATGATTTCTCACTTGTGATTTCTGTTTTGAACTATTATTGTTCCTTCTCCTCACACATATGCTTGCTGGAATAGCACGAATCAGCAAGATTTAAAACCTCTCATTCTCAAGTTTGAAGCCCCTAAAGGGAAATTGCAGTTGTGATGCCAAGGAACACAGTCGTACGTTATTCGACTTTTCCTCAGCCAGGCTGACAGCAGAGGGGGGAGGGAGGGAGGAAGGAAAGGGGAAGGGAGAGGAAGATGGCATTTTAATAGCACCCACACTGATTTCACACAGTTGGATAACTGTGCTCCAGAGCAGCACCATTTCCTTTCCCCTCTGCCTTGCATTCAGTCAATATTACTGAGCCAGACTCTATGGGAAGGATTCTCAATCTTTTTCTCCCAGAATAGACCACATCTTAGTAGGGAAATCTGTCAAGCAGACACCTCCCTCCCAGGCTAGCTGGCTAGCCCAGCTATTACCCCTGGTTTTGACAGACTATTACCATCTCAGGCTTTGCACAGACCACCCCATCGGAATCCCAGATGTGACTAAACGGATCAACATTCCTGCCATGACAAGATGGATTATCCCCTGTTTCTCACCCCAAGTTTCGTAGTCTCTGTAGAACCCGCACTAATTGGCCATCTGAAAAAAATAATAATCAAGAGCAGGTAGGTATTTAATCTAATTGAGCAAGTGAACATACAAGAAGAACCAGAATCTTACACGGATAGATCTACCTTTCCCAGATGTTAGTGGGATGTTAGCCAGAGGCATCTTGGCCAAAGTTCTGCTCAAAAGATTCAGTTTGATAACTCGGGTCCTAGGAATGGGTTTTCCACAAGCTCTGTCAGGCAAAGTCACAGTGGTCCTACGAGTCCTGGCAGGAGCTGTTATCCCAACAGGGCACCACTGATCCCCACCATGTAAACTCCCCGTTTAAGAAGTCCTTTAACTTTGAAAATCTGAGCTGCAACATTCCTGTGGCAGAACTGCCTTGCAGCAGAACAGGAGAGGAATATGAAAACACAGAGAGCTGTACTGAACTGTAACAAATATCACTCAACAAAAGAAATTCACCCATAAAGGAGCATTTGTGTTTCATATGACAGGAACAGAAACTGAACATTACTGGGCAAAATTATTCTCAAGAGAAGAACGGAGTCGTGAGCAACTATGCTACCTAGGACCCTTGATCAAATTAAATTAGATGCTCCTTCCTGACGTGGCTTCCATTTTGTATAAATAGGCCCAAACCTTTCTGAGTATTCTATAAAACTAGTAGAAAGTGAAAGATTTTTTTTTTTCTTTCTCCCTAAAAAAAAATCAAATTGCATTTAAGAGCCAGTGAGATTCCAGTAAGTTAATACAACAAATACTTCATAAGGTCATACTCTTGTTGGCAAAACAAACAACAACAACAACAAAACCAAAAAACTGTAAAGTTTAAACCTTAAATCAGTTTGATCTTCTCTATTTGGGGAAGTTTCAGGGCACCAGAGGCAGCACCCTGCCCCAAGGGCCAAGCAGACACAGGATGGAGCTGATCTGTACAGCTGCGATCCCCTGGATTTATTGGTGCTACAACAACCTTAACCTACTGCTTCAGCCATCTGTTTCTCCAAATCAGCTTTGAAGTGGCCTGTAGCATGCTGATCAGCAGCAAAAGGTACAGTAAAATCACCTGACTTCTCTGACTGTTTCTTGCACTGCACCACACACACAAAGAACCCCGTCCTGTGGCAGCACCATGAAAAGGCAGGCTTCCTTCAGACATGGAGCAGTCACTCACACTCGGATGTATGGACTAGGAATCCTTTTGTCAAGAGGTAAAAAAAGCTGCCACAACACTAGGGCTCTCCTCTCCGCTTGGAGAATTGCTGCCTGCTGAGCAGAGATGGGCAGTCCAAGCAGTGGTTTATCACATCACCCCCATAACTGAACATCTTGCAATACAGCTACAGACACAAAGCTTCACTCTTCTCCCCCCCATGATTCTATTTTAAAATGTTTTCTGCAAAAAAAATTACTGTGAGACAGCTAAATCCAAGGGCGGGCAAGGAACTCGAATCCATGGCCTTCTGGCTTAGAGGTGAGAGTATTCCAAACGGAGCCAAAGTGATGCACACACAATATGCTTTCAAGGTTTTTTGAGAGCTCTGTCGTGATTTAAAAAACACTGAGTCTTTGTGGTACAAACCACAGCACAGGAAAGAAGTGGGGCTCCCTTTTTACTGCTAATTTTAGCTGATGAATTGTTTATAATCTCCTGCAAAATACATACAGCCTTATTCTGCCTTAAAGCAAGGAGGGAACAGCCTTTCAAAACTGATTCTTAATTATAGCATTCCCCTGTGCTGGATGGAATGGAGTCAGGTTCCAAAATTGTGTCAGAGTATATGAAGTGATAAAATGAGGATGGGTGAGCTATTTTTAACCACACGCAAAAACTCTGAGGTCAAAATCCCTGAATTTATAGTCTTACGGCCATATTAAAGCTCATGGGTTATTAAGACCTGCACGGTGAGACTCAAACAGCATTTTATTTGAGACACTCTCTGGCTTCAGCACACATGCTCCCTACTGGTGTGCTGCCAAAGTGGGGCCCCCCAGGGAGCAGCCTTTAAGCACACACATATTCCCATGCCTGCAGGTACTTGGGAGACAAAGGGGATTGGATCTTCCCTAGCAGTGTACTCCCTGCTCTTCCTCTCTTTTCCCAGGACGTTTTTTGAGCCAGAGGCCTGTGCTTCCAGATGGGCAGGAAGCGAGCAGGTCAGAGATAACTTGAGGAACATGAGACAAAAGCACCTGGATTTCTCCTTACTCTGCCCAACCTGGAAAGCTAGCACAGCCTGGAAAGCTAGCACAGCCTGGCCCCAGTGACATCACCTCCTCACAGGCATTACCTGTGAAGGAAGCGGTGCTGCCTTTGCCCCATGAGCTTCTCAGCACTGCCAAGTGATGCTCCTGATCCCAGTCTGATTCATAGCAGCACTTGACTATGGAAAAGCTGTTGCTCCCTACACACACACTGGTTTCTTTCCAGTCACAATCAACATACACTATATCTTTTTAGGAAAGGACAAAAGCTACCACTGAGGAGGAACAAACAGGACAGAATTTCCATGCCTTACAAGTCAAAATAGACGTGGCTCTGAGGCCCTCTTCCCTATCCTTCGTGACAGTCTACAAAAGCTTTGCAGTGTCTTCCTCTGGAAGGTGCAACTTATCTTGAGGCCCAAGCAAAGCCAGTAAAGACATCAGGGTTCCCAGGACACCGCAAAATAATGTGCACCACTTACACTGTCTATTTTGTAAATGAAGAAAGGCTTTACAGGAATCTGTGGCATGGTGGTGAGCAAAAGAGATGTATTATTTTTGGAAAAGACCAGAAGGAGGTTTGGAGCATCAGAGAAAGACAAAAGGCCCTAAGAGCCACTTTCAGGTGAGTACATTGACTTGTCCAATTGTGTAGTTGCATTCATCAAAGTATCACCTAGACTTGCATTTTTTTCCATTCGGACTTCCAGGTAATGGCTGAACATAAAATGCTAATGAATTGTAGATGACCAATGGGAAAATAAAAACACTAGTCAAAACTTATTTTTTTTTTCTTGTTTGCTTATGCATTTGTAAAGCAATGAAAACCCCAGTGTTCACCAAACAACACCTAGTAATAAAATATAAGGCTTAATACAAAAGGACCTAGAGTGCCTTTTAAAAAACAATCTGGCGTTACTGGTTCTGTTAGTAATTCATGTACCCCTGGGTATCGATCAAAAAGGACCTTCTGAAATGGAATCTGTGTTATCAGAAGACTATGATGCACATATCAGCTTCAGAGGCTCTCCCACTCAGAGCAGCTCTGAAGGGATCCGTGTTCCTTATACTTAAGGAATACCTGCATATTTTTTTTTACAAATCCATGTAAAAAATGTACATCCATGTAAATCCATGGTACTATATCATCCTGTAAGCATTAAAGACTCATTCATTCATGTCCTCCTGAAAACCTTTGCCACATCAAAGCGATGCATTGTGAGTTACTTTTGCTTCTATAGCTCAAGGGACATCATTCGTATTTCCCCACTGATTCCCATTTCTTTTTTGAGAATTGTTACCTTCAGGAATTTGGCCTCATTTACCTCCAGCTGAAGTCATTATGCATCTTCCTCCTGAACACCACCAGCATTTAGTCAGACTACAACAAGAGCTTCGTTACGCTGCAGTAAAGGCAGAACCATTTTTAAAGTGTTTCCTATGGGTGCCCTTCTTGAGTTTGATTTCCAGGAATACAGAATTCCTTAACTCCACTCTGCACCACAGACCATCCTGCAGTTACATCCTGTACGACTGCATCCAACTCTGCTCTCAGTGAAGCCCTTGGAACAATTCCCACCAAGTTTAATAGTTATGTCCTATTTCCACCCCTGTTCCTAACTAAGGTTAATTTCTTTTCTCCCAGTATAAACAGAAACCAGCAGGTAAAAATGTTTTGTCTAATGTGGCTCCAAGGCCATGGAATTTACTCCCATGTGAGAATGGCACAATAAAGTCATTTGTTTAAAAGTAAATTGAAAACATTCCAGTCCTCTCAGGCTTACCACTATTAGCTTTAGTTTCTGCACAGCACTGTAGAATGTCTGGCATCAAAGGCGCTTTGTACACTGCACTGTATTGGACACTGTTAGTGGACCATTAATCACTGCAAACAAAGACCCATGCAAACACAGAAAAAGTACTGATTTTGCCCATGAAAAGGTTAACAACACAGTTTTCTGGATACTACGCATTTTAAGACATGAGGTGTTGACAAGGCATCCTATAGGGTGGAGGTTTTTCAATTGATAATCACATATTCCAAATTAAACAATTCTCATTTGTGCCTGCTAGTCGCTAGAGTTACATAGAAATGTATCTCAGCAAACATTAGAACACTTTAAATTCCCACAAGTCTATAAACGCACATGCTTCATGAAACCCCCACAAAGATAACATGCATATGTGCACAGGTAACAGTTATGGGCAAGAAAACCTTCAAGGATATCAGCTCCTAAACCACGGTTTAAGAAAGTGAAGGCTTATATGAAACATGCATTAATGGAAAAAGTAGGCTGAGGGAATATGATTGTATGGTTGGAAGTGCTGGAAGAAGAACGGAACACAATCCTACAGAAATGCAAAGATCTGAAAGAAAACAGGACCGTGGCCAGGCAAGAAGCAGATAAGGCACAGAGGAAAGCCCATGGTTTGGAACCACAGGCTGTATTTCAGGGTGCAACTTACTGATGAGATCAAAGGAAAAAATGCTGCTATGTCACAAGAGTGCGAATTACTGCTTTCAGCTCCTCATCGTTGCCATTGGCAGTTTCTTCCTTTCTAAACCAGAGCAAGAGAAAATCTGAGTCATCAGCCCCGAAGATTGCTATAGATCAAGAAGATTTCCATTGAGTTCCTCAAAGCAAAGTATTTTGTCTCTCAAGCTGTTGTATTCTTCTACCAATTGTCCCAGGTGAAACACAATCCATAGTGCAAGGAAATACAGGCTGCAAAGCTTTGGAACACATTTTTAAAGACAGGCATACTAAAATAAACAACTAAAGAAACAAGGAAGATGTCAGAACATGTCAGACTCAATCAGTTAACTGACATTTTGGAAACTTCACAGATCTTAGTTTCAGCAAAGTTATAAGTGATACCCTTAGAAGTCTGGTAATTAAGTTTGTAAAGATGAGTATTAATGAAAAAAACAATAGTCATGAAGTAACAGATAAGTACATGACAGGATGGGAGGAAGAAGTAGCAGCATCAAAGGGTTTCATCATCAAAGTGTCCAACAGATAGCCTAGCTGGAACAAAACTGTGAACTTGGCAGTTAATGTTGTTTCTGCCCATAACAGAAAACTGTGAAGTACTGTCAATACAGTGGACAATAGAAAAGTGTTCTGCAGGACGCAGTAGCATCAAGGACTGGAAAAACAGAAGCAGGATTAAATACAAGTTATACATTGACAGACTAATGACAGCTGCTGCACTGGACTGAGGTTCATCAGCTAGCAGTAATATAAGAAATACCGTTCACCTCTAACAAAGCATCAGGCAATTCTAAGGTGTTAGTATAATGTGGCCACAAAAAGACTGAACACGTTTGCCTCTGTTATGAGCAATGCGAGTCCAATAGTAGAAACATCCTTTTTTGCAGTACAGGTGTGATCATCTCGGGATCACTGAGGGAGGAGGTTATATAATGTTTTATATCTCCCTAGTCCAGAGCTGCTGCACTACTTCACTTATAGACAAATGAAATTGCGTGGCCAGAACAAGAGGATTTTGGTGCAATTGCATTTGAAGCTGCTTTTCAGCTTCCATAGGATAAAGCACTGCAGTTTTCAAGAGTGCTAGACGGTTAAACTGAAATAGTTCTGCATCTTGTATGAACTGTATAGCCTTTTTCCTTCCTCCCCCACAAGGTCCTTGTCCATGTTCCAAAGCACGCTCCTTAGTCTCAGAGCTAGAACAGGCCCTGCATCAGCACTCCCATTAAGCGGAAGAGTATATTTGGGAGGAAAGAGTAAGAATATTTGATTAGCAGCACACTGATCATCCCAAAGCTGCTCCTGCTGCTTACAGAGCCTGGGAAAAGATGAATGTGGCCTTTGGAAAAGACCTTCCTTAAAAACCCACTACTCACAGAGACTGGTTTTTGACCACTTCAGGGAGGGCTGGAGAATGACTGCATGTTCCACAGGTCTGTGAAGAGTGATTTAGAGAGCCTGGTGAGACTAGAGGAGAGAAATGGTGTAAGAAAACAATTTCTGCCCTTCTGGGAATTATTTTTTCAATTATTGTCTCAAAACTGGAATATCAGACCTTCTTCATTTGGAGAAGAGCCGGGCTGTAAAGAAAGAGTGACCTGAATGGCAAAAGGAGCAAAGAAACTTCACTGCCAGTACAGTGAGCTGGTCCCACAAGCCGACTTGTCACCTTCCGTCACCCTTCCTAAGCCTTAACCCCACTTGATAAGAGCCCATGTAGCTTGTGAGAGAAGAGCAGACTGCTGAGTAGGCAGCTAAACAGCTGATGAAAGATGCTAATGCTACCATGACCGTGTGGGTTGTTGGTTACAGCTTTCTTGCAATGGAGAAGGGGAGGAAAAACTTCATGTGAGACCCTAAAATTAACTTTCAAATTGCTACAAGCACGTTGGGCTAAGCCCTCAGTAATGAACATCAGGTATGATGCAATCAACACATCAACAGCTAACCTCATGTAGCAGAAGGATGCCGTAGAGTGATTAGAGGATCAAATGACACGCTCGAGAATCTGCTACTCCAGCTAACTCTGTATGTGTCCAGGGACAACTTTTGGGGTGTTTATCAGAAGAGGAATAGTAGAAAGGGGTGAGAGAGAGGTGAACTCCTTAAAATATAATTTATTTTCTGGCTACCTTCCTTTCATAGGGGGAAAAAAAAGTTCATCTTAAATTACAGGCATGCAGGCAAGCTCTTTCAGCCCCAGAAATTCATCCTACATGTTGATTAATAGTCAAACTATTACAGCTTTAACATGAAAAATGGGAAAGGCTTCAGCTGAAGACTGCCTGTAGCTAATGATGCAGTGGAATGAACATTTTCATTCCAGCTAAGCCATTCATGTTCCTGTAAAAATAAAGAAATCCAATCCTGGGCTATGAAAAAGACTCATAGAACTATGCATGTTTATTGGCTTAAAACAATGCCATGTATGTATGGGGTACTTTACCTGCTTAATGAAACACATACAATTGCATAGAAGCGCACACAGAATATCCATAGCTGAAGTGAGATACATACCTATACTGGATACAAAGTGTTGAAGATTAAGTTGGTGACCATAACCTGGAATTTCTCTGTAAGCGCTTCACAGAGCTAATAGATTTTAACATCGCTCCCGTCTCGGGCTACAAAAATTAAAATGTAATAACAAAAACACCGCAAGGAAGTGCAGTGGGCTGTACAGAATCTGCCTGGCAAGGCTGCCTGACACACGCAGGACTTGCTTGGAGATCTCCCTGCGGTTCAGCCCCTGGCGCCATCAGTTGGGCTTGAAATCAAAAGCAGTGGAAGGAGGTAATTAAAAGTGACTCTACACCGCTCTCCTGGCAAAAGAAGACTCCACTGCAGCCACTGAAGGAGGGTGGGAAAGGATTCAGGGGTATGTAAGAGAAGGCATGTGTCTCTCCAGCTTCAGTGATTTCCATTATGGAAAAGCAGAGCTTTCCAGCTTTTAACCTTTACGCCGCTGAAGTCAAACATCAACTTTTTGTTTTAATTTCAGTGCGTAAAACACAAACTCTGGTTTGGCTAATGTCAACAGCTTGCTCTCCCTAAATTACAAGTAAGGTGTGGAGCTGAAAAAACCCTACAAGGCAAAAAGCTGAAAAGCAGAATGATAGAGAAGCAGTTGTTGCCACCAGCACTTTCACCGGCTGGCTGGCCTGGTGATTTTAAAGACTATGGGACTCGGGGTGAAGGGGAAGGCCACGAGGTTCAAACTATGCTGTTGGCTGCAGGAACATCCATTAAAAGAAATTAAGAGCAAAGTCAGACCCCAGAAGGAGCAGAAGACACTGTGTTCCAACTCTAGCCAGCTGAAGGAAAGTTTATATAAAAACAATCCCTTGGTCAGTGAGTCATAAGGAAAGAATTCCTAAGCTTTCTTCAGGGAAACCCCAGTAAATAAAGTGTCTAAAAACACATGAAGATGGTGTTGTCTGTTCCCTTACGATACTTGGTCCACATGATAAAAACCTCTGGCAGCAAAACAACCTACCGAGCACAGATCTCTTTGGGAAACCCAAAAACCAGTAAGAACAGCTGTGGCTCCTTGCAAAATCTGTCTCATATTCTAGCTCTTGTATGAGTTGTCCAATGCAAACTGGGAAGAAACGTGAAAAGAATGCTTTTCCTTACAGCTTTGGAGAGCGCTTCTCCATCGACTGCACGCAGTTGTGCTCTCAAGATACATAAATGCCTGGATTTCAGTACATTCTGCATCTTTTATAACTAAGTGCTTTGGACCGAAATATCTTGCTGTACTACACCCAAAGAAACTGAATGAAAAGCTCTCTGCATGCACAGCCTGTCTGGAATATGTTATCAGACATGTAGCAGGCTTTGCAATAAATAGTACTCTAGCAAGAGAAAGGCTGGCTGGATGGATTTCACTTCCAATGTACAACTTCTTTGTCTATGAGCATTTTTTTTTTTGTACTTTTATTGTTATTATTATTAATTATCTCAACATTTTGGCAGCGTGTTACGTGTTTTTAAGCGTATCTTCCAGCAGAGATTTTAAAGTAACTCAATGCAGGCTCAGGAAAATAAGAGAGATTTCAATTGTTTCCAAACAAATGATAAGAGCTGAACACTGTGCCGCCTGAATTTGGACCGACTATGAACTACTGTTGGAGATTCCAGGTAGGAACATTAACTAAAGCACATATATTCTGTGTCAAGCAGAGCTCACACTCTGTAGCGAAGCTTCTTAATTGTTGCAGGTGCCCAGGACAAACTCATTTTACCTCTCCCTTTAATGAGTTTTTAGCTTATTGAATGTGAATGTGTATATTTTGGTTCGCACTGAAGCTTCCCCTGGCCAATGTAAAATTTCCTTATGGATTTTATTTCAGGTTATGCTGCTCCCATATTTTCAGCTGCTATAGATCCATAGCAGACTCCAGAAGTTTTCCGGGATATAGCCAGAAACTCGTCAAGAAAAAAAAAAAAGGAAGGTTGGAAGCATTACAGGGTAATTCCCACAGGGCTGTGGAGTTACCATAGTAAAGGAGTGTTTTTACCAAAATGCACAGAAACAAAAGAGGTAGCCTCACTGATATTTGAATTGTAATTTTCCATGTCAGCAGGAGGTTGAGCTTGGAACTAATAGGGCATTTGTGACCACCTTCCAGGTATCTGTGTCTAACTGTAAGTTCTGGGAGACAGCATAATGCTCTTCTATGTGGAGAAAACTATGAGGAAATATATTTTTTAAAAGCCATGAAGGATCAACCTAAAGGCTATCAGTACTGACAAAGCTTTGCACAGAGAAAATGCAGATGCAAGATAAAAAGAACTCTTGTAAAAAGGAGCATCTTTTAGTCCCAATAAACCATTCCATCATCCAATAGGGAAGATTCAGCCAGAAAGAACACAGGTGGAAAGGACTTTTTCTCAAAACTCACTAAAGTGATCCCACTTTAAGGCAACACTGAGAAGTGCTGCGTCCTTTCATCTCGCATGGAGTATCAATTCTTCTGAGCCTTACTGGAGAAAAGATGTGTACTTAAGTGCTCCATCATAAATCTGAATTCTGTTGCTTTACTCTCACGGTGCTGGTAGACAATTAACCAGGAACCTTAACAATTACCTGGTACACAGATATCAGCAGCCAAGAGATCCAGACACAGAAAGAATAATCACAGATTATTCTAGACACAGACGCCTAGAAATGCATGCAGTTCCCCAGTGGGGTAACATCCAAAAAGATCTGAATTGTGACAGGAAAATGTTGGTACTTGTATACGTAAAGCAAATGCATTCAGCATATCTGAGCAAACACGCCAAACGCCTCAGGATGCACAAATGCACACACACACTCTTGTCTTGGGTACAATCATTTCCAACAATTCCCCACAGTTTTTCTTTCTGCCCTTCACTAACCAGCAAAAGGATGAAGAGCCTCGTACATATCTAGGTTAGTTAATAACAATTACTGGCTTTAAATACTTCAACAAGTGACCCAACAAAACCACCTAAGCAAATTTCCAATCTTACTTTAAGCTTCTGGTGATGCATCTGGTTCTCCAGCTAAGGGGATGCTCAAATTAACTGAAATCAAACTAGGATTAATTCACTGTCGCTGATTCTTAAATTCATCACTGTATACGCAGATGATGTAGAAGTGAGGTAATTTTAAAGAGCAAAAATAAAGATGTCTTGCCAAACCTGCTCCAAACACCAGAAATTCTGCTTTCTCAGGCTTGAAGAAGCAAGTCCCGTACAAAGAAATTATGCTGCTTCTTTACAGAATTCATTCATAATATAATAATCCTAAAGCCTACATTGCCTGCTGGTCAGACCAGCGACAAACAGGTAGTTTGCCCTGAGACAATCAATTTCCACAGATCTCAATGGCTAGTGACAAAACTCCGACCCAAAATGCAGACAGGACAACGTTCAGTAATTACCCACTGATTCCCTCATGTCATTCTTTGACCGTAAGCATTACAAGCCAGGAACCATATTTTTATTTTATAAATAAAATGGGATCTGGGTCCACAACTGCAGCTTCTAGACAAATAGTATCTATTCACAATATTAACAACAGCTGCTAGAGAGGCATCATGCTGTGACTTACAAAAGAAACTGTACAAATAAGATGGAACTAAATAAGAGAAATGTAATATGGGACAGAAATTACAGCCCCAGTTGGACAATGCCAGGACTGGTTCTAGGAAAGGAGGATTTTAGCGGAACACTCACCAGACTACAGTAAGCAGCAAAAAATCAACGGTCCACTGAAAACTTACAGAATGAAGCAGAAGGCATTCAGTCAGTGCAGATGAAATGCTAACCCTCCAGACACTGATGGGAGTTTTACAATTGACTTCATTGTGCCCACTATTTCACCCAAGTTCCAGTCTTTTCACAACCAGTGCTGGTTGCAGTTTGTTTCTGAGCATATGCCTCCACTTGCTGCTTTAAGAAGTATAGATATTCTGCACAGCAGTATATAGCAGGGACCACAGAGAAAAAGAGTTATGTTTTCAAACTCTTGGAGATGACAAGCATCTGAAAGCAAGGGCCATGATTTCCACCAGACCACAGGCAACACACTGTTGAGGACTGCACACAATGATGTATTTTGCTCTTGGTTAGCTTCCTAAGTTTTAACATCGAAATTAGCAATGAGCCCTGAATTGGAAGCCACTGATCTAGAAGAAAAGTAACATGACTGACAGATAAAGGTAAGCATTTTATTTCACATAGGACACTGGTTACTTACTTATGTACAGGGGCATACATAGACTCATGTAAAAATCCACCAATTCTGGTTCACAAATAGAGTCATAGAATCATAGAATTACCCAGGTTGGAAAAGACCTTGAAGATCATCAAGTCCAACCACAGCCCAACCAGTACCCCATCTCTAAAAAACCTCTGCTAAATCATATCCCTGAGTACCACATCCAAACGGCTCTTAAACACATCCAAGGATGGCGATTCAACCACCTCCCTGGGGAGCCCATTCCAGTACCTAACCACCCTTTCTGTAAAGAAGTTCTTCCTAATATCCAACCTGAACTTGCCCTGGTGCAACTTGAGGCCATTTCCCCTCGTCCTGTCACTTGTCACTAGTGAGAAAAGACCTGCCCCACTCTCACTATAAGAACCTTTCAGGTACTGGAAGAGAGCGATAAGGTCTCCCCTCACCTCTTAAAGCGAAATAATTCGCTTTAAGAAGATAACACAACTACAGACACCTTTGCATTCAAGGTTGCCTGCTGGCGTCCTTTTCAAAGAGTCAGATCATTCCGTGTATTGAGGCCCTCAGCTGAGGAACAGCAATTACAGATCCCCTACTCACTGAACAACTCAAGAGAATACCGTGCAACAAATAATGTGACTGAAACGTTTTGTTTTCTGCTAATGAAAAGGTCTAGCACAGCCCAGCACCTTGTGTAACAGCTCATGAGAACTTTCTGTCCGTGCACCATAGAGCTTACATCCAGCCAGATAATTTCACATACATCATCTGAACTTAGTGGAATATTTAGTGATGTGTCATTTTCTCTTTGAATTACAAACAATTTGATTAGGAGATGTTAGTTTTTTTATTAAAAAAAAATTAAAAAATGAAAGAAAAGGTAAAGGTGAGCCAAGTAAGATCACTTTGGGACCAGGAACAACACTAAGTAAGGCACCAAAGTGGAACAGAACCACAAACCAAACACCACAGTGTCCACAGCCAGCTTTTCCTAGGGGCAAAACTCAGTTCTCCAGAAGCAGCACAGTTGGAATAGCAAGTGTCCTACAAATCCATCAAATGGGGAAGGGCAGAGAACACACTGCTCAGTGAAAGGCCACAATGGAACTGGGACACAGGCGATGCAGGAGTGACCACAGAACAGGAACAAATGACATCGTGAGTTCTATGAGACAAGAATGAAGCTTCGGAACAGGGAGTTTCACACACAAAGCATCGTGTGAAATTCACTCCACTGGACAGTAATTATAACCCTACCTCTATCAAAAGAAAGATGGGATAGGCTGAACAAATCCAGGACAAAACCGTGCATCAGAACAGACACTGCATATCTTTGCTTTTGTCCAAAACAGAATGAGAGAAAACAGCATTTAGTTTCTCTTGATCGTCTTCTTTTCTCCTACAAATGAGAGAAAAAGAAGGACCTGGCTGTTTACCAGCTGCCCTCCACCCTCCTGTCCAATGACTACATTTCCTGTTACACTGTAAATGCAATGGAAGTGAGTTCGGTGACATTCTTGGCAGAAAAAACTCACATTTTTATTTAGACCCAACTACTTTTTTTTTAAAAAGCCGCTACTCAGGAGCAGATTTTTGTGCACGAACTGACTTAGAGAACAACACAAAAGTAGTTCCGGTCTTGTGATATCTGAGTGCATTTCCCCTTCTGTTTGGTTTTGCACATGGGTGACACAGTAATGCTGCACTAAAGGAGCATGGAGGCAACGTGACCTTCCAGCCATGGCCATCCTGGGGGCACAGACACCCAGCCTGGAGTCTCAAAGAACTCTGTAGGTCCGAGTGGTGCAGTGCAGCCCAGAAGCACCCTGTAATACCAGCCAACTCTTAGCACTCACTGACCAGTTCTAGGAAAGGATCTGCAGGAGCTGGCTTTCTTTACTGCCTTCCCTAGGGCAGATCTCTCTCTCTTTTCAATAGGAATACACGTCCAGAACACGGCCTACACTGGAAATTTCACAGCCAGAAAGTTTTCACCTTTCACTACAGCCTCAATAAAATCCTTCATTAGAGTGGAAGTGGTGTAAAAATGAGCTGCACCATAAAACACGAAGAATTTAAAAATATTTTCCATGTGCAGATGCCTTGTGGAAAGCAAAGAGCCCACCACGAAGACAGTGCAAAAATAATAACAATTAAAAATATCTGCTCGTTTCTAAATTTCCTGGAGCTCGCTTAATGTCAGCAGGTTCATTTAATAGCAGAAATGTAAAACTGTGACAGCTATTGAACGGCTGACCCCTGACACAGGCAGTTACCAGTTTGCTGGGGCTGGTTTTGAATCCTTTGGTTAGCAAGGCTGCGTTTTGTTACAGTCAGTACAACTGATGCGGTGCTCTGGATCTCTTTCTCCCTTTTAACTCTCTTGTGCCAACAATTATTTTACTCTTAGAGAACATACAAGTGGGCTGCTCTGTTTTGCAGGGAACAGGAGTGCCTCCAGGTTTGGTCGAAGTAGTAAATATTTAGAAGGATGAATTTTATGGAAGCGTGTTTTCACATTCATGAAAGCGTAAGGCAGCACGGAAGGCACTGACAAACAGCCATTTCCTTTCCTCCCTCTGCTTTGGACGGCTGCTGACCCAGCGCATGCACGCACACTCGCTCCTCTCCGCTCCACTGTCACTTCATTGCAAAACTCAATTCATCTGCTTGAAGCAATGGCTGAAGCACCGTCTATAAAATCATGGCATTTTTCCCACTTCAAGAAATATTGTAACACTTCTTCATTTGAAAGTTATTTTTAAACCTCCTTGGCCTGGAGCCAATTTTAGTCATAACTGAAGTGGATTCTTCTTTTCCTAGAATTCAGTGCCTTCCTTTCCTAGAATATAGTTGTCTGGGTGTTGTTTTTTCTAAGTTAAAAAAAAACAAAACAAAACAAAACAAAACAAAACAAAAAAAAAAAAAAAAAAAAAAAAAAAAAAACAGAAAATGCACAGTTTTCACTTCCATCTACACTGCTTTCCCTCTGACACATCAGCACAAGTTGCTGTTCAGCTTACTGCTACGCAACAAACACAAGCAAGTCTTTACTTAGTTTACCTTAGGACCTTAACTCCAACACCAACCTCAGCAGCCTTGGAGCTGAGGCACTGACTCTCAGTTTGAGCCTGTCTGGGAATGTCACCACGCCTGAGTCAGAGCGTGCTGCCCAGGTAAGTGCAGACACTTCAGAAACACAGCTGGATTTGGTAAAGAAAGCATCACAGCCCTGTGCGAAGATGCACATGGCTTCTGGCGCAGCATCTGCATAGAAATGTCAATAGCCAAGTGTGAAATAGATGAACTGAGAGAGATGTTGTCACACACCTAAGTAGGATGAGTACCCTGACTCCACTCGCCCCAAGTTCCCACTTTCCAAGGCTGTCTCAAGAGGGAGTAGGACATCTGGTCTTCTTAATGAAGTAGCTGATCTGGAATCCGACTTCAGTAAAACTACTCCCACCCGTTTCCCCTCCCCCTCCCAAAAAAGAGATTTGAAACTAAGCAATTAATATGTCACCAAGAAGTATTTTAAGCAATAACATGCAAACTGACCTGGCAGCAAGATTATTTTCCTTTTCTTTTCAAAGGAAATTCTGTTTTTCTCAGGAGAAAATTCAAACTACATTATACTAAGTGACTTTGTGTTAGGTGAATGCTCACATGCCCAGTGTTATCCATGCTAAGACAATTCCACTAACCAAGATGCAAATGCATTATTTAGATGTGTCAGTTCTACGTGCTTTGTAAAGGGTATAGCAAGCACGGCAACACAAAATAGTTAGAAAAACCTTGCCCACAAAAAGCAGTTTAATCACATCTTTAATTTGCCTTGGTTGAATTTTCTCAAGACCGATCTCAGTTTCAAAGTGTTTGATAGCTCAAATTAAGCAGAAGCAATTGGATAATTCAGGGTTCAAAGATGATAAAGAGGGCGAGCTCTTTAATGTAAAGAGAGCCACTTTGGGTTTTGGGGGCTTTTTTGTGTGTGTGTGTTTTATTTTTGCTAGTTTGTCCCATGGGGTTTGGGATGAGGATTTCAGTAGGACATGGCATCTAAGTTAATCTTTTAACCTAACAATGTTGGGCACGTAATGAAAACTGCCTACATGAGAACGTTGTAGGCTTTGTTGCTGTTGTTATTCCCAAACAGCAGGCTCTGGAGAGCCGGTGTTTTATGCTTTTGTTTTTAAACAAGGGTGATGAAAATGCACAGGGGAGTAAGCAAATTCACAGAGATGGATTAAGACACTGACTCAGTGTCTTCAGCATCTGGAGCAAAGCTACAAGCAGCTTCCAGTGCTCTGTACAGCTTGGCACAACGCTTTACTCATCCTGCCTCTGCACAGGACTGCAGAGCAGAGCTCCGTTTTAACTTTAGGAAGACACGGCTTGCCAACATGTGCTTGCTGAATGAGGTAGGTCTCCATTACCTCATTCTAAACGACCCCTTTTACAGATCTTATCCAACAGTGTTTGAAGATATATTTATTTTTAACCACGTGAGAAATCTCACCTACAGTAATGATTGTGCAATAATAAAAAGTAAAAATAAAAATGATTAGTAGCCCACTGATGACCATAAACCCTGTTCTTTTTCCTCCCCCTGCTTTTTCTTAGGACCTCATTACTCCAGTGTTTATTTTTACTTTGCAAATTTAAGAGGCAAAGCTAAGGGCAGGACCCATTCAGGTTGTGCGGGTGGTTACAGAATCTTTCCACATGATATGAGACAGTGTGAAAGCCCTAACAGGTAATAATAAGAGGAATTTTAAAGCCTTGCTAGGTACCCAAGTAAATCCATACCAGGACAGTAAGGAAGGATTCTGCAGCTTTGAAAGCCACCGTGATCCACAATCTGCAGGTCCTCTCTTCTCCCAGCCCACCTCAGACTATCTTACCACCTCTCAGGTGTACCCATGTCCCATACAGCTAGGTACAGAAATCTCAAAGATGTCTGTGGGCTTTGAGCCACTACAGGCAGCTGCAGGTTAGTTCTGCCTGCCTAAATGGGATTCATAACCTCACAGAGCCACAGAATCATAGAATGGCTTGGGCCGGATGGGACCTTAAAGGTCATCGAGTCCCAGCCCTCCTGAGCATGAGAAACTTGTGGAAGAAGGGAGGGTACACAGATGAGGATACAGTGATCCCCACAAGGATCTGGGTTCCAAGATTAAGATGAGTGTGGCTGTCACGGAGATTTGTTTTGGAATTACCTTCTAGCTGACATCCCATGGCCAGAGGTGGAATATCTGTGAACGTACAGCAAAAATCACCCATTGCTCATGGCAGAAGGAGAGCTAACGGTTCCAACAAGCCTCAGATCTCACAAGTTTCTCCTATACCTGCTTAAATCTATCCTATCTTTTGCTAGCAATTTAACTCAACGTCAGATGCTACTACTGGTCCTCCCTCCCTGGAGGTGCCCCACAGCTCAGGACACTGGAGAACAGCGCTTGTCCACATGCATCCTGACCCCTGTTTCTGGTAGCCCCGAGAGATCTCTGGTGCCCCATCTCACTTGACAGAGCATCTACAGTCTAACTCCTCTCATCAGGAGATCGGCTCAGTATCCAGCATAGCAGCAAAGCCTTAAGTCAGCATATCGTAAAGCAACATTATAAACATTACCTTGATATTTCAGTGTACACAGTTAACATTTACATTTCACACCACCTCTTGCATAAAGTCCCTCTCTCTATGCCACCAGTTCTTAACCCTTCACCACCTGACCGGCAAGCCAATAAAACACAACAGTTTGGGTGCTTCTGAGCCCAGCGGCAGACAAAAAGTGATAAAAATATCAAAATTAAAAGCAGACAAACTCTCAGATCTTCAGACCACTTTAAGTGCACCTGGGTCTTTCCCAAGTAGCCCAGAAATGCTAGAAGCTCACGGTGAGATGCTACAAGCAATAATTCAGGGGATAGTTTCACCATTTGCTATGAAGCATCGTCTGATGCTCCAGATAGATCCTCCTAAGGGTTAATGTCAAAACGGGAAAGAAAAAAAAATGCAAAAGCGGTGTAAATTCTTTCTGTAGCATGACAGACTCCCTTTGCATCGTGTTCCAAAGTGTGAGAAGTGAAATTTCCATTCTTAAGCTTAGTAAAAATGGCAGAAAAAGTACAAACCCTGGGAACTACTTGATTATGAGTTTATCAAATCAACATCAGAAGAACTATCTTTTCGTGTGCTGCTCTGTTTCAAAAAACCTACCATGCATATTTTGATTCTCTCTCTCCACACCCCACACCCTTCTGCTGCTGTCCAGCTGGAACCCATCAAGGGTCTAGAAGCCAAGTCAAATGTTGACCCCACCCTCCTCCATCCATTTTAAGGCACCTTCAAAGCCACTACACTGATCTAGTTCAGCTTAGCCAACAACGCCAGCAAATCTGTTATTTAAGACTTTAGTGCTGGGTTTTTATAACTGCCCATTAATACAAGCTTTGATGTATGGTCAAAAAATCCAGCTGTAATGAGTTTCATCAGACTGTAGCAACCTTTCCTCAGAAGGTCTTTATTGCTATACCTTCATAATCTTCGGTCCCAATACTGTTTTATAGTATCATTCTCACTGAACCGCCTTAAAAACAACACTTGGCATCACTTAACATATCGCCTTCCACAAAATTAAAATACAAAGATCTGTTCATAGCTTCATAGAATACATTTTTGCACCTACATTTCTTATTAGTAAGAAGCTAGGAGTTTCCTCTTAGGAGTATGCAGGCAACAACTGTGTGAAGCAAAAGATAAAGTGATTCTTATGACAAAACTCTTTAGACAGGATACAGAAGGATTTTGTAAAAGGACAAAGAACTTACTCTGTTGTTCCCCTATGCAGGATGCAGCAGGGAGGAAAGAGGAAAAAAGAAATGTTAGATACATATATTTTACATACATTCAGACTGAATTGTACAGCTCTGGAAGGAGCTCAAACCAAATGAACTGACTCAAAGTATATTCATCGAATCCTTTAGTCAGGCAGCTTCCAAGGGAGCACAGGACATTCACAAAGGGATTTGAAACGGTCAGCAAAGCTGCAAATTCACACTGCTTCTCAAAATTTCCTCTCTACATAAACGTCCAGATTCCACTTTTGCTTCCTCCAGTGTAAATTAGGAGCAGCTCCGGGGAAGTCGGTGGACACTAAAACAAGGGTCAGGGAAACGAGGCTCAAAACGATCTAGGGATGGGACCAAAGCCAGAGGGATTTTCGAGCATCGGTAATACTGAGCTTCCAGTACGCAAAGCAACCACTAAATATGTCTGCTTACCCTTTCATGACAGCCACTCCCTGCAACATGCCAATGAATGGAAAGTTTCACGATCCAATGCTTTTAAAAAGCAAATACTGTACGTTTAGATTAGTAACGAAAGTAAGGAGGAGATGGCAGTAGGGGAGAGGGGAAAGGGAATGGATGGTGACAGCCAGGTAAAGTGTGCTGAACAACTTGTGATGAACATCTGTGCTTTCTTTTCTTTTTTCTTTTCTTTTAAATTGCGAGTTTTGCCATGAGCTGGCATGAACAGTGTATATTATACAGAGGGAAGATGGCCAAAACAAACTCCAGCCTAGAGTTGAGAAATACAGTCTGGAGAGGTTAGTCACAAAGTTGTAGCCATTTCTTAGAAAAGGAGGTTTGGATGCCTCAATACAGAAACCCAGCAGTAAAGTCAGCTGGTAAATGGATATCCTGTTTCAAAGTGAACTGGCCACAGTGTGATTTATATCAAGCAAGCTGCCTTGCATATGGGTTGGAAAACTAAAAACACTGATTCATTGCTATCCGGGTGGCTGTCAAAGCTCATGTCCTGACAAATGCAAACCTCTGGGGAGAGAGGTGACCTGGAAAAGTGCAAAAGAATTCAGGGGCTCAAAGAAAAACTTTAAAGGCTGGTTAAAGATAGTTAACAAGTGAATGAATACGTGAATATACATCCACACACACAGAGGGACGCGAAACACAGGCAAAAGGAAGCAAGAAAGTGGAAGAACAGGGTGTTAGATGGCGTTTAATTTCCAATACTATAATGATTTTTGTTTATACACAAAAATAAAATGTCAACAACCTTAGACTTTACTTACGATATTAAACTAGTACTAGAGACTTCATTGCAGCAGTGCTAAGTACCAAGCCCCATTACCACTACCATCATTCAATTTTAAGTAGCGCTACTAGAAAAACAACAGAAAAACAAATATTCTTAGTTGAGAGATTTGCTCCTGGTGAGAACTTGAAACAAATCTCTTTAATTCAGTGACAAATTCCTACTTTTCCTTTCACTGCAGAAGGAACCCAACTAGGGGCCAGTGCGCTGGGCTTTATATCAGCATTCCCGTATGTGCACAGCAGAGCTGTTAATGAAAGCACACAGCTTAACTTCAGATTCCAGGCTGTGCACGCTGCTCTGGCAGTTACAGAAAGCAGGCCAGCCTCACCACTGCAGCACTCCAGGTTTACAGCACTATTAATCTATTTTTCATTTCTAAGCAGCAGGTTTTTTTTGCTTCTGGTGCCAAAGTCTTGGATATTCAAAGTTACCAGCTGCAACTTTTGCATGAAAAAGAACAAGAAGGTCATCCTGTGAAGGGGCTGGGGTACCTCTTTGCGTTTTTAACTCCGGGACTGCAAAGCTGTGAGGGAAGTCTGAAGCAAACACAACTTGCTGCCATTTCCTAACAGCACTTCTTGCATGAAAATGGGGTCTCTAAATCTTTGAAGAAAAGACTGCTGGGCATCTCTAAAACTATTTTATGTTACCAAAGGTGCAGAACTGAGGAGTGTGCATATGATTTTAATGAAAGTTCTGTTGAAGTTCCCAGTGTGCCCCGGGTGTTGAAGCTTTTGCTTTACAAAATTCAGAGCTTTAACAGCAGACTTTCATTACACATTTGAACCTACAGTCATGTAGGAGGAAAAAAAGATAAGGGTAGCATGAAGGAAAAACGAAGGGGCAGAACATAAGTTTAGAAATCCAGCTAGCTGCCCTTTTTATCAATAAAGCATCAGATATACAAATGTGGCAAATGTGACAAAGAACACAAGACTCAGTTGGCTGGTTTGACACCACAACCTGAGGAAGAAATCAAAACAATACAGTACTTTGAATGTAGTGATTTAATAGGTAACCTCTTGTAACTAATCCTTGTAAAATGACTTCTGGTGGTCTTAGATAAGAGCTAATCAACAGGGACGGGCACCCTACCAAAAAGTCGTTAAGAATAAAATAGAGTGTCAGATATATTTGGTAGGTCTCCTGCTTAACTTGTGTCTGACCTGCTTAAAAAAACCCAACACTGTTATCATAATCACTGGTCATTTCTACAATAACTGGAGAATCTCATCGTTGAAGTACTCTGACTTAGCTTTTGTTGGTAGCCTTGATACAATTTAGAGTACAACGAGCATTGCCTGTGCACATAAATAGCTGCAGGAAGAAATGCAGAGAGGATTATACAGGAAGATGTAGGGGTATCACAAAAATATGGAAAGTATGAGGAAGATGATGAAAATGGAAGATGTCACGAGACCCTGGGCTCATGGAAAACAAGCAGGAATAGGAACAAATTCCACCAAAATCATTGTTTCTCAGAATAGATCTTCCTCTGAAGGTAGCCATCTGACAAATGACTGAGGAAAGATGAGCCGTGCATTAGAGTAACTTTAGTGAATACTGAAAGAATTTACTGAATACTGAAATACTGAAGAATTTTTCAACTCAAACTACTCAAGCACAGAACAAAAAAAAGAAGAAAACCCTGATACGTGAAAACCCCCGATAAGTGAAGTTGTGGCATTTTTGAGAAAAAGCTGTGGTTACTGTAGGTTTGCCATGGCTAAGAAAGGCCTTTTAAATTCAAAACCTTAACTGTAAAATGGAGTAGCCATAACTCGAATGGTCTTTAAGCAGCCTCACTGCTCAGGACCAAGGTTTTGTTCTGGTTCTGATGCTACAGTCCACACTGCCATGGCCTCAGCTATGCAGGCAACTGAAGGAGCTGGACTTCAGGGACTGAGCCAACTCCCTCATTCCAGGCTTATGTAAATAAGAAAACACTAAATGACCAAGTCCAGAAAGTACAAAATGGGAGTTGGGCATATTCCATTTCCCAATGTGTTCCTTTTTTCTCTCTTCTGTTTCATTTAGAGGCTTTTTTTTTTTTTTTTTTTTTCCTTTTGGCTGCTTCCTGTTCCATTTTTTTCACATGATTACATGATTAGGACAGTAAAACTGTCTTTGGAAAGGCTTAGCACGTGTTCCATACACAAAAACATGCAATGATTCAGTAAAATAAATATATGTAATGGCCTGGAATGCTTCTGTCAGTTCTGTAACACAGAGCTTGCAGGAATAAGCTCCTTTTCTTTAGAAGATGCTCAGAGAAGCAGAATGCATATAATCAATGCTCAGAAAACCTCACTTTGCTAAATGTTCTTCCTGAACCGTTCCAATGAATAACATTTTGGAACTTCTTTTTTTTTAATTTTTAATTGATGTTTGACGCACAGATTAACCATAAATTATTTCGTTATGAATATTCAACAATTACCACATCAGAAGCCAATGAAAAGCCTACAATTCCTCGAGGTATCTGCAGACGTTGTGTTCTCCCAAATGCCACAATTGTTTCTCTGACTCAAACAGATCAGCTACTGAAACTTACTGAGGACTTATCAGGATAGACACCGGCTCGCAGCAGGGATGCCTTCCAGCTATCCACCTCCTCTTGGGAGTCACAGGCTAGTTCAAGGAAACGGTAATCCTTGTAAACATTCCTAGAACAAAGAGCAACACACTGTAAAACCAGAATTTTACTACTTTGCATCACGTGCACAGCATTTTAAATGAAAAATCCTTTGGGATCAGAAAGAACTTGGTAATTGTTTTGGACAACGGCGTTTATGAGACAGGTGCTTGTTTAATAATTACACGGAGTACTTAAAAATATCTTACAGTGCTACAACCCAGCTCTGGAAATAACAATGATCTGAAAGCACCGTGAAACTGCTTCAAATCCATTTTCCAGATATATATATATATATATATATACATATATTTTATTTTTTCCCCAAATGGGGCACATTTAGGAAAAGTGAAACTGTTGTGATACAGAGGACAAGCATAAGACATTTCAACGTGTATGTTTTGCAACTGATTGCTGCTCTAACCAATACACATCAGAATAACTAAGGATTCAGCTTTTTCCCATTTTAGGTCCTTCTGGTGGATCCTTTTGACTTCAGACACCGTCAGTAAAATGGGAAAAAATACAGTGACAGTTAGAGCTTTTTAGGAATTCCTCCAACATCTGCCATAGTTGTAAGAGAACCAAGATGTGTTTAAATAATACCTGCTGCAGGTAATTAATGTAACTAGATAAATACAAGCATTATGAATAGGGAATCACATAATGGAAGAAAAGAGAAAGAAGGAAAAATACATAATATGTAGGAAGGTGGTACTTGTAAATTCTCCAGTAAATAGAACAGATTTTCCCCTTACGGTTTAGCCATTAGTTTCCGAATTCATAGTCTATATACAGACCAGATTGCTATAAATTTGTCAGCCAAGAGCCTTTTTAGGAAAGGCCACAAGCTTCGCTGACAAAGGTTATGAAACCACATTTTGCCAGATCTTAAAAGCTGCACAGGAATCGATCTTCCATTGCAACCAGACTGTTTTCTTTCCTTAGCAAGCTACGGAGAGGGGGGAACGAAGGGCACCACGAAGGACTCAGAGAGATTATTTAAGCTTCAAAGAGAGCAGTGACAAGGGGTTCTCATAGCTCCATTATGCAACTAAAGATGTCCTTCCTGCCACATATTTTGAGGGGAAAAAAAGAGTGAACACCCTATAGAGCTTGGGGACTATTATTATCATCACTGCCTGGACAGATTTCTGTAACATGCAGGGGCTGGTGGGATTTCATCTTCATGCTTCTGGAATACACCTGAAGATGTGCCGCTAACTCAGACCAGAGACAGCCTCAGGCACCTCTCAGTGCCAGGCAGGGCAGTATGCCTGCAGTCTCCCTCTAGGAGGGGAACCAGACAGAGCACAAAGAGGCACTAACGTGTCACATCCTGCAGCTTAGGCACATCCACTGGCAGAAGGAATGATTGAAAGCTCCACGTATCTTTTGCTGACTAGAAATTTGAAGTTAAGTCATTTACTTCTTTGGCTCCAAATGCACTTACTCCGCCTTAATGCAAAGGATGGCCTGGACAACATCTTCAGATGCTGTTAGACACCTGAATCTGTGGAACTGAGTCAACATTTACAGAATGAAAATGAACAAACTGAATGAAACAGACTGAATGAAAACGAATAAACAAACAAAAAAAGATTGATATGAAATCACTAAAGTGCCTTAACTGATTGTTTTTAGAAACTGAGATAAGGTTTTTGGCTGAGATAACTAAGCAGCTATAACTCTGAAGGGAAGCTAAAATGGTTACAGAGTAGTCTCAGAAAAGATGACTAAAAATAACTATAGAGCACATAAAGACTGTAAAATATAGCGATAGGGAAGTTCCAAAAATACTTATCTGCGAGAGCAATACAACATGACACCAGCTTGTGAAAACATTTCTTCAGGATTGTTACGATATATATTAAACTTCTTGGCATTTTGTGACTTACTACAGTACGCATAGCTGTGTGAGAGGGAATTTTAGCTGACCGCTTTGAACAGCTGGGAGCTGGTAGCCCAGCACTCCTGGCATCATATGAAGACCCTTCCTAGGCTTAGGGGCACCTGATGAGCAAGCTGCTGGATGTCTCTGGTCTCCTGAGGTCTCTCACTGAGTGCTCCATGACCACTACAGAGGAACACAGGTTTCTGCTCCATGGAGTAAATGAGGAGCTAAGGGGTGCACAAAGCTCGCCTTAGCACAGGTAAATGGACGCGTGACACCCAAAACAGCCTCCTTGCCATTAGCCTTCTTTGCCTGTCTTTCTTCCAGAAAGGCTGACAGGCACAGAAGCATTTCAAAGGAAAAAAATAAAAATAAAAAGCCAAAGCAACTCCTGAAGAGAGTTTGTCCTTTTACTAGCAGAATCTTACCAAAAAGACCCATACCATTAACATGTTTTACTCATTAGGAATCCACTGGCATCTCATAGAGAGCTGTAAAAACATTCTTGAAAACCATTCAAATTTTCTGTTTTGTTCTCTCTTCCACTTTTAAAAACTGCTGAAGATAATGGCACAGAAACAGTTACTACTCAATCCTTACCTACTTACTCCATATGGAATACAATGAGATCATGCTCTCATTGTCATCTCCATAGCAGATAAACACTTTACAGAGTGATATAATACAGGAAGCAAAAATGAACTCTCAAAAATACGAGTCTCGTTGTTATTCAGGCAACTTTAAGGGGCTGAAGAAACAGATACAATACAATAAATGGGAATATGCCTAGCAGTAAAATTTGCATGCCACATTTCCCTTGGACACTTAACATTTTTTAAGTTTGAGCACGCAAACAAGGGAGCTGTGTGCAAAGCTACATGCACGTACCACATCTAACCATACTACTTCCTTCTGCAGAGTTCATAACTAAACATCCTGAGTAGTACTTGAAAAATAGATCCCAAGAGGGAAAAATATAAAAGATGACAATTTATTATCTGCAGGTTTTGTCCCACTCTAAATACATATACCTCAAGATATACATTCCAGAAAAATCAAAGAACTGCCCATGGTGATGAACAGCCAATTGGACTAAAGGTGCCCAAACCAATGCAGTGCTCCAAGTAAGGCCGCATGGCAGCCTTAACCCCTTTAACCTCTCCCACCGCAGAAGAGCCCTAGCAAGAAAATGCAGTAATGGATTAAGGGATTTGAAAGCACTCAATAGGAAACCGAGTAGTGTCAGTAAGACTGAAGAGTGAGCCCAGTTGTGAGATTCTTGTCCCACCAGTTCCAGCCTTGGCCTGTCAGCATTGCACATGGAGAGTTCCACTGTCTGTGCAACAGCAGAGCTAGTGGAACCAGGAACCAGTGAAATAACAATAAGGACTGAAAATCACAAAGAACTTTCTGGAGTTCCCTCCACAGCATCTGCATGCTGAAACTGCTCGCTATCCAGACAAGTGCTGTATCTCAAGACATACAGCAGTTCTTGCAACTCCTTAGCACCAATATAAGGTTAAATATTTATCTCCAACAAGCTTGGAAAGATGTTAAAGGTAACCAGTCTATATACATTACAAATCCTGTTGATACGCAAGCATATAAATAAATGCATGTCCACACATTAGCTGTATGCACAGACAGCTTTTTAGACTGAGTTGGATCTGGAACATTTCAGTAGACAAAGCTGTACTGTATGTGCAGGTGTTGGGTTTTTTCTTTTTCTTTTTTTTCTTTTTTGAGAGAGAAAAAAAAAATACAAACCAATATTAAATGCAAAAGCACTTATTCTTTCCTTTAAACCTCCCTATATATTTATAGGAGGAGATAGAATAGAAATTAGAGGATGAGAATATCACTGAAATTTTAGGATTGTGCCTATAGGACAATTTGATCCTGCAAAGAACACAAAGCACATGGAACTTAAACAGTGACACCGAAGCAAGTGGAACTACTGACAGATAAAGGGCTGCCTTCCTTTACAGGGATTTCAAACACCTGAAATGACTGCATTGGTGAACTTCTTGTCTTTTTAGGAGCATGCAAACAGAAGTGAAAATGAGCACAAAATGTGGAGCCAAATGCAAATCGGCCCAATTTTATTCCATAATAAATGCAAAAGAATGAATTCTGAGGTATCTTTGAAAATGAGCTTCATATTTAATGACTTAAAATAAGGAGAAAATAACAGAGTCCAGACACACCAAACACACATGCACAACAAAGACAACCTTGAATAAAACTCCACAGATATCCCCTGCTTATTCAACCTGCAGCTCCACTGGATATATTCTGCTTCTTTGACCTACTCTTAGTTTGCCATTTTAAACACTTGCAATTCCACAACGTCTGGCTTGACTATATGCACTATTTTTCTTATAAGAAAGCTCTACTAAAGGCTCCATAAATCATATATTTTAAAGAAATGAAGCTGACCATCTGCTATGAGTTAACTGCAGTGACTAACATTTTCTATCAAGGCATGCCATTCCAGATCAGCACAATGTGAATGTTAATTAAAATTAATTACACATGTCTCTGAAGATGTTTTTCTTAATATCCAGAAAAGCCAAAGAGACCATCTCTGAGACAATGTCGAGAAATAACAGCATTTAAGGATTTTACCATTAACTCATATAAGTGATCTCCCAAAAGTACAGCCATGTCTTCAAGTTCACACACCCAAATACAGACACAAATGGATTTAAGGTGAAAATGGATCGAAGATGTGCTGATTAGCATACAGTGAATCCTGAACAAACGAGTGTCTCAATTTCTATATGAAAAACAGAAGAGAAACGTAGCCAGAGCTAGCACCATGAAGGGCAACATCTGTGGTGGTAACAGTAAATGGCACAAAAATACTCCATAACTCCATAGACAAGAAGGCTTGATCATTTCTGTAGTAGGGGATGAAAGGCTGATTCGTAACCTGCTTTGAGGGCCACACAGATGCAAGAGCAGCTCCCAGCTGTCAGAGCCCCACCACAAACCTCTGCTTCCACAGATGTGGCACTGATGCACATTCTGGGTCACACTGAGCAAGGAAGGAGAACTTATCCTGCAAGCTGAGTCAAGTTTACCAGCCATGACTTGGCCTGTGCTTACAGCACCTGTCTGTCTGGTAGAAGATCCTACACAATCTCTCAGGGAATTTTCTTGGAGTGTAGCTCATATATAAGATAAGGGTTTGCCATTTAAGATTCTTTCCCTGAGAGCCCCTTTTTGCTCCTTAATGCCAGTTTCAGACCACCTGCCTACCATCCTATAATATAAATATTGTGCAAAGAACTCTTGTCAGTAATGACAAAAATGAAATATCCCAGAACTATTGTTATTATTTTAATGGAATTTGTGGGGCACAAAGAGTAGCTATCCTTTGTGTTTGTATATTTTCCCCATTCTTAGACATTGTACTCACCAGCAGCTTATAGTTTGTTTACAAATCCCAGCAGCTGTGTGTGTGTGTGTGTTGCTTTTAGATCTATATATTTTTAATTAAATGGACTTTATTTCTTCCTTTTCTAACAGAGAGGGCTGTGAATAGCTTACAGTCCAGCTCTTCCTGGGGCTTAGTTTTCTTAGCAATTCAAAAACAGTAACTAACATACATCTCATCATAGGCTTTCTCCTTCAGCCTGGCTTCCATCCAGGAGCCCCTCTGACCCGGTCTCCTTTCACTAGTTGCCTTTATTTTGGCTGTTTCCCAATTTCCCCTATATATGGATTGCAGTTAACCATTTGTTGTTCGTAAGAAAGAATTCGGTACTTAAGGTTCTAATGCATCTAGAGTCCCAGGGAAGAATTATGCTCTATCCCCTTCTAGAGCAAAACTTAGCCAACAACAGGCACCCAAAATAAATACTGCTGTACCTTTCACTTAGTAAACACAGCATTCTTCCCTGGGTCCTACAAGGCAATGTCATTTCATTTCATACAAGGCAATACAATTCCTGACAGTAAGAGTGTGCTCAAGACACAACAGCTCTATTTCCAGTCCTGTTGTGTCCCCTCCACATTTTCTTTTGACGACTCTCCTCTTTGCATTCATCTGTTTCTCAGATTAAGGATTTGTTTCTCCAATAAAGCTGCCCCAGACAGTCAGCCCTCATGCAGAGATGTTAGCTTTGTCACACTGCTTCACAAATACTGAGGAGCATTTAAGTCGCAGGAAACTATTCTACTGAAGATAAACAGAACAGTGGTTTAAATGCTTTGCATTCATTTCTCACATCCTCCTGGTATACAGAGTGAAGGAACGTAACAGGTTATATTTCTCATCAGGATCCCAACTGGAAGGAAATAAGCTGGTTCTACTTCTTTGGCCGCAAAGAAAGAACTGGGTCTGAAGAGGAACAAAGATTCCTGCATAAGAAAAGCAACTGATCCTGAAGGAAGGCACATTTAAAACTATAGTTCTTGTCCCAAACCCCAGTACTTTAATAGAATGCAAACTGGTAACTTTTTATGGGAAATACATGAGGAACAGGCAAAGGATCTGAACTGAAATCCCAAAAGCAAAGGAAATTTCCTGCGCTGCATTTGTTTGTTCTTGAACTCTACACAGGAGTCTCACACATCCATCAGTTTTGATGGCAAAGGTGAATCTTAATGAGCACGTGCAATGACAAAATCTTTGTCATTCTCAGCTCTGCTTCATCAAGTCAATCAGCAGCTATGTCTACATAACAACTTTGCTAGCACTTCATCTCTTCTTACCAGGAGGAAAAGCCTTACACTGCCTTGTGTTTCCAAGAGAATCAAAAGCTGACTCCAATCCTTGAGCTCCGTCCCTCTGGGAATACTGGGCAGAACTCACAAGCAGCACACGGTGTACTTCATTGCATAGTGAAGACTAGACAGAACTCAAGTCCTTCACAACATTTTCTAATAATCACTGTTCTTAGAGCACAGTTACATTCACTATCGCTCTCCTTCTCATAAGAGTGAGCAAAAGTGCTCAGTTTCACATTATCTTTGACAGCAAAACTGCATTCATTAGTATTTATATTCAGAACGGTTCTTTTAAAATACTTTGAATACATGTGACCTCTTTTCCAGTCTAAAAGACTTGCCAGCAGCTTACTGTGGAGATAGGGAGAAAGGAGAAAAGGATGGCCTACATAAAATAGCACTCACTTTCTTAAGAGCCTTAGACACATACTGCTCAATCCTGCAGCCCCATCTCAGTTGCTTAGATGCAGATTCACATAGACAGACACTGCTTACAGTGATCCAGGAGTCAAAGGACACTTTCTCTAATGTACCTGGCTCTAGTATCCAGTGCTGCTAAGGTAAGTAAGCTAGAGAAGCCCATCTACAAAGGTCTTCCATGACCTTAATAAATTAAGTACGTGGGCCCACTCAAAAACTTTGAATAAATCATCAAGTTTGCTGAGAAGCAGAACTCTGACCCCCCAAAGCCACGTTATTTAAGCAACACTTTATCTATTTCGCACAAAGGGTTTTCTTTTTTTCTTACATATATTTTTTAACTTTAATCAGAAAGTAACGAGAAAAGAATTTAATTATTTCACAATGCTGGCTTTTCATAGCTGCACAATCATGTACATTTCATGAGAATTTATCTTCACTGTGAAATCAATCGTCACAGTCTCCATTTACTATACATTACCAAGTCACATTTGATTCCTGTCAGAGAACTGTTGACTCCTGCAGTAAATCAAAATGACAAATACTGTTAAGTTTCCTTCTGCTCTGTCCCCTAAACTCCTAACTCAAGATGGTTTTTCCTTCTACGCGGTGAAATGAGCATTTTCCTGGTAACTGTATTTCAGAACTGGAAAGGTTTTCATAAATGGAAAAAATGCAATGCATAATCCAGGAAACTATTGAAATGTACAGTATCAGAAACATATGGCTGTAGCAAAATACCTATGCAGTGAGGGGCTGGGAATGAAAATGAGAACAAGCTGATTAAAATTCCTCTCCTTAACAGATATTCCTTGAAAATTAAAATATTTTCAGAGGACATTCAGAAAACTCACAAAATCAGGGAAAAACAAACAAACAAACAAACACCCTACGGATTATGGAAAAAGGAGATATGGAATAATCTCCATGCTATCGTCAGTCAGTCTGGAACAGATGATTTTGCCTTTGTTCTTTAATGATCCACATCTTAAATAGTAAAATGTTTCCATAACCAGAGCCCTCAGCGGGCAAACTCAGAAAACTGATTTCTTTCCCAATTACAAGGTTTTAGAAGGAAAGTAGAAACTAAGTTAATCGTGACATGAATTTTGACAAAGCAAACAATATTTGGTGCCCTCTACACTCAGAAAGCACATCAACATATTGGCATAAAATAAAACAACAAGGAGACCCCTCATTTCAACACATTTTTACCACTTTCTTGTTTCAGTTTTCCCAGGAAACTGGGAAAGGGAACATGGTCTCCAGCTGAGGGCTGGATTGCTTTGCTCGACTCACAGCATCCCTACTTCTGTTGAAACAATCCATGAATTTAGGAGACACTGAAAAGCAAACTGACACTCAACTTGGTTTGATTGATTTGTGCCAGAAGGTAAATTTGGGGAAATATGACAAAAATCAGTTGCTTCACAATAACTGAGGGGCTGCTGTTGTAATTAGAGTTCAGTAAACATCTCTTCAAGAACAAGTTCTGCCTCCTTTTAAGCCGGAGGATCGCCTTTGTAAACAGCCTCTCCCAAGGCAGTTATTTTGTCATCTTATCGCTCTGCTGTCAAGTCTCAACATGCCCATATAGACATACGGGTCTTTTTAGAGCAGCCTGCAGATGCTGGAGGTTCTACTCACAGCCCAAATGGGCACGGTTATTGCAGACATGGCAAACATTTTAGACATCTTGCTTTGAGATCTTTGCTGTCTGGTGTGCATGGAGATCCATGAAAATGCAAATGTGCAATGCTCAAATGAATCCCATAATTGCCAGAGGAAATGCTTGCTTATCTTCAATTTTCATGGCAGTTCAGTGATTGTTATTTAAGATGATGACAGCATTCAAATGTTAGTCAAACAAAAGAGAAACAATGAGGCTAAACTTAACAGATTTCTCATGGAAGGCTGACATCAAGCCACCATGACAGCTACTCTTCCTGACTAAAGTATGTGCAGCGATGGGACGATGGACAAGTCACACATAGCTATAGCAGAAAATCATAATTACATTAATTCCCAGCATCTGAAGAGACAAGATGAAAAGTTTTGCAAAGTTTTTTCTGTGCTCCAGAAATGCTTGCTGGGAATAAGATTTCAGAGACATGCTTTCAAAGGACATCTCCTGGCAAACAATGTCCACATGTGGGTTAGCTGAGATGTCAGCAAATGTAGGCAAAGCCTCCTTGGGGCAGTTCAGAGTGAGACTCACATTGCGTCCTCATGTTTCTGGAGCCAGCAGAAACTTGACAGCCCAGAAATCCTGTGCTTTGCTTTTGCTTTGCAGGAGGGAGGGGCACTCCTTGCTTCTGAAAGAACTATTTCTGGCCAGTTCAGGAGCAACAACAGCTGGCTCTGCAGGGAGCCACATCCAGCCTTCATCATCGTGAACATCTGAATGTATTGCCTAGCTTTAGAGACTGGAGGGGGATTGGATGTGAAGGGACACAGGAGAAAAGAAGAAGAAAACGATGGCACTGATGAAAGCTATCACTAGAAGACACTTTACTAATTTTCCTGAAGAAATTACAGAACTTGCATTTCATCTGCTGCAATGCAATTCCTCTTATCTAACTGCAAATGCAGTATTGAATCAGTCAATAAATTAATGACAATACAGGCCATTTGTATGCCTTCAAGTGGCCTCATGTTATCTGAACTTAGTTGTGCAGTTAATCTGAATTGGTTCTTCCCCCTTAATGGGCTTCCTCAGAGTGACCAATCCCTCAAATCAGAGGACAGAGTCTGAAAGAAAAGCCTGAAGCAAAACACTACAAAGGAAAGACTCCAGTGAACTGAGAATTAAGAGGATTTTCATTTGTTCTCCATTCAGCTCTATTTAAACCCAAACAAACAATGAAGGACTCTCAAGATTACAGACAAGCAAGTTTTTCCACTGGAGAAAGTGGAAAGCAATGACGCTTTGGTGATTTACACCAGTAGAATCTGGTCACAAGGTACAGAAGTCATGAATGTTTTGGTAAGCCTAGGAGACTGCCAAACAAAACAAAAATAAGATCAGGAGATGATTATTCAGCCATACAGAAAAACTAAATGACGAATCATGGAGCATTTCACCCCGTGAGTGGCCAGGAGGACGGATACTAACCTTTCAACTCATCATTATGCAATAGCAAAAAAGCAGATAAATAAAAAGGATCAACGTTTTGTTCACTCAACACAGTGGAAATAGTAGAACTGCAGTCCCGGTTATTAAAATGCTCAGTCAGATACACCTTTATGCAATTATCTGCATATATGCATATCTGCATAAAAGCACATTCTCTTACCTCTGCTCTGTGTTAAACAATGCAAAGATATGTTTGCTAGACATGAAGCTCTTTTCAACATCACGCACTTTCAAGTTGTCCAGAGGAAGCATGTACTTCTTCTCTTTTTCCTAGGAAAAAACAGATCAAACCAACACTGTGTAAGAAGACTCAAAGACGTCTGATACCAACATGCTCTGTTCAGTCAGCAGTATCTTTAGTACATTTATTATAAGAGTATATCTAAAATGTCTGGCTATATTTCACAGACGTAACTGCAAGAAAAACGAGATGTCAGTCGCAGTTGTTTTTCTCTGATCCTATTAAAATGTTTCTTAACAAAACCAAAAAAGTCCACCAGAAATAAATAAGCATCTACATTTATTCTTCTCCCTTCCTCTGAACTCTAAAAAGAAAAGATGCAGATTTGACCAAAAGGAATCTAACCAATACAGAACACTCCTTCCGCATCCGTGTAGCAAAAGGAGTAAACTGTGATACAAAATTCATCTGCTTAGAAGTACTGTTAATTTGGCTGACATTTCATGATCCCTGGGACAGAATTTCTTTCTGCTAGTCAAGCATACAAAATCACAGAAAATCAAATATATACATTGCACATAGACAAAATTGGACTCCACTCTAACCAGCTCACTATCCATACAATAGGCATTATCTGCTCTCTCTTGCTGTTGTGAACTCTTTTTTATTCTCTCATGTTCTGCACCCTCATTAGCAGCACGGTCTCATTTACAGCAGTTGGTACAATTTCACCTTTTCTAAGTTTCTGGGTTCTAGTCACTCTAAATCAAGGACTAGTGACACTAACAAGCTAATTTACGATGTCTGAACAATAAAGTCCTAAGATGTAAACCATTCCTGTTGTGTTTAGCTTTGTTGAAGTCCTGTTATTGCTAGAGAAACCAGGGCAAAACTCTCTGTTCTCTGCTAATACAGTTCATGCTAAGTAGATGTCATTTAAAGACAAGAAGGGCATCACCTGCATCAGAGGATTTATGCACTTGAACTCGTGCAGTGAATACGAATGATATTCTCCTGAACTTGGCTATCGAATAACCCTATGGAAGAAGTTCAGTTAATCACCGAAGGAAGAAAGCTGAGGATTCCTTCATAGTTCCTTACCTGGCAGCATGGACTAAGACTGCCTGGAGTCCACGTGACCATCATTAGAATTAGCTGTGAAATCTAGCACCCATTGCATTTGCTGAAGAACTGAACAGGACACTGCTTGGTAAGAAACATCCATTTGATAACAGTTTATTGTGCCACAAAACAGTAAAATTCAGCTAGCAATTGTTTTTTCTTTGTACATGTTCCCTACTCACTTCCATAAGAAATATACAACTGTAACTTCCATGCAAAGAACTGGAAGAAGTTCTAGCTGTTCTGCAATGTGTGTGCTGGTGGGGCAGAAGCAATAACACTTGGCTAAGCTTCAGCAGATTGCAAAACTAAATTGGATGGGAACGTATCTACAAGTGAAACTATAAAAATATTATAGGGACATATCCAACGATGGCTCACTTTCCTAGACAGCTTTACAACAGGCAGCAGTAGAGGAAAAATGCATATTTTCAAAGGTCCTTCTGGCAAAGCTTGGCTACTCCTGTCAAATCCAGAGTGGAAGCATTACATAAAAGTTATCTGATGCATCTTCAAACTGTGTCTAGATCAGCCATCTTAGAAAGTGTACCCAACTAAAGATCACATACAGCATATTCTACACTCTCCCATCTAATGTGAATTTCAATGAAAGACTCTTCAGCTCTGTTCTCTACAGCTGTTTATCAGTGTTCATATCTATATCCTGCTCACATTCAATTACATACTCTGAACGTTTGGGTAAGGAAATTGAAGGGACAGGACACTGTCACACATCCATTAAATGTGATCACTGAGATAAACAGAACTAAGCAAAGCACATTAGCAGTTTGCTAGTTAAAAATAAATTAAAAAAGAAAAAAAGTAAATAAGTATAAATACAACTAAATCTGGAACTTAAAGTATGCGTGGATAAAAAGGAGAAGAGCACTGTCCTCTACCATTGATTTTGATTTGCGTGACCTATTTTGACATTACAAATCTACCTCTTGGTAGCATTTCACATGATGCATTAGCCACTCCATTAGCCCAACTGTTAGTTATGATATTGTGGCATACACTTGAAAAACTATCCTAGCTTATAAATTCGGGAGAAGCCATGTTAACCTGTGAATTAAAAACAAATCACAGCTTTCAGTTGAAACCTGGACTAAATTGTAATATAAGCGGTGAGGCGCTGGAACAGACTGCCCAGAGAGGCTGTGGATGCTCTGACCCTGGAGGGGTTCAAGGCCAGGTTGGATGGAGCCCCGGGCAAACTGACTGGGTTGGAACTGGATGACCCTCAAAGTCATTTCCAACCCAAACTATTCTATGATTCTACGAATCATTTATGATTCCATTACCAGAAATGTGAATGCTTCAGATGAAGAGCTTGCTCAGACAGACACTATTTACTGATAAACCAAGCAACAGATGAGTAAAAATAGCACCCAATGAAAAAAAACTACACCAAGAATCTGATTGTCTATTCAGAAGTAGGAAAGTTTTATAAATGTTTGGTGCCAAACTATGAGAAAGTGTTTGTTCTGTAGCCACCAGGAAAAAGGAAATGCCTATTGAAGGCTAAGAAGTGGTTGGTATTTATTTACATGGCCTCCTACCCACATGCTGAGACAGAGCAGTTTCCAAGAAAGGGAAATCATAGGGTGCCTGCGCCTGGAATTCTAACAGAGACAGTATGTCACACAAGAGAGATCAGACCTAAATGTTGCCTAATTCCAGGAGAGAAGTATTACTGTAATATTCAGGCATGGCAGCAAAACTCAGAGCATTTTTTTTTCCTAAACATTTAGAAATGTATCTGTATAAAACTGTGTGAGCTAATTTAGTGTAAGATGAATATAACAACATTTCAGCCTCAGCTCAATTAATGCTGTATTATGGCAGGGCAAAAAATCTCCAGCCAGGACTGTATCTGTGAAGCTGACAGCATAGAAAATAGGGAATGTACGAAACCAGAGAGGAATGGGGCTAGGCACACTTCTACAAGTGACGACATGCACATAGCTGTGGGTCCAGTTTGTCCCCTCAGCATTTGTTCCTCTTTATTTATAGATTTTTATTTTTATAATGGGGCAGAGAACTTAAGCATGACACGAGGGGAAAAATGAAGCGTGACATGAAGGGAAAAACCAGCACATGCTGATCTCATGTACAGACTTTGCTTCTCTTTTTCCTATACAGTGTAGAGGAGCAGAGGGAAAAAGTGGGAGGCAGCACAGCCCATTCCGGTCTTTCTGACATTAAAAAATAAGCCCATAATGCACCTTAGAAAAACAAACCAACCTGCTAGCCTGCAAGGCCTTCCGACCCTTGAGACGATGTTTCACCACCCTTGGGCATAAGTAGCACTCACGTCCTTAATGGACTGGTTCTCTCCTGCACTCTGACAGGCAAATAGGCTGCCAGGAACTGACAGCATGATGTAAATATGCCATATTACAACTGCCCCTTCCTTCTCCAGTGTTTAAATGTACTAAAAATAAATACTGCTGAAGTCCAAGATGGCACAAGGGATGCAAAAAATACTAAAGCAGCTCCCCTCCCCCAGCAATGTTCCAGCCTGTACTTCCCACCTAATGAACTTCACTTTCTTTTCAGCTGGAGGCACAAATGATGCACAACTGCAGTCCCCCCCCATTTCTGCTTCTGCAACTCTGTAGGTTCTGTCAGACCAGCAGAAGAAACCTTGGATGCAATTTCACCTCACTGGCTTTTTCACAGATATTGATTCACTTCCCCATCTTCCAGTTATCAAAGTGCATTATCATTTCTCACTGCAGGATGGTGACTACACAACAGCGTGCAGGACAAACTGCACTCCCTGTTTTACATCCTGAGGAACAGAAGCAGAATTCACAGGACAAGTCACACACACAGCACTCAGGTTGTGAGGTACATTTTAGGCTGAACGTAGCCTAACAGCTTCAGTGATGTCACTGGGAATTAAGCCAGTTTGCTGACCCCCTTGTTAATGCTTTTTGGAATACCAGTGACACCAAGACCGAACTGCCTACACTACTTGGGGGGACTGCAAATCCAAGAAAATCAGGCTCTCAAGTGGAAGTGCAGACAATACTGGCAAAGCCTGATGAGAGCTGTTTTACAGCAAGGTTTATTCTGTACGCTGTTTGTCCTGAAAGCACAGCTCTCAAGAAGTATTACTGCAATTGCACACTGATAGCAAACACAAGGCATCCATGAAAGACCACTGTCAAAAGTGTTATGCATTATGAGGCAAAACAGTGACTTAAACTCATAAACTGAGGAAGGACAGATTTGAATGGAGGTCTGTGAGCAGCAGACAAAAAGGTCAACACTTGTATTTGGTTTACCCCACCAGCACTGTACTTCTCTCTGCATTAGGTTCTCCCTCAGCATCTCACACCTAACTCTCACCTGACCTCGTGGTCATATTCTTTTGGAGCAGCTGGTGATGGCAGGCCATGATTAAGGAATCCTGCAAGCAGGGTGCTAATGCACCTAGATGAACACCAAGGCAAAGCAGTTAAGCAGCAGAGGCACAAAAGAACAGCTAAATGATGTTCTACAGCACTGTACTCTTGGATAGCTGGATCGTTACCCCGCTTTACAGACAGAAACAGGCACAAGAAATGGCTTGTGAACCTGCTGTGCCAGGGTTATCTGTATTAAAGAACGAATATGAACAAAAAAAGTGCAAGGAAATGCTGGTGATGTGTGCTGAAAATACACCTACGTAACTCTTGAAATGGCACAGACTTACTTACATATATAGGAGATGCGTACATTGCCAGCACAGAATGGAGCACTCCGAGTGATTTGATAAGAATGCAAACTAAAAGTTTCAAAGCAACTTTCACAGAATTTATATCAATTTCCAGGAGTTTCCTGCATTCCAACTTTAACTATACCCAAGAGCATTTTACTGTCCTTCTGTTTCAGTGTATTTTTCTCAGTTTAAAAAGCCATACTCATCTTCACAACAACATCCTTGCTTGACCACACTTGGCTTTAAAGCATGCCCTGAAAAATGAAGTATAAGATACTTGCAAATTACTCCAAACCCTTGCAGAAAAACAAAGCAAATAATTTTGTTACAGGCGATTCATCGGAATTCAAGCCTGGGTACAGCTGTAGGAAACACAACTCTGAAGTGTCTATAAAACAAAGAAGGAGCTGCTTTAACAGAAGAGCAAATCATCCATAAATTTTCTACCATTGTTACAGAAAACACAGCAAAAGAACGCTTAGTGAATTGCAGACGACAAAACTGTGTTCCTTCTACCTATGCACTCCTCCCTGCAGCCTTCCACACTCAGCCCCTACATGGTTTTAGATATTGATGATAAAGCACTGAAATCAAGCACTTCTCCAAGATTTTCTTTCCTTTGAGCACTGAAACCAAATCGGTTTTAACCACCACACAGATAATCTTTTCCAAGAAAGAACCACATACTTAGCAGCATTTTCGACACAGCCAGCTGACTTCTGTTGAATAAAAGGATGTTTTTTCTTTTAGATTTCCTGCTGCAGCTGCTGAGAGTTTGCCCCCACAGATCCCAATTCTTCAATGATGTCAGCCGCCCAGACATCAAGAAGCATTATCACATATATACGAATGATTCCCTAAGTGCTCAAGCAGAAGTTTTCAGGCAAAAAATGAAAAACTGTTTGTGCATCTCCTCCCGTTCCACCCTCCACCCCCTCCACGCCTCCCCAAAGACCCCTCTGCAGGCAGGCAGACAGACTGTTCCCCTGCCCATTCTGATGGCAGTGTGTGCCCGGGGACTCTCTAACTTTGCCGCACCACAATGGATGTACCTTACATAGAGAGCAAGATTACCACCCATGTAAATACTGACAAGAATAACTGAGTATTAGAAAACTTTGCCACATACTTGAGGAAAATGCTGGAGAGTAAAAACAAAAGCATGAGCAAGGCTTAGGATGATAACCCAGACTGATAGGGGAAGAAAGAAGCACAGGCCACAGAGCACAAATACTGGGTCCTGTGCTTCCTCAGTGTTACAGGGCTTTATCCCACGTTGGATCTGAAAGGGCAGCTCAACAGGGGAGATCTGATGGTAGAATTGTGTGATTTCAGGTTTGAAGACTTTCCTTCTGCTCAAACTCCTTCAGGAATGGAACCATAAGACTTCACAACTCTGTATTTGAAATACTCCATCCTTTTGAGAAATGGTCACTGCTGCCTTCCTGGGAGGAGTTCACTATTTGCCACTTGTCGAGGCTTCACAGAACTGCCTGTCAGCTATTTTTTAATAACACATTTCTCAGTCTTGTGCTTTGCCTTATCTTGCCTATTTTCCCAGTAGCTGCAGAGAGCACAGCAAGATGTAACTATACAAAACAAAGCAGGCATCAGATCGAGCCACTGCACCTCCACTCCTCTCTGCCAAATCCTCTCAGTAGTTACCAAGCTGGAATTTGAACCAATAACACCAGGAAACACTTGCATGAATAGTGTTCAAGAGTTTATGAAGCTTTGGTGAAACTCTTTATCATCAGAAGATCACAACCCCAAACGAGGCACGGGTAGTGAGCAGAATGATTCCTGGGTGACCCTGCTTGCTCTGTCTCCTCCAGCCCTTTTCCTGCCACCCTGATCTTGCCCGCAGGGTGAATACCTCGCTGTCCTGAGGGACCATAAGTCCCAGCACAGGCTGCAATGCAGCAAGACACTAAAAGCCCTCTCCTCCAGCCCAGCCAGACTGCTAGCATGGCACACAACCATCCTCCCAGCAGCCTGATTCCCAGCTCTAGAGCTCTTCTGCCATTCTTCTCATCCCTCCCCTCATCCCCGATGGAGGGTAACTGCATCCCTGTCTATTGATGCAGACCTTGAACGGCTGGATCGAAAATAAAAATTCCAGTTATTTCACTGGTACTCCCTGTGCCTTCCCATAATCAGTGCATCCAACACAAGTATAACAGTTTGGGGAATACGGAACAACTTCAACACGATTCAAGATTGCTGCTCTTCAAAAGAGGTGTTTGTTCTCACAGGTGGAAGGTCTTTCACTGGTCTGTGGTGGGGAATGTGCTCTCAGCGAAAGGATCAATCCAAGAAAGCGCCTGATGAAGAGGAAATCTCTGTTTAGCTCATATTAGTTAGAATCTTGAAAGGTCATTTTGAATTTGGGAAATCTTGTCTGGGAAAGAAGCCAGCAATTCCTCTGCACTGAAGTGGTGCTGGCTTTTAAAATTGAGAGGAAGCCCCGACTGATGAACCAGTTAACAGTCTGGAAAAATTCTGCTTGGATGTGTCTTAGTGACTGCTCAGAAGGGGGGCGGGGAAGAATATTCTGACCTTTCTATCCCTTGTAATGAAGCCTGCTTATGACAGCTTGTTTTTCTCTGCTGGTGCTCAAGTTCGTATTTTTCTCTCCTCGTCTACTGCAGACCATCCATCAGTCACAGTGCTTTGGGGGAGCAATAGCACAGGCTGGAGGGCTCTGCTGCAGCATGTCTGTGCTGGCAGAGGGCACGGTGACAGGGACATACCAGTGACTGACTGTGAGATCTGACTTTTCTGTTGAGTAAGACTTTCCATTCACACAGTTTAAAGTTTTGCGAGTGTGTGTGTACACACATATACGTTGTGTCTTCTTAAACATAATCATTGAAATCTGTTCTCACTAAAATGATGTGATGTTCACATGTCAGTTTTGTAGAGTGACCGTCTAAGTTGAGTAACCTCTCCAGATCAAATGATCTCTTGCACTAGGAATATGAAGTTAACACTTAAGAAACCCCAAACAACAACAACACAAGTTCAACTGCATTTTCAGCTTCTTTAGCTCCCTCGTCTTGCTCACGAAGATGGCCCTACAAGTATAAGCCTCCTGAAATTCTCTGTGGGTACATGAAGAAGATACATCTTTGCTGTAGTGCTCTTTTTTCCACTGGAATTTCATTTGTTAAAACTGCTTCTGGCTTTTGAACGCATTTCAGTTTCTTTGAAATGAGCCCTATTGAAACTCCAGCTCAGGAAGCCAACGTATACTTTCCTCAGGTACCAGTTGAAATATCCAAGAGAAAGACAGCTTCCAGATCCTTTGTGTGCACATAGGCACACAAGCATTTTTGCACACGTGTGAAAATAATTCCTCCTATTGAATCAAACAATAGAAATATACAATAATATAATTATGTAATCATAATAATAATCAAGCAGGATTTTCCTGAGGCAACGCATCTGTCCCTGCTGGGCTCCTGAAGATGCAACAAAATACACACACATGCAAATTAGCTCATGGTATTTGTGCTGCCTTACTTGCTTGTTATCACTAAAAGCTTTCAGACAGTAATCAATTTCACTGCAGTGGATATTACTGCAAAATGCATTAAGAAGTTCACGCCTGTGGCAATGGTCACTGAAAATATCTTGGAAAGTATCCCAGAAGCATAAGACTTTTTCCAGACATCCAAGAGAGACTCTGGTATGACAGAGCTTCTGGTGTCAAGTCTTCCCCCAACCACCCCTCCTTTTTCTCCTTTCTCCTCCCCCCTCCACCTTTTTTTCTTCTCTCTTTTATAGCAGCATTTCCAGAAGCTACATTTCAGCTCCTCCCTCCTTTTTTCATTCCTTTTTTTTTTTTTTTTTTTACTATTGTTTTTTTAAAGAAAGCAAACCAAGATACTTGGGTCATGGAAAACTCACTTCTGAGACACAACTGTCCAAAGATATCTCCTGCTTTGCTCTATGTAATATGCAGAAGTGCACACCAGCTTCTAAATTTCATCAAGTTTGAAGATGTTATTGAATGATAACAAAAGAGTGAAGAAACCACATTCTTATTCCTCTATTACAACATTCATATTGATTTTTTAAGTAGCTCTGGGACTATTTCTGCATTAGATACACAAAGGAAAGGAATACATCATAGTTTAGAATTTGAAAAAAAAAAAAAAGAGATCCCAAAATAATGATGTTGATGTGTAAGAAAATCTCTGTCCCTTTAAATCCTTTAAATTAATGCCTGTTAGACTGAAGCCTCTTCAAAAAAAGCCGTCAGGAAACCAACCCAAACAGAAATGCTCTTGAAGTGCAGAGCCAAACTGTTCCTCAAACTGCCCTCACGTCATCTTTGACTGTAACTGTCCACAGACAGAGTTCTCAGCATCATCTGGCCCAGCAGGAACTTGAACGCGAGAGGGGACTGCAGACTCTCATAGCAAACACAGAACAATAGCTGAACTCTGAGGAAGGAACCTGACACACACGGGCACGGAAACATGAAAAAAAGGTTGGTAGAGCATCCAAGATGCTGTGAAAAAATTACTCTTGACCCGTTAAGAGCTGGAGGAGAGCAGCGAAGGAAACGACATCAAAGCATTCCTTGAAGTTACTGTTGTTAAACAAAAAAACAAAAAAACATCTAGCCGAAACACACAGCTGGAAGGTTGTGGAAGGTGTCATGTCAGGGCCTACTACCAAACTCCAGCACCAGGCTGTATAGAAGTACCCGAGAGCTGGGCATACGTGATAGTTTTGAAACTGCAGCTCCTGCACATTAAACACTAACGTCCCAGTGCTGCTCACCCACAAAAGATTCTTTCCTGATAACAACATATTGTTTTAGTACATGGGAAAGTGTGTACAACAAAGGCAACACCACACTGCTAGCTGTTGTGATTGTGCTGTTTGTCAGGAGAATACAGAGAACAGGATCTGTTCCACTTTCACCATTAGGGAAAGCAAGAGGGGCGTTCAGCATAACCCAGTAACACAACCGAAAAGTAAGCACAACTCCTACTGCAGTGGCTGCACGCTCCCTTTAAATACCGAAGCAGATGGTGAATTGAGACAGAACTCAGCAGGAGGTACCAAGCCTGGAAATGCCTACAGCAGCACCTCTGGAAGGAAAGGGGCTTCCTCCAACAGAAATAGCCATAACTGCTCAGCTGTCATCGCTGCCCTTCTGTGTGACTGCAGAACACATTTATTGACAGATCGTCTTTGTCAATTCCATATGTGCTCACCTTTGTGCCCTTGCTGAAACAGAGTGACAAGATAATATCCCAACACCAGATTTGAGAGCTGTCAAATACTTGGCACTGAAAGCAGTTCCCTGTAGGCTCAGCTGTGCAGTCCTGAGCAGACAACACTTGTGTCCAACTGTCCAAAGCTGTACTTTGCAGCCAGGCAGAACAGCATGCATAGCTAAGAAAACAGGCTAAGAAACATACAAGCTTTAACCTGAAGCAAATTGTCAGCCCTGTGGTATTCATTTCACTTCATTGGAGGTGACAGCTCGAAGTTTGTGCCGTAAGAGGCTGAAGGAGAACTGTTATAGCCAAGGGATGTGAGCGGGAGGGTTGTTGCTGCACCGGGCAAGAGGCTCCCCAGGAAGGTGGGCTGCTGAGGAGGCAACCTGTGACAGCTCCATTTCCACCAAAGCAGCCACAAAAACTCGGTCATCTCAGTGTCTCAGCATCGGAGAGGAGGAGGAATTTCCCTGCTTCTGGATGGTTCACAAAGTCTTGGGTAACTGCCAGATTAAGACTCTTGCAATTGCATCTCTTTACCACCTCAAAATAACACCCTTGCCTGAATTCCTATAGCCAAGCATTACTCTGAATCATATCAAACACACTTTTGTTCCTCACCATTTGCTTAGGGAGGAAGAAAGTAACTGAATATTCCATTGTGCAGACTAGAGGTTGCATTAAGACGTAAACACCTGCATCCACTTCATCATCTCTGTTAGGATACTGGCAGTTTGACTCCCCAGGAACACAATTAATGAGCAAAATAATTTTAAGAACTATTGTCATCACATTAAAAATGTGCAACTTTCGGCTTGGGTAGATTGTTGTACTGATCTTAAAAAAAAACAAGACTCTAAAAACTCAACAAAGAATATGTCAACTTTTGCACCAGCAGAGCTGCCTATGGGTGCTTAATGCCCGCTGTCTCAAAGAACCTATGGAACATGCAGTGTCTTTGAGAGCCCGTTTCAGAACAATAATTAAGGTCGGTGCAAGAGGTAGCGACTTCATTGCAAACACAGAAATACAATTAAAATGGTGTGCTGAAAGCTGATTCAAGTCTACAAGAACAATGACCTTTCATAGTACACCATCACATTACAGATGAGACAGATAATGTCTCTGCTTTTCTAGAAGAAGGAGAATAATTTATTTGGAAAGATAGTGCTTCCTCAAGAACGTAGGTCTTCATCAGTTCTGGGAGACAATAGTGTAAATCATCAATACACTGGCCTTCAACTTGCAGGACACAACTGTATTTGTAAAGAAACACTCCAAAGCACATCACTAATTCTACATCACACTGACATGCAGCGCTGAATTCCCAGACAGGCAGTCAAAGTTCTGGGCAGGAAACCAAATTCCATGATTTTCTTTCTTTAAACACTATGTCAAAACACTCTGACTGCTCGTTCCTTGTGCTTTGAAAGATATACTCCATTACTCCTTAATGTCGTAAGCTTTTTACAGACACTGCAACCAACAAGGAACTGCTGCTGGAAAAAATACATTACAGCTCTTTTCTAACACTGACGTACTGAAACTGTTTTAACATGAAAGAAGCAACAAAAAAAAAACCAAGTTAAAAGGAAATAACTCCTTTACTAATAGCAGTACAGACTGGAATTTCAGCAAGGAATCCATAACTGAAATAAACAATCAAGTAGTAACCCCTCAACCCCTCCCTTCAACCCCCCCAGGCTGATTCTCTTCCAGATACAAAATAATCCTAGCACTCCTTTTGTAAACTGATTTCATTCTACCAAGCCTTAGTGGTGTAAACCATCTCATTAGCGATTAGTGAGCTGATAACAGGAATCAGTGTGCGAAATCAACAGAGATGACCTTGTAATGTGTTCTAATGTAACAAAGAACAACATTTTAGACAAGCATTCATTCACTCGTTTTGTTTTCAAGACACTCAGAGATGCAAAGCAGGGAGGGCAGCTCATTGCAAAGCCATTCATGCTACAAACTTATTTAGAAATAGAAACTTAAAAGCAAAACAACAAAAAATGCAAATCAAAGAAAAATCCTCTCATCAGCCAAAAGCTTCAAATGTACTGAAACAAAATGTTGAAGTGAAATGTTCATTAAGAGCATTCCAAGGCATCCTGAATTCAACATCCAGTTAAGCAATGTGATGTTCTGTAATCCATTTTCTTTAAGTTTACATTACCCAAATGTAATGCATATTTTAATTATTTTCTCAATTCATTCATTTTGCTGAAATAACATTCTACTCCCCTATGAGAATTTCCCTAAGGTTATTAAAACTACATTGTCCAGCAGCCTAAATTTGTTTTAAATGTCTAATAACACATTACACAGAACTAGTTTGAAATAATGAGGCTTTTATACTAACAAATTACCAAACTACATAATGACGAGCCATTCACAGCAAGAAGTACACAACAATAGCTGTAATTAAAAAAGAACTGCAGAACCATTAAACCCACCACAAACTGGGCACTGTCAACCTGGAAACGTTACAGTGAGAAGAGGTTCGTGCTCCCTAATGGGAAGAGAACACTTCATATACATTTCAATACAACTTAAGATTGCAGTTTGGAATGAGGAGGGGGAGAATCTATTTCAGGCAAAGGAAAAGTGTACTTCTGTTTCCACATCTAATTGTGAGCATAATTATACTACTGATACTCAGAGTGCTTTGGTCACAGGTCATACATAGCCAAAGCCACGACTTCTCTAGGGACATCCTGCAGGGAAAGCCACTGCCTGCACACTGCACTGGGCCATCCTCTTTCAAGGCTGCCTCCTTCTTCAAGGTAAGTGAAGATGGAATGCAGTGACCTCCAATATTTTCAGGAGACAGAAACAAAATCCCAGACTCTGAGCACTGAGACACCTGACCATGTTGTAGAGTCTCCAGTGCATGGAATTCTTCTTACACTCACTGGAAAGGAGAAAAAAGGTTTTATGCCTTCACACACCCTGAATCAAAAATAATTACAGTCAAAATAATCTGTTCTTAAACAGTGCAGTTAAAAAGACCTGCATGATTCTATTACTAGAACCGCAACGTGATCTCAGGCGCTGAGCTTCATAAAGATGACATTTCTAATTAATTCGAATTAACCTACTCATTCTTGGCTTATCCTGCAGCTGAAAGAAAATCCTCACTGCCCCCCACACATGTACATCTTTGCAGAAATGGCACTGCTTATAAAGAAGTCACTTGCAGAATTACAGCTCCCATTTCTCACGTACTCATTACTAAAAGGGAGGATGGCGTGCTGGGGAGAAGAATATAGAGAGGGCAAGTTCAGACCATTACAAAGATGAAAACAAGAGTATAGAAATATCTGCTGCTAAGTACAGCATGTGCTGACCTGGACAAGAGGCTGTAGAGGAGAGAGTAAAGTTAGGAAGTTGCTATAGAAGAAACTGGTACCCAGGTATCTCAAACATCAGTGGAATGACTTACTACCAGCACACAAAGTAAATAGGGGAGGATAAAAATCTTAATACAAAATCAAAATTATGACTTAATTGATCTAACAGAGACCTGGTGCAGTAATTGCATTATACAGCACACTGACATCTCTTCATATTCTTGTTCAGGCAGTCAGATAGAAACTACCTGGGGAGGCATCACCTTTCATATCAAGAACAAGTGTATCACATGGGGCTTACGCTAAACATGGGGAGAGATATTCCGAATATCTTGGGGGCACCCTAAGGAACAAGCAATGTGCATCACCATCACCTGTTAATAGGCACTGCTGAGAAACCTCCAATATCCACTCCTTAACCTTCACTAAAAAGACCAAGAAATAATAAAAATGATTAAGGCCAGATATTAGTGAAATAAATTAGTTAAAGAAAATGAAGCACTAATATATACTGCTAAGTTCAACACACATGTGCCCCACACAACTGTTCTCCCAGCACTCTCAAGTGCCTCCATTTTGAATCAACAGTTTAAAGACATGAGGAAAATCTCTGCAACTGATATGTAAGCCTCTTATCTAAATCATCTAAAGTGAGCAGAACAACAAAACCAAGTTAAAAAGCACAACCATTCCTTGGAATTAAGCCTGCTTTTACTCTGCTATTTAAACTGCAACTAGCATCTTTACTGTACAAGACAGCATGTAACCCTTCATTGAAAACACAGCCAAACCCAGATTCACAAACGTTCTTTTTTAAGCATGTTCTCTTCTTTACTTCAGTGCAGAGGATTTGGGATACCCCAGGCCTGCATGCTCTAGGTCCTTCTCTCCAGACCTGCTGATTGAAAGTGTCAGCTCCCAAGCTGCGCTGACCAGTGCTTGAAACAGAAGGACAGGCTCCAACCGCAGCACTAGAGAGCTTCACTTAGTAGAAGTGGTGCACCTGCTCATCAGTGCATATCTGAAATTCATGGGGAATACCAGTACAAAGCAAACCTGGAGATACAGAGCACCTGCTCTCCACCACACCATGGCAAGACCTGATGAGCAAGAGACTCAATCCACATGGACATTTTCATTGTTTGTAGAAGAGGTAAACATCTGGTTCTGTTCCAAGAATGAAGGGATCAAGACTGGGAAATAACACATCACACGTCTCTTCATCCCCTCCTGGCTGGGTCCCAGCCCCATGCAGGAGTCATCTTTCCCTCTTGGTAGAACAGGGTGTTACCAGTTGTCTGGTAACCTCAGTGGCAAATCATTTACAGAAAAGCATTATTTCATGCACTTAAATGAAAGCTATAGGAAAATATGCACTGTATACAGCAAAGAAGATCATTACAAAAATACCAGAGAACTTAAAATTTAATGTTTCACATAGCTTGTGCCAATAAAATGTTGCTTATCCTCAAATTAAGCTTGCTATATAAACTATCCCTGAACTGTTGAGATAAATCTTTTCATAAGCAAGGAGAAATGCAACCATAAATGTCTTAAGTCCTTGTTCACATGTTGACCTCAACTGCCTAACGGCACTCGTTCTGCTCCCACAGTCTGGAACGCCCTCCCACAAAGCACCCATGTGTGATCTTCAGAGGCTATTTTTGAGAAGCATAATGATCTCTGCTCGAATCTCTGCTGTTAGAAATACAGCTTGTTGACCATCTCATGTTTATGCTTTCCATACTTCTTCATACAGTTGGGATTTCTTGTGTGTGGTTACCAATTACAAAAATCCAACTGAAATTTTACAGTTATTAGCAGCCAGACAAAGGAGCAAGCAGCCTTCTCTTTGCATAAGGATGTACCCATCCTCACAGCAAAAAAAAAAAAGAAAGTGTTATTTCCGTAAGGTTCACTGCAAATTTATTACAGCAATTAAACTGTCCGGTGAATTGCTGCGAGTATCAACTAATTTCCAGATTCAAAACCATGTGTAAAAAACATCTTTCGTTTAATCTGATTATTCTAACATGGGTGGAGTATGCAGAAATAAATATTTTGGCAACCAGTTGCTGATGAGCTTTCCTAACTCTTTAAAGCTGTTCCTGCAATGCTTTTCCTATAGCATTTAGGGGGAAAAAAAGCTAGTGATTAGTAAGTGGTTGAAATCATTGCTCTTACTGCAGCAGAACACATCAACTCTCTTTTAAGAAGAAGAGATATTTAAGCAGACTTAATCATTGCTTCATGAAAATCCAATCTCATGCAGGCCATTACTTCAGTCTTCTGTATTTTAGCTTTACAGTAAAGGGTTAGTAAGCCCATCTACAGCAAACCGCCCATTGCCATACTCCACCCATTAGGGGGCTTCTAAGGTTAGCAAAAATGTGCAGTATTTTTAACCCATTGTTGAGCATTATGATGCCCAGCAGCACTAAAACTGACATTTAAATGCTCAAGCAACATTTAGGTTTTGCCCTTCTTGCACTGCATAATAGATTACATGCCCTCTATAAGCATCAGCTATTAAAATTAACTCTTAGTTGGAAGATGTATAATATTTTATAAATGAGATAGTTTTTGCAGTCAAAGGGAGATGAATGTGCTGTTTTAATTTAAACCAAACCAAAACAACTACAGTCAGTAGTGTAAGGCTCTCGCCACCCTTCCAAGCACCCAGCTATATTTTGAAGATTTATAATCAGTTTTCTGTGTTTGTGACTATTGTATGCTCCAGCATAAACAAAAGATGAAATCAAACAAGTGAGTGACTTTTGCATTTCCTCTGTGAAAGCTGATAAACAGCAGTTTATTTAAACAAAGCACATACTTAAGCTATGGACTCCATGGATGCCAAGCATCACTGAGACTAAGAATTCACAGTGATTGCAGGAAACCTTTCCTACCAACAAGCACAGAACTGAGCAATTAAAGCAAAGAAAAGAGGGTTTCATAGTGCCAGGGAGAGAGCCAAATGCTACCCAAGTGTCTGCTCTGGGGACTGTGTGTAAATTTCTTCCATTAGATTTAGATCCTCTACACTGTAGGGTCTATAGCATATGGCATTTTCTGCCTTCACATACAAACGTGCAGACAAAACATAGATCTGCTTCAGGATAGGAATAGCTACATTTCAATGTACTGACAAATACAAAGTGGCTAAAGCAGAGTTGTGGGTTTTTTTTTTCTTCCTGGCTTTTTCAAAAGATTTGTTTGCATCCATCAGATAACAAAATTACTGACTGAAGTCTGAAGGTGTCCTTGGCAATACCTCCTCAGGACGACCTCACCAACAATGAGATGAACTGAGATATGAACTGAATCAAAGTTTTTAAATCCTCCTATGTTTTAGTTACAAGACTGTTCTTGCAAAATGTTTAAAACCATTACATTGACTTTATGTCTCACTTGTTAGCTTGGACAATATTGCATGGCAGTACAGAAGTTTTAGATAAGCAAATAGAACATTAGGTAAGCTTAGGATTAGCAACTTGGGCTATGTCTCAAGATATAAAAGCTGCTCACGTCCTATGAAAGTAACTTTCCATTTTTAGGACTTTTATCAATAGACAAGGATAGCCTAGCATTTAGATAAAAAGTAGTAAAGAGACACTGTGTCCAGTCCCATAATAACAGCCCATACACTATTAAATCACACAAGAAAATTCCTATTTGTGCAGCTCTTATGTTCAGATTGGTCATGGTCATCTCTTACATTGATGCTTTTTACAACAACCAAAACATTTCCATTCTCTCTGACTTGTTAACCGACTTTATGGATAGAGAAAAGCAAACTTCGCTTTAACCAATGTGAGTAAAAATTCACACTTAAGTTTATGCATTGGTGTTTTAGTTCTGTTGAAGGCCCACATTTGAGCAACCAGGAAAATAGATGTGCTTGAGCTAAGGCACCACACGACAACACTTTCCCGGAAGTTTCTATGAAAAACATTCCTAACTGGAAAAGAAGGGCCATGGCCACTCACTCAGGCTTTGCAGTCCAGCTAGCCTAGCCAGGCTCTTGCAGACAGTCTGTCCATCGGTACAGCCTGCATCCACAGGGCCTGCACAGTGCCTCACTACACGCATGCTCCAAGGCTGACATGAGGCCAGAGCTACCAGTCCCACGCAGCGTGCTCTGGCACTTGCTTAGAGCATCCTGCTTGCACCTAAAGAAGCTTCAGTGTGGGGTCACAAAGAGTGTTAAGCTTCACAGAAGTGAGGCATCAGGAATATTCTCTTTCTGATCCAAATGTGGATCAGAATGACAGCCATCACAATAAAATCCATCAAGCCGCAGACAGCAGATATTTACTTCTGCAACAAGAGAATACTAATTCCAGTGGTGACGATGAGTCTGTATGCATGCAGAGAGTGAGAAAGACTTGAAACACAAGTGAGCTAGTAGATGGTATAATGACTTGACCTACCAAACATCTACTTGTTGGTGCCCTACATGATTTCTCTCTACAGCAAGCAGGTTAAAACTCCAAAGCTGGAGGGATTGGGTGAAAGTTTTCCCCTGTGCAGAGCATAGGAACCTTCATTTCACAGCCTGGCATATTAATCTGTTTTCTGATTCTCTTCCTAATAGTTTTTGCTCATATGCTTTCCTTCAAATACCAATGCAATAATTTCTTTGTTACAGTTAATAGAAACTAGCTTCCAAAAATCAAGATTTAATAAGCTAGCAAGATGGTCATTCACCCAGACAGCTTAAAAGAGCAATTAACAATGTGTCAGCCAAAAAAATGCCATATTTATTGGTTCTATTACTTGTGGTTAGTAGTGAGGGATGTCTCAGTAGAAGTCAGTGTGTTCTGATTACAAGTTAAAACATAGTGAGACTATGACAGGAGATGCAAGTAGAAGAAGGTCTGAGAAATTCAGGTAATCTCCATAAACTGCTGTATTCAAGACCGAAAGAAGATCATTATCAACACATACATTGTGGAAGCACCTGGGAATCTGGTACTGTAAAAATACTTATAACCATCTCTCTTAAATTAAGTATGAAGCATCGTATTATGCTACTACAGTAGAAAACTAGAAAACCACATCTGCTAGGAACAAAATAGGGCTTGCTCTAGATACTGTTATAAGTCTGTTGTAAGGGATTCATGATAATAATTTCAGTCTCTTCCTCCTGGTTCTTGAAAGCCTGAAGAATAAACAACTCTAATGCTGAGAGGAAGATGGGTTAGTATCACAGAGAGACAACTCTTAGGACATATTTATTTACTAGCAACCCCTCTTTATATTAATTTATTTGCTTATTTATTGTGAGCTATGTGCACCTTTCATCAACAGAAGCTTAGCAAGCTCCCCAGCCCTCCCTTCTCCTTAGTAGTGGAGGTTTTGTGAGGTACTCTGGCAAGAAGATGGCAGACAGCACACACTGTGTCACAGAGTTCAGGCCAAAGCTGCATGTGCCCAGAACAAAACTCCCTGTTGCTACTTTGCAAACCTCCAGAAAAGCAAGCATTTCCTCCAGTCCTCTAGTAAACCTCAAGTCTCTATCTTGATCCAGTGGGAGTGAATTTACTAACAGATCCTCCATTACATCTGCCCAGCTACATTTTCTGCAGGGTTGAATCCTGTCCAAGAAGCACCACAGTGCCCTGCTGGTTAGGAGACCAATGTGAAGCACAGTCCCACGGCCTGCCATCAGACCTGCCCTTGGAAAGGTAGCAGTTAGCTACTCAGAAGCCTCAGAAAACTAAAACAGACTCCCATTGCTTCCACACAGCCAAAAGGTTCTTTCTGAGGAAACATTACTGCTACAAGAACTTGCACGCCGCAAAGGTCAGCAACAAATCCTTGCAAGGATGCTGCAAAACATAATTTGCTACTTAACAACAAACCACGCAGAACTAGCTTCTCTATGGACTGCAGGTAAAGACAGTAACATCAAAAATCCTTTGTGAGACCAAGCAGTACTGGAACAGAGGACACGGCATCACGTGTGTTAAGGACACAAAAGAACAAGATTAGAGAGCTCTGAGTTTTAACAAGCTTACCAGCACAGGTACTTGTGCAGATGTGAGAGCAGTGCTTTCAGCTCCAGAATGGTTGTAAGCTCACTCAACAAGAGGTGTTACAGGATAAAGCCCAGCTGCCAGTGCCTCCAGTGTGGCTCTGAACTGATCTGTACTTGAGAGCACACCTTCAGCCTCCCTGCAAGGAGCAAACCACTGAATGTGAAAGTTGGTTCCCAGGAATCCAGCTGAGTTGTCTTTTGAATGTCCTCTGATACTCCAAAACAGAAGCAGGAGACTTGAACAACACTAAAAGTATGGATAAACTGTACAAAATATTCTGTAGATAGATCAGCTTATGTGCATAAGAAATCATCCTACTCTTACCTGTATGGAATGCTTCCATCAACTGAAGTCACAGTGACCAACAGATGACTAGAGAGCAGATATACTCCCATACCTACTAGGGGTGCAGCTTTGTTCAACACTTCCACAGCTCAACACTAGAGGCACCAAATCCCATGAGAAACATCATACAATAGACCTTCAAAAAAGATTCAATAATCACTACGGTATGCATGAACCCATGAGAGGATCCAACAGCACTGTAGAATCTGGGCTGACTCCAAGCTGTGTGCAATAATTATTAACTAGCGCTTTGGTCAGCATCTTGAACGTTTGTTTTTGGACACTGCAACTGAAGTTAGTTCTTTAAGTTACATGGGACTCACTACTATAACCAGGTGGTTGTGATTTGCAGGACTTTCACAACACTCACTCCTTTCACTGCTTTTTTCCTTCTCTGCTTCAGGTTCGTACCAAGGTTTTGGTTGTTGCATTTTGTTTGTTTGTTTTCCCCAGTTTTATGTTTAAAAGTATGGAATAATCCAGCCACTTTTTTCTTTTTTAACCTGGTTTCTAATCAAAGCTGCCAAAATACTACAGCCCAGTGTAAGACTCAAAGCGTTCCAAATCTTTGTCAAAGTAGATCAAAATTTAGTGAACTAATAGTAGAAGCAGGTGATAAGTTTATATGATTAATCACCAACATGTGCTGGTTAACAACAACAACAACCAAAAAAAAAAAAAGGTTAAAAAGATCCTTATAGATCTTTTGGAGGCCATTACACTGGTTAAATAAAAGATCACAGAATTGTAGGGGTTGGAAGGGACCTCTAGAGATCATCGAGTCAAGATGTGAGTTTCTCTAGCTGGAAGTACAATACAGAGGGTGGAGCACTCAAACAGATACCTCTTGTGAATAACGTGGTTGGAAGTGATTATACGTTCTGTTAAAGCAGCTGTGGAAAGCACAAAAATTGGTGTCCCTGTCTGAGCAGGGCGGTTGGACCAGAGGACATCCAGAGATCCCTCCTAGCCTCAATCGTACAGTGATTCTGTGAAAGAAAGCAAACTGGAAAGAAAGCACAATACCTGGGCGATGCCACAATAGATGGAAACCTCGCTACTTGTGCGCTCTAAGGATTTAACCCAAATTTTAAATGTGACCACAACAAAGTGAAGCCAAATCAAAGGGCTTCTACCTATCAAAGTTTCAATGTGTTGGTGTTTTGTTGTTGTTGTTTTGTTTTGTTGTGTTTTCTTTGCGAATCTCTTCTGTTTTTATCATCTAAAGCAGTGTCAGAAAGTCACTCTTCCTGTAAAAGAAGGTACGAAAAGTAGAGAGAAATGCATTTACATGCAGCTGTAACTCTGGATAAGAGCATGGGCACAATCAACAAGAACGGTTATGTAGAGACAGCTTAACTTCAACATTTTAAAACACACAGATTGGGTTTCCCCCCTTCTTTTCAAACAGTATCCAGCAGCTGAGCTTTCTGGGCTCCAACGAAGCTAAGCTGGGGTAAACTCAGCCAACCACAAGGTTGAAAATATAGCAGACGTATCATAAAAATTTAGTAATGCTTTTAAACTACTTCTCACCTCACTGGTTTGAAGGTGGTGCGGTACTGTTATACAATATGTGCTGTTGCCCAGGCAACTCCATCTCACCTCAACAGCTGCTGCAACTTCACTGGATCAACAGGACGAGCTGTGGCAACCTTGAATTATTTTATTTTTTTCTTAAAGAGTCTTTCCAACTATAAAGCATTTGCAGATGAGCCTCTGGGACTCTTTATCCGAGGGCTATCGCTATTTCTTGAAAATATCTTTCGCTGTATTCTAGTGGAAACATTTTGATGCTAAGTTCAAAAACCATATTCTGTTAAATCAGATTTGTGTCTGGCAATTTTATACCTGGAGTAAAAACATTATCATGCCTCTGTGCTCATTCAGTTTAAGTGCAAGAATTTTATATCTCTGGCAACAATACAAGCCTTCCTGGACAGCTTAGCATGTCCTTTTCCATTAGGGGAAAAAAAAAAGCAAAAACCCAACAAACTCCTTGAAGCACAAAAAGCCTAAGTTCTTCCCCATCCCTTCCACAGGAGCCAAACTGTAACACTGCTTCAACTCCATCTTAAGCAGAGCTAAAATGAAGGTTGAATCCAAAACAAGATGTTGTGAAAAGAAAGCGGCACAGAGTGCTTGTGTGATAAAGGCTTTTGTGGAGGGAGGTGGCCAGAGCCTCGTGGTCCAAACCCCAAAGGTTTTTTGTTTTGCTTTGTTTTTATTTTCATGTCCTTGGACTCAGGGATATTGCTGTGTGAGCAAGGACTAGAAAAAGAATCAGAAAAGTACAAGTCTTCCCCGCAGTAAGTATCAATTGCAGCTTTTAAGAAGATTCAGTGCTATTTCTTTCTTTTTCTCAACCTATTTGGGTATAGAACCAAAGTAAACAGAAGACAGTAGAGCAAGTCTGAGAGGGTGTTTTGTGAAATGCTGCCAACGGCTCTGCTATTTTAATTTGGGGAGGAAAATAAGTGTTATAAAATGTCTAGGAAAAGTTTGTGCTGAGAAAGCACATAAGCATTTAAAGGTGGCCAGTGCAGTTTATTAAAGGGGAAGAACGTAGAGTGAATTAAAATAATGAGGAGAACGACAGAGTTTTAATCAACAAGGCAGCGAAGCTGATCTTTTTTCCACTCTGGACTTTCCTCCTTCCCTTCCACTTTTCCTCTCCTCCCAGCCCCACTGCAGCCACTGTTCTGTCAGAAAGCAAACGGCAGTGGTGGCAGGAAAGACAATGGTCTTCACTGCTTGCACGGCAATAGTCCTTCACTGAAAGTCAGGGATTTAACATCTGCGTAACCCTCGTTCCTATTCCAATCTGCAAACAAGACATTGGTAGGAATGTTTCTTTCTCAGCTTAATGAAGTCTCTCTCTACAAAACCCTTTCAACTGCCCCTTCTCTGCCTTCACCACCAAGTACCCTGATACGCAACAAATACCCTCTGCTTCTCAAAACATTTGCAGTGTACAGCATGCACGCTCACTTAATCCTCATGATTCTCTTTTTCTATCCTGCAGCTCAAATATGCATAAGAAAGAGCTCCAGTGGTAATGCTGAAAGTGGCAGTGAGTCTGTTAAATACAACGACACAAAGAGAATTAAAAAGCAAAACAAAACAAAAAACAAGCAGCAAAGAATGTACCTAATTACCACTGATCCTGCCTATTAGATTTCATTCAGACACCACAACTTCTTTCAAATAACCCCAGTTTATTTTTGAAAAAAATTCCTTTCTTCAGACAGGATATGGGGGAGGAGTCAATTGGTGATGTTTTACACATGCACATCTGGATACAGTCCAATTATTCCCCTTATACATTCCTCCAGTTGTTTTCATTTTGCTCCATGCTCTGGCATTCATAAATTTGTGAGATTAATTGTGTGTGAGCGTCTGCAGTCTTGGATCTGGGCACGGGTTTAGCAGCAATGCAGCTAGAAGTCAACATTAAAGAGAGCTTCAGCTCAGAAAGTACAGTTTACATCCATACATCTTCGGTACTGCACAAATTGAAGCAACCATCATCCTTACCACATGCGGCAAATTGGTCAGATTAGTTCAGTCTAAACTGAACAACATTACAGCAGCGAGTATGAGCCTCATGGAGTCATTCAGTTTTGCAAAAGAAAATTCTGTGTATGACTTCATTTGTCTTTGAGAACGACAAGAGGTCACAAAGAACGGAGGCACCCTCCAGCCCCTGCAGAGTCCAGGCAATGGAGCAGACTGTGCCACTCCAGCTGCTAACAGGGTCCCCAGAGCTGGCAAATACAGCAGTTTGGGAAATCCCCCTATGAAAGGTATTCCCAAGCGAAGCTCGGATTCCTTGCTGCTTTAACTTGCTATTTACAGCCCTCAGCAAATGCTCACAGGAAGGTTGTGACTGGAGCTCTGCCGTTTGCTGGCTATTCTAGGCAGCTAGAACAGCCCCCCTTCGGGCCAAAGGCAAGTGAGCTTAAACCAATCACCAGAACAGGGAGAGCAAGGGGGCTAAACACAGCTTCTCTTCTCCTGGGGCCAAGCCTTCAATTTACTGATGTTTTGTATTTTATTGCAATTTACTAACTAAAACCACCTGTTTCCTCAAGCTCTCTGCAATTTATTGTTTTGCAAAATCAGTTTCACATTACACTTCTGATCAGTGCAGTTCCACATGAGAGCTACAGAATGTAGGTGATGTATTAAAAAGCAAAGGGTCGAAGGCCAAGAATCTACTCACTTCACTGCAGGCTTTCCAGCCCCAAAATATGGCTATCTGCGCACAAATCCCACTCGCAGTCCCATGGCACAGTCAGATCTGCGTTACGATATAGCTGTCGAGGCAGCAGGGTGATGAGCGAGCTGAGCTGTGCCCAGTTCACAAAGCTTCCCCCAAAGCAGTTAGCTGCTGGCAGGAATATTTGGATAGCTGTAGGTTGTTCTGGGGCTTGGGTTGGCTTTTCTTCGGCGTGAGATGGCTGCTACCCTTTTGAACAACTATCCATCAGGTTTGACAGGCTATTTACTGAAGATAAATTGAACCGATGACTTCTTACAACCACCTATTCTTTTCCAAAAATCCCGATGTACTGTAATGGGCACGCCATTCTGAATTTAGGAGATAACAGAACTCCAGAATATTTTAACTCCCTCACATTTCCTATTATTAATCCATCTTGGGGATTTATATTTGCAGATCTCTCAAATCTGTGCTGTTTGTAGAAGGCTCATGATAAAACATGGCAGAATAAAAGCATTCCTTGAGCCAGGAACTTTTTTGCTTTATTTCTTTTTTTCCCTCTTCTCCATCACATGAAATTGTTCCACTTCTCTTGACCCAGAAGGAAAACAGATTAAGTTTGGCATGCCTCATGCCCCAAATACCTGAATCTAGCAATTAATCCCCTCTGCACAGAGACAATTTTCTTCTCCTGCCAGCCACCACGGTTAATTCCTACAACTCCTCTGGCAATGATTTGCATTGCAATGCTGAAGCGAGATGGCCTGAAATGCAGGCAGAGTGTTCACAGTTGCATTGGGTTAATCACCAGGGCAAGCATATCTCATGTCCCCAGCATCACACTGCTTGTGTCTATAGCAGCCTGTGCTGTGTTACTTGAGAATCGGGCCAGCTGGGAAGTTCAGCCCCTCACCCTGAACTTCCATCATTAGAGTTGCATCCAACCTTAACAGTTGCGTTCTGTATTTGAGCCCTTTCCTCCCTAAAGTCGGGAAATCGTACCTAAAACCAACAAATGCTGCAACTTAAATGAAATTCTTTCAACATCGAGTACCTGAGAGCCAGGGAATGTCAGATTTATGGCTGCACATACAGCTCGGTTTGCACTCCCTATGCGGATGCATTGTGATTAAGTATCTAATTACGTGATTGCATACTACTTTTCCCTGGGATTCCTGCCTCATCCAGTGTGCAGAAAGCACATACAAGAGCAGAGAATTATATTTGCACAAACAACCATAAATCCAGCATTTCCTAGCTTCAGAGTACTTTGCAAATAATGTTCCTTTCACATAGATTTTTGGTTGCTGTATTTGTGCAGCTCAAATGCAGCTCAAAAAGAGCGCTGCAACATCATAGCATTCTCTTAGAGCACGCAATCAGTTGCTGAGACCCTCTCGTTTTACGGATGTAACATTTTCAAAAACTCATTTCATGCTTGCACTATCATGCTTATAAAAGTCATATTTTCCAGACAATAGAGGCAGTATAAAAATTAAAACAAGCTGTACCCTGATTGGCCAAGTTGTCTGAATTATTCTCTTTCTTCCTAACAATGAACTGTATTCTCCGAGCTCTAAGTAAACAATTAAGAAGGGTGGGGGGTGGAGGTTGGAGGGTAACCTATAGTAAACAGCGTTTGAATTGAACTCTTAGAAAAATAAAAAAATAAAAAAGTAAAATAAACCCTGATCTCCTAATGGAGACTGATGTGCAACTGATGATGAAGGAAGGTGCTTTCTAGTAAATGATGAGAACTGTGCTACAGGAGAGAGCACAAATCTTATTAAACAGAAATTAAAAGGATAACAGAACGTTCCTTCCACATTTCCAGAAACATCTCTACAAAGGCAGCAGCTCTTCTACCTAGGTACGATTATCTGAGCATCTGCTCGCCTCCACTATCAGAAAAGACACAGTACATAATGCAGTTGCTGCCTCAGCAGGTGGCACTGGATTAATGCAGATTCAATACTTCATAGTCCTCAAACAGAATTCTTAAGAAAACCTATTAGCAAAATGTGGTTCTGCTTTGAAAAACAAACAACATAATTTGGAGGGTTCCCATATTACCAGGTCTCACTGATCCTACTTTGAAAGCTCTCGGAGAACAACTCAGGATGGGATATCTGCCACATCTCCAGAATCAATGCACATTTTGCAGCCTCCTACATTCCTCACCTACATTCAACTCCTTTAACTGTGAGGGCTGGGTGGAAGCAAACAGAACATAGCAAACTACTGCTTCTACTTTACTCTCTGCTAGTTGTCTAGGCCGAGCAAGGCAGCGAGCAGAAGAAAACAGTGAATCTAGACCTTCAGTAAGTCCACAGAGTGAACACAGAGATGCGACATCTCCCTGAATATCTGCCTACTTCTAGTTGCTTTTCATACCATTCAGCATTTGCAGGAATTCTTAAACTTTCCTTTTGACACTGGGAAGAGGCTGGGAAAGACTTGAGCAAATTTGAGTTATTCCACAGAAAGGACCAAACTTTTCAGGTAAATTGCAGCTGTCATTTCTACTGACTCATAGAATCATAAAATCACAAGATTGTAAAGGACCTACAAGATCATCTAGTTCAACCATCAAAAACAAATATTGGAAACAGATAGTCAGGTCTCCAGTACTGCAATGCATTCTGGAATTTCCATATCAGTTTACAAGTGATCTCAATGGAAATGGAAACCAGAATGCAGTACTTCCAGGTAAAATGTCACTGTATAATACAAGCAGTATGGAAGCAGGTCTAGATTCCTATTCATATACATAACCAAGCTTCAGCAATGGCCACAGTACATATTACCTATGCTGAAAAGTACAAGCAGGGCCATTCATTTTCAGCAATCATATGAGATGATTATAGGACAAGAAAGTAGGGCTCTTTCCCCATGTGAACACCAGAGCAATGTCTTCGAATCACAACAAATATTGTTCAGAAAAAAATTACCAAACCAGGTTGAACAGCAGGTAATGAATACCAAGGAAGAGTTTCTTAAGGCTAACTTGTATTTCCCCTGTCCATCACACACTCAAACCAGACCCAGGTAAACATCTTCAGGTACAACGGACACATGATTTGGTGATCTGTACTTCCACATAAGAGAGAACTAGTCCATTTGTAAGAAACCACCTGGCTAAGACTGCACTTGTTAATGAAATATCAACTTCTTCATTTCTTAATTAGCTAACAAGGTCTCCAGGCATACCTACTGCAATCCTTGGATACTCTTTCAGAGTCTAACACTGGCATTTGTGTCACAAAGCCTAAGAGACACTCAGTGCTATAGGCCAACTTAGTTTTTACCATTAGCCACATGATTGTCACATGGAGGTTTCTGGGAGGCGGTCTGTATTATTCAGATACCTCTCGATCTGCTGGGAATAAGATCTTTGTATGAGCAGATAGCAAATTACAGGACACAATGCTTTGCACCTAGCTTCTAACAGCATATACTAAATCTTGCAGTGCTACCTGACGTGGGACAGCCTTCTCTGTGCAGAGTGCTCCCTCTAAATGCCAGCCTTGCTGTCCTCCCTTCTCCAATCTCCTTCCACCTGATAGCATTCAGCAGTTTTTCTTCTGCTGTACTGGCACAGGCTCCACTTTTCTTCACAAGTGTATTCCAAGGCCTACAGAAGAACCTGGAGACTATCCACAAGTTAATTCAGTAACATTTACGTTCATGAAACACACTGAAAAACTTTAATTGCCTTCTCTTGGGATCTGGAAAAATTCTTGGCAGAATTTTTTAAGTGTGTTTACAAGCACTTCTGAAAACATTTAGATTTATAAATAGCTTATCAAATCCAATTTTCTTGGGGGAAAACAAAACAAAACAAAAAACTAAATTCCCTTTCTAGGGAAAGAAACAAACCTTGGTTGGAACCACTTCACACTTGCAGGAATATCTGTGTAGGCGGAGGTGATAAAAGTATGTTTAGGTTTCCTAGGGATGTCCATGAATGCAGACTGGTGTTACTTCTGACTTTTATTTATCAGATATATTACTACCATTGCAAATCAAGTCACAGATTAACTCGGGCAAAATGGCCAAAGAGAGCAAGGGAATGCAACACAGTTGTGACAACCATACAAATGAGTTGTGGTTAATCTCACCAAAGATCAGTGAAGAAGCTTTTTGTTTTTACTCTAGACTCAGTCAAAAAAATCCACAGATAGGAGCAGAGTTACGCTAAAAGAATGAATCACCAACACCTTCATAAACATATGAAGAGTGTACCATGGTGTGAAATATCAGATTCTGCACAGAAGACTATAAATTGGGCATGTGTTTAATAGCTCTCCCTGATGTTACCTTCAGATACCATAAAGCAAGGCCTCATTTCTGACTTTCTGGCTCTGGAGAATGTTTTTCTTTCATTATATTCACATACCCCATGTAAAAGGAATTTACCATTAGGTTTTTGGCCTTCACCAGATGTCTTTATTAATTATTTTTAAATGCTGAAATTATGATAGGGAGTGAAGATAAACATAATATCTATGCAGAAAGAACTTCTGGGCTGCAGATGCAATTAGGTGAATGAACTGGGCACAACTTCCACAGACTCCTCTCCTAGAGGATGCTCTTTCCAAACACAGCCTGATATTACAAGGTCTCACGTTATGACAGTTTGGCTACAAACTAACAATCTGTATTATCAGTTGAGTGCAAAGCAACTAAACAAAAAGAAAACTAAAAACCAGGTCTCTGGCAGAATACCCGAGTGCATCAAAAGTAGACACAACACCAAGTAGGCCAAAGCCCTGAGAGAAGCACTTTTTGTTTAGAGTTGTCATTCCCTTATTCAGATTAATCTTTTGGTAACACAGACTCATCTGAGAAAATACACACCTTTTTGGAAGTTTTGGAGGTTTTTGGTTTTTTTTTGCCCTCGTAATATATCATAGTTTGGGACATATTCATATTTGTGTTTGGGTTTTCACTTCCATGCAGAGTGCCACATACTGACTATTAACCCCATCAAACATATGGATGAGATAACTATGGAGAGAATAGGAAGTTTGTAAAGAATGACAAAGTTTTGGGGGGTAGACTTTGGGAAGTGGAGAGATACCACAGGAAAGGAGATAGAGCTAAAATACCAGTAAAGGTTAATTAAGACAAGAGGTTCAGTGTGCCACTGAAGTTTCTGATATGACTGAAATATAGTGGACATGGAGAAGTACAGAAATAGGTGGGACTAGAATGGCTCTGAGCAAGAAGGGGACTGAATGCAGAAAGAACTGCAGTATTACACCTCCTAGAATTAGGAGGCTGCAGCCTGTAGATATGACAGACAAAGAGAGGTAGTTGCTGGGGGGATGAACTGCAAGGCCCTGAAAGGACTGAGAATCAATGTAAGAGACTCTTTGGGAGATGCAACAGATGACATGTTTTCAAAAATACAGATTCATATATATGGCCTCAGGGCCACGTGACAAAGGAGACACTGCTGAAATTCCAATTTGAATCCAATTCATTGCAGTCCAAAGCAATTCCAGCCAAATTTCACAGGCATAAGGACACAGAAACAACACTAGCTGGCAGGCTATATCCCAGAAAGAGGCTGCATCAAAACATCATCTTTCTGCAAAGCTCTTCTCCAAAGACAGAATATTATACAAAGAATTCTTTTTCTGGCTTTTCAAATGCATGTCTTCCACAAGGCATCATAAAAGGGACACTGCAAGAGACCTCGTGAGACAGAAATCAATCCTAGGGCCTAAAAAGCACGACTGTGTGTACGCAATCCATCCCCCATTGCATACCTAACTAGCATCTCGTGCAGAGCTTCAAACATTCCCTACTATCTGTTTTAGTCACTGTTTCACTGCAGCTCCAGACAAGCACTTTGCATCATGGCCTGCACTGAAGGCTTTACAGAGAAGAGAGAGATCCCAAAGCAGAAAGAATTTGTTCAAGGCCACACAACAAATAGGTGACACACAAGGGCAAAAATCCTGATCTCTGGCCTTTCTCTCCAAACATATATTTATTCCCAACATCATCACTATAAATACATTCATTGCCTCTAAGCATTTCCAACACCAGTGAATTATGAAGCATCTGATTTCTACACCAATTTTCCCAACTTGCTTTGAGATTACTCACTCAGAATAAGCTGATCTGAAGGGCTGCTGATGATGTTGCTGGGAGGATGGAGGCACTGTAGCCACAGGGCAAGCTGTGCAACCTGTCACATCGTGACATGGTCATCCTATAGCTCTATATTGCCTTTATGTATTAGCAGCTCTCTCCTAACACTGATGAACTCACATACCTATTTTCAGCTCCTAAACTATGATTCCATTACAAATGCAAGAGGCACAATGTTTTCCTTTTTAAAAGTGGAGGCTAATGATGTAATAAACAGACTTTAAACTGCAGTCATTAGATATTCACATCACATTGAGATTTACTCAAGCTCACTGTCTTCCGCAGGAAATTTTCTACCATCCCTTTCTAAAAGATCAAAACACTACTGGATATGGAATGGAATGCGCACCATCTTCCAACCCAACTGAGGCTTCTAAAACAGCAGCATATTGACTGTACGTATTTAAACCTCTGGTGAATCTTCATAGTGAAGAAGGGAGATACAGCACAAAGGAGGTTTTTTTTAATGCCCATGACTGTTTTTCCCAGTCATGGCAGTACAATGTCAGTACCTCTGAGTACGCCAAATATGAAATTTCAAAACAGGGGCTTGAATCAAGACTGAAAGCTCAAAGGACGCCACAGATATTTCTCAACAGGTGGAAAGTATATAAATAAAATTTCAGATAATTCAAATACATTCAAACAGCTAAATTTTCCACAGAAAAACATGTTTCTCTCTAACTAACTGGAAAGCTTCAGACCAAAGACAGCGTTATGATTTATCCAGCCTGAAAAACAAAATATTTCCCTTTCCCTCCAAAATTAATTTAACTTCTAAAACCAAATGATACTTTGTGAAACAAAGCACAAGCCAAACGTTAGTGTTATTTGCAGTAACCGTTCCTGTCATAGCAGGATCCAAATGCCATAACTCATATCTGCAGCTTTTACACTCAGATTTGGATGCATACAGAGGAGATCAATACTTTGATGTGCGTACAGCTTAGAAACACAATTAGAGAGCATGGAGCAGGACTGGGATATCTTTTAATATATATCATATATTTTTAAAGGATTCACATCATTTCATTAGTTCATTTGGATTTTTGAGGGATGAAACATGTTTACAAATTATTCTATCGTGATTCAAAACAGAACTTACACATTTTGTCAGTAGGACACAGGGATACAATGATTACACCTTCTGCCCACTCAGCATCTTAGTACTACATACAGATCTGTCCTTTTCCCTTCTTTTTTTAAATGAAATCTCACACCATTTGCTAGGAAGCTTTGTCTATACCAGTCCCAAATTACACTGGACCTCCTCTCACTGGGCAGGAATCTCAATGCACTTCTACAACTGATTGAATTCTAGAATTAAATATACCTCATTAACACCTTCCCCAAAAGAACGAAGGAGAACAACTCTCTCTCGTATTTAATGTTAACAGAAAAAGGCAAGAATTCAGTACTACATTCCCCTGAATTACATTTCCATTTCCTTTACTGTTTGGAATTCAAATACTCAGAGAGAACCTGCGAGTGGTGTGACACTGACAGGACTGCAAACGCATTCAACAGCTTCTCTGACTTGCTCTTTGGTTATGCCACTGTGTGCCTTCAGGTCTTTGCTGTTAATTAAATCAAACCAGATTTCTACCAACAGCGTGACAGCAGTGTCATCAGCCCGCAAACTGCTGAGGCTTTCTCAAAGTCCCTCTTGTTACTTTTGCAAGCTTAGTGACTCTTTGTGCAGCCCTTCACTGCATAAAACATGCACTACCTTTTATTCAGTGCATTTCTCGTGCTCAGAAGTTATTTCCACATACTTATTGTAGTTACTGAAAGTCTGCTTAAAGAGCAACTGAACCTGACCCCTCAGCCTTCATACGCGCAGTCAACAGGAGGCACAGAAAACTTCTGAATGCTCCTTTCTGACAGTGTAGTCTTTTTCAAGCAGATTTAGACAATGTTTTCCAGGGAAATCTAAAGAAACTGCATCGAGGGATCACTTTCCTTTGCTTCATTTTCACCGCCACCCTGACCGAATGAAAGAGATTTGTTCCTTACCACGCTGTTTACATTTCTGGGTAGCACTTTCAGCAGCCTGAAATCACTGCACAAATGGAGGTGTTTACCACTCCCACACACGTACTGCTGAGCACCTGGCAATTCTGACCCAACTTCTCCATCCTGTACAGCTTCCAAAAGATGCAGAGGATCTTTCAGCCTTTCATTCACAGACAGAACTTGAAGTACAACACATCCAATACATTAAAATATTCAGCTTTTGAAAAATTCTGGTTTATTTGTCCTTCTTTTCCCAGGCTGTGTGCAACATCACGGGACTGCCTTGGCACTAAGGGCTTTCAGCAAACTTTGTAGAAGTGAACTTCTGTTCAAAGCTAGGGGAAAAAAAAAAAACCCAAACCCTGAGACTGAATAAATCCACTGGACTGTTTTCAGAGATGGTGAAATTTTCCATAACTCCACACCGGCTTAAGGACTTTTTTTTAAACAATATTAGGAACTACTAAATCTGCATTCGAAGCTAAAATGTTCATAAAAAACCTACTTTGTGCCACCACCGCCAGAGTGGCATGGCTCTCTTAATGCAGCAACCTTGCAGTTCTGTTGATTCAACTCACTAACTCTTAGAACAACAGATGTTCCAGCATATTATATATAAATTGCCCCATCCCTACAGAAACCTAGGCAAAATTACAGTACCGGTCAAACAACATTTCTTTCTTCAGCTTTAAAAAATGCACTGCCTTTTATTTTAAGCTCCATATTATTCATCTAGCAGTTTGTTTCTCTCTCCTACCAGCAAAAAAATATAATACAGGAAAAGATTTAAATGAAAAACAGATCTGCGTAGTGAATTGCATATGGTTTCCATTTTCCTTCATGCACAGTTTCATAGACAGTCAACTCAGAAATCCCTCCCACAAATCCAGACTTGAAGCCCACTTGCAGAATTTTGTCAGCACAGGAGTTAGGAGACAACTCTCAGTGCATGAAAGTGCTGTGATACATCTTTGCTTCATCTGTTGGGGTAAATCTTTCCTAAAAAGCACCACTGGATGTGCCTAATAAATGAGCATGTATAAAATATGCATGCTCAGATGAAGCTGGCTGTGTCCACGTTGACCTGCTGTAGAGTTCTCTGTTTCCTGGCATACTATGTTTGTGTCCACACCACACAGCTTATTGCATTTTATGCCTTTTCACAACACACAGTTTTCCAGCGCTAACAACTTTATACCTAGTTGACATGCTCAGTACTATACTAAATCCAGCCAATAAATACTACTCCTGCCAAGAAGACTTCAGAACTATTACATTCCATCAGCTTTCTCTAGCTGATTTCAACAATTATTTACAAGGTCCTTCTGACTTTGTTTACATATAATGCATCTTTTCCTCCTATTTCTCATAGCCAGTACTAATCTGTTCTCTCCTGTTTTCAGCAATTCCTGATGACATATGAATACCAAAGTAAGCGTGCCGTGTTTCTACCAGACACCACAGGAGGTTTACAAAAGCAGTAAACTCCTGGTTTCCCTAGACACTCTCAGGGGGCTTACGTGTCAGTGGAAGAGTAGGAAGGATAAGATGCTGATTGTCAGCTGCTGCTGTGGTTGCCATCAGCTAACAATTGTCTGGATCTCCTCCTCTTTAGAGAGCAGCTCCGAGGGGGTCTTGGATAGGATGCAGAAATGAAATAGAAGACCTTGGAGCACCTTCCTTTTTTCCTCTTCAAGGTAAAAGTCCAAGAAGGAGAGTGTGCACGTGGAGAAAGCAATGTTTTCAATAAGCATGATTTGGTTAGCAGATTGGAATGACACAGCACATGTCCCTGAAAATCCAAGACGCTTCCACGTCACAAACATTCAGATGAAAAAAAAAAGAGAATTCTAGCAAGACCTTGGAAAACATGTGTGTTAATGCTGTGTCCTAGAGAAAATGTTTGTCAGCCAGGAAGATGTGTTCATCTCTCGGCTGCAGACATCACCTTAGGTTTAAATTTAGAACTTGTGAATTTATGTCTCTTCAGTAGAGCACAAAGGTTACCTGTTATGCTGGTCTACTTTTAATGGACACTTGCTGATGTAAAAAATGAAAAGAAAGTTAAGGAAGTTTTGCCGATTCTATGTTTCCTTATATTTATACACTAGAAAATGAACACCTAGGGAATGAAGCAGTCAGTAGAAAACTTGCTCACGTGCTCTAAAATCTAGTAAGACACCTGTTATCTCCATAGAAGTCAATAATTGCGTTCAAGCTAGCAGCTGATCCTGGCATTCTTAACTATTGACCCAGAGACCAGACCAGGTCAGGCTGCTCAAAAAGCAGCACATTTTTGAGGTCTTGGGTAACAGCTTCCAATCTCAATCTTCTCATGAAATTTGCTTCCAGGAAAGTCAAACTGGAATGAACAAACTTTTCCATCACTGATTCCCTTCCGCTCTGATTACTTCTCCCCCCACCTTTTCCCCTAATCAGCTTGTGTTGTTTAACTTCCCAAGTTAAAATTATCAATTTGCTTTCAGAGGATTCTCAGACACCTGGCAACTCTTTTCCATTTGCTCACTGCTAGTGTTATACCTACCATCAAATGTTTTCTTTTTGTCTACCTATTTTGAATAAAAATCCAGCGATCTCCAGTTCCAAGAAGAATATATGCTCATCTTTGGAGGAGTTATGGATTATAGGTTAACCTAGGACCTATCCCCAGTGTTTTTCAGCCAGTCCTGGTCTATGAGGGATACAACCTGAATCTTCTTGTGCACAAGTATGCGACACAGCTCCTTGATACTCTAGTCCTTGCTAAGGTCATTGTAAATTGATTTCTAAAACAGAATGAAGAAAGCTGTAATTGCACAAGGTGCTTTGCTTACAAATGAATACAGCAGACAGGACAACATCTTCTGATTTCTTCAATATAATCATAAATATATGGATAAAACAAATTGTAGGCCATACTAACATATTTCATAACAACTAATGGTCTTGTTCAATTCAGTCAAAGAAGAGCAGAGAAATAACCTACTGGGTGGTAACATTGTGCTATGAAGTCTATTATTTTTTATACCGTGACCAGTTTGGTGAGATTTTTCAGCAGAAAAGATGCTCAGATCCTGACACCTGCTTGGCTTACACAGCTCTTCAGAAGTATACTTCAGCATCCATAATACCTCAGGGACCAATAGACCTATCCTCATCATGTTCTTGAATCTCTCTTGAATTTATCCACTAAACTGTTTTTTCAGGTCACATTCCACACACACTGTAATTGTGAAACATACATCAATACCCCTTAAACACTGCTGCTTTTTCTGCATGTTCTGCATTATCTACTAGGGAACATTTTGGTTTACTGTTTAATCAAAAAATGCTTTTCTCAGGCTCTAGGAAAGGACACAGTGACTAAACATATCTTTGTGTTTAGGAGTAAAAGATGGTACAGACTGTAGGGGGCTTTGGTTCTCATGAGGAATCTAAGTTTTTAACCAATTTCTGATTAATTTCCTTTTTCTCCACACATGAGAAAAGGTTCAGTAGGGAATCAAAAGCAGTTATCTTTGAATTTTAGCCAATCTTCAGAATATGCTAAGATTCACCTATTGGATGAACAGCAGTACAACAACAAAGGAAACCACTTCAGCTATGTGAAATGTGAGCAAAGTTACATGCATGTTTACCTTGTAAAGAAAATTCTATTATAGCACTACCTGAAGAGGTCTGTGTTGTTGTTTTGGTTCATTTTAGATCACGATCAGATCCTCAAGAGATTAAGCACCACACATAAAAGTTTCAATTGAAGCTACTTGTTCTCTTAGGATAAAGCATTCAGTTTGCACAGCAGAGAAGTTAATTCTGCATGCACAGCCTCACAAGCAAAAGGAAGGTCTGGAATGGAGCTGTAGAGACCACTACAAAAAGAACAGATCAATACACAATGAAGGTTCCTACCAGTGAGAGAGGACAGCACGTAGATCAGCAAAGGAAAACCATGAAAGGAGAGAGAAGGGTCATGATAGACCTTATAGGAGAAAGACACTGAAGTAGAAAGTGGGACTTCAAAGAAAAAAATTCCTACTCCATATTCAGGTTTTAATACTGCAACAGGTTAATCAGTGATAAGGGGGAAAAAAGCTCAACTTTTTGACCTCTGAAGAGGGCAAAGTCACAGGGCATGAGTTTAGGCGTTTGTCGTGAGTACAGCACAACCCAAAGGACATTTTTACACTATCCCCCATGATAAAGAAGGCACATAAGGAAAGGGAATTAAAGCAAGATACCTTCAAAGAGTTCTTCATAAGCCTTTCTCCATGGCTTCACCTCTCAGCCTATCTTAGTAAGTTAATTAGTTTCTTTGAAACTACACATAGTAATTCAAGAAAAGGAAACTCTTCCACAAACGTAAGGGGCTACAACAGATTTAAGTCCTACTAAGCCAGGGGGTAGCAATTGCACTCATCATGGACAGGTGGGTTTTGTCAAACACTTAGAGATAGCCACCTGAGCAACACAACAGACAGTGGCTCACAGGTTTCTAGAATGAAGCTCATCTCAACTGCTAAAAGGACATCAGTGAAGTCACAATAAACACCCATTTACTGGAACAGAAGAGATGGACAGAAAATGTTAACACCTCAGTTTTATCAGGATTATAATGATAAATCACACCTTAGTTCACTGGCAAGCAAAAGCAAACACTTGCAGACAAGCAGAGCACTACTTATTGTTGGCAATGGAAGCTCGCTCAAATGACATGCAAAAAAATCTTATTCTTTTAAACTGGAAAATCAAGGGGAGTAACAATGAGCTATTTGGAAATCTTTCATCTTCGGAGACACTGAGACAAAGAGCAACTCCAAATATCAGGGATATTGAAATAATACACAAGGACTTTGTGTTGATACATTAACTCCTCTGTTTCACACAGAATGGATGCTTCTGCTGTGTGCGTACCTTTGAGATGTGTCATGGAGAGGAGCAATAGAGCTCCCTGAGACTCTTTGACAGTCACCTCTTCTTAGAATGCACATCTCAGCACCACACCAGTGAGTGCTTCCTACATTCAGCCTCAGGAAAGGAACTCAATTTCACATTCAAGAGCCTGATTCATTATTGTTAAGACTTTATCAAAAGTAAGACAACCTAAGAAAAAAATTACATTATAAACAGAAGTTTTGGCAAGACAATGACGACATTTCATGCAGCAGTTAATATAAAGAGAGGATAACAGTTCTGCCAAAGACAATAAATACTAGAAGAAATGTCTTTTAGTTTTAGAGGCCCTAAGCAATATTGCTGGTGTTCATTTTAAGATCTGCTTCTACAACACTATTCCCTGAAAACTGCTCTTAAATGTGAAAAGGATGGATGTTTTTGTTTTGGGCTCATTCACAATGCTGGCATTACAAACCACAGCCTTGAACTGAGGTGAGAGCTAACATCACTTTGCCACTAATTTCTTTCAACTGCACCCTTCTTTCTTGATCTCTTTTCCGCACCACTACAAAATTCTCCAGGCATTACTATCAAAAATATGCTCAAGTAATAAATCATGTATCTGCTCTCACGTGACTGGTATTCATTAGAGTCAAAGATCTCCAAGATCTGCCCCCAGAGTGTATTATGTTTCTGAAACATAGAAATAGCTGCAAGACAACATTTTGCCAGGAAGGAAAAAAAGAAACACCAACACAAAAGTAACAACAAACTGCCTCTCAGCTGGGCAGCAGAAAGAATGCACATAAAAATATGTTTGAGGGGTAAATCAAACCCCAAATTCTAATGAGCCAAAACCAACAGTCTAAACACAACAGGGCAAAGTATTTAACACAGGATTTTTAACTAGAAACTTCTACAAAGAATACACTATTTTATTTTATTATTATTATTATTATTATTATTATTATTTTGTCATCCCAGAAGTTCTATTTGCAAAAGGTTTTCTCTTCTTTTTCTGGAAAAGAATAATAATAAAAATAAATAAATAAATAGAACGAACCAACCAAGAAAACCATGGCAAGTTTATCCATGATGTATCTTTGCTCTTTCTAAGCAATAAATAACACCCGCCTACACTCACGGAGATGCTTTGTTCCCTCTTATCATCCCATCATTTTGCTTTGCTGAATACTACAATCCCTTTGCAACTGAAGTGACATCTTCTCTGAGACACAGCGATCTTTAAGTGATGTGGTAACCTGAGTGAATCATGTGAGTCTGAGTGGGGAGAAAGAACACTTCATTCAGTTGCACATCTGGGTCTTATAAAGGGTCCAACAGCTTAACACTAACGTGCTGCAGGGCTAAAGCAAAGTCTGAGGAGATCACAGCAGGCATGAAAGAAGACAGTGTAAATCCAGGGCATATCATGCTCTTCACCACTACTCTGAGAATTAACTTAGCTCAGCTAATTTTGCATCTCCACTAATTGTGTGTTGTGTATGAGTAAGCAATGACTCAGGAAATGTCAAAGCTATTCCATATCCTGTCCTTTTCCTGAAGAAAAACATGACAGGCACAGAGGACACCTCCCCCATTAGGCCACAACAATTTGACAAGGCAGATATTTATTTTAGCAAGAATGAAATAACCTTTATGCAAACTAAATGCTGCCACTCGGTCATTACAATCACTTGTTACTACTGCGCTAAACTTACGCAGCTCTCTAAAAACAATTTGCTGCCCAAAACCGAGGTCAGATGTCCAGTTACGCAGCCATACATAAAAATGAAGCTGGAAAATACACAGGGAGCAGAAAGCCATCCAGGCATGAGGACTCCTTATCTATAGTACTTCAGTTATTTTCAAACATTTCTGGTTATACATCAGTAAAATTTGACCACTGGCTCTAAGGCAACAAAAATACTGAACAATACAAGACCACAAAACGACACAACATCATAACCAGGGTGAAAATAACCAGACTGCTAACAAGGGAAAAAATAAAATAAGTGGCATCAGTAATGAACCTCTCATTACTGTTTATTTCCTCAATACACAAGGGTGGATGCTGATGCTAACTAACTACAAGTTCCCAACTCATTGGCACAGAGCTGTCCCCTGCTCACTGAAGACACAGGGAACACAAGCTCCAAAACTGTTAGATGCCCAAAGTAGAGGTCCTGCCCCCCCCCTCCCCCCCACCTTTACTTTCTCCCCTTTCACATCTTTCTTGCAAACTCTGGCAAAGGTGGAGGCAAAGCACAACAGAGCAGAGAAGTGACACAGGGGAAAGGAAAACAGCATAACAGAGAAGGTGAAACAGCAAACATGCTGAGGCATCCAAGGTATGTCTGGGGAAGAGAGAAAGCAGGCCTGAGGAAACAAGTGGAAAAGAAGTCAGAGAAGGGAAAAGGGCCGGGTGTTTAGGGGCTTTACTCGCAGAGCACCCCAACAGAGGTGAAAAGTTATCCAGATTACATAGATCTGGACTGAAGCAATTTATAAAAGAACAAATCGCTACCTGCAACACCAAGGGCAGAACCTTCAGAAAACTGAGCAGCACTTAGAGAAGAGAGACGTGGCTCTTAGCAGTAATGTAGCCTTCCTACAGGGGCCCCTATCAAAGGGATTTTCCAGGTAGTACCTGTAAACTGCTGTCAACCTTGTACTTTTTTTCCTCACGTCACAAATAAAGTTACAATCAGCTGATTAGGCTGATGGTACAAGGTTAAGATGCAAAATGAGCAACACACTTCTTCATTCTTTCCTATAGCCATGGACACCGTTACCTGCAAGCACAGGTAATTCCTACGTGCACTTGCCAGAAGTAACAAAATTGCTGGGGAGCACACTTTAATACAAATAAAAACAAATGAGTGCGTCAAGTTGCAGTAGTGCATTAATAAACAGCAGGAGGGCAAGGCTACATCAGACTTTACCCTGACATCAGCAATATCAGTCCATTAATGGGTGAGAAATGCTAACAAAGCAAGTAGCAGGGACACTCTCCTCACATGAAGATGCTTCCTCAGCCCTCACCTGTCCTCTGCCCACGTTACTACCAATTGCCCTTTTACAATTATTTGGTATTAACTCTGGTGACAAAATCAGACCCCTAAAAGTACGCAGTTGTATGGTGGGTTGGGTTATTTCTTTTTGTTAAGATGAAAAAGCCTATCTGTTCTGTTCCCTTTGTTCTATGCCTACCTGTTTCTCAGCCTCTTAAGCCACTGTTTAGCTTCTTGAGTGCTTAAAAGGGTTAATCATTCCTGCTGGATGTGCAAAAACTTCAGAACAAATTATGACTTTCTTTTGCAGAATGATTTCAGAAATAACTATGTTCAATTGTCTGCTATTATTCAACTAATTTATCAGCTGCAGACATCCAGCTTACTGTTCTGTAGTTCCCTGGATCATATCTAGAGCTTTTGGAAACTAAAGATACAAAATTTACAATTGTCCAGACACTTGCTACAATAATTTTTTAATGTAAAAACGTGCGTTAGCAGCAGCTCATCCACTTCTCCAGTGTAAATACAGCCTAGAAAGCTTTACAAACAACAAGAAGTATGTAGCTCCCGCGCAAGCTGCGCACCAACATCATTTAAAAGCAGCCTGTCCTGTCCAGCATGCAGAGGGGCCTGGCACTGTAATGCAGTCCTGCCAGTAAAAGGAAACAATCCAACAGAAATATGGCTACTTGCTTTTTCATGGTGGTCTTCCAAGTAAGTGTCAGTGAAGAAGAAAGAAGCTGGACTTCGCAAAATCTTTTTTTTCCACCAAAGTTAAAATCAAATAAAAATAATAAAATAATATTTTAGGCTTGTGGAGAAGAATTTGATCACTGGGCTGAGTTCGTGGGCATGTCAGAAACGTCAGAATGAAAAACTCATGAAAAATGAAGAATTATCCGCATGTTTGGAAGACACTTATGATGAGCTCTGGTAGCAATTTATTACCGATAGAAACACTCTGAGTCAAGGTTACTGCAGCCATGAAAGCAACCTGCCACTCCAGTACCACATCTAAGCAAAAGCCTCAGAAGCACATGCATTTTGTCAGAAGCACTTTTAAAACCAACAGGGTATCTGGGGAGCCATTCAGTAGAAGATTTTAAATATTACAGGTATCACGTGTTATCAGAATGAATCGAAATGCCTATTTCTTTTCAGGCCTACACCCTCCCAAACAGAGATCAAGTGAAAAAGAAGGGGCTGGATCTAAATGCTTAACACAGACGTGTGTAACGAGCCAAGCAGAATCTATGAAGGAAAAGAGAAACATACCTGAGAGGTCTGAATGGCTTTGTACTGTATTAGAAGCTCTCCTTGATAAGGCTTTAGCATCCTTCCGGGCACCCAGAACAAGCCCAAACCCCTGTTGATGTACTCCATTCCTCCAGAGCTCAGCTTTTGCCAGGAAACAAGCTTAGAGAGGGAGAACTTCCAGGCCGCAGTGCAATGAGCCATTCTGCTTCTATTTAACCATCTTGTGAAAAATTCACAGACTAACGCTGCAGCAGTCAGCAGCAAAATTCAAAATTTCACACTCCTCGGATCCTAAACCTGCTTGGGGCTTTAATGCACTACCTCTTGTTTTGTTCGGGATCTCTGCAACCTGTACTGCAGGGGCTGAGGTGTCAGACCAACTCTCCTTCTCCTGGTACAGAAAGAGGATCCCTGGAACAAGGTCTTTTCCTGACAGCGCAACCATTCCTTGCTCTTCATCTCTGAAGGTTCCTCACTGCAGAAAATCTGACCCACTACACTTAGCGCCCCATTTACAGAAGTCTCTCACTACTCACTCTTTCCCAAATCATATTCTTCTGCCACAAGGCAAGTGGTAAATGGTTATACAGTAAGAAGGCCAGTTCCTGCATGTGCTGTGTTATGCAGACAGGGAGCCCTTTGGGCTTGTCCACAGTGTTTCCTACTTTGTTTGCATTGACAGCCTTACCTCTAAAAGCTCTCGTGCATCAGTTCACTTTCTCTTATACACTTGTCTAAGAAAGTCAAGCACTCCGCATCTTAGGCCTCCTTTTATAGCATTTCCAAACCTTTGCAAATTAAAAAATCTCACCACTGCTTAGATGCTCACCAGCCTACTGTGATCCAAATGGTGGAACTGCATGCACAATCTGAGCTAGGCAACACTTGGTGTGCTACCACAACAAAACAGTCTGCAGGTCACTTTTCCTTCTCATTGTCTGGAAACTCCAAAACCACCTTCCCTGACATCCAAGTTCATTGTATTAATGCTCTCTGAAGTTAGGGCTCTGCAACCTGTCCTGTGCGTGCCTCTAGAAGCTACGGCTCTCAGAGCATTTACCATCACCTAGGAAGAACCACATCATGTCAAAGTTATTTAGGACAACAAAGCTTACGGCACACATTTAGATTTACGTATGTAGTTCTTTCCAAAGCTGTTCAGGAAGTTGGTGGATATCTACCTTTCAGAACGAAGTCCCAGTGCTCAAACCTCCAGGCAGAAAAAGAGCTACTGGCAACAATTCCATAAAGTGCACATTCTATATAAAGTCACCTCCAGTTCTGACTTCCAAAGAGCTTACCTGGTAGGTATCCCTTTGTTTTAGGCCACAAGCTAAGGCAGGTTAAACATTAAAAAAAAAAAAGGCACAACACTTCGAATGAACAGCAGAACTAACAAAGCAGGAAAAAAAAAAGTCTACTGAAGAGGAAAGGATAGATGCCTGTAGGGAGAATATCTTACAATCTACGGTAAAGTCATACTTGGCAAAATTCAATAGATCTGGTAAACATCAAAGATAAAATTTAGCAGGATAATTCCACCAAGCACCATTAAAAGAAAAATGGGACCAGCAGGGTTACCAGTGAAAAACAATGCCAGGCCTAATAGCACTGATCTACCAGAAGCAATTTATTATGACACCAGAAATAGCTATTTTCACAGTGGATGCTTGAAATGAAAACTTTAAAGCTTCTTTAAGTCTTGAGCTATAGCAAAGTATTCAGCCAGCCAGCCAAAATAGCTGAAGGGAAATAGGAAGGCCACATGTGGAACTAATTACTCATGTAGAGGCTATGACAAAGAACATTTCTCCAGACTTTTCATGGGGGCTTCACTTTCAGGAAGTAACTCTAATTACTGTTCAAGTCTCGGCAGCCTGCATGCCGCTGACAGTTCCAAGAAAAAATGAACCTATTTGCCCTTTTCTTGGTCTGAAATGCCAAAATATAAAAGCGCAACTGGAGGCATTAAAAAGAAACAAAATAAGCACTGGCTTATTGCAGTAGATTCTCAAGCTGAATTCTTTTTATAAGTTCAGTTTTTCAGCCTGCAGAAAACAGCAAATTCTGCCTACATTAACTTGCTCTCCGTTGGCTGCAGTGAAACTGTACATCTTGACTTTTTACAGCTTTTCCATACTGGGGCCCACTTCCTGCCCGGTTGAAGAAAAAAATCTGGCCTGAAGATGAAATGACTGCTTAACATTACACTAAAACATCTGGTACCATTTTATACACAGACCCATGTCTGAGAGCAGGCAATTCTAGCGGTCTCACCAGCGGCACAGTGCATACCCAAACCTCCCTAGGGTGACATCATCCCATATATGGACTCTCAGGCCCAGCCCTCCCCCTTTTCCTGGTCCTAAATTCATTGCCAGATCCCCAGTCTGCTGCAAATGTGCCACGTCAAGACTGGAAATCACAGCACTTCAGTGTGTTTCAGTGAGTGCTGCAGAGTGTGAGGGAGAGCCGAGCACAACCCGTGATGCAGGAAGGCAGTTTTTCCCAAAGACTAAAAGAGGATTTAAAATAAATAAATAGAAGCGTCCGGAGATCCTGCTCCGTCGCCCCAGTGTTCAGACTACCTGTTCAGGACAATGCTGTTGTACAGTAGTCTGCACATTGGTTAGACTGGGCAAGGGAAAGCAGCGACATGGACTATTGGGGACGCCAGTTGCTCTTGCCAAGGAGAAGACAGTTATTGCTCCTTTCAGATCTCATATACAGTATTTTTCTTCACAGGTTTTGCACACTAGGGAATAAGAAACGCTAAGGGACACTGTGAAAAAGGAGGACTGCAGAATAATGCGGGGAAGACATTCTGGTAAGGCCTACTTTGGAAGAACACCTGGCCTATGACCTGGCAAACCTAGGTGACTCCCCCCCCCTTCCTCCAGTCATCACTGCAAGAAAGATGGAGCTCTGATGATTTACTAAAACCTATGCAAGAAATGAGCGAGGTATACTACCTAGATGTGTACTACTTAGAGAAGTGTACAAGAGCATAGTTGAAGTCGGTCATTTCCTTTTTTTCTTTTTTCTTTTTCTTTTTCTTTTTTTTTTTTAATTTAAAATAAAGTTTACTTTTGCCCACAAACTAAAAAGGTAAATTTAATATTTTTTTACTTGTAGCAATCAGTATAAATATCTAAGGAGTATATTGCTTTCTTTTAATGCAGAAGAGGCTTGCTAGTATGTGTTCTGAATAGCTCTCATTATGAACTATTGATCTGAAGATCAATTTTAAGAAAATACTTTCTCTTAAAGTAATAAAGTAATATAAATGAATGCATGAATATTATTTTAAATTATTGTAAAATATATCGCTGCTGGGAGAACTGTACTTTGATTTTCTATGCAACTGAAACTTCTTTGCAAGTAATCTATGCTCTGTGTACTAATGAAAAATGGGAGAGATCCCATAGGGAATATATGACTACTCCATGCTTTGCTTCTGCCATGTAGCATATAAAATATTTGATTGTTTAGGAGAAATTACCTCTGAAAGTGCAGGATGTAATGGGGAAAGGTAATCCAAATCAATCAATAAATAAAACAGAACAAACAGCTTTCCACCCCATACCTGCCTGGCTATTGCTTATAAGCGATCGGCACCGATTGATTGTTGCCGCTGATGTATAGTTTGCTTTGCTGATATTTCTTCTAACTTTCTAACATCTTCTAACAAAATGATAAGTTACCTTGTCCTAAATCCCACTGATAGAAAAGGAATTTGTAAATGAATGCAGAAGTTTGCTTTGGTGAATTTCCAGCTGTCCTGGTAGGGGAAAAAAACCCTCGGGCTGAATGAAATCCCCACGGACAGAATAATACAAAAAGTCTGGGCTGCAATCTGATACCAGCTGAACTCCAGAGTCAGCTCCCCTAAAGTTAGCACTAGTAACAAACTGCTGCAACCAGAAAAAATAAAAATAAAAAATAAAATGTAAATCCCATCTATATGGTGCTCATTATGGCCAGGAAGGCTTGCGATAGCTGTACTATAAAAAGAATTAGCAGAAATAAGCAGCCATTAGTACAATAAGCAGGCAATTATGCAGAATGTGTATTATATTCCAGACAGCCTTGACGCTGTGCAATTGTTAAAAATATGTATATTATCATTACCTTTCTCACTGCTCCTTCAGTAACCAATAGAAGTCCTATTGGGAAGACCTGGTCGTGTAGCATTTGTGAGCTTATACTGCTTGCCTTACAGCCTGCAAAGCAACAACTAGCACTGTCATTTCCCTTACCCTCCCAAAAAAGCTTTTGCATTTTGACTTAAAGAATGATTATTTCTTTTAATTGTAGATGCACTGCCAGGTTGCCCACCCTCTCTTCCTTTATTTCACCAAAGATTCTCTTCAGTGTTAAATTAGTGGGCTTTCATCCATCGTAGTCTGAAGGAATTTTTACTCTCGTTCTACTTTAAAGCGAAATTACAAGCAAGCTAAATAGCCAAGCTGAAGTGATAGGCAGGTATTGAAGAAAAGGAAGGAGATTCGGGCTTGCATTAATATTTCTCAATCTTTAAGCTTGATTGCTCTTCTAGGCATAAAAAAAAAATCTGATAAGTTTTATGACTTTCTGTCATAGCGGTAGAAAAATGGCTTAAATTTGCATTAAGAAACATGCTTTGTTACACTTTCAGTGGAAACGTTATCGCTCACAAGTATATTTTCTATCTATTGCTTATTTGCACATCCACTTTTACTGTTTGTTTGCTTGTTTGAGAATTCTGATCTAGAAATTAAGAACGTAGTGTTAACTGTTAGCAAAACCCCATTAGAGATAGCTTACATCAATGTTGGCTAAATAAGCAAAGAGCATGAATACATACAGGACGAGTATTTCTCTTATCTCTAGCCCGCTATTTGCATTAATCTTTATTTTAAATGGCCTTTCTGGATTTAGGAAGTGATTCCCCTCCCATACACCCATGACTGCTCAAAGTTACATTTTTAGCCTGCAGGCCGAGAGCTAGGAGGCCCCTTGGCTTGGGGCTTGAGAAGGGGGGGCTGTGCACAAAGCAGCAGATACGGGAAGAAAGCCTGTATTGTTAGCAATGAATAAGGAAGTATATCTACTTCGGCTCAGCAATCAAAACATTTCCAAAGTGAATTAAGTGATTCTCTGGTTCTTCACACAGTGCTGTTTTTAGCTAGGAAAAGTTCTAGCTGATTATAATAATACATAAAAGACTTCCAAAGCTATTAAATAGAAGTTTTAAATAGGCATGACAATAAACACAAGGCAGCCGTATACAATTTTTTCATGAGCAGAAAAAATGATTACTATTTGCAAAGAATATATATATATATACACACATATATATGTGTGTGTGTGTATATGAGCAAGTTCCACTATGTAATAAATCACAAAGAGATCTCTGTGCAACTGGATGGATACCAAAGCTTAAATCTGTATTAGGAGTTAAAGGATACAGCTCAAGTTATCACAGAATGTACCAAATCTAGAAAAGCAAATGAAAGCTGAGAGCAGTTGAGGAGGTCAGGGTTTCAATATAATGAACTGTTATCTTTAAACGAGTCTTATTTTTTAGTACAACCAAAAAAATTAAATAGGGAAGAGGAAAAAAATATTTCAAAGTATATATATATATATATATATATATATATATATATAATTTTTATCTTTATTTTTTTAAGAGGAAAAAAAAAAAGGAGAGGAGAAGCCACAGAACTCTACAAAACTACAGAGCAAGCGAGCATCCCAGGGCAAAAAATCACTTTAACACATGGTATTTGACATTTTTGGCCCTGTCTTTAAGTCGCTCGTTGCCTTCTGCGTTACAGTTACCAGTGCTGTGCAACACGGCTGCATGTGCAGGAAGGACGCTGCTCTGCTCCCCACGCTCCTTGCCCCCCTCCCTGCACCATCACTGCATGTCCACAGGCACTGCTGCGGACCACCCAAGTGCCATCACTGGGTGCAAAATGGGATGACCCAAAGAGCAAAAGACTCACAAACAATTCCGAACTCCCCAACAGGGATTTAAGTGATGATCACCTTTACACCAAAAGATGCTGAGCAGGCTGGAAAATGTAAAAGCGTAAATCTTAGGCTGGATAGGGTTGGTTATTTTTCCCTGCTTCTTCTTTTTCATTATTATTTTATTATTTAGATCTTACTGGGGACATAAATTAACTTTTACTTGCAGAAGGCTTTGCTTCCCGAGCTGCACTTCATTTTAACAAAATCTAATTAAAATAATACTAAGTATCAGGTTAAACCTAGAAGATGACAGGAAACTGCAGGGTTTAGAATGAAACTTCCTTGACTAATGCTATTGTACTTCTGTGCTGCATTTTATGCTGCATTGCAAAACAGCATCTAAAAACAACAGCCTTCCCTGATCACAGCTGGACAGAATATAAGTCTCAATTTGATCTCCAAACTCCCTATATTTAAAGCCAAATCCCTCGTATAGGTTCCTGTAAAAATAAGACTGGAAATCATAGGATTTTGTTACGAGGACTCTAAAATACTCTTAAGTCCTTTCTGGATGTAATGAATGAACCAGACGGAGCACACAAACATTTTGCCCTTTTGTCAAACCAACTAGAAACCAACTTAGAAGGAATATCTGCTTTTAAATAAGAATCAAGTGGAGACACAGCAGTACCATGAGCGGTCCCAGCGAGTTCTCTGAAGGCAAAATGAACGTGCTCCAGTCATAATAAGCACAGCCATTTGCTGATTGCTTGATGAATTCTCCTTGTGCACAGTTATTAGAAAGACAGCACAATCTTTCATGTACAACTCCTACTCGTGAGTTCCCTGATAGCTGCTAATAGGAAACCTATAAATTACAAGGCATGTTTTTGTTGCTCCGGTTCTTTTTTTTTTTTTTCTTAACTATCATTTGCCAATGAATTTTACCGTACAATTCTTCCAAAGAGCCATAGCACAAAAACTGAGACTTAATTTTCTCCCAAACCACTGATTTATTTGGCAACTCAATTCAGACGTTATCTATAAAACAAGCAGTTTGCTATATGTGCTTTATTAAAAGTACTTTTCATTTGTCACTTTTTGCTCTAAAATAGCCAAGTGTGCAGGAAGGCACGCCGTGCCATATTAGAGCCCGGTCTTATTTCTGGAGTTCTAAGTAAAATTTTAAGCAAGCGTATCATAAAACTAAAGGGAGCATATTTAATGTCTTGGAATTAATTTATCGTGTCTAAATTAGCTAGTCGTACTTTATGTTTGATTAGATTTTTAAGAGACATTACTTCATTTTGCTTGTTTTAAGGAAGACTGATATATTTATTGACATAATTGAGATCCTTAATTGTATTATTTGATTTGTATATTAGCTAAGGTGTCCTTAATTTTAAGTCAAAATGCTTACTACTGCTAAAATGCCAAAATTAGCACGTATTAATTTATTACTGGACTATCCACACCATCAGCCCTTTGGTAAATATATCCCTTTTATCATCAGCTCTCAGACCAGAGCTTCAGTGCTCCTCTTCTGTATGGGATACACTTATCATTGGTTTGAAGGCTTGCTGCTTACCTATGGAGGCACTAGTGAGCAACAGGGATATAAGAACACCATCATGAAACAGAATTATTCCATCTGTACAAAAAAGTGATACAAATATTTACCTCCTACCTCTTTTATGTGCCCATTGGTTTATACTTTTTGAAACAATGCCTCAACAATGGCGTAAACGTCACTGAAAAATTGGATTACATGCACATCTTGTGATGTAAATGGAGCTGCTTTCTTTTTCTTTTCAGTAAATATCGATCTGAAAAACTGACGGAAGCTCAACAAATTTGTTTTTTAACCACTTATGGATTTTGAGAGAAAGCTAAATTGAAATAGCATGCAAAGCAAAATACTAAAGAGATATGACTGTGGTAAGGGGATAGCTCTCACATATTACCATAACTGATATAAAATATAACTGGTTTCCTTTCCAGCACATCCCCCTCCGCTGGGTTAATGTGCAAGTTGTTGTCTCCATTTGTACAGGAAGATTTTTATTTATTTTTAACATGCAAGATTATTGTACTTATCTGCTCCTAGAAAATATGTACTGTGTAAACATATCCTTTATCTTGAACTTCAGTATTTCTGTGCTTCCAAGAAGAGCTAAACCATCTGGTTATGTTACTACGTGTGAGTGCAATACGGAGGCAGACCCCTGTGTGAGTTGCATATAAAATAAATTACGGTTTCAAGTCTTTTTTTTATTTTTTGTTTTTTTAGAGTGTTCCATGTATTGAACTCATATCTCTTATCCACGTCAGCACAATGCCAACTGATGTACCAAAAGGCTTATTTTCTGAATAAAATCAAATTACGTTCTCGTCCTACAGCTCACAATGCTTTAAAGTTTAATTCTGTTATGTGTGCTACCCCCAACAAAGTCCCCCAATGCGGATGGGTACAAAGTGATCCCCGCCAGCGGTGATGGCTCCAAGGGACTGGCTGGACGGAGTTGTCATGTGTCTGCCTGTCTACACTTGCTGTGCAGAACATCCTCTCACCTGTACAGCAGGCACAGACAGGCAGTCACATGACAACCCAGCCTGAGTGACAGCCGGCTCTGACACCCCAGAGCATCTTCAGCAAGAGCTGCAGCCACGAGTCGCTCTGGATCTCAGATGGTCGGTCAGTAACCAAGCCGCGTCCTGCAACCCACCTAGAGTCAAACCAACAGTGCCTATAAAATACAATAAAACCCACTGCTGAAATTTTTACTGTGCTTTCTATAGTACTCTTTTCCTAGTTGTTCTCATTAACTCACTAATGACAGGTTTTATTTACGTGCAGCTCTGCAGCACCACAGTAAATGGGAGGAAAGAGTTCCCATCCATAAAACCCGAGCAACTCGCGCTCTTAGAATGTTGCTGTACACAACCACCAATGTTGCTGTTAGCCATAGAATTGAGCACAGCTTGCTGTGTGGCAAGTTAATCCTAGAAACACACACAATGTCAGACCCCAGAGGAATTTCTGCCCTTTTTGAATTCTTACCCCCCCTCTCATTTTCTTACCTCCCTCCCAAACCTCACTGAACTTTACAATTGGGAATAAACTGAAATTAGATGCAGTTTGTGTTACATCACTGGATACTGCCCTTCGGTATTAAAGGAAAAAGGAAATATTTGATTTGGAAATCAGAATTAAAAAGACTTTTCAAATTAACAAAAATATCACGTTTTCACAAGTTCTTATCCTAGCCCCAGCATGGCATCCTTTGGTCTCCTCTGAGGCCTCTGAATGCTTTGGAAAGAATAATAAATTAAGTTCTCTGACCATGCTCTGTAAAAATGCTTCACTGCTTTACTGACGGTGTCTCCCTGTTCACGAGGGAGCTTTTGAGCCACTGAATGACGTCCCACATTCCCAAAGTCTGTACTGTCCCAACTGCTAAATCTGAAACTTCAGATTTGCAGGCTGGCTTCTAAATGAACCTTAGCATCAAATGTTACAGCTTTTTGTGTTTGTGAAAGCAGTAACAATTGAGAGCTGAAATGTTTAGATTTCAAATGTATATATATATGTTTGTAAGGGATGCATCTCGTAATGCTTCAGCTAGTATCACACAGAGTACTTAAGTAAAGAAAACTGCACGTGTGAGCTATATGAATGTGCTAATTTTGCACTTATTTACAATAGTCTCAAAGCAGTACACAACATTTTCCACGCTTAATCTTAAGCTCATGGAAAAGCACAAAGTCACAGTCATGCAGCAAGTTTATGAACACAGACAACTGTATGCAGGGCCAGAAACTAATTCAGATGAGTGTACACATACCTAATAGCATATCCACTGTATCCACGCTGATCCGTAACTATAAGATTGAAAAGTACTCTCAGGCACTGATTCTCATCTCATCTAGCACTAAAATCCCCTTGCACATTTGAACAGCAGCAAAACCACATCAATAAGGAGCTAAAGATACCATTGGTCCCTTTTTTTTCTTCTTCTAATATTGATACCATGAAACAAATTTTGAAATGCTTTACTTCAAAACACATTCCACTGCACTCTCTTCTCCAAAAGCCACAACTTACAAGAAGAAGAAATAATCTGCATCCTCCTAATGGCACCAGCAAGCAATTGCTCACATTCAGAGAGCGATTTTCATCCCAGAGCAAATTCCAGACTATACAGAACAGGCTCAGCTTACACCAGAGAGGGTACACAGCCCCAGAGGTCCCAGCAAATGCTGTGGCTTTGTGCAGCACATTGTTAGAGCTCTCTGATGCACAGAAGCTGCAGCCGTCCTCACTTAGGGGTAGAGGCACAAGGGAATGAACTCATTGCTGCGCCTGGGAGAACAAAGGGGAGAACAGAGCTGCTGCATCTCCCCCAGTTGCAAGGAGATGCTCCCACTGCCAGGAAGGAGCCCCAGCGGGGACACGGGGGACCTGAACTCCCTGTGACCTCCCAGAACACACACCCGTGCAGCGCTGGGCACAGGGCAGACACGTAAACACGAGTATCGCTTCACACATTGCTGAGCGCCACATATCCTCCTGGGGTGGAGACACAGCAGCATGCAGCCTTTTCTATAATGATCCAAGAACAGGATGTGACAACTACCAAACGGAGCTGAAAGTGAGAAGAACATTTTAAGGGCACCAAATATAATTATACAAATTGGAATTCAGCCAGGAGAACAAATATTTGCTGCCTTATTTTCAGAAGCCAGTAGTCATGTTTCTGAAACAAGCCCCCGGTCCGTTGATTAACCAAATGATCAAGCTGTGGCTTTGACCATTTCCATAAAGTGTCTAAAACAGACCTCACTAATTTTTTGAGTCCTACTGGGAAAGGCTCTGAAATAAAAGAAATCCAACACAGCTTTGTGAACTATTCTGCAGAACAGAATACTCTAATTACACAGCAAAATTGTACTTAACAGGGAACTTCTTCCACCGGCAAAATGTGGAATACTGTGCAGTTGGGCTGCCAAGGGAGGCGGTGGAGTCACCGCCCCTGGAGGTGTTCAAGAAACATCTAGATGTTGTACTGAGGGACATGGTTTAGTGGGAAATATTGGTGATAGGTGGATGGGACCAGATGATCTTGGAGGTCTTTTGGTGATTCTATGATTGAGACCATGGTCCATGGTGAACTGATTCCATGGTCCATGGAGGTCCTTGGTGATTCCATGATTCTGCTATCTTCTTACTACTGTAAGGGATTCCTGAGTGATCTCCCATATCAGACTGAATGAACTCCACATATTTCCATGACTCTCAAACACACCTGGCTGGCTACTAAGAAACTTTATAAAACTAAAATACACATTTGGAAATCAGACAGCAGCCAATTCTCTCCACATACTGTTCAGAGATTCCCAAGTGACTGTCTCCAGCACACTACAAAAACAAACCACTTATTTCCAAGCTGCATAGCAGAGGGCATTCCAGAAATATTTTGAGGAATTTTTATGTTTCCCACTAAATAAAGATAGGACTGAAAAAAACAACATCAAAACTACCACAGAAGTTGATGTGTCACATCTTAGATGCTTCTCCAAGTGCTTGAGACAGAAAGTAGAAGGAATGTAGATTCCAGCACATCACTTACCTGTAGTCAGTTACCTGTACCTAGTCTAAGACAGTAAGTCCTTCAAGGCATTTCAAAAACAAAGACAAGTTTTCACATTCATAGGAGGCAACTTCACTTTTTTTTTTTTTAAATGATGTCACAAGTAATTATATTTTAGTGATCATAGAATTAAATTCACTGTTTTCAACTAGCACATCTCTGACTGAAAGTTTAATCATTTTCTTGTTATATTTTGTACATTCAAATCCCTATTAACTCTAAATCAAGGGGTAAGGGGCATAACCTACCATCTACTTAAGACTTCAAAATGGCAACAGACACAGGGAAACTATTCTGCTGATCAGCATGATTTCCACCATCAGCAGTATTACCGGAGTAACTACTACTCATAAATACTCATTAATACTCTCTCTTTACCCATGCCCAGTTTTCCAATAATAATTGGGGAAAAAAAGAAAAAAAAGTGATTGTGTACATAATAATCCCATTTAAACCTTTTAACAACAGAACTGCTTTTGCGTTTTGGATAGAGGATATTACTACTAACACTGCTGAAAACAAAACAAAACAAAAAAACAGATCAGCAAAAAATTGGTTCCCAAAGTTGCCCAACAACATACTCATATTTAATAAAGTAAGGAACACAAACATCTTGTTTATCATAGAAATACTTTTTCCAGTTCTCTTGTTACCCACCTCAGATTTAACAATTAGCAGCAACATTTCTTAACAAGGTGCCTTTTCTGGCTTTCCAGTAGCAAATGTGAACACCCATTGCGTTTGGCTACAGAATGCCACAGCCAGGCTTTTCAGCCTCTCAGAACACGAGGCCAGACAACAATTGTTATCACTAAATCAACTGCTGCAATTACTTCTAGGAGTAATTCTACCTAAGAAATTTATGATCAACTTACAGTAGACATAAAAGAGCAGCCCAAACAAACACAGAAAAATAAACAGAGCACTCCAAAATAGGTTTTTTCTTTTTTTAGATCTCTCTGTGAAACCACAGGAAGAGAAGTTTAAAAAGTAAATAAATAAATAAAAGTAAAACAAAATAAATTTACCACCAACACCCTCTATTTGTCACCAACATTTTGATAGAAGTCCTAGAGGGTCAGCATTCTTCATAAATCAAAACCAGGAATTTAAAACAACTCAGGTGAAAGCTTAAATCATTCTTTCAGATCAGTACATGTTAATTTCATATTTAAGCTGATTTCAAAAGACTGAATGAATATTGTTCTTCTAGTAGATGTCATTTACTAATTTCTTACCTCATCATCTTTATACCAGGACAGGCTTTCTGCAGTTAGAACAAACCAGTATTCCTTGGATCCTCCTTTCATGATGCCAATATTGTTGATGGTCAGCCAGCCCTTCCGGATGACCTGTGCAGAAGTGCAGTCAGGTACAAATTAAGTTTGCTATTCATTTAACATAATTCTGCTGCTGCATTCATACTTTCAAATGAAGAACTGTTGATAAAACAAGAATATATTTTTTTCAGCCCAGTTAATTCAAAACAGTGTTTTTCAGGTTCCTGACATTCAGACAAAAAGCTGTAGAAAGAAAGAAACCTAAAGATTATCACACTGTATTTACAGCAAGTATGAATGAACTAAGGATAATGCCAACTTTTACGTAGCAGCACAGAGTAGAAGTCCATCAAACTGTACATAGGACTACACTGACAGTTCCAGTATAATTTTTAAGATCATTTGTGAACACAGAGACTCGAAATAGCACCTTTCTGGAGAAGCAGACAGCTTCTGGTGAGCTTGGGGAACATTCAGAAGCTGAAAGATTTTTTTGCAGATCAGAGTCCTCTTTCTTCAAAATGTAATAGAATGTGATAAGAATGGGAATATGAAGCTGTTCTCCTCTCATAAGGTAAAAAGAGGAAATGAAAAATAAAATGAAAAATTAACAAGGCAAAAAAGGTGATTAAAAAATGTGTAAAGCAGAACTTGGAGAAAGCAGATACAACTCAAAGAGAGAAGAACAGAAAGGACAGTGTATTAGGGCCAGGAGGCCATCTTCTACAGAGAAAGAGGGACAAAAGGAAGAATAAGAGGAATGAGAACACCAGAGATGAATCAGAAGAGAGACCAGCCATGAGAACTAGTTTACGGATCATACGGATGGAAACTTTGAATTTTATTGGAACTTTTATTTTCTTCAATTACATGCGCGAATAAATAAATGTTCCTTCCTATCGTACTTGGAATAAGCAAATGGAACTCAGCTCATCTCATAGATACAGGCAACCCCAGACCACTCTGTTCTTCTCGACAGAAATGCTTTTCCTTGCCTACAAGATATTGAGATAGAATGAAAATAAATTAATAAAACAAAAGCTCAGAGAAGCTCTCCAGAATTCCCTCAGCAAGTCCCACAAGTGTGGGTTTGTGTGACCAAACCTAAGGTTCCTCCAGCTACAGAAAATGCAGGAATGTGACACTCCTCTCATAGAACTTAATGAAACTAAAAAGTCCAAAGTCAACAGGTAGTTCAAGAAAAACATCCAGTGTTGATCACCTTCTCCTTGACATATATGAAGTTTTATGGTCAGAATTCCCTTCCATTCAGCATGGCGTTGAGCACTTTTGGTACTGCACTGAGCAAAGGACCGACTAACCAAGCAGAAAAGACATCAGAAGCTGTATCTAACTGGTAAAAATATTGGTACTGCGTGTGTTCTGAGAGTATCAGTTTTTTCCCCGCCTGAGAGCAAGTTAAAGGAACCACACTGGTAAAAATTTGATTACCCATCAAATCCTCATTTTACTTTTCGTTGTTTAATGAAGTAAAGCCTTAACAGGGAACAAGCAACACAAATACATTCAAACAAGCATAGTGGCCTTCAGGTACCTCCCACAGACTAAGTTGTAGAACTTTATTTCTAATTAATTTCTTTATTTTCACTGAACCACATAAATGCAGCTTTGTGGAAGAAATTTTAGTCAAACTTTAGTCAAATGAGGATTTCTAACTACCTGAACTTTGCCTCTCAACAAAGTGAGCTATACCTGTACCTCACAGCAAATGCTCAAAGGCAGGTAACCTCATGTTATATGAAACTCACTTAAGAGGAGATAAGTCAGGACACTGTTGAAGCATGCAGTCCGCAACTTAACTTGCTGTTTTGTTTCCAGTATAGAACACGTCACATATGGGAAGCACAGGTAGCCAAGGCCAGCAGAGTACTGCAAACTGTTCTGGATACAAACCTTAGAGATGGTAAGTGATTTAAAGACAGATGCCACTGTAGAAATAGAAGGGTGGTTTTCAAAAGTAAACAGGTGAGAAATGCTTGAGAAGCAGGATTAAGCCCCTTGCAGGTAATGAATACTTAAAATGGATGAGACATAGTAATCTGCATATTCCAATCAAAGCTTTCATTCATCATTAAGACAGACTTTGCAGAATGTTAAGACAGACAGTTTTTCCTCAGTTAGATAAGAATAAATTTGCAGTAGAAGTCTCGGCACAGACTAAAATGATAAGGTTTGAAAATTTAACCTATACAAGACACTTAAGAAGCAATGAAGCTTTTAATACTTCCTTCCTCATATAAAGGCTGTCTCAATAGCTCCAGAAGACCCCCCTGCTCCAGTCTGGCACATTTCACCATTGCTGAGTGGGGACAGAGCCAACTTGCTAATACAAACACTGGTTACTGTCTTGTAAACAAAAGAATTTGACAGTTATTTCCTCAAGAATCCCTTCTGCTGAGGATAAGGCACACAACGTGGCATGAAGAGCAGGGCCTTGGGTGTATGTTTATCATGTGCAAATTGCTAGAACTGCTTTATATATAACCCATTTTAAAAACAGGGTATTGACTCCTGATCTCTACAGCAGAACATAACTATAAAAAATCCTTGAAAGCCATTCCAGAGTACATCATGGCAGTGCATATGATCTTGGTGCACTACACTATCCAAAAAGCAACAGTGGAGCCTCATGTTCTTTTCACTGAATTGTTCACATTTCCCATATACTTTTAATCTTTTTTTTTTTTTTTTTAAACATAAAACAGCTACATTTTCAAAATACTCAGTACCAATGTTGAGGTCAGGGAGAGGAAAGTGTCAGATAAAGGTGTAAATGTAAAACAAAGCAAGCTTAAGCAACACAGTTTTAATTTCCAGAAGAGTTGAGTTACACCTTAAGCTCCAGCCAATTTCTCAAAAGATAAACCAAGCTGTATTTTAAAGATGTCCTTCCATGGACAATCAGCAGCAAAGACCTTTAAAGAGATTTTTGAAGTTAGGAACTCCGATCATGTCTTATTTGTTTATCTGTTTTTGATCACGTTAACTATTTTGTACAGTAATCAACTACATGGCATGGAAATTAAAGTTGTGTTTTTCCTTACTGTTTTCACAGCCCATCTTCTGGTTGGTTTGGACTTAGGAGATCCACTTCAATATTCTGTGTTGATTTCTAAATGTCACTCTGCACAGACCGGATAGTCATGACATGATTTATGAGCCTCAGGAAGGTGAAAAATGTGAGTATTGCCAGCAGCAAGCAAAGACAATATTCTGACCGGTAGTCAGACTCCATGTACAGGATGAACAAGAGATGACACAGTTCCTTCCTTCAGGATCCTGATACCTAATCTGGGTGTCTGAAAGATGAAGCTTAGAGGGTACAAAGGCACATGAATGAGCCAGAAGGAAGTCGTTCTCTGACAGCTCTTCTGCACAAAACCCAAATCATGTCTGTGATTATACGCCGCCATTTCAGGGCTAAACAGGAAAGCAGGATGGTGCACACTAAGTGCTTTTTAGGGATTGATGTTTGACTTATTCCTTTAAATCAAAAAAGATATTTGTGAAATAAATACATGAGAGACTTGGTAAGCATTCCTCTTCTTTTTAAAGAAATATTTGAAAGGTGATTTAAAGCAGGACAAGGAACACTGGCTGGGCAGACAGAAATACAAGTGTGAAAATCATAAGACTGACTACCTGAGCAACCATACAACACAGCATTCTGTTGAATTAACATAGCCTTCTACTGAAGTTAAGTAAAGTAAGTCCAATGAAATATCACTGAACGCAGAACACTAGTCCCAACACAGCTCCACTTCATCTTGTAACCACTGTGACACAGCATGCATTGCCAAGCAATGAGGACTCTGAGGAAAAGAACAACCTGTGGGAACTACTCAGGCATCCTCTGGGTCCAGCTACAAAGTTTGCTGCATTACAATTAGTACTGCTGTACTTATGCAGTATTTTGCTGTAGTTTGCTAACTTACAGAATATAAACTGATCAGATTGTGCATTTTGTCTGAGTTCAGCATCAGAATGCACCTTGCAATGACATTGCTTCCCTGAGATCACTGCACAATATACCACATTATTCTCAGAAGAAAAAAGACAGAAGTGACCAAGTTCACATATCTAATTCAAAGAGAACTAGTGTCTACTAACACTCAGCAGCAGAAAACTGAAATATGCTTCCAATTGTCATTCTTCGAACACTGAGACTATTAAATCAATCACAACACAACGATAATCTAAAAATAAGTATCAGTAAGCACCATTTGGAACAGCAATACAACCCTACTCCCAATAAGGTTAAAATTCAACAGCAGCATGACTCGTTCGAGGATATTGCAAAGGTGAGCATTATGCTACTGTTTTTGAGCTCCACTTCTAGAATCCCTCACATTAACATTGGTACGTCTCAACAGAACTGCTTTGTCAGGCCTTTCTGTGACCACCTCGCTGAGTCTGGCACACGTTTCCATTTCCATCCAGTTGCTGTAAAATAAAAATCTGTAAATATGTTTCTTCCTGGGTCATTCAAGGTAACATGATTCAAGTGTATTTGAAGACAGGACTATGTTAATGAAACATAATTAAAAGAAAGAAAAGGAAGAAAAGATAGTGCTAGTGAAAAAAAGCTGCTAAGCACAACAGGTGAGACCAGCTGATAGGGTCTGAATACTACTTGTGTTCAGAGAAAGTGAATCAGATTCTGGGTGTCTCGTTGAAAACAAGGCAGGTCAAACAACATCTTTATACCGAAGCCTCTGAGTCACTGACCCTGACATTAACTTCCTCCTCCAATTACATGGGCAACTCGGAGAACAGCAGCACAAAGTGGAATTTTTATGTAAATGAAATTTAATCCTCTTTAATTTGAGCCATTTGCATTCGCACACGCAGTGATATGGACAGGGCACACAGATCACAACATCCTCATCTTCTGAAGTTTATCAGGAAGGGAAGTTTTATAAAAAAGCAAATGCAAATCGCAACATACATAATACAACAGCTAAGCGCAGACCAGCCTCCAGGACTCAGACCTTGTTAGTGCATTGTGTAAAATCAAGCTCTGCATTGACTATTTCAAGCAAATTAGAAGACAAACTAACCTGCGGCTTAAAAAGAAACTTTGTGGAGTCAGGTCAAAACCTCAGGCGGCAGCAAAGAAAAGAAAAAACAAGAGAGGCCAAAGATTGAGCATGAGTGGATAAATTAGTAGCAGGGGAAAAAGGAGCAAAAACATGTTAAGAGGAACTGGAATTACATTTTTTTCCTAAAATACAACATTGCCCAACATATTTCTGAGATACACAAAGACAGTCAATAGCTACTTACATCATACCGGCTCAAATCATGTCACAAAAAGGAAAAGCAACGTGATTGCAAAGAAGCACTCCAAAAATTTCAGGAAAACTGAATGATCTTGATCTCCTGACAGATTCAATTGCACTTTGATCGGTGCTGCTCAGCCCTTTTTTGATTTTCTTTACCCAACGTAGCATTTCAAACAAGGCTAAATACAGTTTAAAGACATGGCACCAAACTGGAAAAATGTGTATATTTTCAGCATAGATACTATCAGATAATGCACACGGTTCAAATTTACTTCTTACACCTAACCATCACTAGACCAGAAGTACCTTGTAATAAAATTGCCTGCCGTTTAGACAATTAATTCTAATTAGTAATATTAAATGCATTCACATTTTAATTTATTCATGAGATGGAAGGATTAGAAAGGAATCTGTCCATGATACACTGATCCTCCAGGAGCTTTGAGAAGAACGCTGAAAGGGCTTTAGATATTTTGATTTCTTCTATTGGAGGTAATTCCTTTGTATAAACAAACAAAATGCCAGTCACAGTACCTGCAGCCATAAACAGCGCGTTCATTTCCACAATAGCTGGGCTTTGCGGGATTACCAAAAACTATTAAAACACCCTTTAAAACAATACAGCTGAAAAGGTTTACTGTAAATAGAGGCACTCATACAAGATAAATACTGCTTTTCAATGATATAATAAACATCAATTAGTCGTTTTAGTTTGAGAAACTTGGTAAACTACAAAAATATTAATCTTATCCAAAGTTTTCTATAACATTTTGAGTTATACTAGGTTCATACTTGTAACAGCACATTAGTGGCAGTTAAGTGATGAACTGCAATTATACTTTGTTGAGGAAGGGTTACAAACAAAATAGCTTAACATTAAGTAGCTTAGTAGCGAGTATTAAAAAAAACTCAATGAGTTAGAGACAAACTTTTCTTCTGAGAAGCTAAATGAAAAAGCAACAATAAAGCTTACAGAACTTAGCTCGTACAATTTGCCTTGAAGGCGGTAGATTGGTTCCCTGAAATAGCAAATTACAAAAATGAAGTTTTATTTTAGAAACATTTCGCATTCTTTTCAATTAACTTACAGACATCTGTTTGTTATCTTTAAAATAAAAGGTTCAGCAAAGCCCTTCAGACCAATAAGTGAGTTGCAACACGCAATTTAGAACTCCCAGCTTCATCTCCACTTCTTTAGAGAGAGAACATTCACTTAATTAAAAAATCATTCGTTTCATTTGTGTATTTTTGAAGAGTCAGATAACTGGCTGATTTTCCTTTTATGGGACACTCCAAAGTGATGACAGTTGTTGTGTTTGACACATGTTCCGGCACAGCTAGATAAGAAGGAAATCTCTCCTCAGAGGGGAGACACAAGTCTTTGAAGATTTTTCAGTGTTTAGACCTTTCAACTTTTTTCATTTCAGTCCAAACCATATATTACACCAAAAATGTCACTCGCCCCGCTCAGGCTCTGGGGGAGCATCACATTCAAGAAGTTAATTGAGTTATTTTGACCAACATCTTAATAAAATAACTTCCAGTTTCTTGGTGTGAGAACAAAATTGGATTTCTATCTTCAAAAAGACAACTGAGTTTTCAAAATAATAATAATAATAATAATAATAATAATAATCCTTTGACCTCTTATTTATGACATCACAGATTGAGACTTTCTGAAACCTCAGGTTTAGTACTCGAGGAATCTACACTCGGTGGCCACATTTGAGAACTTTAGCCTTTCACCTTTGGCCGCGTTGCTCACAAAACCATCAGGAAGATGTTCAATGTGGGTAATTACTTATACAGATTCTGACTGGATTTTAGTAGAGTTTTCAGAAACCCATTGAAGCGTGTACTACTTCCATAATACTCTTCTTCCCCCCCACCCCCCCACCCCCCAGTTCAAGACTTTGCAAAACCCTCAAAACAAGCAGAAATCCTCAGCAGCATTTTCATTATTTTCATTTAACATTAAACTAGGAGTGATCCTGTGAAGTACCAAGCACCCCTGGCCCACACAAAAGCACAAAAGCAAAGCTCAGCAGCACTTCGCACCTTGCAGAATCGATTCCATATCATTATGGGATAAAAAACAAACAGCCAACAGATTTTAGTAATGAATCTCAGTGACAATGCTAATTTAACTGAGATCAGCGCTTATTCTTTGTTTAGGTCGAGAGGAAATGATGGCACACAGTCAACATCTTCAAGAAATTAACTGAAGATTTTCAACAGAGGTAGAGGCAAATCCGTTTTTGCTTGCTGAATTGCCCCTTTGCTTCTGTTAAGCTGTGAGCACGTGAGAACAAGTAAGAAAAAACTGTATGACAAAGCACACACAAGGAAGTACTCACCAGTGTTTTGGATTCTGAGATTCACAAGTTGGCAGTTAGTGGAAAAATGGATTTGTGTGTAACATGAAAGACTTGATGCATTAATTGGGGGGGAGGCACTAACCAGAAGGGCAAGCAGTAGCAGATTTTTAAAACAATTAACGATGGTAACAACAAAATTCGGGTGGCTCTGAAAACATCAGTAAAACAAGGAGATGATGATGCATTTTATTTGTTTCATGCAGAAATGGTAAATTACAGATCCACAAAAAAATAGATGCAGCCAAGTACACTAGACAGCTTGGATTAACTTGCACATGCTATTATCCATTCTCCATTAAGGTGCCTACCTGATTTCCCACTGCACTTTTGTTAACCTGACTGCTTCTTTGTTGGGCACTAAGGAAAGCAGAGGAAAAAAATTATACTGAAGAAACTCAAAAACTAAACCAGTTCCTGTGTAGCAGATTTTAGCAATAATAGTTACTTATGATTCCAGCACATAAAGCTAGCATAACAAAGAAACACAGCAAAACCACTGCGTATATGTGCATCTTTCACTGTGTTTTTTTCTTCTTTTATACTACAACCTGTTTAGTTTTATAGGAATATTTGCCTGCTTAGCACAGAAGAGAGATGCACAGACAGCCCCCCTATCAATCATCTCCTTTGCAAAAATGTTCTACTTACACTGCTAGAAGTTACTAAAAACAGAGAGAAATTACAGCTCACGTGGGCAACTCTGGAAACATCAGCTTCAATAAATATTAAAAATAATAATAATAATAAAAAAAAGTCAAATAGTGAGCAATTTCTGTTATTTAGAGTGCTACAACAAAATCCTTCTTAATAGCTTTGTCTTGTCTGTTTGTTTTGAATATTATTCTAATATTTCTATGCACTTTGAGGGTGTAAATTTAACCAATGGATGAAGCTGCCATGAAGTTGGTTCAGAAACCTGGAAGCTCATAAAAGTAGAACATACTTAAAATTAAAGCATATTTAAAATATTTTTTCCTAATTCTTGGACTCTGGCAATCCCAGTTCCTGAAACAGAACACATTCCTTTCTCAAATACACAAGTTGCCATTAATTTTAAGATCCTTTGCATTATGCAGCTTCTACAGAGTAGGCCATACAACTGTATGCTGGAAATAGAAAACAAGTGTTCTAACAGTAGGCTTCTGCTGCTTCACCACCAGAGCAGCCACTGATGACAGCAAGTTTTCTTTAGATTACATTATACTGTTTCAGCAGGCATTGACAAAATGACAGAATAAATAACATGGATTTAGAGAGCTATAAAACATCACTCTGAAAGAGTAAGATAGATGTGCTTAGGTCACAACTAAAGGCCCCAAGGCTGAAATCATTTTATGTAAAGATACTGATCCAAAGAATTGCTGGAGCATCAAAACTCAGCTCTGTTCCAACTCTGATCATGACTTTAGGGCCATAACCTATCAAACCAGCAATCCACACACTGTCGGAGGATCCACAATGATGTGTCTTGCTTGCTGGGCTTAGTTCTTGATATTTTTGTCAAATAACAGTCTGTGTTTCCCATGCATCATCATAACTTTGGTGCACAAATTATGATTAAATAACCTGGATGTAGAAATCAGAGCAATAATTCCTCACCAGATCCAATCTGTTGCTCAAGAAGCACAATACAGCTTTACAAAACCTGATTGCCATTCTTACAGTGATTACTGCAGTTTTTTCTCTTTTAATTCATTGTCTTAGGGAAGACAGTTAAATAGACAATTAATATCATACTAAGAAATCCTCATCTCTTAGCAGTAGCCCAGCAATTGGTTCTTTATCTACTGTTCTAAATACAAATTCCTCTTTGCACAGGTTGAAGCATGTAGTTATGTTTGAGTTACACCAACTGGAAACAAACCCAAACCCAACATTCTACCATTCATTCTGTTAAATGAGGCAAGTATTAATATTCTAAGATTTTCCCAATATAAATACATTTCTTCATAATTACATAAAGTTGTTCTAAATAATGGCACTCTCAAAACATTCTGAAGCCAATTTGCATTGCACTGTAACCACCGTAAATCCTATAATGCTGCAAAACAGTTTGAAATGCCTTGAGCTCCCGTTCATATGAAGAAGGTTCACAGGACTTACACTTATGAAATAATGCAGTCACAGGAGACAGCTGGCTAGGAGACTCAGCAATCAAAAGGAAACAGTAGGATATCTGAGGAAGCTACACTCCAGGATGTTTAGATACTGCAGAAGTTTGCAGGCTCCCCCCCCCCCGCCCCATAATGATTTCATTTTCAAGTTTTAGCATAAGTGCTAAAACAACAACATGATTATAGACTAAAATATATATTTTCTACTGTTCAACTCATAAATCAATTTTACATTTTAAATTTCACTTAATTAACCAAGTTTTCTCTTCCACTTGACCACAAAACAACAAAAACATTTGTCTAGATATGAATTTCAACTCCCATTCAGACTTGCTCAAACTTACAGTTATTAGTAAACCTAAGTCTGGAGCCGTTTGTTATCTGTTCACACCCCCCACAAAAGGGCTGGAACTTCCAGCTCTCAGTTGACTAAAGAAGCAGCTTTGCCAAGAAACTGAACTTGGACATTGCAACAATTTGGAAAAGGATGTAGCAATGAGGTCCACAGACTGAACTACAGACTCTAGAAATGGCATCCCTGAGCAGGACTTTTCCAGGGAAGAGACATGAAGTGGCTCCAAATATACCTGGCACTCCAGAATCTAAGGCCATAAAACATAGGAGGTTCCAATCTGATATGAGGAAACATCTTTTACAGTGAGGAGAGGCACTGGGATAAACAGCACAGAGAACCTGGAGAATCTGGTTGTTTGTTTTTTTTTTCTGAACAATCTCAGGACAAATTCCTGAGCAAACTGGTCTGAACTCAACATTGTTTCTCTATGTGACTTCCCAAGGTCACAACGCACACCATTACCATACAACAGAGTGTTTTCAGCATGCTTTTTCCTGTCAGAAGAGGATGAAGTGAAGCAAATAGCAGGAAGGTTGTTGTCTTGACCTCTAGAAGGCCAGCTACCATTCCTACAACATCCTGCCGTTTGTTAAGAGAAATGATAAAGATATCCAGGACCTGAAAACAATATCAGAGAAAGTTGTTCAAGCCAAACACAAACACGGTGCCTCACTTTGCCTTCTCCATTCTCAGCTTTTTGAATCCTGTATTAAATCTCCAAGACATGCTATACAAGCTGTAGACCCTCCTTGTCAGTGCTAAGTAGAATAGGCCATCATATAACATGTACAGCGGTGCCAAACTGTTTCCAACACATGTAGATGAAACCCGTTACAATTCCAAACACCACTATAGAAAATGAATAAGACTGAAGAAACATTTATTCTTCAAAGTACAAAGATGTCTTGAACATTTTTACTAGTGTCAAGGAGCTGGTATGAAGTTGTTGAGTTGAATGCTAGTTGTTGAGAGAATGCTCTGAGAGACAATGTTCCAGAGAATACTCTCAGTCTTTTCAATTAAGCAAGAAGAATGTCAAAGCAGACTCTAGAGATTATTCTGCCATTGTTCTCTACAGCCAAACAGCAGGTACACTTAAATGTGTAATGCTTAAATTCAGTGATACGTTTAACTCCAAGCAAAACTGTTTTACGTGGAATCACAGCTCCCAAAACAAGCATTAGCAACAAGGAGAGACCACCAATAATGTACATTTCTGTGTCCCTAAAATGGATACATCAATAGCTTTGCCAAAGCTCCCTCATAAAAATCAGTGTGATTCCAGACAAAGATAAAATCTTCAGTGAAATCAGACTTGGGAACTAGGGTAAAGAATCCACTACAAGTGTATATTGAAAAAGAGCATGCTCCTGCACGTTTGGGATTTTCAGCTTCCATCCCCATTGTCACAATAGAAGGTGAGTGTTGATCTCATTAAAAATAAGAAAAAAAAAAACCATTCTAACTATGTTTTTATAGCAAAGTACCTATATGTACATACTTTGCAAAGCCAATGAAGTCTTCATGGTTGGTGTTGATGTAAGAAACCTGGATATCAATCAGCAGCAGCACCTGTTAGGGAAGAAAGGAGACCAAAAGAAAAAAAGGTGGGTAAGTTGAAGAGTGAGACTGAGAAAAAGGGAGAAAAGAACAAGACTTTCAGTTTTCTCCACATTCTCTCAATATTTCTTTCATAATTGTTCAAGCAAAAAGCAACACTGTTTTCTAAGTCCTACAGCTCCTATTCATATGCTTGGTTAATAAGCTAGACTATAGGAGAGCTTAACATTTCCCTCTATCTCCCCCCCCCACATCCTGACAGACATAATTTTCATTAACTTGGTCTCTGCTCGGTTCCTTAAAATCAACTACACATTGTCAGAAAGAGCTTAATAATACGCAACAAGTTTTTGCAAGTTAGGCATAATCCTGTCTACTTGGACCATTCCAGTCAAGCCAGCAAGGAACCTTACAAAATCAGGGCATCGTTTGCTTAATGTACCTCATAAAGAAGTGATACATAAGTTAGAACTGCAACAGGAAATTTAGAGTCCTGGAACTAAGCATTCTTATGCACACACCATGCTCAAGAGATAAGTTAGTCAATGAAATAATGGACAAATGATTTGTGAAAGAGAAAAATTTTAACTTACTACTTGCTAGTCCTTTTAGATGCAAATTTGAATCAAGCTTAGTTATCTACCCAGGCAAAGAGTTCAATAAGACAGGAGAAAACTCAATTCCACCCTTAGACAGCTTCTTGAACAGATATGAGAGCAAAGGAAACCATAACTATACTTTCCCTTCATCTTTCCTGACTTCCATTTATCAGCAGGAAGTACAGAAGAAACATATTGCTATCAGAGAAGTCCCAACACTTCATATAGAATCTTGCTGAACATGAAAGAGGGAGCCTTTAGTGTCTTCTCCTCCCTCCCATTCAAAGTTTCACAACCAGGACTAATAATTTGTAATTGCATAATTATCCATTGCCATAGTGGTGCCTTAGAGGCATAGACTTATCAGTAAATGTCATAATCAGACTGAAAGGACAATGCTTGGATGGATAAGCCTAAGCAGTGAAAATAAAGTATGAGTTTTACTTTTATAAAATACTGAAGTAATGACCACTTCATTAGAATATCAGGCTCTCTTTATCTAACAAAGAAGTCCCATCTAGTTTTTTCCCCAATAAGAGACCTTAACTTCCACATGCTTTACTGTGTCCTATCACAGCATCGCTATCACAATCACATTGATACAAGAGCACCTTCTCTTTATCATCAATATACTTAAAGGAAAAAAGGAGGAAGGAAATAAGAAGAAACTCTGAGCACTTGGAGGGGCATATCTTGGTTCCACTTTCATACTGAACAGAAAGTAGCATTAGAGATAGCATGAAGATGCCAACTGTCCTGAGTTAATCTATGATAATGATTGACTTCTTTTTTATTTTATAGTGATTTCCAGAAATGTTTGCCTAGGTTTTCATCAAGAGGGACAGAAGAATTATAGTCACTGTGTTAAAATAAAGCAAACGGATAACAATTTCTTTCATTGCATTTTCATCTTCTATTACTTCTGTATGAAAGGAACATGTTTGCTTCTAAAAGCACACAAGAAGCACAATAAGGAGAAAGATGATGAATGTATAACAAAGGACTCAGGTCCTCACCATAAAGTAGGGGAATATAAGGCTAACTCTAAAATTAGGTTGTTTAATTCTCACTAGGGAAAACAAAACCATTAACAATCAGGACATCAGCCTCCCTCCTGGGTCACAGTTCCCACTGGCATTGACAGGGAGGATGTCTGATGCTGGAACTGTACTGCCAGCACCTTTGTTTGCCACTTCTAACCTTGAAAGACCAGATTAGGATTTTCTATAACAACTTAGTCTCTTACATCAAAGCTCAACGGTAGAAGAGCAATTTCTAAGTTATTCTAAGTGTGTAGCCCGCTGCTACAAAAAACATCTTCTGTTATTTTATTTTACGCGTAATAGCTTCCTTCTTCCATACATTTCCCTGAACATTGAACTCCTGTGTATTCTCACCTGATCCTTGGTCTTCTCTTCTCTTTCACGAATGTACCCAGCAACAATTCTTTCTGTTTCCTCACATAATCTTGGATAGGTTGCCAACTGAAAAGCAGAAATAATAGAAATTCATATCTGCAGGGTAGCTTCAATAACATATAAACAGAAGAACTTCAACTTTCTTTTTTGGAGGAAAGCAATAAATGGTTTGGCAAAGGCAAGCCTTCCTTGCTATTAATAGTGATCTTCCAGAGAAGCTGTAGGGACGTAAACCCTTGGGCTTTTTTTTTCTGTGTTTTTGCTCCATAGAACAATAATATTATTTGGAATAAAAGTAACTGTATCACTGAAATCTAAACACTTCCAACAATCCAACCAATTCCAGAGGTATGGGAAGGCTCCAAATGCAGATGTGGGATAATAGGTTAGAAATGCTTGACAGTCTTACAATGTAGCATTTCACTCTTAACTAATTGCATATCCTTTGAATACATCCTACATCTGACACAAAGCTCCACAGAAGATAATGGGAAGGCACTGGGTAACGGTTGTCTTCCTTAGTATACAGATTCTGAACGGACATGTACAAGAACACTGCAACAAAGCTTCAGCAGCTAAAACACAAGTCATAAACCATTCCAAGAGGAAAGTGTACTTCTATCTGACTGCTCAGAAATCACAGCTTTGAGAAACAAGCTTCCATGATGAACTATCTTATTTCCTCAACTATTATCACAAAATAGACAACAAAATATTAACAAGTTTTAGCTGAAGTACTACGATGTACGTTTGAATAATCCAAGAAACAAACTAAAAGGAGAAAAAAAATCAAAACAAAAGCATGTATATGACATTTAAACATTGAGCACACTCTAAAAGTTATAATATGCTGCAAATGTGCTTACTCATGAAAAAGTGAGCAGGGTAGAGCTCATACTACCAACTGACAAAGCAGTTTATCAGCCTTGAAGTGACACGTCTCCACACTTCACTCTTCCTCTGCATGCAATTCCAGAGCAGCATTCTCAATATTTTTCAAGTTTCTTGTTCTTTAAAGGCTCCACCTTGTGGCAACGTTTCACATCTTTACACCTCAATAATGGTACTTTAAAATGTGATCGGTAAAATGCAAGAGCAATCACAGCCAACAACAACAGGAAAGAATCTGCGCAATTAATTCAAATGATATCCTCCAAATTCAGCTCAAAATATCATGGTGAATCCTTCCCACACTTCCATACTACCTTCACCAAAAGATGAACAACCTTCCTTGTCTTAAGAAATAGTTAATTCATCTCCTCACTGGTACAAAAAGTTGTGTTCTTCAGAGGGATGTAAAGAACAAGACAGGATGTTTCTCAACAATTTCAGTACATCAATACTCACATCACAGACCTGTTCAAGAACTTGTAACTTTTGGCTAGTATTTTCATCATTACTTTGGTTCAGAGTTAGGCAGAAGTTGTAACTATTAGAGCCTTACTCTTTAGATAAAATAACAAGCTCAGTAATCTTTTATAATACCCTAAAATGCAATAAAGACTACTACTACTATAGTGATTACATTCTACTTACATTACCAGATCTATTTGTAAGTTACCTTTTTAGTGCACTTCTTGACAGTGTTGATTAACTCCTGCATCACTAGATCCACACTTTTTAAGCAAGGTCCTTTCAGCTTGACTATCTGCTTTTTAACAATCGCTTCGAACGCCATATCTGGGGTAAATAAACCTGTCCTGTGGACATGAAAGAATATGTAAGAGAGTAATACAAAATATCATGCAAGGAAGTTTATCTGTTTTTTGTTTTTAACCCAATTGCTCATCTACCTTTTCAGAAACATGCAGCTGAATTAGAACAGCAACCCTATACAGCCTTCCATAGAATTAATTATCTCCTATTTCTTTAAAGACTGTCATTGTATTGCAAGAACATGAAAGTTTAAACATGCTTATTTCTTGAAGATGACTGTGAGAACTCTAAAAAGTGTTGGAATAAAACTGTGAAGCTTCTTCAGCAGCACACCAAACCTGAGAGAGGAATGGCGGCAGCAGCACTCTATGTACAGCCACTGCCATAACAAACCAATAAGATTCACACAGATGCATTTTTCCTCTTCAATCACAGCTTTAAAGATGGTTGTACTACTCAGGGTCCTACATGCAGAAATTCAGTTTGTCACTGCAGCATACAGGAACCTTATACAGAAAGGTACCTTGGAGAACCAGTTCTAGACAAACAGCCTTCCTTCTCTTTCAAGCACTGCTTGCAAGATCTAGCTCGATACAACGTAAGTTGTATTTTAAAAAGACAAATTAAAAGACATGCCCTGAACTATTAGTTTGTCGCCACAATTTTTTATTTATTTATTTTTTTCCCAAAGATCTTGCCACCAATAAGGCCAACTTCTTGAAACAGTTTTCACAATAACACTGAAATTTCAGGAGGTGCTGCCTGCCAGAGTGCTGTCCATTTAAATGGAAAGCCAGAGATGGAGCGCAACAAGGAACGTTTAACTTCCCAGCTTTGACAGTTTCTTCATCAAAAATAGTTAGAAGTCATCTTTCTATGCTAGGTAACACAGCCCCTAATTGTGGGAAGTTTGAGATTAATTTAAATTAAATCGATTTAAGAAGAACAAAACTATTAGCACTACACAGTGCTAGAACAGCCTTAAGATCTTTGATTTCTTTGATTTCTAAATGCCTTGCACCAAAAGATGAACCCACATCAGGTAATTGAGACAAGCAACACAAGAAGGAAAGAAAATTGTATACCATTAGATTGCTTAAGGTAACATGCTGCTTTCAGATTTGGGTACATAATACTACAATGAAGAAGCTGGAAATCTTATTTTAGCCCCAAACAAAAAGCCTTTTGTTAGGCTTACAGTAGCTGATATTACATAACCATATGTTTGTAGATTATAACATTCACTAGAAAACATTCATCCCTCACAATGCCAGTTGACCTGCACGACAATTTTTCATTCAACATCTCTAATTGTGGAGATGCAGGGAACAATTTAATCTAATCAATAAAGTAGTAACAGAGGAGAGTGGAGTTGCATGTCTTCATCTGTCAGAAACAAAGCAGATATTAAGAATTTCCTCAATTCATTCACAGCTAAAAAATTTATTTTGTGGACCGTTATTGATGCACGTGACATTTAGATTCTTAGTCTCCTCTTGCTTTATTCAATTGAGTTTGTGAAAGCTACAATGGATTTGGCTCTATCACCATTACTTGACACACAAGTGTTAACAGAAATTTGCTTTCTTAAAATAGGCAGCTAGAATTATTTCTGGTACCAGTTCTGAAGCAAAAAGGCAGAAAAGCCTTAGTAATAGCTCTTGAGTAAAAAAAACCTACAACCTTGATAATGCATCCCCAAATGGCTAGGAAGTGTAAGTCTGAAGGATGGGCAGAAAATGTCTGAAGTAAAGTCTGTTTAGCATTTGGACATATTTACCATGACAGCATACCAGGAAGAAGCCAATGATATCATGAAGTAAAGAGAGGTACAGATTAAGCCACTAATACTATTGAGTACTGCAGCATTTATTTGAGAATTTTTTTGATGTGTCGAACAAATCTCACACTTACATATTCGGCCATTGAATGACTGCATTTAAGAGACATCCTTTGAAGAGCAGCTTCACTCAGCTGTGACAGTCTCAACATTCCCAGATCCCAGCAGTACCTTCAATCTGCTGATATGTCAAGTGCCAGACAGCCTCATACCTAGCCTTTGAACTTACGCTTTCATCATGTGCTTTCTAGAGGTTTCTAGTTTTTCTATAGTGAGTGTGTGTGCAAAACTGCATTGCTTCATAGCTTCATATAGTTTTCAGAAAGGAAAGAAGTCTTCCTTACATTCTAGACTGCCAAACTATTCACATGAGCCATTGTACCAGATTCTGCCACCAAGAATATGACTTCCGTAAACATTTTGCTCTCCTATGGCGATGTCAGTCATGCATCAAAAATTTCATGCAGCATTTCTAACTGATACTGAATTTACCTGGAAAGGTGATTAAGTAACAGCAGAAAAGGGACAGGTAAAAATTACTCCCCTTTGAATGTATAGTTACAACCAGTTACACCAATTCCAACAGCCTTTATACAGTAGAAATCTTACGTTATATTGAAAATTATAGTAATACATTCCAGTTTGCAGTACAAGGGAAAAAAAAAAAAAAAGTAAATTATTTTCTCTGTAAAATAATTTTCCCAGATTTCCAAGTAAACTAAACATCTCCAGGCAGCCCAAAATAGCTACCTGAAAAACAGAAGTATGAAGGAGTAGAAGAAACATCAGCTGTTGGGAGCAGTGCATTAGAAATGTGGTCTAGCAATCAGTCAGCACGTCCACAGGTTAAGACGACCACACCTTCTGCAATGCGATCAGCCTTGAATACAGGGGAGCACTTGCCTGATGCCATGTATGTTCTTGATTGCATAACTTATTTCTCTCCGCAGCTCTTTCTCATTGAACTCCATCTAGACGAACAAAAGCATTTGAGATCATATTAGGGGAAATTTTGAAATTAAATAGAAAATATTTTTTCTGATATATCTGGAAGACAGGCAAGCTCAACTAATGTAACATTAATCTCTAATTATGCTAAGCAAAAGGTAAATACTATAAGATGTTTTAATACTAAGGCAACAGGCAACAGTAAGAACCGCTGGGAATTATGCACCCTTCTATTCCCAATATACCAAAGAGCTGAAATGATTTTGCAGAACATCCCACAAAAGACAAGAGTTGGTGGAGAAAGCCAAAAACAACATTTGGAAGACACAATTTTTTTCTTAATTTAAAGTCTGGTTTCATGAAGTGGTACAACCTCTACCAGCACGTTCTCTGTTTATCCTCAATTTCCCACCCTACTGTTTTTCAACCAAATTTAAGAGAGGAATGAATTGCCTTGGAGTTACAAACCTCATCAGTATTCCACATCATCACATCATGTACTCTACATGATGTACATGTACATGTATTGTACTGGGAATTAAAGTGTTAATGCTCCAGGTCCACACAGCAAAGAGAAGAAACTACATTCCCCAGAAGACTGCTCACTGTGCTGGTATCATTCCCACACAGGGGGAATGCATGTAAGGCAGTGCTGGGTCACCTGACACTCTCTTGCTTCCCTTTGGCTTTTCTCTTTGCCGCTCTTCACCTTCGCTGCTGCCCGTCCTGACTGTGCAATTACTGTAAGGCCTACAGCTTTCAGATACTCTCTCATTATACCTGATTTATTGGCTTCAACTCTAATTATTTTGCATTCTGATACCGTATTTAGTAAATTAGTTTGTTTCTACTCAGATCATTGACGCTGTTTTTTTCTAATTATTTTGGGGTCCCTTGTTTCCCTTCTCCAGAGGCATGGGTTTTGCGAAATCCCTCTGCCCCACTAGTCATGGAACTAGGCCGAACCAGCCCGTAAACCACTAACACTGAACAATATGTTAGTATTGTCTCAAGTGAAGATCCCTATCTAAGTCTAATTATAACTTGTTCTTTAGGAGTGCTAGTTGGCACAGCATATTTAAACCTCAGAAGTAGCTAAAACCTGTGTGGTTCTCACCCAACTGAAAGCTAGATGATTACCAAGGAAGCCAAACTTAAATACATGGAAAGGAAGCTTAGGAAAAGCATCAAAGAAGACATGGAAATACAGCATGGCTCATGTACAGGGGAAGCTAAAGTCACTGCAGTGAAAGAAAAGGTAAAAGAATACAACATAAATTCAGTTAACCACTTCTTAGCTCACAGACCACCGTAGTTTATTCTGTTACTCAGAGGGTGGGTAAGCAAGAGATGTATCAAGAGGGAAAAAACATTCTCTCTCTAAACACCAAATTTGAATCTGTTCCATTCCCTCTCCCCTTTCCACTAGGAAACCATAGGACAGAAAATCAGCTTTGTCTTATGCTCTCAAAACAGGAAGATGATAAGCTATAAAATGCACATATTTCATTTCTGTAGTTTTAACAGGTACTAGCTACTTGACCACAACTACTTCAATTTGCCAGTGATAGTGGTTTCCTTCTTTGCTCCTAGTCAGAAGGAAAATGCCATTAGTGAGAAAATAATAAAAAGCATGAAAAATAATAGGAACTGGGACTATAATTATTATTATTATTATTACAATGTTTCAGAATCTTTGGTCTCAGTCCCCATAACTAGAAATGAAGGTAAATGCCTCAGTTTTCATCTAATGTAATTTCTTCCACAGTAAAGATCATGTTCTTCACATCAAGCTTTATCTTTGCTTTAGTACTGTTGGTATTGTAATAGGAATACATAAATAAGACAAAAATAACATCATAAAGATGAATAAATACCTTCACTAGTTCGAAAGGGAAACGTTCGTGGAAAATACGATTGATTTTTGCACCACCTGAAAGCTCGAGTGTATCGACCTGATCTCCTGATCCTTCAATTCTTTTTTCAAAGTCCACTGAAAACTGCTGTACCATCCTAAATTTCAAAGAGAGGGAAGAAGATTAACTTAAGCGCATAAACTATCAACTATTACTTCAGCACTATGTCAGTACTATTGACATTAAAATGGGTTTATGAACTAACAAAAGTTTCTACAAATTATTCACCCAGGCTGCCTATCCAGGGATAGGACTTTTAAATCCATTCCTACATACACACACGCATCCCCCACACTTCTTCCTTATAGGATGTAGCTCATATACTATCTCCTTTTTTTAATGAATGTTGTCTTTAAAAATAAAAACAGCTTATTAAACCATATATTAAAGTCAGCTACAAATACATCAGGGCACCAGGCTACATTCCTATTTCACTGTAAATGCTATCAATATTTATCACATCCATTTATTTATTTAGAAAGAAAAATAATAGCAATCGTTGTAGTGGGATAAGCAAACATAAGTCTTGATATTTATAGACTGTATTTGAATGGAAAAGCCCATCCATATTGAGATGGTATTACAGAAACAGCAGAGCTCATTGGACAGACCACAAGCCGTATAGCAAGGAGGTAACACTTGTTGAAGGCTCACTGCTCTGCAATGACCCTTTGATGTTTCAATAGCACAGCACGCATCAAGTCATTAAGCTGATCCAGTGCTGGACAAGTAACTTAAGCTTTTCCAAGCCCAAAAGCTCACCCAGGATGCAATACTAATGTGTCAGCTATCAGTACCACAAACTCCAGTTTACTTGATTATGCTTAGACTTGCACATCAGCAGCATTTAGAAGAGCGCACAATAATTCCTATAGTTATGGAAGATGCAGGGGTAGTTGATTTTTATTTTTAAAAGCACAGACATCCTAAAATTTGAAGTAACACAACTAATACTGCACATCATATGCTCTTAAACCTCTGCTATCTATGTAACTCGTGCAAACAGAATTAGGGAAATAGTGCAGGTGCAGAGCTTCAAACTGAACTTTTGAAGACTTTCCCTATCCCCAAGAGCCTGCTTAACTGCAGGTTACAAACCAACTTTTAGAATCAGCCCCTTCAGTAAGGAGCTCTGTAACTTTGGTGCATACCACATGAAGGACTACCATCAATAATGAAAATGGTAAGAACAAAATTTAAGTTCTTTTGGATGGCCAAGTTTTTGTATCTTATTAAAAAAAACAATACCAAACATTCCCTATTCTCCTTTTCTGCTTCTCATCTTATAGAGCTCTAACACAGTCTCCTCCCTTTGCTTGAGATCATTCTTTCTGACAGGCTGCAGAACGTGTCCCTACAATCTGAAGCAGCTTCTTACCTTAAGATCATGTATGTTACTCATCTTTGTACCTTGTCCTGCTCTGCCTTCTCTCTTTTTATGATTGCTAATAGTAATTTAGGGAAAACCTTGCTGAAATATTCAAGTGCTCTGGAACACCAAGCACAATACCCTTCAGAGCTTGCATAAAGAACCTTTTTCCATATCCTAACATTTATATTCATGAGGAAAAAAATAAAAAAAAAAAAGTCAAGCAAAGCAAAGCAAACCTATAGACAATGGAAAAGCAGATAAAAGACAACACTCACTGCAACAAGGCTTTTGTTTTTCTGGTTGGATCCTCTGGTCTGAAGTTTTTGTATACCTCTACTTCATGTTCTATAGAAAGCAGCTGGCTCTGGAGTTTGCTCCTGAAGGCTGGCAGGGTATCCCGAATATGATTGGTAAGTTGCTAAAAAGCAAACAGAAGTCTTTTAATACTGTTAATAAAGATGAAAACAAGAGCATAGCCATTTCCTTCAGACTGCCAAACATATCAGGGTCACCTGCACAAGTTTACTAGCGTAATTCCTTTTGATCTTTGAAGCAATGGAGATGGATAAAGAACACCACAACATCCCTTCCACATACACATAGTATGGAGGCTTGAAAACCTTCTTGACTTTTTCCACTCAGTGAGGCCCAATATGACATAGTTGTTTAGCTAAACACTAACAAATTACTTTAATTTGAACTGATCTCTCATAAGAGCTCAGCATTTTGTTGCCAACACCCATTTCACTGATTCTGAATATCCAAAAGCACTTGAAAACAATGACAGAAGGAAGTATAGGCATAAAGAGTATCTACGTAGCACTTCTACTTTGTTGTGTGCAGAATACTAAGGAGAAGAGATTTAGGCCCTTAGATTTAATAGATAATTAAATTAATAATTAAATTTAATTAATAGATTTATTAATGATTACAACATTTCTTAAACATATATATTTTATGAAAATGTTTATATAAAGATATCACTGAAGAGTACTGGTTTTCATTTATGAAAATATACCTAAAAATATTGGAAAACAAACTGGAGTAGAAGTCATCTTAGAAAAGCTCTTATCTCAGTTACTTCTGCACACATATGTTGTAATGTGTTTGGACATCACTGGCAGCTGTACAGTGAGCTTCCCACGCATGGTATCCATCCCTTGATTTAAACTAAAATGGACTTTTTGCACTATATTGCAGATCTTCCCAAGCACACGAGTATAAACAAAGAACATCAAATACCAAAGTAGGCAAACAGCCCCAAAGCTTTTCAGCAGGCCTGAGAGACACATTATCAAACACTGGAGTTTCCCTGGAGCACCACCTTGTGGATACAGAATAATTTAAATACTACCTGGAACCACAAACACTAATGCACTAGTAACTTGGGGACAATTCTTGCATGCATCTTCTCATGTAATATTCTACATACAGTAACAGCAACAGAAGACCAACAGTTAATACTGAAATAGATAAACTAAAAGGAAAAACGCTCAAAAATATTACTAATATAAAAACTGTATTATATGTCACTGAGTTTAAAGGAATATAAAACTGGGTCGGTTTAGTTTCAAAACTAAGACGTAAGGTATTAATCTTTCAATCCACTTAAAGAAACAAAACATCCTAAATACAGGCAAACCTGTAGGATGCAAGCAAGTTCTTGCATCCTGTTGAAGAAAGTTTTCCTAAGGCACAAATAAATATCATGAGCATTCTTTCTGAACAAGTCCGGAGTGTACATTAACCTGGTTGTAAAGATACACAGCTGCAAAGTCAGTGTGGCAAGAAATCAAACAAGCCAACTATGTAGTTTACTTGTCCAATATGTCTTGTGCTTTCTCCAGTTGCTAACCAAAATGGACAAAGCCAGGCTGACCTAGCCTCTGTCTATTCCAAACCTAGAGCAGCAATTCAACAATGAACTGGAGAAAATACTATCAGGATCAGATTTTAGGAATGTTGAAAGCACTGGTTAGCTGAGAAAAATGGATGGGGCCCTGGGCAACCAGATCTAGTAAATGTGGAAGTTTGGTGGCCCTGCCAAGCAGGGAGGTTGGAACTTCATGATCCTTGAGGTCCCTTCCAACCCAGGTCATTCTGTGATTCTGTAATACTAACAAGTGCCTAGAAATTAGGCCCTCTATTTCCCACAGTACATTTCTAAGTGCTATTTTTAATATGCTGCTTTGTTAATTACACTGTAAAAAGTAAAAGGCAGAAAAGAATCAATAAGGCTCATTTTAGTGAAGATTTTGTATTGGTCCTATCACTACAATAGCACATGGAACTCAGGTTTTACCTGGTTTAGAACTTTCTGAAGATATGGTGTTCCCATCCGATCTGCCATGTGCCTGTATGCTGGGTGGGAAAGAAAGAATTTCCTTTCTGCTAGAAGAGCTGCCTTTATGTCCTTCTTTCCATCAATGTCTTTCTGGCTTCTGTTCACAACACCAATATAACCTGAAACAATCCCAAGCCAATAGGCATGTTAATGCAGGTATTCTCTGCACAACTGGATTCATATTAAATTGAACTACATTGCCTCAACCCAAACAAATTTCCAATTAAGGTATTTCAGGCATCATTTACAAGCATTGTAAATGAACTTAACATCCAATTTGTTCATTCTGTTCATGTGAAATAGATGCACTTCCTTTTACATTACTAATTCAAACTTTAGTGCACTCCAAAGAAGTCGCTTCAAATAGAGACAAAGTTAAAGTAACAAAAATGAACAACAAAGAAAAGACCCAACAAGTCAGGATAAGTAAACGACACAGCACTAACAAAACACAGGAAAAATGAGTTATTTCTTCATGCCTGCTGGAGGAATACGTTCATAAATTGTTTGCTGTGCTCATATACTCATATACTGGATACTCATATAATGGTGGCCTCATAAGCCAAGTATAACTAGAAACAAAATTACTGATATTGTTAACAGTGAAAGTGACTGTAACAGTAGCTGTTGGAACAATCAAATAGAAAGCTTCCACAAGAGGTCAAAACCCGGTTAAGAGCAAGAAGCACTGATGCTGGTTTCTGTCTTATGTAAGAATAAAAGACTCTTTTGTTGAAAGGGACAGCAACCTGGCATAGAAGAAGAAAAACAGCTAATAAATAATACTGACATTTCTTGTTTCCTCAGGAATAAGCAGTGTATTTTCCAGGTCCAGGATTAATTATTTTACTTATTGAATATTTTTAGCACGTTCTACGCTTACTGAACGGAATATAATAAAAGCTAGGAACTCTAGCAATGAAGGAATAACCCTTCATTCATCTCCAGAACTCTCAAACACTACCATTAGCAAAACCAAAGATCAGAGGCAATTGAATGTTTTTACCTCTACGAAGAGGAAGTAGTTTATTTTCTAGAACGTCTCTTGCATCTGTTCCTTCATCCATCAGATCCAGTTTTGTGATCACACCAATGGTCCTAAGGCCTAATCAAGTCAGAGATGAGGAAAAAAATAACAGTGAAAACATCATCTACATTCAGAAGAGAAAATAAATAAATAAATTACATCCTACAGTTCCGTAGTAATTATTAAAAACGTTATCATCTTAATTTATCATGCAACAACCACCACAGATGCAAGTAAGGGTATGACTGGAAACAAAGGGGTCATCGTTGGCAGTGCTGAAATATATTCCTGAAATTTGTTTAACAAGGCTCGGTAGCTATGTTCAATCATGCTTACCTTGAGGGTCTACTTCTTTAGCTAACTTCAGAGCATCTGAATTGGCCAGATCAGTGTTAGCTGGAGTCACAGCCAATATCAAACAGTTTTCTCGAGAGATGAACTGCATGATCATGTCTCTTATCTGTTGCTCGATATCTGGAGGCTGATCCCCTACTGGCACTTTAGTGATTCCCGGCAAGTCAATAAGAGTTAGGCTTAGTACTGTACAGAGAACACAGAATCACAACACTAGTTAGCATGCCAGACACATCTAAAGAGATCTATACATGTATACATATTTTAGTCACATCAAATCTTGTACAATATTAATATACTTATAAAAGCAGTTACCAGTGGTTCAAATAAAACACATGATAGTCTGAAAAGTATACTTGTTACCATAGTTGCTTCCCTATTGGTCCCTCATTTGGATTTAAGAGTACTACTTAATATTTTAAATATTACAAACAGGCAAATGATACTTATATGGAATATCACTGAAGGCTCTTAGGCAAATGAATATGGCTTTCTGAGCTTTTTCCATCAAAAAGTTAACAGGCCATTCATATTTCATACTTCAATCCACAGACCACCCAGAAGCATCTTGTTCATCTAACACAGTAACAGAATATCCTTTAGACAAATGAGAAAATTAGGATTCCTAGAAAGGAAATACATTTGGTGTCTGTCCAATACAGATAACAGTTGCTACACTAAAAGACTGATCCATAGAACAAATTAAGAGCATTAGGTAGAAAATTTTCATACTCTCCTGGTGCCAACACGTTCAGGAAGCATGCTGTGAGGCAGAGCACTTAGTTCAGTTGCTCTCCTGTTTGCTATGCCGCATCTGCATAGCAGCAACAGGGCTCAGGGCCATACACTTAGAGCCAAGGCTGCTCATGGCATATCAAAAGGAGAATCAACAGCTCTTTAATTACCTCTCCTCTTATTTTAATTCTTATGTCCTTTGATTCACAATCAAGGCATCGGATGAGGTGGTTAGATAAATGCCTCAGACAGACACACCACTTTTCCCCAACATCCAGGCTGAATTCAATGCAAAACATTTCCTCTAGACTGCTGTCATTAAATAGAGCAGATGGCAACCAGAAACCTAACTTTGATCTATACTGGGGGTCTATAACACAATGCAGCTTCAAACATCTGTATTGTCTAAGTATGTTCTCAGTGACAAGGAATAAGAAAAATCCAACAGGGCAATGAGACATAATGACTTTCTAGATCACCAATCTGAGAAATCTATGTGAGTGGAGGCAAGAAGGGTTTTGCCACTACATCTGCTACATCTTGTGTGTCTTTACCAAAGATTTACTGGTGAGCTCTCGATCGTATATGTGCTGGGAGAGGAACTGGCTTCTCCCTGATGTAGAAAGGGAATATTTAAAAAACATGAGAATATTAAATGGGATAAAGCCCATGTTCTGCTCAACTCTAGAAGCAACAGCTTTCTGCAGTAGAGTGGATACATAATGCAGCAGATGCTGAATATCCTTACACAGGTATATCTACTTCTGGCGGAAATCTTTGCATCCCAGAAGACTACTAATCAAGCAATGAGGAGGAATGAAAAAGAGAGAACTAAACAGACAGAGCTCAGTAACATATTACATCACAGGAATATACAGTTGAATCATCTCACTTACCATGTGGAGAATATATTCTTAAATTAATAGGAATTGAAGAAATCCCTTTGTTCACTCCTGTTATTCTATCTGTTTCTACTTCAATTTCCTGACGAACTTCATCAAAATCTGTAAACTTTCTTCCTTTGCAGTGTAGAAATTCAGCATACTCTGTGGAGAATATCAATAGCATCTATTTCACAAGTTCATAACAGGCTTCACTATTTTCAAGCCCCTAGTACTCTTATATACAAGAGTACCCAAAAAAGCACATCATTGTGTATATCAAGAAAACCTTTTATATGAGCACATGCAGTTAACATGGTGGCACAGGTGAAAGAGTTTGCTTAAAAAGTCAGGTCGACTGAAAACCATTTACTGCTTTTATCATTAGCATTTCATCTTTTGAAACAACCTGAAAGATTCAGATAAATACTGTATATGTTTATAGAACAAAGAACAGGTCTGAACTCAGATTCTGACTTTTCACCCAACTACTTTTGCTCGTAATACTAAACTGAAGAAAAGTAATTCAAGTTCTGTATCATGATAAATAGGTGTTTGTTTTCAAAAATTAACAGCCCATGTTTGGATGATCTTAGCAAGGGACTTTTCTACATTTTTACAAGTTGTTAATGAAAATAAGTGCACTTAAAACACTTCAGTGTTTTCAAATACAACTCCTCACTTCCTAAAGACTTTCAGAAAGCCAGAAACAGCAAGAGATGGACAAACAGCAAACATCAGCCTTACTGCCCCACAGTGCCATAAATCCCTTGGGATTCAAAGTGCGAGGGACAGGGAAGCCCACCCCTGCTAAGGCAAAAACAATACATCTCATCCTGAAAATAAGAGAGCACCTCAGAAAAATCTTCATCTTACTTTTCACAACTTCCAAACTCCACAGTACAGGATAACAACAATCAGTGTTTTTCTGTATGTTTAATATTCAACTACTTATTAAAAAAAAAACCAAACCAACCCACAACAAGGAATATTCAAACACTGCAAAGTGAAAGACGACAGTATACAAAATTGAACACCTTTGCTAATGCAGCAGCATATTTAAGAATTCACACTTGTAACATTTGTTATCGCAAAGATAGGAAATAGGTACCTACTGACATTAAGAGCAGACGGGTGGGTCCTATTTTGCCTGAGTGCTCCTAGGATAAACAAACTGCATTCTTCTTATCCACAGTTTTTAATTTGGTGGATCATTGTATTTTCTGAGCAAAAGATTTCAAAATTCAAAGAAAAAACTTTGTGCCTAGTTACAATCAGATGGCTGACTCAGCCCACACTCAAGGAGGTTTTTCTCTTCATTCCATGTAAGATTTAACAACGGGAAAAGTCCCAGTCTGAAATGGCTTCAAGGTAATCCAAGTGAAAAAGCTACTTTTTAGCTTTGTTAATATTTATCTCTTTCTCATTCCCCTGGGGGACACCTGTGGTCCCACTAGTGCTGAAGGACGAGGCTTTAAAATGGCACGTAAGCAGTGGTGCCACACACAGGCTACAGAATAAAAATTCAAATAAACAAGCAGTGCTTTGTTCCAGCCCTCTCAGCCCACCGCCTGTCCTTGGCAATGATGCCCTCGGCCAACCTGCACGAACACACACTTTAATGCAACCCTCAGTTTTCAACCTTCATGCACAGGGGAACACATTAACACTTAAACTTCTTGTGGGAACAGACACAGAGCTGGACAGAAGGCATGATCCTGCCTAACACTCAGTGTTCAATGATGTTCCATATAAAACTGGAATAACTGTTACAAACAACAAACAGCTACTGCTGTTTCCAGACCACCCACTCACTCACTGTCATACACCAGCTAAAGAAAGCCAAGTTAGGTATGCCACGCAACAAGATAAGAAACAGGCCCTTAGGAATACATTAAGGGCTTATGGAAAATGCCCCTGCTGTCCATCAGTCTGAAGCCATGACCCCTCACAGTCTGACAAAGCCCTAAAACATTACCCTAACAGAGCATCCTCCTAGAGGTCAGGAACTTACCACTGAGATGAGACTGAAATTCAATTCCTCCACATCTGATTTCAGCAAGAATTATTCCCACTTATCTCAGAGGAGATAACACTCCAGCTTGGAGTTTTAAAAAATAAAGATGACACATTAAATCAGAGCTCCATAGCAAACATTTTAAACACATCTTGTATAGGGGCAATACCTTCTGTGGCCGCATTTTCTATCTTCCAAATCCTTTAGGGGGAAAACCTCATCCAAGCATTGACATTTTCGCCAGCTTCAGCGAATATTCCACCAGCCTCAGGGCACTTTTCAAAAGAGCGATTTAAAAACACAGAGCCAGACTTCACGAGTTAAAGGCCAGCACCTTTTCTTTGGTGATGGATCAGCTTTTTCTGAACAAAGTAAATGCAGTTGATCTATTTAGACTTTAACAAATCATTCAATAATTTTTTAAATAGGAAAGAGAGAGGTGGTATCAAAAACCCTTGTTGTCTCATCCAGTCTATAATTCCTCTTAATTCTCCATTGCTCTAGCTTTGCTGGCACCATGAAAATAAAACTCAGGTCTTCCAGTGCTAACCTTCAAACAGCAAGCCTACAAAAAGTACTGTTGTTTTCTGAAGCAGTGTCCCTGTTAATGCACAGAATGACAAGAATATCATAACAAAAAAAGCTTAAAAAGAGCTTAAAAAAAGCTTAAAAATCTCTTGAAAAGAGCACAGATCTGACCAGCATAAAATACTAGGTCATAGACTTAGGAACCAATTAAATGCTTTAATTATAATGGTAAACGTTCATACACAGGGGGAGGAAAAGCAATGTATACTTTTCACTGAAATAGTCTGGTGCATCCTTGACAGTTTTTGCATCTGGGAAACAAAACAAAAGATGTATCTCTGTTCTTTCAGCCTTGTTCTAGAGTTCACGCTTTCAGTGCAACTCACCTCTTTAAGGCTGTATTTCTGTTAATGTACCCTGTACAATATTTACTTTTGCGTTTTACAAGAGCGTGACATCAGTGGTTTGTGTTCTGTAAATGATCAAATGGGAATGCTGCTGCCAGTCTGCTCACACACACACACACCAGTAAGTGAGACAGAGGAGTGCCTGCTGCCTTGCACTAATGGCACTATCCTTCTTAGAGCTCATTAGCCATGCTTGGATGGTGGGTCTTTCGCTGCCCCATTCCTGCTGATGAAGTCTGTGAGATCATTTGTGGTAAGTGAATTAAGCAGCCTACATTCTTTCAACATTGTTTTCATTTTCTCTTACGGATGTTTTTGCCACCAGATGGCAATAAAAGATGGATATGCCTAAGGAGTAAAGCCTCGAAACACATGATACTTGCATTAAAGCTCAGCAACTTCAAAAGAAAAAAGCATCTGCGAGATTTGAGGAAAAAAATCACAATGTTTTTGAACCTTACAGTGATTTACTTTCCACGTCATGTTCTAATTGGCAGAGCTGAAACAAATGTGGGTACGTACATGTGGAACATTCATCTAAAAACAGCCAGCTCAGTAACACTTCTCAAAATCTGTTAGCCTGACGTTTCTTTAGCAGAGAAATCAAACGACTGACCATGAAAGAAATTCTGAACTCCTGAAAAAAAACAGTTATCAAAATGAGGAAAACAACCCTTCTACTGCCACAGAATTTTAACATTTAAACAGCCAGTTTAGATAGCAAGTGAAGCATTTGTAACAAGCATAAGACCTACAGCAATAGCGTCACCCAAAACCAGAGAACATCTTTTTGCTGTTGTGACTGATTAAAAAGTACCCAGTCTCAAGGAATCTAGATAATGAATTCTGAAGGAATCTAGACAATTACTTCACCATCGCAAGCAAGGGAAAATATATCAAAAAGAACAGATTGCCAAAGGGTCATAGGGATGCTGCAATAGAATTATGTTTACAAAATAGGTTTTAATGCATAAATGAAGGCACGCCAAGTGAATGGGAGAAAAATCTCAAGCCTTCCTTTAAGGAATGCTGACAACAGAGAGCAAATCACTGTAAGTTAGCATGCTTACCAGTATAGTTTGCAGACAGAAGAGTAAGAGTTAAAATGAAAGTAAGGTACCTGATGCAGACTTCAGTTATGCTTCTTCAAGACTACTGAACAGTAACCCTAGCCCTTAAAGCTCCTGTCCCAGCTCATACCATGTGCTAACACTTATATCCTAAAGATACACACAGAAGTACTTCCAGGAGGACAACTATAGGATTCTGTAGTTGCATCCCTCCTTCTGAAAGGAATCCCAAGTGAGGGAGGATGAGAGCAGCGCGCCGTTCATTGGTAACTGTTGAAACATCACAACTGTTTAGCATTTAAAACAAATGCTTTCTGGTCAGAACAAATGAGTTTCCTGTATCTTATGAAGCAGCAGAGAAACACTTGAAGAATCAGCACGTCTTTTTTTTTCGGTTTGGATATCAGATTCACAAAGTCAACTGCCCTCACACCCAGCTTCTCACCCAGAAGGGAGATGGAGTCACTCCCACAAACAGCACCTGAATGCCTCTGCTCATTTATCACAATTGTCCTGCTTGCCCTGCAAAAACCCAAAGGTCACCAGCACAGCAGCTGCCAGCTAAAAGCACCGCACCTGTGACTTCTAAAAACCTCACTGAAGTGGGTCTTCTCCAATGGGACTGTTTTCTCCTATATTCTCTGCTCTGAGTTCCTTCAAAGCCTAGCAACAAGGCATCCAAGAGCAAGAGTCCTGGTTGACCTGGCACTGGACATTCCCAATGCTGCATAACTGCCCAGGGTCAAGTGCAGTGACTGCACAACATCAAGCTGCATCTGGATCGTTCCACAAGCTCCATGTAAGATGGGAGCTCTCTCAGTTGTGAATTCTGTGTGGCAAACAAAGCTGCATCACCAGTATTTGTTTATTACAGAACAATGACTTCATGCTATTTGGCTCAGTGTCAGCAAAACCTCACATACACCATCTTTCTTCAACAGTAGAGAAACAAGAGAATTAAAAATACAACATGAAAACTAAGCATGCAGTACTGTGCTCCTACCTTCAGGACTGCTGATGAACAGCTGTAGGACAAGCACTGAGTACCTAACTGACTACCACAAGAGAGACACCTTGGCGATTTACAGGATGGAGATCTTTTTCCTCTCCTGTAGCTGGTACAGCGGTTTACTGAATGCAGGCCACATTTACTATTTCATTTGAAGAAGAAACACAAGAGGACCCAAGAAGAGCCCCGAGTAGTACAGTCAAGAACAAGAGAGAGTTGTTTGCAGAACTATACAATCATTTTTAACATCCATACTATGACTAATTCCATGTTACTGCACACTTCTCTCATTATCAGACTCAAAAGAAAATAGGCACAGCTACTGATAGCTGTCATGTCAGCTGTAATAACTAAAGCCTCTGTCTTTGTCTCCAAGATTTCAGCAGAGTACAGTGCTTGCATGGAAATGGAAATGCAGATGGCACAAAGCCACATCTAACAAAAAAAATGTTACTGTGATTAGAGGAAGACAACAGATTCCTGCAAAATAGCTTTGCACTAATTACACAGAAATTTCTAAAAAGACATAGAAAAAACTCCTAAAATACTGTCACATATGAGATACATTTCTTAGTATTGGATTGTCTCACATTACTACTTGCATATTCTCATTGTTAAGGCACAAAGACACCAGCTCATTACCCAGACATACCAGATCATTTCAGATGTTGGACATCCCAGGTAATGTCTCCCAGACAAACCCTGCTGCACCCTTCCATGACACCTCCAAGCCTAACAGTGAGCAACCAAAGCTTCCTCTTACTCAAGTGTGCACAAATGCCTCAGCCGCCAACCTTCAACCCTTAGTGCCACAACTGAAAGCCAAAGGAAGTCTTAACCTCTACCATCAGCCCAATTCATCTTTCAAAAAGATCCTCAGACAGTTGAAAACATTTCTAAAATACCCGGCGGTCAATTCTGCATGCTTATATGTTACAGCATATAGTATATGGAAAGTGTTCTGTTCCCCCACCCAAGAATATTAAAAATAGCTATTCTTAATCTTGTGAAAGAGTTGAAAAAGGCTCTAGGATTAGAAACCAGTTGAACTTGCTATAGTAGCAGGAACCTGATAATATCCTCTAACTATTTTCTGAAACAGCTTAGATAACAATTACGAACTTGATAAAAATCAATCCAGCATCTGCTTCCTGTGAGAGAACACGGTGCTTCTCTAAGCAGCTTTCTTTATTTTCCTCATTTAAAATTAGTTCTGAAAGATTAAGGTAGCTCCAAATACCTTTAGCTTTTAAAATTCACCTCCAAAACCACCACAATCAAATAATGAAACAGTTTAAAGAAAGTTACAAAATAATCAAATCCTACGTGTTCAAAGGTGCAGACATCTGATCCCAAACAAGAAATACACAGCATTTCCCAAAGGGATAAATGACATCTAAGAAACAATGCACCAGGCAGGAGCTCATTGCTTCAGAACTTTTGTTGTTTTTAAGCTACAATGGAAAAAACTACGTCACGGCAAAACAGGCATTCAGACAAAGCTGTAGATGCCTACCTAAGGCTGGAAACATTACGTGAATATATTAATAGGGAAAATAGCAGGAAAAAAAAATCTTTTCATCGACCTTAACCAAAGAGAAAATGACTTTACAAAAGAGGGCAATACAGATCAGGCAAGGTAAGTTTAGGATGGATGTCAAGGAAGAAGTCTTTAACCACCTTAGAGTATAATAAGAGTTTGCTTCCTACTTTCCCCACAGCTCAGTCATTTTGTCAGGAATGCCAGCACAGGGCTCGATTCTCTTCTTTCCTCTGCTCCTACACGGTGCTGGGAAGATTACATCAAGATTTTCCACATTTGGTCCTTATTCACATCCTTCAGCATTTTTTATCAGGTCTCTAAAGACAGACAGGCAGATTTGACAAGTGTTCAAAGTCCTAACCTAAATTAACTTGATCTTTTAATAAGTATAAAACACTATATGTTACATACTTCCAACCCCTGAGGTTTAAGTTGGGCATACAGAAACATTAGATTCTACAATCTTTCCTTACTCTTTCATAGTATAAAACTACAGAAAATTTCATAGATGTATTGAAAACATGAACATGTTTTACAAGCAGAAAAGTTTAGAGTGCAGGCAGAATGAAGCCCACCTTCTTGCTGAATGACAGAAGGACATTCTAGAGAAAAAACGTACCCAAAAACATAATTGCATCTCACACACAGAGACAGACTCAAGTTCTACAGGCACTTTGAACTTCGTTGCTTCCTCAGCTTCACAGTGCTTCACGGTTTAAAGAGAATTTCTTCTTAAATGCTATTTATTTTGGATGCAATTTCTTTTCACTCACTTAAGAAGATGTCAACAGAAGACCAGTGATTTTATACCTTATGTTGGTTTAGAATGACAAAAAGAGTGAAAAACAGGAAATGGGTTTTAGACATGTCAGAGAACGGAGCTACTTGACAGCAGATGACACGTCACTTGGAAGAGCACCAAGTGGTAAATTCTGATGAAAGGTCACAATATCTCACATAGCTCAGTGGTATACACATGCAGTGTTTTCACTTTTGACCAGACAAATATACAGGAGTCTCATTCTCACAAAGTTTACCTTCTGCTCTACTTAGTGCAGTGAGCCCAACCTAAAAAGACAAGTCACGAAAACAAGCTGCGTGAAACCAAATCCATGCGCACTGGAGCAAGAGCTGAAGAGAGAAGTGTTAACTGAAGAGAGATGTGTTAACTAATACAACAGCCAAGCTCATTAAGAAATGCAAAATCAAAATTAATTTCTGAGACAATTTGCATGTAATAATTCTTTTCTCCTCTGCCACGACTTTGATCTTGGATAAACTGACTATGTTCTCTAGGATTTAGATTGCATTATTTTACCAGACAGGACAATGAGGGTCTATTCAGAGGGACCTCAACAGGCTTGAAAGGTGGGCCTGGGTGAACCTAATGAGGTTCAACACAGCAAAGTGCAAGGTTTTGCACTTGGGCCAGAAGAACCCCAGACATCTGTACAGGCTGGGAGGAGTAGCCATTGAGAGTAGCTTGTCAGGGAAGGACCTGGGGATCCTGGAGGATGAGAAACTTAACATGAGCCAGCAGTGCGCTCTTGTAGCTCAGAAAGCAAACAGTATCCTGGGCTCCATCAGGAGAGGGGTGGCCAGTAGGGATAGGGAGGTGATTGTCCCTCTCTACTCTGCTCTTGTGTGGCCCCATCTGGAATACTGTGTTCAGGTATGGAGCCCACTGTACAAGAAAGGTAGAGCTGCTGGAGAGGGTCCAGAGGAGGGCCACGAAGATGGTCAGGGGGCTGGAGCACCTGTCCCATGAGGACAGGCTGAGGGAGCTGGGCTTGTTCAGCCTGGAGAAAAGAAGGCTGTGGGGTGCTCACTGCAGCCTTTCAGTACCTGAAGGGAACCTATATCCAGGAGTGGTGTAAACTCTTCGAAAGGGACGATAATAGTAAGACAAGGGGAAATGGTTTTAAGTTGAAAGAGGGAAGATTTAGGTTGGATGTTGGGGGGAAGTTCTTTACTAGGAGAGTAGTGAGGTCCTGGGACGGGCTGCCCAGGGAGGTTGTGGATGCCCCATCCCTGGAGGTGTTCAAAGCCAGGCTGGATGGGGCCCTGGGCAACCTGATCTAGTAAACATGGAAGTCTGGTGGCCCTGCCATGCAGGGAGGTTGGAGCTTCATGATCCTTGAGGTCCCTTCCAACCCAGGTCATTCTATGATTCTGTGAATGAGCTTAGGTGGTCTTGAGCATGCAGTTTTGAAGCAACTGGCTCTTGTTCTAGGCAGCACAGTTGCACCTTTCTTTGCATTGATTAATTTTCCTGGATTTTTAATTTCTTCCTATTGAAGTACACAACAGCATTTTGTCCAGGCAGCAAACACAGAAGAAAGAGAGGTTACCTGTTTTGGCAGTGACAAGTTGCAACACCAATGGTCGTCTTGTTACAATCCCAGAACCTCGTGGAAGAAAATCCCTAGAAATATTAATAAAGAAGAAGTTACAAGCCAGAAAGGACTGTCTGGTTACATAAGACACTGAACTAATTTGGAACCTTTAAGCTGCAATGAAAGTGGAAGGTTGGTTTGGACAGAAATACCTCAAAATGTCCTATGAATTTGGGCTGTCAATTTGGATTCGAGCTAGCAATAGATCAATAGACAAATACGTAGTAAACATTAATTACCACTTCCATTTCCTCATAATCATCATGTATAACACCCTATACTCCACTTGAAGATACATAAAGAATACAGTCATATGAATACATGCTCTTTAAAGCAAGGATAATGCAAAAAGCACCACATATACTGATTTGTACCTGCTGTGATGCTTTGCAACATTTGAGACAGCAGAAGGATCAAAGAAGCAGCTTAAAGAGATATCAAAGGTTTCAAAAGGTCCATTACAACTTCTTTACCTACTGAAAGATGCCTGTCGCACAGCAAAGTGCCAGCTGCTGATAAATTCTTGTGGTGAAAATGAGAACATTTTAAGAAAAACATATTCCTTTCTTTGATGTACTGAAGTTACAGTAACCTAGGGTGTAGAAAACACCTACCAAGATGATAATTTCAGGCTTTAATTCTCTTTTTTTCCCCTTCATTTAAGCAGCTAAAAGGAATAAGCATTCAGGACAAGCTGACCACCCAGAACAAACCGGGGCAGTCTGTAACACCATATGAGGCACTAAAGCCCTTCTTGCAATAGTCAAAGGTTAAAAATACTTCTCAGTTTTTAGACTAAACACATCCAGAGATAAAGAACACTGTATTCACACAATTCCTAGTTGTACAATGCAGACCGTCCCTCAGCAGCAAAATTACAGAGAAGCATAAGCCAACAACCTTCAGAACATTCTCTTTCCATGTTCACAGTAGGCTGCATTTGATAACCCTCTCTAACAATAACAACAGACTGCAGTTGGTAACCCTTCCTACTGTGGAAAAGTTCATGGTCTATTCAAGCAAGCAGCAAGCAGAGAGCTGATGAGTGGCTGAGGTTCTGCTTGGTGAGGAACACATAAATGCATAAGCATTCCTCGTAGGAATAATATATATATATATATATATATATATATATAAAGGCAATTCTTCAGACACAAGAAGAAATGCAAGTTAAACCAGGAAAATCAACATAGTAGTACCTTACAACTCCAGCAGTAGAAGAATCACATCAAGTACTGTAGTTCTGCTCCTGCAGAAATCCTGTATTAAGAATGGCCCCAAACCCTCGCTTTCTCCCAAAACATCTACAAAATACAATGTTTCTTAAAGGCAAAAAAGAGGCAGCAAATACTGCAGGACAGGAGGCAGCCAAGATATAAAGGTCCCATCAGACCAACAGATGATGCCCCTTAACATCCTGGTGTACGCCTAACACTGAAGCAGATAGTTGCTTTTCCCAGCCTTCTGCCTACAGATCTGCATAGTGAGAGAATTCTTGGCAGAACAATCCCATCACAGGTGAAGCTGCTGTAAAGAAATCCATCTAGGAAATAAAAGATGTTCCTGAGAATGTGTGGGTGAAGGCTCCAGCAAGGGAGAGAACAGGGTGCACTTGTGGGGTGAATCTGACTTGCTAAAAGACAGGTGCCATTAACTGATGTGACAGGATGCAACACCCATTTCTAAGTGACCGTATCAACACATTATTGGTTCTCAATAACACAACGCTTCGGGGTCTGGTCTTTCCTACAGTAGTTCACTCTTGAGTAAAAACAAAGTTAACATTTCTGCATGTTTGTCACCTCCAGATCCGGCGACAAATTAAGGCTGCCAAGTGAAAATACCGCGCCTCCACACACGAGGAACAGACAGGACTCACACACAGTGTGTAATGCCAAAAGCACAAATTCAATGCCATGCAACAAACCATATATACCGGTACATGTGACCGCATCTGTCAGATACTGACCTCCCTGACTCCACCCCTGGTGCACACAGGCACCACCTACCCATTACCCAACACATGTTTCTCTGGCTAATGCTCGGGGAACAAATGAGCTGAAATTGGACGATTCCTTAACGGGAAGGATCCCACACAGGAGATGGGATCAGCCTTGTCTATTTTCAGAAAGAGCTGAAGCCATAGCACAATGCTGCAAAGCAAACTGGGTGGGAGTTTGCTCCAGGAGCTTGTCCAGTTACAAAGCAGCACAAAGAAAACCACGTATCCCAATACAGGTACTATGTGTTACAGGGGGTTTTCCTGTCAGAGAACAGTTATTTAGCAGCTCTCTGGCATTCTAGCAGCAGTCATTGTATCAAAGGAAAAAATGCAAGAAAGCCCCCAGGCTGTGCACAGAAGGTGAAGACTGATGATGCATCACCAATTCCAATTGGACTGTCATCTCAAAAGAACAACTTCAGCCTGTCCTACTCTGGTAGTGTGGAACTGTGCAACGTCCTGCACTTCAACAAGTGGTCAGTACTGTACAGGGTAAATGCTGAGCTCACACTGATATCAATACAGTGACTTCTTACAGAACACAAGGGGGATTCAGAAAACCAAAGGATGGAGCACAATGCCAATGATTAGACCTTTATTGCCAAGGTTTGCAAGAACTACAACAACAGCTTTAATCTGCAACAGGAAGCAATCAGGTCAAAAGTCAACAGTTTTCCTGGGCACACATTCTTGTTCCACACAGCTCCAGCTGGGCACAGCAGGAGTGCTGGTCTGCTGTGCACAGGAAGGCAGCACTTCATGGTGAACAACATATGACCATATGCCCATCACCTCCTGTGTCTGCAACATGCATACGCTGTACTGCAGTACCATAAATTGCTTTCATTTTCTTGCATTTGTCACATTTTAGCCTTAAAGCTCACTGCTACACCACAACAAAACAGAAAAAGCGTGGCCCAGTGGGAAACTACAGAGAGACCCATTAATATCTGTTAGCATCTTTCCTCAGGCTCACTTTTTCAAACCCACAAGCCAAACCTGGTTAATGCATAACTAAAGAACTCTTAACACTATAAGCGTCCATCTGAAGACGTGCACTGGATGTAGCTGTATTTATTGTTCCCCAGCAGCTCCAGAAGCACAGCTCCTCTGCCCTTCAAACAGCACTACGAACGGTACAGGGAAACATTTCAAGGAGTTCTAGAAGCTGCAAGGCAGTACCTCTGTTGTGCTTTGGCATTCTGAACCACAAATTGTTATTCAGTAATTGAGCAGCATACATCACTTTCACCTCACGCTGCTATTTGGCTATGTGTTCTTCCTCATTAACTCAAAGCACAGAAACCAATTCTTATCAGCGACCACTTGATCCCTCACCTCCTCTCATTAGTTACAGAATAGTAAATGTGCTTCTGTTTTGGCCTGTCTGTCAATCAAGGGAATCTCCCATAGCATCACTCAAATGATGCAAGATCTCAGCCTAACTTAATGGGGCTTACATAGGGACATACAGAATAATTAAGCCTCCTTATTGAATGATACCTAACTGCCAGGCAAGCTAAATGCATTAAGGGGCTGTGGATACATAATGACCTTGGCTGTAACAGCTCTTACAGATTTATACCAGTTCTTCCAGGGATTTTCTGTAAACCATAGCTGCTGCCAACTCTACTACCACACTTAGTTTGGGATCTCTTAAGTATGTTTGTCGTAGGCATTCCCTCACGGTAAGGCTTCCTTCAGCTGAGAGATCAGTTACATTGCTGCATTGAGATGCACTCCAATACCCAAGAGCAGTAACCACACACTGCAGCCTACACAGCTGGGCAGGCCCTCAGAAGTCAGAGTCCGGGATCCCAGCCCCTGTGGTGAAGTTTTCCATTCAACATGACTGGACAGAAGGTACTGACCATCACATTACCACAACGCCATATTCTGACAGCAATGAGAGCACCTTACATTGCAGTTCTGCACAGAAAAAGACAAGCTTGTTGACTGTAGCAAATAAAAAGAATGTGCTTTCTACTATTTAAAAATATAATCTGCTACATAATAGAAAGTTGTAAAGCCTCAGTAATGTTCATAGGACTGAAAATTTGCTGTACTCAGCTAAGAAAAGCTGCCAGGCAAACACACACGAGCGCTGAGCTGAACGGTGCTCTGTTTGCAGTGATTATGCCGGGGCTGTGGGCTTGCTGTATTAACAGATCAGGAAGCTGCCAATGTGCAGTCTCGTAGGCAAGGCACTGTATGCACGATGCATCTGTCCTCCCTGGCAGACATCCAAAACTTTGCTGCATCATCCTAATTCCATTTGTGAAAATGCCCCTTTTCCTCTCTCTTTTAAGATTCAACAAAAGCTTCCACTACTTCCTGCCCAGTGGTGCTCTCCATCAATTCCAAGTGTGTGTGTGTTGGGGGGGACAGAGGGGGAATAGAGGGGGAAAAAACCACAAAAGAAACAAAACCCCATCAATTCTTAGAATTTCATGCTGAAAAGAGTAAAGCAGACCTCTCAGCACAACTGTGTTCTCCTTAATCAGATGTGTTTGCTTTTAGGAAAGGGCTAATTTACATATGCTGTGAGTGCATGAAAGCCCATCCATTCTCAGGATGAATACTAATGCAGCAAGGTTTGGTATTTCCATACAGGAAATGAACAGCAAAGGTTCTTTCCTTGCCTCAAATTGTTGTCAGTGCATTAAACACAAGGTGAGCTGTTGGGCTGCTTTTCTTCTTTTGAACTTATAGCTGCCAAACACTATTGACTATGTTGGTGGTTGTTTCTTTTTCTTCAAAAGAAATATTTGAGGTAGATTTTCCTCTGCCATACAATCAGACAAACAAAAATGTGCTTGCTGGGAGGATCGGGCAGTAGGCAACGTGTTCCCAGCTGCACGAAGCTACCTGCTTTATTAAGGCACACATTTAGCACACAACTCACCTCTGGATCATCTTGCCATGACAAAACTTTTAGATACTGCAAGTCTCAGACAAAACAAGCTTCAGCCTTTCCTCCCAAATCACAGTGTGCTGAGCTCAGATCCATCAACACTGAGCCATTAAGCAGAGGTACAGGATGCAATCAGCTATGACATATCATGAAGACCAAGAGCAAAAAAACAGATGCACTGTGACAACGCATTTCTTTCTTTTGCAATGAACACGTGAAATGGTGAGGCTACCTTTCCTTGTACTAGACAAGCCATCACAGATCCTTTTGCAAAGCTGAAATGTGTCTAGACTCAATTTTTTCTGCTCCTTTCAAAAATGTATGGAGGGAGAACAGAAAGGGCACTGCAGAATAAAGCCTGAATTGATAGACGGAAAGACAACAGTAGGAGGTGGTGGGAGGGAGCAGCTTCCCAGAAACAACTTCTGTCCCTCTGAACCAAGGTGGGCACATCAGGGCACAACATTGCCTCTGATGGTTGATGTTACATCTGCTTTCAGCAGATTCCAGCTCAGCTGGAAGAGGCTGCAGGTACCTTCCAGTTGTTCTTGTGCTTGCCACAGAGCCCTGCCTGCTCTCTGTAGGTGAATCTACACACAGGTCATTTTAGTGCATCCTACATAGACAAGCACTACTGAATACACATATATATTTGTAGGTATCTACATAGGAAACAAGGCACCGAGTGCTTAAGAGAAATCCAGCTTTGATTTTATCGGCTGTGAAGGCATAAATTTAGCTGCATTACAGCAAGTAGTAGAACTCCTATGTCTGTGAAGGGTGGAATCTTGCACAGGAGTTAGGATGCAGAAATAGTCTGCTAGGTATTGATTTAAGCACGACTTCCTCACACAAATTACAAAAGCTGACATTATCACTAGATGCTTTGGTTGAAAACTTCTCTTATCTCCAGCTACAGTCTCCTTTGCATCCCAGAGGCTATCACAGACAACAGTACTTGGCAGTACATCAAAGCCCAGTGAGCAGTTAAATGGGATTTGCTCCTCTCAAGTTCAATAATGCTGCCTTGTTCGCCTTACTACAACTTGCTGAAGAAAAAAGATGCAAGGTCACAGTTAAATAATGCTCACTTCCTGCTCTCAGCATATTTACACTGCAGACACACAGCATTAAAGAGCCTCCCAGTAAATCTCTGCACATGGGGACAGCAAGCTAAGGGAGCTCACAGCTTCCAGTTACCAGAAGGCCTTGCTTTGTCATGCACTGCTTAAAAAAGCAGAAGAAGCAGAAATGGATTTTGCCCCTCGGTGCTTACAATGTAGGCAGAGGTTATTTAAGACATGTGTGAATCCTTCAGAAAAAATATCAGTTTGTTCCATGATTAACAGACGGATCCCAAAGCACGATGTGAGCTCTCTGAAGGACTCAACTGAGCACTGCCAAGGGGCCCTTTATGGAAAGCAGAACCCTGCTGCATCTCAGCTACTGCAAGCAGAACCCAGTGTCCTGCTTTAGTGTCATGTGGGTATCTAAAGCAGCCATTCCACAAAGCAGAAGAAATGTGTCACAGCAAGCTTTAGAGCACAGTTGCAGTTATTCCATACAGACATTAAGATTCTACACTCATATTTTCCTTTAAAAATAGACGGAAGTTAAAAATAACTTAAAAAAAAAATCAAAATCAAAAACCTACCTACAGAGTAAAGACTTGAGGCACACGCGTGAGGATACAGGTTAAACTGAAAAATGCATGAGGTCATGCCATAGAGCAGAGGCAGAGAAAAGCACAGCATCCTCTCACCTGCTTCCCTGCTGTAACCTGTAGCAATTCACTCCCTGTGCTTACAGGTGCATGTCCAAACAATCACACAGTTAACATGCATTCATCTATCTGTTTATGTATTAAGACCATATGTATCTCCTAGAGACAGCTTCCAGCAGAGGTAAGAGTCACTCACTGATTAACATCTCTGTAAAGCCCTCAATAAGCTGAACTTACATGCCAGGATGTGAGCCAGGGCTCCCAGTGCTCTGCCTCGTTACTGAGCACAGCTTTTCTTAAGAACAGCCTAAACCTATTAAGCACAAATTTTAAGTGCCAGAACTAAGAGACGTGGGTCCTCAACTCATACTTAAAAGAAAACCTTACATTTGTAAAAACTAATTAGCATCTTTGTTTGCACTCCCGTTTATACCGCGTGTTTGTTTTACTTGGCACACAGCAATTCTCAGGACCTGGGGTAAAACTGAACTTCCGATTCACATCAGATTTTTCTGTAAGGACAAAACTAGGCCATCTACATCACTTCTAAATAGCCATGTTTGTTTAACAACCTTTAAATCTATAAAAGTATTTGGGGAAGGAACCAAAAGGAGCCTCTGTCTCATTTGCTACTGTTTCCATTTAATGGAATCCCCAGAAACAATCCTTGCTTTCAGCACACCAGAGTGTTTTGATAGCTACACTAATACCCTCAATACAGCCGTACAATGGCTTAATTAGTCAGGAAAAGGAGGGGCTGGTTCTCATTTCCAGAAGGTCCCTAGGATTAAAAAGAGAACGCAGAGCACCACGGAGATGCCTGAATCTCCTGCCGCTTGGCTTTTCCGTGCCTGTTTCATGTAAGAGGCGAATTTCCTGTAAAGAGAAGTGCTTCTGTCAATGACAGAAAACTGAAAGAATAAGATATCTGCAGCGATGTAAGCCATCTCCCCAGGATGCCCGCAGCCTTGAGTGCCTGCTGGGAGAAACACTCTACTCCAGTGGTTGGATTGAAGCCCCCTTCTCTTCCCTTAATGCCTAACATCTCACATTCACCATCAGCTGGAACAGGGATGAGCCGAGCACACAAAGAAAGGCAATGCAAAAGGCAGAAAGCCGTACGTCTTTCATACCAAATAACTGCACACCACGTAGGGGCCCAAAGATTATCCAGCACAACTCAGATCAAAAAGCTGCAAAACTGCATGACAAAAGCAGACCTCAGGCTCTTAAAATGAAAGCAATTCTAGGACTGTGACTGACAGGCTTACAATCAGGACTCCACATCTCTTACAAAACAATTATTCAGCCACATCCATTTTATATTACGTTAAGCAGGGAAGGAAGTAAAGAGCTTTCAGCTTTGAAATCCAATTATTAATTTCTCACTATTTGTAAGAATTAAACGAGGCTCTGATTCAAACCTGGAGAAAGAGGCCCTGACAAGATGAGCAAAGGTGCAGATGGCAAGCGATCTTGGAAGTCCATCTTGACATGTGAAATAACAGAGAAACTCTCTACCCAGATACAGTTCCCAAGGATTGCTTCCTGCCCCTAATTTCCTCATAGAGAACCTTGTTGTTACCAAAAGCAAGTTGCCCAAGAAGCACAAACACCACATCGGGTCACAGTCCTGCACCCTGCTCCCACCAAGGGGCTTGGATTCCCTTTGTGTTTCCCAGGCTCTCTCCCACCAGCTTCGCTTTAAGCACTGCCCCAGCACTGTATGGGCACATTTGCTCTTGTTGCAAAGAGGAGCAGGCAGTGAGAACATTTGCTCTTCCCATTCTCTTCAGACAATACCATTTCCTACAATGAGCACCACAGGCTCGTTATGATCATATGAAGGTTTAACATGTAAATGCTGCTGTCCTCGGCTGTTCTCCAGAGCCTCTTGTTTTCACCCCAACATAACATCCAAGGACTTCAAACAGTTTCTTAACTATCAAAAAAAGGAAGACCTCATTGCACACAGAGGAGAAATAAATGATGAGTAAACCCTCCAAATACATGAAGGATGCAAACCCAAATAACAATGCTATTTGCTGCATTGGGAGCCCTGATGCTCTGCTGCATGCAAGCACTGAGGTCAGTCAGACCTGCGAGATATTAACTGGATGCTGGGGAACATAGAGTTAATCTGCATAAGGAAGATCTAACTCCGATACCACCTGCAAGTAAATGTTTTCTCTGTCTGTATGGGGAAAATAAAGTCATCTTTAAGTCCTTCACAGGATCACAAGCAAAAGACACTGAAGCCAGCATGTCAGCCCAGTGGCTACGGGATCCCATCTGATCCCAGAGTTTAGAGCCCTACTAACCCCAGCAGCCTCCTGCCACCAACTGCAGCTACTCCTGACAAACAGCTCTCTCTGAAGGCTAAGATTTCAGACCCCACTAATGATAACAATTCACATGATGAAAAAAATAATGCACGAGAGCTAACGCTCAAACATCAGAGCAGTGCTGTGAAAATCGTGCTGCTATCGCTGTCTGCACTTTGGTTGAGCACATTGCAGGCAATGCAGCACAAACAAAAACAAATGAGCACAGCATGTCTCTACAGTGACACGCTGCCTGTATTGGCCATATTAAGGCAGACACAGATATAACAAACTCGTTTTCCTGAGAAGAGCTTTGTCATCATGTAAAGACAGGAGTTTTCTATTACCAAGAAGTGCTTTTTACCTGCTGGTCTGCCAACCAGAAACGCTCTGCAGTCTCACAGATATTTGCCCATCTGGTTCTGAGGGTTCACAATCACAGCCTAACAAGTAACCACACATCTGCTGATCACACGTGCTCACCCAGCACGGAGAAAAGGTACAAGTAAAACATACTTAAACCTTGTGCAAACAGGTCTGAAATAAGGCTTTTTGATATCTACTATTGCAAACACTTCAAGCTTGCGGGTACTGAGGTGCAACAGACCGGGTGATTCTGAGTCTCTGAGAGTTACTGCACAGAGAAACAACATGGACAAGGTGAAAGGCTCCAGACTGCAGCACAACAGAAGCACCCCCCAGTGCTCCATCAGCCCCTGTAAACTCCTCTTGGAAGAGCCTGACAGTACCTGCAGGGTGCATGGTGAGTAACTGCAGGTGAAAAAGGTCACTGTCCTTAGCCTTGCTTCCTAATCCTTGCTATATGCCCTTACTTGTGCAGCAGGTACCAGCCTCTTTACAGATCGACCAGAGCAGCAAGAACTTTTCACTTTCATCTTTGCTCTGGCCAGGCTCGGACTCAACAATCCTTAGGAGTCAGCTTGGGATGTTCTATGATCCACCTGGGGAGCAGGAGAGCACCGCGCTCACAGAACAGCTCTTTGCAGTTCAGGCAAAGCAGAGCCCTCTGGCAGGGCAGCAGCGAGAAGCACCTCCCAGTACGAAGCAGCAGCTCATCGTTCCAGCAGCACAGCGGGATGCAGAGGCAGCCACCAGCCCGCAGCCATCACCACACCGACCTCCGTGCCCAGGCGGGTGCCGGTCCGGACGGGGCGTTGTGACAGGGGCCAGAACCTGCTGGTTTCCATCACACACACGGAGGCCTTTCCTGCGAGGCTCCGCGCGGCAGCCACGTAACACCTCGCTCGTGCAGCCCGCGCCCACTGCAGCGACAGCCCGGGGGGGCGGCACGAGGAGTCGCCGCTGACCGGAGCCGTCCGCAGGCAGAGGCGCTGCGGGAGCGCGCACCAAGAGGGGACCGTCAGAGACCGCTGGGACGGGAGCGCGCAGCCGCTGAGGGGAGGGACGGGGTGGGGAGGGGGCGGCCGCCGTCTCACCTGGAGACGCAGTTCTCCAGCACGGAGCTCTTGCCGGCGCTCTGCCCTCCCACCACCGCGATCTGCGGCAGGTCGAGCAGGCAGCTCTGGCCCAGCGCCGCGAAGGCGTCCTGCAGCCGGTTGACGAGCGGGATGAGCCCCTCCATCCCGCCGCGCCGCCGCCTCCGCTGACAGGTAACGTCCGCAGCACTGCGCACGCGCCTCGCTCCCGGCTGGAGGGCGGGACCTCGGCTGAGAGGCCACGCCCCCGCCCTGCGAGGCCACGCCCCCCCCGGCTGATGGCGGGAGCCTGGGGTCCGCGCGGCGTGTGGAGAGCGGGGCGGCTGCGGGGAGCGGAGAAGCGCGTTGCATCGGGCTGGGTGGTTACAAGGTGTAACGTTAGCCCATAGATGGAGAGCCCTGAGCTTGGGAACAGGCCGCCTTCGTATCACAGAGGGAAAGAAGCGCGTTGGGTTCAGTGTAAGTTGCACGGCGAGGCCAAGCTGGAGGTACAGCACATAACGGTGAGATTGAGCTGCGATTACTGACAGCCGTCACAACGCAGAGACCCCAGACAGAGGCTGCGGAGGCCTGCAGTGATGGAAGATATCCTCTGTGCTGAGCCAGACTCGGGGCTTGCTCAGCGTGAATAGCACAACAGCAGGGAGCTGCAGGCATCCGGGTGATAGGCACTGATGGTCTGGAGTGTGATCAGAACATCTTGGCCAGAGCTGACAACAAGCGTAACAAGTGAATCCCCGCAGCAGGCCTGCTTCTAACCTGGGCACAGACAGCTATGAACGGAGACACAGGAGGAGCTGAGCCCCAGCACAAGGCCCGCACCCATCCCTGCACTACAGCCGGGGCTGAGGGCACACCACCAGCATGGGCACGGCTTTCCATGGACATCAGCCCATCATGAAGCCCCTCTCCATGCAAAGGGTAAAGTAAGAGCCGAACCTGTCCTCATGGCAAGGGAAGCTGCTGCCTGGCATCCAAGCAGGAGGAATTACGTTTAGTTGAGACTAAGGAGTTATTGTTACTCTGCCCTTCTGGGAAAAGCCTCGTGGTCCTTTCTATCTAGATGGAGCCCGGGGTTATGGGCATAATTGTGCCAATTAACAGCATGAATTTTTTTCACGCTCCCAGCTGAGCAGCCTGTGCCAGGAAGCATCAGAGGAGCTTTCTGGCCTTCTTCCAGCCAATGGGTTTCTACCAAGGCTGGGAGTCAGGAACAACAGCATCACATTTTGGCAGAACCCTCCCAGCACAAGCGTAGGCACATTTCCCATCACTTATGAAATCATGACAGTCAGGAAAGGAGCAGCCTGGCACCAGGACCCCCTCAGTGCCAGAGAGAAATGAGCACTGGATATGGCAGGATCCAGGGGGCGACGCTGTGCTACCCTGAAACTGGTAACCGAGTACCTGTCTTTTCCAGTAGCTTTTATAATTGTTTGCTTCCCCTTATTAAAAATAAGCAAGAAAACATCAGCTCATAGAAAAAGATTAAATTATTGCCTCAAGTCTGGGAAGTTTGCACTGTTTCTGGCTAAGCTGAGCATGCTTACCCTGTGACCCCATCACTTAGAAAAATCTGCCCCCTCAGAACATGCCACAAGCGGTCAGAATACAACCCTCCCACTTCCTCGCAAAAGCACCAACATGATGGATGCACACGGTGTGCCAAGGATGTGCATGTCCTAACAGCTCTAAGATGCCAGAGAGAAGGCACCTCCAGGCCCTTGTTTTCCCAAGGAGCACAAGGCTCCAGTGCCCCACGCTGGTTGTCACTTCCTTTTGTCATACATTGGGCTCAGGAAGGAGATGAGACCTTCACAGCCCCAGCTCTCCCAGCACAGTGGGAAGGGGGGTGGCGCTTCTGGATGTCACCAGCTCCAGCACTACCTGCTCAGGTCCCCAGGCTCATGGAACTGGCAGGAGCCTCCAGTGCATTTCAGACCAAGACTATGGATAACAAGTATGTCCTGCCCTGACTCACAGCAAAATAAATGGGTAGAAGAGCCTGGTTTCAGGGCACAGCTGTCACTGCTTCTTACCTGCTAACAGCTCTTCCAAACCAGGCAGTGTGACGTTAAAACAGGACGTTCAGTTCAGGTCCCCAGGCTGCTTTATAAATGCACGCCAGCACAATTCCCTTCATGGAGAACGGGTTATATAGGAGCTGCCACAGAGGAGACGCAGATGCCTGCAATGAGCAGCCAGGCACGCTCTCCCCGCCAGCAGAGCACAGCCAAGGTTGTGTCCTCCCCTGGGCCACATTCAGAAGAGGCACGCTCCTTCACGCATGATTTTCCCATCTCTCCAGGGACCTTCCTCACATCTCTTTGGCCCAGCTCCAAACCCAAGGTCTCGCGGAGCTTTTCGTACAGCTGATCTGCATGAAGCAGGAGGCACCGTGTTGGTGCCTGCGCTGCAGGGGGTGCTCCCAGGTTTCCACTAGTGAGTGCCTTGGCTCTGCAGGTTTGCAGCGCTGGCATTATCATGCCAGCCAGTATCACACAGTGCATCTGCCAGCGAGGAGAGCTCAGAAGAGAGACCATGAGACTGCAAAAGAGACTGAAAGTAGAAGAAGAGCTGTGCTGCACTGCAGCCTGCAGAGAGTTTTCCCTGCAGTCTCCCACTTAGGGCACCTGGGAAGCAGCAGTAGCCCCTTGATGCAGCCTGACAGCATGCATCCTGTATCCCCAGCCAGCAGAGCCAGGCTTGGTGTGTACAGGCCTGAAGGAAATCAGCTCAGGATGAGCCCCCAGCAGCTAGGGATGGCTGCAGACTCAGGGCTGAGCCGTGCCCCAGTTTACACAGTGCTTTCTTTTTGTGCTGGGAAATCCAGAAAGGAAAGATGTCGGCATCACTGAGACCATCGGAGGTTGCTAAGTGACAGGAGCGCTTGCTTCTAGCTCCCCTGTTTACAATGTGCCCACGCTGTAAAGGAAGGAAACGAAGAGAAAAGGATACAAACATAGTATACTGCCAAAACACTCAGCAGAAACAGCTGGCAAACATATACGTTATCTGCCCCCTTTTTGCTGCCCTGAGAGAGAATTTCTACCGATCAATTATTCCACTTTCATCTGCAGAGAATTCCAGGTAACTGCAGCACTCATGAAATATTTGCTGGTTTTCTGGCTGAAATATATTTCTTGACCAACAGTGCAGGGCTGTCAGTGACTGCAAGAACAGCTGCAACGGACTGAAGCCTCATCACCACTTTCTTTCCAATAGATGCCTTTTGTTTTTCCAACAGGATGTGGCATTACACAGCAATTAGGAAACGCAGCAGAAATGCAGAACTGGACAAAGGAGGGATGAACGCACCCTTTGTGTGAGCTGCCGGGGAAGAAATGAAACGGTTTAGATAAATTAAAGGGCACGCACGCTAATCTGTGTCATTGGAATTATGTTGAGAATTGGAAACCGAGTTAAAAATAGACTGAATGCAGCACTGCTGATAAGAGATGAGAAATCTGCCGTCGCTGAACTGGATGAATCCTTCAAATAAAGGTGCCAATGACTGCAGAGATTTAGAAAAGAACTGCACAGGGTGGACTGACTGCTGCACAACTGAGCTCCAGCTTTGCCCCTGCCAGCGACCGGCAACTGCGTGCAGCCCCGGGCAGAGCACAGAGCTGTCACAGCTTATCAGTCTGCAGCGGGGAGCTGGCCAGCCCAAATCTGAGCGCTGACACTCATGAGGGCTCCGAGTGCCTGGGGAAGATCAAAAGCACTTTGCCAAAAATATAACAAAATACAAAAGCATCTGCTCCCCCTGCACAGAAGCAGGTCAGCCAAAGGAGAAAGCGGGGCACCAACCTGTCCCGCTACACGAAGGAGAATAATGCAGACAGCAATGGACATGGGATCTAAGCAACTCCCTTCACAGCCTGGCAGGACTTGGCGTGCCCCAGAGCAGCAGGGGCATCACCCACCAAAGGGACTGCGATGTCCCATCACTGTTAGTGAGAGATGAACCTGGTGGAGCACTGTGAACCTCAAGAGCAGCCCTGAGCTTTATTCTCACAGCACTCAGCCCATCTACACACATCTGCTACCAGCCTTGGGGCAGAGCTGGGGGTTTGCAGAGATGCCAACAAGCAGAGCTCCTGAAGGTGTGGAAGAAAGCAGAAAAGAAAGCAGAACATGGGGAAGGGGCAGTGTTGGAAGGGGATGGTCAGAGTGACATTTAACCACAACAGGAAAGCAGTGAGGACAGATGCAAACACAGCCCTGGCGCACCTTCTTCCTCTTGCCACCCCCAACACTGTCCCATGGGCAGCACAGCTCCCTGTTCTCCCAGCACTCTTCCCCAGCCCTGCTGTATGCAAAGGGCAGAGCCTCAGCGCTCCAGGAGGCACACTGGACTCCCTCCTGCTGTAGGGAGCCCCTCTCCATGCCAGCTGCATCCTTCAGGCAGGCACCAGGCCAGCAATGGCTCCCTGTGTGGTCAACAATGTCCCAGCTGCAGCACCATGCAGGCACTCCTTTTGCTCAAGTGGCATCAGGGCTCCTCTCAGAGGATGGTGATGGCCTGCAGCATGTCTGCCAGTGCATACGAGCTGTCCCAGGAGTGCCCCAGCTGCTGCATTGACCTCTCCAGTGCCTGGGCAAGTACTGTGAGCTCCACAGGGTCCCGCCGGCTCTTGGGGCTGGGCTGGCAGAACAAGATCTCGTTGACCTCCCCATCGATGTGACGTGTGTAGAGCAGGGGGAAGACTTCCCTGAGGATGGCCAGGACAGTTTCCTTCAGCTGAGTGTCACGGCACACCAGGTTGAGCACAAAGACCCCTGCAGTGGAGCAAGAGGGGTTCAGGACAGCCACCTGTGAGCCTGGCAACCTGCACACGCCTCCCTGCTCAACCCCTCTCTACACAATACATGGCTGTATCTGGTGCAACAAGCTCCATCTCACATGCAGCTCTGGGCAGCACAATGAGAGCCCTTGGCCCAGCTCCACATCACGGGGAGCTGGGATCTGCTGGGAAAGGCAGCTGCCACACATCAGTCACAACAGCACAGCCACTGCTTTCCAGGATGAGGAACCCACCACCCAAACCACATCCAGGACCAGTCAGCCCAGCCCTGGCACCTGCAGGGGCACCACCACCAGACACACCTCCTACCTTCCGGCTTGAGAATGGTTTTAACTTTCTCCAGGAAGGGCTTCTCCACGAATGCTGGAGGTGGGCAGCTCATCCCAACCGTGAGGTCTTTGCTGTCCACATCAAACATAACGGCATCGTACTGAGCTGGGGCTGCAAGGGAAAACAGAAACTCATTATCCCGTTGGACAGGGATGAGCAACACTGCATGAGGAAGCAGCAAACATAGTGGCCAGGTTCACCCCTCTGCCACTTTCAGCTGCTTCTGTGACAGCACATTCTGGACTGGGGAAAGACAGCAAACAGAAGGACCCCTGCACACAATGACAAGGATAACACACACTGACAAGGATAAGCCTGCTCGCTGCAGGGACCCGTCAAGGCTGGAGCTTGTGACACATGGCAGGAGATGCAAGAGAAACATGGGGAACACCATCCCACAGCATGGCTGCTGTAGAGGGACAGGATAGCACAGGGAGAGATGAGACAGAGCTGAAAACCAGTAGGAGGGCAGGACAGGAAGCAGAATTAAAGCTCTGCAAGATAGTACCTTCAGCTGCCAGCTTGTCCACATGGTCCAGGCCATCAGCAATGTGCACCTGCATCCGGTCATCCTGGGAGAAGCCAAACCATCGCGTGGCCACCTCTAGCATGGAGGGGTCGATCTCCACCACGGCCACGTGGGCCTGCGGGAAGTAGTTGTGGACGAAGAGGGGCAGGCTGCCGCCACCAAGTCCCACCACCAGCACTGCAATCGGGGTTCCTGCCAAGGGATAGAGCCCAGGTGAGCTGCCAGGACTGCCATGCTCCCTCTGCCCGTCCCACCCACCTGCCCCAAGCTGTTTCTAGCAGGGCACTGAGGCTCCACAGCTTGGAAAACCCTTTCCCACCCCATCACCTGGTAGGGGGCCGGTGCTGCCCAGCAGGCAGAGCCCTGCCACCATGGCCTTGTGGTGCTCACAGCACAGGTAGCTCTTGTCAATTGCCATAGGAGGCTCAGCAGGGCCAGGCTTCTTCTTGTCTTTCCTCCGTTTCTTCTGGCCTGAAAGATAGGAGGTGGGGCTGCAGCCAGGGGTGCTTTCTGGGGACTGACCACCCCAAACCCAAGACCCACCAGCAATGCAGAGAGCAAAACCCCACCCAAATCTGCACTGAGACAAGACAAAAAGTCATGCTGGGACCTGTCTATCTCCTTCACATTCATCTCACTCCCTACCACCCAAAGTCACCCTCGGCCCTTCCCTGTCCCCAGCCATCTCCTCAATGTACCTGGGGGAGGTGCAGGGGCCAGGAGCCGGGCCTCTGACTGCACCACGTTCCTGTTGCTGAGGAAAACAAGGCGACGGAAGTAGCATGCGTTGTCCCCCTTGACATCCTCCACAACAAACTCCCCACTCAGGGGGCTGGTATCACAGTGCCATACTGTCCGCACCCCGATGTCCCCCCCCACAGACAGGAAGGGTACCTGCAGGGAGGACAGAGATTCATGGCATCTAGGCTATAGGGACAGGCACTGGCCCCGTCTTGACTGTGACTGGAGGGCTGGGATGAAGCTGACACATCTGGGGAGCAGCAGGATGAGCTGTAGGCAGTGCACAGGACACTGGGCTCCCCCTGCTCTATGTTGGGATACAGGGAGCAGGCAACCAAAGGCCTTTTACAAGGGGGGCTTAGGAAGTTAGAGCAAGAAAGAGAAGACAGAAGAGGTAGGAGAAGTTAAAGGTGGGAACATTGGGCCAGATGCTCTCAAGTTTTTGGGATGGCCTTTTTTTTTGTGTGTGTGTGTGTTTGTGTGTGTGTGTGTTTGTGTGTGTGTTTGGCATTCTGGGGAAGGCCCAGGCTATGGGAAAGCCAAGTGAGTGGACTCACCTGCTGCCGGGCAGGGAGGCCCGGCGGGGCCAGCTCCATCACCTTCCCCGACAGCTCTGCCTGGATGCTTGCCATGCCCTCATAGTGCTGCTCCCTGTGCAGGGCCACAGTCACCAGGCGCCCAAAGCCCGCGCTGGCAGCCAGCTGCTTCCTCCCTTCCTCCGTCCCAAAGAGCCACTCGGTTTCTCTGCCCTGTGGGACTGCAGATGGGGGCTGTGGTCAGGAGAGCCCCAGGCAGGTGCTGGCCCCTGCACAACCACCCTGGAGAGGAACCATAGGGTGCAGAGGTTTCATAAGGAGGCAGCACTGTGTGACACAGCCTTATGCCTCGAGCTAGGCTGCACAAACAGCGATCAAAAGGATCTTTCTCAAATTGGGCAGGCTCGTATAGGAGCCACATCTCATGATATAGGGGCGTCCAACAGCCCCAGAGCTCATCTGTGGTTTGTGCTGAGCCTCAGGCTCTGCAGGCACACAGAAGCTAACAGTGCTTCTGACAGAGCTCTGAGACTAAAACCCAAACCAAAGCCCACAGGGACAGATGATTTCCTTCTCCGGCTCCAATTCCAGCAGGCCAGCACCACTGCTGCTATAGCAGCTCCCGGAGTGCTGTCTCTTTGCAGGCAGGAAAGGCCGTACTCACTGATGAAGATGGCGAAGCGATTGTCACGGGAGAGTTTCAGTGCGGGGCTGTCGACTACATGCAGCGTGTAGCGGGGGCTCCCACTGGCTTTATCACACAGATCCAGGGAAAGTTGCTCCCCACAGGGGGCTTTGCTGAGCTGGCTGCAGAGCAGGGCGTAGTGCTGCCTGTCCTTCACCGCCTCCACCAGCCGCTCCGTGCTCTCCAGTCGCAGTGGCTTGTCCTGCTCCTCGGGGCAGATCTCCAGGATCCGCGGTGCAGAGCCAGGGATCTTCCTGAACTTTGTCATGACGTAGACAAAGACCGGCAAGACAAACTGCTGCTTGTCCCCGCTGGTGGCCACCTCATGAACACGCACTACCCAGCCCTCCTGGGAGAAGTATTCCACTGCTTTCTTCAGCACGTGGGCTTGAGCCAAGGAGATGCAGAGGTAGCGCCCTCCCACCTGCAGGACCCGGCTGATCTCAGCAAACATCCTGTCCACCTTAGATAGAGTGACCTCCTCGTCATCGGTGAGGATGGCATCCAGCGTGCCTTTGTCTAGGGCCACTTGGAAGTGGGCATCCGGGAAGTCCATGTGAAGCATGTCCATCTGCAGGTAGCTCATCTTTGGCCTCTTGCTCCCGCTGCGCTCCTGCATCTGACGGATCACAGCGTCGCTGATGTCGATGTTCACGATGTCCTCACACATCCCCGTGTCGTACATCTGCTCACTCAGCTCCGAGCTCCCACAGCCGACCACGAGAACCTGGGAAGCAGGACAAGAGCATCAGTGATGATGAGGTTGCCCTGCATACACACCTCAAAGCGTTTTACAGCCCAACAACGTGAAGGTAACCAGGAGCCCTCAGCAAGAACCACATCCATCACACCTTCAGTTCCTCCCCATAGCCCTAACAGAACAATTCCATACGTTCCACTGCAGTGATGTGCCCACATTGCCTCTTTTGGGGATTATCTGGGCGATTAAACCCCGTGGTGGAACAACACGTAGGCGCCTTCTGATTTCTTGCTACAGCACGCTGGAAACATCACATTTCTCGTGCCAAGAGCTGACAGCTGCCTATGGAGCACCGCGCTGCTGCCTCTTTCCCTTCCGTGCACCAAACCTCGCTGTGCTGCTAATGCGATAGGAAGGGGGGAGCCTGCCCGGGCAGCAGCCAAAGGGGGCAGCAGGAACGACAGTCTGTAAGAGCACGGCTGCAGCACAAGTCAGCCTCGCTGCCGGGCAGGGGGTTACAAGGCTCAGATACGGGGAGCAACCCGGGCGGAAGCAGCGGATCTGCAGGGCAGAGCGACACGAAGCACGCCGAGCCGAGCGCGGAGAGCCGGGGCCTCACCTTGTCGCGGGGCCGGACGTACTTGAGCAGCACGGGGCACAGCTCCGGGAACGCCCCGTACCACTCGAAGGGCCGCTGCCCGCGCTGCCGGAAGAAGCGGTCCCAGTACCGCGCCGAGCCGAACTCCCCGGGGCTGCGGGGCAGCAGATCCATGGCCCCGGTTCGGCGGTTCGGTTCGTGTCGGTCCCGGTCCCGAACACGTGTCCCCGCACCGCGCCCCTACTGACGGCATCACAGTGCGCGGCGCGCCGATTGAGCGCAGAGTCCGCGCCGCCGATTGGCTGCTCCCTCCGCCTCGGCCGCCTCCTATTGGTTACCGCTCAGGAAGGGCGGTACTTCCCGCACCGGCAGCGCCGAGCGCGCGTTGTCCCGGCGGGGGCTGCCGGTCCGGCCCCGGTTACACGAGTGTGTGACGGTGTCACCGGCGGAACCTGCGTGAAGATGGGGAAGGTTCCAATGGAACAACCCGCGTAAGGCACAGACATCATCATACATACAGTCACCGCAGCACCTTAATAACGTGCCTGGGACATACGGACATCTCTGAAGCAACGCAAATAGGGGAAAAAAAGAAGAAAAGCAGTATTTGTGGCTTCACTGTGAGCGACTTTAATACGAGCACACGACTGAACCGAGATCTCACAGGGCTGTGTATGAAGAGCACAGCACCCAGGGATGCTAGCTGGGACCGGAGGGGGCCTCTGTCGGGTGGCTCTGAAGGAAGAAGGCAGAGAGCTCGCTCAGCGCGCGGTACCGGTGTGAGATGGAGTTCTTCACTGCCTTGGGCAGCTCGGCGTAGCTGGAGCGGGAAGAAACCAGAGCAGTGCTCAGCAGCTGGGCTGCCGCAGCATGTCCCAGGACCTCCCCTTTGCTTTGCTGCCCAGCCACAGCGGGGCTGCTGGCAGTGATACGTGTTGGCAGAACCAACAACCCCCACGCTGATGGTGGGTTTCTTTGTAACCCCATCCAGAGCCAGAACAGTGTTTTCTCCTTGCCAGCGCTGCTCGCATGCGGCTCCTCGGCACAAGAAGGACATGGAGGTACTGGAGCAGGTCCAGAGAAGGGCAACGAGGCTCGTTAAGGGCTTGGAGAATCAGCCCTATGAGGAGAGGCTAAGGAAGCTGGGGCTGTTTAGTCTGAGGAAGAGGAGGCTGAGGGGAGAACTTATTGCTGTCTTCCAGTACCTGAAAGGTTCTTACAGTGAGAGTGGGGCAGGTCTCTTCTCACTACTGACTTGTGACAGGACGAGGGGAAATGGCCTCAAGTTGCGCCAGGGCAAGTTTAGGTTGGATATTAGAAAGAACTTCTTTACAGAAAGGGTGGTTAGGGACTGGAATGGGCTCCCCAAGGAGGTGGTTGAATCGCCATCCCTGGATGTGTTTAAGAGCCGCTTGGATGTGGTACTCAGGGATATGATTTAGCAGAGGTTTGTTGTTGTGGTATTGTTTTGTGGTTGTTTTTTAAGAGATAGGCTACTGGTTAGGCTGCGGTTGGACTTGATGATCTTCAAGGTCTTTTCCAACCTGAGTGATTCTATGATTCTATGATTCCTCTCCGTACAGAAAAAACACAGCCCCCATTCCCTCCCTTTCCTTACAGTTCCCATGTTTACAGTAGGTAAAAAGCCACTTACGTCTGGTCGTAGCCGTCAGGCTGAAAGCAGGGATCCCAGCCAAAATCTCGAGGTCCTCTGGGCTCAACAATCACCCCCTACCATGAAAAAAGCCAAAGAGCCCCATAAATTGTGGTTCCTCAGCAGTGCTGGTGCAGCCACATTTGCAAAGTGGCACTCAGCCGGGTTGTGGCCACCCACCAAAGGCTTAATGCTGCCCTCATTGCTCAGCACTCCCCCAAAACGTGCCCAAAATAAGCAGTGCTCCATCAGGGTTCTGTTTGCTGGCAGCCCCTTCGCTACCCTCCACACCTCCCAGGCTAAGAGAACCGACAACTGCAATCCAAGTAGTGTCAGTGGCCTCCCATGCTAACGTTGTCCTTAACAGAGCCAATGCTATTACAAAATGCACATTACAACCCCACCTACGTGTGTCTGGCCTTTGAACAGCTTCACGGGCTCCTCTGGGTTTCCAGTGCTGAATGCAAAGGTGCAAAGAGCGTAGGCAGATTTGTCCTCAAACCCAGCCAGCAGCTTGTACAGGCCTGAGCAACACAGAGAGCATGCTGGTGTCAGTGTGATTCCAGCAGAGCACAACACACCCACCTAGAGACGGATCAAGGGACTACTCTGCATTCACATGGACGGGGGTGAGGAAGAACCACAGGCGGTAACAAAGCTCAGCTGAACGGATGCTTCCGGCCGAATCCCTCCTATCCCTGAGCTGCAGGGCTCCAAAATTAATTTGGGAGCAGAAAAAGCGCGTTGCATCAGAGAAGGACTAAAGCAACAACATCCAGTGAGGAAGGGAGCAGAACAGTCTCAAAGAGAGAACACAAAGGGACAGGGCAGGAGACAAAAGAACCAGCAGTAAAGCAGGCAGCCAGGTGGAGGAGCACACTCAGCAGCAGGCAGCACAGGCAGGAATTCATTTCCCATGGCACATTTGAGCCCTGAAGCCCAAGACTGGAAAGAACAGCATTAGACACAGACAGTGCTACACGAGGCGGTACCTTCTGGCTTGAGCTTTTCCAGGAACCATTTTCTGAAGGGGGAATAAAGGGAGAAAGACAAATGTTTGCTAACGTTGCTCAGAAACACAACCACCCTTGAAGCACTGCTGCCTATGTTTTCACAGCTCTCTGAATCCCTCTTAACCTTACTGTCAAATCACCTCATTCTGGGCTATTTACAATTAAAGATAAACCAAGTTCTTAAACTAAATGGGAGACAGGGAAAACAACGGTGGGGGTATTTAATCTTCAGTGTAAATAACCTAGTTCTCACTCATGAGCATCAACAAGCTAAAATACACTTCTCGATTCCACTTATTCACATTTTACACTCACTTATAGTGCACAATGAATTAGTTAAAAGCTTTGATGACTGATTAGCTTAGCTGAGAGTTTGAAAGAGTCAATCACAGCAAAAGATAACCCTAGGAACCTAGACTGTATTTTAATAGAAGAAATACACAGCAATGTAACAGTGCTGTATCTGCAGGATTAAAGCAGGCTCGTAGGAGAATCTAGAGGACGCTCATGCAAAAGCTCTCCTGACACACCCAGTGTCTCAGTGCTGTGTGGGGCTCCCAAGCTGGCTGCACCCAAGATGGGGAACATGAGGCAACAGTTCAGATCTGTCTCTCCTGTCCCATTCAGTGCATTACTGCGCTCTTCACGTCCTGCCCACGTGATGCAGAACGAAACAGAGGACACAGAACACCTCCCTGACACTGCTGCTCCCAATGCATGGAGTGTTCCCCATGAAGTACACCCTACCAAGCTGTATTTCTCACTCTAGAACAAGAAAGATGAGGCAGGTTTCCATCTACTTACATGTATGGTCCTGGAAGTCCCCCCAGGGCATTGAAGCACAAGCAGGTGTCCTCTACAATAACAGGACCTCGAATCTGCAGCGAAAGCAATATCGAGCATCAAGGAAGATACTATCAGACTAATTTATCCACTCAGTCCTGGTCTCATGCATCCAACACAACAAGAACAAAACAACAGCTATCAAAGCCTCCGATATCAGCCCTCACTGCACAGCTAAGCCCACTGCATCCCCATCCGGGGCTGAGCAGTGGCAGAGAGTTCCTCTCACAGAGCAGCATGAGCAGAGCTGCACAGCTGTGGCCCTAATGGAGCAGTGGGAGCAGCAGGAAGGTGCCCGGCACGAGCTGACAGGGGGAGAATTCTGCTCCCCACAGCCAGCGGGGCTGCACTGAGGCACTGAGGGCCAAGTCACAGCTGCTCGCTGCTCTGGGGACGTGAGCACAGGAGCGGCAGTAGCGCTGCCTGCAGTGTCACTGCCCTCGGAGGAAGGTCACACCAGCAGGTGACGGCCGCCACCAGGCCCTGCCCTCCCCGAACAGCAGAAGCGAAGCGGGAGGCGCTGACCTGCCGGGCGGCCTCACGGCACTTCTGCACGGAGATCTCGTCGGGCTCGCCCTGGTACTCGGGCACTACGGACACACACGGGCGGTCGTTGAGGAGGGGGCCGGGCCGGGCCGCGTCCCCAACCGCCCCGCCAACTTACGGTCAATCTTCTTCGCCACCAGCGTGTACGGAGAGGAGTCCCCGAGGATCTGAGTGACCTGCGGGAGGCAAGGGGGAAGCGCGGCCGTCAGAGCCGCTTCCGGTCCCGCTCTGAGGCCTCGACTCGGACCCGGGCCCGCAGGCCCCGACTCACAGCCCGCACCTCCTCCAGCTTCTTGGCGTTGCCCGTCACGAACACCACGCTCCTCCGCACCGGCGCCGCCATGCCGCCCCGCGCCTGCGCCGAGCAGCCAACCAGCAGCCGCGCTTCCGCCGCGCTCGGTGACGCCCGGCCAATGGGAACGGCCGAGCTTCCGCGAGGGGGCGCGCTGCCTTTGCGGGTACGCATGCGCGGGATCAAGGGCGGCAATCTCGCGAAAACGACCGCGTTGCCATGGAGACCGCGTTGCCATGGAGACCGCGTTGCCATGGAGACCGCGTTGCCATGGAGACCGCCCTCTGCGCTCTGGCTGCCGCGGCTGGGACCACTCCGACCGGCGCCGGGCTGAGAACGGCACCCGGCCACGGCTGCGGGAGGCGGGGATGGCGCCCGGCTCTCCCTGCCCTGTTTACCCTGAAAATGACGGAGCTGGGCGGCCCTGGGCCGCGCTCCACGCTGCGCTGTTTACCCCAAGCTCTGGCAAGCCTGCGCGCTCGGTGACTGCACATTTCCGACGTGGGAGCGATCGGATTTCATCGCTCTGAACGCACCTGCGGCAGCAGCTGGCCGCTCGTACAAACAGCGGAGAGCTGCGGCAGGCAGGGGATGCTCCCTTGTGGGCCGCGCTCTTCTGATATGTACAACAACAAATTAAACCCTTCCCAGACGTGTCACTCAGACAGAGCTCTGTGCTGAGCCCTGCAGGTAGCACAGAACGGCCTGGGTTGAAAAGGACCACAGTGATCATCCAGTTTAACCCCCTGCTGTATGCAGGGTTGCCAGCCACCAGACCAGGCTGCCCACATCCAGCCTGGCCTTGAATGCCTGCAGGGATGGGGCACCCACAGCCTGCTCGGGCAACCTGTTCCAGTGCGTCACCACCTTCTGTGTGAAAAACAGGGCTTCACAGGGGAGAACCTTCTCTTTGTGTAAGAGCAGGGGCAGGAGCACAGAGGCCCGTGTCCTTCCTGCTTCAGCACAGCAGCCGTCCATCTCTACAGCCTCCTGCCCTTAGGCACAGGGACCCCCACGTCCCACTGCAAAAATGGAGGGAGCAGCAGCCCTACGGGAGGAATGGGTCCCACCAGCAAGCATGGGATGGAGAAACAGCTCCGCAGGAGGAACGTAAAGCACCAGCCAAGGCACACCACTCCCCATGAAAACCGATCGTGTGGAAAACAGCAGCTAATGAGGAGATCGGGGCAAAGAGGAAATGGATACAACAGACACTACACTTGGGTGGAGTCATTTTTGTTGTGAAATCTCCTTCATAACATCTCCTAATTGAAAACCAAGCCCAAAGCATGCAGGCAGCTTCTTCCCAGCCCTGCTAGGAATAATAGCCCTTCCCTATCACTGCAGCTCTCCCTGCAGTCAGGCCAGGCAGGACTGCACCATAAAGACTAGGGAGAACAAGGAAGACTGTTAAGGAGAACAAGGCAGACTGCTCTGTAATGTAGCTGAGACTAGTTATGGTAGTGGCCTTTTCAGCCTTGAACAAGTGTAAATGCTTGATAAATTCCGTCATGTCAAAAGGCACAGGACTGTTGATTTGTTGTTGACTGTTTCCAGGCCAGAGACCGTCTCTTGAGAAGTTCTGTGCTTAGGATGACCCTTGTCATTCTTGCAGTTCACATCCGTCTTGTCCCTCCAAAGCAACACCTGCACCAGGCAGGAGCCAAGCTGTAGCTGCTCCTTGTCACAGAGTAGCAGGCAAGAGAGAAGCAGGTAGTAGCAGCTCCTAGGTTTGGCAACTAGTAGCAATCATTTAATACAGCAGGATCACAAAGGGGCCTTCATGCAACCAGCATAATCCGTATCCATTTTCCAAGATCCAGCCCAGTATGGGTGTGAAGTTCCAACACATTACAGTTCTTGTGGCATTTAGGTCCTTCTGTGGGTAGCAGCAGCAGCAGGCACACAATGAATCGGGGATAGAATGCCAGAGGTGCTGTCAGGGCCCCCCAGCAGCAGGAGTAAAACCTGCCCTCGCGTGCAGCAAAAGAGCAGGCAAAGCAGTCATTACATGGGCTCACAGTGCAGCTGGAGAGCAGCCAAAGGCACAGGCCGGGTGAGTTTTATCCCTTCCACTGAACGCATGATTTTGCCCTCAGGATCTAAAAAACGTGGAAATGAGTTAGGAGGAAAAACCCAGCTTGGCTTTCTGATTGCCACCTGGAGCGAACAAGGCCCACAAAGGGGGAAAGCTCTATTTATACACAAGCAGAGCAAGTAGTGCTTGTAATCACATCTAGCACTTCAGCCTGCTGTGCTCACTTCTAATCCTCTTCTCTGCATGGAGCAGCACCACCACTCAGGTGGAAACTGCGTAAGAACCAGGAGAGAGAACAAACAGGAGAGCCTGATTTCAGCTCAAGTCCTAGGCTCAGTGCAGAAAGGAAACAGGGCCCCAAAACTAAGTGCAGACAGAAATGCCAGCAGTGCCTGAGACCAACCTGCAGTCAACCAGAAGGGGACTCACGGCTCCTTGCCAAAACACATCGGTTCTACCTGTGGATGGAGGACACCTGCTCCCATTTAGTCCAGCACTACAACCCCACACCACACCAAGTTATCTGGCCTGGACAGACCCCAGTCCACTCAGTTGCAAGGGAGCAAAACAAGCTGCCATTCACAACTACCACCATTGACAGCACTAAGGTGAAGATCTCCGATTTTAAAGTGGGCTTGGTTTATTCTGGTCTGGTATAAGGACAGTTGCCATCTGTCTGCAGTGTCTTGTATCACTGGGCTAACAGAGAGCTGGTTTTTACATGCTTCTTCCCTCTAGTTATGAGAACACCAACACAGCTCCTTTCCTGGGGATTCCCAGCAGTTGAGAGAAGGAAAGTGCAGTAACTTCACAATGTACAGTCAAAAATAGGTTTACTGGAATGTCTTTAGTCACACCTGTAAGCAGCAATACTGAAAACACCGAGCTTGTGCATTCCCATGGATTGTAAAACTCAACTATTATTTGTTTTCTTTTGTGATACAAGAAAAACAACACCCTCACAGCTCTCCACAGAAGGGTCAGTCTCCTGGAACATAATGGTGTGTTTCCCTAGAGATTCTTCTCCTCCTTCGCCCCGATGAAATGACAGAGTCCCCTCTGCCTCCCACAGCAGGAAGCAAGGAACTGCTCAAACTTTAAGTATGTTTACAACTCAACCATATATACAGATAAACTGCAATGGCAAGGAGATGGCTCCAAATCAGAGACCCAGCATTCCACAAAACAGGCGGTTTGGGAACTGAATCTTCTGTTATAAAAGTCTGACAGCCGGAGCAGGTACTTGACCAAAGAAAGAAATAAGAAGGGGTCAGTTGTCAGTTCTCAAAATGCTCTGTTAGAACTGGCTACTTGCCGCCGCTGCCTCCTTGCTCCTTGGAGAAAAACAACTTCAAAGCTATATACAGATATCTCACTTAAGTTACACAGCAGTTTGTTTATCCCACAGCCAGCTCCACCGAAGCCTCCAGCTGAGCCACCATCAGGTATGGTACTTCAGGACTATGGGTACTGGAAAATAAAACACAAACAGGCTCTCAGCCAGACACCTTCATGTGCAACAGTGACACCGACAGAGAGAACCCCCTCATCTCTGTGGTGACAAACACCAAGCAGCCACAAGGGAAAGTGTGTCTTCAAGCTCAAGCCAATGCAAGCAGCTGCCAGCACACATGCTAGACAACATTTCCTGCCACCTTCATCTCCTTCCAGCTTCCCAAAATTAAACCAGATGGGATTTTCCATCAGTCACTTTCTCTCCACTGCTCCCGCATTGCTGCCAGTTCTGCTCCTCCTGCTCCTTGCTGTGCATCAGCAGGACAACAGGCCACGAAAATGTTGCTGAAGGGCAGCACAAGAACTGTAACAGAGATGCCTCCAGCAAGTCAATGGGAGGAAAACCCTCCAGATCCACTGGCACAGAAAAGCTGCACTACTGTGCAGGGCTGCCGGAACCCATGTAGCATGTCCATCAGCACACAGAGTGCTGAATTACTTTCCAGCCCCCATCTCCAGAAGAAACATGCTCTGGTTATTACCCGTGCCATGGGAAAAGCTACTTGCAGAAAACCAAGCAGCCTGGATCCTTTGGGAAGGAGCATTTTCTGGAAGCAGATCTATTGCAAAATGGCTGACAGACATAGAGAGGTGTTCGGAAGACTGGCCTGAAGCCCTTCTACCTACTCTTACCAGCCACACAGCCTGGGGACTGACCTGTGCTAACCCTCCATAGGTACAGTGCTGGCAACACAATGCTGGCAATAGTCCATAGGACTTGGCTTGAGCTTGCTCCACTGCATGTACATTTACACTCTGCAGAAGGGAAGCATGGTGTGGGCTACAGACACCACTAATAACCACTGAACAGAGTGAAGCCCAATGGGAGTGCCCTCAGGTGCTCTCCCCCCAGGGACAACAGCAACAGTGTCACTCAGTGTACAATGCAATGAAAACGTCAGTGCTAGAACGGCTGGGGTGACCTGGAGCTACTCACTGATGATCACGAGCAGGAGGACGACGGCCACCAGTGCTATGATTGCCTTCATCTGCAAGAGGAGCACAGATGCACGTTACACTTGGCACCCTGTGTAGCTCCTGCATCTTTTCAGCTAGAAAAATGCTAAAACTCCTTTTTCTACCAGTACCCACTTTCAAGCAGCCAGAAACTTCCCACGACAAATTTCTGCTGAGAAATACATCTGGAGATTGCTGTACACAAACTCAGCAGAAAGCCCCCGTCCATATGATGCCTTCCTGACACTGCAGAGGAGAAGGGATGCCTTGGCCTGGGCAGACCTGTCTCCATCAGAAGAGATAGGGAGAGGGAGCCAATTCAAAGCTCAGATGCTCTCCCTTGCAGAGCACGAGCAGCCAGCTCAGGAGGGAGGATGGCTTCAACTCTTGCCAGGCTTGCCAGGAACACCACATCTCACATCCTTACTTGTCTCACAGGGCCAGCATCCAGCCTGGCTAACTGAACCCAAGTTCATCAGAGAGCAAGCATGAGAGATAACTCCAGATGGCTTCTATACCAGCTGCACCACCTCCATGTGTGCCTCCAAGACACTCAAGCCTGCACTGCTAACACTATCACAACAAACCAACAGGACAGGGACTCTTTCAAGCTTAAACTGCTCCCTTGCAGTGCTGCTGGCACACAAACTGACCCTGCTGTCTGACCCAGGGGCTAAGAACTTGTGTGAAGGAAATCATTCCAGTTCTTGCTCACCTTGCAGCCTCGCCACCACATCTGCCTTCGAAGCTGTTTGGCTCTGTTGCTAAATGCTGTTGCATTGTCTGATAAACTCTCTGTTGAAGGAAAAAATAGAGGCAATTCAGTAGTGCACGCAGCCTGTCACTCATCCCACAGACCCCACTTAGTTTCAAGCAACAAACTTGGCAGTTAGGGAGAAGACCAACTGCAGTGTGATGCAGCACAACCACAGCGGATGCCAACAGGACACCCCTCGCTAGGGAGCACACGGACCCACTGTCCCACTGAGCCCCCTTTGTCCTGGCTGCCCTCTGAGGGCAGGAATTCATTTTGCAAGCCAGCAAGCAGCAGATGGCTGAAATGCTCATGGCTGACATGAGACAGACGAACCTACATTAGCTTGAAGGAACAACTAGGTCACAGCATCCAAATGCTTCCAAACTAAAGCCTGGACATTTCCATGCCTAGATCTTTTCCAAGGCTGACTTCACGTCACTGCAGTAACAATACGTGGGGCTCTGCTGACCTCAGGGGTAAACCAGGGCTGCTGAGCACCAGCTGGATGCTGTGTATGCAAAAGGAGACCAACATGCATCTGCAGTGAGAGAGGAGGAAATGAATCCCAAGGGGTAGTTAGAGCCTTACACAAAGGCTGCTGAGCAACCAACCGCACCAGGGTGAGGTACCAGTGGGTGACCTACAGACATCAGTAGTGTGGGCTGGGGCTGTGAAGGGCAGCAGTAGAAGGTGGAAAAAAGAAAATGGAGGCATAATATTGGTTCTGCAGCCCAAGGCTGGGAAACTATTCCCAGGCAGAAAAGAAATACAAGCCTGCATCTGTCACTGGATACTTTCTGAGCTGAAACCCAGCAACCTGGTCCAGAAGTCGGGAAGAGGTGCAGGGAAAAACAGAGAGACAGCAGAGCATTTATCACCACACCTGATTTATCCTGCAGGTCATCCAGCCGCTCGCCTCTTTCAATCACCTTTGTGATGTTCTCCTGCATAACATCAATGACTTCGTCCACCTGGTTCTGGACACTAGAGCAGACAAAAGCAAAACCAGCAAGAGCATCAGGAAGCACATCCCACCAGCTGTGCTCTGCAGCACCAGCCCTCGCTCTGAGTTGCACATGATGGGGTATGGGAAGCTCGGGCAAAAATCCAAGGGGACAACACTGCAGGGAAGCTGATGGGATGCTGAGAAAATCCAGAGGCATGGCATTGTGTAGGGTGGATGTCTGGCGATCCCAGACAGTGCAGAGGAATGCAAGAGGCTATAACAGAGTCCTAGAAAGACAGCACAAGTGGGTACCTTCCCATCAAGGGCAGGCATGGCAATCCAAACACATGATGTGTGCAGAAGCCATCTTCACAAGTCCTCATCTGTCTGTGAATGTAAACTAAACAGCTTCAGTGCAGCGCTGGAACATCCAAATGCTTTGCAGTTGGACTGGTGGAAACCTGTCATGCACAAACGCAGTGAGAACAGGCACTGATTGCTGTGGGTGGGTGCCGCTGCTGTAGAGGAGTTCACATCAAAGAGGGGAAAAACACAGAATAAATAATCACACCTGGTCTTTGCAGACTTCACAGAACTCAGCACTGCATCTCTGCTGAATAACTTGGAGCCGAATCAAAGCCCAGAAGCAGAGCTGCTCAATGAACCCCACTCTGCCAGGGGCATCAAGAGGACAGAAAAGAAATGGCTGACGTGAACTGAACCAACTCATTACAATCCATCTTCTCACAGTTACACAACTCGTGGGTAGTCCTTTCAGTGAGCAGTAGCCTAAATCGTACCCGCAGGGTTATTATAAATGCATTTATTCACTCCATAAAAAAGCCACACTGGTGAGAGGGAAAAATTCTCCCGGTGGAAAAATACTGCTACAGTCCGGTTTGTATTTTGGAGCTGATATTCTTGTATTTTCCTGGAGATAGAAATAAGAGACTTCTCAGGGCCCTGGGGAGACAGCAGGGTATGTTGGAGACATACCGATCCCACAAAGTAAGAGGGAACAGCGGTGTCTTGGAGGCAACCCCACACACAAGGCAACAAAACAGGAATAGCTCCAGATCACTCGCCCTTCACGAAGCCTTACACTCCACTCTTTGAGTTACAGTGATTTTAAAATACTGAAATATATCAAAAATGCACCGAGTGTTTAGCAAGTATGCACTGCTGGCGGGTCTTCCCTTTGGGGACAATATCACTTCACCATTTGCACCCATGCTCCCCAGCTTATCCTCCTTCCTCTTTGAGCCCCTGGAAACCATTTCCTCCCCACCTGTATCTTTCAGATAGGAAAATTTTAAGGTGTTATTTGCCAAAGTGGGGTGGATTTTTAATTATTATTTATTTTGTTGTTTTATTCCCAGCAGCACCAGACTCAGTGCCAACACTTATGCAGCGATTGCACGATGTCTAGTCTCAGAGCACCTGGGATAATGTGCCCCATGGCCTGGAGAAATGCGGCCAAAGGAGATCCAGAGCAGCATGCCCAAGGCCCTGTAGAACAAGGAGCAGGGCCCCACTCCTGAGCCTCGGCCAATGCTCAATCTAAATAGAAGCTGCTGTGTCTCTAATTAAAAGACATTGAGTTCTGGTTCACACTGACCTAATTCTCTTGTCTCCCTAGCAGCTTTGTGCCTCTCACCAAGGAGATGTTTGCACGGAGATGCACGCACAAGGAACAGCTACAACACACCATAGCAGCTTCAATGCGAAAGCATACATTTGCTTATCCTTCCAAAAACAGGCAAGGAAAGTCACTAAAAGAAAAGGCATTCTTTTCTCCACTGGAAGCTCCACAGAGCTGCAAACAGCAGCATAAAGGGGCTTCGTGCCTTAGCACTGCAGGTCGGGCTTCGCTGCACCTCTGCACTGCAGCTTCTGCAGTTGGAACAGGCAGGGGAACCCTGTGAAGCCGAATTCTGACTCATCAGCCCACATACAGCACATGCCGGATTTCAAAAGCACACCTAAGAACCTTGCTGTACTCAGGACACCACAGGAAAGGAACCTGCCTTCCCCATGCAGTATCACAGTGTCTGTCCCTGTCTGTCCCTGCATCCACCTAATGGGGAAGGCAGCAGCAGCTCCTACCTTCCTTTGGGAGTTTCCTACCTGGAAGGAAAAGGCACAGAAAACCCCCAGCCTTCTGGCAGAACCCTGTCCTGAGCCCATCCTAACTGCTCATTGTGAAAGACAAGCAGCAGAGCCAGCAGGTGTGCACAGGAGGCACCGAGCACGTGGGCAGACAGCTCATGTCACAGTGCCCAGCCCACACAGGGATGCACAACCCTGCAGCTCTCTTCTGGGGCAGCGGGTGACAAGACAGGAAGCACGTCCTGCAAGGGAACTTCTTCCCTTTGGCACGAGGGGAAGTCCCCGTTTAGAGCTGTAAGCAACCTCGACAGAGCCTGGGGTGAGAGAAGGAAGAAGAAACATCTGCTACTCCGAGCAAGCCAACTTGGCAAGGACTCTGAGGACTTAAACATAGTTTCACAGGCAGAAGACTACATTTTCAGTATGTAAATATTTCTGAAAACACTGGATTCAAAATAAAGAGATTTCCTCCCACAGCAGATTTGTAGGCAAGCTGTCTTGCTACAACCAGCAAGCAGGAGCACACCAGGGTACGATGCACACAGGAACGTGCAGCATAGTGCCACCTGTGCCCCGCAGGGCAGGTCTGGGAGCTAAACCACTCTGCTGTGCACCAGCATCTGAATGAAGTCTGAAAGAAGATAAGCCAAGCTGCATCTCAGCATCCCACCACTTCTGACCTGAGCTGCTGGGAAACTGCTGTGTGCCTTCACTGTGTGCCACAGCCCAGCTATGCTGCTAACAGAAATAAGACATTTCACAGATGGGGAACAGAGAGACAGAAATCAAGGCCTAAACGTTCATCGATATGTATAGTTTTTCCCCATGGAAAGCAGACACGTTTGAGCACCCTGATACTGTCAGATATCTGATGCCACAGCAGGGAATGAAACTTTGATCTCCAGAGTCCCACACAGTGCCTCAACCAGCAGCAGCCCATCCTGTTTTTCACCCCTCTATCACCACAACAAGAGAAGCCTCTCCACGAAGGGACTGCAAGATGCACAACCTACACATCAGTTCATATTAGTCCGGCACGCCTGAGGTTGAAAACTCAACTCACATCAATCGGAAAATATTTTCTTGTTTTATTTGGCAAGAAAGAACGAATAGTCTAATATGAAGCGTATTTCCTGTTCAGGAGCTGTTGGCTTTTGACACATTTCATGTATCTAATTCCTGCTAGATTTCCAATAGAAATAAAGTAGACTAGACATCTGCCAGGAGAGAGAGCAAGACAAAAGCACAAAGGATCTCTGGCCAGTGACTGCAAATACGCTTTGAACAAGGATAGCAAGTGCATGCTGTCAGAGCAGCAGGAAGAGATGCACCAGTGCTCAGCTGGGCTCAGATTCTACTTGTGCTCAGCCTGGTCCAAAGCGGGAAGCAGCAGCCTTTCCATTCTGGCCACACCAAGTTAGCTACTGAACAACTCTGCAGGCCAGTCGTGGTGACTGAACAACAGTGCTGCATTCTTCAGACATCGTAAACAGGCCACGCACACACCACAGGATGGGCTGCTCAAGGCTACTTGTTGTCTCTAAGTTGGCTGTTTACGGCCAGCATGACACACTTCTATTTTCCACCCCAGGCGATGCGGTGGTATTAATAGTGTTGTGTACTCTGGTGCAAATTATACCCCAACACCCCCCTATTGTGGCTGTAACCCCAGGAAAAGGCAACAGGAGTAAGCAGTGCAGACAGGGCAGAGGCAGAAGGCTGTGCTCAGCAAGGCACAGCTGCCCACAGATCTCGGCTGTCCTCAGCATGGGGTGTCAGCACAGAACTGCGCCACAAATGGCTGCTCCCAAGTTGCTCCTTCAACACAGCTGCAAGGAACAAAGCGGTTAATGCCTCTCTGAAGCCTTGAAAGGAGGCATGACAACAAGGTCTTAGGTGTTACCTTCAAGGGAAGGTCTGCATTATGGATGGGGTCTATCGCACATCCATCCACCTGTGACAGCAGCCAGGCCCTGGGAAGCTCCTGCCAGCTGTTGCCATCAGGCCAATCCCCAGATTCTTCCCTCTTCAGGAGGTAACACTGGGCTTGTAGCCAGACTGAGCCTCTGGGGTGCAGTCCCAGAGCCAAAGATGCTGGTCACACCTGTCAGCACAATGGGAAAAGCACAGGGACCACCACCTAGTGAACCCTATGAGCACTCCTTCCCCCACAAGATTTGCAGTGCTCCCCAACATCTCCTTCTGCAGCCAAGCCAGGTTCAAGGGTCTCTGCTGCCAGACTTTCCACACTGACCCACACCCCTCCATTGCCAAGGACAGATAGGTAAAGCTTCCAGTCCTGCCCATTACATTCAACATGTTCTCGACCATTGCTCCTCTGCCCATTTTACCAGTTTCACTTTACACACATCTTCACACCTCATTCCCTCCAGCAACACACTGCTCCAGTCTCTGGCTTTGCCCAGCTAAGTCTCAGCTCTCCGAACACTGAAATTCCTCCTGTTTCACCAGACAAGCAGCCTTGCGCCCCTGTGTATGTCATGATATGACTGGTGTCCAGCTATAAACCCAACAGCTCCCAGGTGAATTCTTTCTTCTTCCCCTTCACAGCTGCAGTGCTCTCCCTCATCTCCCTGCTCCCTAAAAGCTCCCACAGCCCTTCTGTCTCACCAGCACAGTGGGAAGGGAAGAGCTCCTGCCCCTCTCTGCTATGCAGGGAAGAAGGAAGACCCTCTGCAATTTCCTTCTGGCAGAGGAGGATAGAGAGGCCAGCATTAACTCCCCTTCCGTAACCTTTACAGAGTTGACACCACTCACAACTGTCATGCTCACTCACTTCAGAGCAGCGCAGCACCACACAAGGAAGGCTGTACCCACACTGCCTGCCTGCAACAACCTTAGCACCTCTACCAGCAGCATCCTGATGGCCCAGAGGGAGCACAGGCCCGCTGAAAACACAGGACACAGCAGCCAATCCACCCTCCTGCATAACTCAAGTGCGCTTTGCCTCTCAACACAATGCAGCGAGCAGGCACACAGCTAACCACTGCCTAAAGCTGTCACTGAATCACTAAGCCAGACCATGGCTGAGTTGTGGAGGTCAGCTGGCACAGCCCTCCCGCTCAGCCAGCCCCACAGTCCATCCATCCCACAGCATCAACAACCTGTTTATGAGGCTGTTATGTGGGATGATGCCAAAAGCCGTACTGAAGTCCAGTTCAGAGAAGACCAAAGAAAGTCAAGGAAGGTCAGAAACTGAATAAAGAGGGTCAGAAAACTGAACAGCGTGTAGAAATTCCAAAGATCCCAAACACACCACCAGCATCTCAGTCATACTGGGCTCTCCAGTCACCATGAAGGAACCTTAGGGGCAGAGAATATGAATGGAAGGAGCCAAGATGAATTTTATTAGCTGCCCATTTCCACGTAAAGAAAACAACAACAACACAACAACCCCCACCCACATGTTTGTGCTAACAAACCCTGCCAAACCGACCTGCTTAGACCTAAATAACTTCGCTTTGGGGACTGAAAAGATCCTTTGGTTCGGAATTTCAATTCAACTCCACAAACTCCTAAAATACCGTTATTAAATCACTTCACCGTGGACTTGGAAAGGTCAGAATTCTCCCTAATTAAGTCCCACCTAGAAGAGCCTGTTTTACACGAGCTCCCAATGACTCATCTCAGAGATGCACTGGCTGATTCCTGGCATGAAAAAAACATTCCTAATGAAGAGTAACTCCAAGTCTGATTAACGTCCGGTCATCAGTCCCTGACTTCTGTTCTGCCTTGTGGAGCAAATACAACAGCACAACTCAAAACAGAGGTCTCTGAGTACCCTGCCCTTCCCATTAAGCGTCACCATCACTTCTCTAGTTGGAAGGAGCAGGGCTAATCAGAGCCTAGAATAAGCATCACCCAGGAAATGACTCACTTGGAGGACTCAGTGTTCCTTCCTTCCTTCTTGCCCTGTTACAGCCAATAATCCTGCTCCAGCCGTAAAGGGCTCCTGTTTCTCCAGCTGCTTTGACTCCACTGAGTCACTGCTCATCTCCAGGTCACATTATCACTAAAATATGCCACGGGCTTTGGAAACTCCACCATGACACTGTGATAAAGTTCTACCCCTCTTCTGCTATTAAAGCACAGCTCCTTGATAACTTGAAACAAACTTGATTTTCCTTAGCTGTGAACAGGCGGGCTGTGAAATTACAAGCAGGTGGAACAAAGCACGAGCCACATTCCTGATCAGAACTACACAAAAATACCCTGTTAACAGAGCAGCATAAAGTATTATGTGAATGATACAGAGGAACATGAACTTACTGCCTGATCTTGTCATTCCTGGGTCCAAACCTTGGTCCGGAAGGCCCCCTCCTGCAGTAGAAAAAGACAGGAATTACAATAGCAGATGCAATGAAAACACGCGTTTAAATCAAAGACCTAAAGATGCGCAATAGGGAACCAGCATTTTGTGGTTCTCATGTCTCCCATCCGTTCCTCTCACTCAACATATGGATTACCACAGTTTCCCATAGATCACATTTCTTCTTTCAAGGCTCTGTGGAATCACCTCAAGGAATTAAAGGTGCAAGCCCCCAGCTATTCAGCAGGGAGCAGCTCTTGGCATTCAGCACTCCCAGTCTTAGAGCCTTAGGTAGCTCAAACATCACCTGCCCTGTGTCTGTTCGGAAACTCACAAGAAAAAGTCTTCCTCTTCATCTGAATCCTCCTCTAAAAGGTTCCTCTGTGAACAAAGAGAAACACCATCAGTACCAGCCTTTCACACGACCTCCCAGACATCAGGACAGCACCAGCACCTTCTGAGCACAGGGCACAGGCCAGCGCTCCTGGGAGAACATCACTGCTGCTCTGCAGGTACCGGAGCTGCGCTGTTGTTGCTCCACAGAGATGTCTGTGCTGTCAGAGCACCCAGGAGGTGTTTGCCATCAGTACAGACCGATGTCCTGAGCCATAGCTGGGCAACACAGCACTGCTAATCAGCAGTAATCATCTGATAATCAGACTGCATCTGTATCAATTAGTCTGTCAGCACAACCCCGTGTGACACAGCAGCAGGTGTTACCCACACCCAGCCAGCTACGGAAGCGCTCTCAGCGCAAGCGGTGATGCACAGCGCTACGCTCGGTCGTCGCCAACCGCCCTGAGCAGGGCAGGCACGCAGGGCTGCAAGTGACCGTGGTGCCGGAGGCCGCAGCACAGAACCGCCGCGTGGCAGCAGCCCGCCCGCACCAAGCGGCACAGCGGGCCGGCACGCACAGCGCTGAGCTGCAGGCTGAGCTGCAGGCTGCGGGCACAGCGCGGGGCGCACCGGGCCCGGCCGCACTTACCCGCTCGCTCTTCACCGAGCCCGTCACCTCATCATCGTTCAGGTGCCGCTTGAACTTGGGCGGCATGATCCCCGCCGAGGGAAGGGGGCCGGGAGGACGGGCACGGCCCCTCAGCGGGATGCGGGCCGGGCCGCCGGCAAATGGCCTCCGGAACCGGGCTGAGCCATCGACCCGCTCCGCAGAGCGCCGAGCGATCGATCCACCGCGGGCGGGAGGGGGCGTGGCCAAAGCGAGGGGGCGTGGTTTGAGCCTTGTGGGCGTGGCCAGCGGGAAGCCCGTGGGGGGGTGCCCGGCTGCGCTGTGCCGCCCCGCGCTGTGCCGCCTTCCTTGCGCTGTGCCGCCTTCCTTGCGCTGTGCCGCCCCGCCCCGCTCACAGCAGCGCCCGACGTTCGCGGCGGGGAAATTTCCACGTCCCGGCCGTGCCCGGTGCCCCCCGAGCTGCTCCACCTGCTTCTAACACACGCCCCCCCAACCAAAAGGTCGCTATGGGACCCCCGTTCCTGGCAGCCGCGCGGCCCCGAGCAGACGAAAGGCCGCCCTGAGCAGCCCCGGCGCTGAGCCCCCCCGTGCGGCACCCGGTCCCCTGGGGGTCCCCTCCTCCCGGCCTCGCCTCCCGCCGCAGCCCTGGCACACGCGGCCGCGCAAATACTTTGGCCCGGAGCGTTGCCAGCGGGCGGCACGGGGGGAGCGCGGCCATCCGGAAGGTCCCCGCGGCCCTTTATAAAGGCGGGCGGGCTGCGCGGGGCGGCGAGAGGGACCATGCCGGGCGCTTGGCTGTCGCTGCTGCTGCTGGCGGGGGGCCTCGCCCCGAGCGCCCGCGGGGACCCCTTGGCTCTGCTGCGGCGCCACAACGACGGCAGCGGGAGATGCACCTACAGCTTCACGGTGGCCAGCCCCGGCGAGGCCAGCTGCCCCGAGGCCGGCGGCGTAGCCCAGCTGCGAGAGGAGCTGGCCGCGCTCACCGCTCGTCTGAGCCGCCTGGAGGGAGCGGGGGGCGCGGGGGGCTCGGGGCCGAGGGGGGCTGACCTGAGCGGCGTGTGGCCGCGGGGCACTCAGAGAGCGGCCCCGGGGGGGTGCGAAGAGCTGCGGCGGGACAAGGAGCGGCTGGAGGAGGAGAAGGGCAGGTTGGAGAGGGAGAAAGAGGAGCTGGCCCAGGAGATCGCCCGCCTCAGGGCCGCGCGCTGCCCCTCCGGCACAGGGGGGGTGCCCGGCCGCGACTCAATGCGCTCCGCCAGCAAAGGTCAGTGCTGGGGGATGGGAATCCGCGAGCATCCCCTCCGCACCCCGAGTCCCGCATCCTCCCCATGGTCAGCCCGTGACACCATCGGGTCCCTTGGCCCTCCCCCTCCACCCTGCAGCCTGTGCCCAAACCTGGGGCGTCTGCCTTTGCCCCCTAGAGCAGTGCCTGCCCACTGCGAGAGGCAGCACCCAGCCTGGGGACCCCCAAACCCTCTCCCCGTCTCCATACCAGCCACATTGGTGTGGGATGGACCACACTAATCTGGGGAGCCACGGGATTCTGCCCAAGGGGAATTAAACTCGTGGGGTCAGCCGTGTCCCCCAGCCCTGGGTCACCGATGTGCCCTAGCACAGGGCACCAGGCTCCCAAGGCAGATGTTAAGCATTTTGGGGGGGGTGAGGGCTCGGTGCTGGGGCTCACCCGGCTGCCTGCCCCCCCCCCCTGCAGCCCCCAGGTGGGAGCCGGAGTCCCTCAGCTACCAGGAGCTGAAGTCGGAGAGGACGGAGCTCCCTGCGTCCCGGCTGCTGGAGGAGACGGCGCTCGGCCGCCCGCGAGCCGAGGACTCGGGTACAGCCCCGGGGCTGGGCTGGGGGGCATCGGGGTGGCGGCGTGGGGCATCGTAAGGGGAATCGAGGAGAAGTGGGGCTGGGGGAGCCCCGGGGCCCTGCGTGACCGCAACCCCGGCACCGACGCGTCCTTCCTGCTGTCCCCACAGGCTGCGGCGAGCTGGCGTGGGTGGGGGAACCGGTGGTGCTGGGCCGGGCCGACACCATCGCCGGCAAATACGGGGTGTGGATGAAGGACCCCGAGCCCGTGGCGCCCTTCACACGGGAGACCACGTGGCGCGTGGACACGGTGGGCACGGAGGTGCGCCAGCTCTTCCAGTACGAGGCGGCCGAGCAGCTGGCCCGCGGATACCCTGCCAAGGTGCACGTCCTGCCGCGGCCCCTGGAGAGCACCGGGGCCGTCGTCTACCGCGGCGGGCTCTTCTTCCAGCCGCGCCGCTCCCGAGCGTTGGCCCGCTACGACCTGCGGGCTGAGGCCATCTCTGCCGAGCGGGAGCTGCCGGGTGCTGGCTACCACGGGCAGTACCCCTACTCGTGGGGCGGCTACACCGACATCGACCTGGCGGTGGATGAGACGGGGCTGTGGGTGGTGTACAGCACCGAGAAGGCCAGGGGCGCCATCGTCCTCTCCAAGCTGGACCCCGAGACCCTGGAGATCCGGCGCACCTGGGAGACCAACATCCGCAAGCAGTCGGTGGCCAACTCCTTCATCATCTGCGGGACTCTGTACACTGTCAGCAGCTACTCCGCGCCCAATGCCACCATCAACTTTGCCTACGACACGGCCACCAGCACCAGCCGCAGCCTCAGCATCCCCTTTGAGAACCGCTTCCAGTACCTCAGCATGGTGGACTACAACCCGGCGGAGCGGCGGCTCTTCGCCTGGGACAGCTACAACATGGTGGCCTACCCCGTGCGCCTTGCCCACGCCTGAGCGCTGCCCGGCGCCTGGCCTCCTGCTGATGCCTCCTGCAAAGAGATCCCGTTGTGCTCCTTGAAACAAAGCGCTTCCCAGGGCTGAGCTGTGCCGGTGGATGCGTCCCTGTCTGGCCCTTGTGGCTCTGAGTGGGTGCTGGTGGCTCCCAGCCCTGCTCCAGTGTCCTCCCAGCGCAGAGATGGGAGCGGGCAGGGTTCAGGTGTGCAGGCTGCTGGCTGCCTTCCCGCTGGGACTGGTGAGGGGGCACCTTCAGCCATGCTGGCCCTCCGTTGCCCAGGAGCCCTGCACTGCTCCTATCCCATCTGGCCTTGTCTCACTTTGCCTTGCCAGCAGCTCTCTCATGCTGCTTCCAGAGCCTGCAGTTATCACTATTTATTGTAGAAAGGCTGTAGGTGGCTTGCAACCCCCTCAGCTTGGGGGGGACGCCCCAATAAATGCTGCAGTATTAAATCAGAACAAACGTGTGAGTTTCAGCCGCTAAAACCCTGGAGATTTGCTTAATAAAAATATTATCACAAGGTTCAGGGGGCGAGTTTGGGACCGGTGGGAGGCAGGTTTGGGGGATGGGAGCGTGCCGTGTCCTGTCCTTGCGGAGCAGTGCTGGTCATCTGCTGCAGCCCCAGGGTGGGGGACAAAGGCACGGTCCTGTTCTAGAATGGCAGTGGACAAGGGGATGCCACAGGCACCAAGGCAACGTGAGTCCCAGAACCAGGCAGCGCACACATCCTGCAATGCCGGTGAGTCCGGAGGGCTGGGGGGGCTCTGCTTTAAGTGGGGGTGGAGCAGGGATGGGGTACATCCCAGCAAGCGTCAGCACTCGCTGCCCCTGTGGCTGCTGGCTCCTGGAGGCTCTGAGCACCCTTCTCCTCCCGCAGGCCTGCAGCAGGGCTGGGGCAGAGCAGAGCAGCGCAGGCAAAGCTGTGCCCCCCAGCAGTGATGCGCCCACATCATCACCATGGTGAAGCCTGTCGGTAGAGCAGAGCCCCGTGACCCGCGGCGAGCCTCAGTGGCACTGAGATGCCTCAGCTCCCTCTGCACGGTGTCCAGGCCTGGGGAGGCCATATCCTGCAGCTGCTGCCACCTCTGCGTCGCCCCGCAGCTGGCCGCCACTTCACTGCAGGACTACGGCGAGGTGGACCGGCAGCACATCCCCCCGCCCTCCGTCAGCCACGCCGTCTTCTCCAGGGATGAGGAGCTGGAGCTGCGGGAGGAGCGGTGGGAGGAGCTGGGAGCCTCCGGTGCCCCCTCCGCGGAGCCGGAGTGTTGCGGGGCCTGCAACACCTGCGTGCTGCGGGGCAGCCGGCTCCACGTGCGGGCCTGCGTCAAGGAGCAGCCCGCTGCCACCCTGAGGGAGGCCGAGCCCAGGGCTGAGACCTTCCCGTGGCTCCCAACAGCTCAGTGCAACAACCCCGCCATCGACCGCAGCCCCATGCCCGCCCTGCACACCTGCTGGGCGCTGTACGAGGGCCGAGAGCTGGGCCGGCAGCGCGAGGGGCCGCAGTGCAGGCACAGCTGATAGCAATAAACTTCAGTCCGTCACAGCACTCCTGGCCTTGGGGAACTGCTGCCCGTGGCCCTAATAGAGCAGCCGACCCGCTGCCTCACTCTGAATCCCACCCTGGGGGTGAATGGCTCGGCAGAGAGAGAACTGAGGTGGAAGGGACCCTTAAAGGCCACCTGGTCCCACTCCCAGAGATTCCCTCCCCTCCCAAAGCCCAGCAGAAAGGTTGAGCTGAGCAGGGCTGCTGGCTCCGGCCCCACTCACACCAACCCCTGCTGCTGTCTTTGAGAACAGTTACAGTCTTTCCCTGAGCTCCCCAAATGCAACGGCTTCCCGATTTGTGGGACTTGCAGTGCAGTTGTTCCTGACAGCCAGAGAGAGCCCCGGGGCTGCCATGATGCACCAAAACCCACCTCCAAGACAAAAACGAGCCAGCAGAGAACAGACACTCATTTCTCCCACCTTCTTCCTCATCCTCCCAGCTGCTCCCTGTAGCCGTGCTCGTCCTTCTCCCACAAGAACAGCGCTTTACCTGCAGCGTTACCTGCTCAGGAGTCGCTTCTGCACGTGGCTCCAGCCGCAGGTGACAGCGCCTCCATCTGATCCACACCGCTGCAGTTCTGCAGGGAAGCCCCGAACCGACCCCAGCAGGACGGGGCTCCAGCTGCCCCCAAAGCACAGCCCCAGCCTGCCCAGCCCCAGCCTGCCCGGCAGCAGCACGGCTCTTTCCCATGTCTTTTCCCAGGGCAGAATTGTTTCTCTGCCCCAAGACAGAAACGGGAAGAAAAAGCACTGGATGTCGGCTATGCACAGCGTACCCCCTGGTGGCCGGCAGGGAGCAGCTGCCTTCCCCAGACACCGCAGCAGCTGCTCTGCTCAGCGATCACCTGCAGCTGAAGGGCTGCTGAGGTTTTCAACCCCTCACTCCGACCCGCGCTTCAGGGTGTGCCAGGAGGAAGACAAAGGTCAGTAAGTGTCTGGTGTGTAGTGGGTGCATTGGGTGCTCGGCCATTTTCTTCTTCCCTTCTGGCCACGAAGCAGTGAGTTGGGCATGGAGCATCACAGGTCTGAGCAGCAGCAGAGGGAAGCTCCCTGCAAGGGAAGCGTTCCCAACAGGAACAGGCACATCTTGCTGTCAGCACGAGCTGAGAGCAGCCAGCAGGCTGAATCCAAGTCTCCCACAAGCAGCATTTCTGCAAGCAAAGCACCACGAGTCTCCAACACCGAGCAGCTCACCAGCGACGTCACGTCCAGGGGATGCAAGCAGCAGAACGCTCCTTGCAGAGCTCTGTGCAGGCCGTGGCACCCGAGATCTTGATGGAGCACAGGAGCAGCAGGAGCAGAGGGAAGCCACCAAAAGAGCCGCTTCAGACTCAGTTTTTCTCTCCGGCCCTTCTGCCTTCCCAGGCTGCAGCACACGCTCCTCACCTGGCACAGCTGGCGCTCTCCTGGCATCCTGCGGCACTGCTAATCACGAGAGTACCAGCATACTTTATTTAGAGAATACTTTATTAGTTTCTGTAATCAAACCCATGTAAATAAGACCGTACATATTTAATACAGTGCGTTACCCCTGTACAAATGGGAAGGGGAAAAAAAAAAAGAACTGCAGTTTAACATTTCTAGACCAATATGGCTGTTAATCTCTGTACAATGCCAACTCGCACCACGTGGGATTGCGCCTTTGCTTTGCCCGGAGTTGACATCACAGCTCAAGTTTCCAAAAATTCAAATTCTATATATATATATTTATATAAAAAGAGAACCAAGAGCGATTCACGAGGCATCAATAGCAGCAACGGCCTCTCCAGCTTCTGCAGTCACCCCAACAAAATTATACACATCAGGCTTCCAACTCACTCTTCTTTCCAGAATAAGAAACAAAAGAGCAACCACACCAAAGTAACAACAACAACAAAAATCCCAGAAAAAAACCAGCAAGTTCTGCTACTGATGTGGTACCTGGTGCTTTTATTAGCTTTGCAATCATCGTCTGGAAAAAAAAAACAAAACAAAAAAACCTCCAGAATAACATTATTAAAAACAGCTCCAGTATAGCACAGTCACTACTACATATCATAAGCAGGTACGGGATATCTTACATTCACAGAAGTATCATACAGTACTGTCCTACAGCTATAATACTAGAGGATACAATTCAAAAGGCATTATCTGACTTGATTCTACGTTCCTGCACACCGTGGGCGGGGAAGCGGTGCGACGCGGCTCCGATAGAAAGAATGCACCTTTTAGAGAAGGTTCTCTTGGATCCAACAAGGTTTCTTTTATTCTGGTGGCACAGCTCTAAGTGCTCATCGCTGTATACAGACATAAGCTGGAAACCGTTTAAAGATCACTCGCTTCATAGAAAGACTGGACAGAGGTGTACGGAGTAACGGGGACTATTGATGCAATCAGCCTTTCAGCTCCAGAGGTGAGCGACTGAGGGGGTGGGTGTAGAGAACACAGGTGGCCAAGTAGCATTTTCATATTGTGATCTTAGATACAGGGTATTGTCACCCAAGAAGCAGCAGCCAGCAAAGCACTGCCTGCAGAGGGAGTTCGAAGCTGCCACGTTACCCTTTGTGCTACGTCACACAGTAAAGGTGATTCTGCCAGCTACGTGAATCCCTGTTTAGTACAACACGGGAGCTCCTTAAGTCACTACAAACTTACACGTTACTTGGCCCAGCACCATTGTCAGATCTGCATGTTCTCATACTCACGAGTTTATAAAAAGGTAAATAGCAGCTGGAGATCAGAAGAAAGTGAGAGTACTCATCTGGTCAGCTAGGAACACGCCTCCCCAGCCGCCTTCCTCGCTGTGCTATTTCTCAGCGTTCAGGCTGGGAAGCACACAGGTGTGAAAGCCAAAACACGCGCACACGTGTGAAACGTGCACACTACCAAGAGCGGTCTTCATGCTGTCACAGGAAATAATAAGCCCAAAGAGCCCGGAAGCTCAGCTGGATACGCAGCAGTTTAAATTCATAACTGCTGACAGCTTCTATGTCCCTTTATGTAGTTCAGAGCCCTGCAGGGAGAGAGGACTGCTGCCTCATCCTTGGGGCTACAAATTCATGCTGCTGCCGCCACCATCTCCCCCGTCCGCCCCCTTCCCCCCCCCCAGCCTCCAAGGAAATACAGCCTCTAAGATTTTGTTTCTTCGGTTTTGATTGCCTGAGGTTTGATTGGTCCAGTTCTAACAGGCTTTGTAGCTGCAGGAGGTGCGGGGGCAGGCTTCTCCTCTGCTTTGTCCTGGCAGACTGCTGAAGAGTCAGCGATGGCCTCGGAGGGTTTGCTCCCGTTCTCATCCACTTTCTGCGCTTTGCCTCCTATTGGTTTGCTCTGCTGCTGCTCAGAAAAGAACCTCTGGGTGGACTGAAGTACCTCTGCTCTCTGCTTTGCCTTAAGAAAGGAAGAAAATACATTTACTGAAGAGATGGGCACAGGAATAAAAGCGACTTCACAAAAGCAATTTCCAAATGAAAGGACTGACCACCTTGGCCAGGCTTTGCCACAAGGGCAGTGTCTATCCAGCTCCTTCCCAGATACCAACACAGCAGGCACAGCATCGTGCCTCGGCTTCCCTTGCTCTTCTCAATCCTCACATCCACAAGAGATAAGAACCAAGAACAAGTTTCAATCATCTCACGTCTTTTTATGTTGCTGACTAGCATTACAGAACCCAAAAGTACAAACAGCCCTGAAAGAGTACAAACAAACTGAAGTTTCATTGCACAGTGTCAGACGGGACCAGAACACATTCGAGCTCTGACACTACCCATCAACACAAGCACAGAGGGCCACACCAGCTGCCCTTCATCCAGGCCCTGCACTCAGGAAGCTCAGAGCATGGGGCAGGTGGAGAGAAGCAGTCTCAGCAGCCAAATTTCCCCCCTGTTGCTCTGGACACAGACTTTGGAGCCTGCAGTGCCACTGCAACTGAACCCGACTCGAATCTGTGCTACATGTAGCTGAAGCTGTATCTGCTTCCAACTCAAGTTCTCATCCTGGGAAGCACAAATGACTGCCAGGCTTTCTCCAGATCCCTCCTGATCCCACCCAGGAAACCTCGACTTGCACTTGTTAAGTTCAGCCTTCACGACCAAGTGTTAAAGCTGCAGTCTTATGCTGGACCTTCCACACGTCAGTGAAGAGCCGTGCACACCAGATGCTTCAGACCGAACACCTGGCCCTCCTCCCCATCCCAGATGTGGGTATAGCAGGAGCTGCACTGCCAGTTAAACTTCCTGGAAGCAGTTAAATGCCTTTTTAAAAATAAGACCTACTTTATACAGAGAACCCAACCACAACACAGACATCCAGAACCCATGCGCCTCTCTGTATGTTAAGTACTTTACAGGAAGTTGGAGACAAAAAGTAGCCAAAGCCCAGAACACGATGTCTTGGTTTCAAAAACATCTAATTGCTTCAAGTAGCCAAAACCAGTAACAGAATAGAAAACAAATCTGTGAACTCTGGCATGCCAAACTGCGACTACAGCCTGGTCTTACTGAAGCCAGACAGACACCTGAAATCCTTTGTGTAACTTCAGATATCCCCTGAGGTTAAGGGTAAAAAGCCGGATGATTTGATCACAGGCAACCAAGCATGACAAAATAACTTAAATCCTTCTGAACAGCACTTGCAGGGAGATTCAGAAAGCCAGGACTGCATGTCTGTATTTGATCTGACAGGTTAGATCCAGTTTGTAACACAGACTCGAGACTTAAATACCCTTAAAACATCATCTGTTAGGTCTCCAGATGGCATCAACTGGTGGTAGAAAAATCCCAGATGTTTGGCCTATTTAAATGGGGGTAATCAACTCCTACAACCAGAGGTCATCGGGAAAAGCATACTCTTTTACTTTATACCCCTCCAGATGAGAGGTGGCCAATGATAGCACTTAAGGGAGCTCCTTGTCACCATCCATCCACATAAGCAGCTTATTCTGCAGAAAGCAGCTAGATGAGCTAAGCGTACAGTGTCTGCAGAATCCCTGTACTGCAATCTATGCCTTATAAGAGCTTGTCTCATCCTTAAGGGTCCCAAAGCACTCTAACAAGATACATGACTGCTACTAAAATGCAGCCACCTCTTCTGCAGAGCATACCACATCACACTGCATTCCGTTAGAGAGACTTATCACAGGCACTGCAACTCACCAGGAAAAGAATGACCAGAATAAGCTAGAAGCAAGTCTGGCTGGGACACGAGAGTTCACACCACTGCTCAGAGTTGGGGGAGATGTGAAATGACAGCTAGCACTCAAGCTCATGGGCTTCATCGCTCCTTCAAAAATCCAGTTGTCAGACTGCCTTAGGCAGCGGCAGCTGCTTCACAGCCGCTCACCACAGGAGCACTTGAGAAAGGAAGCTCCCTAATCATTCTTTTAGTCTCAGGTTCGTATTAATAGAAAAACAAAATACAAAACGAGGTTTAGGACAGGTCTATGTTCAGCTCTTGGAGGCCCGGCTACTGGCTTCAGCTCCAGAGGCATCTGAATTAAGACATGATCCGCAGACACATTCCTGCCCTACAAGCCGTCAAGACTGAACTGGTGTTAGCAGCACCGCAGTTCAAATACTAACCTTCATGTCTTGTTCAGCCTTCATCGCAGCCTGGGCCTGACTGCCTCTGGCTCCAGACACTGATCCACAAAGACCTCTGGCCACATGCGGTAAGCGAGGGTGGCTCATAAGGCCTGTGATCATCTGAGACGGCATCTGACTATGCAGTACTATTGGCAGCCTCTGAACAGGCGCTGGGAAGGTGTTAGTATATGGGGCTCTTACCAATGGAGGGAGCAGGTTAGGCTGAGAGAGGATCTAAGTGGGGGAAAAACAACAAAAAGAGACATTTAACGATTAGAAAACTGCCAACTAGATTGCATGTTGGCATCAGCTTATGGGGGGAAAAAAAATGCCTGCTCTGCTGTCAAACTGATGGCAAGAAAACAGGCTTTTATGGTGAGAGGCCATGCTTAAATTCCAGGACAAAACAGCACTACAGTGCTGCTGTGCCTTCAAGTACTGCTGACAACTTAGACACTGTAAATAATAAGGGAGAAGACCCAGGCAAGGTGGTGGAGGAGTCATAGAGAAAGGCAGTGCTGAAAAGTCTATGTAGTTTCTGCTAGTTGCAATCCAAAGAAATAACAAAATCAAACCTTATGCTCTGCTGTCAGACACTCCGGTGTTAAAGCCTAAAGAGAAATATCCTATGTTTTAACAGAGGCTACATCTCCCTGGCAGCCTGGCTACAGTCACTCACAACTGGGACGCAGCACCCTTGTAAAGCTGCACTCCCTGGAAAGCCAGCACAAGAACTGACCTCATTCAGCTACTGACAGATTCCCTGGCACACACAGAACTGTCCAATTAAACCCACCACAAAATCTGCACTACCGGTTAGCAAGACCCGAAGCTATTTTTGCTTTGATCTTGAAATCAGTTTCTTCACACGTTTCTTTATTTTCAAAAGGATTTCATTGTGCATCTCCCTGTGATAAAACGTGAAGAAACACAGCAAGGTTGAGAGAAGTCACTCAGTTATACAGAGCAAGATTTGCCTGCAGGAAGCCACCAGCTGCCTACCTGTGGTGCAAACTGTGCAGGAAATGGCTGGGTCATTCTCACAGCAGCAGCAGCTGACTGGAACTGCTTCTGGTAGACAATGCTGTTCATTTTATTGGACTGATTGTTAGGACTTGTAGAACTGGCCCTGAAGAAAAACAACAGTTAGAGTCACATCGCTCGCTCTCAATCAAAGGAGGGAAGAGTGAACAGCCTTCTTTAAAAAGGAGGCTGACTTGCAGAGAGCTCTCATGCAGAGCGTATGGGCAAAACACAATGTGAAATGAGCAGCAGGACAGCAGTGACGAGGAAGGCAGCTAAACTCAGCACACACAACGTTTCACAAGTTTCTCTTTAGTTTTTACTTGGGACTTTTGAGCAATATTACATTTTTCTGCATCTTCCCAGTACCTTCCCACTTAACACCAACGCTGATGGCACCATCCTGCTTCAGCTGCACCTCAGAGATTCTACACAAGAGTATCTCTACAGGACACCTCTACAGGACACAGATGACACAGACCACCATCTTCCTTGTTCCTTTAATTTTTTCTTATGTGAAGTGTTGCAGGCAAGAATTCAGGATCGCATGCAGGAGTTCAAACTAATTTCTGCTTCACTAGAAAAGCCTGAATGCTTTCAGCCTGCTACACTGAGAGCCAATGAAATACAGTTACCGTGCAGTTTTCAAGAACAAAACTATCTAGCTCCAAAGTTCCTTCAGCCCACTCAACTGCACCCACAAGCACCAGAGTAAGAGGTACGTTCTACAACTAAGAGGTACATTCTGCATATGAGAATTCAATCCAATTTGTCAGTTAACCAAGTCAACCTGCCAACTGCTTCATTTCCATCACGAGAAGCTTAGGAAACAAAGGTGTGGGATCTATAACAGAACTGCTCTAAGAACTACTGCTCAGGTGCTTTTTGTTTCAACACTGCAATTACTATTACGCTCAGGGAAGTCAAACAGTCTTGATAGTTTTACTCCAAAGTTTATCTTCCCTGCCCAGTTTCAGGTTTTTTGCTCATCTTTAGTCAATCTGTTTAGCTCCATTTAATTCCAAAGTATTTTTCATGCCTTATTTCAGAGCTTTATTTTTCTGGCTGAATGCAGTGGGGATCTGATGACATACACCTTAAGATCACGCTCCTTTTAAGTTCAGATTAAACACTGTATTTGGCATTACTAGCCCTTCATCCCATGCTTTTCAGAGCTGGCTGTTCATGTATGACCAGGTGAATTTTCCAGATCTGATTTCAAGAATCTCCAGCTTGAAAAGAGATTTACCGGAAGGGACTGGATGTTGGAGTAGTGCTTCTGCCAGACACTGGTGGTGTTCCAGGTTTAACATCAATACTGCCTCCAAATGCCTTCAGTTCCATTTCTGATATCTGAAAAGCACAGCAATCCTTATGTTAATTCAGTAAGAGTAAAGAAACTTTATACAGCTTAGAGTTCAAGTTTCCTCTCCCACCTCAGATACCACATGGAAATACTTAACTACAATACGGCAAAACGCTGCAAGGAAGAGCTGAATAAAATAAGCAAGTTCTAGAAAAAGCAAAAAAAACCCAAAACAACAAAACACAAAAGCACAGCCAAGAAATCTTTTGCATTGAAAATCCTTAGATTCTGAACAGAGCAATGAGTCTTGCATGTTATTTTTCAGATAAAGTCAACAGAATAAATTTGTCTCTGGGCATCCCTCCACACACAGCTATTAATAATAACAACACGAAGTCAAATGTAAGCGAGTTTTGTTTTCATCTGGATACCTTTAGCAGGAAGATGATGGAGCCCCTAACAGAACAGCAAAGGCACCTATGGAAACAACCCACAGTAGCTTTCTCATTTCTTGCTGAAGCAATAGTGACTGCACCTTGAAATCCAGGTCACCAGCTCTAAGTATTTCCAGCATAGCTTTAGAGCTACATGCCTTCCTGCTCCAGGAAAAGACCTTCCTGCACCTGACAGAAAGCTTGGCTGTGCTCATGCACAGTGTTATCAGGGCCACCTGAAAGTGTTGCAAGTGTGTGGTGCTGTAAACTATCCAAAAATCCCATGTAGATGCAATTTCAGATTTGCAGACGAGATCATGATGGGATGGCAAATCTACACTTCATTAGCAGGTGCCACAGAGGCTCCACATAAAGGAGAAAATCTCCTTGTAGTATTCAAGTTTCCTGCACTGTTTCAGTGTTACTTCCTTGATAGAGCTGTCACTCAAGGCAAGTTTTCTTCTGCTGTAAGACCATCCTTTGCACACAATGTTATGTTCTGTGCTCTCATTACGCACCCTGTGGTGCTATTCAGAAAAGCAGAGTCTCAAAGAGCAGAAGAAATTAGCTCTGTTTTAAGGTCATGAATAATACAACGTACACTGAAGTCCCCAACACTCCAGTCCATTGCATTAGAAAGACTAGTTTCCATGCCATTCACTCTTAGATTCACGTTCAAGGGCAGAAGAGATTTTAATGTCCTTACAAAAGTAGAAGGGATAACTTCCCATCCCTAGAATTATCAACACACAGATACACAAGGTTCTCTTGTGATGTTTTTCACCACGACTACCTGACAGGAATTCTCTGGGATACGTGGAGAACAAGACAGTATCAGTAAAGATCACATCTATCCTGTTAGAGCAATGGGTACAAAATAGAACAAATTCATGCAGCAGGTGGCAGCATTACAAATGCATTCAATGTATGTGGTGCCAGTTTGGAAGCACAAATGAAATCTCCATTTACTCCAGCAAAGAAAAGAACTAAAAACAGACATTGACAGATAGAAGCATGACCAGAATGAAAACCAGCTCTGACACTGTGATGATGCTTTAACAATTCCTTCTCTACAGTTTTCTATAGGGTGCCCTACGTGAAATATTCTACTAGTCCACAAAGCCATTATCAAACAAAGTATTCCTGCAGTGCAATTTGACTAGGAGCAAGCCAACCACAAATGAAACTCAGCTAAGCCTTCACAAGATGCACACAGTCACTAAGGAACTCATCTTGGCTGGCTTTCCTGTTTTCCCCTCTCTAACTTTTAAGGTCAAGGCATGCTTTTTAAATGCAAGTGTCACTGCAGGTTGCCACAACGGTTCTACAAATCAGCAGATAGCCATGCTTCATATTAACTTTGGTACCGTAGATTTATCCATATGAATACCTTTCCAGTCGCAGCTATCATGCTGTGCTGAGTTCCTGCTGGGATTAATCCTCTGAAAGGCTGGGTTACTTGTGCAGGTCTGCTTAGATTTTGAGCCTGTGCTTGTGGTGGTGTGTGCTGTAGTGGTGGCTGTAAAGACTGGGGCAGGGCAATAAGTGGCTGTGCTGTGGATCCAAAGTTGGGCAAAGAAAGTTGTGATCCTGGTAAAGGTACTGTTACCTGGAGGGGAAAAAAGAAGTATAGAATCACCAGTAACGTATACACACGGGCCATCATTTAACTTTCCTTACTAGTTTGTGATTTCAGTCACATACAGGGTAAATGGCTTAGTTTCTTACGGAATCACAGAGCAGTTTGGGTTGGAAGGGATCTTAAAAGATCAGCGGGTAAGCATGTGAAAATACCACAGTGACCTGACTGGCAGGAATAATTGCATTCAGTAGTTAGACCACCATTCTCAAACCTGAAAAAAAATATACTGTGCGACTTCAAGACTGTGAATGGTAAGATATCCTCCAGATGTGAAAGACTTAAAAAGGTTCTGCTCTGAATGATAAAATATTTCAAGTACAGAAACAGTCATACCTGAACACATTAAAAACATGAACGTTTCCAGGAGGTCCTTAAAACCACACTCTTTTTTCAACAGATGAGACCCAATCTTTCAATATCCTTTTCTAGACATCTGATTTGGTAACTTCTCACATACTAAGGAGACTACTATAGCTTTTCCCCCCCTCACTCCCCCTCTTCAAAGCCACTTAAATTTTAAATCAGAAGATGGAAGCCAGTAGACAGCATGCTGTAAATATGACAATACCTGCACATAGCAAATTAACAGATCTTTCACTAAAGAATTCCACCGGAGCTATTCTACAAATCTCCTGTCGCCTCTTACTGACCCGGCTGTCTTATTTTGCTTGTTTTATCCATCCACTTCTCAGTTGCTTTCTACACGTTTCATCTCTGACATGTGGCAGGTCTGACTTTTCAGCTCAGTGAAACTTGGGTGTTAACAACTGGGCTGCACAAAGCACCCTTAAGTTTACTTGTTTCTTTCCACCACCAACCAATACTCATACCAGGAAGGCAGCACATGCCTCAACCAATTAGCAACAGCACTGTGCAAACTACATCTTTGCTTGTCATTGGAATGTGACCTATTTAAGAGAAGGTTCTCAGTAACTCAGTTCTGCAGTGCTGCTGCAGTAACTTCCCATCACTATCAGTTTTTAATTCTTGCAGTTTAGAAGAATTAAGGATTCTCTGAAACCTCCTCTCCCATCACCTACCCAAACCATCACCAACAACATGCTTTTTAGAAGAATACAACTTAGGAAATTTACCATGCCATAGTTTACCTGCTGGAGAGCACTGGGAGACTGGGCAGTGTTGTAGAAATTGCTCTGGCCAGGTTGTTGAACTTGCCCAGAATACAGATTTGAAGCCTGGGTGAGTGTAGCTCTGGCCTAGGAAAAGTAGAAAACAACATTAAGTATACTTAATTCCACGATACTTGATAATACAATGATTAAGATAATACTTAATTCTTGAAACTGAGACAGTGTGACACAGTAGTAAGGTAGAAAGAACAGCACAAAAATATGAAAACCTGAATGTTTCAGACTGTAATAAAGCTCTTATTTGCAAATAGTGGAATAGCCCTTTGCCACCTACAGTACAAGAAGCCAAACAAAAAGCTTTGATAGTGATACATTCTGGAGAACAATCCTCAATTAAAGAGATTGTTCTAATGTACGTTTATGAAACTAAAAGAACATTATCTACCAAGTGTCTGAAGTTTTCTGCCACCTCAACTGTCATGTAACTATTACAGAAATAGGTAATATTTTATTATTGCAAAATATTTTTTTAATCAAATCACTGCAGAAGTTTTGCATTTTCTGAGTATTTCCTACCTGGAGAATATGTGTATCAAGAAGCTGAGAGCCTCCTAGTCCTGAAGCTTGACTAAGTTGATGTTCATATAAGATTGGAATAGGTTGTGTATTAGAAGTCTGCTGAAACGCCAGGCTTGACTGTGCTTTTGCAAGCTCCTGGTGTTGTACTGTGGGGAAGTTGTGTAAGGCTGTACCAGACAGAACTACTGGTGATGGCTGAGACAAACCACTCTGCATAAAAGCTTGCTGGGACCTGCAATAGATTGGAGCATTATGTATAAAAAGAGTTCAACAATGAACCATTGGAAAATTAAAACCATGAGTTATATTGTTTAAACATCACTAGAAAGCCTGATAGGCCAAATTTATACTAGAGAAAGATATATATATATATATATATATATATATATATCCTACAGACAGCAAAACAATAGATACTAAAGACCACATGAAAAATAACCAGCTTTTTTATTTACACCTTTATACACACCAAGCTAAAGTATTTCTTCATAATTCAACCAAATTGCAATATACACCAACTACTAGTTCTTAGTTCATGCACTATAAGGCAGGTCAGTGTGAAAGTACATTAACAGTTTCACTTAGTCATAAGGCAAATTGCTTTTGTACTCTGGAGATCTATGAAATCAAATGTCTGACCTTTAGTACTTACAAGCTAAGTTACTGGATGTTGACAACTGTAGTTTCTAAATGAATGCTCTGGCTTCAAAATTGGAACACAGACAGACACCAAAGCCTTTAATTCTAACTAGATATTCAGTTGCTTTGTCATCGCCATAGGAAATTAGCAGTTTAGAACACAAAGACCAAAAACAGAACAGAGGCACTGCAACAGAGAGGTTGTTTTAGTCCACCAGGAAGTACTTCTTCAAACCACTCCCCAAGTCAGCTGAATTGCCACCTTCACATTGGAGAATCAAATAAGAGTTCTGAGAGTTGCTTAAACTCTTATCCCAAAGGACAGCGTTTTCCATGTAGAAATACCTTTCACCAAAAACTTGGTTGATATGTACTAGCGTAACACTAGCCCTGTTAACCTATTATGCGTTAACGACCTTGTGCTTGCCTTACAGAACATCCAGCTTAATTTCATTCTGTACCTTAAGTTACACACCATTCTTATAACCATATAGTTTTAATTATAAGCACTGGGGAAAAAAAAACAAAACCTTTTCTGTATCGAATGTAAACACCGTCTTCAAAGTAGACACATTTTTGTGTGTTTTAGATATGCATCTACCTACATATTTATCTATTTTAAACCAGTAACCTCTGCAGCTCATCTTTCTCTCTGACTTTAAAGATGTAGGAAAGGCTTTAGTTCCCTTAAACAGCACAACCTGAAACTCCATTAATACTGGTGTGTGGGTGACTACATCAGGCAGAAGCATTTATTTAATCTGGACTGCACACCAGACTGTGTTTCCGCAGCTAGCCAATTGTTTGCAACCATTTTTGTCAGCTTTGAAAGGACAAACAGTATTTGGTCCAATTCACCCTGTACAAAAAAGCATTTAGATAGAGATTAAAGGGATTCAGGATACACACGTGAGATTCCTCTAAGTCTACTTAGTTTGGCTTCAGTTTCCTACCTCACAACCAACAGGCTTTTCTACACGCACAGGCAAAAACCTGTAATTACTGTCACAAAAAAACTTTCTCAAAGTGAAACCAACCAAGTGTGTCAGTACCACCGTGAATCAATTTTGATGGGAAACTGTATGCAGATTCATACACAGACAAATTCAGTGCCACCTGAGATACGCTGATCTTCTGATTATCTTTTGCAGCAAACAGAAGATATTTATTCTAAAACATGACCTGCTATCCCCAGTGCATCTGGGGTTACCCATGGAGTTCAAATTAGGATTTGAAGTGTTTCTAGATTCCAGTGTTGGTTTGACCAGAAAATAAACAAAATGCTGAATTAAAGGCTCAGAATCCTCCCCCCTACACACCGCTTTTATAAATGTTAGTAAGTATTTAAGACTGATGATGTTTTCAGCCTTGTTTCCTCGAGTTACAAATATCACTGGATTTCTGAACCCAGAATTTCGCAGCTCCACTTGTATGTGCAAACTGGCTAATCTGCTTAGGGAGTTCTTATGCAAATTAACAGATTAAAGATTTTGGGAGGGAAAGACAGAAAAATGAAGTAGCCACTGAGCACAGAATATATCTGCAAGGCAGTGGGTTCTGTGAATTCTGCCACCCAAAAAGCAAATGAATTCACATATGTTACTTACCTGTAAGGCTGTAAAGAGGAGTTGAACAACTCTTGGGCTTGTGACACAGCTGGTGCTGCTCCTAAACTCAGCTGAGCTTGATGCTGCCCTTGCAGAGGTGCATAGATGGGAATGGGGATCTGCTGTACTGAGGCAGGCTGCAAAAAGAAGCAGCCATTAAATTGAATAAACCTGTCTTAACATGATTATACAACCACCTTGTGAAGACACACTTTCACATTAAGTATACCATGAGTGAAAGCTTTTTATGACAACTGTTTTGAATCCAGAGGGGCAGGAGAGAGTGAATACTATCCACAAGCATCAGTACGAAGCAGGAAGAAATAGACATGATCGCGACTTTTGCAGAATCTTCCCACTCTTGCCTGCCCCTGTGTGACAATCAGCAGAAAGGAAGAAAAAAGAAATCCCCAGATACCTGAGAAAGTCCTGGTTGAAAGCCCTGCTGTTGGGCCAAAGAAGGTGGTGCCAAACGTGCATGTTGGGTGTTGAACAGGTGACTTGTATCCATATAAAAAGCTGGAATTTGAGCTGCAGTACCTCAAGAAGAGAAATACAATTAGTATCAACTTCCAGGCATTCCCTTGCTAGATGAATTTTCACCAAGAGTTAGAGATGCAGCCACTGTCAGTACTTCCCAATACAACTAAAACTAGTTTGAATGCAACAGCTGGGTGCATAATAAGTGGTATTTTTTCTTTGGTATCAATTCACCCCTATCAGAATCTATCAGTTTTGCATACCCATGTTGTTCTCTGGGGACAAACAGATTCTGGCCAAAGCAGGTCAGACGAAGTAAGGGAAAGAACACGCTTCATGTAATTTAGATTAACTACATGTAGGAGTTTCTTTGAAGAAAAATGCCATGACCATAAACTACAGTGGCACCTTTTTAAAATCACCAACACCAGGTCATTCTTGGTCTTAAATAACAATTTATAATTCTGAAACAGTATATCAAAGAGCAAGAAACTCACTTTCCTCACTAAGCTAACAACACAGCATTATTGATATAACTTGCATATGTAGAACAAGATGATTAGTAAGTATTTGCTTATAAAAGCTTCTCCATCGTTCTGCCTTTACTACAGATAAATTCAGAATGAAATTCAATTCTCAAGCTTTAGAACGCCAAAAAAGCAGACACGTGGTTTCTCAGTCAAACACCATTACCTGCTGCAGACTGAGACACATAGACCTGGGGACTCTGCTGTTGCTGGGCAATGAGGGATGGCATGCAGCTCAGCTGGGAAAAATGACTTGCAGAAGCTAGGCTGCTTGTCTGCAACTGCTGTGGTTTCACTTTACATATATTGGGAGGGTCCGAGGTGCTTGCAGTCTTTGTACTCAGTGAAGAGGTCGTGTATGTTCCAGCTCCTAGGAGGAGAGAAGCAAGTGGCGTATCATCAACCAGCTGAAGACACTCCAAAGCCTCTTCTCTTTCAGTGCTGAGTTTTTGCTATGACTATGCAAGCACAGCCACTATCAGTAATGAAAACTGAAATCTACTGCAGCTATTTACATCGCTGTAAAGCAGATGGAGAGTAGATAGAACAATTCTATTAGGTTTACTACAGGAAGAGCTACAACAATATTTCTCCCTTCTCAAGTGCAGGAGGGCATGAAATCATCAAAGTAGTTATCTCAGTTAAAAATACTACAGTGTTCTATGATAGTGCCTCTCAAGACCAAAAGCCTGGCTCCAAAGAAAGGTCTTTTTAAACAGCTGAAGTTTTGACATACATTTTAACATTTCTAGGTGTGAAGACTTAACTAGGCACAACATCTTTTGGTTCTGACATAACAAGGGTGGGAACAAGCATTGTTCACGAAGAGCAGTTGGGCATCTGCTGTCCCTAATCCAAGGGAGTCCTGGTATAAGCTGTTGAAGCCTTGGCTCTAAAAGTAAATCTGCAAATGAAATTAATGCTGCAACTAGCTGGGTGAAGAGTTTGCAGGAAGGCAAACCTGCTTGCTGGAACTGAGTGGCTGCCAGAACTGACATCTGTTCCAAAAAAAATCCCACTTGCCTCCCTTCACTCAGATGAACAAAAAGAAACTAACATGTCAGCCAACAGAAGCTTACATCCTCTTTCAAGTCCTTATATGTAGCATAAGCAGAAAGATGTCTTCTCAGTATTCCTTTTAGCTGACTCAAATGCGATAGGGGAAGGATCTCTGTTAATTAGAGGTATCTGGGAAACTACTGTTCAGATATGATATTCACACCTGCACAAAATTTGTCAGCTCTGTATTAAACATATTTCTGTAGAGAACTTAATTTTTTTGGAACACATAACAAAGAGCAACATAACAGGACACTGCAATCTTGACACCCAGTACCTGATAGTGAAGTTGTTGGTGTCACTGAAGCCACAGGAATAGGAGGCATTGATGCACTGGAGAAAGAGCTGTAAGTACCACTGCTTGGCACAGCATTGCTGCTGCTGCTGTTGCTGCTGCTGCCACCAGCTATGGGAGATGCTGCTGAGGTCACTGGTGAACTCTTCTCCCCCATGTTTGGGGAATTCTCCCATGCTTTGCGTGCAGACTCCATCTATTCAAAAAGAAAACAGATTTCCTTATCTATTAGGAAATTCAACCAGCCCCAACAGCCTCTCTCTTTTAACAGTTATTTTTAGTTCAAAAGGCAACTCAGGCTTCATGCGAGCCTCTTAAAAAAAATCGCCGTAATCGTGCAACTCTGTTCATGCAAAAAGCATACGGCCTGAAGTTGGAGCTCCTTATCTGTTCCAACTGCACATGTGCACAGTTCATCTTAATGCTGAGCACTCAGAGAGTTCACTCACACTAATCTGGCTTACTTTTATTTGACACGGAGAGCAAATGACACAGGAAGCAAAAGAAAGGTACAAAAGAATCCAAGTATTTCCAGGAAGCCTTTTTCTTATATGTTAATTGAACCTCTTAAAGTAGTTCCTTGCTTTCTTGCTAAGTCATATCTTTTGAGTGACCACCAAGTCTAACATACGTTTTAGAAAACCCAAGAGCACTCAAGTGCACATTTCCAAATCAACTGCTGTTCAAAATGCGATCAAAGCTGACACAGCTTGTGTGTTCTGCTTTACGCCAAAGCTAAAGATGCTACATGCTCCTATCTCTACAATGAGTTTCACTACTGCACAGCAACTCGAAACTACAGTTTAAAAGTTTTAGGCACAACCCTTTTCCACCAAGAGTGAGAAGAAATACTGTTCAACAACAATCTTACCATTGCTAGAACAGGTTCAGAAGGCTGTATCTTTGAACTGAGCCACTTTTGAGGGACTACCAAAAATATTTAAGTTCAGACCGCATCCAGAAATTTAAATGCTTGAAGTCCACAGACTTCTCTCTACAACTGAGGAAAGCTGGAGGTTGAAGTGGAAAGACTGTGTGCACAGCTGGACGCCAGAGGATAAAGTCCCTCATCTATAGGATTCTAAGCTTCTCAAGGCCAGATGCTGTATTTAAAGGTATTTGCAAAGGTTCAAATGCATCCTCACCAGCCTCGCTGCCTGGATCAGCAGAGTGCCCTAACTGGGATCTGCAGCTTCTGAAAGTCACGCTTTCAACCACCCTGCTTTAAATGCATTACGCAGAGCCTGGACAGGTCAAAGAACTTGGATTATTTGGCTGGATGCTTCAAAAGTGATAAAGAAAAAAAAGCGAAGCAGTACACACAAAAAAAGTGGCTGACACAACTGATACAAATCCATAAAGAAAGTAGCTAGAGCTCTGTATTCTTCAAGAAAAAAAGCAGAGGGAAACAAACTTTGTTGCACCTTAAATCATGTGAAGATAGGTGACTTATCCATCTTCCTTTTCGAGACCATCATCATGCACTTATGTTTAGTTTTCCCACTACAACACTGTCCTCCGAAGTGGAGGAAAATAAAAATTTATTATAAATCTGCAGGATTTTGCATAATGTGGAACACTGCACTGGTATGATGAGAAAATGAGGTAAGTGCCTGCAGATGTCTGAACAGAGAACACATAGAAGCTTCTACTACATTCACCATGTTTCATGATGACCTGAAGAAACTAGTGACAATGAGAGCTGGAGTCTACATACGGAATTTTGTCTTCCAAACCCAGACACTACCGAGATTTCTCAAGTCATTCCATATCCCTAACTGAATTGCTGCAAAGGGCATTTAACAGAGATCTGAGCCTTGCTTTTAGAGAGCTCCTCAACAATCTCTGGGTAGAAGAGACACTGATATTCTACAAGTACCCACACAGCAACATCTACAGATCAGATGCGAAGGAGGAAGTAGCTCTAAATTGAGTGAGACTTGGGAAGGTGCTGTGATTCTGCGTACTGTTCAGTCATGGGAAGAGGAAAGCACAGGTTGAAGATCCTGGCTGCTCGAGGCTTCTTCACTGTTCACCCACTGGGTGAACAACACTGAATTCAAAGTCCAGAACTTACTACCTACAAACTTAACTGGAGACAATATCTATGTCCACATTCTTCTCTGTATCGAAGTTTAGGTGACAGATGAAAGAAATTCAAAAGAGGTCAGACTCCAGACTCAGGTGACTACATCAGAATTTCATGGTGAACACTGCAACATGGAAACAGGCCAAGCAGTTCAGCTTGAGATGGCTTTGGCTTTCTTCTGCTCAGCTCTTTAACTAGAAATAGCCATATCGGACAAGTCCTTTGAGGATTACTGCCTCAGGAAGGGTGGCTTTAGTAAAGTTGGTGCGAGGAAGAAGTTCTCAACCTTTTCTCAGACTAGCACCTTTTGCACCTATGCTCTTGCAGAACCATACAAAGTATTAGGAGTGGCTGGAGGAAGGAGGCAGAGCCTGGGGACATTGCCCCAAGGGAGGAAAGGAACTGCTTTGTTTTCTGTTGCTCTTAAGACACTTTCATAAAAGCAAAGATGACAAGAAACAGGGTAAGAAAGAGCAGCTCTGCACTGCCTGGGCCAGAAAGCCTTTTGTGGAAGTGATAGCCTCACAGTGTGCGCTTCAAAACAAGCTTGCTGCCTTCAGCGTTTGGAAGAAGGATGCAGTGCTCCAGCAGCTGGAACAGAGAACATGGAGATAAAGCTGTTTCCAAACATCCTTCCATTCAGATTTTAATCACAGCATACTTCAAGGTAGCCTTAAAAACATGGATCTTTGATGTACCGCATTGCCACACATCCAGGATTTATCATCCACTGAGAAATGAGTCAAACCACTGACACCAGAACTAGAGAACAAGAAACTGCAGGATGAAGTAGACAAACGAACACTGCAGTCTGCTCTGTGGCTGAGCAGTGTCACATTCTTTGTGGTTCCATGCTGTAGTAACAATCCTACCTGTATTACACGCGGATCAGATATCCAGTTGCTAAACAGTTAGAGACTGTTACTTCAGAAAAATGCTTTCAGGCGCCAGAAAGTCAGATTATGGTAATTTGTTACACAAGAATGCAACTGAAAATCAGAGAGTTTTGTTAATTTACTTGTCCCTCCTCAGGCCCTCTCCCCATTTTGCTGGCCCAAGTGACTACCGTGTTATATTTTTTTTTCCTCTCCCCAGGAAAAAAAAAATGTTAACAAAAGAAAAGCAGACACAACAAGAGACCATTAATAACTACCATCCATGGAGAACACGAGCAAGCAGCTGTCAAACCATGCCAGCAAGACTGAAGTCTCACCAGGACTGACAAATAACTTCCTCCAGTGTTAGTTCTGCACCCAGTCCCTGGTTTCAAGTGTTTGGATTTTTTAAGGTAACTTACAGAAACTCATTTCAAACATGACTCCTCACACTAGAAGTAGGAACACCGTTTCTACTAGTTCAATCACCTGCAGCCACAACAGCAAAGCAGATCTCACACACCAGAAAGACCAAAAAAACTTCTAAAGGTACAGTAGCAAAATGGAGACCAATACTATGTTAGTGAGTTATACAAGACACACAACCCAAAATCCATCACAATGGCAAAATGCCACTCAATATATTCTATACACTTGCTCTACACTGAAGAGAAGAAAACAGAATATGTTTAACACAACAAAGCATGTTCTGACTAGCTAATAGAACTGCCTTACAGTCACCGACACTCCACCTCAGTACTTATTGGAACTTCAGCCATCCAACTCAAAACACAGTATCACTGCACCAAAATCTTACTGCTAAGAAAATCAAACTTGGCTTACCAAGCAACTCCTTGCAGCCTTTAATACCCAACTAAGCAACTTGCTTTGTGCCACATACAAAACAAAACAACAACAAAAAAAACCTTTAAAAAAAAAAATCAGATTCTGATGGTTTGTCATGAACACAATGGTAGAATGCTAAAATGCTAGGATCCTTTTTCAGGGCAGTGGGAGCCAAGACTGGTTGATGCCAAGTGTTAATGCAAAATGGGGTTAGAGATTTAGAATTTAAATGCATCCTTTGATAGTCTTGTGTTTCAGCCATCCGTTTATATGCAGAAGCAAGTCAGCAGAGGAAACAAAGGAAGGCTCTAAAAAAAGGTTTACCAGCAAGTTCTCCATTAACTTTCCCCTGCATGCAAGAAAACAACCCTTAGAGGGATGTGGTACATACCTTGAGGGTGAGGTCGACGGTAGCGGGAGAAACTGGAGTTAGGCTGGAGCTCTGTTGTAGAGTCTCCCTCCTAGGGAGGGGAAGGGTGTGGGGCAGGGGCACCTGAAAGGCAGGCAACACACATCACATTCTAACTACGTCTATTATGAAAGCCCCAGAAAAAGCAAAGCTCAAGCTTTATTCAGTGAGCTACAACCTCATCCAGGCTTGAGCATTTGGCAGGGAGATTTTGATAAGGTGAAAATATGGTAGGTGGGAAAAGGTCATTCAGCAGGTGCTGAGATGCTTCTCAACTCTCTTAATAAAAAGAGGCTGAAGACTGGGGTTCTGAAGGGTCCGTGTCTTCTTCATAAACAAATACCAATTTTCTGCTTTGGGATATACTTTGAAGTACCATTTTACTTTACTGATATGCAAAAATTCTTCCCAAGCCACGTTTGGCCCATTCTGTACCAATACAGTACATGGGGGATAGTGACCTCTTGAGTTCTGAGATCCAATTTCTGAAGAGAGGAAACTATAAACCTTCAGAGTCACAGGACCATGAAACAAACCAAAACAGACTTGCCATCCAGTAACCAAATTCAGTTATCTTCTCTTTCAAAAGATTAAAGGTGTCAAACCTAGGGAAATGAAGTTGACAAAAGGCTATTTCTATCTTTACTGCAGAAAATGCTAATAATTTCCTTGATGTTCTAAACAGAACGTACAAAAAAATAATGCAGTGGCCAGTCTACTCCTTTCTGACTAGTTCCTTCTCCATCTTTCTCCTCTCACAGACCACAGCGAATGGAATTCCAGCCATTGATGAGATGAGGCTAATCCAAAAGATACAGATACTGAAAGCTTTGAAGCAGGTGATACCACAGATCCTTTGTGGCCAGGATCCTGTGCTGCAAATCCAACTCCAACGTGCCACACTGGAGCATACACTACCACCGTTTACACAAAAGAAGTCAGTTTCCTACACTAACCAACGGCACAAACTACAACACCAGAAAAATCCACCAGAAGAGTAAGCTTAGCCAACATTGCTTCAATACTGCATTAAAGGATGCTGCAGTAAAGCTGAAAAGCATTCCACGAGACATCAGCAAAAACCTGAGCCACTACTGCATGAATTCTTCCCTCCCCCAACCAACAAGTGACTCAACCCTGAGCTAATTATACTTCAGCTACTCAAACAAAAATAACAAGATCTGTGTTTCCAACCTGGTATCCCAGCAAGCTCAAGACAAACCTGACTCCACAACATAATCCAGTTGGTCTTCTCAATCAGAACACCACACACAGTCAGGATCACTGGCTTTGTGAGGACTGCACGTTACATCTCTACTGAATGTGAAATCCTGCCACACGCTTCCAGAAGCCATTAAGCTGCTCTCTTTGCACAGTCACTGATTTCAGGCTACAGTTCCAAATTGCTTTCTTTTTAGAAGCCTTTCTTCAAACTCACCTACAGACCTTGGCACCAGGTTCAAGGCCCAGCCAACTACTGAGAATGTGTTCATTATACTTGTCTTTGTATATTTTAGAATTGTCCCTACAAACATTTTCACACTTTCTCTGCTCTGCAGGTCATTGAAAAATGAGGAAATATCTGAAGAATTCCAGGACAGATACTAATTGAAACAACACCTGTCCTTCAGAGTAAGATCACTGGGTCGTGCACAGCTAGTCAATATGAAGAAACTCCAGTGACTTGTAACTGAAGGCAGTATTTTGTGCTTTAAGGAAGTGTGAAAAATTTTCTTGTCTTCAATGTCAAGTCGATTCACTGCAATAAACTTACGTTCGTCACCAAAGTCTCCTCCATTTTTGTACTGCTAGTAGCCACTGTGTTAGGATGAGAAGGTGTAGTGTAGTCTGTTACAGACTCCTGTGAAGAAAAATAATTCCATTAAAATATCTCACCTTACCTAAATCTGATTTTAAGTTTCTTGGACAAAGCTCAGCCTTTTCACAGGAAGAAACCACACCACTGAATCTGAACCCAAAGATTTCTTTTTCATGGTAGGCACACCCTTATTCAGCAATCCTTGTTGCTGAACTGCTATTGAAGTCAAAACTAATTTGGGGAGACTACAGTTGGCCTCATGATCTCACAAGCACGACTTGAGACAAGTCAAAATACAGTCTTTAAAGTGAGTGATGTCACATTTAGGCATTAAACACATGGAACTGTGGTGGTGTAAGCACTCACTGGTTATCCAAGATGCTTTAGCTGTTTGCAGGCACTTCAGTTAAATTTAGTCCAATTCATTTAAAAATTAGCTGAAATCTTTCAGTAGCTTTAAACAAACAGGAATGTCTTGGGTAAATCCGCAACAAGCAAGGCCTTCCAGTTAAAAAAAAATAAGAGAAGCCAGGGTGCTATTTGACAGAGCAGTTTTCCTAAAGCCCTGTCTCAAACAGACAGCACCTCTGGACAGTTACAGTTTGTCTCCCAGTTTCCGCACCGGGCAGTGACATCAAGAAAGAAAAGGGGTGGAAGCACAAGCCTACCCCAAGGCTTTGCAGGTGATTTATCCTCACAGTTAGGTAAGCCATATTGTGCCCTATGAATCAAACTCTCTTTCATGGAATTAACTGTAGCCAGTGCCTACTGCAGCTGTAGGTCTAAAATCCCTGCTGAAAGCATGTAATTGGTGGCACTGCCAGCTCCCTACAGAATGATCTACAGTGAACAAAAAGGGCAGCAGCATCTCTCCGAACCAAAATTTAGCATTGTTTTTAGTCGTTGTCACTGGATATTTTAATCAGAGTATTCCAGTCAAACAAGCGTTAAGATAAATATTTTAAGGCTATCAGATAAATGGTGCGACCATACACTCCCGAATTAGCCGAGATTCATTAATTCACTAGCAAATGCTGAAAGCCCAGAATAAACTCCATCATTTTTGCAGAGCCAAGGAGTAACTGAAGCATAAATTCGCTGTTGACAAGTGTTTGGTTGTGCCAACACAATGCCTCCGAAGGCACCAAGGAGATTATACTTGTTTAACTCAACCATACGATGATAAACTATGATAAAGTTTATTGAATTCACTGCTCAAGTCTGTAACAATGTCTCCTAAAATATTAACTGAAGCATTAAGATACTAATCAGCAAGTAATAAAGAGCTAAGCTTAAGGATAAGCTTATTTTGGTAAAAGACCAGAACAAAGAGTCCAACTATAAGGGCAAGAATGTGCGCACTTATGTATTTACGATGGAGACAGAAAGAAGCTGCTTCACCATGTAGCTATCCTCACTTGTTGACTTGGTGGGATATAAGTTGCAGATCTCATATAATCTTAGGTGGGTTATAGGTTATATATGTAGAACAAAGCAAGCACACAAAGCTGCTTTAATCACAAGATCCTTCTAAGGAAGTGTAACTGAATGGCTTCTTGTTTTTTTAAAGATCCTTTATCATAGGAAGTTTTAAAAGTAACATTACCAAAATGCCTTCAAGGCTTAGACACAATTTTCCATGTTCTTCACTCTACAGTTCATCAGAAAATAAATTAAATCAAATAAGTTACGTGCTAAACATACAGACAAGACAGTGCCTTAGCTGCAAGAACAGCACAGCAGATATTATAGCTTGGTTAACCATCACCTTCCATTTACTGATAGAAAAAAAGTCTAGGAGTCTTTTACGTATAGATACCACTTGTAGATAGCTTTGTAGCTCAATTTAAATGAATATTCAGAACAACTGTTTCTCTGAATAAAGCAAACACTTTACTATAAATTAATAACTGTAATAACAGCATCAGCAGTAAGTTCTGAAGTTATATATAGGGTATTTATATCTGAACAGAAAACAGGTTAACTTTTTACAACTGCTTAATTTGCTCAAAAGAGCTCACAAAACCTGAAGTGACTTTCCAAACAGAAGGATACAGCACATCTCAGAGCTGACCTAGCTACAAAGGAGCGAGGGGCTACAAATAATTAAGGTGCTGAACGTTTGATTTACTCCCGAGATGTGGAATTAATTCAAACCAGAGTGCTTGTCAGATACTGAACCGTCTCCTTTTTGACATCACCTCTGCAACATACAGCTTTTATCAACCATTCATCCAAAACTGTTGCCACTTCCAGTAGGTACTGATCACTCCTGCAATTAGAAAGCTTCAGATCTTTACCTGGAGATGTTCAAATGGAAGAAAGCTAAAGACATCCTACCTGACTCAGAGACTTAGGCAAGAAATTGCTTTCACTCCAGAAATACTACGAAACTCAAGAGAAGCAGCTGAAAATGCTTCAGAGCATCACACTGATACGTTCCTGATAAACAGCTCATCAGTAGGAGGTGATTTACATTCACAGTTTGAGGCAGAACAGTCCTGTCTGATTAAATACATATGATCTTATTAAAGGGCTTGTTTTGGTACAGATGGGATACTCCTACAAAGCCTCTGCCTATGAAGACAGGTAGCTTGCCTTTCATAAGCATTCGAATTAACAAATACACTGAAGAAAGTGCGCCTTGCTGCAAGCTGAGCAGTACTCCACCAAAAAGGATAGCAGAGTGTCCAAAGAGAAATCATTTCAGTTTGCTAAAAATTAAACACCTGACATTCAAACAACAGATTAAAGATGCCATTGCTTCTTTCCTCAGTCATGAGCGAAGACAATGTTACACAAAGAGGAAAAAGCAGCTGTAATACTAACCAGCACAGAAACTCCAGGAGTGGGACATTTAAAGATACTAATCATTATTTATTGAAATCAGTATTTAAAGACACTTTAAAAGTACCAAGACTGGTTTATTTCTGTGAAAACCAAATGAAGCTTACCTTCCCTAATAGATCTGCAGGTTCAATTTCCATAGAAGCTTCCATACAAAACATGGCCATTTGTTTCCTAGAAAACTTACTACTGATGCCCATGGAACTCTACATGACAGAAGGAATTCAAAAGCAAATCTGGAACCTCTGAAATAGGTGTTTTAAGGCCTATTTATATCAAATATTAAGCGTTCCTAAAAGAAACCACTTCAAGCAATGAAGAAATTGTTGGAAATTGGCATGTCCAGCACAAACTTTCAGTTTTCCTTTCAATTTGGTCTTCCCTTCAGAAGACAGAGGTTTGACACTTCAGTACTGTGGTAGTTCGAAGAATACAGGCAATCTGCTTTTAACTAGCGCCAGAAAGGCACAAAACACAGACTTCCCTTTTGAAGATCTCATTCTTTTAAAAAACATGTATAGAGAGGACATGGTACTGATTTACTTCACCAGAGCCACCAGCAAGTCAGTCTAGTAATCAAAGATGTTTACTCTAAAGGGTTAGAAAAGGACCTTACTCGAGTGCTAGTCAAATAAGTTTGAGAGATGGTGAGGAAGAACACAGCACACAAAGAACAGCCTCCTTAGCATAGAACAGTTTGATGTTTATGGTTCTGCACTTCCGATCCTGCGTACAAAAGAGGAGCACTTCATCCAGTTCTGGTGTCAACACAAACCATTCACATCTACTACACAAGACAAAAACTGCTAGGAAGGATGAGAAATCCCAGTTCTGAGTTTTCACACGTTTGTCATTCCACTTAAAAATCAAGTTTGCAGCTGATAGCTGGGAACCATCTCTCCCTTAACATTTGCTCTGGAACAAGATTTCATCACAACAGCATCTTCTGCTCAGATGATAGCTTGACAAATGCCTGCTAGGACTGCCCCCCCCACCCCAACAGCAGGCTTAAACACTGGAACTGATCTGCATTTCAGATCCTTCAACTATTAGTGAAACTCCTGCAGAGAAATGGTTTTCCTAAGAAGCATCAGAATGTTTCTTCTTAAGATTAGGAAAACAGATTGAGACAGCACGCAACAAACTTGAGTCTAAACTCACAAAACTGCTTTGTGAACTTCCCTATTACTAAGGCAGGCATTACTACTGAACTAGCACCTACTCAGTCCTGTGAGGCTTCTCCCCATTTAAGAACACTCATCATTCTTGCTTTAGACACGTAACTGACAGAAGAGAAGACGGCTCCCACATGGGCCATTACACAAGCAGAAGAGACTGTTCGTAGATGTTTTTCAACAATTCAGTGCTTTCAGTGCATAACAACCAAGAACTGAGCTACAGAACAGTGAAGGCTGACAGTCACCATCTCAATGGAAGTCAGGGGAGCTCCATGCTGACAACTGCAATGAGTCCTGTATTCTGCAAGTGGACATACCTTGACTATATCCCAAACCTGACAGACAGAACCTTTAGGTAAACTGACCGAGCCTTATCCAATGTTTTAGCATTTTCCTAGTTTACAAATTCATTTCCCACTCCCAGCCCCCCCACAGAACTCTTAACTCACAGCTTCAGGACATCCACGCTCTCAAACAACCACTGAGCACATTTCTTTTATGTAGCTCTCTGCTGAAGGTCAAGGTCTCATCTTACATATACCAGAAACACACTCAAGACACGAGTTCACACAATCTGTCTGTATCAGCCTTTAGTGCCACTCTCCACAGAAGGTAAGGCTCTGGATAGTTTTCATGCTCCTAAGGCAGTGGAAGACTTTACAAGTTTCCAAGCTGACCTCTGCAAGGATTGTGACAGCACACCTCCATACCACTTCCAGAGAACTAAGTTCAAGCAGTAACTATCTGTTTCAAATCTGATAATCAGTAAGCTCTGCTGTCCAGATAACTACAACCAGCAGGCAACCAAATGTTAATTACATCATTGTTCTATTATTTTATATTATTATATAGTGCTCTATAATATTTCAACATTTTTCTTACCTTTGTGCTTGTTCCGAACTCTGGAGCAGACACAGATATCATTGTTCCTATTTCCGTACTCAGTTCACTTGTTGCTTTGGTTTCCTTTACAGTGACAGGCTCTGGGCTTCTCACGGAAGTGGGAGATGACTTCTCCTGTCCCTCAGGCTCTCCCTGTTGGGCGTCCTTCACCTTTCTGTTCTTTAAAGATCGCTCTTTCCCAATGGGACCGGGTTTATACTCTTTGTTTTCTACTGGACTCAAGTCTGGAAGCTAAGTTAGTGTTAACTTGTCAGTTGTCTCCCCCCCACAGCTTGCCCATAAAACAATATTTTAACATGCTTAGAACAAATCTGTTTAAATCTAGCAAAGCCTTCCTCAAAACTAAACATTTTCTATTATATAAATCAATCGAGACTAAATTAGTGGCAAGTATTCAAAATGCATCCGCTCTGAACTTTAAGAATGTAAACACTGTTGTCAAGCGAGACATACTATATAAAGTACAACTAAAATAAGACCTAATTAAAAACGACAGCAGAAAACCATTTTGACTTTTCTCATAAGTACGGAAAAGTAAGGAAGCCACACGACTCCATGTACATACAGCTTGTTTCTATTTTCAGAGAACTCTGATTTTACAGAGTTCCAGACCAGGAAACTAGAAAGACTCCCTTCATTTGTTGATGTCTCAGTGTTGGCAGCATTTTTTCCTAGTGACTGAGCACAAAAGGGATATCCAGGAAAAAAACAACAACAACAAAAAAAAGCCTACTCACATTCATGCACTGCCTTATGCTGTAGAGACTATAACTGGAGTAGCTGCTGTAATTCAGTAGTTCCTTCTTGTACAACTGAATTAAAGAAGGAAGGGCCTCAGGGAACATGAATGTTCTGTTTAAAGAAGCATATCCTTCCTGGCTCAGCCCACCTTACTACAGAGCTGCACAAAAATTCTTTAAAGGCAGTCTCTGAAATTCTATTGCTTAAGCTTTGATAGTAGAAAACCAGAAGCTGATGGTATGTCTCTATAAACACAAACCATCTGTTTCACAAGTAGATGAGGACCCCTTATTTATAATAGAATGCCTTTGGGGAGGGTTGGAGTTTTCCCAGTGTGTTTAGTACCCTGAGGAGGCCAGTATAGACTGGAAAACGTCTTGAGAGGGAAAGATGAAAGCACCTTGGAATTGAGTGCCTAAGCTCTGCAACACAGCAAACAGGATCATCAAGCCCACCTTAAATACCTTTTCTTCTAACAATTAACAGAAGAAATTCCTCCAGACAATTTAAGGTCACACTGAGAGGTAAATGGTTTTGTTTCAAATGCAGTCCTCTCATGTTGCCTGTAGACATCGAACAAGCTAATATCTAGGCTTCATAGTGCATACCATCATGATGGAGGGTGTGTGGGGTTTTTTTCCCCCCCACTCTTCCTTCTCCATCAGAAGGGTTAAAGGATTGCAACCCTTGTTCAGAAAAGCTCAACAAAGTGGTCATCTCCAATGAGTTTATCACTTAGTCACAAATGTCTTTCCTTCAGGAATCTTAACAGTTATAACCAAGCATGAAAAAGAAGATCTCTACATGTAAAACAGACCATTTTAGAAGAAGTTTAGTATCGAGGTGATTTCATGGGGGCACTTCTAGGCATGACACTGGTTTCTGAACATGCTGTGTTACTACAACTCACCAGCATGATTAGTTACTGCGCATTTCTCTGCTGTAAGAGTTTTATATTTTGCAATGAAACCCATCAGCTGTAGCAGAGCCATTGAATGCCTCAATAAATTCTCTCTGCATATAACTGCAATTTCAGATTTCAGGGGTTTTCTGGGAAAAAAAAAAAAGCACCTGTCTTCTAGAGAGACAAAAAGGGCTTTAAGTACGTCAGGACCACTGCCAAATCTCAGACAAGAGAGACTGAGTTTACTGGTTTAGTAACTTATGAGCAAAGCATATCTGTCAGAGCCACCTCTTCCTTCAAGTAAGGAGCTGGTGCTGAGTGCTAGCAGTGCAAAAATAAGTACACACTGGAGGAGAAAACAACAGGAAAGCAAGTTCCATTAACCTGAAAGATCACTAAGTGTATTCTGAATGATGGGAGGAAGCGTTACTCCTTGTGAGTGGTAACAATGGAAATACAAACTGACAAGGGTTAACTGGAACCCCTAAATCTCCTGAGAAGAATGAGAAACATATTTTAATTAAGTGTGATTACCTATTCCCTCTTCCCAGCTTATTTACAAAAGAAGATAATTATCTAGAGGTCTGTGCTTTTATGACTTCTTATTGGTGGACTCTAACATTCTTCCCTTTCCTCCAAACACTTCTTTCCCTGCAACTTTGTATTACTTGATAATCCCAGGTACAAAACTGCAAGGCACCAGGTGTCAGTGGCTGCAGATGGTGGTGTGGGAGAGTAAGGCAGACATGGTGGCAGGAAGAACTGAAATTGGAGATGAGACAGAAATAGCCTGACTCAAGACAAGCTGAGCAAAATAAGCACTGGTATACACCAAAAATTAAAAACAAAGTCACCCTACAAAATCCATACTCCTCCAGCAAAGCTAACAGATTCATAATCCCATCTCTGTTGCAGCTACATCTGTTGCTCCAGTTAGTAGATGAACTCTGTTGCATTAGGATGCTGTGTACTTACACTTCTTTAAGTGAATTCCCCATCTTCTCTCCAAGAACCACGTATTATTTTACAAAATACAAATATGGAATGCAATTTTTATAGGTCTAGTCCTATTTAAATTAGCATTCTAGTTTTCAATCATTTCCAACTTCTTTTTGACTGAATGTGCTTTTTAAGTTTAAAAGGTATGAATGTTTTACCTTTTGTGCTTTGATGGGTCCAGCCCGAGGCTGTTTCTGTCTTTGCTCTTTTGGTTCTGGTAGCTTGTCAGTCGACTTCTCAGAAAGTACAGGGCCAACTTCATTATCACTGCCACTGGAAGCAGGGGCTCCAAACTGAATAGTTTCTATACCAAGCTCGACTCCACCTTCTTGCCCAGGCTTTGTTCCCTATTTAAAAAAGCAAGCATTTAACACATTGCAAAAGACTTATACTCAGTACACTGCCATCAGATTATAAGAGCATAAAGCACACTGAAACTTGAACACCATAAGCACACTTCTACCTTCTGCCAGCAAAAGCCTTATTTGTGATTGCAACAAATTTGCAAGTAGTAAACAACATATGAAAGCGTACTGTTTTCTCCTCAGCTTCCTACCATCTACAGGAGCTCAAGGGGGACAGAAGTAAAAGTAGTGAGAAATACATAAATGAGATCGTGAAAAAGATAACATACTGAAAAGGGAAAAGAAATACAATATAAAAACATCTAGATTTGAGTTCATGTTATTTTCCTGAAACTTCAAAATTAGCATTCGAGCAAAATAACTTAAGACTAAAAAAGATTTACAGAACTCCTACTGCCATCCAAAATGGTGCCATAAGAGAAGGCATCCTGTTTCTGTCTGCATTGCTAAGCTGGACTCAAGCATTCACAGACAAACTAGACAAAAAACCATACAATAAACAGCAGCTATCAATAAACATCTGTGAAATCTGAAATTTGATTCACAAAGAACAGTTCATCTGTTTTGCAATTAATAAGAGCATTAGCCTGTGCCTTTCTGTACTACCTCCCTACTTCATGAAATTCTGCACACACCAGTTTATGTATGGCCACATCAGAATAATCAGACCCAATCTTCACAATAAACAATTTGAGTAAGCTTCTTTTCCCTTCATCCTTACCTCTGGAGATGTAGCTGATCCAAAAGATGTTAAAGGTTTGTTCCAAGCACTCACTGAAGGTGGCTGAGGTGGACTAATAGGTCCCACTGACAATAAGAAAAGAGTTAATACCAAAACACCACCAAAAAAACCTAAGTTGCTAAATGCATTTGACTAAGGCTACCAACTGACTGAGGAAAATTAGACCACAGATGTGCTGATTAATTCAAGTTCTGGTTCAGAAGTTATTGTTTATTATATGACATTATTCATATTTAGCTGTTTTTAAGAGGGTTTATTATCACATTAGGAAGCTTGACCAAACCCAACAAGACAGATTTCTGAAGGCAGTGATATCCTTTTTTTTTTTTTTGTAAATAGAGTATGGTAACAAAGAAAATATTGAGTAACATCACACTGCAGAAGTCTTTTCAAGGAATATTCACAGGTTAACATATTACACTGTTGCCCTCTAATCCCTGTGCAAAATACACTTGCACATGTAAACATAAGAGCTGACAACCAGTGCTCTCTAACTACAATACTTGCCCCTCCCAACACAAAAAAAGAATCCAGAAGACACTACTTACACTTTTTGGAGATGTCATTCAGAACTGCTGTAGGAGGCACCTTGTTTTCCCATAGTTCAGTTCCTAGACCATTGTGAGCCTGGGTGTTCTGCAAGACTTTGCCAGACACCGTGAACTCTGTGCTGGCTGTCGCCACTCCTGCAGCCTGATTTTGAGGCTGAACAGAAGCTGGTGGCTGACCTGGAGTCTGTGTTGTACATGGAGTCTGTGCCTGAGCTTGTGCCTGCTGTGCAGCTGCAGCTGCTGCCTGTTGCTGCTGCTTTTTGGCAAATCTGGGTGGGAGTTTGGAATTTTGACCTCGACCTTTTTCACTTGATCCTTTTTTGGTCCAAACCTGCAAGTGGAAGCCAATTTTCACTCTTGCAGCTGATGGGATTCAGTACTTACCACTTGGGCTAAGATGTCCAAGTGAAAATTTAAATTAATCTACTAATTTTGAACTCAAAATTAATACAACTATCTAGTCACATTTAAGAGGTGAAAATACAGCTTTTTGAAATGAAGATACTGCACATCTCATGACATTCTCAGTATTACAAGGAGCTCTTCCCCACAAATGCCTGACACAAATGCTGTCTTGTACCTGCACTGTTTGTTCCTCCTTCTTTCTGCGCTCTTCATCTTGCAAGCGTTTCTGCTGTTTCTTAGACACCACTTCAGTGAAACCATCATCATTCAAGTTAGACTGGGAGTCTTCAACTACTGTGACTTCAGGGTGATCATCAATGATCACAACACCTATTGTAAGAGGAAAGATACAGATGCTGCTGTTTTAACAGCTTCAGATGCAGCGCACAATAAAATTCATTAAGAACAAACTGCTTTAGGTAGAAGCAGTTTCCCAGTAAGAAGATACAGATGATGGCCTTGATAAAAGCTAAGACTTTGCTTGCTAAGTGCACTGCAGGTGAGCTAGAACTGAACACTTAGTATGTGAAAAAATTAATTAAACATGACAAAAGTAGCAATACTGAAATATACATTTATTCATCATAAACTTAAAAAAAAATCATCATCTTTTTTACGTTTTCAAACATCTAGCAATACATCCATCAAAGCTGCAGGGTTACAAATCTTTGTTAGCGCGGTATCTTATCAACACATACTTGCATAATTATTAAGATCAAATTGGGACAAAGCATCCACTTTTTCCTTAGGCTTCTTTGGACCAGCTTTAGGTTCCTCTCTCTTTTTGCCACTTGCATCCTTGGTGCTCTTCTGTCCTGCTGCATTAACGCCTTCTTCCTGATGCAAAGAGTTATTGTTGCTGGGATCAACACCAGGCACGCTTGCTGTCTGGTCTTCAAATGGCCTATATTAGAAAAAAAAGTTATATTAAGAAAATTAATTAACATTAACAGAGCATAGGAAGGAAGGAACTAACTAAATGCAAATCATATTATAGGGTTGAGAGCATTTAATGTGCAACTTCTTGGTAGGCTCCAGACATTTACTTTCAGCTCCTCAGTGAGCAGAAACTAAACAGAAAAAGCTGTTTAGGTGACACATCCAATGCACTGCTGTCAGAAGTAATCACAGGGGAAAAAAAAAGTGCATGATTTTCTGTCCCACTCTATGTAGTTAAGACACAGCAAAACTCAGCAGGTCTGCAGTTCAAAACTCTAGTAAAGCCTTCTGCAGAGAAACAAACAAACAAGCACACACACAAATGGAAGCTTACAGTACGAAATGTTTCACAGGCTCCCTTGCCAGAAGCTCTCTGCAGCCATCAGAGTCAGAGACTTGAAACATTCTGGCTTTGCTGTGGAACCTGGAAAACCCAGCCTTTGTTTCAAAATCATATTTAACTGACTTATCAAAGAAAGCCTTAGTATTTTTAATTCAGAGATTAGAGCACTGAGTTTAAGCTTTTAAGTCCAAGCAAAATGTGAACTTAATACACAACAACCTACAGGAACTAGAGAGGCAGGAAATCAATGAAGAAATGGTTTGCCCTGCTTCCCACCTATTAGACTAGTACGCGCTGCGGCTATAAAACAGTGGGATAACAGCAACACTATAAAATTATCAAGTACTATTCAAATTTAACATATAGATAAGAAAAATTTATTCTCAATGGCAAGCATGTCTCAGGATGCTTTTCTGTTAGATGATTGGCCTAAAAATACAGTAGGCCAAATGGAACACAGCTATCTATGTAACACACTGCAAAAGCACCCGCATTAACCCTTCAGCTTGCATCCAGATCTTAGGAAACATAACCCAACTGAGAAAATGCATCACGTTTCTTTTGAAAGTAGGCCAATTAACACTGTGTGTCCAATGTAAGACACTATGCACTTCAGTCCATTTTCTGGATTATACACACAAACCAATAAAAACAGAAAACACAGAGATACTGGTGCACGTGGTTATCCTGCACTTGTCTATCAGTCACTACAAATCTAAAACAATTATTAACGACTCTGAACCACAACAGGATGACCCGTGACCATAGCCATGCCTGCTTCCTAACCAAAGCTGGTACTCACCCTCTTTTTCCACTTCTGGGTGGAGGACCACTCCGCCTATCGCTCCTGGGCCCTGAGAAGGTCCTCCCTGGTTTAGCCGGCCCACTGTTACCACGTCTGTTTTGTCGGTCTATTCCAGGCCGCTGGCTAGAGAAACTTCTCTTAGCTATTTCCCTTTTTGGAGCTCCAGTGTTTTCTCCTGCTTTTGCAGCCACCTGTGCTGCTATATCCGCTGTTTTCTTCTCATCCCTCTCACGCCTCTCATTAAAATCGCTGCTCTCAGAGGCCGTTTCCCACTCCTCGTTTGCCTGGTCTGAGGAATTCTGATTAGACAAGTCTGGTGTCTTACTTCCTGAAACATCCAGAGCCGTGTTGGAGGGCTCAGGAACTGCATTAGTGACTGCAGCAGTAGTTGATGAGCTGGTTACTGCCTCATTTATCTTTGATGCAGCCTCTCTCTCTTTTAGGCGCCTGAAGCGTGGTGGCTTATCTTGCCTTGGAGGCCGGGCAGGCCTTTGTCTTCGTGGTCTCTCTCTAGTTGGATCAAACTTCCTCTCAAATTTTGGAGGTCTTTTATCAACTGGTATAGGACCATAATGCTCATTTCTCCTTGGAGGCTCCCCATCTTCTGGCTTAATGATCTCTGTTTGCCTGGGGTTCCACTGATTGTCTCTGTAAGCTGGTCTCCTTATTGTGGATGGTCGTGGAGGACGCCCACCAGGATCTCTTCCACCACGTCTATACATTCCCCCTCTGCCTCGTCTAGAAGGCTCTCCTTTAGGAAGAAACCCTGGTTTAGGTTTATTCTCATCATCTCTTACGTATGTTTTTTCCAGAGATCTATTGTCCACTCTGATATTGTTTTCAGGTTTGAATGACAGCGGCTTTGTAGGTTTCTTGCCGTCAGCTCTCTCTTCTCTTTTTGGGTGTTTGCCTTTGATGAGACTGTCTTTGTCTGAAAGCAGAGTGTCGCTTGCACTTTCATGGACTTCACTGTCAGAATCAGTCTCTGAACCATGCTGACGCCGTCGTTTTGGAATCACTTCAAAGTCTGAACTCTCGCTGCGAGTTTCACTCTCTTCTCTTTGTCTAACCGGCCCAGAAGGCACATGGTCTGTTCTAGGCTTAGTATCTCTGTAGTGTGGATACTCCCTATTATGGCCTCTACTGCCCCGACCACGTCCTCCATAAGAACCCCTGTAGCTACGACCTCTAGAATAATACTCCCCACGACCTCTGCCTCTGTAGCCCTGATCTGGGAACCAGTCTCTGTCCCTAGCCTCTTTCCAGTAAGTCCTAGGTGGTAAGCCAGGCTCTCTTTTTACTGGTCTGGTTTCTAAGCGTGGTTTCTCTACAACCTCCTTGTTAACTACCTTCTCTGACTGCTTTTCTTCCTTCACTGTGGTAACTGCCTGCTGTGCTTGTGGCTGCTGCTGTGATGCAGGCTGAGTCAGTGGTTGCTGCAGTACCGCAGGGGGAAGCTGTGGAACAGCAGGCTGTGCAGGTGGTAGCTGCTGCGAGACAGGAGGAGTGGGTGGCTGAACTGGAACTTTAGCTGCAGTCTCAGTCTGAGTGCTCTCAGAGCCTGCTGGTGTTGGAGCAGCATCTTGGACTATCTTCTTAGCCAAAGGAGCACTGCTAGAGGCGGATGTCTCTGGCTCAGTCTGAGGCACTGGCACTTGAGGCGCTTCCTTTTTGTCGCTTTTTTCAGACTTGCTTGGTTTTTCACTAGCTATCTTTTCTCCTTCCTTCTCCTTCCTCTGCTCACGCTCTTCTCTCTGTTCACGCTCCTCTTTCATATCTCTAAGCACAGGTTTTTTAATAGGACCTGATCTTCTTATTGGTCTGTCACTGCCTTCCTCTCTCCTGCCGTAACCAGGCCTAGGACCCCATCTTGTTTCAGACTTAGGTTTAAATGTTTTCTCAAGTTTAGGTCCTTCGGATGTCCTATTATTGATCAGAACGTCTTTTTTTGGCTTAATTTCAATTCTCTCAATTGTCTCCTTTGACTCAACAGGCCTGCTACTTATTTTAGGGATATTTGCCGTTGTCTCATTCCTCTGTTCTTCCGATTTGAGGGAATGACTTGAGCCATGGGAAATGCTTCTCTTTAATGAAGAGTGACTTTCCCCCACAGGCATGAGTTCTTCTGCAGAGCTGCGTGAAACATTCTCATCAATTCCTTCAAAATTAACTTTAGTGTTAGATGTGTCAGTTTGGAGAGGCTGGGCATCTTCCAAAGGCCTGCTTGGAAACTTTTGTACTTCCATCTCTCCTGGTTCTCTGAAAAAGTCTGTCTTTGGATGAGAGTCCAGCTGGTTGTGTTCTACAGGATAAGCTGCACTGGGAACAGCAACTCGTTCTTGCTCCAAGTGTGCCTCAGATCTAAGAAACAACAAGTAAGAACATTAGCGGGGGGGGGGGAGGGAGGATAAAATTCTCATTCATAAATATTTACCCAAATGATTTTCTGTTTGTATGGGATCTCTGTCAGATCCAGGAAACAACTGTCAATTTTCACAGTGCCTGACAGTTAGATAGAGATCCATTTTATGCCACTATGGTTAAAAATTCAGTGTCAAATGTACAGTTGATTTTAGGAATCCATTAACGTTAATGGCTACGGATGCATTTTAAATGGAACCTTCAGGTTAGCAGGCTGTCAAGCAAGTATTACACAGGCAATGCTAGAGGAAAAAGAAACTTTAAGGTACTTTAAAGATGTCCGAGGCAACTGTCTTAGTTCATGCCACTTGCACTTAACACATCACTCTTGAAACGGATGTACACCAGGCGGAAGCTCACTAATATGGGGAAGATGGAGAGCAGACAAAGGACAGGACACAACACTGCAGCAGCATTCTACAGAACTGAAAATTCATAATATTATCACAATCACCATTCATCAAACCAGGTTAAGGATCCTAAACAATGGGTAAATTGTTCTCCTGTGCAAGACATGCCTTCTATGCAGCAGGCATGTCTTGCTTATACAACAGTGCCAAGCACATTCCCTTTAGCCACAACTCCTTTTAACATTTCGTGTGAAAAGCAGCATTAACCTGGTTTGAATTTACAGTTTAAACCATGTTTTACAACACAATTTACACAGCTAAATGCATAAGCAGGCGTGGCTCAGCAGCAACAGACCAGAAAGAATATGTAACTCAGGCTTACCTCAAATTGTCAGGCTCTTCTAACACTTTGGGAGGAGAACTGGCTTGCTGAGGCTCTGCATGGGGGTATGGATCTGACCCCCACATTATGCGGGGCTCTGACAAAGGAACAGCATGCTCTCTTGCTGAGCGAGCTATATGTTCAAATGAATCTGAACTAGTCGCTGATCCTTCCAGCTGGTCTCTTCTCATTAGTGGTTTGGGAGGCATAATTCCTGTTACAAATTTAAGTTCAACAGCTGAATTAGCAAAGAGATTTAGCTCACTAAATACAAAGTATAACAGGAGGTCCTGAAAAGCCTATTCTCTGTCCTCCTGCTTTTCCTCTATACCTTCTCTTACTGAAACCAAACATCTCTTCACTGTCAACCGACCCCAGAATGATTAAGACACATCCACCACCCTTTGTACCAACAAAAGCAAAAGCTGCCCATTTTCACCATAACAGAAAGAACCAGGCCTGTAGACCTATAAACGTGAGAACGAAGATACTGCTCTACGATATGAATGGCAAAAGGCAAGATGAATGTATACAGATGGGTTTTAGCGCTCTTATTAAGACTCTAGGTCCTATTTTGTTAACATTTTAATAGCAGTGTCATGGTTTTCATCATTTTTTGCATAGGTTACCATTTTCTCCATTCAATCTCTCCGTTCCTCTCAAGAGATGCATTCCCTTGTGCCCTGCTCCTTCTGACTCAGTGGTCTCTCCACTACATTATCTGCCAGTCCAGTCCTATTTATGCACATTAGTTTTCCTAATCTCAAATCAGATAGCCATTCCAAAAGTTTAAAAGGACTTTTTAGTGCCAAGAACTCAGAGACAGGAATTCAGCAAGACTCCAGGAGTGCTAGCATGTAAGATAAAAATAACAAATTCTCGCTTTTTATTTACAATAACTGAAGCAATACCAAGAGCTAACAAATAATGAAAGATGAACTGTAAATACCCAGTTTTTATAGCATAACATTCTAACTCATGCCAATTATAATAACCATAAGCAAGTAAGGCTTATATTGACATTTTGAATACAGCCCTGCTGTTAGTAACTTGCTTGTGATACACGAGAAAGCTGATTTTACTATGTAGTCAAGATATTGAGACAGTCATGCATCAGTACATCTCACAGAATCATTAGTATTTACTTAGCCCCAAATTATACTTTAAAATGATACTTAAAATACCCATCAACTAGAACTCATTTAGTATATAAAATGTGGTTAAGAAAGCATTTATTTCAAACCAAAGAAAGTTCAACAGTCGTAAGAGTTGCCAGACTTTACCTGGATGAATAGGAGGCATATCCATTGCAGGCCTTCCTGACATCATTCGTGGGTCCATGTAAGACTGCATCATCAGCCACCGTGGATCAAAACCCATTGAGGCCAAATGCTGTGGATGTGGTTGCATTGGTTGGTAAAGTGGTCTATGCTGGGGAGGAGGGACAGGGCCACTAGAAGGCTGTGAGGGAGCAGACTGTGGAATTACACCTTGTTGCTGTTGCTGCCACTGCTGCTGTTTCATTTGCTCCTGAACAATAGAAAAAAGCATTATAGGACATTAAAATGAAGACCTGAGCAGAATTAAAACAACAACAAGAATTGCAGTGACCTCTGTGATACTAAACATTCTGAAAATAAATCACAGATGAAAATGAATGAGCAGAAAAGGGGGAGGTGTCAGGAGAAGACTGTACAATTTAGAATAGCTAAAGTTCAGCTAGTGTTCAGCTGACATACAGAACAATCTATACTTTGTTCATGCTGTGAATCACCAGTGCTCTTCAGACCTTAGGAACTGGATGGGAAATATATCTGTGACTGCCTTGGCCTTTAATGTAAAGCTGCAGAAATAATGAGCATCAGATCTGACTGCACAAGTATCCACAGGGTAATGCTCTACTTCCGGTACCCAATGCCAAAAGCAGCCAGTTTTAAAAGCCTCTCTTGTCTTTTGCTCACTTGTGTACTTTGCAAGTGGTGAAAGTGCTTCCTACAAAACCAGTTCTGCCAATACGATATTACAGAAGCTGGAAACCAATAACTTGGACTTCTTCCCCCCCTTCAACTCCCCCAAACGGTCACATTCTTATTCAGGATGAAGCATAAGACATTGTGTCATTCTTCTTTTTAAGCAAACTAGCTGCTTACCTGCTGCCTCTGAAATCTCGGTGGTAATGATTTCTGGAACTGTTTAGAATATCCTGAGGAAACAGCAGGACGAGGTTGAGATCCTGATTCTGGTTCGCTCTCATGAGTCACCTGTGAAATCTCCTTCTCATTCCGACCACTGTCTTGTCGGGTAAAGACTGCTTGATCTTCTGAAAAAACAGATGCAGGAGAAAAGAGCGCACTGTAAAGCTAATAATTTCACATTAACCAGAATGTCAGAAAAGGAGTATCTTTCTAAAACGAAAGCAAACCTGCTTTCTCTAACCTCACAGTTCTAGTTTCCAAAACACACACAGACTAAAAGAACAGCATCTCAAAACATTATTTCTCAGAGTTCCCTTTAAACTCAAATAATCATGAACGGTTGCTCAGTTAACGTTGCAACTATTGTGCCATTTAAGAAACACTACTGCATTAAATTTTAATCAATTTCTTTATGAACCAAACTTCAGTTTTACAATCATTTTTATCCATTTAAGGGATGACACCATTAAGAATAGTCTAACAGAGGCATTCAACTCCACTGCAAAAAAATGCATTAAGTATAAACATGCGCTCTGTGTCTGTTTCTCTAGGCTTGCTTAAAGAACAGAACAGCGAACTAATTTATGTTGTTTTTTGGCAACATGAATCACTGACTCTCTTTTAGCAAGAAAAGTCTTTTACTTTTTCTGTATTCTTCCACTCTCTGCTTAAATGATGGAACTCAATTTTTCCTTTAACACTTTGATGAGCTGGCCAGACAGGTCTAGCTCAAATGACAGAGTCAGCAGCTGTGGCGTGCCAGGAAAACATGATATGGATGCACAAAGTTAATCAGGTATGGAAAGCAGACTGCTAGATTAGTACTACACTCTGTGGCTCAGCTTCAAGAGAGACAACTTGCACGCAAGCATACCTTTTTCTTCCTTGTTATTCCTGCTTTCACTTTCTTGTTTTTCTACTACAGGCGTTACCACAGGTTCCACAGGCTCAGGAGCTTCATGTTCTGGTTTCTCCTCTTCTTTCTCCTTCTCTTTTTCTTCCTTCTCTCTCTCATTTTCTTTCTCTTTTTCCCTTTCTTGCTCTTTTGCTTTCTCCAGTTTTTCTTTTTCTTCCTTTTCCCTTTCCCGCTCCCTCTCTTTTTCTTTTTCCCTTTCCCTCTCCCTCTCCTTTTCTCTTTCCCGCTCTCTCTCCCGTTCCCTCTCCCTCTCCCTTTCCCTTTCTCTCTCCCTTTCTCTTTCTCTCTCCCTCTCTCTCTCTTTCAGAGGGTCTTCCCGGGAGGGTTTTGTCATACAGCCAAATTTCTCATTTAACCGTTTCAGCTTTTCTGCACAAGCTGCTTTTCTTTGTTCTTCCATTCTTCTTTCTTCCTCTTCACGGCGCTTACGGGCTCGCTCAACTGCAGCGGATATCTCTGACTGCTGTCTTCTCCTCTGTTTCCAGATTTCATCTTCATCTGGTACTGGTTTAGGAGGAAAGGGTCCCTGCCTTCCAGGTCCTAGCTGGCGATCAGGAGGAGGAGGATGCTGTAGTATTAAAATCAGTGAGTCAGCTATGGCATGATTGCATAAAACAAACTAGATGAAATACAACATTTTAACTGTTTGCCTACGGATGTATTTGGATGGCATTTTTACAAAGTAAGGTTTGAAAGACATCTTCCATGCAACCTGAACTCAAAGGCAGAAGATTCAGTTGAGCTTGTGTCTTACTGCTGCTAATGTGGCCACAAAGATGACAAATGCCTTTCAGATTTGGTTACAGTTTGCTCTGGCAGATCTCAGACAGAAAGTCCAAGTAGCCAAAGAAATTCATGGTTATCTTAGGCTAACCAAGATTTTAATGAGCACTGTTGAAAATTGGTGAGCAGCTACTACCTACACATTTCATTTGGAACTTCATTTCCCTGTTTGCCTGGGCATGCAGCCAATATTAAGCCACACTCAGCCCTTAAACACCCTCCTCATGTCCCTTTCCTCTCTAGTCCCAGGTAAGGCTAGATTATCAAAAGCTCTTGAAGTTCATGTGCATTTCACATGCCACTTTCAAGATGCACACAATTTACAAAAACAATTAGCAGCATGGCTGCACTGAGGTCTCATTCTTACTGACCCCAGGTACTACAATCATTTTAATTGTTACAGAAAAAGGCTAACCACTACGTGAAGCAGTCACTTTTCCAAGTTTAATTTCTTCCATCACAGCATTAAGGAATTTAACTCAAGAAAATAAGGACAATTCTGATCTTTCTTACCGGTGGTAGAATAGACTTGGGATGAACAGGAGCACCACCTCTTTCATGTATAGAGGGCTGTGCTGGACCCCGATCCTATTCAATCAAACACAACACCAGAGTAAATAACTTGTAACAAGAGTAAAGCTGGTAAGTTTTAGGTATACTTTTTCCTGCTACATTAAAATACTGTAGCTAGTGAACTATCTTGCATTGGATACAGATTAGTACGCAAAGAGGGTAACAACATCTTCATTGCAGCTGAACAAGTACTTAAAAAGCATCAAAGTTTTGCGGTTTAATTCACTGCAGTGTTTTTCTTCAGATTCAGTGTAGCATCAAACATTGGAAAATGAAACAATCTTTCTATAGAGAAAAAGAGCAAGAAAAACAAATTCAGGATCCCCCATCTTCATGGGGGTTCCTGGTGTCTAGAAATTTTCATTCAACATCGACAGTAGCTTTCGTGGGGAAAAAAAAAAACCACCAAGCTGAAGCAGGCATAAGCTGAGATGGTTGCCACTTTTCCTCTACTACAGGATAATCCAAAAACCAAAATGGCTGAACCGATGCATTCCACAATGTCTATAGAGAAATCCATCTGCCTGAGAAGAAACAGGCTGACACACAACTGCAAAGCCGTACTGAAGGAAACCAGGTCATGATTTAAAAAAAAGAAAATAAGAAAAGTGTGTGGGTCAACATGGCACTATTTCTCTGTGCCTCTACAAAATATGATGGACACCAGAATGGCTTTATCCACTGTCACAGCAATGGACAGACAAAATAATTAAATTCTGTCAATTGAGCAACAGTAACTGATATAAGAGTTCTCATCTCTCGCAAATGCAGGTTAGAACACACTAGACAAAGGCATGTTATTTTAATTTGGGACCAGAAGATAATGCTTCATAACCCTTAATCTGCCTGCCAGTTTCAGAAGAAGTAGGGTGGGAAGAGCTAAAGAGAAGAAAATGCAAACCTGGTCAAGCTGAGAACTTTTGCCATAAGATCCTTTGGCTGCTGCTGCAGAAGTCTGGGTGGCAGACTTAGCATTTGTCTGTTCTTCTGCTTCTTTCTGGCCATCAGGGCTCTGAGAATCTTTTGATGGTGTTTGTTCATCACTGTGCAAAGAGATGAGAAAAGTGGAAGGAATATTCCATACAGCTCTTCAGTGATTTATCTTCCATCCTCAACATCTCTAAGCAAGAGTGAAAGATTCTCACAAGAAAAATCACTTCGACTTCATGGCCCCACAGGCTGCAGACAGTTAGGCAGTAGCCAGTACTTAATTACTGAAATAAGTATTACTGGAGTAAACACTTCACACACTCACTTCATTCAAGTTTCCCAAAAGTTAAGCTAGCTGTGTAGCCTTCACACACAACGAGCAGCCCCAACTCACCCACTTTCCTTCTCCTTTTGACTACTTCCTTGCTCATCATCATCACTGAAATTCAGCTGCTCAGTGTAATCCACTTCACTCTGAGCACCTGACACACAAGCAAATCCTCAATTAATCCTTCAGAAAAATTAAATATACAAAGAAAAGAAATCATTAATCTGAGATTCTTACCCGCCCAGCCTTCATCAGCCTCAGCATCTAGATTATCAAATTTATCAAGTTCTTTAAGTTCGCTAGCACTAAGAATGGATGGGCGCTCAATAGGTTCTGAGCACCATGAAGGTGGTCCTCTTCCCCTTGGCCCTCTAGAAGAGAAAGAGAAACAAAAGCCACCATCACTGTTTTTTTCAGTAAAATGACTAGACAGAATGTCAAGTTGCACAACGCTCATTTCAAGTACGCAGTACTGTTTCCTCACATCAGTATAAATGTTATATATCACACACGAGACTACTGCAGTTCAAATAATTACTGCCACACCACCACACAGGAGGAAGACTATTTTTAAAAAGGATTACAGTTCGACTTTAATTGAAGAGCAGTGGATTTGTGAACCAGAAATTAACTACTTTCATTGTGACACTGGAGCAACAGTCCTTTTACAGATACAGTGCTGCTCAAAATTACAAATGTGTCCCCCTCTCCTGCTTTTTCCATTAAAAAGCCCCATAAAGTGCACGATTCTATTAGTTTTGCAGCCAAGTTGTCAAGCACTATATAGCAGTGCTCCACACAAGCCAAAGATATGACTAACTAGTGACAGCGTATAGTTGTAATCACCGCAATATTTCTGTTTTTAATTTTTCCCCTTCACAGGGGTATGCAGAGTTCATAATCACAGAATAAGAACATTTGTACCTTACCTACTAGGCTCAGAATTCGGGAACCTTGTTGGGCCTTGCATGGAAGGAGGATATGCCATTCTAGGATACTGATTAAACATCTAAGAAAAGTAGAAAACAGAAGCCATTTGTTAAAAATTTCTCAGTATGTCTGATATGGTAATAAGTGGAATCATAATGGAAGTAAAGCAAGGCTCTTCACTCAAGTCTGATCTCATGACAACTGCGTTACCAAAGGTGGAATGATTGCAAGTGCTTGGCGACCCCTGACAAGCTGAAGCCTAGTGCAGCAGGAGTGGCAACATGGAGCCACATCCTTTGAGGAGCTGGCTGTGATCCCACACTTCTTGCAAAACTACTAAGCATTCCACAGAAATAAAAAAGGAATAAAAGAATCACAGTAGAAAATAACCAATCCCTGCTGCTTAAAACTTTGTGTAACCACTACTTACATAAGGCGGCATCATTGCCCTGTACTGAGATGAGATGGGAGGCTGCTGCTGGCCATTCATCTTGGGCTGTGGGATCTGTGGTAACCGCACATCCCTCTTCTCTGCTGCCTTTTGGCCATCGCTTTGTTCTGCTGAAGCAGCATTGCCATCTTCCTGCCCAAGAGCCTTAGCTTCTTGATCTGTTGGAGAATTGAGTGAATTGTTATTACCACCTTCTCTCCAACTAGCAGCATCTGAGTAGACTGAATCAGTAGAAGAAGTCCATACTTGATCTTCCTAGGCAGTCTTCAGTGACATAGCTATCTGTGCAGATGGACATCTGCTACTAAGAAAACAGAGGTTTTCTAACACTTTTCAGCCCTACCATCCAACATTGATCCCAAACGGTAAGAGTTAACTTTATAGACAGCTCTATCTGCTTTTCTCTACCTCCTAAAACACGATGCCATTTAGGAAGGATACTCATAATAGTACAAGATAGAGAAGAGCTGCAATAAGTGAGCCACTGCTGGTTTGATGCACAGATGCTGCCAATGGAAAGATCACGCTTAAGAGGACTATCACAAATTCCTCAAGGGGCTCAAAATGACATATTTGTGCATTATAATTTAAAGTAAAGAAGAATCCAGATACTGGCTTGTATCTCTGGTAAAGGATGCAATAGAAGTGATGAAGGTTATATTTTATTGGTTATAAGGATAGTTCTTGAATATACATTCTAGCTGTCACAGCAGGTGGAAGAGAAGACCAATACTGCGCAGCAAACAGTCCTCGGAGCATCAGCCTGGGCAAATATGAAGTGAACTGTAGGATACAATTAAATACCTGTTTTCCACACCAGGAACACAGTAAAGCAAAAAAGGAACCAAACAGAAAAATCTTTATAACAAGATCTTAAGCAATGGAACCATATAACAGAGAAGACAGTTACAAGATTTTCAGGTAGGCGGACTGTTAATAGGTGTTTATTTATTGCAATAGCAAGTCTTTAAAATATAACTCATACATTTCTTTTGTAAGGGGAGCAAATACGCATTCCACACAAGTGCATGCAGTTTCACTAAAATTTCTACCATATGCTTACTTTGGGGTCTCAAGCTGGGTCCGTGGATGTCTTCAGATGCATCTTTCTCTTTGCCTGACTTTTCTTGATCCCCAGCTGCCGGCAGACTGGGAAACTCTTGCTGGAAATAACTATTTACTGGAAGAGCTGGGCCTGCAAAATAAGATATCCGGAGTCACAAATTTTCTGCAATCAAAACAGTTCAGAGAGTGCTCCTATGAGCCTGATCATCCTTAAAAAATAAAGCATAAAGGCATTAATTTAATGGCAATAGGATTTGCGAGCTAGGAATAATCCCCACAAACATTTCTATTCACTATTAAAGCTGCTGAATGGCTACATGGGCTACAAGGTAAACTGACAAAAAAACCCGACCTTTATTATAAACTTTTTTTTAAAGCCAGCAGCTAGAAGAGCTATCATCTCTGATCCCAGACATGGATCACAGCAGTAACAACACAGCATGAAAGACAGAGATCTTGTTTTGCTCTTTCTTTTTTAAGGGTTAAATGTTAAGCACGAGATAAACTCCTCTCTTTTCACTTTCTTTGTAATATGACAACACCAAATACCACAATAATTACCTCTGTGCCCACAGATCAGCTTAAAAGCATTCAATCTTCCAGCTTCACCTACTACAAGTCATGTTAACTTGTTTTTTGTTACTGGGCATTAGACGCTTCATGGTCCTAAGCACCCACATCCAACAGTTTAAGGCAACTGAAAACTACAGCCACACCAAGTAAATGGCCTGCCAGGCATGGGAACCATTTTGGAGGTCCTGTAGCAGGTAAGTTTCACCAATCTCAAAGCATGTTTTCTGCTCAAGCTTATGCAGCAACAATGGCCTAAGCTATCAGCCTCAGACAGATCTTCAGCCAACAACAGCTGTTAAGGACTTCAAATTTAATATGGTGGCAATTAACCCCCAACTCCTAACCGATGCATGAGCAATAGAAATACACACCCCCCATCAGATTTTGCAATTATTTTTTTCCATCAATAGCATCAGAGAAGGACTTTGTTTATCCTCATTCAGCTGACGTCTTATCCAAGGAGCATGAGGCAGCTGGCTGAACGACTGCTGGAACATGTACAAGGCATCTGGAAGAAGTACAAGTTCCACTAGCAGACTGGAGATCGGGAAAGTATGAACACAGCAGGTGTATCCCAAGTTTCTAACTAAGGATGATGGCAAGCAGCTGAAGCCAATTCTCATTCTGTATTTCTTCTGGAAACAGCAAACCCACTACTGCATTAATTGAATGAAATGAGGATGCCATCTGGGCTTGGCACACAAGCTGCCATGGTAACCATAAAATAATTAGCTAAATGCATTCTGAAGCCACTGAGCTGAATCATTATTTCAAATCACCAGAGATGATTTTATCAGCTTATGTAGAAAGGCTGATGCAAAATGATCTGCATTCCAGGGTTCAATCCATTTTGTAAAAAAACCTGTTGTTATACAGCACTCCTGCAAGAGCTTTATGGAGGGAGATTCTACATCTGAGAATGAAGAAAGCACTGAGCACTATTACAGGAGAGCAAGAAATGCAGGATATCAAATTGCCGCTTCTAACACTCGCAGCAAGAAATGGCAAAGTTATTAGATATGTGATTTTAACAAACTCCAAATACAGCCTTAAAAGCTACCTTCATATCATTTCAATTTTACTATTCTCAGATATCTAGAGAGCTGACTTGTTCCCAACAAGGAAGCCAAAATTCTCTTTTTTCAGCTGCAGAAAGTTTCTAAGTCTTCAATTTAAGGAATAAAACATGTCATATGTTACTTTCCATAATGGCTACGTGGAAACTCTGAGTAAATTCTTAACTCTGTGAGCAATTTTTAAGCTCTCCTGAAGATTCAATTTGATCTCACACCTGTCATGAAAACACTCAACCTGAGATCCACAATTGTGGAAATTGTGTGTAAGGACTGAGAACAATTATGTAAAACAACCAAATACACCCTCAATGCTTCTCCTGAGCCAAAAAAAAACCCAACAACCCAAAATTTGCTTGAACGCTACCACTTTGAAAACAAAATAATCTATAAAATAAAAGGGAAACTATTGTGGTAGCACACATTTAAGTAGAAATGAGACTATACACATGTAGCATAAAACAATCTGAAGTTATGACCAAATTGTCCACTAACAACTGTTCATGGCTCTCATGCAAAGAACTGTAGGTGTCACAGTATGGGGCTGAGGTTTTTCTCAAGCCCTCATGCTCAGGTCATTACTTCTGTGGCAATAAAAATAAAAAAAATAGAGTCTATGCAGGTCCTTTAAAAGGCAGTCAGACCTGCTAAACTGGGCTGGAGTTCACTCAAGTGACAGGGCTACCTCTCTTACAGGCCATGAAAGCTGCTTCCACAGCCTTCTCAGTCAGTGCTGCTCTGCTCAGGACTCAAAAGGCTGCTGAATGGGCTGCTGAGCATTCATGGCCCACTAGGCTGGTCAAGAACCTCAGTACCTTTAACATCACTTACCATCCTGTCCACCTGGCTTGGTGTTGGCCCACGATTTGGTAACAGGAGCTGCTTCTGGAGGAGCAGGAACAGCAGGTTTTGGCTGTGCCTGTGGCACCTCTGGCTGTCTGGAGTTAGAGGAAAAGAACTCATGAATACAAGATTGTCAGGATTACTGCTGCCAGCAAGTGAATGAAAGAAGATAACTATGCAATTGAAGAGCCAATAACTTCTCTGTGAAAAAAGCATTTTCTTACATAAAAGGAGCTGTAGCAGTAAAGTTAAAATTGGAATAAATTAACTAATTCTTTTTAAAAAGATGAAAAGTGGAGAGGGATGAATGAAAACAAAGGGGCAGAAAACACAGTCAGTCATGAACAGAATTATAACTTTCTAAGCAGCTTATCGGACCATCTGAATCCAATTTACAACTATGGAAGAGAATAATTCAGACTAATGCTCTTGGGTTGGGAGTGGAAAGCACTTTAAAAAAAGATCACCACGAATGGAAAGACAAGTATGCATGTCAGAACTTACTACATACAGGCACCGGTAAGGCCTGAGACACCATGAAAAAAAATTATGGGCACCAGGAATCAGAACAGGAAAATTTACATTTATGAAGATTAAATACAGTCTCAGACATTTAAAATAATGCCTCATTCCATCCAATCTAAAAGGTGACTGCATTCTAATGGAAGATACTTTTAATCTAGACATTTCTGAAATCTGCGTATATAAATAACTTCAGACTCCAAAGCATCAGAGCCTGCAAGACCTCCAGCTCCCGAGCATCTTTTTTTTTATTCATAGGAGAAGTCTAATAGTCTAGAACCACTTTATTAACCCAGTGAAGAGATAATTGGTGAAATACCAGGCTGGAAAAACTAAGCAGTGACACAATAGGGAAAAAAAAAAAGGATTCATACTTGAAACAAGTATCAGAAAGCTTTATACATAAAATGAAACATTTATAAATGCACTGAACATTGGAGAACTATAGTAGTAACTACAAAAAGTAGTTGAACACAAAGGGCAGCTATTTATTTAGAAACACAAACAACTAATGGAACATGCTTCTAGGATATGTAGCAGGAAAGGTACAAATGAAAGTGTGTTTTTATCAAACTAGCTATTGAGCTCCACACCAGTTTAACTAGATCGAATGGAAATGACCTCTGGGGTACAGGAGCTACCATACAAAGCACTGGGCAGAATATTGTACATAGGTTTCCCAAACCAAAGATAAAAGCTCAACACAAAAGTGGGCTCGAAGTTTAAGTTTTTCACAGCGATGTCAAAATTGACATTTAAATGTAGGGAAGTACATGGCAAGAAATAAAGTAACAGCACAAAGGGGAAGAAAACCTTCAGTCATCACTTGCTTTCACAAGAGTAGAACATACTAACAACACAGCATCACCACAACAAGCAGCAAAGCCCCCACCAAGTGATTAAGGCATCAGCTGCAGCATTTAACAAACCACAACCACAATTAGCTACATTTCTATGAAGAAAATGGATCAATACCCAGCTTAAAGACTGCTGAAACTTCTTCCCGCATCTTTGAGTTAGTATCTCTACTTCAGATCTTTTCCAGAACAAATTACATGTCAAAGAATATACACTTAAAAGCCACCTCCACTTTTGTGGTGTGAAGCACATCCTATTTTAAACTTCCATGACCATGAATTTTGCTTTAAAACATCTTCTAATCGTACTACTGGAATAATACCTAAATCTATTTTCTTTAGAGGTTGCTGTCAGATCTCCTTCACAAATATGAAGCAAACTTTAGCTGATGACACTGTACTGAGAATGGGCAATTAAATTACACACAGTACACAGCGGTGCACCAGCATACTCTCACTTCTGTTCTGTCTGTACCACATATCTGGGCAGCATGAAACAATACTGTGAAGTCTGTAACAGAAAACTTCCATGAGAAATCTCTGGAATTTATGGCATACTAACCAAACAAATTAAAGCGCATGTATTATGAACAGACAGAAAAATAAACTAGAAATTCAAACTAATGCATACAAAATAAAGAGTTTTTAAGTTTTTCCTGACATACATCAGGAAAACCACACTAAATCAAACAGATTTTTTGCATACTCACCAATTCTCAAGTTAGATTTAACTTAGCTGCCATGCACTCAAGGACTTCTCTTAGTTTCAAAAGGATTTTAAGGTGATTATACCAGCTCTTATAAGAATATACTACAGGATTTCATGTAAGGAGCCACCAAGACTTAAGGAAAAGCTAGTCATGTCCAGTGCTCTCTTATACCAGATTTATAAACATACTGCCTTCAACCTAAGCAGCATTTTTTGGTTGGTATTTTCTTTGTTGTTTTTCCTCCCTCTCACTCCCCCAACAGCAAGATTATTCCTTACAAAAATTAATGATATTAATTTTTGAGGTACTATTTCCTCTCTAGTACCTCCCTAGAGGTAACAAGGCGAACAAGTTCCTTCCCATTTCCTATCCACTGCAAGTTTTGGAAAACTTGAGAGAAATACTACAGCAGAACAACCCTGATTTCATTGCTCACTTACTTCTCTTCTTCGTGCTGTTCTTGTTTTGAAGCCCATCCTGTGCCATCCTTCGGCACAATGTTCACATTGGGATCATTGCCTTTGTTCTCTGCTTTGAGACTAGGGAGGTTGGCTGGGGGAGGCATCCTCCTTGAAATAGCAACTTTTCCAAGACTTTGTAATCCATGGCGTGTGGCAACTGCATACCATAACAGAAAGTGCAAAGTTAGCAATGCTGTTTAGCAGGCAGCGTTCCTGCAAAGCTGCAGAAACCAGTGAAAATGTTTTAAAAAAATAAAAAATAAAAAAAAAATTTAAGAACATAAGAATTAGAAAATCAATTTCTTTTCATTGTTTAGTTAAAAAAAAAAAGGGGGGGGGAGGGGGAATTTTAAATATCTGATTTGGGAGAACCTGAATGCTTTGAATACTGAGTTGCTATGGTTAATTTATTCCAGAAGCAAATAAACATATGTTCACTCTGCTTTGTATATAATGCTCTCTCACAGAAAGTTGGAGAAGACATTTTAAGTATGACATTGATGTCTTGCTACCTTCTAGGACGTTATCAAATATTTTCTCACTCCACTTGGAGGTTTATCACGCTTTAATGGGTCCAGGAATACCCACACGTGTCTATCTCATTTTTTCTGATCTCAGAACATACTCAAGTAGCCTAAGTGCTGCTGTCTTCAGAAATACAACAAAAAGCACAGCTGGGGAACAGCATCTCATACACTGATAACATGTGGAAACTGCAGCCATAAAACAATTCTTTAACTTGCATTCTACTGAACTGAAAATGCTGTCTCTCCCTGAACTTGTAGCTTACACGTAACCAGCAACTGAAACCAGAACTGTTTTTCTTCCATTTAACTGTTGTATAAAGCAGCTCAAGAACCTTGCTGTGGTTAACGATCCCATCATCCTCTTAATTAGCTTTACAACAGTGAAGGTGGAACAAAAATGCCTAAACGAAGGCAGTTTAATTTACCTGTGGTTTTCTGAGTTTCCAGCGACTTTCCTTTGTAGGTATTAAAGAGACTGAGCGTTGCATACTTCGTTTTTCCATCCTTTGCTTTTGTACTCTGGCCTGACTTTTCCGACATTTCGATGGAAACTCATCGAGTCTGGTACCGCCCGCTCACTCCTCAAAATCAGCCTGAAAACAAGAACACCAGAGGGATAAATCAACTTCAATGTAAGCCAGAACTTGACACTTTACAGCATATTTAATACTATTAAGCATTACTTCATTTAAGCAAACTGAAGATGCATTAGAATATATTAGACCAAGAACAGCTTACGTTCTGAAACAATATGCCATCACAAAATCAGGAGGGTCAGCATTTAAACGGCATCAAACTCTCAGTACTGTCTATAATCTCAAATTAACAAAAAAAAGAAAACACCATAAACAAACAAACAAACAAACATACCAAAAAACACCAAGCAGAGTTTCCACCAGCAACCAGTTCCCCACTGGGGAAGCACAATGACCTCATCCCCTCCTATGAGCCAAGTGCTCAGATATAACAAACTGCGACACAATATTTCTGGAATTTGCTTTTTCCAATTAAAACCACCATAGACGCAGCAGCTAGAGAAATGAAATACAAACAAATCTGAAGCCTATTTATCAAAACTAGAAACACAATATGTTCAGACATATAGGTAAACGATTTCTTGAACTAAAAGCTATACTATTCTTGTAACAGTAAATCGCAGGGCTGTTAGAGAAGGTCTTCTCCCTTCTTTCCCCAGTGTAACAGATCTTGAGAAGAACCACCCAGTAATTATCACTGATGTTTCTCTTGTTCTTAGAAGGAACTTTGTCAAGTTTCTGTTCATCATCAGCTAAGAGCACAAGCGGGCATTCATTAAACTGACTAGACAATAATATTCTGTTTAAATCTTAACACTACTGGGAAAAAAAACATTACAGCTGCCAGAATAACCATTTTTCACATACTCCCATGTCAATTCCAGAAGCTATGGATGCTCGAATACTCTTGCATTTCACTCTAGGACCAGACAGCAGGAAGCAAGACACAGCTGTCCAACCTGCTCAAACTCTTTGGTGATCAACCAACTTCATGGTCAAACTCAGCCTCAAAAGACCTTCAAGAGAAACTCAATTTGTATGCAAGGCACTCATGCACTATTAAAAGACTGCATAGATAAGCAGTTGAAAGAATATATCCTTGGTTGGTCACGATGACATAAAGGAAAGGCAAAAGACAGAGCAAGTCTCATGTATATATAAGAAGGATTCCCACCCTGCTCTGCCTTCTACCTCCATTTACAAGCCACCAACTAAAAGATGAGGAAATGGAGATGTGAACAGCCTTAGCGTGGCTTTCAGCTTCAGCAGGATTTAGGCCAGATGCTATTCCATTAGAGCACATGCAGACTCTTGCAAGGGGACAGTCTTCAGCTTTGTACTGGGCCACATGCATGGTTAAGAAATGCATTTTGCACTCCCACAAGGAGAAAGCAACTCCCAGATATTTCTGCTAGACTGGTCAGTATCCCTATATCATTCAGAGACTTGAAAAACAGGCTGGAAGTAGAGTGACATCAGCCCACCATCTTATTTGATGTCAAATTTACAGGAATCAGTGAAGTTGTTCTATCCATTACAGCTGAATTCTATGTCTTTTTAGTATATAGGTTCAAACTGTTTGCCACGGTTTGTTTTGTTTTGTTCCTCCCCCCCCAAAGTACACTACAAAAAGAAAAAAAAAAAGAAGAAAAAGAATTTGAACTGTTTCAAACTGCACATTCCTCAGGAATCTGCTTAGCAGAAAATAGATGAAGCACTCCAAACAATATTCTTTCAAATGAGGACAGTTAATATGTTCACACTGAAGTGAATTTAAGCCCAATGCTGGTTGCCAGACAAGACATAATGGTAAAATTAGACTTTAGACCAGGTATTTAAGTGAAGGTTGACAAACACTCAATCTGAAGAGCCTACCTGTCCCACTGCAAACATATCTGCCATGTCACATGCTGAACAAGCACCCTAGTGCCATCTAATAACAGTTAAAAAAAGATACCTGCCCGGTTCCAAACCACATTATAAAGCCAAATGAAATAAAATTTCAGCCAACGTCCCACTCCAAGTTCTGCACCTTTTCACTCCAACTTTTCACTTGTACCTACTGCATTCATATACAGGAAAAATCAGAATCATTCCCTCTTTAATATCGCCTGTAAGTTACTTGAACATAAAATATGTTTAACTTGAATATATAATTATGCTTTTGGTTGGCAAGAACCAGCCAGCTGATACTAAATTTTCCCTAACATAAATTTTGTTATTATTGGTAAGGTAGCAATTAGTCTCAACTCTGTTAATCAAACCTTTAACACATCAACAGCTGTATAGCTCTGAACAGCAGCAACATAAAAAAACACTTCCAAGAATGAAATCATTACCATGGCAGCAAACGGGACAGGCAGCAGCAAAAGCAGTACGAGCAGCTGGCAGGGCTTAGTGCACCACGAAGAAACTTACGCAAATCAGTGATTCATTTTTAAGGACTACAGTTACTCCATGGATAATTAAAGGTCCAGTGCTCCTAAACTCCTGCAGCAAAGATTACCTTTCAGACACTTAGTAACATTATCAAATAACACAAATGACCTTTGCTGTGGCCTGAAGACCTGCATATTAAAATTATTACTGTAATTTCTTTATGAGACTTTTCTCAGACTGCAGTCTGTTGGCTTGTTTATTAGATCCTGCAATCAACTCAAGCACGTCTACAGAAATCAGCACAGTAAGTAGTCATCACTATGCCCACAACTCCTGATTCCTCAAACCCACTATTAAGGAACATTTACTTGTACCCTCTGAGATACTTACAGTCGGTAGAAGAACCAATTGAATGCAGTGTATTAACATAGAACAGCAAACAGGAAAATCTCACACCACACAGACCTTTTCCACCAAGCTCCTCATTCTCCTCATCTTCTCTGATCATTTCAGATTCCCCCTAAACAAGTTATTTAGAATAGTGATGATTCACATCTCTGCGCACTTGACAAAGTCTTTGATTAGGATAAACCGCATACCAGGAAAGATCTTACTTTCACTTTGGTAAAGTGTTCTTCTGTGCTTAAACAAGGAAGAAAAGATCTCTGAGGTCACTTTTCTAGGACTGGAAGGGTAAGGAGTTTAAAACATTTAACAACTCAGCAGCTGCTGTTGTCTGGTTTCCTTCTCTCTCTTCCACATGTCCATGTCAGCGTTCTGTGGTTTTATTATACATATAAAAAATGTTTTACAAAATTACATTAAAACACAGACAAGCATTTTGTCTAAGTTATGACAATTTGTTATCTCCACAAATAAATACACACAGGCACCTCTAAAGGAAACAGAGTTATGTAAAGCCTTGAGTAAAAAGTTTCTGGCAAGCAGTAGATTAACTCTTAACTACTGCCATGGGGAATAACTTCATTTTCTTTGTTACAGACTCCTGAGGAACCTGTCCCTGTGCATGTCTGAGGTACAACACACACCATTCCTCAGTTCTGGGAGAAAGATTACTATTCTCTCTGTTTTCCAGGCATCCCGTTCTAGCAAGCACGGACAGCTGCATGAAAACATCTAAACTGTATTTTATGCACTCCCACTTCTCAACTTCTAAGCAAAATCTTTTGTTTCTTTTTTGTTGTTGTTGTTTTAGTTGCTGTTTCAACATAAGCATAACATGGCAGGAGACTTCTACAGCAAGACTACAGTTATCGTTTACACAGTCCAATCAGCTCAGGACATCCTCCCCCTAATTCAGTCCAGCCTTCATGCACTCAGTCACTTACAGCATGCAATTTGTGCATAAACTATACCTAATTTGGAAGTTCCAAAAACATTAACTAAACAGCAGCAGCATCCCCACATTCCCTATTTAACTCAGAATAGTTCATCCCATCACTTCCACTCCAAAGACGTATTTTGGCTGAATTGGAAAGGATGAGCGGCAATGACATAAGGTGAGGCACAGAATTTAAGACAAACCTGCTACGTTTCCTCAGAACTGAAATTCTCAGTGCCTCAAATACCCATCTGTGAAGTAGGAAACTTTAAAAAACAATGACAACAAAACCCCACATGTGATATGAAAGTTTATTCATAACAAGGCCATGTTAGCACCTCAGGAGGCAGAAATCAGGAAACAAATCCAGAAAGACTTGTTGTAACATCTTACTCTAATTTATGCACACTAAGAAAGTGGTTAAGGAGCAAAAAGCCTCACATGCAAATTTGTCACTTGAATCTGTTTTTAACTCTGTTTTTTAGAATGGCTCTATTTTGGGGCACACCGAAGAATGTGGTTCTGGTAAGATTTGAAACTAAAAATAAATACAATGAAAATAAACCCAAAGCTTTCTTGCCATATGCAATAAATAGATATTAAGAGGCAGATTTCCCCAATTCATTATTACTAATTTTGAAAGAGCACTCCTGATATCTCAATAAGACCTGCAGTCCACACCCCCAGATAACATGGCATCAAAAACTACAGCTACAAAGAAAGGGTTTTATTTCAAGGCAGTTGCCTCACAAGTGCAAAACCTAAGCATTACCTGCAGCTAGACAGTAAGCCCTGAACATTTATAAGATACCCTGAAAAACTGTCGCCAGATCATTTAGAGCAAAGCGAAGTCCAATCAAAACAGCACAATGAAGGATACTGGATTCCATGTAACAGGATCCCAAGAAAGCTCTCCTCATGCTTTATCTATAGCAAACGATGTAAAAGGAACACATTATTTTACAAATGAACAAAAATAAAAAGCAGTCTTTCTTCATTTAGCCACTATAAAGAACTCCCGATAGCTTCAGCACCAGGCAGCTTGACATGACATGAAAATCAGCTGCAAAACCTCCCTAATAACACTTAAGTAGCAAAACGCTCTGTCAAATCAAAGCATATAATAGAACAGCCTCTGAGGTCAGTTTTTGGGTTTTTTTTTTTAAGGACAATTTGCATCAGCATTCATTGTCAAGTAGATCATTGTTAAGCAGGCTGAAAATTACTGTAAGGATTTCAGGGACTTTGGAGCTTCTATTTCATATACTTCAGACAGACCATATAGTTCTGTCATCTACTAGAACAGCAGCTCTGCAGATCTTCGGAGTTCTGGGTAGATCTCAATACAACCCACTCTTGAACAACATCTAGATTAGATTTTATGTACGGAGAACGCCACGCCAATAATTCCATCCTCACTTCTCTTCCACAAGTCTAGATTTTGTGCTCCCTGGTTTTCAGGCAAGCCTGAGGAATGCACAATGTAAAGGTCACACAGGTTACATAAACTGTGTGAAAATTAGTGTCCAAGTACAAAAGAAAAGCCTTTAAATACCATCTCTTCTGTACACATTGCCTCTGAGGAAGAACTGCAACACAGGCCAATCCCCTAAGCACTGGGCATGCTGGAGAGAAGTACTGCAAATGTGTGTGCCCCCGGTGGCGCAGTGGTATAAGCTGCTGCTTGCGGCACCGAAGGGCCCGGGTTCGAATTCCCCCTGTGGCGCTAGGGGGTAGAAGTGCCACTTTGCTACACAGAGGGCTCGAAACCCGGGAGTTGGACTCGATGATCTCTAAGGTCCCTTCCAACTCGCACGATACTATGATATGATATGATACTGCAAATGACCTCAAATGGAAAAATCAAGGACTCGATCTCCTTAGAACAAGGCATTCTCTAGGATGAAGATGAAGCAAAGCAGGCCTTGCTAGCTCTTCAAATTACTTGCCTTCAAAGCCTATTAATGATTTGGAAAAAAACCTACAAGAACTAACTATATGCTGGGTGGAGAACAGTTCATGACAGCAGACAGTCACCTGAGGACATTATCCCATCTTATGCATCTTACAAAAATACAGTCCATAGATGCCAGAAATGAGCATCCACTAATATGCCTGCATTAATTTTGAGGCAAAGACGTACATTTTATAACAGAGCTACTACAACAAGCAATGAAAACCAAAATTAGGCACTTACAGAAACTTCATGCGATAACCAAGTGTTCTGAAAATCATATCTTAGTTCAAACTACAGATCTGTAGAGCAAGCAAAACTTCTGCAGCCTTAAACTGTAAGGTAGCTTGTTAAATTGTCTTGTGAGAAACAGTGTCACCTTGAACACAGCCTTACTATCTAAGCATTAGCATAACTAGCATCATGCCACAGGTATGAAGGGAACCTTCGTTAGGTTCTCTCAAATGTAAGATGGCACTAGTAAAGGTGACAAACACTTTTGAAAATCAACTTTCAGGACATATCCTGCAGCAAAAGGCTAGAAGGGATTAAAACAGACTTATTTCTACTTCTTTTGTTCAGAGCATTCTTAAGAACAAAAGGAAAAACGAGTTAAGAGGGCTGGCTGGAGTCAAAAGCCAGAGATAGAAACCATGGCAGCCATGCAAACCTCCAGACCATCTCTGCTCACAGATCTGAATAAATATTTAAGGGTATGTGCATGAACAACTCACTTAACAGTTCTCACTGGTAATAAAACTGTCAAAACCACATCAAATACTTCCATGTATCACAAGGCTATTTTTGTCTAGCTACAGTAATTAATAATACTTGTACTCTTTATGAACTCTTTTCCTTCTGAATTTTACCCAGGGCACGGAGAGTTCATGGTCCTGCCCCCTCCCGGGCAGAATGATGCCAGTACAGCTGCTTAATATCTGAGGAAAGAAAGGAAAAGGGACAGTTTTCATTTTGTTTAGTTTGAGGATAATTTTGTGCACGTTCAGAGTATCATACGAAGCTGTTCATTACTTTAACAAACACCATCTAAATATTAACTAAAACAGTATCACCACCTTTGGGCTTCAGTACTTTCCAGTAATTACATCACTTTTTTCCATGTTTTACTCATTAATATAAGAAGCTGTTCATCAGCACAACAGTTATACTTTTACCTTCTAAAAGGAAGGAGACAACACAAAGAGGCACTCAAAATACGAATACAACCATTCTCATAACCAAAATCCTGAAGTGAAGCATCTCACTAAAAATTTATTCAGCTCTTATCTATTCTACATGCAGAAGATTTAATACTTCTGCCTATGTTAGCTTTACAACTGCACAGGTATCCCTCAGGCTACAGATTCTTCCATAACTGAGATGCAAAGCAAGTTCTATCACAACAAAGTAAGTACAAAGTGCTATCAGTGAGGCACTTAAATAGTATAAGACTGTCCTCAGAAGCCACAAAACAACACACGTTACAAATTATCAAAGAACCAAAAGCCGTGCTTTTGAGATGCACTCAACCTCTAAAGGATGCTATAGTACCAAAGCAAGGCCCAAAAACTACTGCACTCTTTCCCTGTCAGCCTTGCAAAGAGATGGCCACACATGGAATCAACGTAACTTCTCTCAAAACGAAAAACAAGGCTCTCAAATTCTGAAGAACATTCTTATGGCTGCAGTAATATTCAAGACCTGAAATCACCTCCATTTAGGAAGAATGAAGACAGTTAAGTAGAGGTTTCATAACCAACAAACAAAACCAACCCTTCTATCTAAGAAAAGCAAAAAGCTGGGGGAGCAAAGCACTGGTATCACCTCTCTCACTGGAAAAGGCTGATAACTGACATTAAATTTCTGCTTACATTTCACATGAAAGCCATGATCTTCCAAATACCTTTAGGCATCTGATTTCCACTGACCATAATAGGAAGTCAGTTCTTACACAAACAGAATTAAGACTCCAAATCTCACCCTACGAATCAAACTAGCTCAGACTGTCCAGTAACTTCTTAGTGTTTCACTGTTACAGTTCCAAAACATACCAACAGCCAGCAACATGGCTTTTACTTTGTAGCTCCTAAGGAAAAAGCAGGCTGTTCCTACAGCAGCACTGCCCACTTCTCAAAGAACAAAAACCACAGCGAAGTAGGCAGCAAGTCCCCACAGAACAGGACTCCTAAGAGAGCAACTGATGATCCCAAGCAACAGGCAGCCAAGGCAGCCTGGAGCACAAAGTTCACTAGCAGTAGGTGTATGCGTGGCTTAAAACCAGCAAGAAAACATCTCAGACTAACACTACTCTGTCTCTCCATTGAAGATTTCACTCTTTCTAGTCTGTGTGCTTATCTATTTAAATTCTCTATGTAGGAAAAAAAAATAAAATTGTTTTTTAAAGACACATCCACGGTTTATTTATTTATTTTTAAGTAGCAAGGTCAAGTACCATATCAACAAGATCAACTTCATAAACATCCCTAAATAAAAGTCGCATCCTCAACCCAATTAGAGGATAAACTCAGAACTCCAAAGCTTTCACTCTTGACTGTCACATCCAAAACTATTTCCAGAACTTCAGAACAGAAGCAGCAAAGTGATTCTTACACCTACCTGAAGTTAAATTCTGACAAAGGGTATAAAAGCAGGACCTACCTTTTCCAAAAGTTCCACTCTTAAGAGATCCAACCTCACCCTTCTGTTCCAGCACTCAAGCAATATCACAACTCGAGTAAAAATGACAACGATTAATAAGTACTGCAATAACGCAAGTTTTCCTACAAGTACCACATTTTCAAATTACCAAAGTACATTTAAGCAGCTTCTTTGCCAGAATGTTATTACAAGAGATTCCAGTGAAGACTGACAGAGCGTGCCACACATAAGCCAGAACTAGCACAACATGCAGCTCAGGCACCAACACCACTAAAGCTATTCTTGCCTCTTTCTGAAAAACCTCAAACATAAATTAGAATAGTCTACATGCTCTGCAGGATTACCAAATATATTCCAGTGAAGAACGTATGTTTCTGTAAATCTAAAATGCAAAATCTCTTTAGAGTTCAATTTTAAGGCAAGCTACTGGGCTCCTAATTAGCCTGACTAACCTTCCCGAGTCTTTAGTTCTCTGCCACTAAATATCAGAGCACATCTTCTGCAAGACAGATTTTTGCTTCCCCGGTTTCACGCCGTTTGCTAAGGAACTTTTCCAAATGGTAAATTCTTAATTGCAGCAGGACTTCTGAAGTGCTGGAAGGAAGCCAGGACCAGGAAAAAAAAAAAGTAAGAACAGCTTCTATACAATTAAGGAGAACATCATAATGAGATGCATTCTCATTACTTCTGGGAACAGAACAATGTGAGCGCTTTCACCCAACTAGCTTTTCAACTCACAGATGCCAAATGAGATTTTTATTTTCAAGATTTCCAAGAGTTTATTAACAAAATTTCCATTATTTAGAAGAATGAGAATACTTCAAAGCCCTTGAACTAATTTGCTGACTATATAAGAAAAAGATAAGTGAGTAAAATAAGGCAAATTACCGCAGAAACAATCCATATACCTGCTATTAAAGAACAGCACTCAAGTAGTTTAGTAGGCAGCAAGTTTCTCTGAATAAAGAGAACGAACATAACCTGTCTTACCTATCAGTTATCATTAACTGAAAAAGAAAGTTGAACTGTACACGAGGCTTCTCACAAACTAATTCAGGTCAGTTTATTCTGACCACAGCTGCTTTTTGTAAAGGCATCTGTTAGTGTTTAAGATCACGAACGGTCCATTAAATTACAACAGTGCTTAGCATGCTGTCACAAGCACCACTTTGTTTCTTGCTTAACTGCATCACACCATACAGCAGAAGCCTGGGAAGGCAAAACTCCTGGCATGCCCGTTGTCCTCAGGCATAGCAAGGGCAACATGGGGAGTCTCCTTCTCAGTGTCACCAAAGTAGCACTGCCCTGCTTGCTGAGAACAGCATGTCTGATAACAGAGGAGCAAATGGGAAGCCAGTGTCTAATCTGCTGGAAAAGCAAGGCTACTGATGACAGACAGCCATCCCTGTGACTATTCAAATGAGTGGTCAAATTCAGGTGGTCAACACCACTCTGTTTAAATTTCAATGTATGGAAAACCACAAAGATGAAGGAAAACTAGTGATACCGGGGGGTTTGAGGATCAATTTGCAAGAATAATTAAAAAACAAAACAAAACAAAACCTGCCTGCACCCTGCGGTAAAAAGGTACGAACAAGAAGTCTACACGTTACTGGATTCCTCCAGATTTCTAAACATACACAGGAAGCAAGGCATGGTTTTTGTTCCAGCTGCACTTCAGCAGCTTTGACTCCAGATGCAGACTTAACAGCACGCAGGATGTTTTCCTCGGCAGAGGCTTGGCTGGGATAAGTTACCTGAAACAAGAGCCGGGCTGCACAAGGGTCAGCTCCTTAAGCCAGCCACACAGACAGGTGCAAAATATCTCCTTTTAGGAAGCTGGTGAAGGGTAATCAAGAAGTACGTGACAACGGACCAGATTCTCAACTCAAATGAGCACTGGAAGTAGAAGCCCTATAAAGTCACACATTTCTCTACTGTTTTATTTTTCTCCTTTGATCTAATACTCCTACTGCAAGCATCCTTGTGCTTTGTTACAGACTCTGAAACAATGCCATTTAAACTGGTGGCACTCATTTGCCTCTCCAGTATGCATCAGCTATTGCCTAGGTTCAAATAAGAAAGACTTTGTCAGTGATTTCTAAAAGCCAAATGAGACCTCCTACATATTTTCTACCCTTCACCACACAATGAAACAGACAGAATAGGGCAGGATAGATAAAGAAAGATAAAAGTAAAGCCAAGCTGTTCCTTACTGTGGATAATCCAGACTAAAAATCTTTTTTCCAGGTGTCAATTTCTTCCTCCTTCAGTACAATTTTCAAGACCAACCATAATAATTAACATTTCTCTACAGAGGAAGAAACACTTTTCAGTTTCAGTGTTCCTCTCAAGGAACCACAGTTCACTTGCAGCACTGGATTTCTCTCCACACCTTTAAAATCCCCCTGACAGGAGCTGAAAGTAAGTAAATATTTGTTAGTTTTTACGCAAAACTTTTTCAGTGTCTCCACTCACAGATCAATTTCAGTAAGAGATCATTACATTCAAAACTTCTTCAGAAATCAATCAGATGTTACTTCGAAACAGTGCTTAGGCAAGGTATTCTGGCCATGAACTCTTACAGAATATTTTATGAGTGCACAGGAACTACATTGGGGCTCAATCTTTACCACTTTTATTCCTCTTCATAATAGAAGTGCCAAAATGAATTTCTCTAGCTAATTTTGCAACATCTTTCCCTTCACATTCTCAAGATACCTTTGTCACTGAAGATGGCACCCTCAAGATGGAAGGAAACTCATTAACAGTAGGAATCTGCAGGGCATAGAATTTTATACAGAGTTCTGCACATCCTTAACATGATGAAAAACAGCTCAGTAACAGTTATTCTAGTCAGTAAACCAGTCTTAAGCTTCAAAATTCCCACCTTTAATACTCCAAATCTCCATTGTCTGTAACCCCCGCCATTATCTCTAAATTGGTTTATATAGCTACAACCACAATCTCTCCTCTGTAATAGGAGATGTTACATCATATTTGTCTTTAAGACAATCTAAGACAAGTTCCCACTGTGACAGCAAGAGTCAGAGATGCCAAGAGTCCACAGATTACCATCTCCATTATCAATAAAGAAAACTCTACTTCTCTGCATAAAGAGACAGAAGAATTTGCTCCTTCACAAGCCTTGGTCCAGCCCAATTCATTACTAATGCAGCCTCTTATGCCCTTTATTTCTGCTTATGTGGTTGTTGCTGATGACATGCTAATTTCTTTAAGCAGAAACCATCTCCACCCTGTATCTAAAGCAATGAAAGCAATGCTCGTTATGTAAGACAAGCAACTGTGAAAATCACACCGACAACCAGACAATCCTGGTTAATTAAGGGTCAGCTTCAGCCCTTTGCTTTAGACCAAGTTCATTATTTCAAAATAAAAATGATGAGCTAAATTAGAAAGGATGAGAAAAGCCTCATCAGCATCCCTAATTTTATGTATACGACTTTCATCATTACAGAATGAATCCAAGTAAGGAAGTTAACTTTTCATCTGTCAAATTACACCAGATTAAGCTGAATACTTTCAGTTGCTCTTGGTTCTTTGTTTACAAAAAACATCTACACAATCCCTTGAAGCTGTTTTCAAAAGCAGGCAAACAGTCAAGAAGTCTCAATACACTATCAAAACCACAGCTAAACTGCTTTTAATCCACAGCTAAGTACATACTACTAAGTTCTGTCCCTTGATATGTGGCATAAAAAACATTTCCTAACCAAGGTGAATCCAGTAAATTAATCACATAGCCATACCATGAGCCAAAGGAAAGTTTCTCTTAATAGAATGCATTTTTCCTGCAGAGTATTTATTCTTATTTGCAAAAGTAAATGTGTTACTGCTCTACCTCACCAGAATATTGCCGATGTATACACAAATGCACATCTAGATACGCTTGCAAAGGAAACACAAGCTGTTTTAAGCAGTACTATAAACCAAGACATGTAAACATAGTAACTTAGTTTTGGCTAAATGAAAGCATCAGTGCACTGATCCCAAGACATCAAGGCCTCTCATGGTGGAATAGATGGTTACTTTGAAATGGAAGATCCAAGTCCTGTAACTTATCAAGTTTTAAGCTGAAAGAAATATCACCGGCTTCTGAAACAAAGTTATTCTTCTGGAAAGAGGAAGACATTCCCGCAGTTGCACCCAGCCTGAAGATTCAAAGCAGTTAAATAAGGTGAATAAAGAAATATAGCTTACAGGTGTTTCATTTGAAATTAATAAACTATATATACGTGCATACCATTTATAAGCACATCTATAATTTTAAAAGCTTGCAAACTAAAATCTGGAAATATGAAGGTTATATGCTTACAGAAACACTGATACTAAAAATAAACTGAAACTGCATATGTGATTGAACCAGGACAGGCTGAATTTGCTTTTCTAAGCAGAGAAGTTTGATGTCCTAACAGAAGCAAGCACAGTGGCAAAAACGGGCAACATAGACACTGCAGTTTTACTATGGAAATCCATTTGGTACCTCAGAGCACACTGAGCAACAACTTCCATCCCAGCTACACAAACGTGGAATAAATCTGTCCTGTCACTGAGAAGCCAGTTGTACACTGAATTTAAGAGATATCTGAGATCATCTTCTCTCAGTTACCTGACACTGAGTGATTCCATAGTTCTTCATCCAATACTTTCACAGCCGATGTACCCAAATGTAAAATGCAGTAATTTCTGTCTCTGATATTGCAACCCTCTAAAAATTAAGCTCATGCTATCATCAAAAACACATCAGCTAAAACTTACCACCATCGTACTTGAGATAGAAGATACACAACACAATTGTGCACTATAATTTAACCACTAATCAAGATGTTATCAGATACAGGAAAACAATAGGATGATACAAAGCTTCTCCCTCTAATAGATGTGCAATCTGTAGTAGACTAGTTCCTTACTGTTCAGTTAGAATGTTATGTAATGGCTGAGGTATTTGTAATAAAAACAGTCTATTTCTGTCAGCCTGTTCTCCATGGACATAAAAGCTGTCTTCATCTGATTTTTATTAGGACTTCATCTTCCTCTGCTCTTCATGCATTAAGTCTTCTGTCCACCCCATTTGCACTTCACAAACACATGCACACTGCATGATCTCCCCCCACCTCCTCACACTAATCTCAGCATTTCTTTTTACACCTGCTTTCACCCATGGAAAGTTTCCATAAGGTTTTGTGAAACCCAGCCATGAAAAAAAACAGCAACACACCAACAACCCACAAATGAGGGCATGAAACTGAGTGAAGAAAAAATCCACTACTGAAGATGAACAACTGGTTCTACCAGTAAAATACCACTTGCGGTCCCGTCATTACAGGCCCAGCATCCATCTCCAACTAGTGGAAAGGTGCTGAGTTTTCAGGGTGGAGGGTTTTTTTTTCCCCCTCCAAATCCTTCATTACTATAATTGGCCTCTGACCCATTCTTCCTTCATCGACTATGAAGGAACATCTGTCTTCCTCACTCCTACCTCAATCACAGAATGGCCTGGGTTGAAAAGGACCACAGTGATCATCTAGTTTCAAACTGTGTGCAGGGTCACCAACCAGCAGCCCAGGCTGCCCAGAGCCACATCCAGCCTGGCCTTGAATGCCTCCAGGGATGGGGCATCCACAGCCTCCTCAGGAAACCTGTTCCAGCGCATCCCCACCCTCTGTGTGTGAAAAACTTCCTAATATCCAACCTAAACCTCCACTACCTCAGTTTAAAATCATTCCTCTTTGTCCTACCACTATCCAAAATGCACTTATACAAGGGTTTGTTCCTCTGCAAGAGCACACTGCCTATGGCTTCAATCCTCCTGTGAGAGCTACCTTTTCCTTTCTGTCTCTACATCTAAGCCTCTTATCCACATTACCCTTATATGGTATTTAGACCGTTTTTCACCCTCTCTCCACTTTCACATCACTCCCACAGCTGACTAGGGAAATACTCCAGAATAAGGGGCGTGCACTTGGTGTAACCCAGGACACCGGGCGCGAGTCAACCCCACCAACATACCCGCTCCTTTGGCTTACGTTCTTTTATTATATTAAACTAAGAAATCCATTCAGACAGAACAAAACCTGAATGAGAGCCCTCTCATCACCTTTTGACGAAAGCATCATTTTGTTCCCTGTTCCTTCTCTAGCAGACTTGAAGATTTGAGAAAGAAAGACCTAAAGAAAGCACATTCCATAAATCTGTGTCACCAAACGAAGAGTCCAGCAGCAGGAAATTACAGCTGTAAACAGATGCAACTATCTGTAAAGGTTTTTCTACAGTAAGTTAGGGCTCCAGTTATCAAGTCTAAACAAAAGAAACTATAGGTTGATATTAATAAATTATTCACAGTAGCAAGACTCGCCAAGATGACTATATATTGATTTACACATATTTTACAAGCTATTACTTACCAAAGCAGTATCTAATGTAGAAAATACATAGACAGTAAGGTGGTGTTGCAGGTGACAGGCAGACCTGCAGGCCGCAGTCCTGGTGGCCATACACAAGCACCTGCCTATGCCACCTCCCAGTTCAGCTCACATGGCCACCTTTTATTAACACACCTGCATTACAGCAGCCATAACCTCACAGACTGAACCCAATACCAAGTGACAAAATGCCTCTTCATTGAACTCTAAATCTTAAGAGCTCTCAAAACTTAAAGGTTCCTTAGTCCCAAGGAAGTGTCCCAGTATTAAGAACGAAGAAAAATTCTCTGTGTTTTATGATTCAAGGGAATTTGAGAACCATTCACCTCCTGGCACTCAGCATTATAAGGCCATCCTTTCGTTTTTTCCTGATGGACAGATGAGATCACGCCCCATTTCCTCCCCTATTAAAATGCAGTTTAAGAGCACAGCTCTTAAGGTTGGACAATGGCTAGGCCTGATATCCCACAGCACAAGAAACAAATCGATTAAAAAAAAAAAAAAAAGGAAAAAAACCAACTCCTTCTGCATGAAATAATGCTTACTTCTAGTAGCACGCTCAGTTGATTCCAGTAACCAAAGAGGAAAAACAGCCCCTTTTCCACTGAGAAAGGATTCAAAACCTTTCACAAAGGGACAAGCTTACCAAATGCATGCCCAAGACACAAAAGGGAAAGAAATGGCAAAAACACATGGCATTCCCTACAACTCCCAGCACCAGGCTCTTTCTCATGCATGTCCTGATACCCCCATAAGGCTGGCAGGACTGGAAACTAGCCCCAAAACTTCAATCCGTACCTGTGTGATGGCTCCCATTATGCTCACTGCAGACCACCTGCCTGAATTTTAGCAGTGTCATCTAATGATGCTCACACCATGGTTTCATTGCTAAAACCCCGCCGTGGCCCTCTCCATCCCGTTCCTACAAACCTCATCCCTGAGAGCAGAAGCCACAATACCTTCCCCAAAGGCGCTCCGCTCACATCTAAGAGCAATAACCCAGCAGCAGTCCTTTACTGTGCACCTCCAGAACTGTGGATGAATATTTCAGAGTTAGAAAACCAAACCGCATTGCCCAGCGTGCCGCAGGAAAAACCTCCTCCCGGGGGATCTCGGGAGGAAGAATCACTGCCACAAAGAGCAGGAACGCTGGGATCTCCCTAGAGAGACACGGAGACGTTCAGAAAGGGAGGGAATAGAAGTGAAACGGGTGGGAAACGGGGAAGAAGGATGAGAAACGGGGAGTTGGGGATCGGGAAGCGGCCCCCGCAGCCCAGCCCTGGGGCGAGGCCCGGCGCCGTGCCCGCTGCGGGGCGCGGCCGGCCGCAGACGGCGATGCGCTGCGTTGCGGCGCGGCCCAGCGGCGCGGGGCAGCCCGGCCCGCCGCAGGCCCGGCGCCGCGCCGCCTCCCTCCTTCCTTCCTTCCTTCCCTTCTGCTCTCCCTCCCGCCGCGGCTCCCGCGGGCACCCCGCTCCCCGGTAGGCCCCGGGCCGCTCTGCACCGCCGCAGGCCGGGCGGAAGCCGCCCCCGCCCGAGGCCATGCGGCGCAGGCCGCCCGCCCGCTGCTCTCGTTGCCCGGTGCCTTACCGCCGGCCGGCGAGGAGCCGCGGGAGAAGGGAAGCGGTGGCGCTCACCTGGCGCGCAGCGCGGCGGGCCGGCGCTCCGGCCTCCCCCCCCCGCTCCCCGGGGCTCCCGGACTCGGCAAGGCCGCTGCCGCTCCCGGCGCCGCGACGCCGCGCCTCAGCCGCTTCCACACAGGGGCCAAGATGGCGGGCGGCCAAGCCGGCGCCAACGACGTCTGACCTCACCGCGCCGCGCGCGCACCACCCCTCGCGCCGCCTCCCACGTGACGCCGCGCCGTGCCGCAGTCCGGGAGGCGCTGAGCCCACGAGCGCCCCCTCGCGGCCGGAAGTGGCGATGCCCCAGCGCTGCGCCGCGCGGGTCGCTGTGCGGGCGGGGCTGGCGCCGTGGGGCAAAGCCGTGAGCCCACCTCAGCCGGCCCCCATCGCCCGGTAGTCAGCACGTCGGTAAACACATGGGACCCCACCGTGCGTAGCGCCACTACAGGCTCACTGAGGTTTATTTCCGGCTAGCCCCTCCCAGAAGCTTCCATAGGAACACAGCTACTTCCACACTTGCCGTTCCCAAGGGCGCAGTGCCGAGGAGGCTGTGCCGTGCCTTCAGCCTCATCCCCACAGTCCCGTCCTGCATTACAACCACGGGTAGGGACAGAGAGGTGAGGTCCCACACACCTGGACCCACAAGCACAGCCCTGTAGGCACACCATGGCACCGTCCCCGTTGGATCTCTGCTACAACAGAAGTCCTGCTCGGGGAGCCCACCCCAGCCGGGGGCGTTTGGAGAGGAGGAGCCCTACCAGCAGCGCCGTGGGCAGGGCGAGGAGGCCCAGCCAGCACCAGGAGCGTGAGGGGGCACTGTCCTCCAACACCCGAGTTCTCAAAGGTTTCAAGACCCGCTGCCATTGCGTCAAGATGGCAGCCCTGGCCCCGCTCCATCGGCCCCGTCCCGTCAGGCGGTACTGGTAGGATGTGCAGGGCCCGAAGAAGACAGCCAGGGCCAGCCGGGGGTCGGTCAGGAGCAGCCGCAACATGCTGGGCTTCACACCGGCACACGAAGCGATCTCACTGGTGTAACTAATGAAATTCAGCCTCAAGGCCTGCTTCTCAGACTGACTCCTTCCATGGGGGATAGAATCAATACAGAAAATCAAACAGCATGTTCCCACTTTGGTTCACAGCACTAGGCTTGCAAGAGCCACCACGTTGCAAGGAACACGTTAGCTAAGCTCCCGCCCTGCTGTAGGGTGACATGAAGGGACCCAATGGCACCCAAAGAGCCTTTGTGTGGGTTATCAGCAGCTGCTCTAGTGCAGGGAAGAGGCTCTTTCTCCATAACCTGCTTGTGGCCTCTGAAACACAACCCACAGAGTGGTCTGAGCTAGGAAACTGCTCCTAAACAGGCTCCAGTGAGCTTTGGGGGCGGGATGTGGTGACCAGCCCATACTGCCCATTTCCTAGACTGGGGAGGGAGAAGCCACAAGATGGCACCCTCTGTCTAGAGGAAAAGAAAACTCCGTGCCCAGGTGCTGTGAGAGATGGTGGGTTGCGGAGGACCCACAGTGGGACCTGCAGGTCTTGAGTGCTGTGCTGCTCCCTCCCCCCATTGCTGAGGGTTTGCTTCATCCCAGAGCTCAGCATGGATCAGCAGAAAGGGTTTGGCAAGAAAGAGGATTGACTTGGTTCAGCTTGATTTGCTTATAAAAAACAAAAACATATCACACTATAGCCCAAGTACAGGAGCATCACACACCTTTTGACTGCCAGCTGTCTTTTTGAGACTTCAGCCATCATCTTACTGCTGGGAGGGAGCTTGTATGCGCCTAAGAAGAGTAAAGAGACCAGAGATCATGCACAGCACTACGAGCAGAGCAGTTAGTAGTCCTTCAACCCATTCCATGCTCCCAGCACCTTCACCAAAAGCACTGAGCATGGTGACGCTCAGCACGATGCCAAGTGCAGCAAGTTGACCTGTCCCCCTCCCCAGCACCTCCCGTATCCCTGCAGTCCCTCTCCCACCTGCAAAGACTCCTGTCACCCAGCGAGCCTGGATTTCTGCTCCCACCATCACTGAGCCAGTCAGTTTGACCAAACCGATGATGGCTAGAGTTGGCCTTTCCAGCTGGGGTGGGAAGATGCATTTATAGAGGGTACTATTATTTTTGAGTGGGTTGCAAATCGACTCTTCAAGGAAGGAAAATGAGAAGTTGTAGCCTGTGGCAAAGATCACCACGTCGATGTTCTCTTCAGTTGTTCCGTCTTCAAAAATGGCTGAAGTTTCAGTGAACTCCTTCACATTTGACTTCAGCACAATGGTTCCAGAGAGCATGCAAAATGGCAGCTCTTCATTGATAATGAAATTAAAATTGGAACTTTCACGTGGAAAAAAAGAAGAAGAAGAAGGAGAGAAATGTTAGCATCCAGGGGAGACACAATACATCTTTTGTGACCTTTCCTATGAAAGTGGTGCTTGGGAGGGATGCAAGGGGCGTGTGCCTCGGGTTTGATCTCTGCCCCCTGTGGCTTGATTAGCCATTGCAAACCACCCTGATGTGAGGTTGAGTTGTTACTAGGACCTGGATATCACTGAGTCGCCGGAACCCACCAGGGCTACAAACAGGCACCAAGAGTGTGAAGCCATATTAATGCATTATCAATGAGAAAAAGGAAAAAGAAAATCCCCTCTGATGGTTTGCTATTCTGCAAATATCCTTTGAAATGAAAGATGATTTCGCACTATTAAAAAAATACATTCTAACCAAGAAAAAAGGACAAAAACCTTTCAGCAGAAGCCAATCCGTAGATCTTGTGGTTAAACCATGAGTTCATCTTCCAAATCTTGATCCTTTTCATGATGGCTGATGGGAGAAGCCATTCAAGAAAGTGATTAAAGCGAGTGGTGTTGACCATGTCCCAGGGGAAGCCATGGTTTGCCAGCCGGCTGAATACCCACGTGCTGCTCCTGGCACTGAGAAACACCTGGCAGAGAAGGCAGGCCTGAGGGCATAGCATAGCAAATCCCAACTCCTGTGATTGGGAGCAAAGTCCCAACGAAGGCAGCCTGTGTCCAGATGAACCAACCAGTTCATGGTGGCTTTTGCAAAGTCCAAATTTTCCAGAAATCGCAAAGCTTATTCAATTGGCCTCAATTTAAGGCCTGTTTGTTGTGAAATCAAATGGACAAGTGAGAGGAAACCTTTGGAGAGTGAAATTGTGTGTTTCTGTGGGTACTGAGAGGTGAAGATAGAGCTGTACTCACAAGATAGAGAAAAGGTGTGCATCATGGCTACTAACAGCAGTGCAGTGACCTTGTATTTCTGCTCAAGAAGGTGCTTTAGCATCTTCTATGTGCTTGTAGGCAGTTTTAGGGAAGTATACAGGGACAGGAGGAGCTTGGCTGCATGTCAATGAAGTGGAAAAGCAGTGATGAAGCCTTGCTCAGGGAGTGAGTGGTTGAAGGGAAGTGCTGAATGCCAGGAAAGGACTGAGCAAGAACCATAGCGAGGAAAGGGAAATGTGTCCCTTTGGTGGGTCTTGCTAACCTTGGCTTTGAGAGAAACCCTGGTTCTAACCTCCCTCCTGCTTGTCCCTTGTCCCACTCCCCATCATGCTGTACCTTTGCAGCCACGTGACTCAAATCCACAGCAATATCACAGGCGGTATTCCCAATGCCGACCACGAGGACCCGCTTTCCTTGGAAAGCAGCTGCATCTTTGTATTCTAGGCTGTGGAAGTACTGACCTCTGAAGCGGGTCTCAATACCTGTGCAGAGAGTGAGGAATGTCTCCTATCACCACACATTTGCTCCAACTTCACACCAAGCCCTTGTCCTGCTGCTTCCCCCCTCTCCTTGCAGCCAAGCCCAGTGCTGCAAAGCCCACAGAACCCTCAGCAATACCAGTAACGGTGATGCTTTCACTTTCTCCCACCTTTCTGAGTAACCTTGTCATGGTCCTGCTCAGAAAATCCTCCTAGAACAGCACTGTTGCATCTTCATGAGGTGGTTTATCCATTGCTGGATATGCCCACATCCATTTTCATGGGGCAAGTCTCAGTTGTGCGGGCTGGTGAGCTTTGTGGAGCAGAGGGACAACCCCAGCCCACCCTACTGCAGGGGCAGGACTCACCTGGGAAAGAAGCCAAGGGTAGGTGGGGCTGCTGGAAGTTTCCTACGCAGACCATGACAGCATCAAAGACGTGTGACTCCTGGATGCCCTCTGTCTCAGTGACCACATCCCATTGGCCCGAGGTGGCAAAATCCGGGTGCTTCCTCACACTGATGACTGTTGTCTTGAAAAGCCCGACAACATAATCATCGGAAACTGTGCTGTGCTTCAGAAAGGTGCTGCTTACAAAAGGCTGGGGCTGCTGGGCCTTCGATATCTGAACTGACAAAATAAACCTACACCCTCCCTCTGCACGTGGCATAGGATTTGGGGCACAGGGCAGCCCATGTTCAAGCAGCCTCAGTTAAAAGATGGAGCCAAAAAGGCTGAATTGTGGATGCCCAGGGAGTGCAGAGCTCATGGGCTTCGCACCCAACATTGTCCCATCCCACCTGCTTGATGGCAGCTCCTGCAGCCCCTGAGGCCTTTCTGCTTTTTGTCTCAGCCCACCTTGAAGCGGATGTGCCTCAGAAGCTGGAAGTGCCGAGCATACATGCGCAAATACTCCAAGAAGAGGCTGTGAGGGAGGAAAGAGGGGAAATCCTCTGGGAAGGGGAAGTCGCTGAAGCAGGACATCTCCTTGGAGGTGTTGCTGATGACGGAGTGGTACACGCTGACCCTTCTGCAGTCTGTGTTGTCCTGTGAGAAGCGAGCAGGGCTGTTGTGGGAGCACAGGGGAGGGAGAAAAGCAGGCAGAGCTCACTCACTGCAATGTGCCACAGCCCCCCGATGTCCTCATTCCTCTCAAAGCAGATGGGCTCCAGCCCCTCATCCAGGCAGCACTTGGTGGCCGCCAGCCCGCTGACGCCAGCCCCAATGACGGCCACTCGATGCACCATGGTGTCCTGTGGGCAGCAAGGGGATGAAGAGTGACCAAGAAGGGAATGAGTTGTGCAGGGATCAGCAGAAGCACGGTGCTTTTCCTCACACCTCCGTGGCTGGTTTTTGTGTTTTCATATTTAATTTCCATTAAGTAGGAAAGAAAAACACTTTAGGGAAAAAACTGCCACGATTCCTGATGGGGTGGGGGCATGGGGCAGCAATTCAGAAGTTGTGCAGTGTTGAGAAAGTGCTGCTCATGTTACAAAACATGCAAAGAGAGAAACCCAGGCGAGGCAAGGGTCAGGGGAGGAAGTGCAAGCTCAGCTGTGTAAACTGGGCTACGCTGAAACCAGCATAGAGAAATGAAGAGAATTAAGTCCGTGCAGACTCTAACTAGATAACAAGCACTTCTCCCGCAAAGTCTCAAGAAAGATTCATTTTTAACATGTTTTCAAACAGATTTATGTCAAAGATTAAGTTAACTTAAATAGGACCTGGAGGATAGTGCAGAAATCCAGAGAAAAGCACCTAGGAGAAGCAAGGGACCCGAGTACACCCGCAGATGCTCACATCCAGCTGCAGCCCCCCCGGCTACAGGGACAGGCACAAACCCCAGAGTTTGGGCACACAAAGAGTGTACCTTTCAGCCAGTCACAACTCCATCTCCATAAAGCCCCCAAACTCACCCACCTGGATGCCAGTCCCACTGGCTGGCTGTCTTGCAAAATGCAGCCAGAAAGGAATTCAGAGCAAACTTTCACTGCGCCTTTGCTGCTTTGGGCTCATCTGATCTTCACTTGGAGCTTCTCCAAGCACAGATTTAAGGGCGAGGTGGAATTCTGCCCGGACTGCTGCACCACCGACCTTTATACCCACGCTCACTCCACTGCCGGTGCTTGAATACATACACAGCAAAGACATGGACCTTAATCCCCAAGGCAGCATGCTTGAAGGGACTTCCACCCATGATACTGGGGTCATGTCTGTGCCTGGGGACCCCTGCATCCTGCCCCATCACTGGGGCACCGGGCCACCAGGCTTCCTGTGCCCACCTGCTGGCCTGGGGGATGCGGGCTACTGCTGCACGGTGCAATCTCCACCAATAGAGATGACCCACTGTCACTGGAGGAGGTTGTGAGGGCTCGTGTCTTGGTTGGCTGCAAGGTCCTGTCCCAGTGAGGGAGACATCCCCACACGCCTCCTCAGCTCAAGGCCCCACTGGGTCACTCTTAGGAAAGGCTCTGGGAGGGGCTGCTTGTTTGCCCAAATCCAGCCCACCACAGCTTATGCACTGATCCTGGCTCTTGGACACCTTCCTCTCAGGCAGCAGCCACCCATGAGCTGCACCTGAGCCTCCTCTGCACCCTGGTGGATGTTTTCCAAACTACCTTATTAAAACAAGGTTTCTTGGGCTTGTTTGGTTGTGGTGTTTGTTTGTTTGTTTAAGTTTATTTTTAACTAGCTTTGCCTTTGCTCTCCACATCACGTGCTGTGTGAGAAAGGCAGCAGCACCCTCTAGCTTCCTCTCAAGCTCATTCCCACTGTACGCTGCAGGGAGGCACAGTGATTCAGAAGGTTGCTTCCAGCTCACTTACCCGGTGGAATGCACAGCTTCTCCCACAGCAATATATGAATACATAAAATATATGATAACATATAATACAATATATAAAATAACCACATTGCACGGTTCTATATTAGACAGCAGTTATTCTGATCCATCCTCTATTTTGCTCTTCTTTCCTCCTATATATATATATTTAATTCTGCTGAATAAATTTGCATATATTACCATTAATTTCTCTGCCATTTTGTCTCAGGATCATGGCAAATTCCCCAGCTTCCCAAGCAAGCCTCGGTCTCAACTACTTTGAATCAATACCTTCCCACCCTCGACATGCAAAATATCAGTGTCAAACCACAGGTTACATCAGCTCAGCACAAGCAAATAAATAAATGTCTGGATGCAGGGATTTAGAGCTTCCAGCCTCTGCTGTTGATGCAGGGAGCAGCGCACGCTGTTTTCTGTCCTCTTCTCTTTTACTTCCTTCTCCATTATAGAGTGTGGAGGAAGCTGACAGAAGCCTGGGAAACAAACGAGGGCATCTTGGGGGGATTTAACTTCTAGGAGAAGAGATGCATGGTCTCATTCTGCAGTAGCAAATGCGGGAAGCCTTTGCCCAGAAGGACAGGGAAGTCTCATTACCTGTATTTAGCTCAACAGTGCTTGTTCTTCCAATGCACACAGAGATGAACTCACCTCCACCTTTTCCTCTCCTCTGGTGTCCACTGGGGACAAAACACCTGTCTTTTAAGAAGCACCAAATCCTGCCAAGATGGATGCACCAGAGTTCCTTCAAGACTCATATCTATGCACCTGAATTTCTGTATTCATCTCTGTGCTCTTAAATATTTGAGAGAGACAAGATGTGCCCAGCCTGAAAGCATTTTAGTACAGGGGAAATTGTGTAGAAGACTACAATATGAATGAGCTCCTCTTCAGGGCAGTTATGGAAGATAGCTGAGCTGTCCTTCAACAGTTGAGCTGTCCTTCAACAATACCTCCAGCACAGAACCATTATGTTCAAAAGACCACTGAGATCACTGAGTCCAACCTCAGCCTGCCCCCACCATGCGCACTGACCATCCCTCAGTGCCACACCTCCAGTTCTTGAATACCCCGAGGGATGGTGACCATACCACTTCCCTTGGCAGCCTGTGCCAGTGCCCGAACACTCTTCCTGAAAAAGAGGTTTTTCCTAACACTCAACCTGAACCTCCACTGGTACAATTTGAGACCATCCCATTTCATCTTCCCCATTGGTGGTGGTACCGCCACAGCCACACAGCTGACCTCCGCCCTGATGTTCCCTCCCAGGTTGCCCATGCCAACCACAAGGACAGGATTCCCTTTAAATCCACTGGGCTGTTTGTACTGCTAGCTAGGAAAGCACCAGCCTTAATTACTTTGAGCACCTGTGACATTTATAGGGTCAGGTTCTGCAGGAACAGTCCAGGTGGCAAGAGAGAAGAGCTGCAATTGATGGCCAGCGGAGACTCAGGGAGGCCCAGCCCTCCATCCCACACACACAGATTTGGTGTTTCCCTCCCAGACTGAGATCTTTCACATCTCTGCACAGCAAGCAAACCTTTCGCTCCCTTTACCTGGACTCTTAATTTACAAACTAGATGAACATTTAAGGCCATTTAATCCTCTCTCTCTCTCTTTTTTTTCCCACCCCCAATAAAGAAAACCATCCCCTTTCTGCATACCAGCCAGCTGCTCATAAAGCCCTGCAGTTGCCCTGGAAACTCTCTTTATGAGTCTGCGGCTCAGGGACAAACCACTGCCAATTTTTCTTGCAATCATGTTTGAACTACCCCTCTTTATTGGCCTCACAAATATTTGTGTCTAATCTTTGGAGCTCTGCCACTGCCTATCTTAAGAAAACAGAGTCAAATGTGCATGGGGCTGCTCCAAGCACATTCTTGTTTGCTGCCCCCAGGACAGATGCCACCAGCCTTGCCACCTCTGCAGCTGTAACACTACAGCTTTAGCAGTGCTTTGCTTCTGCCTCCCAAAGCCTTCCTGTTTTAGAAGTCCAAGACAGACAGATAGATGGCCGCAATGTTGCTGCAAGCCCTAGTTTGATCCCAGCATGGTCACCAACCTGGTGGCACAGTGGCCAAGCGGCACCAGCTCTTCAACCCTGGGACATGCTTCTGGCTGCTGGAGGACAGTGGCACACTGGGGAGACAGTGGCACACTGGGGGACAAATAGTCAGCAGCAAGTAGGTTCCAGCAGAAATGTGGGGTCAAACAAATTTCTATGAAACACCCAATTTCCTATGAACAATTTCAGCTTTCAGTACAAACTTCAAAACTCTTGGCTTTCCAAGTTCTAAATGAAAACTGGACTTTGTCAGGTTAAAGAAATAACCCACAAGCACAGGCTGTTTATTTATTCACTACTTTTTCCCCTCCCTCCCCCCCCCCCCCTTTGCATGTCAGGAGTTAACTTGCATGACAAACATCTCAGCTATGCATGGCATTTCATTTCCTACCCTAAAGCAGAGAAGCCAGAGATAACACCCAGGACTCCATGCCCCTGCTTGCCCCATGGCAAGAACTGCTACACTCCTGTGCTCTCCCTGTAGCAGCTAACCCCAAAAACATGGTGGGGAAGCAGTGTTCAACTCACTTCTCAGAAGGGCTCAGAACACTGGGAGCCCTTGGAAACATCTGCCTATCTCCTTACCTTGCAGCACCACACTCACTACTACAGGTGGAGCAGCCCCACCTCAATTTATAGGGAACACCTGGAGCTACTGTGGGACTGGCTGCTCCTGTGTTGGTTGCACAACCTGGGTTTGCTGTAGGAGGAGTGCTGGCACCTGGCACCAGGCTGCCTGGGTGGTGGTGACCACCGTGCATCCATGGTCAAAAGGACTGTGGTGGTGGGATGGTCTGGTGTGATCCAGAGGTATCCCAGATTCATTTGGATGTTGGTGCCCAGCAAACTTGGAGAAGGTGAAATAACCACCAGCACAGCAAGGTCCTGAAGGCACACAAAAAAGTGGAAATACTTTCCAAAATATCAGTGTAACATGTAGCGCTCATCTAGACATCTCCCAGGGGTGAATTATCATGGAGATAAGGGAGAAAGAGTGGCTACAGCTACTCAATGTATTTAGGAGTGACTTGAAATGAAAACATTAAACCCAATTGCAAAAGGGTGTGGGTGGACACAGAGGTCATGCAGATACTTTTGAGGGAGGACTGAGGCTTTAGGACTGCTAAGGTTTAAGGAGCGACTATGGGGGTCTCTGCCCTGCCTTCCCACACATGCACAATCTTGCACCTGCATAAGTGTTTGCTAGAACTTGGCAAGAGAAAATTGAGAATCCACAAGGGAAAACATGTTGTTCACACGCTCCTGGTTCCCTGGATCCCCCAGCCTGGATTCTCAGCTGCTTTCAGTCAGTGGGACATCTCTATCTGGGTTCTGTGTACTGGAGAGGGCCGGGAGAAACCAAACTGCCCTATGCAGGCTCCACTATGTAGGTTTCTTGTCCTCTCACCGATGTGCCTGAGATGCCTCCCAGCACTGAGCAGAAGGCTGAAATCCTGTTCTCCCATTGCCCAGGGATTGGAGGCTGCAGGAGGGGTGTGTGGGGACAGAGGAGGCTGTGAGCAGCTGCTGGTGGCAACATGCCCCTATTTTTTAGAACTGGATTTTGGCCCTGAAAAAAAACTGCTAAATTGCTTGTGCATTGAAGCAAGAGGGATGGCCCCAGGTCAAAAGGCAACTTTCCTGCTAAAAACACGAACAACAACAAAACCCACTACCCCAAGCAGCACGGGCTGTTTTCCTGTTTACTCTGTGCTGGGAGCAGTAAAGAAGACCCTAAAGCAAGCAGCAGCAAGCACCAGCAGCACATTTATGTTTCTTTTTGTCCAAACCAGGTATGTTCAATACCTTCAGCTCTCGCAAAAGATGCCACAGTGGAGATCCAAAGGATGTGCCAGGACAGGCATGGGTTTGTGAGCAGGGCACAAGTGCTTCACTGTGACACACCTGGCAAAATTTAACCTGATTTAATAAGAAGTTCTGTGTTTTGCATTGTGCAGGCTGTGGACTTTGTCATGGTGAAGCTGTTGTCCTTGTTAAACCTGCTGCCTCCCGTTGTGTCAGTGGAGGCAGGAAAAGAGCTGCCCTTAGCTTCTTGTGTTTGGAGGTTTCTATCTGTACATTGAAGTGTTTCCATCAGATGATGACTTAAAAATCTTCGCAGGATCAGAACTGATGGATGCATGATCTCTCCTTTGTTTGCCATGGCTTTTTACCAGAACACAAAGCAGACCCCAACCACAGAGCACCTTCCTACCTCTACCCCTGTCCTCAAGTGTTTCTTAGAGTTCTGTCAACACAGTTGGTCACATTCTGTAAACACTGACCTTCCTCCTGAGCTCGGTGTTTAAATGCTTTCAATTCCTACAGGTGCTCCAAGAGCACCTTAAGCACAGGTATTGAACATACCAGCACAGGTACTGAACATACCAGCACAGGTACTGAACATACCAGCACAGGTATGCTGTGCTTGATTCTGTCTCAAGCCTTGGCACAGAGACAGCGCAGTGCTCCCCATCCTACAGGGATGAGCTCTTGCACCACCTCAGCCCCCACCCAGGAGCACCTGCTGTGTTGATTCCTAGAATGAAATTCTTGGTCAGGACAAAAACCTGAACACTAGGCAACCTGCTGCTCTCTGTGCACTCAGGTAGGGTCATAGAATCACTAAGGTTGGAAAAGACCTCTAACACCACTAAGTCCAGCCACCCAAGTCCACCATGCCCACTGCTCACGTCCCTCAGGGCCACATCCCAATGGTTCTTGAGCACCTCCATGGACAGTGACCTCACCAACTCCTTGGACAGCCTGTTGCAAATCTCCACAGCAGAGCCAGGCTATCTGCTAACTGCATTCAAAGAGATTCAAAGGCATTTTGCAATATCACCTCTCCATCAGTTTAAATGTCAGCTTCCTCGAATTGTTAGAGGAGCTCATGGCTTGGCTTGCTAATTGATTTGAGGAGATGCTGGGCACTCACAGGTGGTCCTAGTAAGAAAAGAACATGAGACCTTTGGTTTCTTGTATACAAAATGGATCTGGGGACAGCACCAGAGGTGAGCTGGCAATGCCTTCTCCTGAGGTTGGTTTGACCCAAGTCCCACCCAGGTCAGTAAAATCCTCAGTCTGACCACCTTTGCTAAAGTATTCTTTTGCTAAAGCAATGCTGGCTTTGCTCTGCTTCCTTGCAGCAGGGTAGTCACCCTTGCTGGAAGGTTCCTGTAGGTTTGTTCAGACTGCAAAATCAGTGAAGCTGTGCAACACATGACAAAAAACAAACAAACCAACCAAGCAACCAACCAGCCAAAAAACAACAACAACAACTTCTTTTTTCTTTTCAATTTGTCTGGAAGGAATATTGCCCAGCTGTTGGGTTGCTTTCTGCAGCTTCAGAGCAGAATTAGAGGAGATACCTGAGGCTGAACCCACCAGCAACAGGTGTTCCTGCTGCAGACTCTTGCAGCCTGGCCAGCTCCAGACACATTATCTGTCCCCTGGGATGAAGCTCTCCATCCCCCAGCCCTTCTGCAACTCTCTGCCCAGCTCCCAGCCCCATCCATCCCCTCCTTACACCAGCCTCCAAGCCTCTTCCTTCAGTTTTTACACAGGCTCTCAAGGCATAACCTCATCTCACCCAATGTACTGAGGGGGAAAACTACCCACCCTACAGCAGGAGACACATAAGAACTGTTGCTGGTTGCATCTTGAAAGCCTTTGAACCAGGCAAGGGTAAGCCAGGCTGAGCCTGCTGGACTTTAGACCTGTCTGGGCACAGGCATTTAGATATGTTTGCCGTGAGCAAGTCTAAGCAGAGAGTAAAGAACAGGTCAGGCAGGACTGGAGCCAAGACTCATCTCTTCTGTCCAGGGATCAGCTACTCCATACCCTGCACTCAAAATCACCCAGAGTGTGGGACCTGGCCATGGTCCTCATGATGACACCATGTTTTTGCTCATCAAGTGTGCATTCTGATGTTTTATTCCAGGTTTCACCCTTGAGGAAAGCACTGTGCCCATGGAGATGTCATAACCTACCCTTGCTTTCTAGGTACAGCAATAAAGAAAGAAGTAAGGGCTGTCTGGAATTCACAGCTGAATGGCTACTTCTTCTGTTTTTATTATCCATAGCAGTTAGTTTAAGCATTTTGCTATTAACGCTCACTTTAGAGTTATTTCCCACATCAAGCCTGATGCCTGGCTCAGCCTGCAGCCCATAGCACATATTGATCACAAAATGCAATAAAATTCACAATGCTAAATGAAGAGTAAAATCACTTTTCCTCTTATCTGAAATGATGAGCATAGCCACATTTGAGCTGGGAATGAATTGATTTTTCCTTCACAGTATTCGGTATGATGCTGTGTTCTGGCTTTAGAAGGTTTTGGCTTTAGGAGGAAACTAGCACTGGTAACTCAGTGATGTTTTATCTGCTGTCGAGCAGTGCTGTGCAGAGCCAAAGACATTCCTGTCCTGACACTGAGGGGCTGGGAGGAAGGCACAAGGAGAGGGGAAAGGATGGAACCGGGACAGCTGACCTCAAATAGTCAAAGGAATAACCCATACTACATGGCACCATGCAAGGCTGGGCATGAGTTGGTGGAGAGGGAGAAATTGCTTGTGCCCCATTTGTTATATATATATATATATATATATATATATATATATATATATATATATATATACACACATACATATGTACATACACATACACTAATACATGTATATATATGTATGTATGTATAAACTAATTATCGTAACTATAATCCTTTTTTCCTCTGCCTTTTTCTTCCTTTGTAAACAGTTTTTTATCACAACCCATGAATTATATTTTGTGTGTTTGTTTTCTTTTCCAATTCTCTCCCCCATCCTCCTGGGGAAGGGAGGAGTGAGTGGTGGCACAAAATCCTGGCTGAAAAGTGCTTTTTGGAGCATACTGTTGATGGCTGAAAGCAACACAGGTGGTTACCGCTTCTATACACACCAAACAATCCATTGTGCAATGAGCAGAGCAAAGCTGAAGCTGGTATCAAAGGAAACATAGGGCACATCCCTGCTCTGCTAAAGCCACACCAGCAGGTTGGGATGTCACCCAGCCCAGGTACCTCTGTCTGCTCAGAAGGGCCAATGCAGGCAAACTTGTTTAGCCCAGAGCATATGCTTTACACCAAAACGTTTACTGAACGGGCAAATGTGTGATCTCCATTTCTTCACTATAGGAAAAGTCTGTAGAAAGGTGGAATTGAAGCAATTGCACCACACACTGTACATGCATTTAGAGATAAAATCACCAGCTGACACTTTTATACTTTGTCATAGCCACAGCTGCGAAAGGTCCCAAATTCACAGGCACTGAGGTTACACCAATTTACATAGCTGTATATTATATATAGGGGGGCTCCTGATGAATTAGCTGGGCAAGGAGTCAGGCAGCAGCACAGACGGTGGCCAACAGAAAGCATCCCGTACACAGAAGCTACTCGGTACGCCTGCAGCCCTCCTCACCCCCCCTACTAGTAGAGAACAGTGAGGAGGAGGAGAAGCAGGAGGAAGAGTATCCCTACCACCAGCAGACTGGGGAGTGTACTGCTGGCAGGGGGGGCTTCACGCGTCCTCGTGGGCTTCAGTGTCCGGTCCCACTGGGTGAAGATGGCTCTCCTGGCTCCACTCCACTTCCCTGGCCCTGTCAGGCGGAACTGGTAGGGGCTGCAGGGGCCAAAGAAGACCTTCAGGGCCAGTAGTGGGTCTGTCAACAGGAGCTTGAGCACGTTGGGCTTTGCACCGATGGCTGAGGTCAGCTCATTCATGTAGGTGATGTAATCCGTCTGCAGCGTGTTGCTTGTCCTGAACCTTTGAGAGACAGAGTAGAGGAAGAGAGGGACTGCTTTAGATCTCCTTTATTTCTCTCGACATGACATCACCTTTTGTTCCTGCTGCTTGAGGGGACCCTGCAGCAGCAGCCAGGATGGGCAGGGAGGAAATCCTCCTTAAATTCAGACACATTCAGTGTAGGGTCAAAGTAGCACAGGGATTTGGCAGAGAACACAGACGGCTTTCTGTGCTCAGCAGCTGTCTTTTCCCATGACATTAAGGCAAGGGACAGGAAATCTGCTCTCCCACAGAGCCTTGAGAAGGGGATGAAGTGCCCCTTGTCAGGATGGGGAAGGCAGCACCTGTCCCCACTGTCCCCCCAAACTGGGGAGCAGTGCTGGGCTGGGGCACAGCCACACATCAGTGCTGCTGCTGCTGGTGAAGGGATCTGGCTCCCACTGCAGCGCTGTGCTTTGGAACTTCCTGCAGTGCAACAGTTCCTGAAAACAACAGAAAACATCGCTTGGGCCAGATTCAGCTTTGACCATATTGATATTTGCAAAGTATTGCTTCACTATAATATGAGATACGTGCAAAGAGGGGGTTTAATAAGACCTCTGTGTACTTTGTGAAACAAAAAAAAATGTTACTGAAGAATGAGAATGAGGGAATGTGCTGCTCTTGCTGGGGCCTCACTTTTTGTGTGAGAAACACTTTTTTCAGACTGATAACATTCTACAAATGCTGCAAAGCAGTGTTTTCAGACAGGGAATCTCACCATCACAGGTTTTCTGCACAGATTTGCCCAATTCCATCGTCCTGGGGCAAGTGGAAACCTGAGAACTGACACTAAGGAAACTGGGTAGGACCTTACTCAGTTGGTCGCAGTGGGTTTGCTCATCTGGGACACGAATGGAGCAGTTCAGAAGGGTTTCCCTGCAAGGAGCTTGCCCCTACTGCAGCCCTTCCCATCCAGCCCACCAAGGCTGAGATGACAGCAAGGCTTTTCAACCTCCTTCCTGGGCAGTGTCCCATGAGCTGCACCTACCATTTGATCTTATTCCTCTTCTTCTCTTCTATGTCCTCCAGCATCTCGCTGACTGAGGGGAGCTTGCAGAGCCCTGGGAAAGAGCAGGAAGAGTGTCAGCAAAGGCTGACCATGCACATTAGATCCCTCCTGCAGCAGGTGGGGTCTGTAGCTGAATCCTTGGGTACTTCTCTTCCCTTTGGTGTCAGGGGAAAGTGTCAGGGGAGATTCAGGCTGGACATTAGGAAATATTACCTCTCAGAAAGGGTGGTCAGGCACTGGAACGGACTGTCCAGGGAGGTGGTGGAGTCACCAACCCTGGGGGTGTTCAAGGAGCGATTGGATGTTGTGTTGAGTGACGTGGTTTAGTGGGAGCTATTGGAAATAGGTGAATGGTTGGACTGGATGATCTTTTAGGTCTTTTCCAACCTTGGCGATTCTGTGAAGATCTGAGTTTGGATCAAACTTGGGCTTTGGGGTTGTGATAAAATAGATCCCTCTGTCCTTTAGGATGTGTGGTGGTACCCAGGTAGCTGCCCCATCACATGGACCACACTGACATATGCAGCTGGTTGATAAGTGACCTATTCCCCACGGTGCAAGGCAGCCCATCCCAGGGAGAACCTGTTACTGGTATTTCCAGCACACACACACTGCCCTCGTTTTTAGTTTGAACCTGTATATTGCTGATGGGAAACACTTCTTCCTATTTAGGGACCTTAGCTAATTCACCTACCCTGAAACACCTTGACCGCCCAGCGGCACTGGACATCTGCTGTTGGGATGGCAGACCCAAAGGACTGGACCATCCCAATGACTGCCATGGTTGGCTTCTCCAGCTGAGGAGGAACAATGCATTTGTAGAGGGAAAACTCGTGGTTCCTGCTTTTGATGATGGATTTATCCTCCATGAAATGAAAGGAGTGAGAGTAACCAGTGGCAAAGATAACCACATCGAGGTCGTCCTGCACAGTCCCATCTTGAAACAAGACTGACGTTTCTCTGAATTCCTTCACAGCTGGCTTTATCAGCACCACACCACATGTGATGCGGCTGAGGATGTCATCATTCAACACTGGCTCAATGCGGGATGCTCTGCAAGAAAAAAGCCTGAGTTGGCTTCTTTGCTGGCCCTGGACAAGCTTGATGCCCCCCTGCCTGGGATCAGCACTTCTGGTGGCTTTGGAAACAGATGGCCCCACGCTTACCCATCCACTGGCATGAGGCCAAAGTCCTCATGTTTGTACTGCTGGTTCATGCTCCTGACAAAGAGCCAGTCACTGACTGCCTTGGGGAGAAAGTTGTCCAGCCACGTCCAGAAGCGGGTGATGAGCAGCATGTCCCAGGGGTAGCCAAAGTTCCAGACACGGCTCATCACCCAGGAGCCACTTCTGGTGCTCAGGTAAACCTGAGGGATGGTGAGGCAGGGTTGAGCCACCCCCGTGGTGGCCACCAGCTCCACCAGCCCTGGTTCGGGTTCCCATACCTGTGAGGCCACGGTGCTGAGCTCCACAGCAATGTCACAGCCAGAGTTGCCCAAGCCGACCACCAGCACCTTCTTCCCTCTGAACTTTTCTGGCTCCTTGTACTCCCGGCTGTGTAAGTAGCAGCCTTTAAACTTCTCTATCCCTGGAATCAGGAAGACAAAAAGGGATGTAAGTCGTCAGTGAAGAAGTGTGGCTGTGTTAACCTTGGCTGCTCCCATTCCTGCAAGCGTTTCTGGAGCATGTCTGGGAGTTGCTCACAGCAGAGGGTTGCTGCAAACCTGTAGATGGGGTTTTTGTCTCTGGATTCATTTAATATTTAAACAGAGAGGAGCCCCAGCATGTGAGAACAAAATAACTTTGTGTGGCATTTGTGTGCCTTAAAGGTACAACCCAGCATCACCCTGAGACACCAGACCAGCCACGGTCCATCCACTTGGTGTGTCTTTGTGCCTTTGCACCAGTAAGTGATGGGAAAGCAAATCTAATTTCTAAAACAGAAGGTGACAAGGGACACAATGGGAGTTTTCCTAGCCAGTCAGTGTCCCAAGACCTCACCTCCTCCAAACAGACCCCCAGCACCAAATACTTCTCATCATAGGAAGTTTTGCCACTGCTGATCTTGTGAGCAGAGGCAAAGTTTGCACACAAGCATTTGTACTAGAAACCATGGAAAAAAGGCCAGAAGAAATGCTTTACAAAACCCCTTAGTGAAGAAACTTCTATTAAATGGAAACACCCTGCAATAATTTTTCCAGGAAATATTAGCATTGCCTCCAGTAAAAATATCCCTGCTTTGACATGGTTTGGATACAGTCTTTTGTCTCAAAAAAGTTTTGATTTCCTGAACAGAGCTCACCCCTAAAACCAAACTTTGATGCTGAAAAAAAAGAAGACTCCAACATTTGAATGTAAAGTGCACACCTGGCTATGTGACGGCTGAATCACATTCAGATAACTTACCTGGGAAGTCGGCAAGGGGGAGGTTTGGGTAGACATGGTGCCCAGAGCAAACCATAACAGCATCAAAAACCACTGCCTCTTCCTTCCCGTCTTTCCGTGTAACCACCTCCCACTGCCCCGTGGCACTGAAGTCAGGACGCTTCCTTATCTTGGTGACCAAGGTCTTAAAGGAAAGGGATAAAGGTGTGGGAAGTGCTCTGGGAGACCCACTGCAGCCAGGCAGGCACTGTCATTGTCCCCACCAGACACAAAGTTCACAGACTTGGCAATTATTTTGGATAGAGAGAACCCACTGGTGTCCTCCCATTCCACGTGATTTTCCACCCCCAGAAGCAATGGTTTCCCCCATGAATGGTCATTTGACACTACCCAACCAACAGCTGATGAGACCCAATTTAACAAAACCAGTGAGCTTTTTCCCCAGGATGGATACCACAGGATTTTCTCTGAGATGCAGCAGCAATGTCCATCCCACCTACCTTGAAGCGGATGTGCCGGAGAAGGTCAAAATGCTGTGCGTAGTCACGGATGTACTTCTGGAGCAGCGTGTTGTGTATGTAGTTGGGATAGTCATCGGGGAAAGGGAAGTCAGGGTAGCACATCATCTCCTTGCAGGAATTGGTGAAGACAGTGCGGTAGATGCTAGCTCTGCCTTCCTCTGGCTTTTCCTGGAGGGAGAGAAGACGGAGGTCTTCGGTTAGAGGGGTCAGTCATGGCCACCCCAGAAATTCATGAGCCATAGGCAAGAAAATGCTAAGCCAACCTGCAGATGACCTCACCCAATGTCATGACTACTAGGAGAACCTCAGTTCTGGGGACCTGAACCACAGTGTCTGGCTCTCAGAGCAATGTCTTCACCTGCAACCCACTTCCTCCCATGCCTTCTATGCTTTCCTTGCCTGGCCATGTAATTCTCAGCCTGTCCTTCCACTCAGCTTCACCAACCAAGCCCAGAAACAAAGGCACTGATCACCCCAGAGGGTCATTCCCAGCCCACTGCTTACCTTCCTCATGTGCTCACAGGCTTTGTGGGCTCATCCCAAAGAGCCATACACAGTACGTCCCTGCAATAACCTCGGAGTCCTCTACTTGGCATAACATCTTCTGCATTTACCTTGTAGAAAGATGAGCTCTCTTGTTGTCTAGGCTTAACCCTGGGCAAAAGCACAGCTGCTATTTTCAACTTCAAGCCTCGTTCCTTATAAACATCACTTGCAGAGCTCAAAGTGATATTTCCCTCTGCTTAGCTGGGTCACACAGGGGACATTTCAGGCTTATTACTCACAATGGAACAAAATCCAGGCACCATCAGCAGCTAAGATAAATACTTGGTGAAACTGCCCTAAATCTGCTCTCCATGCATCTGGTCTGCCGGCCAAGAAGCTTGTGACACAGCAAGGGGCACATCCCTGCCAAAACCTCAGATGTCCCGTGTACAAGATGATCCAACACTGTTGTCTGGACACCAGGACATTCAAAGCATGTTGACTTTTCTGGTTGGGATTTACGTCCCCAGCTTTACCCAGCTGGTGTTAATGGTTGGACACACCTGCAGCAAGGGAACAGCAAATTTTAGGTGGCCACCTCACTGGGGGTTTACCTGCTCTGCAGGCAGCACAGGGCAGATGTGCAACATTTACCACATCTTTAACCAGCCAAAGGGGTCATTAATAAGACAACATTTCACCCAAGCAGAACTGCCACAAAACTTTGTATTTTCTGCTGTTAAAATTTGCTTAAAAACACACCCAAGGGAGCTCGAAGGAAACTGAAGAACAGAAAGTTATTTGCATCAGAACAAAACAAAAGAACAAAGAAAGAAAAGGAAGAAAACCCCACCAGACTCTGAGCTCTAAGTGTTTTATTACACTCTTGTCAGAATAAGAGTCTCTCTAGGGCTGGAGCTGTCAGTGCTCCAGCTGATCCTAGAATCAGCAAGCCCAGATCAAGTCAATTGCTCTACAGTGCTTTTACATTCCAAAAACATTCTGGGTTAAAATTTAAACCAGTTCCTCAGGTTTCTAGTGATAGAATCAGCGGGTGACTCCAAGCAGGGCCCAGAAGAACACCCCAAAGCCATCAGGTGTAGTAACCAAGTGACCCCTGTGAGTGCAAATGTGCCTTGAGCAGCCGTGAGGAGGGCATGCCCCAGGCACTTAAGAGCTGGTTAGCCGTCACCCAGAGCTAACCTGATGTCTTCACCCCTCTACTATGAGTTTTAACGCGGTCATTTCCTCCACTTGAGCAGCTCTTGCAGCCACCCCCCCCCCCCAAACTCTCCCCTAGCCCCAGATTGCCAGAAGACCACGCAGCCGAAGCCCCTCACCGTGTAGCGCCAGAGCCCCCCGATGTCCTCGCTCTGCTCAAAGCAGGTGGGCTCCAGCCCTTCTTCCAGGCAGCACTTGGTGGCTGCCAACCCGCTGATGCCTGCACCCACCACAGCCACGCGTCGCACCATGATGTCCTGCAGGTGGGAGAGTGGCTGTCATGGCACCATGTTGCACTCCTAGGACCAGTCTGGCCCCATGCAACACCTGGAGCTTGTTCATCTGTCCTCGCTTACCTTCGCAGCCTGTGATACCTCAGAGCTTGGAGTGGGAGCTGTGGGAGGAGAGGATCTGCAGCTTCGAGGCGTTTCCTGCCAAGAGCAAAGCTTTTATCTGGTGCGGCACTGGAGGCAGGGCCAGAGCCCTGCAGCAGTTTGGATGGCTGCCTTCTGCTGGGTGGACTTTAGCAGTCCCACAGCTGCAATGTGAGGAGCTGTGGGCTCAGAGCTCCCGAGTTAGGAAATCAGTGCTTTGGGCTGGAATTATTTCCAAGCAAGAGGTCAAGGACACTCAGCAGCTGCCCCCAGCACCTCTGCAAAGCAGCATGGCAATGCTGGAGTCACTGAGAGCAGGTGAGGCTCTGGTGAGGCTGCACATTGAGTTCTGTGATCAGTCCTAGGCTCCTCACTACAAAAAAGACATCAAGTCGTGTCCAGAGTAGGGCAGCAGTGCTGTGTGAGGTCTGGAGCACAAGCGTGATAGTGGCTGAGGGAATGGGATGGGTCAGTCTGGAGAAGAGGAGCTCAGGGGACACCTTACTGCTTTCTCCAGCTGCTTGAAAAGAGGCTGTGGTGAGGTGGGGTTTGGCCTCTGTTCCCTGACAGCAGCAACAAGATGGGAAGTGATGGTCTCAGGTTGTGTCAGGGGAGGTTCAGGTTGAATATTAGAAGAAGCTTCTCAGAAAGGGTGATGGTGTGTTAGAACAGGCAGCCCAGGGAGGTGGCGTGTGATTCTATGACTTCCCATTGCCTCAGCTTTGACTCATTTCTAATAAATGGACCAAATGTTCTTCAGAGGACATCTCTGCGAAAGGACAAAACACAGGCAAGAACAGAGAATTCTGTTTGCAACTCCAAATCCAGCTCTGTGCTCTCCATCTTTGCCTCACTTCAAGTCCATCCATCAATTCCTGGGCTCCACTTCAAATAAGATAGAATGGAGAATGCCATCAAAATGGTTGGGCAACCTACCAATCAAACAAACAAACAAAAAGACATAATTTATTTTTCCGCAGTCTGACAAATTGGTTTGGGTTTCCAGGGGACAGGAATGGAGCCGTGATTAAGTGGACTTAACGCATATAACCTGCCAAGCTGGCTTTTTGGATTCCCAGCCCTGAAGAGGTATGGTTCATCCTCATGACTCCAGAAGGGCACAACCTGCAGGAGGACGACTTCTGCAAATTAAGGCATTTGTTAGAAGAAGACAGTTGGGACCAAGGAGAGGAGGGCAGTGCCTGCCCAGTGCCTGGCATGAGGATGGCAGGGAGAGGGCAGCAGGAGTGCAGGAGGAGTCAATCATTACCCAGTGACACAGCTGCCAAGCATCAGGGACAAAAAGGTCGAGGACCCCTTGACTCATCATTTCCCCAGTGAAACCGTACTAAAAATGAAGAATTTAGATACTTTCTTCCATTTTTTCCTCTCTAGAAAAGGAAGACAAAGAGAAGGTAAAGGCTGCGGATATGGGAATACAAAGGAAGAGAAGTTAAGGTGTGCAGAAGTCTGTACAGATATAATAAAAATCATTTAAAATCATTTCTAATGGCACCAAAGGTGGCTCTGCCCAACATCTGCAAACTCCTATTTGATTTTTCAACAAGTGCTACAGGAAAGAAGCGGCAGAGAGGAGCTCTCAACCTCTAGAAGAGCAACAGCAGATGGGGAAAAAGTGGTCTCACTTACAGGAACCTACTTTTCCAGCCCGAAGCTCTCTTTCACTAACAGCGTGCAGCTTAGGCTGGAAGCGGATTTGAGCAGGCATTGTGCAACAGCTGAGGTGTGAAAGCTGAAGGATGAACATCAGCAGATGGGCAGGTCAGAAAGGATGCTTTATGCCCATTGGGGAGCTGCTGGGGAGCACAGAACTCATTGAAACCACAGAGGCGTGGATGAGCTCCTAGTGCTGTTGGCAGCAAGAGATGAGCGAAGCTTCCAGAGGCACCGCGGCTGCCTTGCAGGGCCCCTCTCGTCCCTCAGCCCTCACTCTTTGAAGCACAGTCCCATTGTTTGCCCTCTTTGAAGTGCCAAATGGGAACCATCCCAGCAGTCCTGCGCAGGGACAATAAATCAGCAGCTGGCATGCAATGAGGCGGTCGGCCATGGGGAGCACCCACCTCCCATTTGCACTAATCGCATCCCTCTTGTTTTTGGAGGAGTGGTTAATGACATATTTTTAATTTCCTTCTCCACATCCCTCCTCTTCATTATTGTTTGTGAGCAAAATCCTTACAGGAAAGGGGTGCAAGACCTTGTGTTGCTCTACGCATTAACTGAAATCCAAGGCATCTCTTCTTAACCTGACCTGGGATAGCTCCTGTCCAGAAGCCCCTAGGACCTTTTCTCTTCTGCAAGTGCAACCCAAAGCACTTCAGAGAGGGCCAAAGCCCCCCAAAAGTCCATGAAATCTTTTCCAGGTATAGCTGTGTTAGTTTCAAATACATCCATCCCTAGTAAAAGCTCTCCTCTAACCCCCACACTACCACCCAGCGTTGGTGCCCTGTAGACCCTCCCTCTCCCAGTCTTCACCAGTAGCCATCCATTGGCAGGTTATCTCTGTTCTTCTTGACTATCTCCAGGGGTGCAGTCTGGATGTAGGCAGCATCCTCAGAGCACTGAGGAATGGCTGAGAGCATCAGGTGGAACCTTATCCACCCCATTGTCTCTCACACCCAACTCTCAGCTCCACTGCAGCTGCCAGAGACTGACCAGCTCAGGGCTGAAGGGTGAATGCCCAAAAGCACCTGACACTTTATATGATACCGTCCTTTTCTTGAGCAATCACCTGGCAAAAATGGCTCCCATTGTTTACCTGGCTTCTATGTTACTTTAATTCTTACATAACCTGGCAGGAGGAGTGGAGGACCCAGGGACATGCTTTTGCTATCGCATGAGCAAAGCCCTGCTCCTGTCAGTGACACAAAGGGGACTGCTGTCACCCTCATAACAGCTGCTGAAGCCAGAGACACCATGGTTATGGACAACCCATTGGGTCTGTTCCATGTATGGGAAGAGAAGCTGTAGCTGCCCCATCCCTGGGGGTGGTCACGATCAGAGCCCCATCCAGTGATGGGGCTCTGGGCAGTCTGACCTGGTGGGGGGCAGCCAGCCCACAGCAGGGGGTTGGAACTGGGTGATCTTTGATGTCCCTTCCAACCCAAGCCATTCTGTGCTTCATCCCAAACGTCCACCCCCAGCTTCACTTTTTGCAGATTACTGTGGAGGAATTACCAAGGAGGAACAAACCCAGCCCTCATGCACAGAACCAGACACCACGGGCTCACATCTCAGCACAGAACACTTTGTGACCAAGCCTGCCTGAAACAGCTTTTCTGGATTGAACCACTACATAATTCCTGCTAATTAACCGTACCCCTTTTGTCCTCGGGAGACACATACCTCTACTGAAGGCATCTGGGTCAGCCACTCGGGAGCAGGATGGCAGCGACTAACTCCTACACCTTGCCCTCACCCCTCCTGTCCCAGCAGCACAGATGAGTAAAGCTGCAAGCCAACAGGATGAGGTGGTGCCCAGCAGCTGGACGAGAGGGGGTCCTGCAAGCTGGACACTTCCAGCTGCTTCGCCCAAAGCAGAGCAGGACATTTGCTCACGCCCTCATGCTTGGCTGTCCCCCCAGGGCATTGCACAAGATCCCTTTTCTCTTTGCAGATCACAGCTGCTCCCCAGCAGCAAGGAATCAAATTGCCTCATTATGGTTTTAGGACTGTTAATTGCCAGTTACAAGAAACCCAGCCAAAGAAGACAATGTCCCTCTCTACTCACCGAAGGACAACACCGGCCCTGGGGATGATCTCTGGGTGCAGCAGCCCATTCACACAGCACTGGGCGGGTGATTTTCTCCTCCTTGTACATAAACTTGTTACGACATGGTCATTCATGAGGCACCAGCCTCAGTGAGAGCTGAGGAAGCCCAGCTTACACCCTGGTTTTCACATCCATTCTCACATGGCAGCCAGCTCTGCCCTTATGGGATACTGAACCACTGCCGTTCCACAGGGTCAGCCTGCAGGAGCTGCCTCAGCCCAAAGCAGACAGCTCAGACTGATCTCCCTTCGTGCCGTAGGGATGTAATTAAATCATATTCTTATTGCTGTCATACTGGTAAAAGAATTATGCACGTCAGTACAACCATTAACCACAAATACCACTCATTTACACAGAATCTGAAACTAGATCTAGATCTGCTCTTCTGCTGCCAACCAATAAACCTACCCAAGTGCACGTGGACCAGACGTAGACCAGCAAGCAGTTACTCACTTCTCTTGTAGCTACTTTTAGTTGCCCCAGCGAAGAGCCTTGCAAACATCATTTTTGGCCATTTTGGTTGACTGGTGGGCGCCCCGTCCCTGCAGACACTCGTGGTCAGGCTGGATGAGCTCTGAGTACCTGATGGAGCTGTAGGTGTCCCTGTTCAGTGCAGGGAAGTTGGACCAGATGGCCTTTAAAGGTTCCTTCCAACTCAAACAGCTCTATGATCCTTGAACCCACAGCTTGTTCTTGGGCTCTGACTGTAATCTCTTAGCCATGTAAATCCTTCCCTGACATTATGGGGCATTGGCTGTGGTGCCTGCTCAGAGTTCCCATGTGGGGTTTGCTCTCCTCCAGGACAATGGACATTTGGATTAAAATATCAGTTAACTTGCTGGATTGTTGACTCTCCCCTGGCTTCTGGAGTCCAAGCAGTGCAGAATTGCTTTGTAGCTTCATTCTGCTCTTTATGGGTCTGTGGGCATCCAGGCTTGGCAGGATCGAGTACGGTACCAGCTAGCCCAAACTGAGCAGCACTCCAGCCTCGAAGCTCGAAGAATGGGCTCATGGAAACATCCAACCTGCAGAGACTAAAAGGGAAAAACAAAAACCAAAACAACAGCCTAAAGCCGTGAGAAGGGCCATAAAACCCGACACAAAATTCAGCATGGGCAGAGCTCAGCAAAGGGATGCTGCACTGCTCTGAGCTCCTAAGCGTAAGGATACAGGTCCAGCCGGCAGCCGTTCGCGGCCGCTCAGCGCCCCCTGGCGGTACGGGGAGAGCCGCGTGGGGATGTTTCTGCCGTGATTCAAGTTAATTAGCTCCGATGATGCCTCCATTCGGTTCCAGCCGACTTGGGCCCAAGCCTGTTTTTCATAAGGGCCGGTAAGTGCAAACAGATATCGGGCTCTATCCATTGGAAACAGGCGGCGTGAGATATAATTAAAGAAGTATGCACTGGCGTTTCAAAGAACCGTTTTCAATTACTGCTATTTTGAGAGTATTAAGGGGAAATATTTTAAACAAGACTGCTTCAGAAATAGATGGTGTTTGTCATTAGCTTTAGAATAATATTTGACTACGGGGCTGAGGCTTCCATACGCCAGATCTCACTTGCATGGCCACAACAGGAAGCAGGAGTGCAGGTCCTGGGGAGACGGCTTCTTTTCCTATGGGAAATGCCCTCCTTCTCCCATTGCCCATTTTTCATGTATAGAATTGTTCAGGATGGATAAAAACACAAAGATCACCAAGAACAACCCCACTCCCCCCTCCACGCCGTGCCCACTGACCACAGTGCCACATCTCCACAGTTCATGAACACCTGCAGGGATGGTGACCCCACCACATTCCATACCAGCACCCACAGGTTCAGCGCCACATTACCCGGCAGCTTGAGGTCAACGAGCCTCTCCAAGCTTCCTTTGGCCACATGCAAGGTGAGCACATCCACGTTTCCTCGAATCTTCTCAATTCTTCCAGCACTTTAGTCACTTGGGCTCCTGGGAGCCCCCCAAAGCCTTCATGAAGTCAGCAGCATGGGAATTGCCTGGCCATGGAGGAAGGCTTTCTCCACTGACATCTGCCCAGTGAGCTCGTGAGGCTCAAGCAGCAGAAATGCTGGTCCTCGACAGACCATGAGAAATCATTTCCTTGCGCTATTTACAGCAGCCAAAGGCATTTTTTCCTTTTGGAAACACCACAGGGAGGATGTTTCTCATGGCTACTGAGAAAGGAGGGTTGGGAGGGTCTGCTCTGGGGAATAGTGAGAGCTGGGGCAGCACCACAGCACATGAAAGTAAGCTCAGGAGGCCAAACCCAGCCTTTCGCCACTCCCGTGTCAGAGTGCAGCATTGCTGGCGCCAGCACAGGCTCTCATATGTGAGATGAGCATCAGAGACGTCCAGAAAGTGGAAGCATCAACAGATGGCTCCTCTCCATGTACCGAGGCCCACAAGCATTCCCAAACCCATGGCTGCTGGACTTGAGGCACACGTGACAGCTTCACCATCCCACCAAAGGTCAGATGATCCCTGCAGACTATGTGCTTGACTGATGGAGCTGGACATGGGTGGCAAGCAGGAGCAATGCCTCCTTTTCCATGCGTGAAATTCCACTCTCCAGTGGGTAAGTTAACATTTTCTCATTGAGTCACCCGTGCAATTCCCAGTGCAGTCTTCCCACTTCTGCTGCCCACTTCCAGGGGCCCAGGACCAGGTCCATTTCCCCATCTCCTCTCCTTCCCGCTTTCCCAGCTCCATTACCATTACCATCCCCAATCCCAAACCGTCGCCCCCACCCAGCCTTTGGTGATGCAAAGCCACAGCTCCAGCACCGGCCTTGGGCCTCCCAGGTCTGTGTATGAGTAGAGCACTGTATGATCTACACTGTATGATCTACACTGTATGATCTACACTGTATGATCTACACTGTATGATCCATCAGTTCCTTCCTTCCCAAACACACTTTCCCCCCTTCTTACACTGCAGCCCCTCAGAAAGGGACCAACCAGCTGCATTGCCATCAGTCACCATCCCTTGGCATGGTCCCAAGCTAATCCTGGTGCTTTCCAACCACTTGTAAGACAATGACACAACACCATCAGCCCTGATTTCTGCTTGCTTCCTGCCTCCATGAGTCTGCAGGAAGCATCCTGCAGAGAGCAGCCGCTGTGTCAAAGAGCAGAAGGGTTTCAGCTTTGGCCAAGCTCTGGCAGGTACCCAAAGATGGGAAAGAGAAAAGTGTTATGAAAATACTCATCAGAAGGCAGTGAGAAATTAGATGTAGGTCACTTGAACTCCAGCCCCGAGAAAAAGGGTCAAGCCCGTGGGGTAAAGCACAGCTGGATGGGAAGAAGCCAGCAGAGTTTTGGAGAAGAAATGGCTCGATCTGTTAATTTGCTGACATTCCCCACGCTGGGCTTTTCCTCCCCTCAGGGATGCAGGTCCAGCCCCACGTGCACACAAAGGGATGTGGATAATACCTCAGGGATGGGGTATGGTCCCAGTCACCTGGGCCAGACATCTGCTGTGAAAAAGCCACAGCGCAGTGTGATTCTCCTTTTAACAAACACTTTGGGGATCATGCGGTGCTTTTCTTACCATCTTCTTACCATTTGGAGACACTTAAAAGGACTTGCTTTCACATCCTCTAAATCTGAGTGAACAAGTCTGAAATTCGTATTAATGCTGATATCAACAACATGACCTGCAGATTTAACTTAGTGCAGTTCCGACAGTGAAGTTCTTTCCTTTTCACTTGCACCCTTTTACCAGTAATTCTCACAAGCACCAGTCCCAGCACCTCCACTACTGCCCTTTGCCCAATGCCAGGTAGCTTTTCACAGATGCCAAACTTCCAGTTTCTAAAGCAATTAGTACTTGAGAACATTATCTCCCAAGAACAACAACCTTTGCTCTGGGCAATTTGTATATTGCAATTTCTAAAGTGCTGCTACTCAACAGTCTGAAAATTCGGTGCAGAGCTGGAGAACATACCTTGGTCTGATTTCTGTCTGTAGGGGAGAACTGGAACCGGGCATAAGGGTTGCTGGTAAGGCTGCAGATCTGAGCTGAGGAGGAGCTACTGTGACATGACCAAATAGGATATGTTGCTTTAGCCACAAGCTGAAAGAGGCAATGGGGAGCAAATCCTCTGTGCCAGCCAAAAGTACAGCTGAGCCATTCAGATGTAGCATCATGGAACCAGCTTGTTTGGAAAAGATCTTCAAGGTCATCTACTCCAATCACTGACTTGACCTACAGAGCCCTATCAACAGCCCATGTCCCTTAGTGCCATGCCCTTACATCTGGGGACACCAAGATAGAGCAGCCCTCTGATGAGCCCAAGACCTTCTATAGAACAGAGGAAACATGAGCAGTAGGTGACCCTTGAAAAGCACAGGGCAGGGCCAAGTACTCAGGTCTCTAGCCAGGTAGGTGTTGGAGGCTCTCCAAAGATGGAATCCGCTCTGATGCTGCATGCAGGTCCACGGGAAGAAAAGAGACACATTCAGCCTCTCTCTGCTTCCAACTTGAGCTTGCTCTGTAAGGCTCTGCAACCTTGCTCCTTCTGTAAGATTTATAGCTTGGCTCCACAGCTGCACGCAGTTCAGAGTTTACATAAATGTTGGGCAAAGTCCATCGCTGACATTTCACGCCATCAAGGACCGTAACAGCTGCTGAAACAGCCAAATCATAGGGGTTCATGCCCTGGAGAGAAGGGGCTTTAAATCTTCCCCTGCCCAGCCACTGACCTCACGTCATTGGGCTGCTGCAGCTGCCTGCAGGGCTGATTCATTCTCCTGCTGGGAGATCTCCCTGGGCAGTTGCACGGAGGCTCAGCTCAGGCACCAACCAGCCCCAAGATGCTGCCACGCATGATGGAAGCTCCAAGGGATGGAGCACAATCATGGCCTCACCTGCACTCCAGGGAGCAAAGAATATCCTTCAGTGTAAGAAAAAGCAAAGACTGAGAATCAAGGAGACTCCCACACATTGCTGTTCCCCGAAGCTCAAGGCAGAGACAGAAGCCGTAGAACCTGTGTATGACTTGTACAAACGTGATCAACGGCTGCTACGAAAGTGTTTCAGATGGGCTGCTCCTTGTCTGTATCTTCATAAGCCAATGTTTGGGAATAGTTAAGAGCTGTCTTGACTTGGTTAACTTGATAGCCACAGATGTATCACTGGGCTGATGCAGGACTTATGTCTCAATCAGGAGATAACGCTGTAAGCATTGCGTTTTGGGGGAAATTTATGCCCTGTCAGAGATCTGAGAGATTTACACAGACGCCAGAGGTTGAGTTTCAAGAGGAGCCACCTGTGAAACACTGAGCATGGGGTCTTACTGCTGGAAGACAAGTCTCTGGGGACACCATGTCCTGGCACCCACTGATGTATTGCCCTGCTAATGTTTTCTAGTAATGAAATGAAACAAAGTCTAAGGGAGCTGCCTGGTGACAGAAAGCATTTGCAACATGGTTCCTTTCCTCCATCAAAGAGACGGGAACCCATCACAACCCAGCCCCAGGAGGGAGGTGATACCTATCTCCTTCTCTCGTTCTCCATGGGAAGAGCCCAGCAGAGCTGCCACTCGAAGAAAACATCCCTGTGATGCAAGCATAGGGCACAACAGCTTCATTCTTCAAGCAGGTATATCAGCATCTTGAACATCTACAGGTATGACTGAAAAGTAGCTGGAGCTGATGGCTGGTTTCTGATTTATGTCTCTGAGAATGCTTGGCACTGGAAGGAAACAGAGGTCCCCACATCAGGGACCGAGTCAGCATGCCGAGCTTCAAATCCTGGCTCCTTCTCCATGGTGTTCATCGCTAACGTGGGAATTGCTGTTAATCAGCAAGTGCTCATTTCCTCATTACTCACCCATAACGGGACATGGACAGCGTGCTGGCACCTTCAAGCAGTGGTTGTTTAACGACTCGTACCTTGAAGGCATCCCAGGAAAAACAAGCACGAGCAGAGTCACTCGGTGTCAAATAAACCACAGATTTTAGAATTTGCTGAAAGTGACGTTGAAGCGCATAAAATTCTGGAGGGGGTCGTCAGATTGCAGATTTGGTTGTGCAAGGTAGAGTTTGGCCAGGACAAACAATGAGTAAGTTGGGTTTTTTTCCTTTTAACAACTCCCTCCGATCCCTTTCTTTTTGGAAACAGCAAGAAGGGTGCTGGGGAAGCAGCTTTTCAGCCACACCGTGCAAACCCATCCATTCCCAACAAAGGACACTAGGGATGGAAGCCCCGCAGCAGTAGATGAACAGGGGGACACAAGGCCTTGTCTCAGTCCCAGAGCACTGCAGACCCTTCCTCAGTTCCCCCCAGCACCTACCTCCTCTCTCTGCCTTGCTCTTTCTTCATCATTTTGCTGCCCCTGGGGGGTGGGTCTGTGTTACCTGCTCACATTCAGTGGAAAACACAACATGTCTGGTGGCTGGATGGGGGAGCAGCACCTGGACCCGCCATTGCTCTCTTGAGATACTCAAAACCTGGATGTTTTCCTGCTCAATCTTCTGTATGGAACCTTTTTTAGCAGGGGGTTGGGCTTGGTGGGCTCCAGAGGTCCCTTCCAGCCCCCACACCAGCAGCCGTAGCTCAAGAATATAGCTGCGTGCGTTAGTACAGCACAAACAAACATCAGTTGCATGTGTATGGCACATGAAATGCGCATTTCCCAGACGTTTTTGGGCACAGGCACCTTCCTGCTCCTGTACAGCCCACGCTTCTCCCTGTTTGCTTCAATAAACTCAGCACATGTGATGAAATCGACTTACACACATGCAGCAGCTCCATCACTGAAGAGAAAACCTGCAGAATGAGCCATCCTCAGGCATGCAGCCCATGCAGGTCTGCAGGTGGGGACACACGCAGCTGCAATGGGGACATCTGTGATTGTCCCCTCTGTGTCACCCCTGTCCCATGTGGGAGCTGGAGGTTGAGCTCTGCACGAAGGCGCTGCCAGGGCTCCTATCCAACAGAAGGAGTGTGAGTGTTCTGGCACCGTTAGTGGTTTAGGATGTGTTTTTTTAATTAGGAAAATAACAACTTTGCTGACTTTTCTTTTCTGGTCTTGTTCTGCTCTCGTTAACTGCTCTCATTGTATCAAGCAGCACCCCAGCCCAGGCTCAAGCCCTAATGACTGCTGATGGGAAGCATGTTGTTTCGTAACAGTGGTTTCAGCCAGCAGAGCACATGAGAACATTTTTTCGGGAACATGAAAGATGCTATTTTAGAAACTGTTCTCCCCCATGTTTATGGTGCTCAGAGATACGCCAGCTCAAACACTTTGCAGCCACGTGCACCATTTAACCCATTAGAGCCAAACAGTGGGGGACTCAGAGATCCCACATGCCAGAGATGTGGTAGAGTGGCCATCTAACCCCTTGTAGGTTGGATTCCTGCTGTTTATTCATTTACAGCCTTTCCTCCTCTTTTGGCATCCTTCATCCTCAAAGGGAAGGTCCTTCTCTTTCCTGATGAGCAGACTACATGCTCACTGCCTTGTCCACCTTGTCTCCTTTGGGGTTACAAAGCCCCATTCAGCATTGTGGTTTCACATTTTCAGATCTCCCCAGAAACCAGACCTGGCAAGGCCAGCAGGTCAGCTTCAACACAAGGCTGTAGGGAGCTCCCACGCAGCACTGGGGATCCTACAAACCCAACAGCAGAAGGATGGTTCCAGCAAAAGCTCCGCTGAGATCACAGTCCACCGTGTCCAACAAAAATACACCCTCGCCTGTCACAGAGCTAAGTGGAGTCACCCAGAATTATAATTTCCTTTCAGCAGATATTTCATCTTCAGGCTGTCACTTTCGCTCAGGCCATGATTAAAACAATAAACCCCGGAGAAGCCACCCTGCTCCCCGTCAACAGCTGCTTCTCCTCGCTGCGAGCCATTCATCACCAACAAGAGAGAGGGGAAATTAAAGACAGATTATTATCTATAACTTGAGGCTGCCACGCCGGGTGAGCGTGCTCTCCTCGGTGAAGTCAGGTGGACCTGTAGGTGTGAGGGATGTGCCACACACCAAACACCTTCAGCAAGACATCACCCTGGGTGGATTACCACTGCTTACTTCTGAAATCCTTCTTGGCCATTTGTGTTAGATCCAAAACCACATCTTGAGGAAAAAAATGCCCACTGACTATCAATGTGGTCCTTGTCATCTTGACCCAACCCATTCTTCATCATCTCTGACACGTCTCAGCTGGGATGGCAGCATGGGACCTTCATGGCCCTAAACAAACTGGATGATGAGGATGAAGCAGGACCCCGGTAATGCTCTGAGCCTACAAATCATAGAATTGTAAGGATTGGATAAGACTACTAAGATCATCAGGTCCAACCATCCACTAACTAACAATATTGCCCACTGACCACATTCCTCACTGTCACATCTCCATGGCTCTTGAACACCTCCGGGGACAGTAACACCACCACCTCCCTGGGCAGCCTGTGCCAATTCACCACCGCTCTTTCTGAGACGTTTTCTAATATCCAACCTGAACATCCCCTGGCACTACCTAAAACCATTCTCTCTCCTATTGCTGTTACCTGAGAAAAGAGGCCAACCCCCACCTCACCACAACATGCCCATGTGCCATTATGTAAACATGAAGAGCCAGACTGACCGCAGGGCTCATAGAGGAGACCCCTAGAACTACTTGCTGAAGAAAACAGCCTTCATCCTGCCAAGCTCTGGACACAGAACATCCTGCTCAGATGTCTCACTTGAGCCACGATGACGTGTGGCTGTGGCAGACACATTACAGCTTTCCTGGGAGTTTATTTTTCAAAGGCTCTGTGTGTTCCATTTCAGTAAGGCTGGAAAATCTATTGTGTCAGTACCCCGGCCATGCCTGTGCATATTTGCATTTTCATTACAGTATTTTTAGAGATTTCCACTCCTCAGCTCGATTTGGGATGAAGTCAAAAATGTGAAATCTTGGACGCTGCCACAGGAAAAGAAACTCAGTTTTTCAGTCAGTGTTAGATACAGCCCTCAGACGTGGTGATGGATGTGCTGCCAATATGGGGGGCTGCACTCACACCACAGATAAGAGCCTGATGTGACCCAGGAGGGCTTTGTCCCCCAGGGAGCTGCTGGTGGGAAGCACCAGGAGCTCCAGCCCCACAGAAGGAGGCAGGATGCCCTCACTCCCTATTTACTTGTGAATATAGTGGGGAGTTCAGTTCTGGTTTTCTCCTCTTCCTCTGCATTCATGCAGCAGCAGATGTAGAGCTGAGAAAACCCTCTGGACCAACATCTGTGGCCAGAAACCTATTGGGCACATTTATTGAGTGAGTTCCTCAGCTCTGCTGGTGTTCCTCCCCAGAGCAGGATCCCACATCTTGCTGTGGAACCCAAACAACTTCAGTCCTGTGGTTGGCTTGGAAGCTACACCATTTGCAACTCTGCTTCTTTTGACAACCAGGCAGTAGCATGCAAGGAGCTGATGTTATCATTTCAGTCTCAGAGAAGCAGCTTAGCTCAGGGCAGGTAACTGCAAAGGCTCAGCAGATGCCCTCCTTTCCCATAGTGGGCCATACACCAATTGCTCCAAACTTTCAGCCCATTTACCCTAACTCAGTGGTCAAGAGCTGAGAAGGGAAGCAGGAAGGCAGCCAAGACATGCTCAGGAATTCCCCCCAACAACAGCTGCTGTAATCCTGAAGCACAACTCACCAACCCCAACCAAGCTTGGTACCTTCCTCCACAAAGAAAATAGCTCTGTTCCAGCACCTGCCCACTCCTATTGTAACAGCTGACTGCACTAATTAGCCCTCATTAGCCTCTGAGTCCCTCCCTTGTTTGGCAGTGATGCCTTTCGCCTATTCAGCTGATCCCCTTTTGTTCCCCACCCAGGCAGTGAGACCAAGCACTTTTCCTTTTGTGGTTTCCTCACATGCAACCCCTGCTTGCCAGCCCTCCAGCACCGCCCCCGTAATGATGCCCTAAGCCCCAGCCTCACCACACTCCCGGATCTTCCCATCACCAGCCCGTGCTGTAGGACCTCAGGGCAGCAACACGTCACATGTGGGGCAGCTGGTTGAAAGGACTGGGGAGCCTTCCTCCCACCTTTTATTGAAAATGATCATTTCTATTCTAGTGCAAACACTGTGCATTTTACATCACAAAATCAAAGATCAGAAAGGGGTCAAAACAGAACATCAGGGATTTCTTAAAATCCCTGTTCAGTGTTGCTTCCTTTGCTTTGTGTTCTGTTTAGCTTTAAGTCCTGATCACAAGTGGATTTCTTCTTTTACCAAAAATACCTATGCAGCAAAAAAAAACCGTCAGCAAGCAACTATGTATGCAATCATCAGCACAACTCACACCAGTTTGGATTTGGGGCTTTGTTTCCAGCGTAGCTCAAATACCTCATCTGGACTTCCATTCATACTCTGCCAGTTTAATTTTCACCTTCACTTTAAGAGATTTATTTCTCATTTCCTGCAATGTGCTATTTTAGACTAACAAACCCCTGTATCAGACATCTGCACATGCCCAAGGCAGCAAACACCAAGCATGGAGACCACAGACTTACGGAGTACTCCTCATGGCTGAGCTTCATTCTCCTCCCCACATCCGTGCATGGACCAAAGATCAGCTCTGCTGAATTCAGTAGGGCAACTCCAGGGTCAAGCCTCCTCCATTGCAGAAGCACTATCTGCTATAAGTAAGCCCCTTCCTCACCCAAGGTTTCCAAGAGGCAAGCACAACAAGCAACATGAACGATCCTAAGATCTTTGCTTGCATACAAGACACCCCTTTCAGGTTGCATCTCCTCTGCTTTTCAAGGAGGGGAGGAAATTAGGTCCTAATTGGCTCTCCAGAGGAGGGAGGGGAGCAGGTGGGGAGAGTAAAGGAGAGTGGTGAAGGCTAGAGGGCAGGTGGTAATGATAGGTCTGTGTGTTCTCCCTGCTGAGACATTCCCATCCTCTGAGGGACTGGTGGAGATTTTCCGCTGGGATGTCCTTGTGCGTTTCCAATCACACAAACCTATCTAGTCAGATAGGCAGGCAAGATCCTCATCTTATTCTATCTGGATGCAAATGCCCTAGAGAAAAATCTGCATACAAACGTATCTTCCCTCCAGCCCCACTGCTGTGGGAAGAGGAGAGCCACTGTGAGTGCTGCAGGAGGCTGTGGGGAAGGGCTCTGACAAGGGTGAGAGGTTGTGGCTGGAATCTCAACGCACGGCTCCAGGGACCTGGATGCAGCACAGACATCCCAAGCATTTTCAATGGATTTTATTTCGTTTAATAAAAAACACCAACCAAGCTTGCAAGTATATCTTATATATATAAATATATACAGTATATATAAAACAAATGCATCTGGACAACACCTCTCCCTGTGGCACAAGCCGTAAGGCATGGAAAGGAGTGTCCTAACAGTCCTATTCTTGGCACTACAGAGCAAACCCTTCTCCATCCTCCCCCCCACTCACAAACACACATTGGCTTTTCTCTCTTTGGCTTTTCGCGGCGCCGACAAAGTGTGTGAAGCCCACAGAGATCTTCCTTGTGTCGTCGTGGTCCAGGCGACCCGGCAAGGATGCTCCCAGCCCACTGCGCCAATGGGCTTCTTGCAGTCAACATCAACAGCATTGCCACTGTGGCACAGGGGACGTGGAAGGGGACGGAATGTCAGGTGGATACAACGGAAAGCGGTGACCAATTTCTTCTTCTAGGGTGAGCTGGGGCGGGGGAGCAAGCTTTGTGCCTCAGCGCGGTGTTGGGTGGGAGGCGGCCGCAGGCTGAGATCAGCGAAGGTTTCTTTTTGCAGTCCCATACAAAAATGGAAAACAACAAGGGTGAGACTGTCCTTAACTGAAGAAGCTCGTAGTATACTGAGCAGAAGCAATAAACCTGACAATAACAAGAAAAAAAATGGTGGCATTATCCCAAAAGGAAGGAGGAACCTTGTCACTCGAGCGGTTCAGTTTGCTCCCGCTTTGGTCCCAATGTTCAGTTCTGGGTTGGGGTTGGCTTTTTTTTTTTTTTTTTTCCTTTTTTTTTTCTTTTTTTAATATTTTTTAATATACTTTTTTTTTTTTATTATTTTAAATTTCAGCACAGAAGTTGCGAAGCATGACGGGTGCTGTCGTATTTTCTCCTTCTGCGAAGCAGCTGCCTCCAGTCATTAATTGACTGTGGGCACTTGATTCCTCTGTAAACTATATTCTTTTGCCTTCAGTCTCAGGTTGGCAATGCTGTTGGCCATATTCATGCCCTGCGCCGGGCTGGCGTTGGTACACGTAGTGGAGTAGGTGGCCATGGCACTGCGGGGAGGGGGAGAAAGAGAGAAACATTGGGTCACAGCGGGGTCCCTGCACCGCGGCACAGCTCTGCGCTGCAGAGGTTAAACCCTGGGGTTTCCAGCCCTGTGGGATGCGTTTCTTACATGAGCATGGGATTGTCACAGCCCTTCATTGAACACCCTTGGAAATCTCTGCGCTGCAGCCCACTTGCTGAGGGACAGCCAACGCCAGAGCTCTTCAAGGCAAGAGGAAATTTTCCGCTTCCTATTCACTAACCCAAGAGGTTTGCAATGAGGTCAGGGTGCCCGGCTTGCCAACTAGACCATTGTCCTTAAAACTATTCCCACTGGAAGCAAAATCCTTTTGATGAGACCAAGTTTTGTTTTTACTGCTTGAGAAAACACGTCACTTCTGAGACACATGTTACTTCAAAGAAGCGCTCCGGGAAAAACCCATTTCAACAATTGTGATGCCTGTCGGTTGCAGAATCTTGGAAGGCAAAATTCCACATTTTTTTTCCCCTCAAAACTTCAGCCGATCATATACAACATGCCTTAAAGGCTGAGAGGAAAACAAAAACAAAAACACATTTTTGCTACTTTCAAATCACGTCTTTGTTCGTGAAAAACAGCACTTTTGGCAGCGGAGGCTGAACAAAGATGTCAGAGTCCTTTCTTATCCTACCAAAAAATTTGCAAATCTGCTTTCCAGACCACTAGAAAACTTGTTTAACTCATGCATCCCAGGCTTCTGCAAAAAAGAACCCACCCCAAAAGCCAGCAAAATATCTGATGTGGTGCGTTTCTTTATGGGGGTCCACAGATAAACACCGAGTGAACCAGAGATGCCAATTCAATACGGTCAGTGCATTTAGGAGGAAACCCCAAATGGTGTTGGTGGTACTCGGCCTCCCAAATCACCTTCCTGGGTGGCTCGTGTCTGAGGTTCTGGGAAATAGTCTCTACCCACAGAACCATGGAATCGTAGAATCATTAAGGTTGGAAAAGTCCTCTGAGATCATCTAGACCAACCATCAACCCACCCCACCATGCCCATGGACCACATCCCTCAGTGCCACATCTCCATGCTTCTTGAACACCTCCAGGGATGCTGACCCCCACACCTCTTTTCCTTCCATCACTGACTTCCATGACCTGAGGAGTTTTTGCAACAGCAAAGCTTCCTGGAAGGCTGTGGGGTTTGCTGCATACACAAATCCAAGCTGTGGCTGCACGCTCACCCCAGTGCACCAGCACTGCCTCAGACACCGTGGGGCAGAGCTGCCAGCAGTTTAAACCCAGTTCAGCACTGCTTGAACTCTCCAGCTGCCAGGAGATCCAGACCAGTGCTATTGGAAGGCCCCACCTTAGATAATATTTCTCATTTTGTAAGCAGGGAAGTGAACTTGTGGGAGGAATGCTACATCTGCATGGAAACAGAACAGCTCACACCCATGGAAATGGCTGCTAAGGGCCATGGACATACAACTGCTTACACCCTTTGAACAGCACAAAACCTCTTGCAGGAGAGAAAACACTCAAGACACTCCCAGAGTTTCTAACGTGGAGGTAAGAAACTGAAACACACATACTAAAGCACACCTTTTCTTCCTATATTCCTCCAGAAGAACAGAATAAATTTCAGCCCCTCCAGCAGCCCCAAGGGCAAGAGCTGTGGGGAGAGCTGCAGAGATTCCACATAACTATGAGGGCTCACAGATGCTCCAGTTCTTCCATGAGCTTCCATCAGTTCATTCCCCATGTCTGCCCCTGGACTGTTGACAACCCTCTGCCCCGTGCAGCAGCAGCAATAAGAGGAGATCTATGCTGCTTGAAGCTTCCCAATGTGTATGGAGAGCTGGTGGGCATAGAGCAGCCTTTCCCACAGGTACATCTTCCCTGTGGTTTAGTGCTAGAAGAAATGAGTGAGGCTGAAGCTCCAGCTTAGATAAAACAGGAATTTTCAACCTCGGGTGAAAACTGTCCCCATTCTTTTGCTGACATTCATAAATTTGGCTGTATTTATGACTACTCCACTATCTCCCTTATTGAGACTCAGGTTTCCTCCTCTCCTCCCTCTCCCGCAAGATTATTTTTATTTTTTTTGGCATCCAAAAACCATATATAATTGCTGCCCAAGTCCTGCTTACAACTCCAAGGAGCCTCCTGCTCCCCAAAGGCCTGGGGGAAATTGCTGCTGGCCCATGAAAACCCTGCCAAAGCAAAAATGTACAGAAACACTCTCCTTTAGCAAGTTACTCCGTCAGGAGCAGCACACGCAAAGGCTTCTCTTAACACTGCTCTGCTTTGAGCAGTCATTCCAGAGACTCTCCAAGGTCTAAAGGTTGACATCACCCTGCAGTCCCCCCATCGCTCTGTTCAGATGCAAAAGCCAGGCTCTGTCCTCTCCTCAGCTGCCTATTTTCATGAAACACAGAGGAACATCGTGTTTCTGAGTCCTAAAATCCTCCTTTCAAATATGGTTTTCAATGGACCACGGAGTCAAAGGTTGTTGGAGTGGGAAGTGCAGGCTGACAGCGTGACTGCTAGTCTTGTTTTCTTAGGAACCTACGCTAAAATATGTCTAACCAAAACATTTCAGCTTCAAAAAATAATAGTATCTACTTGGCTATCTATGCAACGCAGATCTGCAAATAGCTTTGGTTGACCTGTAGCTGAATGTATTTGGAGAATAAACACACTGATTGAAAACTTGCCCCACATCTAACAGTAAAAACAGCACTGGCCACGCAGCTCTCAGCCCTATCATGGAGCAGCTGTGAATCAGAGGCTGCTGGGGCAGCCCGAGGAGGTGGGGCGGGGGCAGAGGGCCATGCAAACACTCTGCACGGCTGTTTTTTCACCAAGCATCCAATATTTTAATAACCCTACTGAGTTCAAAGCCTTTATGAGGCTCTGACAACCTGGCCCAGGTGCCCATTAAAATGAATATGATTTAAGTGATGCCCGGCAGAATTAGAAAGCCAGGGAGCGGAAAGTGTCTTAAGGGTCACGACCACTCCATGCTGGGAAACCAACTGCTCTGTTCCTCTGCCAACGCCTCCCACCCCACTGCAGGGGCAGTGGGAGAAGACCTGTCCTGGTTTGGTGTATTAGTGGGAATGGCTGTAAGCTGCAAATGCCTTTGCTGAAATGCTTTGGCTATAAACAGGAGTAAGAAGTCAAGACATTGGAGAAGTGCCTTCTCACCATGGAGAGGCACTGTCAGGTCTGGATCTCAATGCAGGGGGAAAAACATCTTCCCAAGACTCTTCCTTCTCCCTTGCTCTATTTGTTTGCACGCCCCTGATGTGCTGGGCTTCCCCTTGCCCAGAGCAGTCCCGGACAGCCCTTCCCAGTGCACCCCTGAAGTTACCTTTGCAGGGTCTTCTCCTAGAAGCCGTTATGAAGCCCCTTGTGTAAACAACATCTTGGGAGGGACGATCTATTTTTAAAAGTGTGAGAGGTAGAAATGAGCCACGAGTGTTCAGCAGAGATCTGGTGCTGTGACCAGAACAGACTTAGCAGGGTTGGGAAGGACTTGTGCCTTCCTCCCCTAAGCTCGCCACCCAAACTCCTCCTTAGGATGCAACACTTCACAGAGAGAAAGCCTTAACCTCTAATGGGGGATTTGCCAGTCAGTAGCCCTCAGATAAAATCCAGAGGATAAGATAAGAGCCTTCTCTAAGACCAGACCAGTGGTCATCAGAAGCATCTTTTGCAGTACCTGCTGTGGATGAACCTAAGACTTGCTTTTCTGGAGCTACTGTGTAGGCAAGGGTGACCCCATGGCACCGAAGCAACAAACTATCCAGGCAGCAAAATGCTTCCAGACCTCACCCTGCCAGCAATATTTGGGGTGCATGAAGGAGGCCAAAATGGCTAAGGAAGAAAGGACATGGGTTCGGTGTAACTCCTATAGGCCAGTGGGAAGCTGGCTGCATCAAAGCCAGGTGAAGAGGAAGAAATTCAGCCAAGGGCTACAAGAACTTGACCAACAATGAGGTCACTATGCTAAAAAAACACCCACCAACCTCATCTTTAATTGCCTGCATGTCAGCTGGATCCCTGCAAACAAACATACCCAGTGTATCTTGCATCCACAGTCAGTTCCCACTGGGTTGTGGGGAGGACAGAAGAGAGCAGGGAGACCTGTGATTTGTGTGGACATCCCAGTTGCATCAAACTGATCAGGGCTGACACATCTGTATTCTTTATCACCACTCCTTAAGCAATGCTGGCCATGGGAGATGGATGTTGAATCCCAGTCTGCCACTCAAAAACACTAGGTTCAAACTAGATGCACAAGAGAAGTGTGACCCCTTTTGCTTCCATGTACTCCTACTCCATCCTCTTTCAAAACTTCCTGAACTGCAGAGAATGTGCAGCCTCCCTTGGAAGCAGCCCTGGGGAGCCACAGCGATGCTCTACCAAGCCCATTCTGCAAGCCTGGCTGTGAGATGGAGTGGGATGGGAACATGTAAGGAAAACCAGTGGGACAGTGAAACTGCTGTACCTCCAGCTGCCCCATGCGAGCATAAACAGCCCCTTAGAGCAATTGAAAACAAATGCAGCTGAAGGCCACGCTCAGGCTGCCCTGAATCATACCAGCAACCAGTCAGCCCCAGAGGGGTTACTGACTCACCTGTAAGGCGAGGCGGTACCCCAGGAGAGATAGTCGGTGGGTCTTGGAGCTGGGCGAGGTACTATGGGCTGCTCCACGGCGGTCACATCCCCTGAGTAGGATTTGAGCAGAGAGGCATTCTTGCTGGCCAGCATGGCTCTCTCATTCCGGCGAAACTTGGCTCTCCGGTTCTGGAACCACACCTGGGATGGGAAGCACACAGACCAATCATCCACCACAAACAGTACTGCTGAGATGCTCACTCCTTCATCATACCACCCCAGCCCTGCTGGGCAAGATGGGACTCTGCAAAAGCGAGTTCTCTGTCACTGGAAACCCTAATGACAAGACAATCTATAAGTCCACTCCGGTAGAGCTCTTGTGTAATAAACTTACTCAGTGAGGTCCCTGTGGGACTGGGTCTGTTCTGTGCTGCACGACCCATCATGTACCCCCCAATATGCTTTCACCTTCAGAAGGTGCAGGTTTGCAAGTTAAATGCTGAGCAGCTCAAATTAACACGAGCAACCTGAGCAAAGAGCATCCAACATCCAAGCCTTCAAAAGGCTCTGTGAATACATCTGAATGAGCAGATAGCATGTATGGAGGCAGATCAGGCCTGGCAGTCTTCCATAGACAAGGCATCCTTGGGAGTGCCATATGGGATGATCCAAGAGTTTGGTGATCCTACTGTTCCATGGGGACTTCAATGATATCTATTGCCATACTGAATGGCCTGATGATACCACCACCTAGGTGAAGTATACACACCTATACACAGGCGGTGAGAATTACCTGAACTCTGGCTTCAGTGAGGTTGACTCTGCGTGCAAGGTCTTCCCGTACAAAGGCATCGGGGTAGTGTGTCCTCTCAAAGACCCTCTCTAGTGCCTGGAGCTGGCTGCTGTTGAAGGTAGTCCTGTTCCTTCTCTGCTTTCTTTTCTTCTTCTCTTCTGAATTCAGCTGATCATCTAGGAGAGACAAATGGAGACATGAAAGGCTAGAAGTTTCAGAACCCATAGCAATGTTGTGATGTGAACATTAAGAAGCATCAGGGTGGACAAAAGTTCCAGTATGCCACCACCCTCACTGTTTTGCCATCTCCAAAACGTTCTTTGATTTGCCATCTAGGCATGCTCAGAGGTTCCCCTTGGGGGCCAGCTGCTTCAAGAAGGTTTGACATCATGTCCTGTCCACTCTGGAGTAAGATTCTCCTCCTGCTCTCCCTTGCTCTCCTCTGACTTGTACGCATCTCTTACATACGCACGGACCTCACATGCTGGTCTTCACCCCAGCTTCCCTGAGAGCACCGCTTGCAGATGTTTCTCATAAATGGAGAACCTACACATGCCCACAAACCCAGTTCACCTCCCTACCCCATTCTGACAACATCAGAGACTTTTCTGAGTATGAAGAATCACCAACTGCTAAACAAGAGATAAGCATAAAAGCTGCTTTTACTTGTATGCTCATGAGCCTTTGCTTTGCACTCGTCCATCGATAAGGACCTCAGTCCCCACAGTTCAAGACTTAACACATGATGGGTCCCACCAAAAGCAGCATGGCTTTCCATGCTGCCAAGCACAGTGGGTGGGCAATGCTGGAGAGGTCCTGCTGCCTCATGTAGAAGAATGGTAGCTAAACCTGGCAGAACCACAGCTAATATATGTATAAACACACGTTAAAACACATCAATTACTGTATCTACAAAACACGTAGTGAATTACACTTGATGTTAATTAATATGCACCTGGGCTCAGAAGACAGCACCACCACTCAGCATCCAAGGGCTTCAATCATGCTATGCGGTTGCAGAATAACCCCCCGAACGTCATTCCTTTTGCCATAAAGAAATGTGACAGCTCCCCTCATCTTCCCGTTCTCGAGAGGGTAGGTAAGACGCACAGAGATGCTGACAAGGAAATTGAAATCCACGGCTATTGTCCTCACCACCTGTTTGTGCTGCTTTTCACAGCCCATCTGGTTACAGTTACCACACCTGAATGCCTTTGGAACAGCGCCCATCCATTTGGGAACAAAAGGACATTCCTCTTAAATGAAAGGAGCTGTTTCAAATTCCTGCAGGTTTATAGCCCTTCCATCCCCTCTCCAGCAGCCTGACAACCCCCATCAGGCTCCTCTCCAGCCTGGGGATTCCTGGGTGCAGAAATACACCCACAGCTCTCTTGTATCTGAGAGGAAGTGTCTGGAGATGAGCCAGGAAGGGACTTGCAATGTGCAAAGAAAATAAATACACGTAGGAATTCTGAGAAAGCTCTAAGAGGCCTCATTGCAGCCTTCCAGAACTTGAAGGGAGCTTATAAGCAGGAGGGTGACTGACTTTACATGGTCTGACAGTGGTGGACGAGGGGGAATGGCTTTACACTAAAAGAGAGGAGACTTAGACAAGATGTTGGGGAAACGTTTCATTCAAATTCAGTGAGGCGCTGGCAGTGCTGCCCCATCCCTGGAGGTGCCCCAGGCATGGATGGGTCCTGGGCAGCCTGAGCTGGAGGGCAGCCAGCCCACAGCAGTGGGGCTGGGGGGACTTTGAGATCCTTTCCAATCAAAGGCATTCTGAGTTCTACGATTCTGTGCATCTCATCTCAAGATGCAGAAAGAGAAACTGGGAAGCAGAGTGATGAAATCAAACTGGTGCTTGTGCAGAGTGTTTTTTCCACTTGTAGGGTCTGCCCACAGCAGGGAGCAGGAAGCTCTGCACCTTCCACCTCCAGAGTGAGTGATCATCCAAAGAGGCCTCACAGGTAAGCACTGGTGCAGCTGTGCACCATGAAACCCAGCAAACAGAGAACCACGATCACCCCTCCAAACCGCACAAAAGCTACAAGATCAGCAGCTGCTATCAAGATCAATGTCAACATGGACATTGTTCTTCCTTCTGAGCTCTCCATTCAATTCTCCCTTTGGATCAAAAGCCTGTGTATGCAGATCAGATGAACAAATCAATGAAAGCCTTGGGAGGTTCCTGGGAGCCCCCCCCGGCATTTCAAGATCCTCTGCAGCCCAGTGTAAGGCGCTCAGGGCTGCCTGACTGTTGCTCAGATCCCGTGTGATGCTTCCATATGAGGAAACGTGAGCATAACACCCTGAGGGATGAGAAGTGAGTAAGCCAAAGGTCGTACAAGGCTGGGGAACAAGAACCCCTCCTGCCAAGCACGTTAACACCATTTGCCTGGTTTCCTCCCAGAGCAAAGCAAGACAGCAGTGATTCACAGCTCACCTAACCACCATGCTGAGAAGCGGAAGGATGCTGGCATTGCCACGGTGACTCAGGGCCAGGTCACCTCCAGCCCCGGCTGCCACCAGGCAGGGATGTGAGTCACTGTCCCAGCACCAAGCAGCAGAGCTCAGCCTGCACTGCGGGATGTGGCTTGAGGTCTCTCTTTGCTGCACATCTGGAACAGTGCAGCACAGCTGGATCCAAGAGACGTGGGCAGGAGGAAGAAAACTACAGAATAGCAGCATGAGCCCAGAGCTGGGCTGACAATCAGCCTTGCTGGAACTCCTTGCCTAATTGATAAACCACAGGACAACTAAAAACCACTAACGAGGGAATGCAGGCACTATCCCCATGTGTCTGCAAATGACACCTTGCTCGCAGTGCTTAGGGCAGCCTTTGACATGTTGACAGAGTATTTTTTACACCAGTCACAGAAACAGAATTGCTCAGGTTGGAAAAGACCTTCAAGTCTCGTTTTTCCTTATCAGGAAGGAGCCCTGACAAATGGTACCCCTAAATTATGTTGACAGCACCAATGCCTGGAGTCAGCAGAAACAGAGTGAAGAGGAAATGAGCTCTAAAGTTCTTGAGATGGGTCAGGAGCCTTTCATCAACATTCTTTTAATCAGAATTATTACGAACAGCATTCTCCAAAGCCCCACTTCTCGCAAGCGCAGCCCCTGGGGAGACAGAGATGCACGTTCCTCTGCTCTGGAACCAGTGTTGGATATTCTGAGAAGTTCATTTCCAAATCCCAATGTTTCACGCTGCACTGGGGGGGATTTTGTTTCCTGTTTCCATATACGTGCTTTTCCTGTACAAGCTCTACATTCATGCACTACTTGCAGATCCAAATGCACTTCTAGGATGCTCCAGAGCACTTCTAACTGCTCCCAAATAACACAGTGTCCTATCCTTTTCTCCTCGCTCATCACGTCTCCCCATGCAACAGGGCAGAACCGCTGTCTTCACGTCAGGGACAGTCACTGGAGTATCATCAGATGGGTCTGTTGGGACATCATATTGAAAATATAATCAACCATAAACCAAACCAGAGCTCCGAACTGAATGCCTACATGTAAATTACAAGACCAGTATTTTTTTCCAACAGTACGTGCAACCGCAACATATTTTGGATTTCCAGTTTGTAGGAATGCCTGTACATACTTGCTTTCATTCCAGGTCGGAATAAAAACAAATTTCCAGATGGGGTTTACATTGTGTGGGCAGTTTTGAAAAGTTTTGACCGGTTCTATGAAGTCTTGAAGCAGAGGTTAGAGAGCACGTATCGGATCTGAACTGAAAGTCAACAATTGGGTCTCATTAAACGAGAGACTGAGACGTCCAGCCACAAATCACTTACAGTAAGGCAGGGCAGATCTGTCACATCGGTTATGTAAACTGTAAACTGAGGAAGGATTCCAGGAAAAAAATAATAATAAGGAATCACGCTGTAATCACAGCCTGAAAAACAAGAAGTTACCACCAGAGTTTGAATACGGATTAAAGAAAACCAAAACAAATCTGTTTCACGGGAGAAAACAAATCTAGAAACTGAAAACCCAACAACTGATAACTCTTTTAAGGTTGAAAAATAATCTTGCAAGCCAAGATTTTTTTTACTTGGATTAGTGGGGAAGAAAGAAAAATAGAGAACAGAAGGGAGAGGAGAAATCTTTTGCTTGGGTTTGAAGTTGAATTTTAAGACCTCCGCAGGCACACTTTGCAGTTTTATCCGCTCTCTGCTTTGCTTTCAGTTCCTTACCTCCATCCAAAACACTGTCATTCCCAGGGAATCAACACAGGAAAAGGAAGGGAAAAAAGAGCTAGAAAGGTTTAATCAAAGCTAATTCTCCTTCCATAGCTCCCGTGTCCTGATAGGTGTTCATGGGATGGCGACACAGGTATGAGATGCATCACCCATACACAAGACCTCAAATTATTTCAGTTACACAGAAAATCGCAGTATGTGAAACTCTGTCTTGTTTGGATCACCAGGAACACAAGGAGGAAAAAAGAAAATAGAAAGAAACAGATGCTGCAGTTTTTAAAACATCTTTGGGTCTGATGATCTCGTGGACTAGTCAAATTCACCTCCTCCATGAGAAAAAAAAATGGCAATTTTGTGAACAGGCTGTGGGACTTCAGAAAGGCAATACTGAATTTTTCACATCAAAACCGAGTTTTAATATTAAATAGAAAAGTGTGTGCATTTTCAGCATTACCCAGGAGACGACAGCAGTTCCTCTCCAAAGTGTCTGCAATGTGGAACTTATCAGGGTAATTTCTAGCTGACCGCATACAAACAATTACATATCATTACGGAGCTGTGAATAGCTCTTGCATGGATTGCGTGCCTCCAGCCTCACAGCTCTGCTTCCAGGCTGGGAACTTGCTGAGGTCCTGCACAGCCCTTCACCAGGGCATTACGAGTTCTATCCCAGCTGGAAGACAGCGCTCCTCTTTGAGAAGGTTTCAGCTCTGGTGCTCTGCCTCTCGTCCAGAGGGAATCTCAGAGCCCATAGGTTGTGCCTCCTATGGTTGCACACCCATAAGATGCGCCTTCTCCCTGCCCATGTCAGTGCTTGGAGCTCGATGTAGTAGCAGCAATGAAGTTGGACAAAAAAAAAACTGTAATTGCGACCCAATGGGAATCCAGACATTCTTCCTAGAAAGGCATGACGTTAAGTGCTTATTACTGGGAGAACAATATTTGCGGGGGAGGAAGTATACATCCTTCTCCAGAATTTGGTACAGAGCCACTGAGAGTCCCCTTAGATCCCAGAGACAAGCCTGAGTTCTGCTCTAACAGCTCTGCTTTGATATTTCCTAGGGCTTTCCTCCTGGGCATCCTACAGCTCATGGCTTAGCCCAGCTCCTCTAACAAGCCTTTCCACCGGGTCTTGGGGTCAGAGTGTTCCCATAATACAATAAGCACTGTATGGATCTCATAAGCTCCAAGGCACAGTATGTTATGTGTTTGGAATTCGTTGTATGCTTTTATACTTTGTTTTACATATTGTAATTTTTATATGCATTACCACATTGATCCTTGGAAAATTAATTTAAAGAAAAATAAAAAAAGGATAATCAAAAGCAAACACATAGTTTAAAAGCCTGCCAGCGGCAAATCATGTTCTGTGAGACTGCATTTTGTAACTGACAAAGAGACCAAACCACCAGACCGTGGCCGGGATCCAGCAGGGTGGGTTTACCAGGCAGGGTGGGGATAGGATCCAGCAGGGCTGCGGACCCCCGAGCCCCTCAATAGGGCAGCCCAATGCCATAGGCACATTGGACCTGAGACAGAGGAGCAGAAACACAATCGCGTGATTTCTCCAGCCAAACCCCACTGCCATATCCAAGGCACGGAACCCATGGCACCCTAAAGAGGCTGTGCCTTCCCAGCTCCCATCTCATTTTGGGGTCAGACCTGGAAGGGGTGCGTTGGGCAGGGCTGGACATGAAGTCATGCCTTTGCAAGGTCAGGGTATGGCTTCCAACGCCCACATCCTCTTCCCATCAGCTCCCCTTCCCATGCCATGTGTCCTGATGTTTCAACTTAGAAACGGCACTCATGCAGCCAAAATCAAACTTCCCAACCTCCGCCCTGCTCCGTCGGTATTTTCTCATTTCCAAAGCCCCTCCCTGCCCTAGTTCATTCCAGATAACATCCGTCTTTCCATCTTCCCAGCACCCTTTCTTGACTTTTCTGAAGAAGCTCAGTCATGTGTAGCCAGGTATCTCTGCCTCTTTTAACCCTAGTGTGCATGTGTGGTACATCCACATGCACACAATTACAGAGAATGCCCCTCTTAAGAATCCAGGCTGCTCTTACAGACTGGCCACATGCTTATCCAGCACTTCCAGGCAGGAGCAGCCTAGCATCAGTGTCCACATCCTCCTGGACATCACCAACTGCCTTCAAGGCTGTGACAATAAGCTGTCACCAGAGCCTGCCACGGCCAGGTCATTTGGTTGCCTTCTGCACATGCCATCACAGAAGGCTCCATATTGTCGCAAGCTGTACACATGTGGCATTATTTCCAACTATTGGATTTACCTAGAGTCTCTTCTCTCTGTTAATGGGATGTCCTTGTGCCAGGAGCACAAGGGAGGTTGCACCAGCCCTTCTGGGTGACACATCCCAGGTTTTTTGTTCTTTTTTTTTCCTCCAAGGTCCCTCTAAGGCCTGAAAGTAATCCCTGATACCTGAGTCGACAAAAACAACGTAACCTCCTTCTCCTGATGGCCACGGGTTCAGTGTGCTGAGCCTCCGTGTCTGCACTCATTCAAATGGCTGCAGAAGCCATGAAGCTGGGGGCTCTGCAGCCCCTCAAGCCATTCCCCCCATCCAGCACCCACCCAAACTCTGGGCAACACTGCTTTCATTATTCATTTTCTCTGGGCAAAAAGTCCCCACGAATTTCAGCCAATGACACTTACTAATAGGGAAAGTTAAAGCACTAAGGAAAAAAAAAATGCTTTTGCTGAGGCAGGGAAGAGCAGCTTTGGTTTTTGTTTGTTGGGTTGTTTTTCTTTCCAGACCATATACAGATTACAAATGAGCTAATTGGCATTTGGGGCAGACAGATCATTTCCAAATGCCGCAGACACTGCAAGAGTCTGCAAACATTACCATAGCCCACCAGCCCACACTGGCAAAGCTCAACTCAGGCTCACCTGCACAATGAGCGTCTGAGCACGCTGGGTCCCCACCGTGCTGAGCAGGGCCATTATCACACAGCCCTACCCCAGTCGGGTCTGGAAATTCACTTGGATGTGGGCTTTGTACGTAGGACCCGTGCAAGCAGACAACGACCTGTGGGATGCATGCCAGCAGGCCCTGGCGGTGCATAGAAACGCTGTTCTCAATGGATATTTCATCTGTTTGTCATCCAGACAAGCAGACCTTGGAGCTGCATGGCAGAGCAGGGCTCCAGCTCACCTCACATGGTGGCCAGGGCCGCTGCTGGAGCCCAGAGCACCAACAAGAAAGGAAGGCGCAGAGCACGGCGAGAATATGGAAACTGGCTCCCCAAAGGCTGTGCTCCCCTTTCATTAGCATCCAAGAACAAATGGGTTTTGACCAGATCAGGCCACCAAGTAACACACAAATCAGAGCGGAGCCGCTGCAGAGCTCTGCACAGAAATCCAGATTTTGACCACTAATGCATTTTATGGGTCCCTCTTGATCACGACTGGAAAAACGATGACATGAGAGGTCCAGAAATAACAGAACTCAAGCCCGGCTGTCAGCATCCAGCCCACCTGCCTCTTCTGAGCATCCCGACAGGGAACGCATTCCTCAGGTGGGGATAAAGGGCCTTTATATCCCACACTGCTCGAGGAGGCAAAGCCATTGAAGCCCTTAGGGCCATTTCAGAGTGCAGCTTTCTTGACAGAGCAGCATTCTGCAGAACAGGACCATGGAGGAGATGCTCCAAGGGCTCCCATGAGCCCCACGCCCCCTCTCTGTGCCACGCCAAGAGAAACCGGGCTGTGCCCCACAGCCATCCCCAGCCCCTTCTGGGCAGCAAATGCATTTCACATTAGCTAATAAATTGCTACATCTTATGTTTCCTAGCCTGCTGGAATGATGAATATTTCGGAATGTGTTTTGAATGGTTCCCTGCCAGAGTCAAACAATCATCTAGAGATTTTAAATCAAAAGGCTGAAAAATGGAAACCTCTGTCTTTCCACAAAGTTCACTGCAGTTTGAAAAGCCCAACTCCCAGCAGAGGAGGCAGAATGGTTGTTGTCAGAGCTCCTGCGAATTGGGGCAAATGAGTGATGTGCTGGAAACCACGCTCCCTAACATGGACTAATAACCTTTGCCTCCAGGTGATGAATATATTAGCAGATTTTTGCTTATTGCTGCCCTTCATCACGCTGCAAAGTCAGATACGCTAACCTCGAGGATCAGACGATTTAGGGAAGCCGTATGGAAATAGGATGTTTCTGCCATAAGTTGCTGTTCTCAGCCTGCTGCAGGGCTAGCAGATAAATGCTGCTTTTCCAGCCTAATTTAACACAATTTAAGGGTTTTTAAAGGTTCTAGATAATTAATTGCATCCATCATTTTTACTTACCCTACAGCCAACCAATCCAAGTCTAGCAGAGGAATACCTCGCCCCAAATAATATTTGATATCCCACCCAAAGGGGCACACAATTAACACAACCACACACTCGTAGTGCATCCCACCTCCTGCTCCAGCCACTGCATCCCATCGCTGTGGGAGCACCAGACTGGCCATCAGCAACTACGGCCGAGCAAGCTTAGCACTACCCCCATGCAACGAGATGTGGTCTCCGTTGGTAAAGGAGAGAAGGATGTGGCCATGTCTCATCGGAGCAGCCAGAGCTGGAGTAGGTCCAGGAAATAAGCTTCCCTCTCCCCCATGGAGATGGGCTGTCTAGACACATTGGCAAAGCTGTGAAGCTGAATTTGCAGGGCTGCATCCTTCTTGTATACAGCCGGTCAGAAACACAAAATCCCATCCCCCAGCCTGTTAGCACCGGCGTTTTTCCATACTCCCTCATGTCACTCATGTCCAGCAACGCCAATGCCTTTAACTGAGAAATTCTTAAACAGAATTCTTTCCCCTAGAAAAAATATTTTTTCGATCAACCCACTGGCGAAACCATTTGCTGGTTATTTTGCTATGTTTATTTTCGCTAACAATTAATGTAAAAATAAAATAAGTCTAGTAGAAAGCATTCTTAAGCCAAAAAACTTCAGAATTCATCTATAAATTGCAACGGAAACCTGAAAAAAAAAAAAAAAAAGTTGTCCAAGTAATAAAAAAATATTGAACAAAACCACTGGGAGTCAGGCAATGTTTTCCATGCCCTCAGGCCCCCACTCAACACAGCACTTAAGGGCAGATTGAAGACCCCTCCAGCCTCTCTCCTGATGACTCCCAATGATGATGGGATGAGGGTTTCTGCTTCACGCTGGAGCCCTACTTTAGTCAGTAATCAGTAAATGACTTTCAGCCAGATTTAAGTTCTTGAAGGTCATTAGAGCTTGTTAAGCAGATTTCTTCATCACTGGAGGCCCTTGCAATGAGCTAGAGAAACACATGTTGGGGCCTAATATACCACTCTCTGAGGACATACTCCGGCACTTCATTCACAGCACTTACAGGGGTGTGGACAACAAGGAAGTCACCTCAAAATAAACCAGAAATAAGTCATATCACAATTGTGATCACAATCATAATCAAAGCTACTGTTTTGTAAATGCACACAGCAGCTCATCTTTCAGCGTTGATGCAGACAAGCAGCTGAGGGATAAACTTCCCACTCTGCTTCATCAACTGCATCCCTGAAGAAGGCCTTCTGAAGCCACCCCACCACGAGGCAGGAAAGCTCAGCTGCTCCCAGAAACATCAAGAGCCTTTGACTTTACTTGGGCAGCCTCCACCCAGTTGCGGGAATAAACACGCCAGCGCATGGCTTCCTCCTCCTGCAGCTCTCCATACAGCTCCTGGAAAGGGGCACTAGGATGGAGGCCACAGCTCAGGCCACCTCCTGTCAGACCAGGTCCCAGGCTCATGCTGAAAACATTGAGATGGGACTGGTTGTGTGGAGCGTAACAAAGATCACAGCATCCAAAGAGCTACGTACGGATCCAGCTCAGAGAGAGCTAACAGACAATGCAAAAGCTCCTGCAATAGGTCCTCTTTTTCTTGTGAACTCAGCTCATTAAACGTTTGCTGGAAAAACAGAAAAGCATTTTCCACTGAGAAGGGGACATCCAAGAAAAGCCCTTTTGGACATAAATTGGCAAAAGGCTGCCGAGCATTTATCTTCAGCATAGAATGTGCTCTGTCAGGAGGGCCGTAACTAACAATATGCTGAAAAACATGCCACAGACTTCCACCGTATTTTATTTGGCACAAAGGGGTTATTCCTCAGCACAAAGTATTTGCAACTGGCATCGGTTAAACAAGAAATTACAACCTTCAAAAGATCCATTTAACGTCGGCTACAGAAAGTACAGAATTTGCTATCGGCTTCGATGACAACAGACTGTGCCCTATAAAACACCATGAACACTCCTGGCTACGATGCTCAGTGCAAGCTGCCAGTTCAGCAAGGCACCAGGAGCGTCCTGCCCCTGCTCAGGAGGATGCCACCAGTTTTGGGGCAGAGAAATCCCTGTCCCCAAACCTTATTGGGCTGCTGAGTTCATCCACCAGACTCAAGGTACTGCACGCTGATTTCCATGAGGACCAGCAATGCTGATGGGGAAGCGGCTCTGGTCAGGATGGGAAGAATCTCTAAGCCACAGCTCAAGTCAACAGCATAGCAGGTCCGAGGACATGGAACTGAATGAATGGGTCACCTGGTCACCATGTGGCACTTGCGGTAGGAAGCAGGGGAGCTCCACTGCCTCCAGCAGCTGCCCCCAGTGCTGCCCAGTGGCATCTCAGGCCAGGAGATAGCCACATGTCCCCATCCCACAGGGCCATCCCCATCTCTCCATGCAGAGGAAGGAGCTCTGCCAGCAAACTCCCTGGACCCCAAACCTTTTTCCAGTCCTGTTTGCAGAGTGCTCCAGAAAAGGAAACCTCACAGGCCTTCCTGGTGTTTGCCTAGCACAAGCACCTTGCTTCTGCACATATAACTGAGGCGAGAGGGTGAGTGTCCCCCAGCAGCCTAGTGCTAGTGAATTGGCCCAGAGAAAGTGACAGAGCCTCTGGGTTCAAAATAAGTTCCCACACCAGCTTTCAGGGTGAACTCTGCACAGTTTAGCCAAAGCCGGTGCTCTTGCTGTGAGCCCAGAGCCCACTCAGTGAGCTTTGAAGCACTGCCGACCTGCGCTCTGCGGGAACTTTACTGCTTCCTTCCCCAGCACAGCTACAGCAGACATACAAAGACAGGGTTTTATTGGGCAAAAGCCCCTAGTTTACCTTGCTATGGCAAGGTATTTACCATTCACCAGGTTAATGTATGAGAAGGGGAAATAAAACCTTTTGCATTGCTGCAGCCCACGGGAGGGAGCAGGCCTTGTGCTGCCCAGCACTGTGGTGCCTGCTGCCTTCTGATTAACCCTTGCTCCTGTGCTCCTTCCAACTAGGAGCTATCACTTGGCTTGAGATGAAGGAGAGCCTGCGAGTCTGCTCTGAGCTGGGGTTGAGGAGCTGGCCTCAGTTGGCCCCAGGTGCCACCCAGCATTGCTCACATAGAGAGGAAATGGTCACAACACAACCAGCCTAAAAGTTTATAGGCAGCAAGCTGGATGCTCCCAGGATCTGCGACCTAAATAAGTAAAATAAAGAATGAAGAGCCATGAGAGGGAGAGCATACTTGGGTCTCACTGAACCATTATGGCACTCATAAGTGACAGCCCTCCCATAAAGCATTTCTGATTCTGGAGCCCTCTCCTCCCCTTTCATCAGACAGAAAATCATTCAGATTTTCTCTCCCAACACAGACTTGCAGGCCAATACTGCCTAATGATTGCACTGGAACCTCTTCCAGCATTTGATGGGAAGAAATGCATCAAGCTGCACGTCACCCACTGCCATGGGCTTGTATCGGAGTGAGTGCCAGCAGAACACTGAGGACACAGGGACTGCTCCCTGCACAGACACTGCTTTTACTCTGCAGGTTGTTTAAGTGCCCCTGATGAATAGAGATGCTTTCATGAATCAAAAGCAAGAAGAAAAAAACACCCAGCTCAAGTCGACACATAAATTAAACCCAAGAAATCCAACCAAATCTGCTCCCAGCATTAGGAGGACTCTAAGAGCAGCAGATGAAAAGCTCCTATTAAGTTGGAGAATTCATCTCCTCATCCCTGCTGAAGGATGGATGGGTTGCTAAAACAAATACTACGTTTCATTCTGGCTTACAGCACTCTGATCTTGCCTTACATGAACAGGGGAGGCAGAATGCTCCCAGTGATCGTCATTCACATTAAATCACAGAATTGTAGGGCTTGGAAGGGACCTCTGGAGGCCATCTAGTCTAAGCCCCCTGCTAAAGCAGGTTGCCTACAGTAGGTTGCATAGGAAAGCACCCACGTGGGTCTTGAATATCTCCAAAGGAGACACCATGACGTCCATGGGCAGCCTGTCCCAGGGCTCTGTCACCCTCAAAGCAAATGAGTTCTTTCTCATGCTCTGTTGTGTTCCACTTCATGGCCATTGCCCCTCATCCTGTTGTTGGGCACCACCAAAAAGCCTGGCCCCGTGCACCTGATATCCACCATACAGATATTGGTAAGCATTGATCAGATCCCCATCCCGTTTTCTGCAGGCTCAACAGCCCCAGGTCTCTCAGCCTCTCAAATCATCTCCTCCCTCTTGGGTACAGGCTGCGTCTTTGCCTAGTTACAGCCCAAGTCTGAATCCCAACACCTCTTTCCATTTTGGGATATCCCCATAGCTCTTGCTCACAGCAACACCACAGATGACGGGTGCCCAAACCACCCCAACCACCCGCAGAGCAGCACCACTAGCACTGCCCAGAATGGGCAGTAGGACACCTCCTTGGGGATGCATTGTGAGCCTGGCCCCCACCACAAGAACAGCAAAGCCGACGTGCAGAGTGTGGTGGGGGAGAGGCAGCAATGGAAGATGCCTCCCAGCTGAGCTCTGACACTGAATCCCTTTGAGATGCCTTCCAAAGGGCAGCCCAGCTGCCTTCACCTGGGTTTCCTAAGCAATCATTTGTGATGCAACGGGTGTCACATCCCTAATTGCCTCGATGGCTTTGGAGTCATCGGCCAACTTCAACCACAGTTTGAGAACAACACGAACTGCAAAGGTAACTCCTACAGTTTCCAAAATCCGGTAGCCTGGTACAAAGATACGATGCACCCGGCTCCTGCAATCCGCACCATCCGCTCACATTTTCTCCCCCTTTCCTGCTGCCTCGGCACGTTCCTGTAGGCTCACACCAGTAGATGGCACCAGAATAACGGCAAAGCCCCTCCGGTCCTGCAGTTACCAGCGACAGTATCTCCGAGTGCAGAACGGGCAGCGGTACCAGCTGCTGCTGGCTGGGCATTTTCCCTTAAGAAAGACGTGCCCGCTTTGCATACATAGAGTGCCCTGAAGATCTGGGAGAAACTCAGAGACCTTCCAATTCTTCACACCCAGGACTTACTCTGGAACTCAGTCCATTAACATTTTAAGAGGAGTTTGATTATTTTGACCTTTCTCCTCTCCCTACCATCAATCATATCCCAGTGTAGTGCAATTCCTCCAAACTATCTTCCAAACCATTTCTCAGCACCTTTTGCTTACTGATACTTTTAGGAACACATTTGGAAACCACTGTGCCCAAATCCCCCCTGGCCAACAGCACACAGCTGTAAGCACTGGGCAATACCTACTGGTTTGGGATGGCTCTGGTCCCTGCAGGCTGGAGGGATGGATGGTGAGGCAGAGGGTGAGAGGTAGGGCTGTGCACTGTGAACGCTGCCCAGCCACCCACCTCTCCACTGCTCTCTGGTAATTCCTGGTTTCAGTGAGCTCCTCCCTGGCTGGCAACAAGCAAACACAAAATGAAGTGAGCAGCAAGGGATGGCTCTGACTGCTGTCACCGCTGCTCCTTGTGCTCAGTGCCAGCCCTGTGTGGCTGTCTCTGACCCTTCCAGGTTGCTCAGCCCACTGATTCAGAGCCCCTCTGTCCCTAGATGATATTGAGTGTGCTCATCCCCCACCCCATTGATTAGATTTGCAGCTCTCCCTGTTTTCCTCATTTTACCCAAAGCCAACCTTGTTGCGATTATGAGAGACGCTGCTCACACAGACCCTCCAATTTGGCCAGAAATACCAGAAATCTTCTGCAACTGCCTATTTTCTTCACAGTCTCAGTAAAGTCTGAAGAGGTCCTAAAATGCAAGATCAAGTCAGGCCCCTTCCGTGCCCAATGATCGCCCTTTGTAGCTCTGCAGAGGTTTTCCTATCTCTGCTATTTGTAACAGTGGGATTTTGGAGAGGGGACTGACCTACAAGTGAGCATGGCAGCTGCTTCACATAAAAGCCTGAGTTACAATCGGTGATGAGGACACATTTTTCCTTTTGTTTCTCACTATGTTTTGCTCCAAACCTGTAAACAGTTTTGCACTGCGTGGATCTGCATTCTCCATCTGGTCCTGCGAGCTGATTTCCTGGCAGGAATATCCTTGACATGGAATCACACAGGAATGCTGCAGCACATCCCTCCATCTCCCAGCCAGAACAGAGCTGCTCAGCCCATTGGGGTCCGTAACCCAACCACAGCATCTCACCCAGTTACCCAATCGCAAGACCAGTGACTTGCATCTTCCAAAAGGGCTACCAGGCCTTTGTGGTTGGAGAAGCCAACACCCTCCTTCCTACTTAGTTCTAGTGACTATATCACAGTGTAAAAAAATAAATGTGTTTCCTGCCTCCTCCGAATGCTCGTCTGGCTTTTGCTCACAGCCCCTTGGCTCTTGTTCTACCTTCCTCTGATAGATTAAAGAGAAAACAAAGAACTATTCCTAGAGAGTCACAGAAAGAGGGATTCAAACCCAGCATAGCAAGCGTCTGGAATGGCTCTTGTCAACGCACTGAGTGAGGGGGAAAGGGATATGTAACACAAGCAAAACCCAGCAGGGATGGGGAAACCCAGTGGAAAGCAAAGCCCTACTGAGGCAGCCTGTGACCAGAGAGGCTGGGGCCTGGGAAGCCCGGGACTGCGAGGAAGCCACAGCTCTGCACCCAGTCCTGCAATGAACACTGCAGCTTTGTTGTCCAGGACAGGCAGAGCACCAGGCTAGGAACATGGGTGGTTGCCTGCTGAAGTCCCAGTATCACTGTAATGTGGGGCAGGGACATCTAAAGGATTCTAAGGCAGGATCAGCTATATGATATTCACTCCTTCGGACATTCGTCTTCATCAGATCTTCAGCTGGGATCTCCACAGAACACTCCCATCATCTCTCCCAGGGCTTCCTTACCCTGACTAGGGCTGAGGGGATCTCCCCTGCTGCAACACAAGTACACACACATGGAGATCAGTCTTTACCTGCCTTGAGCATATTTGAAGGCTGTTCTCCTGTCATCCTTTGCCCTCTTTCCTCCTAGACCATGGGCTCTGCAGCTCTCCTTGCTGCTTTTTATCTCTGGGCTTTTCACGTAGTTGGTGCCTTTGGCATTCAGCAAGCAGAAGTGGAGCCAAGCACAAGAGGACACCCCATAAGTGAGGCAGAACTACAGGTGATACCAGGGGTGAAAAACATCTGTCTCTCCTCATAAAGGTGCAGCTCATGCATTGAGCTAGAGAGTCGGTCTGATGATTTGCAAAGGGTACAGAGCCACAGCACTCCTTAGGCCAGATTCATCCCTCTCTATAGAAGCAGCAGGTTGATAGTTCCCTCACTGCCTTCTTACAGGGCACCGTGCAGAAAGGCTTGGGCCATGGTTTGGAGGAGACATCTGCTCCATAAGCCTAGCAGAGAAACAAGAGTGATTGCTTCCCTTTGGGGTGAGCGCCAATCACTGGCTAGGAGCCACTGGTGTGGACGGGACCAATCCGTCTTGCTGGGCATCACAACCAGACCTCACCCCACATACAACGATGTGCATCCTGTGCCACACAGAGGAAGGGTTCGCACCAAACAAGCTATTAGTGAGCAACGCGGGGTTCTGCATTCTTCTCCAGGCCCCTTGTTTTCCTGAGGGGAATGCCTCAGAAAACCCAGTGGGGAGGAAGAGGAATTCACAGTTCCATTCCAAAGAGCAGTCTTTTGTTTGTTTGATCATTTTTTTAAATGATCAAGTAACTTGTGAATACAATTTCTGATGATTCTCACATCCTCCCAGCTGGAGAACAGTTCATGAACAGGCTCCAAACTCTGTAAATGAGCTTGTTAGTCATAAGCCTTCAAACAGGCTTGATAAACAACTTTCAGCCCGCAGGATATTCATCAACCATTCTGTCTGCCTGGTCTCCTGACACTAATTTATTATTTACAGTGAGAGATCCCTCTCTTAAATCACAGGTGATTGTTTCTCTTCCCTGATTAGCTGTTTCTTTGTGGGATTATTTTTTTTTATTATTATCATCTTTTTTATTTTTTTAAGGAGAAACAATGAAAACCAAATCACAAACAAGCAACACACAGCACGCTCTTATTCTGGAGCAATTCCATTAGTTTCCATGAGACGCATCAATGTCCAAATGAAACAAATTGTAAGCAAAGATCTTTTTGGCCCAACCTTCCAGACCAGGCAATAGCCAAGAAAAAGAGCACGATCATCCCAATGGGCTGCTGGCAATTCCTGTTGGATGCCAGGTGCTCTTTGCATCCTCTGGGCTCATGGAGAGCCCAACCATCTCATGGTGTTCAGCAGACCTGAGCACAAGAAGCGGGGTGGGTTCAGGTGTAGCTGGGCTCAAAAAGGGCTCCCAGCAGGAATGAAACTGCTGGAAGTTGCTCTGGTTCATGGAAAGGGAACCTCCTTGTAGCTATTCAGCTAATTAAGAAGGAAGGTGGTCAGCTGCAAAGATGGAGGGGAATTAAATAACAACTAGCAAGGGAGAGGATGCAGAGGGAGGAGAATATTCCCAAATCGCTGTTAAAGCCAACCTCTTATGTACCAACTACCCCACAGATCTCAATGCCCCTTATTAAGGAGTTGGGATCATGGCCTACTTACATGGGTAGGGAAACTGAGGCACAGCCAGGTGAACTTTGCCAAGTTACTGCAGCAAGAGCACAGGAAAAAGACGTAAATACTGCACTAAGGAATTTTGGAGCAACAAAAAAACTGGGTCACATCTACTGACACCAGGGAGGAGGAATCACACCAAAAACCATTTTCTATTTAGATTTTGGGTGTAAGTCCAGCACCAGCACAAAATCTGCACCTTACAAATGCCCCATGCAGCCTGGGGAGTGCACAGAGCAGAACACCACCTTCCCTATAGGGCTGTCTTTCGTGTGAGCACAAAATCCAAACCTGTGGTCCCACCACCTTAGGTCTGCAGAGTGCAGAATCCCACCAGCACTCCGGTGAAGGAAGTAAGATGCAGAGATCAGTTCCAACCCTGTCCTGAAAGTTTTTGCTCCTCTCTCACTGCAAAATCTCTGCCATCCTCAAGCACTTTGGACCAGACAGGCTGCACTACCAGCCTGAGTGTGGAGACAGACTTCCCAGAGGCAAAATGGAGCAAGCACGCTCAGGGAAGAGATTCAGAACATCCACCAACTCCTTCTAGCACTGTCAGAACAAGAGTCATCCACCCCAAGAAAGGACTTGATGCTGGGTTCACAAACCTCTGTTCTACTCCCTTCATCGGAGACAGCCATCAAGGTGCCACGCAGAGCCATTACAGGCACCTTCTCCCACCCAAGTCCAACCCATCCCTGCAGAGCCCTGCCTGCTGGGCTGATGTTGAGAAGCAGCAGATCTTCAAAAGCTGCAACCACGATTCTTTTTCCTAAATACAGGTTGTATCAGTGATGCTTCCAAAAAGCAGATGATTTCCAGAAGTGCTGAGCAGGTCTTTACAGCTTTGCCAGCTCACCACCCTCAAACATGATGGAAACAAGAACAAAGCACAGACTGACACAGCTCCCCATGAGCTAAAACCCCTGCTCAGTCATGACTGGTCCAGCATCTACATGGGCTACAAGACAGGGCTGGAAAAATTTGGGTGGAATAGGAACTGGACGCCACGATAGGATGTAGTGACTTGTTAACAGCACAGCTGGCTCCCCTCACCTCTCCGCTCTCCTTCCCTTCCAGGAACACACGGCACCAGGAGGTCCCGGGCACAGCAAATCCAGACTGTCTGGGACAGTGCTCTAAGCACTGCTGTAGCCTTTCCTTAGCCTCTGCAGTGAGAGAGGAGCCCAGAAAGCTACGTAAGCTGAGACGGATGAAAGCTGGCTTGCTCATCACGCTCTCCTCCCGGCTTGGGCCCTGCAGACGCCAGGCGTTCCGCTGCAGGAGGCCATCCCAGCTCCAGCACTGCTGCTCTGCTCCAAGCCCAGTCAGCGTCCTGTGAATGTTCTCATTCTGGGGAAACCTATCTCTGGGCGATGCTGCAGTGGTCACAATGGACATGCAGTAAGCTCTGTCCCCACCTCAGGGCACCTTCCATGAGGGAGAGGGCAAGTGGGCCCAGCGGAATGTGCGTGAAGAGAAATGATGCCTTCTGTGGCTGTATGGTAGAGCAGAGCCAGGCAGGAAGGGAAATGGCAGGACAGGCACGTGTCACACACCGATGTACCAAGGGACAAACCAGCAAACTGAGGTGCTGGAGGACCTCAGACCCTCAGCTGTCACAGCACAGGGTGACAAAGCACAAACCCCTGCAGCCCTGTGCTGCAGAGTGGGTGGCAACGAGATCTACACACATGGGCTTCAAACCATGGAGTCTGTAACTTAGTGCTGTTCAGAAGGACTTCTCTGCATGGCCCGTGAGAGGCTGAATTCATACTCCTTCCCCTCAGGGAAGCATCACTGGGACTGAGGGCATCTCACATCCCTCGGAGATGGTGACTCTCCCCACCAGCTCCAGATATCACACCCCACATACAACAACCATGCAATGCACCCTCCGTGAAAGAACCAGACCGTAAACCTATGTTCTGTGCTCCACCACCCATGCACAGTTTGAAACCTCTGCATTCCAAGCGTAAAGCTGCAAGGACAGTCCAGACAAAGGCAGAACACAGCCCTGGACAGCAGCTCCTCTGCCAGGCAGTGGGGATTTTCACTTCTCTGCAGAGAAAGGGAGCAGGGTGGGGAACCAAAAGGCAGTGATTCATCCTCCCCAGAAACAGAGGCCCGAGGCTGGGATATTGTGACACTTGGTCATACTCGTGATGTGCTTCATTATGCAACGGAGGCTCAGCAGGAGCACAGCTCCCTCAGGGCTACTTCATACGGCTTTCCAAAACGATTAAATATACCATAAACAACTTGCAACCAGGAATAAACACCTATAATCCCACCAAGCCATTCCGGTGATCTCAAAAAACCATGGGAGCATATTCAGTTACCAGGGGAAAAAAAAAAAGAAAGACCATCACCTTGAAGGAATTATGACGCTGTAATTCCATGCCTGCCTTGTCAGTGCACTCAGGCTCCCTACCATCGCTATTTGGGTGCACGCTGCACCAATGCCAAAACGCACAAGGATGGTGCCCCGAGTACAGACAGCAACGCCTCATCCCTCCACAGAAACATTCCACCAGCCTCAAAAGAGGGGTTTTTTTTGCATGACTCAAGGCTGCTGGTCAAGCCTCTGAACACTAATACTCATCAATTGGCATAGACATAAGCAGCCCATTGAATCGCATGCAATGACTCGTGTGAGTAGAGACTGCCCAAATTAACCCTAAGATAATATTTTCCCATGTGATCACTGTTCTATATACCATACATATAATATAATATAATGGAGTGGCTAATGTTGGAAACTCAGCACAGATGACAGAAAGCTGCTGTTTGTTCAAAGCCTGCTGGAAGTTTAGAGCAAACCTTGCAGCTCCTTTTTTCACGAGACGTTTCAGAATCTCATTTTCATGGCACTGTTTTCATTACGTCAAGGGAAGGGGGGAATTAAAACAAAAAGAAGTAAAAACGTTCAGCAAAACCTTTTTCAAATTAAGGAGCTGGAAGCGTTTGCGGATGGACTGCAAACACAAACGCCATCAGCAAATTAGGAGCCCATGAGAACCAGGAAGCAAATCTGATTGTGATAAAACAAAGTGAAAGGCACAAATAAAAGCCTGGCTTCGTCCATCTAAAGGAGGGCAGCGTGATCGGCACCTTCAGATCCACTCAGCTCCCTCCTTCACATTCACACAGCTTCCCCCCTGCCCGTTAAAAACAATAAGTTGCCCATTTTTGTCCATTCTTTGCTTCCTTTTTATTTTTCTTCAGCACTCTATGCTTGCGACAGTCACACTCGCGCCTCTTTGCAGGCAGGCAGAAGATGGAGAAATCTACGTGAAAAACAAACGCTTTTCCGATTTCAAATCACGGCACTCAAGGATGCAAGAAAACCATCAAACAGTGGGCAACGCTTCACCAAACAATCACACACCGACCGGCCCGAGAGCAAAACGACAAAGCAGGCAGGCTTCAGGATGCCCGCCGCACTGCTGCTGTGCACCAAGATCAGTCCTGCACGAAGCAGCGAGCTGCTCTACTTCTTCCAAGCAGACGGCCCAAAGGAGCGCCTCAAAACGAGCATCCATCCCCAGTTTTTGCATAAGTGGCCAGGAGAGGAAGGCTGGGTTTGGGAAACTCATTCCTGGTAGCACTGTGGATGGATGCTCACAGCTACCATGGGGTTAAGGCTTCACTTCTCTCATTGTGAGACGAGCTCTTGCCTCCTGACCGTTCTTTGCCCATCCCAGTCTGAGCAACTTCTGGGAATAAAGGCTGCATTTCACAAATGAAAGAGTCCCTTGGAGCTTCAAGAGAAAACAAGTCCATAAAAAAAAACTCCACAGCCCTGCTGCTTTCTCCCCACATACCTCGGCAGCGCCCGAACTGCTCTTCCCATTACGAAGCAGTGGCAAAGCTCTTCTTTACAATACCAGTGGTTTTGGTCATTTTTTTTGCACGGGGCGGGGAGGCACCACAACACCAGATCAGCAAGAAAAGGAGAAACAATTCAACATACACACAAATCATTTTCTCTTCCCGCAGCACCTGCACTCGCTCTAACTGAAAAGGGGTGAAGAGCAGCACAAACAGCAGCCGTGTATCCCACAGCTCAGGGTCCTGCCTGCCACAGCCAGCAACGGGACACGGAGGCGGCAGGCAGGAGCCCAGGCAGCAATGGAATCATCCCTCCATCCCCATACTGGGTGAGCTGCCTAAGCACAACCCAGCCCCAACAGCCTGACCTGGGAGAGAAGCACAGCCCCAAGCTGCCATCCCCTTGTATCCAAGAGAAATTAAGGGATAGTAATAACTCCAACATGCAGAAGTCAAGCACGTCCTGAATCAAAGTGGGGTTTATTCGTTCTTCACCAGAGAACTTAGAGCACTACTGATTTTTCTTCTGCTGCTCGCTCTCCACACTGTTTTACGAGCCGTCAACAGTCACACTCAAACAAACAAACAAAAAAAGCAGATGGCAAAAATGCCATCTCCAAAATAAGCTGTTAGCTCCGCAGCTCTGCGCTCAGAGGACTCGCCCTGCTCAGCACCACGAGCTTTGGGAACCCACCGTCGGGCTCCTGCTACCCCCAAAGGGCACCACATCCTTTTGCTGGGAAGACCTGGAAGCCCTCCCTGCTGAACTGGGACAGCGTTTCCATCCCAGCTTCAGTTGGCCTCAATGCAAACACAGTGTGGACGTATCTATCAGGTGGTTTTGCAACAAAGAGGAGCTCAGCTCCTGCCTGCAAGACAGCGGCACCGATGCTCACCATGCAGCTTTTCATGTTTGCTGAGCTGCGATTCGAACTCAGTGCAGCGACGGTTTTGCAGCACCCTGATGAAATCCTGTTACACACTGACAGCTCTCCCCGCACGTATCACAATCTGAGCTATTCCCACGGATGCTGCTTTCCCTTCTTTTCCAATAGGAAAAAAAGCTTTCTCGTCAACCCCTTTACAACGAATTAATGGTAACGTAATTCCTCCAGTCTCACAAGCCTGGATAAAACTTCATCATCGGTGTCACCCAGCGCTTTGGTTTGGTGCTCCAGGTTGGGGCAGAATGCAGCAGCAGGCCGGCTGACTTTCCTCCAGATTAGGAGAACGTTTTCAGTACTCCGCAGACATCCCATGATTTCTCCAAGCAGCTTTTCCCATCTCACCCTCAGTAACAAAGAATAACAGAGCCCTGCGTTGGCTGTGCTGAACCAGCTCTCATTTGGCGCTCGGGTGCTGCCTTTCCCCATACACATACGGCAGAACACTCTGCAGGTGGGGAAACTGAGGCACGGAACCACACAGGGGCTGCTAAACACATCAGTGAAACAGCCACACGGCGCAGATGACAGCTCTGCCCTAGGAGACAGAGAGGATTTATCCTCGCTATTCTTTCTAGCTTGCTTTGAAACGCTTCTAAAACTTCCTAATTCACCACAACGGGATCCAAGATTTTACAGCATTTGCAGAACCCCTGACTGACTTTAAGGGGCAGTTTGCTCCCTGCTCGGCATTGCTGGTTGGCAACACGTCCCTGAACCGGGATATGAAGTGTTCAGTGCCCTGAGAGCAACGTGGGCAGCGAGGGAATGCAGCCCCGCTGCTCCCGGCTGAGCTCAGCAGCGGGCAGAGCCACGAGCAACCAGGGGCCCAGTTAAAAACCATCAAGGAAATTGGGGGCGAAAACAAACATGGAAAAAAGAGCTGTTGGCAGAACTCGTTGCTTATCTCGGGGGCTGCCCGGCCGCAGCCTGGAGGCGCAGGAGCCGAACCACGGGGCAACGGCGATCGCAGCCTCCCTGACCCACTGAACGCGCACTTTTAGGGCCCGAAAATTCCTTTTGGCGGCTCCCAGGAAGGGACGTTTTTCAAGCAGTTTCCCAGCCGCGTTCGATTCGCTCCCGAGCCCACCGCAAAGGAAAAGCCGGCCCGGGACGCTGCCTCTCCGCCGGACAGAAGCGTTCGTTCACCGCGCTGATGCTCGGGGGTCTCACGGTGGGGGAAAACGCCGCTTTTTGGGAGCGTTACCCTTTTGTCAGCCCCGCCCGGGGAAGCCGAGGAAAGCCGGGTCGGAGCGTCGGATGGTGCTGCGAGGTGCGGGTGGCGGTCCCGCCGCCCCGGTCCGTGCTGGCATCGCGGCGGTGCCGCTCGTTTATTTACGGCGGCCGCCAGAGAGAGGCGAAAAAAAACGAAAAGGAACGAAAGTCGCGATTTTCGTTTTCCTCGTTTTGTTCGCCTCTCGCTGGCGGCCCGGCCGATCCCGGGGCGGAGGGGGGGGGGTCTCACAGGGAGCCCTCGGAAGGGACCCCGTGTTCTTGGCTGCGCTCCGCTCTCCGCAGCGGCCGCCGCCAGACCCGCCTCACAACGAAAACCGAGTCTGGGGTACATTTTTAACCGAAACGAGGAGTGGAAAGGCAAAGAAACTTGCGCACCTACCTCACCCCACTCCTCCGCGGCACGCCCGTAGCACAGCGCCGCGCTTGGAAAATACCGCGCAAACCTGTGCGCCTTCCCCACTGCTCTATTGCGGCGCTTTCAGACGGGATGCCCTGTACTATCCGATGCCCCACGCACAGGGTGGGGGCTGCAGGGGCCCGCAGCAAACGGCTCCGGGAGAAGCGGAGCTCGGCTTTGCGACCGCGCACGGAACCTCGGGGCTGCATTCAGAGCTCCAAGCTGCGGCCGGCTCCGACGGGACGGGCGATAGACGGACGGACAGACAGACGGGTGACGGATGGACGGACGGCGGCACAGACGGACGGAGGGTGAGAGGGAGAGATGACTGATGTTCTGCCCCGACCCCCCGCTCAGCCCCGCGCTCTGTCCCGACCCCGTCGCGCCGCTCCCCGGCTCTGCTCCGCTCCGGCAGCAGGCTGTCCCCGCACTTACTGTCCTGCTGCGGAGTATCGCTGCCGCTGGTCAGCCCGGGGGACTCCAACAAGCTCCGGCCGGGTTCGCCGCCGCCCTCGTCCCCCTGCGCGGCCACCATGTCACCCGCCTCCTCCAGGTCCAGCAGGTGACTCACGGAAAAGTTCTTCTTGGCTTGTAAATTGTCCAGGCCGGCGGGGCCGTCGAGGCGGGCTGGCAGCAGGGCCTGCCTCTCCATGGCGTGGGCATAGCTGGACGCCATGGTGCCGAGCGGGGGCTTTTCTGCCCTCGCCCCCCCCGGCGCCCACCGCCCCCGCTCCCCCCCCCAGCCGCCGGCCCTTCGAGAGGGAAGCTCACGGCCCGAGGGCGGGGGGAACGGGGACCCGACGGCGGTGAGGCGACTGGAAGGAAAGCCCAAAAGAGAGCGGCTGGGGCCGGCCTTAAAACATGCCGGAGGGGAGAGAGAGAGGCCGGCTCGGGGCGCCGGGAGCTGCCGCCGGCCGGGAGGAGAACGGTGGCTGTGGGGCGGCTGGGGCGGGTGCGCCCCGTCCCTCCGCCTCCCCGCCCGGCCGCTCCGCTCCCCTCCCCTCCCTTCTTCTCCTCCCTCCGCCCCTCCGGGCCGCACTTCAAACGGCGGGGGCGGCCCCGCCGGGTACCCGGGGAGGGCGGCCCTGCCGGGACGTGGCACCGGAGCGGGGCCCCCCACCCCCGGCCGGGATGAGCTGCGGATGCGGTGGGCACCGGTCAGCCCCCCAACCCCCGGGTTGGGGAGAAGCGGCTCTCAGGCCTCTTTAGAGGGGTGTGAGGGTGCGGGTATGGTCAGTGCGAAAAGGGTGGGTACAGCCCTGCTGGGAACAGCAAAAAAGAGTGAAAATGAGAAATACGGATGAAAAAAAGTTATAGAAATGGGAAAGAGAAGAGAGGGGGGAAAAGTAGAGAGGAAGAAAAAGCACAAGAGAACTAAGAAACAAGGCAGGCAAGAAGGAGGAAAGGGAGGGGAAAAAAAAGAAGGAAAATAGAAGGAAAGACCAACAACAGCCAGACCAAAAGAGCAAAGAAGACTGAAAGGAGAAGGACCTCTCAGGGCTCTGCAGCCAGCGAGCCAAGGTCCCAGCTGGTCCTGGCGATGCAGACAAGCAGGACAGGCAGTGCTCAGCCTTTACAGTGGGCCTGAAGGCAGCCCCGTGGGTGCAGAGAGGGGAGCGGGTGCTGGCACACTCCCACCAGGCCCCCAAGACTCCCACATCCCAATGGCTGCAGCCTGGGCTCGGCGCTGCCACAGCCAGCCCAGAATTTCCATCCCCCCTGATCTGGGGAAAGAACATTTGATGCCATCAAAGAGCTCCAGATTGAAAACAGATGTGCTTCCCCGAGCCTCTCCATGCATTTAATTAAGGCACAGGCATGGAGGAGACAGTTTCATCATTAGTTTGCTTTCAGGCCCCCACTCCAGTCCCAGTTTACCCTTTGCAGTCTCAAAGACCCAAAAGAGTGTGGCAGGGCTCTGCTGTGCTCAGCTTAGGGCAGAGCAAAGCTACCCAGGGCAGACAGTGGGGCAAAGCTGTATGCACACACGTGGGCATACTTACACCCCAAATACTGCATGTGCATCTTTGTGCAAACAGCAGTGCCTCATTGCATATTAGTGTGTCCCTTTTTGGGGTGGGTATTAATCTAGGGGACCACTTCTCAAACAGTTTTTACCCTCTTTCTTCTCATTCTCCTTCTAATCAGTTTTACAGCTGACCTGACAGCTGTGCTGGGGAGCCTGAACTACATCCATCCCCTTTGCACTGGTGTAATGCTGCAGTGGGATGATAACAGCAGGGGAGCAAAATCTTTGATTGCAGCAAATGAGTAGGAACCCAAATGCAGAAGCCACAGATACAGAAATGAAGGAAAAGAGCTGCTTACTTTTAGAAGGCCCAGGGTTCACAGGGATATCCAACAAGAGATGCCCTCGCCTCCACTGCCAACCCTTAAGTGAGGTCAGGGAAGGGGTGGATCCTGGCTCTACCCCTTCCAGTCACTGAGGTACATTGCATACACCTGAGCTCCCCTGGGTTGGCCCTGCCTTCCCACCAGGTGCTCAACCACTGCTTCAGGCCATGACTTAGCATGTCTGCTACAGCTGGGGAGAGACTGCTCTGACCCTCAGGCAGCCCCTGCTGTGGGGGTTACAGCTGAAGCCACAGAACATGGAAGAGCAACTCTCTGTGCTTCCTTCACTGATACTCTCACAGATGTCCAAGGCCATCCTTCTAACAACCCTTTCCTGGCCTCAGGGTTTGGGTACCCAACCCGGTACCAACAGGTGCCCTGGAGAGATGGTAAGTGAAAGCATGTTGGTACTGAGCCCATGAGGGGCTCAGCTCTGAGCTCATACCCTGAGATGAGTCGTGATGCTCCCCATAAGCACAGCCTCCACAGAAGAGCAACATAGACGCAGCAGCAGCTCAAAGCCAGGATTAGTGCATCCTGCTCCAGGAGCTTTCATCTATGGGAAGAAATCCCACTAGGAGATGGTAGGGTGCTGCAAGCACCTAGAGGGTTTGATGCCCATCTTCTTGTGGCCTATGAGACCAGGCTTTCAAAGAGCCCACCTGAGGCTACTTGGTCCAGCTGTTTTATCTCTATGTTCAGAGCCTGGCAGGGATCATAACCTGGATAAGATCAGACATGCAGGAAGTATTTCCTTACCAGACTCATCCTGTGATGGACCAAAGCAGCCCCAGAAGACCACAAGCAAAAGACAAACAATCAGAGAGAGGAGGACAGGGAGTGGATGAAAGACGTGTTCTGAGCTCCTGTGTGAAATGCTGCAGATCTCACACTGCTGTTACAACAGGAGTAGGATCATCTCCACAGGATAAAGCATGAAACATCCCCTCATCAGCCATTTCTTTTCATTTCATTCAAAGCTTAAGACTGTCACCTTGTCAGATTGTCACAGGCAGTTTATCCTTGGCAGCAGACCCAAAGAGAGGTGATAGGATACCGCAGTTCTCATAACCCCAGGTGGGTTCTCATAACCCCAACTGGGTCCCACGCTCACCACCCAGAGCCCTGCCTAAAAACCTGTCTCCAACCAAGGGACATAAGACAGAACCAAATGGCAGTTCCTGTGGCTCTCAGCTCCAATAATGTGGGCTATCCAATGTGGTATAAACCTTCAGAGATGTTTCCTTCACCTTTGCACCTGTCCAAACAGGGGTTTCCCAGCACCTACAGCCATAACCTTGGTTAAAATTCTCAGATGCAACAAACAGGAGCTGACAACTTTCCAAAGGGTCTTGCAGCCCACAAGAAATACCCAGAGCAGACAAGCAGCTGGAGCATACCAGGACCAAAATGCCATGCTATGCCATGCCATCCCATTGCATCCCATGCCATCCCATGCCACCCCACCCCACCCCACCTCATCCTATCCCATCCCGTTCCCAGCAATATCGCCACTGCTTGAGTTCTCTTCTGCCAATACCCCAGTGCCCAGGAGCCAAAGCACAGCTCTGCAGCTATGAAACCCTTTGCAGCACTGTTTAGGGATGGATGAGAACAAGGCTGAGCTGGAAACAAAGGGCACCTGCACAAGGACATGTGTATGTGTATCACCTTACATGAGTGTGTGCACACATTGCCAGCCTGGAGGCAGCCCTCTCCCCCACAAGACTTCTGCTACACACTTGGGCCAAATCTCCCTCTTTTCTCCCTCTCCTCCCCACGCAGAACTGTGTTATTAGATCTGTGGGGACCAGGTAGTCGACGGTCATTTTAAGCTGTAAAGTCAACATCACGGTTTCTTTTAATCCCAAACATCTTGATATCATCTGGAAATGCCACGAGCAGTTTATAATTAGGGTTTAGCATGCAGATTAATACCAGCAGCTCCAGGGTGAACAGACCATCAGAGTCTAATCAAAGCTTAAGTGGGGCAGCAATTTAAAACCAAGATTTATTATTCCTCTGCATAATATTTTGAATCAGGGGCTGAGTTCACATCACACACAGTCATTCCTGGAAGCACTATCACATCTCCAGCCAGACTGAGCTGGCTTGTTACTGGTGCACAGTGGTGATAACCATCAGGCTTTGGGAACTTGCTTAGGGATCGCAACGTTGGCACTGTACACGATTTAAGTGCACAAGCACCTGGGCTGGTGTTTCCATGGGCAGGGCTCCTTGCTTTGTAAAACCTGCCCTGCCCAAACTTCCCATAGCCAGGTTGGGACAAGACTCTGCCCTTGCCTTGTCATTTAGAAAGCAGAGGAGGATGAGGGGGCAGGCAAAGTGGAGATCTGCCCATTGGTTTCTTTGTACAACACTCAGTTTTCAGATTTCAAGGCAGACTGAGCTCTAGCTGCTGCCACCTCACTTTCAGCAGAGATGACAAGCAGTTCTACCAGCTGGCAACGGAGAGAACTCATTTCCTACTTTTCTTCTGCAAGCTTTCCACCAAGTGAAAGCGAGGCTAGGGGAGAGGGAACATCCTCATTTCCAGCCTGCAAGGACTGTGGATCTGAGCTGAAGGCAGCTCTTCACGCTGTGCCTTTGCTCTTCTTAGTGTTGCCAGCAATGAGAACAACACAGAGCACCACAGCAGCACAAGCAGGCAGTGGTACCTTCAGGTCGTCCACCCAACCCACATGACTGTCTGGGGACGCTGAGATGGCCACCAGGGTCTCCTCCCGGCCAGTTAAACAGGGCTTGCTAAACCCAGGCTAAGCTGAGCGTTCCCAGGGGCTCAGTGGATCTGGCTGTGGAGCTCCCTGCAGAAGGAGCCACGGGTTTGGATAAGCCAGGCGTTTAAGCGGGGTTTTATTACCAGGCAGGGTAACAAAAGCACTCAGAGGTCACCGGGGAACTTTAATCAGCACCAAGGGTCACTGGATACCTGGCCTAGCTGGGCTGAGGGCAGAGCCCAGGGCACTCAAATAAATAAATAGACGTATTGAAACCACCTCCGCTCTTCCAAACCATCGCCTCTCTCTCTCTCCCCCTCTCAGTGCACATTATAAAAGTCTGTGCTCTTTACAACCAGACACTCGAACGGCCCTCATTTCCCCAGCAGAAACTCCGAGATCTCCCACAAATTTAGCAAAGACCTTTATCCACAAACTTTCCTTTCTTTTGGGTAAATCCCTCGCTGCTGGAGATGAAAGTTCAGTCTGCTGCGCTGCACTCGGGCTGGATATCAGATATCCCTAACCCCGCAGAGAGAAAGCGTCCCATCAGCTTCTCTCCCCTGCAGGAAAAGAAAAGAAAAAAACCCTCCCACAATCAGAGTCTGGGCAGACAAATTGGCACCACTCTTTTCTGCTTTTCTCCCTCCTGGAAGCGGACTAACCCTACGGAGCACAGTCACAACTCACAAATATTTGTGGGTATTACATTGCAAGAGGGGGGAAAAATGCAAAGGAAGGTAACTGTTAAAAGCTTAGTCCCTCTCCCGTGGAAAGCAGCTTTATGCATGCCCATAAATCTCCTTTGTAAGTGGTCATTAAAATTGCATCTTGGTTAATTTTTTATTATTATTATTATTTTTAATCTCGTTTAAACACTTTTTCTCATCTTGCAAACGAATGATGTCACTGGCATCCAGTAATGAGCTGAAAACAGTCAGCTTTCTCATGTCTGAGGGTCTCTCTCCAAAAGCAAACGTTTCAATACCAGCTCGGTAATCCAGCCAAATATTTAAGCATGTGCTTAACAACAACTCGCATTTAAGTCCACTGGGGACATCTGTCCACACTCATCTTCATGTGCAGAATACATGCTTAAAATGAAGGCTGCTCTCAATCTCTTAGAGGATGAGGTTTCCTAGACCTGATTGCTGAGCTGTTGAATTTCTTACTGCTTGGGCAACGTGACCAAAATGCAGTGGGAACCCCAACATTGCTATACATGGGTTCCCTGATGGTGGCTGATCTCTTCTCTCCTTCTGCAGCCCTGAGATCCTTGAGATGGACATCCTCAGGGTTTCCTGAACCTCTTTCTTGTGTCCACTCCTCTCCAGATGCCACCAAGAAGGATTGCCGCCAACCTGCCCTGCCCTTCGCTTCTCACACGTGCCCTTGAACCTTGTTTGCTTTCTGGGTGCGTGGCTGAGGTCTTTTGGATGCTTTTTAATTATTATTATTATTAATATTTTCTTGGAAGCCGTTCTAATGAAGCAGAAGAAAAAACAGAGAGCAGATGGCGCAACGGAGGGGAAAAATAAATGCAAAACTTGAAAATGAATAATTGGCGTGGTTTTAATTAAAAAGCCATTAACCGTTTCGGGGTGAAGAGCGTGAGTTTGACACTGTTTGAACCCGGGCAAGAGCACGTTGAGCTGTTCTCCATGCTGTGGGTTAACAAAATGGGAAATAAATACACCCCAGCCACTTGGAAAACTAAACCATCTTTAGGGCTCAGCTGTAAACTTTCTTCAGCAATTTATTAGAGCTCCAGAAAACACTTGTTGAGTAGCCTCGGCCTGTAATAAATATCAGTCCTTGTTTGTTTGTTTTTGTAATAGAAACAAAACCACATCTTATTCTTTCTAAAGTGGATAATTTAATTACATGGCAAGAAACACATTCATTGTCCAGAATGCTCAGAGAAGATTGCCTCGAAACTTGCTGCTCAGCAGAGAGGGGGACAGAGCCACTGATAGCACAGCACTGCCAGGGGAGCTTTTCCTGTCGGCTCTTGTGCTCTTCTGGAGGTGATGGTGGCCCTGGGGCTGCCACCACCAACTGGAGGAGGAGACAGGAGGTCACATCTCAAGGGACCCAGAGCATCGAAGGGGCAAGGCAAACATGAAGGACAGGGAGGGAAGAGAACAGGGAGCTCAATGATCCTTGAGGTCCCTTCCAGCCCAAGCCTTTCTATGATTCTATAATGGGTGAGGAAACTGAGCTGGAGCCCTCTGTCCTCAGCCTGATGTCTGCACTTCTGTCTCCATCATAAGGATGGGCAATGAATCTTCTATGAGAAACGAGAGTGCTTGTGACCATCCCTCTCTTTCCTTGCTCAATAAAGAAATTCGACGATTGCCGAAACACAGACCCTCATTTCTCCGAGCTCTTTTTGAGCGACACAATTAGTGTGCTGAGGTGATTAAAGCCACGCTCAGCCCTTCCATAGGAAGAGGAGGAGCACCCAGCTAGCTCCTGCAAAGCCAGCAGCTCCAACCTGAGGCGGTGGTTACCTGATTTGTGGCCAATCAAGTAGAAATCAACTGTTCCTGTCCACATAGCTACATCATGCCGTTAAACAGCCGAAGCCTCTTCCCTTACATGTCTTGGAGGGAGATGAATTCCATATGGCTCACAGAGAGAGCACAGGCTAGGGATGGAAGGAAGGACAGAAACAACATTTCTCCAGGATAGAAGACAATGGGAATATTTCCACTGATTCCAATAGGTTCTGAATTGGCGGCTGCAACCAATTTGCCTCCTAAATGGACTCCCATATGTCTAAAAAGTCGCACAAGTGCTGGAATTTGTTACAGAACAAACCTGTGCTTTATTACTCTGCTCCCTGACTCCGAGCATTTCCCCCTTTACATTCCTTGGTTGGCCATTGCTGGGCTTCACTTTCGAGAAAGATATCAACATCTACAGCAAACATTTTCCACAAAACAGAGACAAGCGTCCCTCTCTGTCCCCAGCATTTTCCATTTTCCCCTTCTCCAAAAAGAGTTGAAATTTTACTTTGCCCTCTTTGCAATGGGCACCTTTAACGGCTTTTCATTTTCTTCTTTCATCAAATAGAAACAAAAAATTGGCTGCAGTGGGCCTTTCATCTCTGTAAGGAAAGCAAGTCACTTCCAATAACAACTGTGCTATCTGCTATGCTAACAGGGATTTAGGAACCTATGTACCATTTCCAAAAGCAGTCTAGGCATTAAAAAGGGCATCAGCACAACCAATTTCCTCTCTGTATCCCAGTAATATCAGGAAAGATTGAGCACTTAAATACCCTTTATCTTATCCTGAGGAGTCAAGGAAAGCCAGGCTTTCTACAGCGTGTTGAAAACAGGGCTTGGGATCAATTACATTCCTAAAACCTAACAGAATTTTTACAACTTTCTCCTAACACTGTTTTGTAACAATCACAGTGTCCAAAATCATCCACCTGAGTGAAAATAATTTCCATTGCCTTGCAAGAAAGAAAACTCAGGAAGACAGTTTCAGAGCAGATCCTCCAAGGAACATCCCATCCCTAAGGCGCTATTTAATTCACAATTTTAAGGAGTTTTAAATTTTCAGAGTATTTTTGTCATTAATTTAGCTTTAGTTTAAGGGTGCTGTTTCAATCTCAGCAAATCTCAAAACAAATCTCAAACACTTGGATTTCTTCTTCCTTCCCTTGAAGCTGATATGAACCCACAATCACTTTCCAGCCGACCTCAAGCACAACCTCCAGCAGATGAACAACCTGCCTAAAAATGAAGAAAGCAATTGTCCTGCTTTAAGGGAAAAAACCCATCTGTGATTACAAGGGCTCAGAATGAACGATGCATTTGCTCCGATGATAGAGAACGAGAAATAAATCTTGCTTGCTACTTTACATATATATTTATACGCATCTGAAATATATACGCACGCACATGCACATGGCTCTTTCCTCCCAACGTGAACGTTTTCAACACAGAAGAAGTAAAGAGAAGAGATTTAGTGCTGATTAGAACAAAAGTCGCACTGTACCTTACAGATTTCAGCATGTCTCATTAAAACTGGCCTTGAAATATACATATCCTTTAATAAATAAAGCTTAAGGTACATAAACACTGCAGCGGATATAAATTATTTTAACCAAAGTATGTAGGGGGAAAAAAAATTACTGGAACACCACGATCCAGAGCATTTTACAGTAAATTGGGCTTCATCGGCGGTTTTGCATTTTTATTTGATTTTGGAGTTCCTCCACTAAAGCTGTAAGTTTTGTAGGGTTTATTTCACACCTTGTAATTTAAAACGTTACACTCCATCGAAACGCCTCTCCAAAAAAATAATGGAAAAAAATAAAAAAAAAAAGGACCCGGGTAATTAAAGTCTTTGGGCTCAACGTTCGTTATATCCCAACTAGTGTGAAAATTCATAAAAATAAGACGTGGGATTAGGAGCTTAGCAGCCTCACACATTTGCAGAGCTGCTGCATTGGCAGATCCTCCTCTGCCCTTCCAGAGCAGAGCGCTCCGCTGGCTGCTTGCGGTGGTTTGGTTGGATTATTGCGGCCATCATTAGAGTCATAGAGTCATAGAGTTACTCAGGTTGGAAAAGACCTTGAAGATCATCAAGTCCAACCGCAGCCTAACCAGTAGCCTATCTCTTAAAAAACAACCACAAAACAATACCACAACAACAAACCTCTGCTAAATCATATCCCTGAGTACCACATCCAAGCGACTCTTAAACACATCCAGGGATGGCGATTCAACCACCTCCTTGGGGAGCCCATTCCAGTACCTAACCACCCTTTCTGTAAAGAAGTTCTTTCTAATATCCAACCTAAACTTGCCTTGGCGCAACTTGAGGCCATTTCCCCTCGTCCTGTCACAAGTCAGTAGTGAGAAGAGACCTGCCCCACTCTCACTGTAAGAACCTTTCAGGTACTGGAAGACAGCAATAAGGTCTCCCCTCAGCCTCCTCTTCCTCAGACTGAACAGCCCCAGCTTCCTTAGTCTCTCCTCATAGGGCTGATTCTCCAAGCCCTTAACAAGCCTCGTTGCCCTTCTCTGGACCTGCTCCAGTACCTCCATGTCCTTCTTGTGCTGAGGTGCCCAAAACTGGACACAGTACTCGAGGTGAGGCCTCACCAATGCTGAGTACAGGGGCAGGATGACTTCCTTAGTCCTGCTCACCACACCATTCCTGATACAAGCCAGGATGCCATTGGCCTTCTTGGCCACCTGGGCACACTGCTGGCTCATATTCAGCCGACTGTCCATCAGCACACCAAGGTCCCTTTCTGTCTGGGAGCTTTCCAGCCACACCTCCCCGAGCCTGTAGGGTTGCCTGGGGTTGTTATGACCAAAATGCAGGACCCGACACTTGGCCCTGTTGAAACTCATTCCATTAACCTTGGCCCATCGATCAAGTCTATCCAGGTCTCTCTGTAGTGCCCTTCTCCCCTCAGGCAGATCAACACTCCCTCCCAGCTTAGTGTCGTCTGCGAACTTACTGAGGGTGCACTCAATCCCCTCATCCAAATCATCAATGAAGATGTTAAACAGAAGCGGCCCAAGCACCGAGCCCTGGGGGACGCCACTTGTGACCGGCCGCCAACTGGATTCCACTCCATTGACCACAACTCTCTGGGCCCGGCCATCCAACCAGTTCTTCACCCAGCGGAGCGTGCACCCATCCAAACCACGGGCAGCCAGCTTCTCTACCAGAATGTTATGGGGGACAGTGTCAAAGGCCTTACTGAAGTCCAGGTAGACTACGTCGACAGCCTTTCCCTCATCTACTAAGCGGGTCACCTTGTCATAGAATGAAATCAGGTTAGTCAGGCAGGATCTACCATTCATAAACCCATGCTGACTAGGCCCGATCCCATGGCTGACCTTTAGTTCGTCCATGATGATACCTGAGATTATCCTTTCCATAACCTTCCCAGGCACCGAGGTGAGACTAATGGGCCTGTAGCTGCCAGGATCATCTTTCCGGCCCTTTTTGAAGATAGGCGTCACATTTGCCAGTCTCCAATCCACCGGGACATCCCCAGTCAGCCAAGACTGCTGAAAAATTATGGACAGTGGTTTGGCGACCACATCCGCCAACTCCCTCAGAACTCTAGGGTGCAACCCATCCGGCCCCATGGACTTATAAACATTCAGCTTTCTAAGTAGGTCCAGAACCATCTCATCACGGATCACGCAAGGCTCTTTTGGTTCCCCCTTCCCGTCTACCAGTGTAGGGGGCTGCGTTCCCAGGGAGTTACAAGCATAACTATTGAAGACCGAGGCAAAGAAGGTATTAAGTACCTCAGCCTTGTCCCGATCCTCAGTGACCAAGTTGCCCTCAGAATCCAACAAGGGATGGGGATTTTCCTTAGCCTTCCTCTTGGTATTGATGTGTTTATAAAAACATTTACTATTCTCCTTAACCTTAGAAGCCAAGCTCAATTCTAGCTGCGCCTTGGCCTTCCTAATTTTCTCCCTGCACAGCCTCACTACAGACCTGTAATCCTCATAAGTAGCTCCCCCATTCTTCCAGAGACCGTAAACTCTCTTTTTGTTCTTTAGATCAAGCCAAAGGTCTCTGGTCAGCCAGCCCGGCCTCCTCACCCGTCGGCTCATCTTTCGCGATTTTGGGACAGTCAGCTCCTGCGCCTTTAGGACAATTTCCTTAAAGTATTCCCAACCTTCCTGGGCTCCCACACTCTCCAAAGATACTCCCCAGGGGGCCCTCTCAACCATAGTCCTGAGGAGGTTGAAGTTCGCCCTCCGGAAGTCCAAGGTGGCAGTTCTGCTGACTCCCCTCCGCGGTTCGACAAGGATCGAGAAATCTAGCATTTCATGATCACTTTGTCCCAGACGGCCTCCAACCTTTACATCCCTCACCAGACCGTCTCTGTTAACAAACAGCAGGTCCAGAGTTTTGTTTCCCCTCGTCGGCTCCTTCACCAACTGTGTCAGGAAGTTATCTCCCACACACTCTAGGAACCTCCGAGACTGTTCCCTGTCTGCTGTATTGTAATCCCAGCAGATGTCTGGGAAGTTGAAATCCCCCACCAGAATGAGGGGGAGTGACCTTGAGACCTCCCCCAATTGCCTATAAAGCATCTCATCTACCTCATCATCCTGGGTAGGTGGCCTGTAGCAAACTCCCACAATAACATCGGTATTGTTGGCCTTGGTTTTTATTCTGATCCATAAGCTTTCAACCCTGTCATCATCATTATTGATTTCCACACATTCACAATCTTTTTTAACATAGAGAGCTACACCACCACCTTTCCTACCTAGCCTATTTTTTTTAAAAAGTTGGTAGCCCTCAATCACTGCACTCCATGTGTGGCAGTCATTCCACCATGTTTCAGTGACGGCAACTATATCAAAATTTTCTGAACAAACAATGGCCTCCAGCTCCTCTTGTTTATTACCCATGCTGCGTGCATTAGCATAAAGGCACCTGAGCTTGGCCTCCTTGCAATCAGCAGCAGCCCTAATAGCCTTGTGACTACTATTAGGCGTTTCCACAGCCACCAGCTTAACACCAGCCCTCGTGTTTTTCCTACAAGGAGGCAAGTCATCCTCCTCCTTCACCAAGGGCCAAGACCTTAGGGGTTTAGAAGCATACCCCTCTCCTGCAAGAACAGGGACATTGCATGCAGTTTCCATTTTGGTGACCCCAGCTACTGCCCCACCCCCCTTCATAACTAGTTTAAAGCCCTCTGGATGAACCTACCCAATTCTCTCCTTAAGATCCCTTTTGACCTGTGGAACCCAAGGTCAAAAAACCCAAACCCCTGCCGGGCACACCAAGCTCGGAGCCAGGTATTGATCTGTTGGCCCATTATATTGAATCCCTCATTCTTCCCTGAAACAGGTTGGATAGAGTTGAACACAACTTGTGCTCCCGAACCCTTTACCTGTCGCCCCAAGGCTCTGAAATCCTTTTTCAGAGTCCTCATGGAAGTTCTGCCTACCTCATCACTACCAACTTGGAACATTAATAGGGGATAGTAGTCAGAGGGGTGGACTAGGGAAGGAAGCTTCATCCTTACATCCTTAACCCGGGCACCCGGGAGGCAGCAGACCTCTCTATGTAGAGGGTCTGGCCGACATATTGGCCCTTCTGCTCCCTTCAGCGCAGAGTCACCAATAACGATGACCCGTCGTTTTTTCTTTGTTGGTGATGTTCTAATGGTGGGTGAGGAACGGATGGACTTGGGGGGCACCACCAACTGAGGAGTACTACCATCATCACCATCCGAGGACCTACTCAGCTTAGGAGGTTCCCTTTTAGGTAGTTCCTCTACCCTCTCTCCACTCACCTTCTGATTGATTTCCAGTGCCTGAAACCTATTGCTCAGGGAGAGTGGTGGACATGGGGCAGGTAGGCAGGGGGGACAGCCACGACGGCGAGTTGGAATTCTCTGCCAGCCCTCCTCAGTGGTAGGGATTGTCCTCCTGTGGTAGGGCAGGGGGTCCACCACCTTCCCGGTGTTTTTTCCATGCTCCTCACCCTGCTTCTTCCTCCCACGTTCTCTGGTGGTCCTTAGCCGCTGCACTTCCTCCCTGAGTTCCACAATAGGGAGTGCCTGAAAAGAAACCTTACGCCTTTTTGCTCCTTTTTGCTCTTGAAAGCAGATTGGTAAAAGGGGATAAAGGGGATGGGACCATTTCGACCCTCGCTCTTGTATTTTTCTTTCGTTTGGTGTCAGGGTGTGCATTAACTCCTGATGGAGATAACAGGAATTTTGGCTATGCACAGCAAGGGGACTCCATATCCCCTTGGAAAGGAAGCAGGGTTTGGGCTTTGATTACCCAGAGCTGAATTGCTTCCTTCATGAGGACGGCCTGGGTTCTCCTCCTTGGTTCCAAGGAGGTGGAACAGCTCCGTTCTGCCCTCGGCAGATTCACAGACACAGCGGGTGAATTTGTGCAGTAACTTTGACCAGAGCTTCACTTTGGAGGGACATAAACCATTCCCAAAGTTGGGTTGAACCGGACAAGCACCTTTTGCCAAAAAAACAAACAAAACCAACAACCCTGACACAGGAGGCTCTTTTTCAAACTTCAAAACATTTCATTTCAAAGTGTTCTCAAAGGAAAGAGGTTGACTTCACGTAGGTGTTTCTGAAACGAGCCTTTTGGAGGTTTCATTGAAAAACCTGACTCCAGAAAAAAAAAAAAAGGAAACTGTAAAATGGAACATTGCGTTTCAGATCAGACACCATGTCCTAGGTTGACTCAGTATTTCTGTTTTTCTTCTTTTTTTTTTTTTTTTTTTTTTTTTTTAATTTTTTTTATTTTTTTTTATTATTCTGTGTTGGTTCAAAACAAAGTGAACTGCCTCTTACCTTTGTCCTTCCCCCCAGGTATCTGAACGTGACCATGGTACAAAGCATCTTTCATCCACTGAGGTCACAATCATTCACCCCAGCACATGACTGGGGTGCTTTAAGGAGCAGATGAGTACAGCCATTCCTGCAGCTCTGTCTACTCAATTTCCTTCTGAACTGGGTAGTTGCTATTGTGCGGAAGCCCATTCCAGATCTGAGTTAATTGTTCTTCAAAAGCCAATGGTGAGAAATTCCAGCACAAGATCAAGCCATATCCTGAATGTACTTTCCAGCTTTGACTCAGAGAGAGCTGGAGTGAGGAGAATGAAATCTGCAACAGAACATACTCTTGGGCAGAGGGAATTACCGCACATTGCTGTTGTCATCATTGCATGTGGCTGTGGGAAGGAAAAACTGTCCAAGAGATCGACTACAGCATCTGCCCTGGGAATGAAGTTGTCAGCAGCAGCTGGGAGAAGTGCATTCGGCATTCAAGTACTTTGCTGCTTTCTGATGTTTAAGGTCACATTCACATTACCTTTCTGCCAAGCGCTTTCTGGCTGTAAGATCACCCCCACAGGGAAGGGCTTTTTGAGAAGCTCTCAAAAGAACCCCCAAGCTTTATCTGGAGGCTGTCTTGTGACTCTAGAGAGCTGTTCTGCACTTAGAGCAAGGCACCTCTGCAGCAAAGGACAAGTGGCTGCTAAGCAAACATCAGAGCATCTCAGATGGGTGAAAACCAGGAGATCTTTCAGAAAAGTTACCCTTCAGTTTGATGGAGAAATCTGTCATCACGTACTCTGGCTGGCAAAGAGGTGATAAAATCACAGCTCTGGGACATGGAGCTGCTCTCTCAAATTTAAATCAGATGGAAAGGGAGAAAACTTGTTTTCAAAAGCAGCTGGGCTCTCCGCAGGGATGATGAGTCTTCTCATTTTCTTGCAGTTGCAAATCAAGCATGCTTAATGGTTTGAACACAGCACTGAACAACCAGCATACTTTTGTTATGAACGTTTGGTGCATCGCAGCTCTGTGCCCTCATGAGCACATCCATGAGGGAACCTGGTGCTGTCGCCCATGCGTGTGTGCAGTGACTCAGAGCTCTACTTGCTCTGAAGCTATCTGCATGAGTTGACGCACAAGCATGAAGATGAGTCACAGATGGCTCAATTAGTGCAGAACTGAAGGGGTTTTGGATGCTTCCCACCATGCATGCCTCACTTTCTGCCTCACTGTAGAGCCTGCTGTGCAAATGCTACAAAGGTTAACACGGAGAAATGGCCGTGCTTTGGAGAAGAGAAATAACTGTTCTTCTCAAACTCAGTTAATGGGGCAAGAAGATGAGGGTTTAAAGTGCAGCGATGCAGATTCAGGTTAGACATTGAGGTAAGTGCACGAACTACTGGACAATTATCTGACAGGAAGAATGGAAGTGCACGTGATTATCAGCTAGAGGACATTTAGAGATCTTTTCCTGACCTTGTGATTCCACAACAGGAGGTCACCCTGCTTGGCACCTCAATCTTGTTTGGCGCTGAACGTGCACCCTGAGAAAACAGTCTACCAGTCAAGTACACACAGAGCGATTACTGAAGGAGCAATCTAAGGAATCACCACAACACCAATGCAATCAGAATTCACATTTCCTCATGGAAGCATCCCCGTGTCATGCATAACAGCTACACAAGACAGAAAGTTCTATTTGATGGCACCCAGGACAGGAACTGCTGTGAATTCATGCAGCAAACACTGAAGCAGTATATACCCCTCTGCCTCATCAAATTTATCCTCTGACTTGTTAGGGGGTAACTTCAGCCTAACAGAATTTATGCCAGATGGAATATCATATGTCTTCCTGCAGTCAATGTACAAGATGGAGCCAATATAAATACTATATAGCGTGTTCTAACTAATTCAACACAAAGCAACAGTGTGCACACACCTGATCTGGATCATATTTGTCCTGTCAGGTAATTTTGCAAGACACGGAATGAGTGTTAATGATGTGGGAATCCTAACCCCATCTATCTCCCTCTCAGATGCTTGGCTGTCAAGCCCCCACCCAGTATTTCCTGCTTAAAAGAAGCCCAAACAAACTTCATGCTAGTTGAAGCTTACATGCACCCTTCACAGACACTAATGAAATTCCAACAAGTTACCCCTGATGAATTTTCCCACTCTCGAGCAATCAATCTGTATGTTCCAACCTATTTTGTAAGGTAAGGGATTTACGCCTCTTGGCAGAGATGCACGAAACAACGTTGATGCTCAGCACCGTTTCACAGAACTATCTAACAGAAGAGCCCCAGCCAACAGCTCTGAGCAGCAGATGAACCCTTGCTCTTGGTCTCACACAGAGGCAAAGCTGTTGCATGCCTTCCTGCATTCCCCTGTCCTTCAGAATGGATGCCATACACTGCCTGAAATACCTCAACAGTCCTGGCACACACAAGAAGCCAAGCCCAATTTTCCCACTCCAACCCATGTCTCCAGTTCTATGGGATGTTTGTCCCTGGATTTCACCTCTCTGCTGTGCCCTCTTTCTCCAGAGCCCAAACCTCTGGACTTAACAGTAGAGACCATCACTGTACTTCTTGGCCTTGAGAACAAGGAAGGGTCTAGTGATGCCATAAGCACCATCTCCTGATAGCAATGCAGTTATCAGTGATGACAAAGTTTCTACAGCAAAAAATTGGAACGCTCAGCTCCACCTCCCATACAAATACACCCCAAATGCACAGTTACAAATGTCTAGGGTTTGCATAAAAAAATGAGCGACCTTTTGTTTCACAGTTAGCTGCCATTTTCAGAAGTCTCTTCCAATTCTAAGGGTTCTGTGATTCTTTGATAAAATATCTAAACTGGAGGCTAGATGACATTGAAGGAGTGAAGAGTAAAGAAAAAAATTAGAGCATGAGGACTTCCCAGCCTTACCTTATGTTACTGATAGTAAGGATATACCTAAAGAAACGACTTGTCTCCTCCAGTTGGGGTGACCACAGAGGACTGAGTAGCAGGCTTCCATCTGGGCTTTGCCAATGGCTGCTTTGGAAATGATGATAAGGAGCAACCTCATTAGAAAATGAGGAGGCACAGACTTAGCAGAGGAGCTTGGGGAGCTATTTTAGTGCCTCTCTTCTGTCTTCTTAGATGTCTAGTTCTATAACTGCAATAGGTGGGAAAGTGAAGAGACACAAAGAAACACCAGCTGTCCCTCAGGTCCAAAGGAGAAGCAGGAATCTTCAAGGCCAAGGCGGGAATGGGAAAGAAAAGCTCCGAGTTGAATTAGTTGTATACCAGCCTGTCCTGTAAGAGAAGCCAAGTTTCTACCTTGCACAGATTCCTGGTGCTCTGGTGTGCAGCTGAGCCCCTGCAGTCCACAGGCTGGATGTTTTAGTGCCTAGCTCTTTTTAACTGGCACATGTTAAGAGCTTTGAATTAACAGGTGCATAAAAACTGTCAAAAAACACTTAGCTCTCAAGACAGTCTGTCGGTTGTATTAAAAATATGGTTTTATGTAACCACATTCTCTCAACACTTGCTGGGTATTACAGCATGGGAAAGTCACTTGCCCTTTCCAAATGAAAGCAGTGATCTTTACACTCTCCCACTGAAGAAGAGAAAGGAGGGGGTGAGAAAAAAGAGAAAGCCTACAATTCCTCTCATCTTGCAAGGGAATTTCTACCTTTGGAGGGGACAGCAAGAGATTTCCTCCAGTAAAATAGGACTGGCCTAAAGAGTAGAGGCAAGCATCCCAGCAGGTCAAAAAGCCAGTGCCTTGTAGCCTTACTGAGCTGGAACTGGGGGGCTCCATTCTGACAGCTGAATGGAGGATGTCTCGCTCTCTGTCTGAGAAGATGTTATCTGCTAAAGCCAAACAAACAACAAAGATAACAGAGGCCCAGAGCTAGAAAAAAAAACAACAAACCCAAAAACCAACACTGCTTGTGCCCAGGTTTCAAAGAGGTTTTGAAATGGTTTTAGTTCTCATTCTCTCCTTAGTCACCAGTCCTGAACATCTGGGATCCCCAAACAAAAGCGCCAGGTTTCCAGAGTAGAGATGCTTGTAAGACACAAGTCGAGAGAATTTATAAAACTCACGAAAGCATTTTGTGAAATCAGTTCCCTTTTAAATATGTGGCAAAATATATTCAAGGGGGCTTTGGATTAAAGTTTTATTGCCTCTTGATAAAAGCCATTTGCACCTTTGATGTGTTTGTGGATGGCAGCCATCCCAAATGCCTTCTCCAGGCCTCACCCCCATCAGGAAGTCTCCCCTTGGCTCTCTCCAGGGTTGCCCAGATGGATTGTGATCTGTCACCTCTCCGGAGGTAACCAACTCAAAACAGCTTTCTTTGGGATCACAGACGTGGAAGTGAGAGGAAAGATTACTGAGAGCAAGGGTGTAACAGTGAAACGTGGGTAGCCTGAAAGCCTAGAAGTGGGAAGAACAACAGGAATCTGGGCTGCTGGATCTGCCTCTGAGTTTAATTCTATTAATTTTGTGAATCAAAGCACTTGCAATACCACCACATGCTCACCCAGCCTTCTGCTCAAGCTCTGAGCCCTGGTTCGATGCCTAGCCTGCCAGGCAGATGGGTCCAGAAAGCTTCTCAGCAGCTGCTGGAAAGAGAAAGCAAAGGAGGTTGAAGGAGAAAACCTGGTGGCTTGGAAAGGTTTGAGTAATGAAAGACTCCAGCATTGTGAGCAATAAGGACAGAGGAGACAGAGTAGGCACTGAAAAGCAAAACATGATTCCCCTGTACAAAAGTAGATTTAGCTTTGTGGATGCCGAGGCCAGAAGGCAGCATCATAAGTGTCCAAGCACGACATCCTGCAAATTCAAGTCAAAGAAATCATCCTCCTATAGCTTCTCGGGTTCCGAAAGGAAGAGCATCACCCCCAAAAGACTCACAGAGGGTCTGTGTCACTGACAATACCAGATTGCTGAGCAAGGCCAGGAGTGAGAGCCTGCCTGCTTGGCAGTGCTGGCTTCCTGCAGACCTGCTTAGCATCAGAGAGGCTGATGGACACACCACAGTAGTTGGGGGGGGGATGCAGTAGGATGTCACAGAGAAAAGTACATGGCTAAATATTTTGACTTGAGGAGAGCAGAAAAGAAAACAAGTGGTATTTTAGCAGGCATTAAAAAAAAAGAGAAAAAAAAAAAAAGAAAGAAGATCTGGATGCAAGAAGAAAATCCTGCAGAGAACCAGGCCTGACTTTTTAAACAGCTGCAAGATGTTCTTCTTGGAGGATCAGAGAAGCATGCTAGAAAAATGTTGGAATGGACCTAGTTCTTTATGAGCACATCCTTATGCCAAACAGTATTATCTTCTCTGCCATGAGTCTAACCACCAAGATGCGGGACCAGCTGCAGCTCACGTGATAGTGAAGACAGAGACACAACCTCTAGGACACCACCAGCACAGAATATGCACAGTCAGCAATAAGAGCCAACACTTCAGCAGCTACAGAACTCCCCAAACCATGATGCGGGGTTTTACTGAGAAACCTCATCCAGATCCACATGGGAAAACTTAAAATAAATAAATAAAAAAGATGATATCTGAATTCTATTAACCCATCCTTGGGAGAGAAGAGCTGTCTGTACTGCAAAAGTCACTCGAGCCTGCAAAGACACGACCGTTTCACACTAGCTCATGTTGCAAACGCAGTGAGAATACTGAGCGCAGGCTCACAGCTTGTGACTCTTCAGTCATTCCAGATGCGACCAAACATTTTTAGCGGGGCACCCCTCACTGGGCTGATGGCTCATCACCCCCCAGGATGGACAGCCTAGGGGTTACATTTCTTCATGATGAAAAAATAAAGAGGCAAGACAGCATGCCTTGCTCAGGTAGCACCTGCAGGATACCTAGCTCTATCCCTTGGAGCAGGAATCAAACCAACAGCAAGCTGCTGTTACCCACTGCCCAGGCTCTCCAAAACATTCACAAATCAGAGCAAAGACCCATTGCTGCTCTCACTGAGAAAAGAAATGCTAAAGAGATATTTGAAGGGTCAGATTCAGCACTGATAACATGAGAGGATTGCACCAGACGATCACTTGTTCAAACGCATCACCAGCACTGCTTTAGCAGAGAGCAAGGATTCCTGCCTGGGGAAAGTCAGACCTCAGTTTCACCCCTATTACACAAAGCAGACAAGGTTGGTTTGGGTGTTTTTCAGCTCCACCACTCAGGGAAAGCCATCGCTTCAGGCCATGCTTGGGCTGGGTGAACAGCATCCTGCTCCTTTATTCAGCTATCTTTGCACATCCTCTCCCCAACTCTGAAGGATGCAAGAGACTGAAGAGTTATTATGGCCTGGAGAGCACAAACACGGTGTTTGACACCGCTGTTATATTGTTTTGTGCTTGTGCCTCCAACCATCATTTCCTACTCAACAAGACGCTGCCCCCGCTCTCTGAAGGATGATGCCACATGGATCTTACTGTCTAAGACCAATTTCTCCCAGTTATCACTTCTCACGCACACGCGCCAGGTGTGAGAACCAGCACAGACACTAAAACTCCCTGCTTAGCTCTGGCAGTGTGGAAAAATAAAATCACCAGCAGATCAGCCAAATAACCAGGTGGGAGCAGTAAGGACAGAGGCAGGAGAGACAAGGTACTAAAACTGCCCAATGCTCCCGAGCGCCTCGTTATATTGATTTATGCCTAGCTAATTGAGAAAATGACTCTAACTACACAATCCAGGCCCTAATTCAGAAAGGCCCAAGCTTTTTACTGTCTCTACCTGCATCTTAAAAGGCATGATTTAAACCCTGCAACTAACAGGCTGCCAAAGGCAAGGATTTGAAGGATCTGATGTTCTGTCATGCCGAGGGGGTGAGGCTTGGCTAACCTCTCTCCTTACTTGGTCTTTCCCTACTGAGGTACAGGTTTGCTGCTGGGACATAAATCAGGGTAAATGATGAAGGAAACCAGTCTCGTGCCCCATCAAAGGAGCCAACACTCGCTTTAATAGGACCACGCAGACAAGCCTAAATAGGGCACTTAACAAGCATGTGGTTTCCATTATACCAGCCCACATCTCTACACCCTGCCTTCATTGCCACTGGCAAAACCCTTTGTCCCTTGTACCCACACCTGTCTGTATGCACAGCATTAGGAAAGGGACCCTGACACAATACCAAAGTGTCAAACATAAAATCTCTGGGCTGAATCAGGCCTGCAGAAAAACTTTAGCTCTCAACCATCGTAGGAACCTTTACACACAGCAACGGCATGCATTAAAGCAGAGCACAGAGATGTCTCAGCTAGTATTATCCCAAACCTCCATGTCTACACAGCATCACACTCGTGTACTAAACTAAGACCAAGAGCTACTCACAGATCCCACACAAGGCGAGTCTGATAAAGTAACAGGCCTCAGGCTGGGACAATCCATATTGTGGGGGTTTTCATTCAAGTTTGAACCTTTACAGAGGATGGAAAATCTACAGATCCTACAATCCTAAGCAAAAAGTGCAAAACAGTGGGACCCAGCCTGGAGGGCAATTTGGAAGTGCTCTGCCCCATCACTGGATCTAGAACTTCCCCTGAATAGGCTGACTTTCCTATCAGCAATCCCATCTAGCACGTTGTTGATACCGCTTGTAGGAAATGCAGGACCCCAACTACTCTTGCTAGTCTATCCTAGTCTATTTAGGTGTCCTATCCTCTTTAGGTGGGATATGGGCTCAAAGCAAAGACTTCAGAACGTTGCAGAAGGTATTAGTGAGAAACACGGTCTCTACTGGGCAGCTACCCCAAGATGAAGCCTCTCAAGAGCTCAACTTAGCTGGCTGGATATACAATCAAACTGGGGACCGTCCAACTGTTTTACACCACACACTAGACATCCATGGGAACCCTAGACTGCTGGAGTTAATGCTGTTTTGTCTGAGCCATGACCATCTGTGCTCATTTAAACATTTCTTGACAGAGGAAGGAGCATTAATCCCAACATCCTGGCCAAACTGCAACATGGGCAATTATATTGTACTCTTTTAACACTCTCACAGTGGCATACGTTGGTGTTTTCCGCTTCTTCCCATAGCAGAAATGCTGTAGCCCGACACAGAAATGGCTGCACTGCCAGAGGAGAAACCAAATCCCCAGCGCTGAGCCCTGCAGTGCTACTGTTAGATATCACTCCATTTCCACGGTGTTCAACCCCAGCACGTTTCATACCCAGACTTCTACCTGTACAAGCGAGGGGCCCTCACTTAAAAACCTGCCTACCTGCTCTTGGCTTCATCTGAGTTTTGCAGTTTGCTGAGGAGATGCAACGTGCTGAGCGGGCAGTGCACCTGCCTTTGGTGCTTTCTAACAACAGCAGAGCCAAGTGTGAGAGAAAACCTGTTGACCGCTACGAAGGTAGAAAAGGCTTTTGTTTGAGGAGCCTCAATTCCAACCGTTCTGTTTCCTTCAAGGAAAAAAAAAACTAGTAATAATCAAGAAAAAAAACCAACTCCTCTGCCGCACCAAAATCATCTCCTGGCATTTCTGACCAGCACACATGTTGTTACAATTATGACTGGACTGCTTGGCTCCGGCATAAGGGGAATGTTAAACCGGCACACTGGCACCCATCAAAACATTTGCAAATTTCCAAAGTGGAACTGACACCATGGTAGTGGTTTATATCACACGTCAGAGAAAGGCTTCTTAACTCAGATCAAACAATTTAACCCTTCGGCTTCCTGCATAGAGAGAGCAACCAAACGTTAGGCTGCCTATTGTTATTTCACGTGGCTGTTCCGTATGGCGCGCAGCCAGTTTGCTTCATTTTGCAAGCTCAGAAGTTAAATACAGAAAGAACTGGCCAGAACTTCGATGAGAGACTAGTGGGAGAGCAGAAACTGCTGATTCAAATGCTTTCCCCAAGAGGCAGAAACAGCACCAGCACTATCAGCATGGTGCACAAGAATTTTCCATCTTTTAAGCCTTTCTAATGGATACAAGCTTGCTCCGTTTCAGGAAACTCATGTTCCTGAGGAGCTGTCAAAAAGATCTTCAGATTTCCAATTTTCCACCTTCTTTGGTTTGAGGGATTCAGGCAATAATAACCATATTGGTAACAACAAGGTGCAGTCGGTAGGTCCATTTCAACATGCCAGCCTACCAGAGACCCTCAAGTTCCAAAGCCAAAGTGTATGCATTTGTACCTTGTAAACACCATCACAGTTCCAATCTTCTGTCAGACGCTCTCCTTTATGTCCCTCGATGAGCTGAATACAACCGTAACGAGGAACAGACTTACCCAGTAAGACTTAGGATTCTCTTGAGGAGCAAATAGGGACAGCTGCAGTGGATGGAAACAAGAACAGTACGATTAAATTATTATTGCACTTCCCAGTAACCAGCTTTGAAAACCATAATCAGGTTGCTACAAGCTGCTCTGCCATTGCAGACAGGGCAAAGGAAGCCTGTCACCATTTTGTTTTTGTTTTTCAAATTGCAATCAAATATTTGGTTGTTAGGCCAACTTTTTTTCAGCAAGACATCAGGGAAAGAAGCCTATCAGCAACACAGCAGTGCTTCCTGTGCATCTCAAAGGTTGTTTTGGACTTTTCTAACTTCAGTCAGTTCTAACCATGAAAGATTTCTCTAGAAATATTTATCCTCCTGTCTCCTGTGTATGGGAGGCACCAGCAGAGATTTTTCTCTGCTGTCTCGGACCACAGCCAGAAGACAAAACGTCTTCAATAGTCATCCCCTGCCATGGCTTTGCCCCATACATTTTGATACTTAGGAGCAGCCTTCTTCAAGGTTTTACTTCCACACAGAGGAATCTCGCCAAGGGACGTATCCGATTCTGTCATTTATCACCTCCTGTGGAAAAACAGTCTTGGATATGGGAGTTAATATCAGATATCAAAACTGAAAGCAAACACACCACGAAGAAGATGCACCGATTTATTAATAGAATAAAAACGAAATGTAGTGACATATTTGTTTCCACTATTAAAGCCATCGAGACAATTGGTGTCCCATTTACACACTTGATGGCATCGTTCCATAACTCATTCACAAACTCTGACATATTCAGGTCAGGTATTAACAGAAAACACCGCCACAGCGAAAGCAGCTTCCCTGTGTTACAAAGTGGATATCCACAGTGTCCCCAAAGTTTGCAGCTGCATCAGTCTCTACTGGAGGCTTTCATACGTCCTCTGTTTTAATTCCTGAGACTTTCTCCACCTTTCAGCAGCAACAGAGGGAAACAGCTCGACTTCTTGTGGGGTACAAACCCACTCCAGGCAACAGAATGCACCGATCATTACAGGAAAATGGGCTCAACTCCAATATGCCGTGGGAATTATCCATCATAAGATCCCTGCTGATTATGAGCACTTTAAGGCAACAATGATAGAGGAAAATGTTTATAATGGAACAGTTTTAATCATAACTGTTTGTTTCTACTTTTGCATCATACATTCAGCCACGTCTTAAATTGTCACCCATTATTTCTGTTAAATCGTAGCTGCTGTGAGTTCACAAACTATTTATTGTCAATAAAGAGCTTTGTGTGATCTAAGCCGAACTGAAAGAAACAGGAAGCAATAGAAAGGAAATATTACAATTAACTTTGCAGTTTCCCCCAATATATGAATATCCTTTGAAGCAGGTACAGGAAACAGTGCAAGCTATGAAGATAATTAAAATATACACTTGGGTTTCACTCGATTAAAAACTATTGAAAACTTATCCCTTATGGATACAAAGGAAGATAAACATCTTATTGCATCTGTCAGGAGACAGAATGTGTTTAGAAGCAGAGTAAGTGGCAAAGCTTTCTCCTGTAGATACATGTCTCTTGCACAATGTTTGGAACAGGTATCTGTGATAATGGTATGCAGAAAAGCCTTTGGAAAAACCCTACTGTTTGCCTCCGAGTGTTGTATGTGGAAGGCACAAAGCCTCACGAAGAGCTGGCCTTTAGAGTGTGAACCTAAGAGAACAGAATGAGAAGGACAGATGGTGAACCCCCAAAGAGGAGTTTCTCAAAAACTAAAAAAATAAGAAAAAATTCCTCTAAAATGAAGTGCATATTACTGGCACTGCAGAAGCCCGCAGAGTATCGCATCCTTAATCAGCTGGCTTGTCTGAAAGTAGTAGTCATGTACCAGAGCGAGCTGGGGAGTCTCCTGGAGTCACATTTACTGCCTGAGTCTGGTTGTCCATATTGGAGAAGGATTTGGTACCAGAGTTTTCAGACAGCACCAACTGTTCAGAGAGAGCAGGAGAGGCAACAGCGTGGTTAGCATGCTCACTCTCCTTTGTTGTAACAGTGGGAGCCGAGTTTTCTTTAGCTGTCCCAGCACGACTGTGCGACTGGCTGGCTTGTCTCCCCGCTTCTGCCTCCTGCTGCTGCAGCATCCGCTCCACCTCTATCTCAAGTTCCAGATTTTCCTCATCTGCCTCCACTTCCAGCTGCTGCATTAACTCCTCCAGCTTCCTGGCCTTGCGGAGCTCGTTCTGCTGTATGATCGTGCACAGGTGCTCTGTGAGGTGCTCCTTGATCTCTGTCTTGTGTTGGAGGTCCAGCTTGGCTGCCACATACTCCGACTCAGCCTTATCATACCGCTTCCTGCAAAATCAGCATCATTACTTGTGGGTTAGTTCTCAAAGCACTTTGCAATCTGACACATGGGCAGATGCTTTAAGCATCCCTGAAACGCGACGTGCTCTGAATGCATTATGCCTGCTATTTCATGATAAGCTGCTGCTTTAGTTAAAGGAAGGGGGGGGGGGGGGGGGGGGGGAGGGGGAAGCAACCAAGCATGAATGCTTTAAACCATCTTCTTTTGACACATCAGCCTCCACTGCTGCTACAGTGCAAGAGTTAATTTGCTTGTCTGAAATACAAAGATTGAATTGTTAAGCAAGCATTTTTACTGCCTGTTTTAAGAGATGCAACACTAGCGGGAGAAAGAAACCATCAGTATTTACAGTGTTTTCACACTTTCAATGAACAACTATCCAGCAAACTGCAATGCTGTAAAGCACTTTTGTGTTTTTCTAGTCCAACCATCAGCACAACAGATACAGATGCTTCCATGGTGCTATACATACTTACACTTGGATCCCATCTAGAAGCAAACTCTTCTGGCCACCCAGATACACATCCTGAGCTCCACAGATCGACACAGCATCTGACATCAATAGTGATCACAACTTTTGTGTGGCAACAGATGTAGAATTTCATTGTAAGCATTCCCCCAGCACATACCTCCTGCCAGTCTGTGTTTCCTGTCATGGCAAATATAGCCAAGAGGAAATATTCCAAATATTTATTGGGGTTGACGTATCCCGGATATGTAGCACTTTAATGGCTGGTGTCCGTGTCACTGATGCATCTTCAACTATATTCACTGAAACTGTATATTAATTCTGCTTAATTATTAGAGAGAGAGATGCAATCTTGCTCATCAGGAATGAGAACAAGACAAGAAAGTCAAGATTTCCCTGGGCCAGGTATCCAAAATGGAAGAGCCAGAGCTATGCTGGAAGCTTCTGCACAGTCAAACATTTGGGCCAAAGTCACATATCTTCTCCACATCATAATTATTACGATTCCATTCCACGGTAACTGCCAGATGCCATTAACCATGTGCTCAGAATTGCTTTACACTGCACTTCTTGACCCACTGAAAAAGATTGGATTTTAGCCCAAAAATAGAAGCCAAGGACTGAAAAAAGTTGCTTTCAAAGCCACCACTTAGGAGTACATCAGCTTTGGCTCACACCGTACAAAAACTACAGCACTGCAATTATGTAACTCACACTTCCAAATCTCTCCCTCACAAAAAGACTCACTAAGTCCACTGAAATCACTGCTCCAGAATTTCAACTCCTTTGTCCAACCAATATCCCTTCTGTTATCCTCACCATAAACTGCTTTCCAAGAGCTGACCGTTGCATTCTCTTTTGCTATTTAGCATTTCAAAGAGACACATTATTAGACAATTTGGATAAGGACATATGCAAGAGTGTTTAGCAGCTTCAGAAAGCGGAGTTAAGCCAAAAATACAATGAAATGTTTCCCTCTCAAGGATATGAAATTCAGCCCCCATTTGCACTCAGCTACTGAAACTGCAGTTCACCTTCGGTATTTCAAATGATAATTATGCAGCCCAAATCCTTGCTTTTCAGCTACTACTGCTATTTTCTTGAGGACCGATTACACACTTATTAGCCTGTGGTCAACATACAGTAGAATCCTTAAGTGGAAATAGGCGTTTCACACACTGAATCTTGAACCAAAAACCGCAACCAAACATTTCCATTTTATTAAATGACTACATAAACAAGCTGATGTTTATCTACTGATGTTGTGGTTTACCCACAGCTAATAGGGTGTTCCAATTAATTTCTTGCACTTAAGGAACTCATCAAAACCAGAGTGATTAAAGGCACATTGTGAAGGGGGGGGAAAAGCTTACTTTTTCCTTCCATTTTTCATCCCAGTTCCAAGAGTACTTCATCAGACTTCTGGTTTAAGCTTAATTGGTCCCATAGATTCTAGCAGGACCAGACCTGTCATCAGAAGGCAAGTTTCCCTGAAATTGACTTTAATGTAGGATTTTATAAAAAGACCGCTTTTCCCTAAGAAGAAATAAACAACCTTGAAACAATAAAGCAGGGCTTAAGGACAACGGCGCAGTTAAAGCAGTAAGTACACCTCGTGACAGCATGAAGCTGGAAAGCACAGTCTGCAGTCAGAAAACCCACCCCAGTTTCCAGATTCCAAAGGAAAAAACGAGGAAATAAAAAGCATGCTTTTACCTCAGGGTTTCTAAGCAGACAGTCCGAGGAGCTTTAAATACACACTATCACAACGACCTAACTCCATTACTGCTTCAGTGAGTAGAAACAGCATTTGCTCCGTCCACTCAGACAAGGCTGTTCCCTCCTCCTCCCTCCCTGGCACTTACCGGGCATAGGAGTAGTCCAGGCTGGCTTGATCAATGCGGTTCCTTAGGATGCCGATGTCAGCAGACACCATGTCATCTAAAGCTTGTAACTCCTTCTGAATCCTTTTTAACTTCACCGTTTCAGCTTGAGTTCTCTTGGATCTGCAAAAAGGAAGATGGGGTTTTTTTCTTCACAAGTCTCTTTACTAGACATAATGGGCTTCATTACATTTGCAAAGCAACCACTGTCTTTAAGAGCCACTCAGAAGGCTACTCCTTTATGGCTTAAGACCTCTGATCTTACTTAATATCCACAGGGATCTAGAATGTCTGCTATTAAAGGACTACAGCAAAATTATGTAATGACTATAATGGAAGTGCCTAAAACGGACTGTGTTTCTTCACTGAGGAAACACAGAAGAAGTTGCTGCATCTAAGTAGCTTTCAGCATAAGGAAACAGGAAAAGGCTTGGGGGGGTGAGTAAGAGGGGAAAGGGTATTTAGTCCTACAAATATCCCCTTTCAAAGAAGTCCAGCTCAAAGTGGCCAAAAAGCCACCTAACCTAAGCTTGATTTCCCTTTTCTAAAATCATTCCCAAAAGTCCTGGCCAAATCCCAATGAAGTCAATGGAAAGTTTTACCTCAAATACAAAGGACTGCAACCAAGTCATACGCAACCTTTTTCAGCTCAGCCTGTTTATTCTCAAGTTCTGAAAACTGAATGCTGCTAAGGGCAGCAAGCTTCAGTGGACTTCGCTCTCAGGCAAACTAAGCAGTTTCCAAAAAGATTTTACTTTGTCACTGTCATTCTTTCTCACAAGCAAAACCGTGCTTCTCAGCCACTGCTTCACCCCAAGGCAGGGGTGGGAAGTGACACCACCTCTCATTTGATCAGCTGATGCAGGTAGACAGAAACAGACATCTTTCAGTACTACTTAGAGCCTGAAGGCCTTCAAATCTCAGATGTAGCTTCTTGTCCACCACCTTCCATGTCTTCCTCCCTCTCCTTATACCAGCCTGGTGGCACCATCCCACAGTGACTCAGACCAGACTTACTTGTTGCTTATCTCTGCCTGGCAAAAGAAAACAAAATCTTCAGGACGTCAAAGAGAATCTTCTGCACAGTGCTGATATTAATTCATCTTTGCTTCTCAAGAGCTCCAGTGGGCACAACAGGACGTGTTCCTGGGAGAGGACTGTGAGCCTTCTCACCTTCATTGATTCAGTGCTATCAGCTGCTCCAACGTTCTTCTTCACAAACCTTGCCTTACTTGCAGTCTTATCTATCTTGCTGGGCAACACTGTCTTCAAGTCTGGTCATGGGCTGAACAAGAGCTAACAACTCTGAGAACACATGAATTTCTATGTATTTTAATCAGCCAAGTGTAAAAAACTTCTTAATGTTTGATGGTTTTCTCCTTTCAACACTTTTCACACACTAGTAAATCAGACTCAAAATGCTTAATCACTTGTGGCAAGTAAGTAATCACAGGGAACCGTATGTCACAGCTGCTAATTTGTGGAGCTGAACGTGGAGAGCAAAGAGAGGAGGAAAGGAGATTTTAAAAGAAGATATGTAATTGGTTGCAGATTGGGCTTTCTCAGCCCACAGTGCAGGACAGCCCCTTACCTCTCAGCAATAGCTTTGGCCAGAAGTGCCTTCTTGCGTTTATTCTTCTCTTCTATCAGCCGCTGCTCTTGCTGGAGGATCTCCCACCGTGATTTTTCCTGCCTGCTCATTGACAAAGAGATCAAAATCAATAGCAAGTTCAGTTTCGCTCCCTGTCCTCCACGCAACATCAGTATTAAACATCGTGTTTCCCAGAGCAAACCCCAAAAAGGAACAATAAACAAGTTTCTGCAAGGAGTCACTGAGACCAATAAACATTTTCAGATGAAACATGCTGATCAGAACACAAACCTACACATGTAAACACGCTGCTGGCTCTTGCTGAAAGAACTGGGTAGGAGCTTTCATCTAAAGGTCGTGCTTCACCACTGCTAGAAGCAGTTCCAGATTTCTTACTAGCTGCTCTAAGTTATCTGTTCCAGTCGCCACTGCAGCCACTTTTTCTTATCAGACAGACACTCTGTCTGCTTTATAACAGAGCACTCAGACAATTAAACTGATAGAAAGAAGAGCTGATAAAAATTACAATGAAATTGATTAACGAGGAAAACAAGGATTTCCTTTTATCACTGTGGAAAGAGTTACATGGCTTCCATTTCCTAGGGCATCACAACTACTGAGAGAGATAACTGATCTCAGAGGATGGAAGGCAAGGTTCTTGGTGGGAGGGGACAACCTGTGTGAACACAACTGGGTAGGATTAAGGGGAAACAAAACCTGCTTTGTTGCTTTTCAATCTTGCTTTCCCATCCTTCATGTCTTCTCCTGAAAAGACTCTGTTCCAAGGTCTTGCTCGGTTTAACAGTGCCAAAGTAACTCAGCTATGTTTACTTTAAAAACCATTTCTGCACAAGAATCTCTCATCAGATTCCTCACCATTCTGTTCCTAAAACCACATACTGAGAAAAATGTTGGACAAGATTTAAATTGGCCTGCACAGACTTGGAGAACTTCAGCAGGTTCGTGGGTGGCTGTGGTACCTAGATGTCATTTGCTCCCTACAGCAAAAAAGCTTTTCTGCTTCAACTACTTTCTGACCCCACACAGAAAATGCATTTTTCATCACCAATGGTTAGGAGCTGAACAGTCAGTACACCTGGTGAGCACAGGAATCATTGGGTACTGCTCTGTTAAGTGCAGCTGCTCTGGTGAAGGGATGGCTCTCTGCAGCTGGGTGATCCCGGCCAGGTGACTGCACAGCCAACAGCTGATGCCCCTCATGACGAGTCTGTGTGAAACATCCTGCTGCTGCTCTTGGAACTGATTCTCCAATAGGAAGCACCTTTGGTCCCCTCTAAGATCCTACACAGGCAGTTTTATCCAGGCAGGAGAATCACATGCAGAACTGCATTCACTCAGGAAAAAAAGAAAACTTGCACTTGGATACAGGCAGGAAGAAAAACACAAGAAGTAAAAACCTCATTTCAGTCTCATATTGAAAATACCTGCCCTCTGCTGCAGGTAGACAACAGCTTCTTTCTACAGAATATTGCCTGTATTCTGCATGATGAACAAAGTAAGTGCCACACGCAGTCAGACTCCCAGCTGTGTTCTGCACTTTTTCCTCTCTCTCTCACACAGGTACCAGTCTGATGCTTTGGAGAGAGACAGACACCCCACTATGGGCTGATAAACAGTGAGAACTTGAACTGTCAAAGACAGAAAACTCTTTAAAATGGACGTTTTTATCTCCTTACCAGGAGATATTAATAAATCTACAGCAATACTGTGATTTATCTAAGTTTGTGTTCCCATTCACAATACATCTACTTCCAAAAGGTACAGCTGCTTTGTGTTGTGGATGCTGGCATTTCTATGCGACACGATCCGGCTGAGATTAGACCTTCACAAAACATGAAGAGAGAGCTCCTCGATTCCCAGTCCCACTGCTATAGGAAATCATTCAGTCATGGTGCTTTTCTGCATGGATTACATGCCAGAATTTGGTACTGAATCACGTCTAACCCGCCTGACTACAGATGAGCAGGCTCAGAGCAGAGGAAGAAAACATTATCTCTCAAACCTCCCTATTAGATAAAGGAAAGTCCAATATTCCATTTCATTTTACCGTAGAACAAAAGAATAAACCCATCCCGAATCAAACCAACCCCCCAATGTTACCGACTTACTAACAATTCCACTTTCTTTTTCTCCACTTTGGTGCTCGTCTGTGGAGCGAGATTCCGGGTGCTGTCACTGCCATTACAAGGACCTGCTGGCACTGGCTCCTCCTGCTTATCCCTGCTGTCACGTTGCCTTTGATCTGCTGCGCTATGATGTGGTGTTGGCACGGGCTGCTGAGGATTGCAAGGTTTATGTTTTGGCACAGACAGCAGCTGCTCAGGAGGCACAGAGGCTGCTCCCCCCTGCAGCCCCGGCTGCTGGCATTGCTGCTGGAGAGCTTTTTCTCGCTGCAGTTGCTTCCAGTTCTTGTTTGCAGGGTGGGGACGACGCGGCTGCTCCGAGGGCTCAGATAAATCTACCGACGGATGAGGGAGAGAAAGAGAATTAAAGGAAGGTCTGAAGATCAAACACAGCCTGTACATGGGCTACGCTGGGTAAGCAAACAAGCTGCGGCACGAGAGACCAGGCGGAGGGGGCAGCTAGGAGTGCCGAGGGCCTGATGGCTCCACCGCACCGTCACCGCATCGTACCGGACCCGGACCCGGCCTTCCCAGCCTCGATCCCCGCTCGTACCTCGCTGCAGGCGCCGCAGCTCCTCCTGCGTGAACCCAGCCCAAGCCTCAGCGCCGGCCATAGCGCTTCCTCCTTCCGCTGACGGGGCACCGCAGGCCCCGAGACTGCCCCGCCACCGCCGCACCGCCCGCATCAGGCGAACGCTACGGACAGCCCCGGCCGGCAGCGCGGGGGCCTTCGGGCTACCATGGCGACGCGATGAGGCTTCCCGTTTCCATGGCGACGCGATGGGGGGCTTTGAGTTTCCATGGCGACGCGATGGAGCAAGATGGCGGCCCTAAGGGATGCGAGAAGTAGGCCGCGGAGGGCAGGTCCAGGGCCCCGTCTGCGGGACTCCTTAACAAAGCAGAATCAAAGCGGCAACACCATGGAGCCCTGGACATTTATACACCGTAGTTCGCAGTTTTAGTGCGATATTTTCTCCGCAGCATCTTAGAACTGTGTTTGTAGGGGCACAGAAAGCACATCTCTGGAACCTGTACAGTAAGGGAGATGTGAGCCCAGTGTTCTCTGCCAAATAATTGCAGAGACTCACCTACACAAAATAACAATGAAACGTGACATTAAATGTGAGAGATGATGATTGCAGTGCTAACAAAGTCAGGTATCTCTTTCTGGGAGGGATGAGAGCCTGATGAAGCAATATTCTCCCTCTAGCCATGAAAGCATGCAGCCAGCCCAAACTCTGGTGGCTGCTTGAAGCCTATTACAGGCCTTGCAGATGAGCCTACCTCCCTTTGGGAGAACATCAGGTGGAACACAACAAGCCTCAGTCTTAGCTGAAGCATTCCAGTGGGCTGGAGGCTTAGATACATCATCAGCAATAAAAGAGGGATGTTTTTCAGTGCCTAAGAACATCCCTCATGGTTTTCAATGTGCGAGGGATTAGTCAAGCTCTGAAGAATTGCTGTCACCTGGAACAAACTCATTATTTGATGGCCATGTTCACAATTTATTGCAGCAGCACTTCTAACTGCTCCCGTTTGACTAACACATCTCATAAATACCAGCCCTACTCAGAGGAGATGGAGTCCTGGACTGCCACTTGCAGGCAGGTTTCAAACATTTCTGCTGGGATTTAGCCTTTGGGGAGTAGACATGTCACTATTTTTCACCAGCAGTTGGTTGTGGGCCAGGGTGAAACAGAGACATGCAGTGGAGAAGAAGCAGAGCACATTTATCTCCATTCTGTCATAGACATCACTGGGTCTGTTCATGGTCATCACCAGCCATGGGCTTGAGGGTGCAGGATGGCCCGTCGGGCTGGATTACAGCTTGCTCTGGGAAACTTTACCAAGCACAGAAGAGACTGAATAAGAACCATAATCTTGCCTTGACTCCCATGCCCTCAAAATCCATGAAGCCCAGATAGCAGAACCAGGAGTCAACTGGAATTTTACAATGCTTAATTCCTCTATAGATGCCTGTATTGGAATCCGGAATCTAAATCTGTCTTGATACCTAAATCCCTGCCGTGGGCTGTGCCGAAACCACACGTACCAACTGAACGAGCCTCATGAAGCACCAACTCCAGACCTCATTCCTGAACCTTAGTTCTTTCTTCTCTTCCAAGTTTTAATGCTGCAAACAGAAATGAAGCACCATATTCTCTTTATTGCAGCAGATATTCCAGGCATAAAACTCCCATATCTTTTATAGAAAAAGTATAAAGACTTTTGAGTTGTTAACTACAATGCTATAGGCAAAGCAGCAATCTGCTTTAACAGTTTCCATCAGCCAAAGGTTTAATTACCAGCAGTTGGGCCAGCCTTCTCCAGGAACAATTATAACCCAGTGAAGTCATTTCACAGGGCATTTACCAGCAGCAGATTCAGAAAATGGAGGCTGTTCGTGTTCCCCGGCTGATTAAAGGCCTGTGAGTTTACCACAAAACTAATGTTTGACACCTAGGAAAGAGTACTTTCTAAGCAAACACAGGCTGCAAAAAGCTGAATGAAGAGAAAATAGAAACCTTACTTTCCATTCCCACTTTGGGATAGAGATGACAGACAACCCGAACCATACTGAAAAATCAATAACCCAAATCCTCCTTTTACATCTGGGGCCAGATTAGACTTCTGTATTTTTATGTAATTTTATGATTCGAGAGATGCTACCTCATGAGCAGAGCTGGTTCTGTCTGTGCCTTCTGTGTCTGTTTTCTGATGGTCTATTTAACCTGCTGTTCTCCTGAAGCAGCAAGTAACATGAGATTACATTTTTTTTCTTCTGAGATTCCCACACCATGATGGACTTGTCATCACAGACCGGCAAATGTGACTCTCTAGGGCAAGCCTCAGGGGCAGACCTCAGCTGACATTTCAACCCAGGATGGACACAGTTTGTACCAGGACCTTACTAAAGCTGGTTTAGTTCAAACTGCATTTTAGTTTTTCAGAGCCAAATCACCGCGTGCAGCCAAGGGAGGTTAATGCGTGACCAAGGAGCAAACCCTGCCCTTTGAGAATTAATGTTGCCTTTGAAGGATGCTTTTGACATTCGTTCCAGGGAAGTTTCTTTTGCTGATTCTCAGCTGTACTATCCAGGGAGGTTCTGAACCCAAGATGAGTAACTAATTTGGGTAATTAACTTCTCAGCATGGCGCTGAAAACAAGAGAGCACTTGAGGCCCTCATCCTCTGCAGCCCAGGGAAGGTAACCGGGATTTTCCCATGACCCAGCAGGCTGTGGATTAGACCACTGAGAGCATAGCATCAACACTGGCCTCTGCATTCAGCTTTTTACTATTATTATTTTATTTTTAACTGGCTAAATACCCCCAAAAACTCTCAATTAAGGAATACCAGATGCAGAAACAAAGGTGGAAATCAGTCTCACTGAGCCCCAGGCCCTGATCCAAACCAGCATGCGAGCCTGTGCTTAACCTCAGCCATGTGCTAGAGCCACAGCCTTTAACCAAGCCTCACCAGGGCAGTGCCAAGACACTTGGCTCAGCACCTACACACCCCTAATCCAGCACTGGGAACTTGGAGCTCAGCAAATGGCAGGATGAGGCTCCATGTGCCATAAGTTAATCACATGAGATAATCCCTGCATTACAGGATCTCAGCTCTGGGATAGGCTAACAGAGGTGCTGTGTGCCCTGTTCTGCCTTGGCCTCATCTTCCAGCATCCCTTCTCCTAAGCTGGAGTCAAATGAGCACCATCATTTCTGGCACTGCAGCAGTCTTGGTTTTTTGGATTTTCTTAGAAGGAAATAGAAACCCACTTACCAAAAGAGATAACAGGTGAAAAAAATACACTGGAATACACTTTTTAAACCATAGAAACCAGCATTTCTCAGTATGGTTTGATTTTGTAGCAAAGAGGTACACTCTTACATAGGAAATATATCTATTAATGTCCTAAATGAATACTTTTTAAAAGCCACGTTAAGTATTTCGTGATGTTTCTTTAGTTTTCCTAACTGCATCGCTCAGTGGATGTCATAATTCAAACACTTATATGGTAAAGTTAGAAAGCAATTGCTTTAATTTTAACCACTCGCGTTAAAAATTGTAATCTTAATTGTCAAAACAATTGATAAAACTAGAGATCTGAAGAGAAAATTGTGAAACCTTTGTTGGTTTTGGCACAGAATGAGTTATTAGAAACCACTACGCTAAGAGAATTGAATTCCATCAAGCAAAGCGATTGTTGTTACATGCTCAGGTGAACAAACTGCGGTTGTTTAGTCTCGATAGGAGACAATTACAGGGAAGAAGACGTGAGAGTAGCTTTTAAGTATACAAGATGCAGCTGTAAAGAAGTCTGGGGTGGAGAAGGGAAGAAGAAAGCTGGATGTGAGGAAGCACTTCCCAGCACTTAGGGCAGCAAAATGTTGAAGAATTGGCTTCAGAAGAGCACAGGGTCTCCACCACCAGATATTTTTAAGAATAAACATCTGTCGGGCAAGACAGAGCAGAGGTCAATGCAGTCCTGGGATAACAAGATGTGGTTTTCAGTGGTTTCAGATGTGTGGATCCCCACACAAACTCTAGGGGAGATGCAGATCCATAGATGCCCCATGAGTCCAGGCTGCTGTACAAAAATGCTGACCTCTCTATGCTGAATGACTGTTGCCAGCCCACTGGAAATCAGTCTTGTTCCCATGACCAGGATGCTTCCCAAATCACTCCCACCTCGTCCTTCAGCTGTCACAGCCTTGTCACTCCACTCACAGACAGGGCTGTGCCCTCCCTGGTGGCAGACAGCTTTGCAACAGTCAGCATGGGAAACCAAACCCTTCTAATGGCAAGACAGAAGGGATGGATGTTCGCCAGAGCCAGCAGTAGACCTTTATATGATGTAATGTGAAGATCATCCCAAATAGCTCCCTCAGTGCCCTCTGACTACTTGCAGAATGCCCACACGTGACCACCAAGTCCAAAATGAGTTAGGGCCACTTTCAGTTACACGTCCTGGAGGATGCAGTCTCCTCATCTCTCCCTGCTTGACACCATCATAACTCAGCAACCTGGGGTTACACAACTGCCACTTGCAGGTAAGGTGGTGGTAGCCCTCAAAGAGCAATGTGGGACCCTGCTCCCATCCTGCTGTACCCCCACAAGATACCTCTGCTGCTGGTGTACATGAATGTAGCAACTAATCATTGTGCACTGCTTTGGCTCATTTTTGGCCTGTGGAGCTGAAAGAACACTCAAATGAGCAGCTCCATCCAAGGTCTGGGCAGTTCCCCAGGCCCTAGCAAAGAAAGGACTGAGGATGCCAGCTCAGGTTACATGCCCAGTGCCAAACCTTGATGGCTCTAGAAGCCAAACACAAGGCTCCAGAAGGTAACTTCCTCTTATTGCTTTGGAAAACCATCCCTCCAGGGCAGGAGCTGCCTTCCAAATCCTTCTGGTAGAAGCTGCTTTACAGCAGTTTCACCAAGGGCAGCGTTTTCTTTAGTTAAGTCCTGGCACAACCACAGGCCCGACTGACACCCCCAAGGCTTACCAGGGCCACATGTGTTAACGAAGATTTCCAAATCTTCATTAGTTAGCATCAACTGCAAGTTCTGAGCCTCAGCTATAAAGACTGTAAATAAGCAGGCTGAGGGCCAGGGAAGCTTAGCAGCTCTTTGATGAGGAATCCAAGATCGTTGGAGAGAGATCTGTACCACGCCCTGGCTGTGAACATGGATGTCCCAGATCTCGGTTGGCAATAAATTATCACTTCAGTAAGGAATGCTCCAATTAAAATAGGGGCAACCAAAATTAGACCCTTTACTACCGCAGCAGTAAGGTGAAAACAAGGATGATGGGTTTCTTCTGGTCGCCAAAGTAAAAGCATTGGTGGAAAATCATGGTTTTGGAGCCAAGGTGAAGGCGAAGTATTTTTAGTACAATCAAAAACTCATTTCACTTTGGGTCCAGGAGAAATATTCTGCCTGACCAGTAGCACAGGAGCCTATTTATCCTTTAAAAGAAGTCAAACTGAAACCCACAACTTTTTTTTTCTTTTGAATTAAGGTCCATCTGAAAAATGAAGAAAACCTGCCTTTAAACTCAGTGATCTTCAGTAAAGTGAAGGGCTTCAGCCTGAGAACGCTGATGCGAAGCATTCTGATATTTAAAGAAGGAAAGAAGGACGTCTATTGTTTTGCCTCGTCGTTGACTGACTCCAGCCCAGGGTTGGGAGTTATTTTGGTTGCCTTCCTTTTCCCAGGAGATTTCATTTTCCAACTCATGTAACGCTCTCTACTAATTCAGTTTGAAGTACAAATGACCAGACTCTGTAAAGCTCATGAGAACATGGTTGAGCTGCCAGTCTGCACAAATATCAGGCACAAACAGTTCCATTGCCCTCTCCCTTTCTCCCCCCCCTTTTTTTGGGTTTCCTTTGAAACTGTACCTGGACTTCAGAGGAAGCACGGGGTCCTCAGCACCAGCCACTCCTCAAACACACACAGCAAAACCTCCCAAGCCCGCGTGCTCTGCCATGTAACCTGCACACCACAAAAATTCAGATGCCATCTTCAGTCCTGCAAAATATTAAGCCAGGCATTTAAGATTCACCCAGTGATTAAGCATGAGCAGCTTGTAATCGTTTCCAGATTCCTCTCCTAGCAGGAGGAAAGGCTCCGCTATTCCTGTCTGCGTGCTCAGTGTAGCAATGCACTCCCAAACAGACTGGAGATGGGTTGAAGAGGACAAACTGATACCCTGAGCTTTGCAGCTGAGACCGAGCCAGCACTACCTTATAATCCAACGCAATTAGCTTGGAAAAGCAGGATTATTTAGCCAGCACACAACAGGGTACTCCCACATCATCTGTGTAGCAACACCTGTGCACCAGCAACTAGAAACCCTCTCACATACACACAGTGAGATTGCCTGTATTTTTTTTTCATCTGGCTTGGGAGTATTAAATGAAGATCAACTGTTGGAATCGGCCTCGTTTAGGGAAGCAGACTGACTGTGCTCACAGACAGGACCTTTGTCCTCCAGGTTTTACAGAAAGCCCCCAGGATCGCAGCCCCCAAGATCGTTTCTGCAGAAGCCACAATGTAACCCAGGGAGCATCTGGATCTTCCCCTTCATGCCAACCCAGCAATATATTTTAACCCAGACCGCTCAGGCATGGGGGAAAAAAAGAGATCTTTGAAAACTTGCTCAGCGTTTCAAAACCCTCAGCAGCCCCAGCCTGAAAGCAAACTCAGGTCTCCTTACTGCCTTTGAACACAGTGGGGATCTGCTCCAGCAGGTTAGCTCTCAGGGGCCACGTTGCTCCCTGCAGCTAAACCAGACGATGCGAAATAGCAAGTACCTCTTAATTTTTATTATTTTTAAACAGGATAGTTTAAGGGCTAAGGTTTTTTTTTTTATTATTATTATTATTATTACTATTTTACTGGCAAATTTAGTGCGCTGCCTTCCCTACTTAATGAAGGGAACCAAGGGCCGGTGTTCAGCTTCTGCTTTCTAGAAGCAGTCCCTGTAAACCTGTTGTGAATAACCATAATCTCACCTCCCCGTTCCCCATCTCCAGAGCAAGAAAGCAGCCTTCATCAGCTCAAACTGCTTTTTCTTTTCTTGCCTCTTCACATTTTCTCCAAGGTTCCATTTATCTCCACACCCATGTCTGAGACAAGGACCTATGGCTCGCACCATCCCTTCATGCGCAAAAAGAGAAGGGTCCTGTTCCAGGATGGAAACCTGGATGCATTCTTCAAGGAGATCATCTCTGAACAAGGATGAGGGGTTCATCACCCTCATTCATCACCTCCTTAGCCTGTCTCCTCAAGGAGGTGGGAAAGGAACATCAGCACCAATGGGCAGAGACTACCTACTGGACTCATGCAATCATCCAGTTTCATTGGGGTTTCCCCTCTGCAAGCTGAGCTCCCTCCAAGCACCATCACCCATGGGAAAGCCACACTGCAGGAACGAGGGGCAGGGTTTCAAAGTCGGGACAGATTTGCCCCTCACCACTAATGCAGAGCCCCCCATGGGCTGTTGCAGCATGGAAGCCATTAACATTTAAAAATACTCGCAGGAATGGGAAGAGGGGAAAAAAAATGGTATTTGCGGAGGCCCATTCCTCAGCACACTTTCATGTGTGCCAAAGTTTGTTGGCATGGCTCTGAGTTTGATAGGGAACATCTGGGCTGCTGTTGCTGCCTGGATGCTGGCTGAGGGCAGCAAACAAAGGGGGTTTGTGCAGGAATGCGTGAGGAGGGGGTGGCTCAGAGGCAAAACACAAGAATACTCAGAAGAAAAAGCCAAATGCACACCCCAGCTTTTTCCAAGGGGATATGAGCCTCCCCCTTCCCTGTTTTTCTCCCCAGAGCATACTGCAGCTACAATAGCAAGCGAGGCTCCAACATGGCTCAGTACCCCACTACCCGTGATCAAGTCAAATGCCTAAGGATGTGCTTGGGAGCACCAAAGTGTGGACGTGCACATCAGGACTGCCACCTGGAGCCAGATTTCCATTCCTTCCACCTTCAGGGCCCCTCAAAGCCACCCCAGAGAAGGTAGTTGGGTAGGGCATGGGACAAGTATCCTTCTTGCTCCTTCCTGCTTTGCCTCTGCAGGCCCTTCCTGCCCTGAGCAGTATTTGTGAAAGATCTGCCATCATCCTGGATGATTTCGGACCCTGCAGTAGAGGTTCATTATTAACATCTTTAACAACTTGGGAGACGCACACGAAGCAAAGCCATACCTGCAGGACCTCAGTGTTGGAAGCTGTGAAGGATGCTGAGCTTTGACGACCCTCAAGGAAGGGGAGCTGGTCCCACGCTGTTACTGCCTCAGCACCTGTTTACCTGGATTTGTCCCTGAAACAACAAAGAGCGCAGTGAGAGGTCAGCGTGGTTCATTTGCCCCTTGGCCACAGCTTGCCAATGGGATCCAGCTGAATAGCTGCCAATGCAGTGGGCTGGTGGGAGACTGCTTGTGGAGCTTCTTGCTGGCAAAGGGAGCTCAAACACTTGTTTCATCTTGGGAAAAAATTGGCACGCATTTCCAAACTGTCCAAACATTTGGCTTCTGTATTTCCATCAGTGACACATCCCAGGGTTTCTAATTGAAAAGGTCTTTTCTCTGCATGCTTAGGCTGCTTGTAGGAAAAAAAAAAATAATCAAAACAGGAAGCTTGAAATTATCAAAGAACAATATTTTCATTGACCAAGGAATTTCTTACCCTTTGCTTTTTGGTTTGTACATTTCTTGGGACTCTTCATCTCCATGAGAGAAATACTGTCAGCATCTCAAAACACACCGACAGAAGGAAAAAGTTATTAATTACCAGCATCTATTTTTAACCTGAGGCCACCAGTCACATCTCATAGATGGCAGCTGGACTCCCTTGAGGCTCCGCCATTGAGTTTATCAACGCTTTGAAGCCAGAGAGGATTTCAGTGGGGGGGACATTCCCTGGCTCTAAGGTAACAGAGTCAGAACTGCAGTTGTAACAGATAGGCAAAAGCTGAGAGCATCTCTGAAGAGTTCATGTTCAAGAAACATTTAAATGTTGTACTGAGGGACATTGTTTAGTGGGGAATATTGGTGATAGGTGGACGGTTGGATGGGATGACCTTGGAGATCTTTTCCAGCCTTGATGATGCTACGATTCTACAACTGCCCCGCCGGTTTCTGAAGCGAGTTTCTGGTGCCACATGCCTCTGCCATCCATCTACTGCTGAAGAGACATTGCTTGTTTCTTTCTCCCCTTCACTTCCATAACTCAAAGGATGAGATGTCTGAACGTTTCCAAGGAGTTTGCCACCAGGCAAGGACCAGGCATGCAAAACCTTCAACCTGAGACATGGATGTTTGCAGAAGTTATTAGCTTATGAAAACAACTCTAATGGAAACTGTTTTACTGCCATCATTTTAACGCTACGAACAGAGCCTGCTGCAATATATAACATTATCAAGTGCCTGTCAGCATTTAATAGAAGCCATAATTAACTGCTGTGGAAGAACATGGCAAAAATTTATTTTTAGGAAAACTTTTGGGAGCTGCATAATTCTGGCTTTATTTCTTTTATATAATCCCTCTCTACACAAGCCTTAATAAAGTTCATAGGACAGAATACAAAACACGAGCGTGTATCTCACGGAATTAGCGATAGGATTTTCTTTTCTGTTAAACTACATAATCCAGAAACAACAGCTATGTTTGCTTTGGGGCCTGGCCAGGCACTCGGCTCTGGATTCAGCCTTCCTGGCTGGTGCAACCCTGACCTTCTCATTTCCATTGGCCTAAGGAGCTCACAGCCAGGGCTTGGCGGTCTCCATTTCAGGGTGTCCACATCCTGGTGCTCTGTGCCCCAAATCAATACAACCAAAGAAACTCAGACAAGCGTGTCAAGCCCGGCTCTCCCCCATTCTATCAATCCCATGCCCAAAATTCACTTTATTCCCCCAGCTCTGCAGGCTGGCAGGCCACTTCCATCTCCTCCGATAGCCCAACAGCTGTTCTCTGTCCCTTCAGAGATTAGTTTGTTTTCCTAATGCAATTACTGCCACGTGGCTCTGCTTTCTGCACAGATCAAGCCTGGATAGAGATAAAGCAGTGATAAGACTGCCTGCTGCTGCCGACCATGCTGCCTGTGGAGACAGAAGCTGAGCCTATCCTATGGGCATGCTGGGACTGCAGGGCCCCTGCTGCCCCGAGCTCCACAAAACCTCAGCACTGCTGTGCCAGCATCTGGCTGAACACCCACCTGCCTGCACACAGCCCTGCAATCAGCCCAAGCCTACCCCATGAAGATGCTGGTCAACAGCATCCCCTGTGCCAAGCATCCTGCAGGCACAGGAGCAAAGGGACACAGCTAGTGGGCACGATGGTTGGACTAGATGATCTCAGTGTTTTTTTCCCATCCTTAATGATTCCATAACCCAGCCATGATGCTTCCCATCACCTCCTGAGGTCCCCTCGTTGTCCCCAACCCACATGTGGGCACAGTGACAGCGAGCCCACAGCACCACGGGGCACGCTGGGAGGAGACACCCTGAGCTGTGCTGCCTGCAGGAGCCGCGCATCCTCGCCAGATGTCTCCCATAAAGCTGCAAGTACTTTATTTTAATAATAAGTCTTAATGTATTCATTAAAGGCTCCCAGTGACCTGGGATGAATTTCCCCACTATTGTAAAGGGCTGTGGGAATCTGGAAACCGCTGCATTACAGTTAATAACTTTAATTTTACAAGGCCCAAAATAGACAACTGAAAAAATACACAAACTCACTGTTTCCAATTAAGAAGGGATTTCTTCTAATTCCTCTGCCACCGGCACTCTTGTTTAGCAAACAGCATCAGCCAACATCCAGCCATAGGCAAAGCGCAGAGCATCCAGCACCTCTTCTGCAAGAGGCAAGGAAGAGGACACGAGCTCTCCTTCCCATCGCTGGTCAGTGACAGCAAACCCAGACTGGGGGGAACCAAGAGCAGACCCAAGTGCCTGCTCAGCCCCAGTGGGTACTCAAACACAGGATGGCTTCCAACCATTCTCTCCCTGCTACATCCTGGGAGGGCTTCAGCACCCATCGACATTTGAGTTTGGGCACACCTCAGGTTTTAGGGCCAGGAAGGAATATTCCCCCCAGATCAGTTTACATCGTGTTTATTTTGTCTGTCTCTTCCTTCCTCTGGAGAGCAATGGATAGATGGGATTCCAGAGGAAAAAAGATGGGAACAGGAAGCAGAACAGTTTTTTGTTTAATTTTTGGCAATCTAATGCTTCCCAGCCCAAATACTTTAACTTCCAGTTCAACTCCTTTTTGCTTTCCAGTTAAAAACTGAGTTCTCCAAGAAGAAGACAGACACTCTAAGGGAATTCTCTCAGCACAAGCCAAGCATTCTGGGGAGGAAAAAGGAATTTGCGAGTCCTTGCTTGGTGCCACTGCTGCTGCCCATACTGTGGGCAGTACTGAGCTCCCGTCCCAAATCCATAGTGGTGAAGAGTGATTTTCTTATGCCACAAGCCCACATTTCCCCACAGACACAGCAGCTCTGGTAGCTGGGAATGGCGCACTGGGGCATCCCATCGTCAGTCACACGCATACGGAGAGCATCACTGTTGAGGACCGTGGGCAGACACATCCATAGCTCTCTTTGAATGCACTGGGAAGGGAACATTTGCTCCTTGTTTTAAAGCCTGCAGATAAGCCCTAGCCACCAGCTGATAACAGAGCTCATACTTGTGCTCACAAGAGTTTGAATGGGAAAGATGCTTCTTGAGCACCCCCAGCCTTCCACCTAGGATCAGACAGAGATATTTAACCCAAAGTGCCTACCATCCATAGAAGCCAAACCTATCATGCCAACAAACAGCTCCCAAAGTCTCCCATCCCCAAAGCTCAAATTTCAGTCCCCAGCTGCAAAATCTCAGGTTTAAATAAAAACATGATTTTCAGGTTAAGAAAAAGATGAAAGAAAACTTAGAGAACAAACTCTTGCTAACAACACCCACAGTGGCCACACTCAGGTTTCCATCAAGTCCAGCTCAGGAGACCACAAAGCGAATTGCGCAGCAGGTGTGAGGACAGGCAGGAACAGCAGCAACCGGGTAATAGTCAGGGCATCCCCAATTCGCCTTCAGGATTTAAGGTGTTTCCCCATGATTTGGGTGAAAGCAGCAGCCCCTGGGGGTGCCAGCGGCCCTGCCCAGCGGCACCATGCAGGCTGCAGGCAAGCACAGCCGCTGCCTCCCCATCTGGAGCCCATGTACGGCAAGTGGCAAGATTTATGTCGTGCTGAAGCATTCCACAGTTTGGAGCACAGAAATGATTGAACTCCAGATGTTAACAAGATGCAGGACCCTTTTTATTATTATTATTAAAAATGTGATTTCTTGTTTCGCTCATGACAAAGCCCATCAGATTAACTTATTAGGAGTGGAACTGCCATCAGACTGGTAATGAGCGAGGACAGCTCTGGCTGCCCGGCAGCATTGCCCAATGCAGTGGTGTCCCCAATCACTGTGGTGGAACAGAGACAGCGTTTGAAGGAAAGCCCTAACCTGTTCAAAGGGATCCAAACTTTTAGCAAAGGTTCTGCTCCTCCAGCAAGCGAGCAGCAGCCAGAACCTACCCGTTGTCATCTCAGCTCCTATGGCTGGGATGGATGCAGGACCACGGATGTTGTGCTGTGACAACCCAGCTCCAATTCCCTGCAGAGAGAGTATTACCATTGCCATTTCCCATTGGAAAGGAACCAAGTCCCTCAGTATTCCCACAGGCACTGCCGGGAGCATCCCTTGCACAGCCAACATCTGCATCCCAGAGCAGGGCTGGGAGCTGTTGCATTGTCCCCATGTTATCACAGCAACTTGATGGCATGCTCACAGCACACGCATCTTTGTGCCGGAAGATCAAACAGGTATGGGATGGCCCCACACCCCACTGTCACCAAGCACTGCCCATACTGAAAATAAACCCACCCAAAGGGATGCCAGAAACAGAGCTCAGCATCTTGCCACCCTCCTGGCCTTAGGCTGTGCCTTGCTTAGGGACCCATCTCCTTCATGGTGTCACCACATGCCGGGTGAGCTCCAAACCTGCTGGCCTTCCTGATTCCTCCCCTCATCCTGGATTTGCATCCCCACCAAAACAAGTACAGGGGGAGGGTCTGGGCTGCCCCAAGCCCCTCTGCTGCTCCCCAATACATATAGGTCAGACCTGGAAGCACACGGTAGGGTGAAGCCCCTGCTTCTCACCCCTCCAGAGAGCTAGGAGATGATCACTTCCATTTGTTGAGCTATATCCAAGACAAAATGAGTCTTTACTTTCATATAGCCCAATGTTTAAATCATCAGTTAGTGCTCCCAGGTGCCCTATATCCAAAGCACATTGCTCCACAAGCAGCCCTCAGAGGCTGTACCACTGCCATCCCATGAATGGGTGGAGCAGAGACCAAAGAGCTCCAGCACCACAGCTCATCCCCAGGAGGAGGCAGGCCCATTCCCTACATGGACATACACCAGACCAGTGGCACAAAATTTTACTCCCTCCACAACCTGAAGTGTAACTCAATCTACTTAAATGGAAACAGAACGTACATTGCATCCTGAGTCCTTTAGAGCTCCCCTTCATAAAGCCAGCATTCTTCCCTGATTCAACATGCTCCCAAATGTGTCTGCTCTCAGGGTGCAATCCTCCACCAGCCCCCACGCAGAGCAGCAGATGTGACACTGGACCTAGCAGCCTCACAGCTTCCCCTTAGAGGCAACCCCAGTGCCTTCCTCTGGACAATGCCATGGGAACAGCAGGATGAGGACACTTCCCTGCACAGAGTCTTTCAGCATCTGCAGCCTTGGGGGAAAAAAAAGCCCCCAAACCAAACAGTATTGGGTGAGTTCAGGCACTGTGAGTGGTGTGCTGGATATTGAGGTTTCTTGGTGCACAAGGTAAGTAGGAAGAAAGGCACTGAGCAGAAGAAGCAACCTGGAGGAATCCAGTTTTTAAATAAGAGTCTACATTTTGCAGTACAGAATCATGGTGATAGAATTCCATTCTATCCCTACTGACCGTGTCCCTCATTGCCACATCTCCACAGTTCTTGGACAGCCCCAAGGACAGAGACTCCATATGAAACCCATGGTGCTTTTAGCCACGTCAGCACACCAAGGAGTGCTTGGAGACCCTTTGCTCAGTTAAGGCAGAGAGAAAAGCACTGCACAGTGGCTTATATAGGGAGCTTACGGTTAAAAATGGGCTTCATTCAATAATTGTCAGCATTTGTTGTAACAGTAATCAGTAACAGTTAATAGAACTTAAAGTAAATACCAGATTGCCATTTAAAGTGCTAATACATAACCTATAAAGCATGTTTGTGTGATTACACTGATAAGTTTCCGATCAGCAGTGAATAAAGAGAGTCTGTCCAGACTGCAAGAGCACACTACTGGCTCATGTCCAGCTTTTCATCCCCAGGACCCCCAAGTCCATCTCCCAGTCTGTACGTGAACCTATGATTGCCCCGACACAAGTTCAGCTCCTCACACTTGGCCTTGTTGAATGTTATTAGATTCCAAAACGCTCTCAAATGTGAAGAATATACAGCATCTTTACTCCTGAAATACACTGCTGAGGTTCCCCTCTGGCTCTATCACAGCCTTCCCAGCCTACACCAGGTGTGCTCTGGGGCAGCAGCTGACCCTCACAGCCCCTTCCCAGGCCTGATTAAATGGGCCAACACCAACGCATCCTGCAGAAGCAGCACACACAGCCAGGTGGCACCTGAGCAGCCTGGCACTTCTCAGCACCTCTACTTTCCAAACACTCGGACTTCCTGAGCTTGGTAGGCTGGAGTGGAGTAGCCAGTAAGCAAATGGGGCATAAAACAGCGAGGGCTCACAGTCTAATACCCAGCTGCACACTGACACAATTGGAGTCATCTGTGAGTAATTAGAAAATATAAACACTCGCAACAGAACTTTGGTTCCTATACTCAGCGAGACATTAATGTGCTTTTCTTCAGCCAGAAAATCCTCATTATGGTGATAAATTATTAGCCTTTTTTCCTGAAGCAGCGTGAAAGCGTTACAATGGAAAAATGACAAAAGGAGAAACATACCCATTTTTGGCAACGCTGGCGGGGAGGACGACGGGTGTGATGGAGCTGGAGCCTGCCTCAGCCACAAAGCCCTGGGGCTTCTCAGCTGGCTGCTATCTCTGCTCACCATCCCCCAGGCTAAGGCTGTAGCCTGCCTGAGATGACAAGACTGCCCTGCTCCGTAATGGGATGGAGGCCACAGGTGGTGGTCCCTGAACTGTCACAGCCCATGGGAGATGGGACAGGATGCCTCTGTGTGCATCCCTGCCTGGGCAGCATGACACCTTCCCCAGCATTACTCCATCCACACGTTGCACATCCATGAGGTTGGTGGAAACTAGGAAGGAGCTGCTGTGGTTTGGGCTCCTGGAGGCATCTGGAGAAGTGTGATCTTCCCTCATCCTGAAAACAAGTTTGGGAAATTCATGGGAACAGCTTCTCTTGTGGGTTATCCTGGCACTAGTGGGGCTGGGCAGGGCCAGCGGTGAGTGATGTGGGGCCATAAAGGACAGAGCATCATCACCACACCATGGTCACCAACATGCTCCAGCTTCAACCCCACCAGCCACCTCCAGCCCTAAGGAGGGCTCAGCATCCTCAACACCAAATATTTTGGGGGTACTCTTCATGTGCAGTCCAACCCGATGCCAGCCATCCCAATACGCCAACCAAACCCAGGACTCCCCATTTCCAGTCCAATCCAACACCAGCCATCCCAATACACCAACCAAACCCTTTCTTTAGTTCTAAGGACATCCCACCTGCAGTCCCCAGCCCGCCTGCTAAATCACAGAGCATTTAATGGGTCCGACTCAGACCTTCATGCAAAGGAAGAGAACAAATGACTGCTGGGGGAGATATGGTTTGCATCATTTAATCACCATTTACAATAAAACGCTGCAGCGGCTCTGCGGAGGGTAAGACAGCAGAGTTCAGCAGATTTTATCAATAACATCGCAGGATTCCTACTGCGTGGCTAAGAGAGTTGCCATGGTTATTATGACAGATTTACTATCATTGTAACTTAATTCGCCATAATAAGTATCTGCATAGTTATTATTGTTTTACAATGATAACTATAATTCAACCGCAGCTTTATGACTAAATTTGTAACATCACTACGATGTTCTGGGAAGAATTGAAAGCAGGACAATTCACATGCTTTCTCAGAATATAGAAAGAAAAAAGGAATTCTAGTTGGTTCCTTTTTCCTCTCCTTTTTGATCGCTTCTTTGAGAACAATTTCTGCGGTTTGGTTACTGTTGGTTTGGGACAGGGCGCTCTGTCGGAATCGATGCACAGAGATAGCTGAAAAATGGGATTTTTCCACTGCAAAATTGATCCTGAGAGAAAAAAAAAAGATATAAAATCCCCAAAGTATTTCAACATAAAGCTGCTAAAAAATTCCTAAGTGCTGCCAGTTGGGAAACAAATACAAAGCGCTGGCAAGGCGAATAAAAATCATCAGGTTTAATTCAAAAGGAATGACCAGATCATCAAAAAAACGACCCTGGTAATCAGTGGAAACAAAGCACTGCTGGAAAAATAAATAAAGCCTAGGAGAGAGCTTCAGACAAACATTAGGGCAGGGAGCAGGGCCTGCTCCAGGCAGCATCTCTGCAACACTGCCCACATCCCTTGGGGACAAGTCGCACCTGGGCTGGAGCCCACAGGATGGAAAGGAGAAATGGAACAGAATCATCGAGGTTGGAAAGACCTCTAGGAACATCAGGTCCAACCCCAGCCCACCCCCCTCAGTGTCACTTCTCCATGGTTCTTAAACACCTCTGGGAGCAGTGACCTCATCACCTCCTTGGGCAGCCTCTGCCAGTGCCCAACCTTTTCTTCCCGAGAAGAAATGTTCATAATACTCCACCTGAACATCCCCTGGCCCAACTTGAGGCCATCGTTCATTAAATGAGCATGAGATGGTGTCAGCATTTCCAGTCTGGTGCCCTGCACCCTGCCCACAAAGCTCTCCCCAGCTCCAGGCTCCTTCCTTCCTCAGAGAAAGGACTCCCCAGCTCCCCCTCAAATTCATGCATACAACCAAGGACTCAGAGCCTTGTCAGGTTCCCACCTCTTTGGCTATTTAGGTGCTATTGGCCTCATCCTCAGTTCTCATCCCAATCTGATCAGGTTTCCCTGTCCCTCCATCCTGCAGAATGGGATGATTCTTGGTGGGATGATATGGGACAATTTCTTGATGATCGTAAGAGTCTTTTCCAACCTGAATGATTCTATTTCAACCAGACGTCAGGAAGAATTCCATGCAAAGAGAAGCTAGGCATTGAAATGGGCTGCCCAGGGAAGCAATACAGTACCCATCCCTGGAAGCATTTAGAGATGTGGCACTGACAGACTTCTAGTGTTTATACAATGATCTTCAGGCTTCTCCAACCCGAATCACTGTGATTCTCCAATTATAAACCCACACCACAGAGCACCAAACCTGGGGGCTTCAAAAGTCCTTGCTGCCTGGGGAGGCCCAAAGCAACCCCATAAGCAGAAGAAGCAATGGCCCCAAGGCCAACCACTCACGTGCCTGCCCTGCCCGCAGCACTATATGCTAGCCCAGGCTGACATCACATCTCCCTCCCCCTTCCACCTCCTGCTCCTGCAGCTGATATATGAGATCAGATATAGGAAAATCTACTCATAAAATTAATGGAGGCTGCATGAACTCACAGATCATAAACTCAGAGGGGTTTGTAGCTTGCTTTTCAGAGAGGGGGAGGGCACAGAGGCAATTTAGCAGTAAGAACTAACTTGTAGCTGCCGTCCCATCACACCCACATCCCTGGGCTCAGGAAGATTTAGGGAAACATAGCACTGAAGAGCTGAGGTGCTGAAGCTCTGCACCCAACCCCAGGGCTGGTGGCCAAGCCATGCTCAGTGACAGCCTCCTGCTGCAGCATCAATCACCAGTGGTGCAGGCCAGGGCATGAGCAACTCCATCCCATGCCAAGGGGCCACAGAGATGACACATAGCTCAGTTCAGGGGCTGTGGGTAGGCACAGGGTGAGGAAGAGCTGTGTTGTAGACTGGTAAGATGGACCCAATGTGTCTAGCAGAGAACACGATGCTGGGGACAAGGAGCTCCTCTAGCCCAGCCCAGCAGCTTCTATCTGGAATCCTCTAATTAGGGATATTTTGGAGACAGGCCAGCATCAGGACACTGAGGACCAGTCAGGCACCAGGACGTCCCTAAGCCACCAGCTTTAGGACTGAGAACATGCTGCCCCTTCCATCCCTGAATCAGACTCCTGGCCTGTTCCTGCTCAGGTTCTCTCTCAGTGCCAAGGGCAGATTTTAGCCCGCTCCATCAGAAAACATCTTGGCACCCAGCAGCTCCAGCATCCATGACTCAGAGCCCTGCCCTAACCTCAAGGCTCCGCTGACTCAGAGGCAAGAACAAGCCCCAGCCCCTTTCAAGTGGTTTGGAGCGTCAGCCAAAGCATCCACCCAAGGGGAGCTGGGCATCACATGCACCAAGCACCCAGCCAGCACAGACTGTCCTCCTTGGGGCTCCCTTCACAGACACCCTAAATGTCATACTCCTTTACATACTTGCTTCCCAGCAAGGGTGTCCCAAAACTTGCTCCAAACAAGGCAATATGAAAAAACCTCTATGCTCCCCAAGCTGGAAGCTACCCATCCTCCCCTCTTCATTCTCTTCCATATCCTGCTTCTGGTGGTACTAAGAGGAGGGCAAACCTTCCTGGCCCCCCCTTTTATAGGGTCAAGTGTTCCCCAGGTGGCTCCATCAGCTCAGGGAGCTTTTCTGCTGCTGGCACACCTGTGGCCAGTGCTTCCTTCATTCCCTGTGTAGAGGTGGTTCTCTACAGGTGACAAGGAGCAGGAGGGACAGGGCTAGCTCTGAGCTGGTGTTTGAATAGACAGAGGATGGGGATTGCTGTCCTCCCCATACAGGATCCATAAGCTCTGAGATGTTCTTCGAACCATCAGCATCCACATTGCCTCTCAGCTCTGGACAGCAGCGCAGTGGATGGGGAGACATCTGTTCCCCATCCAGCCAGCAGTGTCTTCCTGATCTGCCTCTTAAAAATTACAAGGCAATTTGGAGTTTCTATTTTGTACTTTTGATTTGCCCAAACACCTGAAACATGAGCTCTCAATCCAGGATCAAAGGCTTACTCTGGAGCAACACAGACGGCTATATCCACTGCCATATTTATGCATGATTAGGAACGCCTGCATTGGAGAGGGGATTTGGCATGGGTGTGTGCGCTGCAAAGCCCAGAAACTCCATCCATTCTGGAGCAGGGGAAGTCCTGTAAGGTCAGGGCTGGTGCCAGATCCCTGGGGTGACACTTGGCAGGGAGATGACCCTTCTGCATCACTTGTCCCTTGTCCCCATACAGGACCTACTGCTGGCTGGGATTTCACCCCTATGCCTTGTTTCACTGGTGGGGTGCAGCAATGTGGATGCAACCCTGGTGCTGAGACATGAGAGGCAGTAGGGATGACATCAGGCCAAGCAAAGGTTTAATGATAATTAACACAAGACACTAATGAGCTGGAGGGTCTATGGGTTGAGCCCGTTCCCTGTGAGTTCAGTGCAGTTGAGCAGGGCAGGGGGACCCTGCTCAGGATCTGTGGCTTTTCTGGACTCTGCTTCTCCCAAGGATAAAGTGCTTCAGAGGAGCAGGATGCGATCCTCATGTAAGGGAATGGTAGGCAGGGCATGTTGTTTATGGGAAAGCCAGCAATAAAGTCAGGAGGATACAAAAACACCTGACATTACACAGGTAGCAGAACAGGAGAACAGCCACACGTGTCAGACACTGGTGCCTTTCCCTTCCTCTCTCCTCCTTTCAGATCAATTTGAAACATCAGAAAATGCAATAAAATGCCAGATGCCTCTGCCTTATGGACATGATCATTTTTGGATAACGTGTACTGAATCAGCTAAAGTCAAGGTTACCAGCCCAGGGCTGAGATACCCTTAACTCTGCCCTTTTAGGTGGGAACCTAGTGCCTCCCCCTGGGCCAGCATAAGTTTAGTTTCCATCATGCCAAGATGTAAACCAGTGCCACGCACTTCTATGAAAGCCGTCTAAAGACGCATGCAATGCAATCCTAACTTCTCTCCTTGGGGAAATTTGCTGGAATTTTTTGCTACAGTTTCCCCTGGTGCTGCGGGACCTCCGGAGCGGAGCTGAAATGAGGCACCCACGAGCTCTGCAGATCCCGGCGTGCTCCTTCCCCAGTGTTTCAGGAGAGTTTTGCACCAGGAATGAGCTGGGAAGAAATTTTGCCACAAATATTTTCAGCAAATTGTGAAGGCTTGGAAAAAGCAGATTTCAGTTCTACTGAGAAGTTTCTGTTTTGACAGATGGTTTACGTATTTTTTTTTTAAAGATTTTTGTTTCTTATTGAAACTAAAGGAGGCCTCGAAGCCAAAGACTGGGCCAGGACAAAAAAACTTTGAAAACATCTAAGCAAAGCGTTTCCCTATTCACCGTGTTCTCCATTTCAACAATTTGGGGAATGGGGAAAAACTCACCGAATTTCACCTTCCCCAAATCCGTCCTGTTCATCCAGAGAATCACAGAATCATAGAGTCAGTATGGTTGGAAAAGACCACTAAGACCATCCAGTCCAACCACCAACCAGTCCCCACCATGCCCACTAACATATTCCGGCTGAGAAACGCCCTTCGTGCCCCATTAAGCATGGCTGCTTTGAACGCCATGCAGCCTATGGGACCCCACCTCCAGCATGCCAGTGCAGTTTCCATGTCGATCAGCTGAAGACAGAGCCCTCCAGGAGGTCAGACATTTTGCAAAGCCTGAAGGCTGACAACATAAAGGCAGAGCAGGCAATGGGTGCCCATGCCCATGTCCCACCGAGGACAAAATACCACCACAGACCATCTCCCCCCTGGCTGTATCCTGCACCCCCAGCTTGTTGCAGGGGTTTGAGGACCCCAGATAATTCCAGAGGCTTTGGGCCTGTAGTACAACCCTACAAGCAGCTCCGACTCGGCAGCGCAGCACACGTGCTGGCAAAAGGAAGCATTTAAAAAACCGCTGCTGGGAACCGCGCGCCGCTATCCAGTGGGTAGCTGCTTTCCTTCAACGGGCCATAAAAATCCCATTTGGAAATGCAATTGCCTTGCTCCCCTCCTGCACCACTCTGCTATTTAAGGGGGCCCGTCCAGAGCATTAAAGCACGCATGGAAAGCACCGGGATCTGCTGAACCTTAAAACAATTATTATTTTTCGCAAGCCACGCTCCTTCCAAAACTAACATTATTCTAAGATGCAGGTAACATGTGACACGTTTTCCTTTTCTCTCCAAAGTACAACACCCTTCCCTCCTTCTATCCCTCCTTCCCAAATATCAATCATCGGCAAAGACAAGGCAAATGAACTTTTAATCAATAACAGCTACTGTTTCTTGTACCGGGACTGTTTATGATTTAAAAGGGGGAAAGAAAAAAAAAAAAAGAAATTAAATCAATCCCGATGTGAACATTTTCCCACTTGGAAAAACAGCCCAATCCTATATCAAAAGGTTGAGTTTTGTTTTTTTTTTAATATGTTTTTAGAAGGTTTAAAAGCTAAATTAATTTTAAACTGTTTTTACATATCTTGCCTATAGACAGAACCACATCACATGATGAGGAAGGGTGGTCCAGGGTTTATTAATGTTCCCAGTAAGTGCTTTAGCACCAGTCTGTCTGCTGCAAGCACATTCAATACCATTGCCGTCTAAGCATCGGGCTGGCTCTAACCGCATGCGGCGCGGCGTGGCCATCCTGGCGCTGGAGCTGGTGGTCTGTCCCCTTTCGGCCCAGACCAGGTACAGCATTTTGTGGTATGTCTGCAGGCAGGCAGCATCCAGTGAAGACCTCAGCCTAAATCATGGCTTTTGTCAAGAAAAGACCAAGAACGAGTCTGGTTTATAGCCTGGGACTGCACTAAATACATGTCTCAAATCAGCAAATGAAGAAGCAGGAGGTTATTCCTGGACCAGGGGAGTCTATGAAAGTTCCCATGGGTGATGGGATTCCAACATAACTTTGGATCTGAGCCTTGGTACCTTAAAGCAGGGCAAGGCTGCAGGTAGGAGCTCCTAATTTCATTTCTGTTGTGGCAAAGGCCACAATCAGGAGATGAAGTTTATTTCCCCTTCATACACCACAGCTCAACTGGCAATGTGCTGGCTCCAGCACAAGGTTATGTGAATGTGAACATCTGCTGCCTGATCTGGTGGATGGCAACCAACCCACGGCATGTGGGCATGAGTTTAGAGCAGATGGTCTTAGAGGTCCCTTCCAACCCAACCATTCTATGAAAACTGAACACAAGTGGTTCACGAAAAGGCACACATTAGATTTTATCTGAACACCAAGTGGGTTCATTTTGACCCCTTACAGCAACAGCATGTCCTGCTGACCCATCTGAGTTCCCACCAGAGAAAGCAACCCCCTCCCTGCTTCCCCAACTTCCCTAGCACAGTCTGGTACCCGGAAACTTCTGGAAATCCCAGTGGTTCTCATCTTTAAGCACTGAGGTCTGGGACATGCCATGGCCTTGTCCCAAGTGACACACCACTGTGACTGACCCCTGGGCCCAGCTTTGGGACAGTGAGTGAAGCCTCTTTGCAGAAGGATGGAGGAGCAGCCCAGGAGCTTCCAGGTCCGGGTGCAAGGACAGAACCCAGGCAGATGCCGTGTGCATGGTCTCGCTGGAAGCAGTGGCAAGACGATTCATGGGAGAGGCTGCTCTGTAGATGGCCGAGGGGAAGTGGCTCCGACACACATTCCTCAGGCTCTGAGTCATCAGCTGGAGACATCCCAGATGGAGAAAGCTGGATGTGGCCAGGCTGGCCCTGGGCAAGCATTGTCATAGTTAATATCCCTTCCTGCTGGCTCCATGCCGGGATGTTGGACAGGGCACAGGAATGGAGATCCTGGCAGCAAAAGGGTCTTGGTCTCTCATTCTCCCCATGAACACATTTCCCCCTGCCTTACTAAGCATTTCCCCTCTGCCACCACCCTTACTCAGTTCTCTGTCCCCACGCTCCCTTCCTGAAGCACTAAGGATGTCAACTCTGACATCTCCCTTGCTACCACAGGATCAGTGGCTGAACCAGAGCCTGGACACCATTTCCTTAGTTCCCTTTCCCATGAGGCCTTCAACCCCCCATGACTATGTCACGCTCTACTGTCCTCCATGGCTCTCGCACCACCATCCCTACAGCCAATGCAAACACCTCCCAGTCGTGCACTGAGGAGAATATCCACCTCAGAGCTCTTCTCCCAGAGGAGAAGAAACATCAGGCAGCTTTTTAGGATCAGAACAGAAGAGAATAGACTAGATGTTTCTCCACTTACAGTTTTGCCAGACTTTAACCGGGCTCCAATTTTCCATGCTGGGTTTCTGCCTCTGGCCGTGTTTTGTTTTGTATTTGTCAAAAATTTCCATGACTCCATTTCCACCAGCTCTTTGAACAAGGTTTAGGGAGGTCTTTTTTTTCCTTTTTCCTTTTTCTTATGCCCATGTTAAAACATTATTACAACCATTTTACTGAGAAGCAGCGCTGCCTGGAGGCTTGGCAAGATGTGTCCCCTGAGTGAAGAGATGGGCCTTTCTCCATCCTTGTGACAGCCGCCGAAGTTGGTCAGATCACGAGCCTCCGAAATAGCAGGGGTTGGCTGGAGTTTGGCAGATTGATGGAGCAAAAAGCCCATCTGCACTGAGTGCCCTCCATCTTCAAGTAGGCTTCAGGCAATGGTTTCACAACACCGCATCAGCCAACTGCGTAAACACAGAGTGCGGCTTAAATATAGTGCTGGCCTTGAGGAACAACCAGTGCTGAAAGAGAAGAGCATCTCACACAAATAAACAAGGGTCCTGCAGAGCTCGAGCATTTGGACCAAGGTCAACAGAGGGAATTTGTGATTGGGAAAATTACTGAACCTAAAAATTGCACGAGTTCTCAGATACGGATTTTGTCTGCTGGGAAGCACTAATTCAAGTGGACTGGACCCATCTGTGGCTTTGGGTTGAATTCAGCAGATCCTAAATCCAAACAGTCGCAAAAGGAGAATGGAGGAGGAGACAGGGAAGTGAGGGAGGCCAAACCAAAACACTTTGTTTGGGGTAGATCGATTAACCTGAAATCCTTTTTTGTTTGTCTCACTGGGAAGATGGATGTGTTCTGCTGACTTGGCAGGACCTTTTCTTCTTTCATTGCTTTGGCTCCACAGGTAGAACAAAAAACCCCACAGTTATTCAGACATGCGATCCAGGTAGCCTCGGTTCCTGGAACAACTGGGGTGTGAGCCCCAGCCAGGCCCTGTGTCCTACAGACTGCCCAGGTTCCAACCAGTTTGGTTTGCCAGTCTTGCCAGGACCACAAATTGGAATTGCCTGATGATGCAAAACAAAGAGGAAGAAACAGGCAAAAACAGCAATGGCAGAGAAAGCAACCCCTCAAAAAAGCCCTGGTTTAGGACTCCAGGAAAACTGAAAGAGGAAGAAAAATACCTGCTTTGAGGAAAAGGGGTTGGGGGCTGAGCTCACCTCCCCAGTGCCAATGTTGATCTGAGCTGTCCTAGCTGCAACTGTACGCAGGAAATCCTGCTGAAGTTGGTGTTTGACAGCCAGTGTGCAAGCAGGAATACATCTCTGCTCTGTCAGAGATGTTGTGAGGTGGCCAGAGAGTAGGAAAAGCCAATGGGTAAAACAGCTGCAGCCGCACAACACCCAGCAACGGGGTCATGTCTTGCCTTTAGAGGAGATTAAATTTAAGATCTGTCAACCCCAACGGCATCGAGGTCAATTTTCTTCCTCCTCATTGATGGGGAACAAATTTGAAGCCCTGAGGTGTCATTCCTGTATGTCATTCTTGCTTTGAGTTGCTCCCTTCCTTTAGCCTGATAGACCTGTTCCCTTCCTGAAGACGATCATTTTTCAGCCAAACATGTGGCCGTTCACATTCCTAAGTGATGGAGCACACAGCCTGCAAGGGAAAGGGAATTTCGTGCCGTGTCCTGCTGACCCCACGAATGCACCGTACACACATACGTTCATGGCCATCCCAACAGCCCTCACTAATGAAACCACAGAGGATCAAAACATTGCTCAGGGGAACGGGCTGCCCCTGGGGAGATGCTGCAGAGCTGCATTGGTCACCACCTGCCTACCCAACTTTCCACACGTCTTTGTTTCTCATCTTGGGCAGATGCATCCCAGCAATTCCTGGAGCAGACCTTCTGCAAAGTCAAACATCTCAGAGCTCCCAGGCTAAGATGCATCGTGCACAACCTGAGCTACTTCCTTCTTTTAGCTCCTCCATGCTCTGCAGGATCAGGAATTCTCTTTTCTAAACCACGGAACTGCAGGCTGTGTCCCAGCAGCTTGTCAAGATGCTGCGAGGTCCTCCTGCTGTGAATAAGGACAGAACATTCATATGTGCTCAGCATTTATCCACATATAAAGGTTTCTAAAAGGGGCGGGGGTCTCTAATGCTCAAGAAAAATATTTTGGACTCCAGAAAGCATACTAGGTATAATACAGCATACTCAGAATAGTTGGGGTTTCAGCTTCTATAAGTCTTCATCCTGGCACTTCAGCCCATGCAAGCATATGATTGTAAATACCGCTGTTGTGGAAACTTGGCTGGAGGGAACTGACAGAATGTCACACACACCGAAGCTGAGATGATCACTATCACGACTTGAAAGAATAAACAGGCATGACTGGGAACAGCTGCATTTGAATATGTGGGGCAGCTCTGGGGAGGACACACAACACTTGACATCACAGGTACCTTTCTGCTGGCTGAGAAATCCCATTTCTCACAAGCCCAGGAGGATCGCAGAGCTGCATTGCTCTGAGGCTTCCAGCAGCGCATGGTGGCCAAACCTTCAAACTGTGGAGGACCCTGCATGCAGCTGGGTCAAACCGTGCCCTATTGAGGGGAGTCATCCTGGCCAAGAGAACCAAGCTGTGCCTTGATGAGGTTATCCCAGAACGCTTCCCAAATCTTAGGTCTGGAGGCATGCTTTGGCTGTGTCCCAGCTCTGCATTGGGTACGCACCAGCAACCCCAGAGCCCCAGTTTGCACACAAAGGGAACCCAGATGGGAATGCTGGAGCACTGCAATGTCTCCTTGCTCCTTAGGGACCAGAGCACAGGGTCTGGCAGACAGCTCAAAGAAACTGAACACCTAGAGTGTCTGTTTTCCCAGTGGTTTCCCACATTTTATAGCCTTCTGCAAGGTCCCATGAAGAACAACCCTACCACACAACATCTTCAGCTTCACAATGGACCCAGTAAATAACATCCCAACTGGTTTTGTACTGGGACAATTTCCCCCCACCACTTGCCCCCCTTCCCCCTTCTTCTTTTCCTCCAGTTGAGATGTTCTGCAAATGTAAGGCAAGCACTGTGCAAAAAACCTATGCGGGCTGTGCCACCTTGTCACTTAAGGAGGCTGTCCCACCACAAACTGTGCAAACATGCATTTCCTGCAAACTGCAGCTGATTGACTCCCATGCTGTGAGTCCAATGGATGGTCCCACAAGGGCTTTCCTTACAATCAGTCTTTCTGGACCCATGTCCTGCCAAGCACGGCTTGTTTCCCTGGGTCACCTTGTTTACTGCTGCATTAGCTCAGTGTTAAGACTTTTTTTCCAGTTCCCTGGAACTTCCCCAGAGTTCCCAGATTTGTTTAAAAATCAACACTAATGGTTCAGAGAGCTCTCGGGCCAATCTGTTTACCCTTTGATGCAAGATATCTGATCCTGCAGAATGTCTAACTTTAATCACTGCCGTTTAACACATGGCTTCGTCACCAGCAGACTACGGAGTATTTCATTATCTCCGTAAAGCTTGAGTGTGTCATCCTACTTCTTTCCAAAGAGAAAATAAATGTTGAACAAATCACTTTTCTACACGCAGGCTGAATATTTTCCTAGTCTTGTCTGGGATCTCATTATAGGATTTGGCTTCTCTCGGTACATTGTAACAATTTCTTATTATCTTTAACCCCAGCGGCAACAGATTTTCCACTCCTGCCTTTGGTTTCTGCTCCCAGGTGCCTGCATATACCCATTGATTTCTGCCCACTGCAGATTTCTCACATTTATTGACCATTATCATTAAAACACTGACATTAGACATTAGGCATTAGATTAACACGCATGCACATTGGTGCCACATGTTTATGCCCGTACTTCTCTAAGTATGCATGTACGTTCCACCTTCTCACTTAGCTGTTCCAATGCTGTTCCACCTTCTCACTTAGCTGGGACGTGTTTATGTAAAGCAGTGCCGAGGCTCCCAGAATAGCAGTTATCTGAGAGCATCTCACAAAACAGCCTTAAACGCTTCCCATTATCAGCTGTTCTACATTTTTTTGTTTGTTTAAACAATTCTTTCCACTCCTAATTTTGCTTCTAACTATTTCCAGCCTAGGGAAGTTGTTCTTTTTTCCTTTTTCCAGAGCTAGGGTCTAGAGCTGGGCACCTCTGTGCTTTTAAAAATCTGCTCCCTCGCTGCATATAAATAGTAGTGGTCAGAGCTCATGCATGGTGTCATGCTCGCTGGCACGCTGACAGCCTGGGGATAGGTTACACAGTCCCTGCTCATCAACCAGGCTGGAGAGATGCAAGCCCAAAAGGCAGGAGGAGCAGTGATTTGTTGGGGGATGCAACCCTCCTCAGCTCCCAGGCTCAACAAGAGGGGGAAAAGCCACTAGGGACTGAAGACAGCTTTCATCAATTGAGATGTTTTATTTTGTGTTGCCTTTTTTTTTTTTTTTTTCCTTTTTCTTTCTTTCTTTCTTTTTTTTTTTTTTTTTTTTCTTTTTCTTTTTTTTTTTCCCCTTAAACATCCTTTGTTTTCTAACAATAAATCATAACCCGAGGCAAAAGCCTTTAAAAGGACTGGGCATGGAGTCTGCTTCCCTTCCCGGGCTGGCGAGGCCGGCCACCAGCTGACAGCAGCCATCCATCTGCAGCTCGGCCATCCATCCATCTTCAGCCGTCAGCACGCCAGGACCCCGCGCCCCAGCCCTGCCCCCAGCACCAAAGCTGTAACCCTAAAGAAGGCAGCAGCATCTCCTCCAAACAGAGCGGTGCTGGGAAATCCAACCACGGCTGAACCTTCCCACGTAGTTTCTGAAATACCAACTCGTTTTTATTATTATTTTTTCTCCACTGGTGGCTATTCCTACCTCCTGTTGTTTACTGCCCAGGCTTCCAGGTTTGCTTTTTCACATCCGTGCTGCCAGCAGTCAGCAGTTTATGGTGGCGCCTACGTCTTCTGTTTACTCTCTTATTATTGTTCCCCAAAGATGCTCCATTAAAGCCCTCTTAACTGCTCTACCTCGTTGTTATCTGGAATACTGGTTGCTCTCCCAAGGAGATGGAGGTGGTCCAACTTCTGTGCTCCCTCCGAAAGCACTGATGAAGCTTTGTGAGCTGTAACACCTCTGCTTTACCCCTTCATTACACCTTTTGCCCCTTGGTGGTCTCCCTCCCCGTCTGCTTTTGCTTCCAAGAGGTATGGGACCTTGCAGCTGAACATCTGAACTTTCCACTTTTTCTCTTCCCTCCTGAGGTCCCTCAAGTTGTTGCTGATCTGAGAAGCATTTTATGAGGCAATTTCACTCATGCCAAATGTGTCATAAGTGATGGATCCCTGCCTGCAGCCAGCCAAGAGCTGTTCAGCCATGCGGCAATGTGAGCTGTGCCAGAGCCAGGCAGACCGCATGCAGGCCTGCTGCTTTGCTGTCCCCTCCTCTCAGGTCATGTCCTGTCAGCCACAACTCATGAAGATCCAACTCAACCCAGGTCATGGGGGAGGGTTTTAGTGGTCTTGATGGTAATTCATGGTTAAGAGGTGCTCAAGAGCCACATGTTGGTGTCCGATACCTCTTTCACCAGCACAGGCCCATGCCTTCTGCCCATAACTTAGCATAACATTTTCATGCAGCAAGGGTAAAATCTACTCAAAAGCAGCTGCCAGACACACAAGATGGTCTGGGTCACCAAGGGGGGACACCTTCTTCACAAAGCGTGTCCCCAGTCATGGAATCATAGAATCACAGAATCATTTGAATTGGAAGGAAACATTAAAGGACATCTGGTCCAACTTCCCTGCACTGAACAGGGACACCTACAGCTCCACCAGGTGTTCAGAGCCCATCCAGCCTGACCTTGGCTGTCTGCAGGCACAGGGCACCACCACCTCCCTGTGCAGCTTGTGCCAGTGCCTCAGAGTCCTTATTGTAAAAAACTTCCTTCTTATGTCCAGTCTAAATATTCCCTGTCCAATGCTACCATGGCCTGCCCATTCCACAGCCCAAGGTGGATGGATCTTCCCTCCCTGAGGTGGGGATGTCCCTTGCCAGTTCAGCTTCCTCTGGAGCTGGACATGATGCTGGTGTCACAGAGCACCTGGCTGGGGAGGACATTTCACAGCTGAGGGTGAAGGAGGTGAAGACTCCTGAAGGAAAGGGAAAATCCTCCAGCCTGGATGACCCTTTGTTCCTAATTGTGCAGTGGTGCTCAGGTGATGGGGTGGGGGAGGTAAAGTATGGTGGGGTCCTGACACGGAACTGCCTGCTGTCGACATCCCAGCCCCACTCAAAATATCCCAGAGCACTTGGCTTCACCTCCGATTAAGTCCAGTTGCCCAGGCTGGCGCGTACCCATACACGAGCTAAATGAGAACCACCCGTCCCACCACCGTCCGCCTGGCCCTCCTCCTCCTCCTCTCCCGCACAGGTTCATTAAGGCCTTCCCCAGTGAAAACAGGCTGCGTTTCGGGGGGACTGCCGAAGCGTTTGATATTTTCCACTCTGCGTGTCAAGGGCATTTACAGTCGGCGTCAGGCTGTTCCGTCAGTCTGAGGGAAGCACTTTGAAGTGTTTGTGGTAGAGGCCACATGTGCAGTCAAGATGTGCTCCCCAGCCCCTCGCTGCCTCTGCATTCCCAGCACCATGTGACAATGAACAACACGGCTTAACCCTTTCGTGCTGCGGGAGGCTCCTGCTCAGAGCCTGTGCTTCACTTCTTGGCGGCATCCACTGGTGAGCAAGGAGAGCAACGCAGATTGGACAAGCATGGCATAGGGCACAAAGTGGGTCTGATGGAGAGACAGGGTCGCAAAGCTTGTGCTCTAAGCTGATGCTAATCCCCACTTATGCCTGGAGAGCTGCCAGAGGTCCTGCTTGGATGCAGCACTTAGAATCATAGAATCATTAAGGTTAGAAAGACCGCCAAGATCATCTAGTCCTATTTGACTCATCACAAGCATTGCTGGGGGCAGCTCCCACCCTCACCACTCCTTGCAATGGGCTCCAAGCTATACCCGAGAAGCCATACGGAATGAATCCCAGTGGTGGTGACACGCCAGGAATGCCCACAATGACACTGCTGCCTGTCCTCTGGTGTGATGGATGGCACACGATGAATGTCAGCTGGCTCCTCCCGAGCAGTGCGCGGGGTGAGCGGCGGCAGCCAGCTCTCCGTGGTGCTTTGTGGAGCTCTCCATGGGGCAGCGGTCACAAATGAGTCCGATTTGTTTGTGCCGGGCTCGCACAGTAGTCATGTAGTGCTCAGCCACCGCCGTGGGCTCTACATTATTCTCATATGCCCAGAGTGCCTCAGAGAGGGACTTCTTTTAAAATGAAGCAGGAGGATCAGCAAGCAGAGCTGCCCTTTGGAGGAAGCAGAATAACAGCTCCCAGGCCACTCCTCAGCTCCCTAAGGGGGCAGAGTAAGGAAATTCAAGACATGTGGCATCAAACAATGCTTCTCTGGCACTGGAGAGGCACCTCCACCTCCGGCTCCTCACAGCCTCTGGGCAGGAGCTGTGAGGACAACCATGCTGGCGTGTGGATCTCCCACCTTTTGGCAGGAACACCTGGCTGGTTGCTTGTGCCTCTAGAAGCCCCAGGAGATATATTCAACCTTCACTGCCATGCAAGCCCGCGTGTGCCGGGGGCTGAGCTGCAACCTCCACAGGGTGGTTTTAATTCCGAGCAGATTCCCAGTTCAATCTGCACAGCCCAGACCCACTGCAGTGATAAAAAGGACGTGGCAGGCAACAGGGGAAGAAAGAGAGTGGTGGGAAAGGCAAAGGCCTTTCTGTGCAAGCTCAGAGCTCAGCAGCTACAAACTTAGAGGATAGATATGAACTGTGGAGATGCACGTCCCACTCTTTGCTGCTGCCTTGAGCATGGCCATGGATTTTGGGAGTCAGGGTTTGATCTGAGCTCAACACTTGATCCCACATCTCTGGGGTGGTGGGCAGAGCTGTGGTTGCAGGAGTATTGCTGCTGGGGTGGCAGGGATCCAACATGGAAAGGCTGCTCCAGCAGCTGCAGAGTTAGCATGTGGCACACAACAGCATCATCGTTCTTCATCATTGCATTACAGAGGGTAGAGGCCTGAGGAAAGAGTGCCACTGTGCTGGCTCTCATTTGGCAGGGAAAAGAAGTCTTCCAGGCTACAGCTTCCTAGAAAAGCTGAAGCCAAAGCATTCTCAAGTGTGACTGCTCTCTCCTGCTTCCATGAAAGCTGCCATTCTGCAATTAATTTGGAAGGCCTCGCCTTCCACCTTGTTGTGACTGTGCATAGTAGGGAAGGGGCTTCAGTGCCAGGAAGCTGAAACAAAGCAAAAACAGGGAAAGTGGGAAGGGATGGATGGGGCAGTTTTCAAGCCAGTTGCCTAAGGAGACAACATCAAGGAACAACCCAAGAAAACAACCCAAGGAAACAACTATCGGCTCCCTTACCAGTTTTGAACTAGTTGCCCACTTTTGATTTGGTCACAAAGTCAGGCACCTCAGCAGCAGTAAGTTAATGACAACAAAATTCCCTTGCAGGGGAGACAGATCCAACCCGGGGGCCCAAGCAAAGGGAAGACAAATAACCTCACTTTTATTAGACACCAGGAGGTAGACGCAGCAAAGCTGGTTTCATTGATTTCACAGACCCACTTGCTTTTATAGCTCTGTTTCAGTGTGGGGAGGAGGCCAAGTTTCAAAACCAACTCAATAGGTGTGGATTAGGCCTTGCTGTATCACTCTTACTCCTGTCCGAAGCTCCTCGAGATGGGACTCAGAGTCTGCCAAGGGCTGCCTGGGTCACACACACAAAAAAACCTAAACCCAACAGAAGGCACAGCATCATGTGAGCTGCAGCGTTATGCCTATGAGACCTATGAGGTTTGTCTGCTTCATGGACCTTTCTGATTGGACTCTCTTTTTTGTTGTTGTTTCTGCTGGAATTGATGCACGGGGTAGAAATCAATCTTTTAGAGTTCTTTCTCAGACACCCCCAGAGGCTCCACTCTGCCCTGCTGTCCAACTGAAGGGCAGGCAGATTTCCTTCCACCCTGCATCCCATGTGAGACATGCTACAACTGAATGTGCCACAGGCTCACTTTTCTGTCCAAGGACATGTGAGATAATTTGGGCTCGGGTCAGGCTGGGGAATGAGGACAGCTTCCTCTTTTGTGCTTGTGACACGCTGTACCCGTTTACAGCCCGAAAGGCGCTCACAGCTGCAGTCTGACCTCCTGGTCCACTGCAAAAGGTGTATTAAGGGCAACATTTCACCCCTGTGTAAACCCTTTAATCAGAGGATCACAAAGTGCTTTGCAGAAGTTTGCTTATTAATCCTCACCACGGCCCTGGAAAGAAATGAGACACAAGGGAATCCCCCCAATTGCTGTGGAGAGGGGGCACTTTATGGGGTAGAAGAGAGCTTATAACACATGAGAACAGCGTTGCTCAACATAACACACTAGCCAGGAAAGAAATGAAAGGAATTAAAACCGTGGTGAACAAGGGGACGTTTAGGCAGGAATGGTGTGATTAATCACACTGAAACTTGGCGAAGACAATGGGGAAAGGCGCCATGTGATTTCCATCAGGCTCTGCTCAGAGCCCTGTGTGAAGGTACCCCATGAGAAGGGGCTGGGAGACACAGACCGGGCGCAGTGCAGGGGGAAGAGCTGGGCAGAACCTCCAGAAGCAGCAGGCTGGGTGGGGATGTGAGGCACGGCCCCCTGCTGCCCACTTGCCTGGGTGGTGTCGGAGAACAGCACCGACCACGGTTGGGGCTGTGAGGTTCTTGCTACCAGTGGCTGTAAGGGCACTTAGTCCCTAACCATGGGACACCACTGGCACCTGCTGCTTCTATCTCTCACACACCTGAGGTGCTTTAAACCATTTTCACTGCTGAAAGCCCAGTGCTTCAAGCAGACCAGACAAAGCTGTGCCTGCTTGTTCCCCTGCAGCTCCATCCCCTTGTGCAACCTCTGTGCCTCGGGCTGCCTGCAACCCTTCAAAGCTTTCCTTGAGAAAAGTCCTCAGCTCAGCCATGCACTCAGTGAGCTGTACCTGCAGGCAGCACAAAACCAGAGGCAGGACATGGCTATGTAACCCTCACTACTAGCAAACTGCAGGGCAGCTCACAAGTAACCCAGAAACTCTGCCCTGCAAAATGGGATCCAAAGCCAACAGCGCACAGTTGCAAGATGCACGCTGCCTGGTCCTCCAAACAGAGATATCCCAGATGACAATACTGGCACAGAAGAAAAGGTCACTCAGAGCTCATTTTCACTTCAAGATTTCACGAGATGTGAATGTGCCAATCCTTCAGTTCTAACAAGACTCCTTTCAGAGTAAATTATACAAGATCGAAGGAAATCAGGAGGAACTGGGGACGCTTTGCACGCACATATTGTTTTGCACGTGCTGCCAAATCAGATGGCAGTGCTTCTCACACACCCCGCACAGCTCTAGATCGTGGCAGGAGGTGGAGGGTGACATACAACTTGAATGAAGCAAGAGCTCACAGCCTTTCTTTTCTGGGCATAGATAATTCCAGAAATTCTCATTGCCAGCATCGTGCATCCATCCCAGCCACTTACCACTTGGAGGTGGCTTTTGTATCTTCACTGCAATGAAGTATTTTATCCCACTAAAGTTTATTATTCTTTTATAGGCTGAAGGGCTTCAGCCTAATCTTTCAACAAACAAAAGGGATCTTTCAACATTTCAGTGCTGTTGTAATTGGCTCCAAAATAGCACCCTCAGAGCCACATTTCTTAATCTTCCCAAGTCCGAGGATTAACCTTTTTCAGAAAAAAAAAATAATAATAAAAATCCAAAGACCAACTTGTATATTTTTCGTATATTAATTCAAATAAACAAAAGACTACAATTTGAAAGTTAATCTATAGTAGCTTTTCTTTTCCCCCATTTAACTCGTGTGCTTGCTTCTGTGGCCATTGGAGGGGAGGAGAGAGGGTTTACTATTGTTCCATGAGCCCCCACTGGATGTTTTATAAATCACCAAAGGGCCATGCATCACACTCTGGGAAATGCTGCTTTAGAGATAAATGGGCTCCTTACCCGAGGCTCCTCTCCCTGCTCTGCTTTGTGGCTGGTGTTGCAGCAGTGCCACATTAACTCTTTGATGGTGCCCACTGAGGGACACTGATTGTGTTTCCTGGGGACCACGTGCTCCACATCATTCACTTCATGCTGTCCTGTCCTTGCAATTACTGTGTGTTTAGTTTGTACTCCCGGATCCATCCCAGGTACTCCACCCAGGTCAGTCCCAGGGCAAAGTACCACTGCCTAAGGGACACAGAATAATGCCAGCTTGTTCCGTATCCTAAAAAAGACACTATGTATTCAACGTCCTTTAGCAAAGAGCAGTCATAACAAGTCTTGGAGAGGATGACTTGTCTCCACTGCTCCCTGGTCACCCAAAGCAGAAGGAAACCAGCCTTGGTGCGGCCCCCAGTCTGACCCCCCACAGCTCTGTCCCAACCTTGCAAGCAGATACCTTGACAACTCCAGCTGCCTTGGGAGTCTGTTAGTGTTGGCTGGCTGGGACTGATAGTTTACCTCTTCTTTCTCCTTGTTTCATTAACTGTCACGTTGGAGGGTTTGATCTTCCTGGAGCCAAACCCTGCCAAAAGATTTACTCTATTGCAGTGCTCCGTTTCACATAATTGCCAGAGAAAGCTGTGCAGTTGGTAACAACCAAGGTAAGGAAACACACTAGATGCACTCAGGATATAGCATTCACATCTTGTACTTTCATAAAGGTACAGCAATGGAAACATTCCCTATTTTGATTGTCCCAAAGCCACAGGAAAAAGGGAATTTAAGGGAATTGATATGTCTGGGATAGATGCCAGCTCTGATTTACTCACATTTTTACCCTGATCTGAAATTCCTTGGTCAGAGATGGAAAACTTTTATGGAAGACGTGAACCAAATCAAGCCCTGCAAGCACCGGGATCCAGCTCAGAGCCGTCTCAGCTTGGCACCATTGGAGAAACATAAAAACAAAGGAATTGGCAATCAAATGGGCGGCTCTGTAACAAACTTCCTACAAAGGGTTTGGACATTCCGGCATCACCACAGCTCATACCCACATTTGCAGTCTGCCTTGCGACCACAAAGTGCCTAAGGTACCAGAACACCAGTGAGTTAGGATGTAGGGGTTGGCTTGGCTCCTGGAAAGAGGATGTGCTTTATCATCAAATCCCAGCATGATTTGGTATGGAGAGGCACAGAGCGGTCAAGCCAGAGTGGTGAGCCCAGAACAGGGTTGCCTTTGGAAGCAGAATAAAAAGAAAATATCCTTGCTAACATAACCTCGCCTTCTAGTTTAACCTCCACGTTCCCTCAGAGAATGCAAACATGCCTGCACATATTTTAGGCAGAGCAACCCACTTAGGAAGACTCAGATGTAGCGTAAGTCCAATTAAAGCAAAATGGAATGAAAGTCCCAAATTGTTTCAATGTGTCAGAGCGAGGAGTTTGCAAATCCACTGGTTATTGCAAAGTTGTTCTGGGAAAAATACTTTCTGTATAGATCCCATCCTGCTTTGCTGAACTTCATGGGAGTTTTGCCATCAACTTCAGTGGGAGAAGGACCAACACATATAAGCAACCTTTAACCATGCATTAATTAATCACGCTTCAGGCCAAATGCATTTGCTCTTATGCCCCCATCCCACAATGAATTCTCTATAGGAAGATCTCTGTCCCTGCAATGGTGTCCACTGAACTCGTACCAGCAAGATCTAACTGCAAGATCCCATTCCACTGCCCACAAACATAAGAACATCTGTCTACATGAACCTTGCTGAGATTAACATGAGTTCAATAAGGAGCAGAGTCTGATGAAAATATCTCATTAGATATCAAGCTGCAGTGTAGATCAAAGCTTTCCCTGTCTCACTAATAAAAGAAAACGGAAATAGTCCTGCAGAGGAAATAGCCTGCTTGTTTGTGATGTCTCTGTTCTCTGGGAAGGTGAGTATAGAAACAACAGAATTATTACTACTAAAAAAAAAACCCAAACAAAGCACAAAACGAGGCAAGTCCTTAATGCAGGCTATCATCCATAATTACTGCTGTCACTAAAATTCCCAAACATCAGATAGTGTGGATGAAGGGTTCTGCCCACACCACTGATCTCCAACCTTTATTCAGAACAAGGGAAAACAGTGAAGGTCCTCTCCCGATTTACGAAGTTAGGCTTCTTTTGTGTGCATACCAACATCAGCATGATCCTCAAATTCAGGGGGCTTAAGCTTGATTTGCACCAGCTCAGCGTGCCACCCTAAAGATGGGCCTGTGGTTCCCCCAAGGCTGTGCTCTGCATTCTAGCTCTCAGCTTTCCAAGGCCACAGAGTTACTAAGGGGTAGATACTGGCATGTTTTTTTAAACCTGCCAGAAAGGCCATTTGCTCCCTTCAATGTAATGTATATTATTCAGCTTTAAGGCTTGTTTTCAGTACAAAATACATTTTAATCGCCTCTGTTAAGTCTTTCTACTTCATCTCATTTGGTTCCTATGGAAATCTCAACTCTTCCAGAACTGCAAATTCTGTTTTCCAGCCAATGTTAGGAAAATCGATTTTTTCCACTACCTTCTGAGATAGCATTTGCATATAAATACAGTTCAAATCTCTGAAAATATAGTTGAAATTATTCTTATTATTCATTATACTGGAGACCTTCCATGTTTCCACAAGCAGCCGTTAGATTTTGTCTTCCTTTCCATGCAAGCAAAACCAAAAAGACCTCCTCTTTGCTTCTTTGTTAACCCTCAGCTCCATATTTTACACGGATTTCTTCACCAGAACACGTTGATTTTCAAGAATCAAAGGGAAAAGAATGAGATCCTTGGAAATGGCACCTTCCTGGCCAAAATAGTACTTCTTACCCACGACAATGTTATGGTTGGTGATGTTAGAAATGTCTGTAGCTGGTCTGGGTAACTAACAGTTCTCGAAGACTCTCTATTCAAAGCTGAACAATAAAAGTGTAAGTGCTCCAAAAGACATAAAGAAGGTTGGCAGGGATTGCCACCATGGTTTGGGAACCTCTGTTAAGGAAGAGAGAAAGTGCATAGAGCTGCATGTCTTTTCTATGCATGAAAAGCCACAGTGAGCTGAACAAAAAGTGACAATTCCTTAACTGAGAGAGCAGATCTCACATTAAAAACACATAAATAGACCTACTGTGCAAGTCAGATAGAACCATTAAGGCTGCTTTTTGCTATGTCTTACATATTTCACCTCATTTCAGAAGCAGGCCCTAATGGTATTGCTATAGGGATTCACTGAACTTCCCAGCCTTCTGCTAATGCTTTTTTCCCCCACCTTTCCTTTAATTCCACTCTCCCCCTCTCTACTTCTTGGACTGCACATCACTGCTGTGTACACACAGATGATAGAACTTACAAAGGCAAAACCAGACTGAAGCACAGGAAGGGACCACATTACCCATTAGGCAGCCCAATGACTCACCATGACTATAGATGGATGACATGACTGTCAGAATAGGTGATGTGAAAGTTTGTCTCTGTTTCCAAGTTTTGTGAGGAATAAACCTTCACCTGTACTTAGGAGGAGGACCCAGAAGGGGAAGGTGCAGTTGGATAAAGAGATTTAGACTAACCAGAGGGGAGAAACACTAATTTTCTTAGCATCCCCTATATGGAGCACTTCTGAAAACCCCATTTGTTTTGAACACTATCCCAAGCAAGTAGGCAGAACAGAGCACCAGATGAGAGCCACATGGTGAGATCAACTGGTGAAAATCTTTTCTGTGTCTCTGCATCTCTCCTGCAGGGCACCTGAATGCCAGAGATTCATGAGTGTTTGCAAAGGATTTGCTTTCCCAGCGTATCATTCTTGAGATAAGCACAAAAACTTGAAAAACATAAATTTCAGCTGTCCCCTTGTTACCTCCGCACGCACCTTGGATTCTTCAGGGTCTTCTCAGCTGTCGACAAAGAAGCTCTTCTGCTTTAGGAGTGCAGAAAAATCAGGGTTGTTACTGACCTCATCAGGTTGTGAGATACGAAGAATTCTTGCGATCCTCCTCCCTATCAAATATAAAGCAGCTCTAGCGCTAGCCAAGAGCCTGAGCCTGTGTCTTTTCAACTGCCTCATTAGATATTTTTCAGTGCTTGTGCAGCTGGAAGATAGCTAAAACAGTGCTGAGAGGGGCCACGGGTCTCTGGGTTTTGCAGTCTCAGCACCCATGCAAAGAAGACCTGACATAGACGCTGGCAATCATGGGTGAACCTTCTTTCAAAGGAAATGGAGACGCGTTGGGAAACTCTCAAGAGAGCAAAAGAATGCTTCCAGACAGTCAGGTGGAACAGCCTGCTGGCTCCATCAACCTGACGGACTTGGCAGCCTCTCTGGCTCCAGCTGGCCAAGATCCTGGAGTCTGCAAAGCCGAAGGCAGAATTAAGGAATTATTAGGAGAAAACAGATAGCTGCATCTGTTTATACCCAGTGATACACACATACATACACACGTATGCACACATACATTTATACACATCATGGGATCAGCGGTGTCTCCCCAAATAGCCTTGCAGGATATATGAATTTCAAGCAGGATTTAAACCCCTTTGTTTTATTCTCTAATGACTAAGCTTGTGTCCATGTGAAGCATGCTAACTCCACAGAAGAACCTCCTGGAAAAGACTGAAAGATGCATTTTTATTAGTCTTTGTAGAAGAAACGCTGACTAAATGCTCCTATCTGAAGCTTGCCCAGCAGCCTCACATTCCCTGGGTTCCTCTAAGTCTGAATCCTCAAAGTCTTTCTGTATAGCAGAGGCCAAATCCTACTTCCAGCCCCAGTCTGGGCGCCAGGCTTGCTTGCTAGGCTTTAGGCTTCCTCAGCCTAGAGAAGAGTTCCTGCTTACGTCAGCAGTAGTTGGCCAAGAGTAAAAGAGAACAATACAGCCTTTATAGATCAACAATATTTCAATTTACTGTAATTTATGCAGTATTTAATGTTCCTCAGAAGAAGAATCTGTCCTCTGGGAGCCTTTTCTATCCTTTTACTTCCATCTCCACCTTTTCATTCCCAAATCTTCCATCTTCCATCCTTCTATGCTTTTACCTCATCTTCACTCTCCTTTCTGCATCTCACCCCTTCCAACAGATCCAAATACTCTCCTGATGGCAACACTCCTATCTCTACTGCTACCATATCTGCTAAAATCACCAACAACGGAACATCTAGCAGAGATGCATTCCAGAGCTGTGGAAAGGGATATGTGGAGCAAAGAGAGCAGGACTGGAGGGGCTGGAGTATTGGAATACACAGGAAGTGTTATGGGTAGCAGCGATCAGGTGTACACGTTCCCTTACATGCAAGGCAGAGAGATCACTTCCAGCAGTGACTAGAAGACTTCTCTGCAGCATTTCCACCTGTAACTGTCAGTCCCAGAGAAATTATATTTCAAAATCAGAAGGAGAAAAATAAATACAGAAGTGTTTCATCTCTGGAGTGTTGGATATTTGATCTTATCTGGAATGAGTGTGTGTACATGTGTGCATACGTCACTGTTGTTATTTTATGAAAGAGCGCTGTTATGAAACTTCCCACTTCACATAAATCTCCCTTTCCAGACATGTGGTCACTGGTTTAGGGAATATTTACTGTTAAATGCCTCAGTTTATGCAGACCCAACTTTTCTGGGTTTCGTTCTCAAGACTACTCAGTATAACAAGAGCCTTTGCCGCAGATGGCCCAGACGCTGCTCTTTAAGAAATAATCCAGACCAAAATTGGTGCTTTGGCTTGTGTGAACTACTAAATATCATCACAAAGCACCAATTACACTGCAAGTTCCTTACAGTCGTCGCCTCTTTACACTTTAATATTTAGGTCATGTGGATCAGTGTAGGAAACAAAAGTGGTACTCACAGGCTCTCGCATTTGTTCCAGCTCATCTTTGGTTCTCCACAAATTAAATGCCCAGCTGATACTACGTATGTGCTTTTCGCTTTATCTGTATGCCTCCTCAGGAAAGGGAATCTTTTTTCTCCACCTTAAGTACAGACCTTGGTCAATTCACTCCAGATCTTGAGCCTCTGACATTCAGGAGTCACCACAACTCCAGTGCTGGGAAGGTCCAAAGTTCCCCATGGACCAACCAGTACCTCATGCACATACCAGTACCTAGAAGCTACCCTAACAAAACTCAACTGACTCAGACACATTCCTGCCTAGAAATGCTAAGTTCTTGTCCTGTCAAGGCCCCCCAGCAAATAAAAACATTTCTGAAAAGAAAACTCCCCTGAGCTCACCCCTTCATGTTGTCAGCCCACATTCCCCTTTCCTCTTTCCCAATCACCCAGGACAATAGTTATAACTCCTCGTTATGCACAGGGATGTGTTTTCAGGTCTCAGAGGAAAGCACAGATTCACACTGACTGCCTAGAATTCAAGATGTTCTGCAGTTCATGGAAAACTCCACAAATCTTCAGGAGAGTTCAAAGAGATAATGACAAACAAGATAAAACAAGGGGCTGGACTTGTCAGGGCCCTTCCTTGGTGTTTAGCTGCCTGTCACAGAGACCGGCCAGTACCACTGAAAGCTAGAAACAGACTGCAGTGATAAATGGTATGAAAAAGCACAAGAAGCTTCTGCAGGATTCTTTACCCATTTCACTTGGAAGCTGCCTTAAAGCTCAGGCCTTTGGTTTTTGCCTCAGCAATCAGAGCCAGGAGCTAGAACCCAAGCTCTCCTTTCTGCAGTGCACTTACCCTTCTTGACAAACACTAGGATGGACAATTCAAGCAGCCACGCTGGTCCCCAGTTGGTGATGATAGTGTCCTCCAAGATATCTCTTCGCAAATGACCCCAGGCAGAGCTGTCCATGACATAATGCACCGGGACAGGAGGATGCTGAAGATCAGACCACTGCCTTTAAAAAGAAAACACAAACAAGGCATCAATCATCTTCAAATAAAGTTATAGGGAACTTCATTTCACCCCCATTTTTTTTCCTAAAATCAAAGGGCTCTTTGTGCCAACACTATATTTTGACATCATCTTCCCTTTCTTTGCTCTTTTCTGGTCAGCATAAAATGATATGAGAGCACAGCAATCTATTCCCCTTTCAGGACTGTGAGGATCAGGGGTAGTGAAAGCTCTCCTGGATCATCAGTTTCAGAGCAGGTCTCTATCTATCCCCCAGGTTTCACTTGCTGGAAAGTTACCCAGCCATATGTTTGCAATTAAAGTCTCAGTTCCTCACAGGCTCATGGCAAATAGTTCGCTTCACCTGGGTCACATCTCTAAAGGGAATTCCCCCAGACTGGATTTGCAGGACATACTCGGTGGCAGCTCTGACATTGGTATTAGCCATAATGGAATCCATGTCAATTATGAGTTCATCCATTCCTTTTTCTATCCAGGCCTCCCACTCAAATTTCAGAGATCCCTTTCTAAAATGCAATTTGACCCATTTTGGAAGGGAGAGAGTTCCTTAGTCACTCCATTTGAGACCAATTAGGCTGTTTGATTTGGGATCCTTTATCCCTTAGCGCTCTTAGCCTGTCTGTTCCAATAAACGCTGCAAAAAATCCCAGTGTCTGAAATCCCTGTAAGCTTCACAGACCCTATTTCCTATGCAGTAACTGCACTCCCTTTATTCCTCTTTCACCATCCTGAGTCAATCACAGACTCCGGGTTACTTTGTAAATGCCAGCTCCATCTCCCTGAATCGCCCTTCAACTTCTTGCCCACAAAGGCCAGGAGGACAAGGAGGCATGATCGACTTGTCAGGCATTTTTGTGGCTAACCTGCCCCACAATATGAGTATGCAATCAGAGCTCACTTTTAATTAACTCCGCTGGTTTGTTTAAAATGTTGATCAAATTGTAGCCATTTTCTCTCCCGCTATCCAATGGACTGTACAATCAGCCCATGAATTCGAGGAGAATGGCAGCTTTCAATCCAGGGAGCAACCACAGATTTGCAGTGATTATTGAAGTTCAAAGCCTGTTTTATGTCTCACTCCCAGATGTTTCCAGCACCTCACAGCCCTGTAGAACAAATCAATGGCAACAGACTTGAATCTGATAACAGAAACAAGGTCACAGGTTGTGAGAGGACATCTACCTGCTCCAACTCAACAGTCCTCCCACAGCACAGAAATAATTGTAACTTACTCTATAATACAAACCTTTGAGAAATGAGCCTGTGCACGTGTTCAACTGTCATCACAAAAGAGACAGCTTTCCTCATTAGAGGCCCAGATGAATTGATAAAGTAAGTCCAAACCTTGTTAGAGGAGAAGAGCTGGAATCAATGCTTTCCCCCTCTGAGCCTCCACAAACAATGCTAAACTTTCAGTGAGGGAGGTTTGTTTCAGAACTCAAGCCCGAACCTGACACTGAAGTTGGCACCTTGCCCCCCCTTCCAGGCTGCAGACCTAAACTAGCTAAAGACCTGCAGGCCTTATGCAACAGGGAGCTCAACATTCAGATCTAGATTTTGCAGCCTGGGATCATCTCTGAGTTTGCTGCCTTGAGAACCACAGTTCCATTCGCTTTACGTCACTTGCCGGTTTGCTTTGGGGAACAAATTATATTAAAAATAAAAAGTCAATAACAATCCAAAAGACAGCAACAGTCCCAGCAGCATTCCTCCTCACAGAGCAAGGAAGAAGGCAATTAAGCCCAGCAGTACCCACATCCTTTGCCCTTTGGGCCTCATAGCCTCTTTTCCCTCTTTCCTCTGTCTTTTTTTTGGGGGGGTTATTTCAGTTTTTATCGCTTTGGCTTGTGCTTCCTGAGAGGCAGAAGGACCTTGGTGGTGTCCTTGGAGTGTTTACTCAGAATTGGAGCACACCCAAGATGTGGTCCTGAAGGCCCCTGAAAAGCTCCAACCCCCCCACGCTGTGTGCTTGTTTAGCTGAGGGGATGGCTGCAGCTGGCTCGGCAAAATGTGCCCTGTGGGACAGGTTTGCCTGTTTGCCAGAGAGGTGCAGGAAATAAAGCACTTCCATCTTCATCCTCTTCCATTTTGGCCATGGAGAAGAAGCCGTGCTGCCTGCCAGGCTCTGCCCATCTTCTGGACAATCTCCAGGCTCCCAGCAGCATACAGACACATTGCTCTTTAGGTTTCCTAAGCCTACAGCGCTGCCGCCTTTGGTGGCCTTCCCCTCACATCCTGTCACTGCACAGTGGAAACCAGGCCTCCAGGCCTCTCTGCTCTGCTCACCCCAGTAATCAAAGCACACATCTCCACTCTGCAGCCATGGAGCTCAAAGTCAGGGGTCATGTCTTCAGTGCCACCTGACAGTCAAAGCCTGTGACATGAGAGCACTGCATCAGCATCCTCCTTTCTGTCACTATTGCTGCACAACTTCTTGAGCTCTGTTCGTGTCCAGTGGATAATCCTTCCCTTTATGCAGAACATACCCCTACCTCGCAATGTACACTGCAAGCTGTTTCATTCTGCTTTTTCCCCATTTTGAACCTTGATGGGTCTTCATTAAAATCTTGTTTTCTTGCAAAAGTCTTTTCCTTGGGCTCTCTTCATTGTCACCTGCCAGCCATGTTCTTCCTCTCCACGTCACGCTCATGCAATGTAGATAAAAACATCTGATATTGGTGATAAGTCAATAATGAAAATAAGCTCCTAGCAGTCAGCTGAACTATACTGATACACAATCACACATGCCTTCTATTTGGACACTGATTTTCTGAAACATTAAAAACAACAGCAAACCCCACATACGTTTCATATGGGAAAATACAAAATTAACACTCAACAACTATAGAAACAGGACGTTTTGGCCTGATGAAAATGTTTCGCTTTGTAAAAAACTGGGTTTTCTTTGCTTTTCTTTCCTCCAGAACACATTCAAGACAGGTAGTTTCTAATGTTTGCCTGAAAAATACCATGTCTTGTTTAAAACTGTTCTGATGAAAAATGCCCCGCAGGTCCCAGAGTTGGGTTCATTCCATGGTCACAATCCCTATTGATGGTGGTGAGTTTAGTTACACTTAGTAAGAGATACAATGAAGAACTAACAAACATCCTTGCTGCTCTGCGCTTCTCCCAGCTTTCCCCTGCTGCAGGCAGCCTGCTGTGCTCTGATCTCTTGGCAGGGGGGAACGCAGTATTTGTTATTGGTTTAGCACCAACCATGGAGCCTCATTTCTTACGCAGCCTCCCAGGACAATCCCGAGTTCTTTTACACAGATGAAATATGGCTCTGTTCGTGCATGCTGACAGGCCCTCTCCATGGGCAGCTTGCAAGGAAACTCACCCGTGGCATTCTGGCACCATCCTGAGCCCATTACCTCTGCTCCTGCTGCTTCTGCTTCCTCTGGCCTTTTCAGTGTTACCATGGAATGAGGAGTGAGCCCCAGAAGAGGCGCATACCTATAAACATGACACTTGTCCCACTGCTGCTAATAGCTACTGACGCTTGGTTTTCCACACCTCCATATAGGTAAATTAAGCTTTCTTTGTTGTGCAGAGCTCAAACTCAACCACCAGAGTGAACGGAAAACAGATTCCGATTAAATTTAGGTCTGATACTGGAGCTGCACCTTTGATATCAGAGCTTAAATCCATCTGCATAAACAATTTCAGATCTCTTCCCATCGTAGTTTTCTAAGCTGACAAATCTCTGTATGAAAAGTCAGGAGGAAGGCACAAAGAGAAGAAAGGAAGAGTAATAGACAAGAAATGTAAAACAACTCTGATGGTTCTCTACGTTTTTTTAGGCTTTCAGGAATATTTGCCTTATTGAGCTAGACATTTTTCTATAACCATAAGGGCTAAAAATATAATGTTGAAAAACAGAAAACCTCAGAGGTTTGAAAAATCACATACCACCAATGACTAGCGCCTCAGGAATAGCCCCTAACCTCTAGTTGGCCACATCAAGATCGGTAACACTTCCTCACCTCATCAGTGAAAGCTGTTTCCTGTTTGCACATCAGGCTTGCATCTCTAAGGTAGGAAGCACACTGTAATGCAAGGGTAGTGAAATGTTTGTTAACAGCTTCTCTTCGGAATAGGAATCAGCGTGTTGTAATGAAGGTCATGGCCATCTGGCTTAAAACCAAAGTGATTAATGGCATTAATATGAAATAGTCAAAAAATACTTATTGCGAGGGATTGTGAATCGTTCTTGACTACAGTTGAGCACTGCCCGGTTGGACTGGAAGTCTCTGGAACGTTCTTTAGAGATGTGGCAGAGCACAGGGGGGCCTGGCCTGGTCCGAGGCTCTATGACTCTATTGTAACAACAAAACATCACAGAAGTAATCACATCTCAGCAAGGGCTCCATTCTTCTGGCCAGAAACACAAAAAGCCCTGAGCACCGAGGGTCAAATTTCCGCAGACACCTTGAGTCAGCCTGACTCTGCTCCCACTGTACCATCAGTCACTGGTGGTGAGAAGAACATCCTGTGCTTCTGAAAGTCCCCCCTCTAAGATTTAGTTTGGTCTGTTATGAAACGCTTCTTCAATTTGCGCGTCAGCCTAAACATTTATTCTTCAGAATAATGAATAACTGTTCTGACGGTTCTTCAGAAGCAGCCCTGGTCTCCATTCAAACTTCGCTTCCCAGCAATCTGAGATGGAAGAGCAAAGCAGGTTTTGCCCATCCAGCTGGGAGCTTGGTTCAGAGCAGATCCCTTACTCCACTGTGAGGCCCAAGCAACGCCAGCTAACAGACCATGTCCAAGTTCCAGATTTCACCATGGTCGCCGGGATAAGCCATTGGGAGTCCACTAATTTCCTTGGGGCAAGGATTACACGAATACTTATGCTACCACTGAGTTCAAAGGCCATTCTTCTCAGTGTCATGACTACAGTCCTCCTAAAGAAGCCATGAGCTGCGCTAAGGAAACTCAGAAATCCCAGCCTTTGCGAAACCGGTGCAGGAATTTTCCCTTAGTAACAAACCCTTTAGCATCTTTTGTTTTGGAAAACATGAAAATGTTTCCATATAATTTTTTTTTTTCTCCAAAATGCAGCCCTCAGGATTCTCACGTTACCCCGATGCTGAGAAATCCTTCTGCTCGCCCCAGAAAAAGAAAAAAAAAAAGAAAGACGACCCGCAGAGCGCCTGAAAGATGGCAGCATCCTCAAGCATCCCTTGCCTTGGGGCAGAAAGCTGATTCTTGCTAGCCCTGTTCTGATCCAGGTTCCCAGGGCTTTGTGCCAGCTTGTCGGGGGTCTGGAATCTCTGGGGGGGGGGTTGTGCGGATTCTGGGGCAACACTCTGGGTGTCTGTGGGTTTTCTGTCCCGCAGCGGGACTGAGCAGAGCACAGGGGCCCCAAACAAGGCAGCCGCTGGCAGGAGAGCAGGCTGTGCTCCCGCAGACTCGTGGCTGGGGCCGGGCAGCAGCTCACCAAAACAGAACGGATCTGAGAAGGATTTCAGCAATGACGAAAGACAATTTCCTAACGATGAGGAAAGCTTTCCATTAGAAACGTCCCAGAAAGTCCCAACCTGGAGGCAGCATGTTGAGGTGGAGAAGTCCAGTGGTGAGACGGTGAAAGCACAAGGCTTGGGAATCAGCCCTCAGCCTGTCCATGGATCCCTTCCAACCATCTTACTGCCCCCTGAAGCCCAGGGGTTAGCTATCATAGGATCACAGCATATCCTGAGTTGGAAGGGACCCATGAGGATCATGGAGTCCAACTCTCGGCTTCTCACAGGACCACCCAAAAATCAGACCAGACAGCAGAGCTTCGTGTGGCCCCACTACTCCCTGTGAGGAGCTGAAGCCACCATGATGCCTCCCCTCAGCCTATGCTCTGGGCTGAACAGACCCAGGTTGCTTAGCAACTCATCACAGTCTTCCCCTTCAGACCCTTCCCCATCTTTACAGCCCTCCTTTGGACACCCTCTAAGAGTTTTACGTCCTTTTTGTACTGTGGCACCCAAAACTGTACAAAAAGGATCTCCCAACCCCAAGTGCCTCAACCAACAGGCCTGTGCTATGCCAAGCTGAGTGGGGCCTCCTTGAGCAGGAGGGTCCCCCACTACCAGCAGGGCCAGGCTCATTGCTTGAGTTGGCAAATGGCCTCCTCGATCTCCCTAACAACAAGGACAGCACATGGGCAGCACACAGGGAAGGGAGCTTGCTTCCCCAAACCCATAGCTGTCCAACAACAAAAAAAAGGCAGGCCAAGAACCCCTCCAGGCATTTCGGGTGGCTTTTTAATGCAACGTGCGGGCAAAATCGTTGTTCCAGGTTTTGCTTTGAGCTGATTTCTTAAGCATACACACATCTGAGCCGGGGCCTCCAGCCTCTTGGCTTGGGCAAGGGCTCTTTTGCATGTGAAGTCCCAACGTCCGTGTCCTAAAGCTCTCTTGCACTGTACAGTGGGCTCTGCACAACACCAAGCAGATAGAAACGGTACAAAATCTGATGATAGATTATCTGTGGAAGGCCTGAACTCCAGCCAAGACAGATAAAAATAAAATAAATTAAAATAGTTTTGTGTGTGTGTGTGTGTTTTATGAAGGGAACATTTATATTTTTAAACGAGGAGTAATTGTATTCTGTATCTGAAATGGCATCTGAAAGTGATTTAGTGGAACAATGTGGTTTCTGATTGGTGCTTGAACTAGTTCCAGAACATTTTTTATAATAAGCATCATAAAGATCCCAATTATCTGATCCTTTTCCCTAACATGGTCAGAGAGGATGTTTCCAAAGAAAGGGCCTTGGGGTTGTTTTTTTCCCTTTGTGGCACTGATCCTGCAAACATTTACATACAGGCTTAATCTTTTGAGTGGCCCCAGAGAAGTGAACCAAGGCAGCTCCTTAGCAGCAAAGCTAATCGCAGAGTAAACTGCTAATGTTCAGATTTGCTAATCAGTGCAACACATAGACTTAGGGGAAAGGTCTTCTTGTTATTCAGAGGGCTGTTCAGGATGCATTTACGATTCAATAAAGGAGGCCTCAGCATTACCAAAATAATTACTTACTTAAACAAGCCTGTAAAACTCAAGGACTGCCCCAAATAAAAGGAGGCTTCCCCCCCCCCCTCCAGTTTAATAACATAAATCCAGTGAAATGCATCTTGCTGCCATAAAATCAGTTCTACATGCCTTAGAAGCCATTGATTTAGTAAGTGGGCAGGGAGGTCAGATCCTGCTAGAGACTCGGAGGGCTGAACATATGGAGAGAAGTTTCAAACCTGAAAGTTTTGAACAGGAACAGAAAGCAGCTCACATCTTACCCTGTAACTTCACTCTCCAAAGAAAGACGCATGAAAGCAACAGGCAGTGCTACAGATTAAAACAGAACCGTTTTGGTGATCACTCAGTAAAGAGAACAAATAACAACCCTGAAACCCAGAGCTTGTTCCGAGGGTCCCTGTGAAACTGGCTTTAAGAGGCAGCACCCTGCTTGCATGGGGAGCCGGGCTGGCTGCCACAGCATGACCATCGCCTTCCTTGGCAGCCCTTGAGCCCTTGCCAGGCTGCAGGCACAGCTCCAGCATACACGCAGCACGCAGCCCTCCTGCCACCAGTGCTGCAGGGCAAGGGCTGGCACAGCTTGGCATGGCAAGGCTTACCTACGTCTCAGACCGCCAGGATTAGCAGCAGAGCCTGATACAGGACACAGGAATTTTGTGTCTGCCTTCTCAGAAACATCACTTTGACTTTTCATCCCTTGAAAAAACCTTCCTTTCTGAACTAACCAGCTCTGGCTGGGTCCTTCCCGCTCCACACTACAACACAGGCACTGCAGATCATTCTGGATACCAGGTGTCTATTCTCCTTCCAAGTATTATCTCATAGTCTCTCTGGTTTGACCAGCACAGGACTTAATCTGCTGCAAAGGACCATGAATGGGCACCTGCAGAAGTTCTTGTGCGTGAGACCAACCTTAGGGTCCTCTTCCCCACTTTCCTCCTATCTAGAAGAAGGAAATTGCCTTCTATATATTAAAGAAGAAATGTCCAAGAAGAGAGCAAGAGATGCTGTGGTTTTGCAGTACTTCATCCTTACTGCAAGCCCAGCTTCCCTATAAAGTACTGTCAGACCAATCCTGGGAAGTTCGCGGCCCAAGCAGCCCCCAGCACTATGCAGGAGCAATTACCCCGAGTGTTTGGGTGGACCTGAAGTGTCACCTAACTGCAGCAGCCACCTCACCATCAGGCTGCCTCTGGTCATTTGGATCATGTTCTGATGATGTGCGAACATGGAGGTGGCCAAAAATAAATATATAAGACTCCTCGCTCCCCTGAACACTGAGGATCTCACGCCAAGAAATATTCTTTCTTCTTGCTGCCTCTTTTTGTGGTGGTTTCCTGAGACTGAAAACGTTCCTCCACTGCAGAAGATGCGAAAAAATTCCTGCTGACCTCAGCATTGAGTTTCATCTTTTTGAAGCTTTGTTGCGCCTCTAAGATAATTTATGAGGTGTCAGGATTTTCCGACCACAAATGTCTTGGACGAAAACCGTTTTTACACTACAGATGCCATGAAAGAGAAGCAATTTCAGTCTGTTTTTTCTACAGCACTGTCTGTGTCCACAATGAAGTACGGGTTCAGAGCTCCTGGAGATTATTTGTGTAAGAGTTGTCCGGGCCAGCGTTCCACTGAGACTCAGGCTGGGTCTGATTCCCCACCTTTGCCTCATTGCCCTGATCTTCTCTGTTGGGAGGGGAACTCCCATTTCCTGGTGCTGTGCCATGAAAACATGAGCTTGCCAAGTTATTCTCTGTATGTGTGTATGTGCGCGTGTGTTGAACAAGCCAGAAGTACCAGAAGTAAAAAGATCCATTAACAAACCACATTTTGCAACAGCCATAAGGATCCCCAGATTTCTCGTCTGTGGATTTCTCTTCTCCATGCTTTAGATTTTCGAAGGGAAAAAGAAACCAACCAAAAAACCCCAAGAACCCAGCTTAGCCGTCTCTAATCCAGTATGCACCTCAGTCTCCATGAAAGTGTTCTTGGGACGAGAGCAGTATTTCCCTTGGCTGGGATGCCCAGCCTCCTGGCTCCTCTGGAGCTGCAGAGCTGTAGACATTCCGCTGAGTAGTTTGCAACCCTGCCTGCCAGGAAAACCCAATGTCTCCATGGAGAAATCTCAGCGGAGGAGTTTGATACTCAATCAGGGATGGAAAAGAAGGGAGTTTATGCCTCCTTGAGACCAATCCCTCCTCTAAAAAAAGTTTAAAAAGCAAGAGGAAAAAAAAAAAAAGAAGAAGAAAAGCGACCATATTCTGACAAGCATGGGCCCAGTCATCCCAGCAGTACTGGTTTAGCTTTGTGTCAGGGCTGCTCCAAGTCACAAAGGCTTGGTCCAAATGTCTGTCTAGGTCAGTGGGAGTCTCTCAACTTCAGATCAGACCTAAAGTTTGGATTTGGAGCCGAGCTTCCAAGAATCTGGGCACGCTTGTATCTTCTGGTGAGGGGAGCTTGGTTTGGCCCAGCCTTGAGATAGGAACCAGCTGCAAATGCAGGCCTCCAAGCAAGAACTCCAAGCATGTTCTAGGAAAGAGGTTATAAAAGAGCCCGTTCTTGCTCAACACATTTATTCCCTCTGGGACAGATTCTGACATCTTCATTAATGCTGAGCAAAACCTGCTCCAAGAGCAGTTACACTGATTTGAATGGGGCTATTCAGGGAGTCAGCAAGCACCTAATGTCAGCAAGGGTAGCACCATCTAAGGGTCACATCTGTTTGCTTCACTGACACAAATTATTTTTTCTCCCTTCTGCTGTTAGCACACACGGCTACAGCAGAAGCACATTGGGTTCCCTTCTTCCTGGCATCTCTTCAGCAAAACTTTGGTTGCAGACCCTTACTGGTAATAAGGTAAGAAGCAAAAAGAGCAGGAGCTCAGTTTATAGCCCTGACAGCTAGAAAAATCGTTTAGTGATAAAAGGAAGCTACGGTGAGAAAGTCAGAGTTCCTTCCTGAGCCCTGTTCTCATCACTTTCTGTCTGTTTTCCCTCCCAGATCAGAAAACAGTGCCCTCACCTGAAAGCAGAAGAAAGGCATTACTGCCTACCTGCATCTTTTTGTAGCCATGTTCCAGAAGCCATCCTCCTGCAAGCCATCATGACACTTAGTCACTGAAATACTAACTATTCACTGTTCTGGATCAGTTCGACCAAGCCAAGGACCAGTTTAAGATAAAGGGCTACTCCTGAGATTACTGACAGATGCTTCCTAACACAGTGCCTGTGATGAGCAGGCCGGCATACTCATGAACTGCCTACCTCGCCACAATGACTTGTGGGAGATCTCTGAAAACTATCTGAAACTTTGCTATCTATCTGTCTATCTATCTATCTGTCTGTCTGTCTATCTGTCTGTCTATCTATCTATCTATCTATCTATCTATCTATCTATCTATCTATCTATCTATCTATCTACCTACCTACCTACCTATCAGCAGAAAGGCAGCAGGATGAGTCACAAATTTAGATAATTAGGAGCACCTGATAAACTTGGCTTGGAAATCATAACTACATCACAACCACCCCTCTGCCACACAACTGTATTTATCAGGTAGATTTTCTTTTCCTTGTCCTTTATCCAGGAAGCCAATTATATCTGCACTGCGATGTTCATATTAACCACCAGAACTATTTGCACTATGCTTCCTAATAATCAAGGCTGCTAAACCAGAATAGCTGTGTCTGCAAGGACAGGCCAGCCAACATCAGTCTTCTTCCAGTTTAGAAGAACACCAACTGCGTAGCTCCCCCAGGACAGATGATTGCAGAATACATGTGCATGATTTTGCTAGTGCCAACAATGATCTGGTACACAGCAGTTGCGTGCTGTGCTGCAGTAAGCCCAAACAGTCCATTTTCTCCTTACTGAAAAGGAGAAAAAAATCTCCGAGTTTATGATATTGTTGGCTTCCCTTACCACTTCCAGCAGTTAGCATGATTCTTTACCTCGTTTTGCATAATATTCCTTCTTTCCTCCCATTCTTTCTTGGATTCAGTTCCACGTGGCAGTCTCAGATATTACAAACAGGTACCCAAGAGTCTGCTGCTTTTCCAGCAGGCATTTCAAGATTGTACGTGGGTAGAAAATTCTCTGTTTCTCTGGTCTCTCACAACAGTGTAATGAGAATAAACGACACTGACTGTTTTTTTGTCAAGAAAGACCTTCTGGTGAGGTTAGGATGAGGATAACCTCTGCCCTTCACAGTTATACTGAATGGACACAGGAGCAGAAAACAGTTGCCAGTCTGTGAAAACAACAGGTCTGAAAGGGAACAGCTGAGATCGGGAAAACTGCTGGCCGTAAAACTGGGAGTATGGATCATTTATAGGGTGGGAGGGAACAGAGTGGCAGGACACAGATGTTGGTACAATTGTTTATCTATATTTCACGTACAAAAATGATTTTTACATGAGCCAGATATCCTCAGGAGCTGGTTCCTGCTTAAGACTTGGGATCCGTCTCTACTTTAGAAGATGCAGAGGGAAGGGATTACAGCATTAAGGCCTGGCCTGATGTTCCCAAAGCCTCTGCAACTCAAGGTCCACGTGAGCTAGACACTAATACATATAAACAGAGGCAGTGCTGATGCACTTTTTTGGAAATAGAGAGCAGGTTAAGCTTTTTGCAAGATACAGCTAATCACAGAATCCTTAGAGAGGGAAGGGACCTCTGAAGGCCATCTAGTCAACTCCCATGAAATGCCATTGGTGCCCCAAGGAGAAAGGAGGGGAGTTGCATTACAAATGCAGGCATTAAAGCAGCATAAAGAAAGTAGCTTGCACAAAAACTGACAAAGGAGGCTGCAGCAGAGTCAGTTTCAATCCAGGTTTCTTGCGCCCCAAAATAGCACCTTAATCATCTTCCTTCTCTGAGAAATGAGTATTAGAGAACGAAGTGAGCCTCCACATTTTTCTAGCCCAAGACAAAACTGTGTCCATTGTTGGGACTAGCCCCCTAGGAGGAATTATTTCTATTCAATTTGTGTGTGTCACAGCCAGATAATGCACTGGGTGGTATTTCCCTCTCTTCCCTCAATCTCTCCCTTTTATGACCACATGACTTCACCCCCTCGTGTGAGTGACAGTACCCATTAGACAAGACTCTGATGCAAAACAGCTGTGTGCCGAGAAGGGGAGGAAGGGAGTGGGGAACAGCAATTTAGAAAACAATTAAGAACATCAATTCCAATTCATTTGCTTGGCCAGGATAAGTAATTTCTAAGAGGTAACTTGATCTGCAGCAACTGAGATTAAAGGCGAACTCCATTATCTCTAGTTTACAGTCTGAAGGAATTTGTTTTAAATGGTTACCAAGGAGGCTTCATAAAAAAAAAGGAAGAAAGGAAGAAAGAAAGAAAGCAAAAAAGAACCTTTGCCTAAAAATGTCTAAAAAATCCTCCTGATTTCTTCTTTTAAAGTGCACGCATGGATTGATTAACTCCCTGAGAGTGTGACTGCATTGTGTTGCAGGAGAAACAGTCCGGCCCTTGAAAACAGAGCCCTTACCCACAAGATCTTAGAGATGTATTTGACCAGAATAAATTATGCCAGCTTTAAATCGCTGTTAAGATTTTGATGCAAAGATGGACTGGAAACATGAGACACAGGGCTCAGAAGTCAACCCAGAATTCTCCAGAGGAAGCAGAGGCTTCTGGAGGAAAACACAATGCATTGAGCACCAGGCAGCCCCCAGCTGTCTGCTGGCCTCACTGTCTGGCTGTGAAAGGCAATGCCCCTCACTGTGTTAATACTGCTGCCAGTGAAGGGCTGTTGGTGTACTCGGACACCTCTCAGAGGTGCTGTGAGATCCATGCGACATTTCGAACGCTGAGTTTAAACCCAGGCAATCCACAGCAAGTTGCTGTGACCCAGCAGACGCTGAGCTTTCCTATTCTGTTCATGCTTGGGTGGGAGATGACACCAGGAACCCAGTACATGAGTGGTAGAGCCATGGATTTTCTACTGTTGAAACCTCACACTCTAGCACTCTGCTCTTCTGCCTTCCTCAGCACTTTGCTTTGCCTCAACCCTGAGTCCCAGCCCTCGCCTCATCTCCTGCAGGCCTTGAGCTAATCCTTGTTTTCCAAAATGTACTGTTGTCAAGTAGCTGGGATGCCCTGCAACTCCAGCCCAGTAAAATGCCGCTCAGACCATTTATCCCTCAGAAAGCCCTGGCACCTGCCCTAGGCTTTTCTCCCAGGAACCCAGAAACAGCAGCCCTCGTGCTTACAGGAACACAGAGGCCACGTGTATCCCTGAATCTGATGCAAGGAGCTCAAGGGTGGGGTAAGAGCAGACATGGAAAAAAGGATCTATGAGCTGGCTCAGAGTTCCAAGTTGGCCGTGGATCTGCATTTCTCTGGCTGGATCCAGAATTCTACCTCTCCTGTGGATCTTTGTTTGTCTTAGGGACAATCTGCATTGCTACCATCATGAAATGGCCAGCCCGTGCTTTATACAGCTGCCTCCCTGTTGGCTAGCTAAGACTCTGGGGTGATGTAATCGCCTCTGGAAATAGGAGCTGGAGAATGTGATGTGACAAATTTCTCTGGACCACCAAATAAATTAAAAAGCAGGCTTTCAGCCCAGAAAGGTTGCCCTCCCAGATAAACAAGTCCCGGCCTCCCTTCCTTACACACACTTACCTTCTTCCACACCAGGAAGCTGAGCTCCTTGCAGATCCAGAATGAGCAGGTTCTTCCAGCCAGTCGGCATCTCCCATACAGTAATTGCTTTGGTATGGGCATCTAAGTACAAGACAGAACTGTATATACTAGAAATATTCTCTTTGCATAAACTTCTCAGTAGACTTACTTTTGTCTTGTTGCCAGGAAATGTATTTGGGGCCTCTTTCTAGCTTCACATTTCTTTGATTAGAGGGGCACAGTCGGTTTGTTCCAATAGTTACAGGGGAACCGAGAAACTGGAAAATCCTCTCTAAGCACAACAGCTCTGTAATTGCACATAAGAGCACCCTATTCCATCACCTCTCCTGTGACAGTCACACTTCCGTGGATTGGAAAGGAAGGGGGAAAAAAGCCCATCTTGCACACATGCTTCTCCACAACAGCATATGTCATGGTAGATAACTTTGGAACCTGAGATCATTTAAGCAACTCAACGCATGGTGTTCCAGCATGAAAAAGGGGCTGTGTCATAACCAAGGGCAACAAGTGGTTCTGGGAATCAGATAAAGTCAAACATGGTTGGGTGCGTTGGACAGGAGTTTAGGAAAGCAACAATATAGTCAGCCGCTTAAACTGTAGTGCGGCCAGGAAAGGAGAGTTAACACCTTTCCTCTGCCAAAAAACACCTCTTGGCCAGTAATGACAACCAATGGCCAGGGCCTTGGCATCAAATCTGCCCAAAAAATTGCAAGGTGGGACATGCAGATTCTGTGCCCAGTTCTGGTCAGGACTGCTTTGTGGCATGGAGCAAAGCAATTAGCTTCTCTCAGCCCCAACTCATCTGTGTGCACAGCACTCTGGGTTAGTTCTTGACTCTCTCCTGAGGCTCAGTAACACTGTGTTAAATGCCTGTTTCTTCTGAGAGGCAAGGTGATCCAGAGAGCGCAAAGTACTTTATTTTTGTACTGTAAAAACCAGCTTCCTTCAAAGTCTCACTCATTAAGTCAACAGCCGTTGTAATCCAAGCTCCTTTGATGGAAGGAATAAGTGGGGAAATTGCCAAAGGCAGGATTAGCTGATGGATGTCTTGAGCTGCAAGGGTGTCTCATATGGATTTGTGGCTGGATTTTCACCTCAGCTGTCCTGGCTGGAACGTCTGTCCTACCGTACTGAGACACTGAGTACTGAGACCCTGCCCTGCCTCTAGCAGTGGGGCCCTGGCTGAGGACTGGTTGGACTGTAATTCCCAGCAACCTTGGTAACTATGGTATATGGCATGCCAAAGAAAACCAAGATCCAGCCTGTGAAAAACGTACCTGTTATACTTGCAGGGACGTGACAAGTTTGTCCAGAAACAGGACTGATACAGATGTACTTCCTGACTCGGTGATACAATGCTCTGGGCTAATGCTACCCTTCTTCAGCAGAGATTAGCATTTACTTTTCCCTGAAAAGCAAATCCTTTGTGACCTAGGAATGAAAATGCTGTAAACTGGTTTCTATATTTAGGCCTAATCACAAGTAAAGGCATTTAGAAGGAGCAGTCCCAATACATCCTGCTAGACTGTGATGGGCAGCAAGTTTCTTGCTGTTCCCCATTCAAAGGGAGTGGCAGCACATTCTCTTTTTCCTCCTTTCTATGACAACACCTCCTTAGTCCTCATCTCTGTCCTGATCCCAGATTTCTGCCACTGCGATTCCATGGATTGAAAGTAACAAAAAAATTACATTAGAGTATTTGTGTGCACTCATTATGGGACAGAGAAGAAAGACACAATCTGCAAAGCCAGGTTAGACCCACTCCTGTATCCTCTATTGATGTGAAAACTTTCACTTTGAAACAAAAACAAAAACAAACCACTTTTCTAACCTCTCACAATTCAGTTAAGTCTTAATGGGTGTTAACTACAAACACAAGATTATATTTTCCTAAAATGTCATTATCTGGAAGTCATTCTCACAGTGGGGACCGTGAGGAAGAAAATACTTTAGCCTGTCAGCTCTCCTGCCTTACATGCCAAACATCTCTCTCCTCTATAGATACTACCTTTGCAACTCACCCTTGCCTACCATAAGGTCACAGTTTGTTTCTAGTCCGCAATACTGGGCACTATGCACAGCACTGTCTGCCTTTGTCTGACAAATGGCATGAAGCTGGAGTCCACTCTCTTCATGTTGCCAGCTGTCCTAGATTTTCTGTATCTCACAGGATAATTAACGCATCTGCAGGTGCTTGTCTACTTGTCTGCCACAGGACCTAGTGGAGAGGGGTATGTGAGGCAGCTTGTAATGTTTTTGTTGAGACGTTCCCTTAGATTGCTTTTAGTAGCAATGTGTTTGTTTTCCAGAGGAGAATTGGTTGCAGAAACAACACCAAGCAAAAAGGCTTTTCTGCAGCAGGGTTCTATTTACCATGTTCATTCAGAGAAAGTTATATGGGAGGAGAGAGGAAGTAGTTAAATCTTTGTTTACCACGATGGAAACCAGAACTCCCTCAGTTTACATAAATAAGAGAGAAAATGGCTCAGTGGTGTGAGCACATGGCTGTGACTAAGGAGAGCTGGGTTCTGTTCTCTGCTTGAATGTGCAGAACGCTCCAGAGCTCTCCTCCCCTCAGTGTGAGATTCAACTTGTTAACATGAGGTGTATGCCAAATCGCTGGTTAACAGAGACAGGATCTTCCCAATGACAGATTTGTCCATCAGCATCAGATAGACTGGAAAGCCGTGCAAGCAGTACTGGCCTCACTTCCCTGATTACTAGGCAGCGGTAAGAACCAGTTGGACTAAGCAGCTGAAGTAAAATGAGATGAATGTAAGTCTGCTTTCTGGGCTTCCTGAACAGGCAATGAAGCTAACTAGTCCTTCCCTATCTGACTGTGGGGGATGGAAAGGATTCGTGTGCTAATTATTACAACATGCTCTGATGCTGAAATGCTGGAGGCCATACAGTCCTGACTGTTAGCAGATCTGTCTACTCAAGAAGGCAATCAAGGAAATGAGTGTACTGATTCCTAAATCCTTATGGTTTGGTACATGTACCTGTACTCCCTGTTACATGGCTGGTTCAGATCACCAGAATGATGTGCTCACACATCTTCTGTGAGACACTATTTCTATTTTGCATAGAGAATGAAGTCTGCTGGGGATGACAGGACAAAACTGCCTGTGTTGAAGAAGCCTAGAAGAAATAATCGGTTACTAAACTCAGCTACGTTAGGGAACAGGCAGGGTTTGCTCTGCCCACTGAATCATAATTACTGCATGCTGTGAACTAAAGGTTGTTTCAGGCATCATTTTGGAGACCTGCAAAGATTAAGGACAGAAAGATGGGGACTGAATCCTACCTGAGCAGTGAAAAAACTTATTGGAGGGTGAGAAAGTGCTTCCTTGCTCAGAGTCACTCCACCCTGGCATCCAGCAAGGTAGGTGGGTCATACAGCCTAATCCCAGAGTAGGGGGCAAGTCTGATAGCACCCAAAGAGAAGTCTTTCCAATGGCCGGTTTTGCCTTTGATAACTGGTCAGAGTTGCCTCTCTCACCAAATCAAGGCAGCCCCAAAATGGTTCCTCTGGGAACATAAACGTTTTACTGAATCACTTAGTTTCTCTTGACTGCTGCTTCAGACTCTCTGCTGCTGGATCCCAGTGGGGATTTTGTTGATGGGGGTTTATTGACTTCTTGTTACCTTGAAGTTACTGCAGTGGCAAGAATCACAGGTAACTCCTGGAGTCTGTTTATTTTATGGGTTGTGTTTTTAAGAGTTTACAACGGTACCCTAATTTCAGGAGAAGCCACTTGTTTATTTAGCAATGCACACATGCACTGATCCATAAATAAAACCAGCATGCCACCTAGAATCTTCACTTTGGTCCTCAGTAGAGGCTTTTGAGATTTATACTATGGGGGCTACAGAAAGGGCAGACTTGATGGTACTGACAACTGGTCTCACAGTCGTCTCATAGACCTGCACTTGAGCTGGAATTCATCTAACCTCATTCTAAGATGGACTTGTCGGTACCTAAGAGGCCTACGAGCTCCTGGTAAGGTTCAATGCATGGGATAATCATGAGGAGGGTTTCTGACAGGAACTGATCTCTTCTCAGTGACTGTAATGGGAAGTTTTGACAATTACCTTAAACTGTCTCTTAGATGTCTGAATTAGGGGGGAAGCCTCTCACCCTTGGTGTGTGCCTGTGATTACTTGCAGCCATGGAGAAGGGAGCCCCAAGTCCATAAGGTCATCTTAGCTGATCCTACGTACCACATCACAAATCCTCACGATTGAGAGGCGTAAGATATGGGCACTGTACTTCAGAGAGACTAGGGTAGCCCTGTGTGGAAGTAAGACATGCCAGGTGTCCCTCAGGAGATCCTGCCACAGCGTGTTGGGATGGAGCCAAGTTCAGCAAATGACATCCAATGCTTATCTAGAAATATTCTTGGCAAACCCTGCTGGACTATTTATTTGTGCGGTGGAGGAGCCAGATTACACAACAGTCATCATCCTTCTGCAGCTGATGATCCATTAAAAGCTGACAAGCCACATATATTTCAAGGACCACAGGTCACCCTAACAAATACAACATGTTCAACATGTATGCATATTCAACATGTATACATATTCAACATGTATGCAACACATCTGTAAACTGTGTGCACACACACATACGTATCTTCCTACCTCCACTTAATCACTTAAGGGCTTCCAAATCTGGTCTCCCAGATAATTCTGTAAGCTTAGTCTTGCATGAAGCTTAGGTTCCTAGAAGCCAGATCTTCAGAGACCTATAGGAATCCACTGACCAGCAAGTGTCCATTAAGTGCACTTGCAAGATTTCTTCAAATATCTCCAAAAACCTTAATCTTAGGAGCTTGAAAATATCAGGCTGGTTCAAAAATCCTGCAAATTCAACGTTTCTTGAAAGGAGAGACATGGAAGAGAGATGCTCCACTGATTTTCTGGCTTTATTTTTGCTGCAGGTGTACACCAGGTTGTACTAATGCTTCAGCATGATCAGAAGCTGTATATGTTTATGAGCACAATATTCAGCCTGAGTCCTCTCTTTGCAGAACATACCAGGTTGGCCCAGTAAGCAGGCTAACCACAGACACGCTGTTTCAATCTGCTCTGAGCACAAACAGAGTAAGTTATGTCTGCCTGCAAAACACTCCGTAGTTCCTGTAGTGGCCTAATTCGTGGAGGTGTTAATCACTCACAGCTCCCACTTACAGAGAACTGTGATGCAGCCCAGATCACTTTTCTGTACCTCAGTTTCCTCATCCAAGTCACAATGACAACATATGCTTCAAGGTCTAGGGATGTACAGTGTCATCCAAATATTGTTATTTATGGTGATGATGAGAATGTGAGCTTTGTACAAAGGTCTGGGAATGCCTACTTGGCATCAACTGAAAAAGATGGGTATTAACACCCATATTTGAAATACAGTGCATTGTTATTGCTCCCAGATAAACGGAATTACCTCCTCTTAAAATCAAAGGTAATCCATTTTATTTCAATGAGATGCGGCGATGTCCACAGAGAACAAATCACTTCTGACAAGTGGAGGAGGAATGCCTTGGCAAGTTAGAAGAAACATCAAAGGAAGAGAAGAAGAATGGGATGCAAGACAACTGCATTTAGTCAGATGTAACAGTCAAGTTCCTCTGGACAGGCCTACTGTCTGATATGTCATCCTAAACACTCTGGAGACCTGGATAAAGAGAATGGAAAACAAACAAGAAAACGGTATAAAGGTGCTCAGAGCACTTTGAAGTGGAACTGATAAATCTTTTATCAGTTGCCACTATGTCAACCGATTATAGTAGTATGATAACATTCCTCACTGTTGTGCTCCAGTACCACGACTGTCTTTTAATGGGCGTTTCAATACCCACGCCCACACTCTTGGCTGGTTTCAACAGGCACAGCTCCTCAGGTCACACTGCACTTCTGCTTATCATTATCAATGATAAATCAGAAGTTACTAAATCAGTTATAAGGATGTGCTTTCATTCCTACAGCAACTGAGGAGAGAAGATACTCTCTTACTTCAAGCCAGTTCACTCTGAGGTGGTCTGAATTGCTCTGGAGATGCCAATTTTCCTGCCTGTCAAAGAGCCCAAGGTGGCTTTTCCCTAGGCCAGGCACAGCGAAGATGCCTGAACTGATGCAATACATCTGAAGACAAACAGCTCGTGCAAATACTTCTTGACAGCACGGTTCTTGAAATTACTTTCCTCTGGAAACTGCTGACTTGTTTCACTAAATTCGGGTCCAGGAAATGTATGGAATTTATTATTTTGTAGGAAACTAATGCTTCACCTTAACTATTACAACACTATATCATGTAATAATTAAAATATCATCTCACATAGCCTTTAAGTTTAGATTATATAAATATCCAAACATGGAAGTCAAACTAACAATTTTGATATGATCATTTCTGAAACAAAATGTTTTAAAATATCCATTCAGCAACATGTTTTGAAATATCGGCTCTCCCAATCTGTAATGTCTGAGTTGCTTTCTGAACATGAATAGCCTGAGCTGCGATGGTTGCAGGAGCTGCACAGTTGGGGCTGCTGTTCAGATTGCTGTTACAATTGGTTCTGTATTTTTATTTGGTTCCAGTAGCACATAGGAGCTACTACCAGGGCTAAGGGACCTCTTTGGCAAGGAATCTCTTGTTCCTTATGTTACATTCCTCATTCATACATTAAATGACACCAGCCTTCACTCGTGTAGAAAATAAGCATCAGACCTGATAATGGACAACCAGACATTATGAAGAGCTTTGGCAGTGGCACGGCAGAGGTGAGCTCTAGCTAAGAGACTGCTTGAGTACTGTTTGCCTGGGAGTAATACCTGATTGAAGGACTAATTTGTTAATCCATTAATTACCTGTCAATGGTAAATGACGGTTCAAGCTTGCAGGATCCTGAATTGTTCTGTGAAACAGCTAGGGTACTGATATTGAATTAAATTCCACTGGCAAAGTGATAAGCTAAAGATTTAAATGCATGTTTGAAATAATCTGGAAGCTGAGGCAGAGCAACTGAGTTCTTATTCAGTCTTTGAACACCAAAGAGCAACTGATGCATGGATGGTTTCTAAGCAAGATCCTCTGTTTGAAATTTGTGATTCATTATTATTATTATTACATTCTACAGTAAAGTCCAGAGAGGCCAGAACTTTTAAAGCAAGAATGGCCCTTACCCAAATTCATGAACTTTTATAAGAGTGTAGCACTGCCTACGGTGGTTAACTGTGACTTTCTGAATTAAAATATACTTGGAAAAGGAGGAAAACAAAATATTATTCTGTCATAAGCAATCCCATGCATCTGTGCCCCTGGGGGGCTTGTGTTTCTTTACTCTTGAGGTTCATTATGTCACCAGAAAAGCTTTAATATTTTACTGTGGAAGCAACATAGCCATGAAACATTAATTTTCAGGAATGTGGTAACCATGAAATATGCGTTTTTCTACTAAATTAAGACTTGACTTGGCTCCATTCTCTATTAGCTATTAACATAGTTAAAATAACTAATTTTCATTACACGTTTACACACATATAGTCTAGAAATTAAAATAAGAAAGATATACAAAATACAGAAAGAACCTTTTTACTTTGAAAAGTCTATTTCACTGATAGTGATACCAGACATTTATATTCTACCTTTCGTTCTAACCACTTCTCATGAGGTAGTCCTCATGAAAAGTCCACCTTGGGACAGCACCTCTCCAGTGTGTAAGTGAAGAGCTGATGTACTCTATACAGTAACAGCTGGCAGCTACAACTTAAGAGTCGTATAAGATTATTTACCTCCCTATTTCCACAGTGCTGTTCTCTTGCCATTGAAGTGACCAACATCATTCAGATAAGCCTGGCACAGACATGAGGATTTCCAGTAGTCCCCAGGTATTCTGCGCCATGACAGAAGTTTCTGGCTGGAAGAAAAAATGATTTAGAACTAATTAATTTGTAATGCATGCCTAGATCTTTTAAGTATTTGTCTTATTGCTAATGAGTGTAGCTAACTATGGGACTGATGGCTCTTTCCTGTACAACAAATGTATGGTTTTCCTTCGAATTTCTGCACATGTTCACTCAATCATAGCACCAGCTTTTAATTGGTGCTAAAATGGAATGAAAGAATTCTAGTAGTTGAATGGGAATTAAAAGCCCTTATTCCAAGGGACAATTCCGGAACAGAAATTTTCACCAAGTGTTTTTAGCACTGCATGCTACATTTACAGTCATTACCAGCTGATTCAAACAGAAGAATTAACCAAGACATTCCAGACGCATTTGTGTCATGGGAACCATAGGTTCCTATGTTACATGACATGACAGGATATTCACCAAATCACCAGAGCTGTTTTCCTTAATGCTACAATTAGTAACGGCACATTAAAAAAGAAACAATTACTGGGTAAGATTTGATGGCAGGAAGCCCTATGCCATAAATTGGGAGTTCTCAACATGTGCTATCACATTGCCAGAGAAGATGGGCTACGAAATTAAAACAAAACTGGAGATTTGTTATCAAAGGATGTCAAAGAGAACTAAAACCCAACTGAGAAGTTCCCCGATCTTGTTATCGTTGGGCTTCTATGCGAGTTAATCTAACACAGATGACAATATTTGACAAAGACAATTGTGCATACAGCCATGTGGAGGATGTTTCATAGAACCTTTTCCATCTGAACACGGACATCTGTCATAAGGCAACTCTCCTAAAAGCCCACTGAGTTGTTCCAGAACAGCAGGTGAATATAACAAGACAAAAATCCTGAACGAGTCGGAGCGGTCCATTCTTACATTTCGAACAAGCCGTATCTCATTTACATTTTTTGCTGCATTATAATAACAAATATTTAAAATGCAAATTATTTTAATTCAAAGGAAACGTTTGATTCCATCCACATTTCTCGTTAGGACTACGACTGTTCTTTGTTTACAGAGAATTTCAAAACTGCCTCCTCTCAAAGTGCTTTCTGTGTCTGTATGAAAGGGACAAGAAGCTCAACGTGTAATTTCTGTGAGCTCTAAGTAGCCGGTATGTGTGTTAGTATTGTCAAATCCAGGCTTATACAGCTGCTTCTTGAATATAAATCATAGATGCTTTAGGGTTACTAACACCCTCTGCAGTAGTTAGTACAGTTGTTAATTAATACAATACTGTATTAGTTCTTCTTGCAGTCTTACGATTAACACCCCATGAAATCCCATTAGCTCTGCATATGGTTCCAGATTTGCTCTGAATGTGGGAAAGAAAGAAATTTACAGTGGTATGAATAATAAAGAGATGCTTTCAAGTGGTTTCCACTGTGAACATTTTGAAGAAACATTTTCCAGAAAGTGGATTGTGGGGCAATCTTTTCACAGATTTTCAATGCAAACATGCTTATATGTCATATAATCTTTTCCCTGGAGCATGAATATCCTTATGCACCACTACTGTTTTACAGCAGAAACATAAGCAAAGTAGGTTAGATGTTCCAGAAGTTATCTGAATATTCAGCTTCAGTGATCTGACAGATTCTTCTTAACTTCCAGGAAAATATAGATGCCACAGTGAAAATAGGGCTTATTTGTTAACCCCTCATACAGAGCGCCCTAAAACATATAAGCCACTATAGAAACTTCAGACCTAATTATTTTCTACTTAGTTGAGTTTTATCATAATATTGGCTCTTGAATGAAAGAGAAACCTGACAAGGAGCAGTCAGAAAGTCTTTTAAAAATGGTGATGCAGGCAGGATTTAGAAGCAGACTATTGCCTGGAGAGGCTGGCTCAATTGTAATTCTCTCTTGATCCTTCAGAAGTTGCTGCCTTAGAACTACAGCGGTAGCAGTACGTAGCTAGTAGTATTCTAGCAGGTGCTTTTCTTCCCCTTTGTCCTCCCCAGCTCTGTCATTCATCTGTAGTCCAGCCTCCACCGCCATCAGGAATGGGCAGGACGTTTTTGCATGGCCAACATCCAGACAGGGACACACTGCTCAGGGAATCCCTCCTGCCTCTCCTCTTGCAGGATGATGAGTCCACTCATTTCAATGAGGCTGCGGAGGATGTTCAGGTCTCGGATCACACTACTGTCCAGACAATCCAGGATACAGCCTTCCCTGGCTACATTGTCCTTGAGAATGATAACACCATTATCCTTCAAGCCTTTCTGGCACCGGATGAGAAATTTCAGGAGATCTTTATCTGTCAGATATCCTACAGGTGAAAAGATGGAAGACAGATCACTATTAACCACACACACAGACTTCCTCTGAACATATCATAACGGTGCCTTGATTTGATTCTCCACAGGCCTCTCATTGCTGGAATAGTTATAGATCTGCCAGACTTCAGAACAAAAACCTGAGCAAATCAATAAGATCAACGGTTACAAACTCAAATTGATATTTATGATCCATACTAGCAGCAGCAACAGATGTAGACAGAAGTCAATGGGGATAGCAGAGAAAATAGTGGGTGCTGAAGGGTTCTTTAATATGGTGGTTAGAGTCATAATAAGAATCACTGGCAGGAAGCTGGAACCAAACAAATTCAAACTGGAAATAAGAGACAACTGTTTTAACAGCGTAAGAAGCTACCAATAGGAAACTAGCAACGCAAGCGGTGGATTTACCACCTCTTGAAGTCCTCAAACCTAGTGTGGCTGACTTTCTCAAGATAATGTTTTAATTGAACACAAACCATTCAGTACAAGGGTAAAACAATGGCAAGTGATACAGAATAGGTCAAATTTGATAACCTACAGTAACTTCTGGCTTTTTATGCTACAAATTTCTATATGCAGCCATGGATTACAACCAAACTGCCAAATAAACTCTCTATATTACTCCATACTATTCTGATTTCTGCATCTAACATATTTAAATACAGTAAATTTTAATATGTTATTGAGATTGTGTTTTGTACCCTTCCTTCTCAAAGACCAATAATACCGTTAACATCAGAAGAGGGGGGCTCAGAGAAGAGCCAAGTGAGAACTCTCACATATGAAAGCTATTTAAAATGAATTAACAAGGGCAGGTGGTCAAAAACGGAATGAAAAACTCCAAAAAGTTGCTTCTAATTTCTAGTCAAAATATTTAGTTTTCTTCATGGTAGACCTAAACTTTTATAAATGCAAGCTGTCATTTCAAAACCACATTTTGATGTAGCTTGTCAGTTGGTTTTGTTTTATTTTAACTACTTCCCTCTCACTAACGAAAAAGACTCAGAACCAAAAAACTGAATACCTTCCAAATTTGCAATTTCAGTTTGCAATTTAAACTTCCATTTTTACTCCTTTAAAAAGAAAGAACCTGAGCTGAATTCATTATGTATATGTAAGACAAATCAAGATTGCATGGACTAGATTCTTTGAAGCATTTTGCTGCTCTTAACCTAGTTTTTAGCCCAGTTTCCCCCTCCATAAATGAGATGATCTTCCTTGCGTTGCTAACTGCTCCATTCCACCAAAAAGCATTGAGCTTGTTGGCATTTTTATCCAAATTCAAGGTAGTGGTAGAAACTTGGTTGATACTTAAGACCACTATCTGGTCATGCAATTGATGGCTGAAAGGTGGAAGGAGATCCAGATTTGCTAGCCAAAAGGCATGTGCTGCTTTTGTCATTGATAACACACAAGTAATAAGCACAGCTCCAGACACGTCTTCATTAATTCTGTCTCGTGTTGCCATGGGTTCATGCGATGAGGTGGGAGCAATGGTTGGCTATTCAAAAAGAACCAAAGTACAAAGGAAAATGATACTGTTCTGAAGCAACTTACTTGTATAGCTGTAGAGGAATTGCCTATTCTAAAACCAATCTCATTACTTTTTAAGACTACATAGAAAGTGAGAGCTCTTAAGATCTCCTGTAGTAATCTTTCTGCCTTAGAATAATGAGTCCTGCCCACTGGAACTGCACAAAGGACATTTTGCAGCAGTAGAGGTTTTTAAAAAACAGCGTGGAAAAATATCTATTAAAAATGGTATTTCTGACTGATTGAGACAGGAGAATGAAAAGTTGACTTTCCAGATCACCTTCAATTCGCTTCTCCTGTAGCTGTATGAATATTCTGTTCACTTACAGCCTTACAACGCTTTTCATGCAAGGATCACTGCACACTTTACAGAAGTAATTAATTCTCATACCACTGCTTTAGGGGGGGGTGGGGAGGGAAATGGAACAAAGAAAAGAACCCACATTGTCTAATTGCCTGTCTGCTGCTCTTACTGCTGCAGTGCATTCACTGGAGTGACTGCAGGAGAGGAAGCAGATATTTGTTATTTCTGGAGGAGCTGCTTTGGGACACAGCAAAGCGAACCTGTTTGATAAGCATTAGTGCATGTAAGAGACACAGCCATCTGCAGATAGGTTTTGGTGATTTCACCATGGTTTTTTTTTTCACAGCTTGCTTCCTAAAACATTCCCAAGTATCAATAAATGATTACTGGATTCAGAAATGCACCTGGGAGCATCAGTATGAAGGAGGGACATCCACTGGCAGAGGCTAAGAAAGGACTAAAGGGATATCCCGGAAGGGGCACTTGGCCTAATGGGTTCTGTGTGTGACGGGTATATGTCATGCTATGGAAACTATCCTTAAATGTAGGTACTGTCAATCTGGTAAGCAAAAAACTCTACCACTCATTCTGTATCCAAATGCTGGGGCTGCCCTATCTGCAAAGGGGCACAGTTGTCTCAAAAGCACTCTTTCTCCTTGTGAGACTGTGTGGCTGGCTGGAATACCTGATAGCTCATGAAAAACATGGGCAAAGGTGTGTCCAAAACTGGCCAATATTCAAGAGGCCAAGAATGAGGGTCATACAATTCTCTCATATGCTTTTTTTTCTGGTAGCCAAGCTTGATCCTCACATATTGGTACTGCCACAGTGTTACAGTCTTTCTCCCACCACATGCCAGATGCAGAGGTGTTGACAGATCACTGCACACAGACGGTCAACCAATCCTATCTGTCTGCAATATTGGTAGCTATGAGGGAGGGAGGATTCCTGCTCAATATATAAGACCCACATATATGACCTACTGCCCAGTTGCCCCATAGCATGCAAGCTGCTCCTGGTACATGTACTTTCCTTCAGAACATGGCCTTAAAAAAAAAAAAGTAAGCTGATCTGTACCCACTGTGCACGTGGCTGGGAGAACTCTCAGCAGTCCACTGCAGGACCTTCTTTTCCCCCCAGGCTGACAGGGAAATGTGACAAATTTGAGAAGATATGGACTGTGGGGACTGCCTGACTCCACAGTAAAGCTACAGTACTGCAGGAGTGTTTTGTTTTCTACTTGTTTGTCCTGGCTGCTGTGGGATCAGGCACTGGAACTGAATGAAGGCAGCACTTTGTGCTTCCAGCACTTGTCAGTCTTGGCCTGGCGTCATCAAAAACTTGAGAATCTCTTTTTACATCTGCACCATCCTTTTAATAGTCATTTCAGCACAGGCTGCGTAGTTCTGAGGCGCTGGGCTGGATGAACAGTGCTGAACTAACCTGAAACCCACTGAATCCAGATGACATCATATCTTTGTGGGGCTGGAGTGAATTCCTGGAGGCTTTTGCAATAATACATTTCTACTCTGTCCTCCTCGCCCTGCAGGTAGTTCGGGACCTCAGCCAGGAAATTTTCCATCATATCCACCAGTTCCACACTCTTGAAAATTGGTAACAGGACATGCTTGCTGATCCGACCTATCCCAGAGCCACAGTCCAGGGCGCGGTTGGTGCCAGCTTTCCCCACCCCCTGTGAAACACAAGAAAATCATTTGAAATCTGAAAAATACTCCCTGAAAGATCACAGCAACTGTGTTACCAGCTATGGCCTTCTGTCCACCAAGCCTAGTACCTTGTCTCTTTACTTGGTCAGAGCAGTTACAAGACTGGTGAGAACTTTGGACGCTATCAGTACACCTCTGGATAGCTATTAAGCAGCTATGCTGCACTGCCAGATAATATCTAGATGCATTTTTTCGTCCATAATTACTTTCCCCAGCTGGGAGTGGAATCCAGTGACCTGCAGAACCTCACACCAAGTGTCCAAGCCAGTAAGAGGAGTGAAGACAAACCTCCCCTCGTGCTCCAGCTGGCACACTTTTTCCCACCCCTATGACTTGACACTGTCTGCACCAAGTTCTCCTTCTCAACACCCTGCACCCCAGATCTCCAGTAGACACCACGCATTTGGAGCTGCAAAACACAGTCTAAAAAGTTGATGGGATTTCTTCATTGCAGCCCTGCATTTATTGCTGCTTTTGCTTGATGTAAGAAGAGAGAATATTTCACAAATTCCCAGCTCTCTCAAAACCACTGCTGGTCTTTATAAAGTCCTTACAACTCCATTAGTCATGTATTCATATCTCACAGCCAACTGCACGACTAGGTCAGTCTTATTAAATTCTGAACCAAAACCAAACAAAAGAATAAGCACATACTAACACTACAGAGCACCGAATATCTAAGGTATCCATGGACATATCTGCAGAGACAGCGTCCTTGTGATCTGAGTGCAGTTTTCAGAACAAGTTGTGTTTGAACAAAGATCTTGGAGATTTAGCTGACTTAGGACAACACAAAAGTTTGGCGTGGAGCATATTCAGAATTTCTTCTTTAAACATAGAAACAAGCAAGATGACTGAGTAGATTTTGCCTAACTGCTCTTTTTATTCCTAAATATCATCTCTGGATAGAGATCAGACAAGAAGAATTGTGGCACAAAGGATATGCCTGTGAGAAAATAATGAGTTACTGTAAAAGGATCTTCATAATGAAAGCTGTATTTCACTCCTAAAGCTTCCATTCTAGCTATAAAAAGGCTCTTAAGAGCGTGCTGCTGTTGTGTAAAACTGAAATTATAAGTCTGTACAGGCAGTGGCTGTGGAATTGGAGCTCCCCTGGCCAAAGTTATCTGTTAAACAAATATATTAAAAGTGAATGTAAACAGCTTTTCCCTGTCCCTGGAAGTGAGAGCTGAAGCAAAACCTATGGGCCAAAGCCCCTGCTGCAACTCCACTGCTTTTAAATGAAATAAGTCCAGGAAGAGCCTAGCTCTTTCTGCTTACTGGTAGACCACCCTCCCCCCCCATGTAATGATTAAGCATAAATCACATAACTCACTGCTTTTTTGGCCTTGCTTCAGTGGGTAATTCAGTAAATTATTAAGGTCAAAGGACAGTACTGTCAATGACATGACTATGAATAGCTCAGCTGAACATCTACAGTTACATGGAGTAACAGTAGAAAGAGCACAAGGACCCGAAAGGCTCTCACCAGCCTCTGGAGCTGCTGGTCCCAATTTGTATACCTAGGAAGATTAATCTCCTGATATGTGCAAGAGTCCACAAGCCTTCAACCTTATTGGACTCTGGAGATGACCTGTTTGTAGTTAGCCAGAAAACGTGAGCTATTCTTCATTCACAGGCTGCACTTAGGAGCATGTGGCTTTTACTGAGGACCAGACTAAGCTGTAACAGAGTCCGTGAAAAGGGAAGGAACTTTGTCTCAGACCTTTACGAGGTCAATTTCCATAGTGTTTGATGGCAGGTACATATAGGCCAAAGCTGACGTGATTAGGTAAAACACTTCAAGAGAGCCGCTGGTGAGAAAGCAGGAATTGTTTAGCAAAAAAGCTAGAAAAATTAGCCTAAAAGCCAGATGACTTGTCTGACTTTGATACCAGTGTTTCAGAGAACCTACCATCACAGTACCGTACCAAAAACTGTGAATTCATCACCCATGAGATGAGTCACAGCAAGGACCTGTGATGACACATCTCCATTTGCCATCAAGAAGGAAAGGAAACAACCATGGGAGTTAAGGCTCAATCCCACACTTCACTGACAGGGAGCGAGAGTACCAGGCAGTCAGACAAGAAGCCCTGCAAAGCACCACAGCTCTGTCTGCAATGAAATGTTGACATAATTCCATGTTCAGCTAATATATTTTCAGTTTGGGAGTGCTCAGAGCTTTGACAGGGTATGAACATTTTCTTTGGAAGGCAATCATTTTCCCAAAAGCCTAATTGAGTTGAAAACTGGACTTCTTATTTAAAGAAATAGTGTAAGTGAAAATTTTAAGCCAGAGCAGGCTTCAGAATTTAAGATTGACTGCTTCTCTGCTTACATGCTTCCTGTTGCTCTGAATCACTGTCATTGAGGACATGTACACACCCGTGTGCTCTGCTGTAGAACTCAATAGGGCACTCATGAAAGTTCTTTAGGTATAAAAGGTCTGTGGCATGTTTTTGATGCTGCTACTTCAGGTCTTGGAAAGGAGGAAGGCAATATGGATATGAAGGGAAAACAACGAAATCACAGTTCAATACATAGTTTAAAAAAAAACAGTAATTTTCTTTCTAAATTTATATAAATATCAGGCTTTGAACAAAATCTCTTCCATCTCCCTGACCAAACAGAAGAAAAATCACTTTCCAGAAGCTTTTCATTCAGCAGGTCCCCATTTAGAAGGCTGAACCAAAGGCAAGACAGCGCAGAAAGGAAGACAGGTTTTTGGGGGTAGAAAGGGAGCTGTAAGGACAATACAATCCCCATCTGTACTATTTCACCCACCTATAGATCATGAACCATTAATTCAGGAATATTCTTGTCTTTCTCTTTCCAGAGATTACCTCTGGATTAGGCACTTGAAAACAACGGTGTCTGTAAGGACATCAAAGCTTGAACTGGCATGAATACAGTGCCATAAATATGCAATGGTATAGCTCTGCTGATAACCCTTCAAGTACGACTGCACTGAAGACAACCTATAGCTTGTCTATATAGCACTGCTGGCTCATGTTCTAACTCAAATGTTGCTCTTGGTTCGAGTTCTGCCCACACACACGTAAAACCTCTTAACTTGAGCACAGTGGCACTTTTAACTCAGTTTGACTCACCTGGGCAGGAGACACGCTAATATATATGTGAAGTCCTTAGTTTTCTACTGCCTTTCTGTAATTCCTTCCATGTACCCAGGCAAGATAAACTCTCCCCTGGTAAGGAAATCCGTAGCTCAGTTTACAGTGGTGCTAAAAAACATGTTAAGAAATGCCATACAAGAAGGTATGCAACATCAGTCAAGGAAGGGAAATGTCACTGTGTGGCATTTCCACACCAGCCAAACTAACTGAGGGGTAATTTGAGTGGAACCAGGCAGCTGTTTTTTAAGGAGCACTACTTTTGCCAGAGGAAAAAAAAAAAGGGTTTTGGAAGAAAAAAAAAACCTGTGATATCAAAACCTCAAATCTAGAGAGCAATTTTAGCCAAGAAACATGGGAAAGAATGTTGAAAATGTCAAGATATTTCTTTTTGACTGCATTCGAGGAAAGAAAATAACTTGTCAACTTCTCATTTCTAAACAGCATTTTTCAGCTTGGAACTGACATTATCTTAAGAAAACAGGAAAAAAAGATCAGAGGGCGAAACAATCAAAAACCTCAATTCAATATGTTCGGTTGATCTGAGACTAATTTTCTTTTCTGATTTTGTTAAGCTGTGTTTACAAGCATAGCTTACATTTGGGTCAACAAATTGTTTTCTTCTACTTTGATTGCCTTATTGGTAAAAAAAATAATCTTCAGATATGTAAACCTGGGAAGATGTGTCTCAGATTAGGTGTACAACAAGGTCACTACTACAGAAAGCCTGTAAATATCTGATCAAGTCAGATTCAAACTGCAGTAGCAAGGAAGGGAAATAAACCATAAGTAATGCAACTAATTGATTGGATCTTGAGAGAGGACATGCTCTAATAAACTAAATCAGAATTAGCAAAACACGCAGATTCCTTTCTCTCTTATTTTTTTCCTTGTTTGATCTTGGCCATTCAGAATATCCCTTCTATCCCTGGCTAGTAATAGGAGCAGAAGCTCTGCTCTGGAGTATTTTGTATCTGTCATCACACCTGATGCATTGGGTATGATTTCTCTTTGGCATGTGAAACTCTGCTACAGACTGCACTTCTTTCCTTTTTGGGTCTTGGAGATGAGAAAGCTTAACTGTGTGATATAAACTCGCTGTTCAGGAAACTGAATCTGTATGATGTCTAGGAAGTGTGAAATCTTTCCCTGAGGACAGGCTTGTCCACCACGTGAATTCCAAATATCCTTAAAATAAGACATGTCAAATGTAAGGGATATGCCTGGGGCTGGCTCTAAGTTTACAAGTTACGTTTAGTTTTTACTGAAAGTACCACTTTACTATCGTTCATCTTCTGAATTTCCTTTCTGTTTTCTTATTTTGTAAACAACTGAATACAGTGAGGCTTTGAAATGCAGTGAAGCCGCTTTACAAAAATCCCACAGACTCAGTGAGGCCTTAAAATGCTGTGAAGCCATTAATACAAAAGACTGTTAATAGAAATAAAGTAGCTGTTCACTTAGGTAACTGTGTGTTGCTGGCACGCTGTCCCAAGAGTCTGTCACATGCAGTGAACTTTGCCATCAGTTGCTCTTTGCTGCTAGACAGGATTTCTATCTGTTCTTAAACCACACTTATTTTTCATCCAAATCCATTTAAACTGCGCCCAACGTCTCATTAACTTATTGAGCTTTTTTCCACAATAGGTCATTAAGGCTAAAAAAAAAAAGTCATCTAGTTAAGCAGAATTTGTACATTTGAGTAGAAAATGAAAGCTGTAGGGTAGCGTTATGTAGAACTTGTAATTTTGTGAGTAGGAAAACTGATGAAATTCAGTTCCCTGTAACTTTGTGGGTTCCTCAGCATCTAATATACTTGTTGAGCTAATTTAGCAGGCTTCTCATCCCCACAGGAAGGGAAAGAGGCAGTTGGAAAATCATTCGGCCAAACTTTAAAATAAATTAGATTCCTAACAACACATTTAGGCATCAATGGGTTTTTCAGAAACCCAAAAGCCAAAGTGAAACTGCTATTTTAATCGCTGCTAAAATCCCACTTTGCATCTCAAGTCAAAGCAAACCTTTGAAGATCCTTACAGACCTTTAGATCTGCCTTCAAAGGTCAACAGTAATACTGCAGTGATCAGGAAATCATATTTTTACACATATTTTTATTTATTCTGCACGCTGCTAACAATGAGAGGGGAAGGAGGATTGGATTTTCTTGCAGCATTCTCATTAAAAAGGACATTTATAAACAGACAAAACAGGATCTTGGCATCTTGTCTCAGCCACTGTCCCAAACAGAATGCAGGAATTTGCACAGAAGTATTTCCCACTGAAAACTAGCAAGGATTTTATCATGAAAAGTCTCAGTCCCACAGTGCAAATTAATCTCCCACCCAAGCTAAGATTGTGCTATCCTTGCACAATTCTCTTTGCAGCTTCAGAGTGTAAGAAAAGGATGCAAAACATGTGAACAACACCACACAGCCAAGCAAAACGTGCATTCATGATGATGCGAGAGCTGGCAGAACACATGTAAATAGTATATTCCTGGGCCCTATCACAGTCAATTACATCATGAGCTTCACGCATATGAAATATGACATGCAGTGCCATTTAAAATACACGTGACTGGGCACGCTGCGTGTCATTTATGACACATCACCGCTATCTCTTGCCGAAGATGGGATTAAATGACTCACCCCAACAAACTTCCTGAGAAACTCCCTGGAGGATTCAATGTCTATATTGGAGAGCTCAATGTAGTCTCCCATCATGCCCTCTTCTGTGGCTGGTACCTCCTGGTAGAAGTGTTTGGCCCTGGCGTAGAACTGCATCTCCCCATTGATAACTTGGCTTGTTAAGGCGTAAAGTTTCACTGCAAGCAGACAAATCATTATTTTCCTGTTAATGACACATTTCTGGGTTAGTTTATTGTTCTGGAGGCATGGTGATGAAAATCAGTGAATCGAAGCTGAGGTTTGAAATTAACAAACCTCTGCTTCCAAAGCTGAGGTGGAAGGAAAGGTGTTAGATTTAATCCTGCAAGGCTCTGAAGGGGCACAGCACCCCGGAGTATACTCTGTGCCTGCCACACTCAGAACTCATTTGTCATTACCCAGAACGCTTTCACATCAGTGCAAAATCATTCCAGGTTTGAAGATGAACATTAATACCAAAGAGAGCAGTGGGATTAGTTTACCCGCAGAAAAGCTGTGGGCAGTGTTTATTGCTGTTCGCAGTCACCACTTCCGCTGTCACAAACCTAACAGCTCCTTACAGCCTGCAGATTGCCATATATGCTTTCTAGCCATCAACAGCTGCACAGAGAGCGCACCAAGAGGAGTCTGAATGAATGAGGCACTCGCTTTGGTTTATTTTTAGTGACACTGTAAAGTCTGGGGCACTGTAAGTAAGTTGAACCAAGGAGCAGATGGCAATCTCAGGCCTAAGTGGCTGTACAGTGGGGAGACCATTTAGAAACAGTCCTAACTATTCTTCTGTCACGGGTCAAAATAATCAGTGGGTGTCATATCTGAAAGCTCCTGAGTGCCAGGGGTTGGGTCTTTCCTTTCATCGCTCTGCTGTTTTGCTGGTAATACATAGCAATCATAAGTCTGAGACCATTGGATTCAATCACAACATGTTTTGTATGGTTAAAGATGATTTCTCCCCAGTCTTTGAAGAACTGAGATCTATGAACTGCACGTAAGTTTTTCCATATTTGAAATGCATTGGCATATCAAAAGTAGTTATGTGTTGTATCTCAAAGTTCAGATTCAGAGAGACAAGAAACTGTTTGTTTGGAAACAAGCTACCCTGCTGTCTCATGCACATACAAGCATACAGGTGCTTCCCCACACATGCAGTTATTCCCAGCCAGGCCTTCCAGCAAAAACACAACTACAAGCCCATGTGTGAAAGCTGAGCAGTAAGGAGGGAGTCACAATGGGAATGAGTCTGCAAGCACCATTCTGCATTGAGAGAACACCTCCACTGCAGATGTTCAGCACGCTCAAGGAATTGAAAACAAGAACGCAGCAAACAGCTTTCTGGTTAGTAGAGGAGAGGGAGATGTCTCTGTGGGCTGTGCAGACAGAGAGCTGCACCCAGGTGCCATTCAGCATCTACCTTCTGTGGACTGCACCTTTCAGCTTCCAAACCTGCCCAGACGCACTGCTGGCAAGGGTCTGACAAAGCCATGCCTTGCTCACACTGCCTGCAGAAAAGGAATTATGCCCTCCGTGCACAGGATGAGAGTTAGGCCAGAGACCTGAACACAAGCCTGGAATGTATTTATGGAAGGCAAGCAAGCTCAGCAGGGAATGATAAGTATATGCCTGCCCATCCCCAGCAGGAGAATGACATTTTGGCGGCAAATGAGGGGGGACAAAGGAAGTAGGATGAGGAATAATTACCACCAAGGACCACTCAGAACAGAATAGTGCTATTGGGTTACACATCAGCAGCATGCCCGGCATATCCTTCATCCAACAAAAGCAGCATTACCAGCCCCTCTTGTCATCACCTGCTTAAGTCAACTGCCGAACGGATACTATTAAAGCTTTAATCCATTACACATTTATGTTATGCCTGAGAAATTTATACCACAAGAAGCACTGAGCCCAGCAAGGGTCAAAACCTGGGAGTTTTACACACTCCACTGATTATATTCACATACTCAGAAGAAACCATTTAGCTGAAGAAATTAATATGAAGGGGGCAGCAGCCAATCCACTGCGCAACTTGGCCAGGGAGGCTCCCAGAGCTTGGGAAATAAAGACTCCATTGGCAGTGGAGATTCTTCCAGTAAACGATCTCCATCCTCCCCTGGGAGTGGCACCAGCTTATTTTCTCCAGGTCTCTTTTTTCTCCCTTTCAGATGCCAGTCTGTCTGGTGAAAAGAACTGAACCTCTGGATGCTTGCTTTACAAGCTCTTCTTTATGAGACCCCAGTGATCATTACTAGGGTTTGTTTAACGGAACTACCAGGGGACAGAGATTTATCTTTTCCACTTGATTGAAAAGAGAGGCACTTACAGGCTGTCTGCACACTAGGCCAGGGTGTTGCAGGCAGCTGGCAGCACAAACAACAAATATTCAGGGTCCTTCTACTCAATACATGAGCTGAACCTAAGACAACACATGGAGACGATATGCTGCTGTTCAGGATATCAGATCTGTGGTGTGTGCTCTCAGATTTCTCACTCAGAACCTGGATCAGACTCACAGGATGCCTGCAGGGATTTGCATGCACACACCAGCTGACTTCAGCTCCTCCCTGGCCAGCTGGGGCCCCACAGCCCTGCCTGACATGCTGGCATTTGAAACCAGCTCCACTCTGAACACAGAGCATTTTCTGTACCCATCAAAACGTGCAAAGATCTTTTTGTGCAAGTGCCTCACCTGAGGGCATGCAAGGACACAGGACCTGTACCCAAAGCCTGTCACAGTGACAGTCTCATGCACAATGTACGTGATCTATAGACTTCCACTTCTTGCTTCCTCAAGTATTTCTCCTCCCTCTCCTGAATTTGCAACGCTGCCAACTCTCCCAACCCACAACCCAATTTTCCAGACACAACCAATCAAGCTCACCTCTGATCTGCCTCGCAGCTGTGCCTGGCATGCAGGCTCCAGCAGCAGGACCAGAGGGAGCAGGAGGTTTGCCAGCTTGCAGGAATCTACCGCAAAAAGCAAAGTGTGAGGAGACGCACGTCCTTGGTGGCAGTTAGTGTTGCAGCTCTGCTCCAGTGTGCCTGCCCCTCATCACAGGACCTGTCTAGCCAGAGGCATCTTCCCAATCCACGATCCATGTGGGACTATGTCCTGCATCAGGAAATGAAATACTTGTGAGATCTGTTACTGATACACAGCCCGATTTCAATGTACTTTGCAAAGTAGGGCATAGACAGGACAGGATGATGGAGGTGTAAGTCTCTCACAGGGAGCAGCTTCCACAGACAAGATTTTCAGTGTTAAGATAGGTTAGAAATGTGTCTCAAGCAAAGCAAGCAGAAACCTTCTATCATGGTGCGCTTTGTCTCTCAGCTGAATTTGCTGGCAAGACCCCCAAGCAGCAAAGGCTAAAGTGAGCCCACTGGCAAAGCATGCTGAGCGCAGACACCGCCTCCCTAAAGGTCACCCCCAGTCAGGAGGTGTTAGAAATTTTCAGTCGCAGCAAACAGTCTGAATGCCAAACAGAGCTGAATGCCATCCCCTAGACTAGACACACAACATCCACCTTGGCCCTTCTTCTCCCCAGAGTCCAAAACCTTATCTTTCTTTTTTTTTTAATGGACCAGCTCAAAATGTTGTTTTGCTGCATCTGGACTAAATCTCTGGGGCAATGGGATCCCTTCATGCACTGGATCAGGCACAGTCCCAACCTGCAGCAGGCTGTTTTACAGCTCTTGGTTGCACAGCTTGCTCAGCTAAATCTCCCTGGCAGAAACAAATGTTGCGAATAATTTTTTTGAACTTTTTATTTGTGAACATTATTTTGTGGCTCCAACTGCTTTCTGCAAGATACTGAACTAATTCCATTTTGGCTAAGCATCCCTTTTAAATGCAACATCTGCTTCGTGCATCAGTTGAAAAATGGTTATCTGGGTGCAGAGCAAGATCCACCTCTCTGCTATGGTCTGAGAACTGTTTTATAGAGGCTGAACATCAGCACACCCCCAAAGCAGGCTTTACTTACAGACATGTGCCTCACATATTGAAATATTTGGCTCTTTGGACTAATCATCTGAGTCTTCCACTGCAGATCTCACCCTCCTGGCACCAAGTCCCTCAGCCCCTGGAACCACATGCATAATTTCCAGTATCTGAGTAGTTCTGTTAAAGTCCACTGGGCTTAGAGGCTTTCATACACATTTGAGTACACTGTTGAATCTGGGCCTAAATAAAATGCCTTTTCTTTATAAACGTCACCCCAGTCTGTTAAAATTACCTGATTCTCTTAACAGGCTGTGATACCAGATATGCTCAGCTCATAGCTAAACTTGCCTAAGTTTTCCACCACTGAACGCTAGGAAAGGAGGGTGAGAGGACTGCGGAGTTAGCACACTGAAGTAAATTTTGTACCTTGCTGATGCTGGATTGCAGCAAGTTTCAATGCGAGGCCCGATTTCAGTGTTAATCACACTTAGGGTTAAGCACCCTGTAAAGCGCTCTGCTAGGTCACAGCCTCAGTGTTGTTTTAGCAGCTTAACACTGTTAACTCTGTGTAAGAAGTCTCTGGATCTCATCTTGAAATACAGTTAATTTCTGCTGGGTTCCACTCTGAGCTGAACTTCAAAATGGCATTCTGCAGGTATGTTTAGACTTGCCATGTTCAGCTCTGCATCACAGAGAGCACAGGAACGCAGGATAGTCCAGACCGGAAGGCACCTAGGGAGGTTGCTGGTTCAAACTTCTGCTTGCAGCAGGGACAAAACTGAGGTTCCTTTGGACTTTATTTAAGTCAGTTCTGAAAGCCTGCAGCAACGCAGAACTGTACAGCCTCCCTGGGCAACCTTTTCCAGTGCCCTGACAATCCACAAACAGAAAGCTTTTCCTTACAGTCCACCAGCTCTTGTCATCTGACCACAGTTGAAGAGCTTGGCTCTTCAGATCACTGATAAAGATGTTAAACAGGACAGCTGCCTGTGAACACCAGTGATCTCGAGACCAAGTACAATGCATTAACCCTGACTTTCTAAGCCCAATGACCAAACTGTCGTTACCCATCTGGTTATCCACCCATCCGCACCACACTGAGAGGATTCTCAGATGTGCCTTCACAGCATACAGGCTACCTCTTGGTGTCTGTCCTTATGCACCCTTTTACTCCGTGGCAGTATGCATCAACTCCATGTTCACATGGAGGCCAGACCCACGGTACCTTTTCCTTGGGCTCTTACTGATTTGGATACACTGGCAACCAAATGGAAAACTTGAGAGAAGTCGTAATAATGACTCAGAGCATTAAACATTTGGCAAAGGGACACATCAGTCTGACAGGTAAACATTTTAGAGAGCTTGTTGGCCGAGAATGGAAATTCAAATAAAATTCAGACCAGAAATAAAATACGGGTTTAAGAGAGTGAAGCAATTAGACCTGGAAACAGCTTAATTACATACTGATGAGTTCTCAGTCATTTGCAGCCTTTAAGCCAAGTTATTTTTGTCTTCATAAATATATACTGTGACTCACTCATAAATTACAGGCACGATCCAGAAACTTTTATGTGAAATTTTAAGCTAGATATTCGTAACAGTACCTTCTAGCCATAAAGTATCCTACCAGTACTTACACTAACAGTTACATTGTAGGAAATCCTGCTCAGTTCCTAATATGTTGTGTTTATTTTCAAAATAAATGAAAGAATAACATTGTCATAGACTTCTTGAGATTACACTGACCTATAATTAACTTCCCTTCCTTTCCATTTTTCCTTTCTTTCCATCGTTCCTGGCTACCTACCACTAGGGACAGGAGTATTTACCTTGCATGTTTCATTTTAGATAGCTGCAGATATCACCGTATGTGAAAAGCCACATCAGAATACTAAGAAAACATGGAAATACTTTCTCTCTCTACAGACTCATGAATTCTAGCATCCTGAGCAGGGTACTCACTGGGCTCTGTACAATCTCACAGCATCAGGTAAGATAACCCACCTACCCACGTGGATATTCCAGTCAGGAAGGAGCCCTGCACATGAAATATTTTGGCATCCTGTATCTTTCACACATATTTGGCTGTAAAGAAATATTTTGGAAGCACTTTCCTCCCAGATAACAAACACCGGTCTGGACAGCGTGCGGCAGAGATCTGGATCACAGAGACTTTTGGTTAAGAAAATAATAACAGTCATTACTTTTCAAGCCTTTATCCACAGCAGTGCATAATACAAAGCTGAGGACGAATATCGGGCAACAGAAAGTAAGGCCTGACAGCTCTGCTGCTTTCAGTTTGTTCCTTCCAAGTTCCGAGTAGGTCAATTCCTGTCTTATTTAAAGGTGAAAGAAGTATCCTCACCCCAAAATCAAATCTAAAGCTCTTGAGGTCTTTCTCATTCCCCTTCCCCCCCCCCCCCAGTCTATGGAGTATTTAGGTAAAAAAGTAAAACAGGATACTGAATTAGAGGGAGCTGAGAGAGTAACAAATGGTTTAAACTAGACTGTAATCTCTCAAGCAGGGCTTCTCAAAACCACTACTTATTGTCACGAGTGCTGCACCCAGCTATCTAATATGACATGTCCTTCCAGATCATGGTAACGCACACACAAACACTCCTGCCCACCAGTTACTCACCCAGGGGAAGCGTTTCCAGCAGATAAAGGTAACACTGAAAGAAGTCATTCTGGATTGCCTTATGTAAGTCAAATGACATGCTGTGGCGACAGAGTTCTTCATCTGTCTTGTGCCAGCGGGACTTAAAAGCCAGATGTGCTGCTTTATATGCCATGATGTTTTTTGCAAGGTTGTGGTTGGTGCTGTCTGAAGGGCCTGTCCTTCCGAAGAGGCAGAGTCATTTAAACTGTGGCAGTGTGCTGTCATTCTATATTGGGGTGTGTGTGCAGCAGTGCAGGGGGCGGAGGCGGGCGAGAGGGCAGTGAGAAACACTGGCTCTTGGCACTTCCCTCCGAGTAATCCCTGGAGTGTCGCCCTCTGAAGCAAGCAGGTGCTGGAAAGTGATAAAAACCACGACCAGGAAATTGCTTAGCCAGGGTAAAAGTATATGGACTTCAAAAAAGAGCGCCTTTAGTTCAATTACACTTTTCTTAATCTGTGCAGCCTTCACTTCAAAGAAATTCAGATATTATCCAGGGTCTCCCATCTCTCTTTAATCTCACAAGGCAATTTTGTTTCTCTGCCTCTCCCTCAGTATTCTACAGTCCAGGGAAAACCAAGAGGAAGGCCAAAAGATCAGAATGAGACATATGTCTCCGTACAAGTTTGGTGCCCTAATAAGCTGCAATGACTGCATGCAACAAGAAAACAGTAGCTTGTAACAATCAGTAAGATCAGTGTAGTGGAATGGTGATACAGGAGGTGTAATAACAAAGGGACTGGTGCAAAGGGAAAGGAGCTATAAAGGAAAAGTGCTCACCCACCTCTGAAGATCGAGGCTCACAGGAAAAACTCCACAACGGAGGGATCTCCAACGGCATTCAGCCCTTAAATGAAGTCTCAGAATGGCACAGCCAGGCCTCACCCCTTGCAGTAACTCAGCTGAATTGCGTTCACCTGTGCTCCCAGGGCTGACCAGGTCCTTTGCCCAGGTGCTCAACAAGTGGTTCAGGCCATGATTCAACATTTGTACAAGGTTCAACATCATACTTTGCCATTGTATACAGCAGGGCAAACCACTCTCTAGCACTACAGGCTGCCCAAGTTCATGTAATCTCATTAAATGGTCAGAGCAACTGTCATCCACAGAGGCTAGCTTCAAGAATCTGCTGTCTGGGAGCAGAGGAATGGTACGAGAATTTTGTTTTAGCTATCAAAACACACAGAACAACAAAAAGAGATAAACTGGCCATTAATAAACTTAGACGAGTGTATAAAGTAAAAAGAGGGATCGTTCAGGCTATTACAACAGCAAAACTGTAAGATGAAAGGGAGTAGAGGCGAAGGCTGAAATGCTTTTAGGATGGAGAACGGAACACAACACAAGGGAGCTGTATCCTCTAGGTGCATTACATCCCAGAGGAGGATCAGCCCCTCAACAAGGAGGGATGCACTGCTTCAAAAGCTGTTTGCCAAGGGGATGAAGATTCTGTGCTGATGGCACTGACCTGCAGGCATTACGTTTGTGAGGGTCTCCTCTTTCAAGCTTTTTCTTCCAGTTTCCGCAGTGTAAGCACACTACAGCACAGCAAGGCATGGTGAGAAAGCTGGATGTTTTCAACACAAAAATCTTCCTACCATATGTCCTAAGCAGTACTGCAATTACCAACAAATGTCTGATCGAGCTTCTGAGCAAGGAGCTTCTGCCAAGAAAAATCTCTAGTATTTGGCTGCACCAGTGTATTTTTTAAAGGGACTCTGCCTTTATGAGATGATGCTAAGCAGCATCTAGCAAAGCATCAATTAATCACTGGGTACTACTGCCTGTTTTATTTCTTTAGTTAGCATTCCCAACACCCATTCTCACCTACATGCATTGGCACATTGCTCTGCCATTTGATCTAGTCTATTTGATCACGCAACCATGTTGGTGAACAGGTCAGTGAATAGATATAATGAAAACTAATTCAGAAAAATGTACTTTTCTTTCAAGTGACATCAATTCCCCATTCCAGCCCTCAGCTGACACAAGGGAATTTGTCATACGCTACAACGTGAGGCTGGAACACTTATGTGATGGCAGTGGCAGAAGAGTCACAATACACAGCAACCTTTGCAATAATGCAGCTCTCCTCCTTGTATCCTGTCAGATGAGTGCTGGATCTGGTTGTCTGAAAGCCAAATGTAATCAAAGTACTGGAAGATGCATTTCTATGGTCTGATTCCTCCCCGCTCTTAAATTTCCTCTGTTGGGGTCTCTTCTGTGCCATTTCAGCTTGCTATATTAGCTTACCTTTTCTGTTTGGTCAGCACTGTGAATAAGCTCGGTGCAGAGATTATAGTTACCAGAAACATTAAAAAATAGAAAGAAAAAAAACAACAAAACTAAAGGCAGAAACAAGCAGCTGAGGATGGAGTAGGGAGAGTGAGATCATGGCAGAAATTAGGTCCACTCTGATGCCAGTAGTGCAGCAGAGCACAGACCTCCCCTGAACTATCTTCTATACTGGAAACTCTATTCTTCCTGAATTCTATCAGTGAAGTATATGGTCCTCTTCCAACCCATTTTGAAATAAATGGCCCCTGACAAAATCCTGGTATCTCTCTTGGTTCTCTCACAAACCTGGCCCTTTCTTTTAGCTTGTCTATTTTCAGCCACATTCATATAATGCAACAGTATTGGATGTGTCAAGACAACACATGAAAGCGCTGGAAAGAGCTCACATGTTGTCACTGATGAAAGACAGCCCTACGAATGCCCAGCCCACCTGCTCCACATTTGACATCACGCTTCACATTTGGCATGGCTGCCATTTTGGCAATACCCATTGTGTAGCAAAGTGACCTCTCTGCTTAGAGACTGCAGAGACTCCAAGCATGATACCTAAGCCTTGGTGTGTCCTAGGGGAAATCAAGTGCTAGGACAGCACAGTTGAGCACACTGAGATTTCAGGCTTAGGGCTCCCCATAGATTTGACAGTCATGAGGTCCATTTACATCTGCTAAGAGGAGGTGAGGTACAAAAGCAGAGAAGGGCATTGCTTCTCCTGCCTTCTGTGCACAAACAGGGCTTAACTCTCCCTTTGGGTCCACACATTTGAATTCCCCTCTAAAGAATGCTCCAGCAACTGTGTCTACACTGAAGATCTCTGGATTTAAACCCGCCTAAGAATCTAGCCAAAACATACACAAGGGAAACTGGGCGTATTTCAGGACAACTCCTTTTTAACACAGTGCAACAGACCTTCTTGTAACTCTTAGCCTAATTTCCTTAAGAAAAAGAGATACATTCTTTTTGCTAATGGCTATACCTTTGAGTTTCCCCTATTACTCCGCTTTGAAACAACATTTGAACCAGCTCAACTACTTCAAATAAATCCCACAGTTATCACACAACAAAACAGTAGGAGGAGTAGACAGAGGTTTCATCCAAAGATGTCACTCAGGGACAGCACAAGATTTGTAAGAGGGGAGGGCATGGGCACAGCTGCACCTCTTTCCAAGGCAGCATTCTCAATCATCCAACACAAATCTGTCAGAAACAACAGTTCTTTTTTAGGCTGACTGTTGGTTGTAACTGCATTTGTCCCACTCAAGAAGAGTGACTATCCATGGAAGGCTGTATAAAAACTCATTGCATTCATTCTGTTCACATGTAAACAGGACTAAATTCCTGTTCTGAATAGCTCTGAAATCTAAGAGAGGCACACTGCATCCTCAGATGCTGATTAAGGTGAATCACAACAGCATGAAGCCTCTTCAGTCATTTTCAAAGCACTTCCTTCTGCTGTTGAAGGTTAGACAGAAGCAGATTTATCTCCTGAAGAAAGCCACATCAATTGCATCTTTTTCTATCCCCAGAAAGTGGATGCTATATTTTCAGCATATTTGAAAGCAGCGGCATTTCAATATCAACTGCAAAGAACCACTCACAGCTGATTGCTTTATGTTACCTCCTAACTCCTTGCTTTGATAAGCAGCAATACTGATCCACCTAGGAGCTGCAGACATGTAATGCATTATTATATAGCCTACAACTCTGCTAACAAGAAGAGTGGAGGTTTAATATAAGCACAGTGGCACCCACACTGCTTCTAGTGTCACTGCTGGAATATGAGACATCCCTTTCCATTTTGGCTTCCTTTATCACCATTTGACTCTTTCTGAAGTTTTCTGAGGCAGAAAGTCAACCTTTCTGTCAATAGCAGAGACAACTAAGAGTCCAAAGCTTTGGGTAAACTGAAGCCCTACACTAAAATAACATTAGAGGCTGCCGTAATGCATAACTGTCATTGTCTTGAACAGCTTCTGGTCTAAAATAAGAATGTGTTGGTATTTAAGAGAGTAAACAAATAATTCTCCATCTGTCATCTTCCTCCTCCCCGTAAGATCAAGCAGTTCAAGGACATCAAGTTCTTCACAGTTGAAAAGGAAGAATCAGTTACAATACCAGCAAATGGTCTCTGCCTGAGGGTAGTGGGTTTAAAACCAGTCATCAGATGCTTTATGATTCAAAGCAGATCTGTTTGTTGGAGCATCAGGGAGAAGCTGGACTTCTATATTAGTAGGTAGCAGTCTCTGCAGATCTGAACTGTATTTGCTTCCTTCTGAAACACATCAGCTGCACAGAAGAACATGTGCACCAGCACTACTTATCACACAGGTCACAAAGGGTCAATTTGGCCTTTAAATTACTGTGTTCTGCTCAGAGAACACCTGGTGTGCAATGTGATTTCCACACAGACAAGCCATCGGGATTGTTGTAGGATGTCTCTTTATCTTAAAAAGGCCTTTATATTAATTCTTCTCCCTCATGCTCACAGCTGGCATATGATGTCAGGAATAAATGTGGTTAAAGCAAGTAATTTTTGTTTTATCTCCAACAACAAGTTTTTAAAAGTTCCTGAAAACCACAGGATCATGTTGACAGAGGAGGCACAGGCAGAGAGCACACGTGCAGTTATGAGGGCAGTGAAAAACAGCTGCACGTTGGACTGCAGGTGGTAACCTTTACAAATGACTTGGCTGCAGCCAGAAAAGCTGTTCTGACTGCAGCTCCGGTGGCTTATTCAGAGCAATGGTGTATGTCAGCATCGGGGTACAGAGCTGAGAAACGGGACTCTAACAATGAATGAGCCAACTGTCTGACGTTACAGGCAACTGTGGACTTCAGCAGACCAGTCAATCTCAGAAAGTCATTCTATAGCAAAAGGACCCAAGGAAATGAAGAGCAAAACAGGTCCTTGGGCAAAGAGCCAATTCCTAGGGTAGGACTTGTGTTCTCCCAAGAAAAATCCTCTTTGAATCACATTTCCAAAGCAAAGTTCACTGACTATAGGTCAGGATGACTCATGCCCTTCAGGGCATATCCTGCACAATTCCCGTGCCCTTTCATGGGTACACTGACAGCAGCAATCTGTTATCATTTATACAATTGGAATTCAGCAATCTGGACTTCCATCTAAAGCAACAAAACATAGCATGTGAGCCCTATGGGTAAATGCATTATAATGCATGTAAATGAAACTGGCCAGAGATTTATCCCTATGGAGGGAATACAGTTCTTCCCTTCAAATCCTTTCAGCTCTGGAGCCAACACTAAATTATGTTTTTAAGAGAGCAGAAGTTGCTCTTAGGTGGGCATGAAGCCTGCCTCACCCTGTCTCAAGCATGGCAACAGCCACAGTGGGGCCCTGATCTGAAGATATAAACAGTATGCTAAGATAAATAGTAATATCTGGGGGGGGACTTCTGCATGCTTTGGTTGTGAGGATTTTATTTGGTTCTGGTTAGGGACTCTCAGTAATGCTGGGGCTAGAGGAAAGGAAGGGCAGAGTTCCTGATGAAACTTCAGCAGGGGCTGCTCTGTTGTTCTTGATAAGCATGACAGCTATGCCCACAACATCTGGTTTTCATTGAACCCTAGTGAGAGTCCCTTGCTGAGTCTCTTCCACCCCATATGTGGTGGTTTAATTGATGGAGCCTGAGAAGGTTTTAGGTCCAGCATGGAATGCCGCCTTTCACTGTGATATGTGACTCCAGATACAGTAAGGGCTGGGCTGCTTACAGTCATCTTATAAAAGCATTTCTTCTTGATGTTGTATTTTGTGTACATTGCCCTCTGTTGGCTCGAGTGCAAGATAAAGCTCTTTCTCTAGGTAAAAGCTAACAAAAACCTTCTTCTGCCTGAGTGGCACAGCTTGTGGGTTTTGGAAAATGCAGGCTCAAGTTAGCTGCAGCCTTGCGTGTGTGTGCATAGCTCAGTTCCCCCAGAGCTCTGCCTTTCAGAATGCAGGCACAGCTCTTCAAGCAGGGAGGAAAGAGGTCTGGAGACTGGCTGGCTCTGCCACTGTGAACTGCACATAAGGAGAGAGTTTTAAGGAGCGACCGGAGGGCACAGTGGTGAACTGGGATAAAGAGGATGTTGCACACTCACAAAACAGTATGAAAAGCAACACAGAAAACCTGTGGGAGGGCAGGGAAAGTGGGACTACAGAGTCTCTTGCAGCTCTGGCACGTAACGGCCAGAAACGCTTCACTAAAAAGACTCCCAGAGGCTTTATTTCAAGTCCCACCACCCCATCAAAGCTCCTTCTGCACACAGCGCTGCCAGAAAAAAAAGCCTCTCCCACTTCCTCTCAGTTGGATCCTTCCTACCTAAGGCATAAGACTGACCCATCTGCTCAGACCAAAAAGCAGCCTGCCTGGTTATCTCAGCCCTAACAACAAATGGCAGCAATGCCTAGGAAAAGCAGCCTAAACCCCTTAGCTGAGAAATATGGTGTCTGACCTTAGCATCTACATGCTGCTTCCTCACGGCCAGACCAAGCACTTCCCTAAACTCTTAGAAGCCCAGGCACAAAGGCTCCTGTTGTGGGAATACCAGAGCACACAACACATTACAGTGCCGTGATGTGACATAAGGATGGTGATGCCACAGGGAGACACAGCCCTGTGTGAACAGCATGAAAATACAGGAACTCCAAAGGGTAAGGGTATAATGGATAACAATAGATGCTCAGAAGTAAGTGATATGGCCAGGCCATGCTTCAGAGAGATCATTTAATTTTTTGCTATTTGCTAGTGATGGACATGGCTTATTACAGAAGCATAAAGGCCCAGGCTTTCAGATCTGGAGCTTTGTGGACCCCACTCTGCTGTTGGCTAGGATCATAAACATTAGACTGGCATTTCCGTGATCTGGTAGAGCAGCATGTTTCACAGCAGTGGTGGTGAACATCCTTGTTAAAGCTGGACTGGAAAATGTGTTCTTCTACAAGCTGTAGAGCCACGTGATGTCTGTGTCTCATTGCTTCTACCAGAACTAACCCCCATAGTGGCTCCCACTGGCCATCCATTCTGAAAGATACATCCTGGACATGAAACTGCCTGTGCTGCAGCCATCCTGGAGCTGCTCTGGGACAGCCTGGCCAGTCCATTCATTTGTGCTGTCTAGCTATTATGCAAAGAGCGACTGACCTCTTACTGCTGCCAAACAACTGAACTCTGCTTCACTCTCCCTCAGTGAAGTCCCTATCATGGGTCACTCCCATCTACCTGGCAGCCAGAATGCACAAACCTCGAGAAACTCAATTAACCTTCAGCCTCTACACACATCTTTCAGTGGTGACTGCACTTGGCCAGTATGCCAAGAAGTTATTAGCAGGAGGAAGAAGAGACCTGATGAATGCAGGGATAGGAAAGACAGGATAAAATTCATTTCCTGAGAAAGCCAAAGGAAGACAAGCTGAAAGGGAAAAGAAAACGTTGACAGCAGGGAACAAATCTGACCATCTCTTCCATCTTCAGTTCCTAAGGTATGTCTGGCAGAAATCAGGGAGCACAGACACACAGAACTAGAGATTAGAGAGCAGCAGCAGCTGTAAGCAGCATTTTTACTACAGCAGCAGAAGTATCATGAGTATACTGAACCCAGCACTGCAGTGCATCTGCAGCACTGCTGCTTGAATGGCCTTCGTTCTTAAACTATCTCTGAGTTGGGTGTGATTTCACAATAGCAGGAACTATGCAGTTATATCTTGTGCACACCTAGGAACACTAAACTCAGTTTCTGGATGACTAAGTGATACATATAAAGGGGTAATAAAAAAAAACCTAGACTGAGCCCTACTCCTCGACAGCATAAATACTATGAACTGTGGGGGCTATTAACACACACCTTGTGAAACACAGCTCCTGCACAGAGGTGTGCTTCAAAAATTTGCAACCACCACCTTTGTCCAGCATAGAAAATAGAAACCAAACAGGGGAAGACCAGAAATTCTCTCCTTTGCACGAACACTTTCTATCTGAGCTGGCAGACTAAAACTGCTCAAAAACCAAACGAGCGTGTGCTGTCCTTTGGAACTGAAAAACAATCACAACATGAAAAGCTTGAGATGGTTAATGTTTTCCTCCAGAGGCTGGGGATTAGAAGTCTGGGCAAGTAGCAGAGGAGAGAAAAAAACAAAAAGACTAAAATAAAAGAAGAAACTCTTAAGTGATCTGACAAGGGAAACTTAAATCTTACTTTTAAAGGGTTAGGTTGTACTAAAGCTTGAAAAATTAAATCCACAGCTGTCTCCAGAGTACTATATCTCACCAAGAACACTTCAAGTAAGTTTATCATGTATCCAACACCTAGACATTGGTCCTCAGGGACCACTAGGATAATATTTCCTCTGGATTAGCAAGAAGGCTAGCAAGTGACATCTGTATGAGACTAACTTTAAGTGCAAGGGGTTTTCTTATTGTAAAATGATAAATGAAGAACGAGCTTACTGGGAAGGGAAGCTCTTGCAGTTTGTAAATCTAACACATCCCTACTTTTGCTTCAAAAATGCACTGTTATTTCCTAAATTAATTTTATTTAGTGACATCAGTAATGCGATGTTTCTAAGTCTATCCTCCTCCCAGTGAGGATCAATGTGTTCTTTATGAGTAATATTTTTAATCCTGTAATCCCCTTCATGGGAATGCTCCTAATTTAAGAGACTATAAGCACTGGCATCGAGACAATATTATATATACGAAACTAATTCAAGAACCAAACTATAGGAAATGCAGGATGGATCTGGCAAAATTACAGTGCTTTCCTTCTTCTGGGATTCTTCAGTATTAGCCAATAAAGGCTGGGACATGTTGGAATGCTATTAATTAACTCAACTCACAGTGCCTTGCCATGACAACTGATACACCCTTGGGTTCCAGGGAAGTCTTACAAATCATATGAGATAGAATGCTTACCCTGAGCTAGGTGATCTAAGGACAACTTCATACGTTAACTTCGAAATCTGAAATGCGACAGCAAACTGAGTGTGGTACATAAAGCACAAAATGAAACCCAGGCAGCTGTACAAATGCCAAAGTTGGTGTTTCATTGGACAAAGCTCTTTGCATTTTGCACTTGGTGTCTGTCTAAAATCCCTTGCTGGGAAGAACAGCTTGTGGGTCACTGCAGCAAAATGACTACAGTCCATGCATGGGTTACAGCAAGCCAGCATTATCCCTTCCTGCCCTCAAAGCACATTGGTGAGGATTGTGTTTTCTATGCATTGGAAGATCTGAGTTACACACCCATGCACTACTCTTTGCCTGTACAGATGCACATGTAGGAGGTGTAATAAAGAAAAGGCACATATAGCAGAATTAAATGGTGAAAGCTAAAAAGCTAGACAAGCAAATTGCCTAAACAGCTCGCAGATGGTAAGTAAATTACTTGAAAGCTGAAAGATTGTTTTTTCAACACACAGCTCAATAGCACTGTAAAAGTTCCATTATTATAACCCAGAAGCTCAAGAGAAATAGTCATTACCAGAGCTAAACTCCTTGGCTCCTATATTTTCTTAACTGTGGCTGTCCAGACCAGGGCCTGATCCTCCCTCCCTCCAGTGCTTTCAAGACTCTGGGAAACTACAGCTGGGATGATGAACAAATATTCTTGACCTCGTGTTCCCTTCTTCCTCTCCTGCCTTCTGCTGCCCCCCATACAACTTGTTTTGAACATAATCACCATTCTTTCCTGCTGATAAGCTCTCTTCCAGGCTCCTCATACACTCTCCCAGCCAGCAAGCTCTTTGCCTGCTTCTATACTGAACTGCTAAGGGCAGCACCAGGACACACAAGACTGCAGAGCTCAGGCTGCCAGCAAACCATAATTACCCCAGTCAGAGGCATTCTAGGAAGCTCTTGGGAAAAAACACCTTGGTCACTGTCTGCCAACATCAGCTCAGAGCAGTTTACTTCATCCTCGTAAAAACACGAAGTCATCCTCTGTACCTCTTTAATACTGTAATACAACAGAATGCACAGCAAAAACAGCAGAATAGACAAGTCCAAGGCTGAAGCAAAAGTAAACAAGCCCCAAACCAGCAGTTATAAACACAGAAACCAAAAAAAGAATCCACTTACTTTTATAAAGCCTCAGATACACAGGGATCTCCAGCAAGAAATCCTCACCTCCACTGCCAACCTTTAACTGAGGTCTGGGAAGAGGTGAATCCTGGCTCCAGCCCTTCTGGTCACTCAGGTACACTGCATACACCTGAGTTACCCTGGGTTGGCCCCAGTGGAGGTTTTTTTGCTGGAGATCCCTGTGTATCTAATTGCTTTGATTGAAAAGATAATGGAAAAGATTTTCTTATAGAGTGTTCTGTAAAATTGTTGCTTTATTTTAAAGACAAAAGTCATGGTCTGAAATCCATAGTAAATTACTGGAAGCTGAACTTTTCCCTTTTGAAAGTATTTGAATGAGTAGCTTGCTTCAAGTAAACTGACAGCATTTCTGCTAAGGTACCCATTCCTTACTCTTCCTTTTTGACAAAACCTGAAAATAATAGCATTTTAGGGAGCAAAGAATTTGACGATCATATCAAAAACCAATTCCTTAAGGAGGGGGAGATGAGGAAGGGGAGGAATTCCTGGTTTATGACCAAATGCAGGCTTGTTCAAGAGTAAAGGAGACTCCTCCTTGCAAACTCTTAAGCTGGCACTTTAACTTTATTACTGTGGCAAAATTAAGCATGTGCTTGAGTGGTTGCAGAGTCAGAACCATAAAATGCCATGGCCTTTATAGCCATGAGCCTGCTTTCTGCCCGCTGCATCTAATAAATGTTAAGAGGTATAATTCTGTCCCCATTGGGGTCAATGGTAAAATTCTCATTGATGTTAATGGAAGCGGGATTTTATGTAAGAAATCTGCAACACTGTCACAGTGGCCCACGAGATGATACTGAGAGAAACAATCTGCTATTGTATGCTGTTTTATGTTTAAGCTGTTTTCCTTAGTGCAATTAAAGTGACAAAAACTGAAAGCACGTAACTGGCTCTTTGGACAAGGATGGCGTTTCAGGTTGTGCATCAGAAAACAAGCAGAAATCAGATACCAAAGTTCTAAATATAGAGAACATACTGAAAACACACAATCTATTGTTCAGCTGTGCGTGCCTCGCAGCAAAATTCTCTCTTAAAGTGTTGACCTTTTAGGGGGAAAAACGGTAATTAGCACAGTTGTGGTGAATCTTATGAATTCCAATGCTTTTTAGATTAGCCTTGCTTAGGATGTGACTTAAGTGGTAGCAACTCGCATTAACTATCTTGTAGACTTTCAGCGCCTGCTTTCCACATCACCAACTCTGGCTGAACGTGGGGACTGTATTCCTGCTTTGCAGGCTTGTGCAGGGGTGAAACCACGGAGTGTGACTCTCCTGCTGAGGAGCACTGGGGCACGAGGTGGCAGAGGTCACTCTACCATCAACTCAATACAATCACTCAGCCCAGTGAACAAGAGTACAAGGCCATCAAACGAGGTCGCTTTCATGGGATTGAGCAATCTGATTTGAATAAGGCAAGAGATGGAACTTTGCTCTATAGTGTCTAGTTAAAAGTAAAAATTGCTCTTCTATGAAGAGGCCTTTTTTCACATGTTTAAGCGTATTTTTTTTAACATCCCAAACCAAATGAAAACCTATTGCTAATTCTCCCCACTGGTTTAAATGAGCTTGTCACTGCTGACCAAAGGGGCATTCCAGAATCCTCTTGATCCGTGTCCCAAAATCCATTTCACCAAGAAAAGCTGCACCAGATATTCCCATGGCACATCAGGCTTTGCTTTTCCTCATCCCACTTTGAATGCAAGCTTACAGCCCAATGTTTATTACCTCCATGCATCAACCGCTTCCTATGGGAGACCAACATCATCTTTGTCCCCCATTGGTGGCACAGCATAATTACTTACCCCGAAAGTCATCCTTTAGATTTCTATCATTTATTTCAGCTAATAAAAGGCATTATTGAGATTTACACAGTTCATTTTTAGGGGATGTGAGACGATGACCCCAAATTCACTATTTGTTTGTTTTTTTTCCCCTTGAAACACACACATTCTTCTATCTAAGAGGCAGATGCAATCTTTGAAGGAGAGATCACAAACCTCAGGGCGGGCTTTTTAATGGGGGAAAAACCTCATGTATTTTAATACATTTTCTATAGGAAAGCAATTTTGCTGATTTTTTTGCACGATGATGCTGGAATTCAATGAAATTTTCAAGCAACCCCAAGGCATTTAAACTATACATCTATGATACACCAAAGGCCACACAGAGCTCATCACAGACCACGGAAACAACTTCACAATGAGGCTGAGCATCAGCCCGCTTTACCGCTATGATCGCTTGGCTTAAACCGAGAGAACAAATAGGAAGAAATAAAAGTTACCGCGGCAAATGGCGGGTGTTGCTCCCACAGAAAGAGCTGCTTGGCGGCACGGTGCTTGTGTGTTCTGGTTAAGGGCACCCAGCCGTATTTTGAAGGGAAAAAATAATCTGAATGATGCTTTTTTGCATAAAGGTGGGTGTTCTCAGCGACACAAGAACGCGTTTCTACTTTAAAAGAGCAAATAAGGGATGAGCGGGCGGCCTCACGCCTCAGGGGCTGCCTCGCCACACGCAGCTGGGCTGCAGCACTGCGCATGCGCGCTCACCCGCCCTTTGCGGGCAGTGGCGGCGGCGGCGCCTGCGCACTGAGGGGCCGCGGGGCGGGGCTGGCGTTCACCCTGGTAACAGCACCGCTGCGGGGCCGCGCCCTGCCCGAGCCGTCCCTGCCGCCATGCAGGGCGAGGACGCCCGGTACCTCAAGAGGTAATCGGGGCAACCGGCTGGAGAGCTCGGGGAGCGGGTGGAGGCAGCGATCTGCGGTGGGGGGGGGGGGGAGATGTGGGGGTGGGGGAGCTGTGGTGAGGCTGAAGCTGTGGAGATGGTGGGGGAGGTCGCTTTGTACGTGGGTAGGAAGGGGGTCGAGTGGTGGTTGTAGGGCAGCTGTGGGACCCCCCACACGCACCCAGGCAGGTTTTGCTGGGGGTGAATGGGGTGGGTGGCGTGCTGGTGGTAACCGGGGGAGGGAGGTTTGGAGGAGTGCCCCGATTTGGGGGTAACTGGTGGCATTTTGGGGTGTCTGTGTGGGATGGAGCGCTGAGGTAGTGGATGGTGAGGGCTGAATGAAAGCTGGGTGTGAATGGAATGGCTGAGAAAGGTAGCAGGTGGATAAAGTGATCCTAAGGGATTATCTGTGTGGCGGTCAGGCCAGTCAGACTGCAGTATAAGGTCCAGTTAAGGAACTGTAGGATCAACGTTGCTGTAGAGCAGAAGCACTGGCTGACAGTCCCTCAGATGTCACAGCACCAAGGCCTCCCTTAGGCTTGATTCGTGAACAGTGTTGCTTTCTTCCACTGTGTGGGTGATGTTATCCAGCTCATCTGGAATTTGATGGAGTGCCTTGTCCTTTTTTCCCTTTCTGTTCTGTGCTATTCAGCAGCATTTGCAGATCTTGCTGTTAGGCTGTCTGGGTTTTGGTTTTTTACCCTGGTATGTCACATACTGAGACTCTTAATTGGGAATGGGGGGAACAGGTACAAATGGACGGGCTGCCTGTAAGGTGATTTCATAGCTGTGCCCATTTCTAGCTTTTGTGCCACCTTATATGACCTTGCAGAAATCTTCTTTTGCAGTTAATCGCTGTAATAAGCATCGTTCTATTGTTTTAGGGAACACGAACCAAGAAACAGCTGCTGTGCTGTTTAACATGACAAGGCTTGTGTGCAAGTCCAGCGTTTCTCTCGTCTGTTTCCCTTTGTCATCCTGTTTGCGTAGTCCCCCTCCCACCGTGTCAGGCATGCTGGGATTTGTTACTGTATTTTCAGCCTTATCCACCTGTGTGGTTTGTGCCACTTTTAATTAGCGTAGTTTAATTTTGCTTTTTCCCCCTCAAGGAGTCGGTCCATAAAGGGTATTCTCGCACCAGCTTTGGCTGTGTGAGCTCAGCTGGCACTGCCTTTGTAGAAAAGGCCTTCCTCCTTTCAGAACTTGAATAGAGTAGGATTCTGGTTGACAGAGCAGGCAGTGAAGGGGAGGACAGGCCGATGTGCACAGACACTCTGCTTCTAACAGAACATCTGTGTGCTCAGATGGTTGGTGAAGTTATTAGGTGCTTGCAAGCTCATGATGGATAGAAAAATCAATAAAGCATATGTTTGTTCATTAGGGATGGAAGACGGGGCCTTTACATCAATATTCTTTTTGTGGTGCTGGCTCTCTGAATACAGCGGTCTCCAAACAGTGTGCAAGTTTAGTGTCTGTGTGATGCATTTCAGAGGAAGAGATTGAATGTGAATTGATTTGTGAATCACATGGCCAGGAAGTGGCTCAGTGAGGGTGGTTATCAGGATGAGAGGACAAAATCCCTGCAGCTGTATGTTCTTTAGCTTACCCATCTGTCCCTCCTAAGGAAGGGTAAAAAACAACAACAGGAAATGTTAAAACTGTTTAAGCAGTCTTAGGCTGAGATTCTGCTGGTAACTAAGCTCATCAGTGGCTTACTGCTGCCAAAAAGAGATCTCCTGCCTTCATTTTTATCCCTGCTCGTAGCTAGAAATTGTTATTCCCTTTTTACATAGCACTTTAATTCAGTAACTCGTGAAAAATCTGCTGCTGTCCAAAACATTACGAGTTTGCTGTTGACTTGCTGGAAGTGGCTGTGAAGGGGTTTGCTTGTGTTGAAACAAAATGACTGCTGGGAGCAGGGAAAACGTGGGAAGATCAAACTCTTTTTGCAGTGAGAAGTTGTTAGTTCAGATTAGTTCTTGCATGCACTGCTCCTTCAGGCCTGCTTATCCACCACCCAACCTTTTCTTTATGTCTGTAAGTGACCTAGCAACGCTTAATAGGGGTTTGACTGTCAGGAGGAGCATTTGTGGTTAGGATCTTCTGGTATGTGTAAATATGGGGGAAATACATCTAGAAGTAAAGATAGGGTGTTGATTTTTTTTTTTGTAATAGATTCCCACAAGCTTTTTTGCTTCAGAAGACTGAACCTCCTGAGGCTTCTATATGAGAACAGCCTGATATGGAGCATTTGCTCCAAAATACTGTTGAAGGAAAGCACAAATATCTTCAAAAGATATTTTGATCTTCCAGTCTCCTCAAGGAGGATGTTGTTTTATAGCAGTGAGCTCTATTTGTTTGCCCTGTAGTTTTAAGTCCTTGTAAAGCTTGTGGTTGAACTGTGTTTTCCTTCTCACAGTGGTCCTTTGCAGGGTTATTTGGGTGGCTGTGTGTATCTCAAGAAGCGGGTACTTATTGCAGTTCCATCTCTGCGGGAGGAAAAGCAGACACCATAACTGCTGAATGAAAGAAAGTATGCTTTCCAAGCTTCTTCTATTGAATGGTTTCACTGAAGGCTACATTCAGATTTACTAATGCATTTAGCTCTGTGAGAGGCATAGCAAATATTCCTTTATCTAATTGACCCTGTGCCACCACTAGCTGTCACCTCACTTACGGTGCTTGTGAAGTCATCTGTAAATATAAAAAAATAAGTTATATCAAAAAACATAACAGCAAAAACATCACAACCAATCATGGTACAAGTGGCTTTTTCACCTGCACTCTTTTAGCAGCTTGGTTAGTGATATAGCTGTACATAGTCTTCTGGCAGTACTAAGGAAGAAAAGATAAGTGTCAGCTTTACCACTGAAGACAGATGTGTTAAATGTATTCTATGGATGTGGTTTTGTTGTCACTTGAGGACATGGCCTTCAGAGCTCAACATGGCCGTGGTGTTACTGCAAGTCAGACACTTCTGTCTGTGACAAACCCTCAGTTCTTTCTTGGAGAATACTAATACCTAAATACTAAATACCAGTGGCTGTAATAAAGCAGGGAGACATGCTTGACTTATACCTGTGGATGGCAGCTGTTGGTCTGGTGTTCCCCTATACCTGGCAACAAACACTGTGAGGTGAGGAATGGTAGTGAATGGGTTTATGTTTCAGGAGAGTATAGTGAATTTGAGGCTAAAAGTCTACCACGAGTGAATTACAAATAGTTTGAACTGTCAGGGTTTAGATAAGCCTGCTACGTTAGTCTTAGAGCAAAAAGTCTCATGTGTAAGTGGCAGTACTTGTACCACGAGATCAATTAGCAGAAGATTCTGCTGTACTAATTAAGGAATCATTTGGGAAATTCACCTTCATGAAGTGTATCTTTGTTGTAATTCCATAAGAGAGCTGTGTGTCTCAAAGATTAGTTTTCTTTCAACCAAGAACAGCCAATGACTTGTGTGTTGCTGTACATAATAGAGGCAATACTTAAGAATAAGCTGTCTGAAATGGAGAAATGTGGTGTGGAAGGAGGACAGTGCTTGGAGTGAGGAGATAGAACTGGAAACAGGTTGTTGTTAATGATCTATGTTCTTGCATGGTATTTGAGCCTTTCAATTCATCAGTAATTTGTTTTTTCTCTTCAGAAAGGTAAAAGGAGGCAACATAGATGTGCATCCATCGGAGAAAGCCCTCATTGTTCACTATGAAGTGGAAGCAACAATTCTGGGGGAGACAGGAGACCCTATGCTGGGGGAGCGCAAAGAGTGTCAGAAAATGTAAGGTCTAGGTTTCTTTTCATCTCTGTCATGAGTTATTTTTGAAAACTTGAGCAGATGTGACTGTCCGTGTGTGTGCGCGTGTAAGAAAAGTAATAGATGAAAAGAATCCTTGAACTGTTTTGTAGGGTACCGGACGTGTTCATCTGTTTCAGATGAATTGGCATAACTTGCATTTGCAGTTTGTTGGAATTCATTTTTGCTTCATCCTATCGTTCCACAGAATCCACAGAGATTTCTTATCGATCGTTGCTTGTGGGAGTTTTGTTGTAGGTCTGTCAGAACTGTGAGATACTCCTGACACTGCATTTGCAGGCACTGTGGAAAAAACTTCCTTGTGTAGCTCTTAGCTGTGTGTAAAGTCAAAAGACTCAAGATACAAGGATCTAAAATATGAGAAGAGACCTTTCTAACTCTGTTGCAGCATTCGGCTAAAGAGTCTCAATGCGAACACAGACATTGCTTCCCTGGCTCGAAAGGTGGTTGAAGAATGCAAGCTCATTCACCCCTCCAAACTTGCAGAAGTGGAACAGCTGTTATACTATCTACAGAATCGCAGAGATGCGTCAGCAGGGAAAGGTAAGTAGTACAAGAGCAGGGGAGCTTGAGGCTGGGGTCCTCCAGTGTTAGAAAAACTGCTGTGTGAGGTTTTCTTTAGCTGAGGTCCTAACTTGCTTGGTGTACAAGCTCCTGAGTTGAAAATGGGGGAGATGTGTAGTTAAACCACACTGGGGAAAAAAAGATGACAATCATGAAGTAATGTCTGGAGGGGGATAGGGGTGGGTGGAAGCTAAAACTTGTCATTTTAACTATCAAAATATATGTGTCTTGGCCTGTCGCAGAGCAGCCATGCTACAGTGTGCATGCAGATTCAAAGTGATTAAGATGTCTTACTGTGGAAGTGACTTTTTTGCTTTTGACTTGCACTAAAGCTTATAACTTGCTATCTTCCCAGTTACTGGACTGTAACTGGTTGTTTAGACTAAGGAGTCAGGCTGAGGGTTCTTCTTGCTGCCCCTGCTCTGGTTAGCTTCAGAAACATGACACACAGTAGCTGTGTTAGTCTAACAGGTCAGCTGAATGCAAGAGGACTTTGAGCTTCTTTCCCACAGTATGCATTCTGGTACAATAAATGTGTTTTTGTCTATGAATATCTGTAAGTTAACCACAACTGTGTCTTTTAATTATAGAAAAGAAAGAGAAATCCAGTAAGCCAAAAGATCCACCGCCATTTGAAGGCATGGAGGTAAATATTGGTGTTAGATGAGTGTATGGGAAATTGGTAATCAGAGTCTGAACCTCTGATTAATCAGCTGAGGCAAGTGTTGGGTCAGCTGTGGGAGACAGCTTTTTAGACAAAGAACTTGGTTTAGATATATTGTACAATAGGAAAAAACAAAATCATCTCCATAAAGGGTAAAATATGTGACTTTCATACTTCCTGCTCATCTGTAGCACACAGCAGGACAGCATGAGAGGCCTGTAACATAGGACAGGATGCCGGGAGTCATGTCTGAGCATCCTTTTGTTTTTTGTAATTAAATCTTCTCAGATTTCCTGGTGCTCGTTGGCCCTGATTCTGGTGTGGGATTGTTTTTGAGTGTTTTATCCTTTCCAATTAACTTAACTCGAAGCTCTGCTTTCTTTCATCTTGTGACTGAGAAACACTGTGATCAGTTGTGTTAAGCTGACATCTCTTCATCTGTGAAACTGTTGCTTATGTCTGTTTTCAGATTGATGAAGTTGCCAATATCAATGACATGGATGAGTACATTGAATTACTGTATGAGGACATTCCCGACAAGGTGCGCGGCTCTGCCCTCATCTTGCAGCTGGCTCGGAATCCCGATAACCTGGAAGAACTGCTCATTAATGGTAACAAGGGTTTGAAACTTCTCTTAATATTATGCTGCTTTTGTGGCACTTTCTTGATGAAAAAGCACTTTGTCTTTCATTTGAGATTTTCTGTGGTCTGCATTATGCTATAGTTAAATGTTATGCTTGCCCTCAATAATATGCAAGGCTGTGCTTCTCAGTTCATTATAAACTGGCTGTCAAGTTAGATCTTGCTATAGTTGTCCACCGACGGGCAGCCTATGTTGTGTCCCAGAAATCCTCCAGGTTCAATTTCAGCTGTTTGTTTTCTTTCACATCTTATTAAGTTGGCATTGGTATTGCAGATAAAAAAGAGTTGTACCCTGAAGATCAAGACAGTGGATGGTTTGAAAGCAGAATTTTTTGAGCAGTATTATGTGATAAAGTGAGATAGCTCTGAAAAGCTTCTGTCTAAACAAACAAGACGTGCAGAATGAAGTGCATTCAGACTTTGTCTTTCAAGACAAAAGGAGGGATATGAGGTGCCGGTGCCCATCTAACTCTTGTTCTGCTTTAGAAACTGCCCTGGGTGCGCTGGCTAGAGTGCTGCGAGAGGACTGGAAACAAAGTGTGGAACTTGCTACTAATATAATATATATTTTCTTCTGCTTCTCAAGGTAAGTCCAGGGTCTCTGTGTATAGCAACATAAGGAACTTTTTCTTTTCTCTGCTTAGTTGCTTTTCATTTGTTCTTTGCACTAAACTACAAAACATTACTGAAACAGGGGCATAATATTACTGAGTTAATAGCACACTTGTTAAATGACAAAGTTGAGGCACAGAAGGAATCCCCTTGGTAAGGTACTGTGTAGTAGAGATGGGAAGAAGCAAGTAAGGCTTTTGACCTGTAGGTAAGATGCTGTGCTACAATCTTCTGTTTCCTTCAGCATGTCTCACAGGGAAAAAATGGTATTAAAAACCAAAGTGAGTGCTTTTTCTTATTGGGATATGCCAGCATTTCAGCATACCCTGGGTATGGTTTGCAATGCAACTTGATTTTAGGCCTCTGTTATAGTTCTCATGAGTGGAGGATTCTCTGTAGCTCTTTAGCATGAGAAGTGGAGTTAACTGGAAAACGTTCTCCTGTACGCATGGCAATTAGAATGCTTTATTATTCTGACTTGGAACAATGTGGAGATGTCTTGGGTTTTCATCCCATAAGAAGAAAGAATTTCTCTTTGGGACCATAATTTCAAATCAAAAATATAGGACCTGTATTTTGATTTTTACATCTTAAGTTCATATCTTGAAGCATTTACTGCTATATTCACTGTTTCCTCTGAACTGTTTTGCTGTGTCAGCTTGACTGTGCAAAATGTTTTCCTGTGCTTTTGAAAACTTGGAATAATTATCCATGTTTTGGATCATTGTTCTGAAGTAATTATCACAAAAGAAACACTATAATATTGCAGAAAGTAACTATGTTTTTAATGATAATCAGGTGGTGTAGCATTGGAATCTTGCTATCCTAGGCATCAGAACACTTTTAAGGTTATTTGCATTTACTTTTTTCCCTTCTTTCTTCAATGTAGCTTTTCTCAATTTCATGGCATAATCACACACTACAAAATTGGAGCTCTGTGTATGAATATCATAGACCATGAGCTGAAGAGACATGAGCTTTGGCAGGAAGAACTCGCTAAAAAGAAGAAAGCTGATATCCTTTGGATGGGCTGAGGCAGCTTGATGGTTCTTGCCTTGTTGTAGCTGTTGTTGAGTTACACTTGATTAGCATACAGCAATTACTGTGGAAGCAGTAAAAAAATATTGGATTTGCAACAATAATCGTAGATACGGAAAAATCTGAAAGTGAGAAGTTTGGGCTATGGGAGAAATCATTCTAAAGTTATTAAACACCACAAGTGTATTATTATATGAGCAGTATGTCCTGGGAATGTTTTTGCTGTGTACTGAGTATAGAATATATCCAGGAAAAGGGAAGGCGGGTGGGAAAGGCGCTGCAGTTGACAGTGAGTTGTTGGTGAGATAATGTCTTTCCACTGATGGAATAATCTCTCTGAGGACAGTGGTCATGGAGACCATGTAACTTCTGTCTGAGCTCCTTAACTTCTGCAGTTTACTTGATGAAGATCCTGAAAATCAAACCTTGAAGAAGGACTATGAGAAAACTTACAAGAAATACCAAGGGCTGGTTGTCAAGCAGGAGCAGCTACTCAGAGGTATAGAAACCAAACAGCAAATTATTGCTTAATGTGGGTAGAGGGTTTTCTGGAATGATTTTTATAGCCATGACAGCTTAAACATACTGAATGTGTAGATGAATGTGGAAGAGCTTGACAAAAGAACAGAGAGAAAACTAGTACTTAATCAGCATGTGTGACAGGATGTTAAAAATGCTGCAGTGATCTGTCAGTCTTGAAGAAAACAGAAAGTGTTCAACTTTTTTGCTGCTTTTACTGGTGGTAACTTTTTTCCCCCACATTTTAATGAACCTATTTGTCTGTTTATTTCTAAGTTGGCCTGTGTCTGAATCATGTTGAATAGCTCTCACCCTCTCTCAGTTTCTGAATTCAAATATACTTAACGTCAGACTGAGATGGACTTGAGTAGCAAAGCTATCCTGGGAAGGCTTTTTAGTTACTTCCACTGTTATTAAAAGGAAAAACAAAACTAAAGATCTTCTAGTGGTCATAAATTTTATTATTTTAATTTTTATAAATTTACTGTTTAAAAAAAGATAGTTTTGCTTTCTAAATAAGAATAAAAAGCATCTATGGTCAGTTTTGTTTAAAATCCATTGGAAAGGGAGTGGAATGCTTCTAAAAGTCTTGTCTTAAATACCTAATGTGTATGTAGAGACTCATGTAATTCCATTGTCTCTGACCTGTTGGTATGATTTGTATTGAATTTGTTAGTTGCACTTTACCTGCTCCTGAATCTTGCGGAGGATACTCGCACTGAGCTGAAGATGAGGAACAAGAACATTGTCCACATGTTAGTGAAAGCCCTGGACCGTGATAATTTTGAGCTGCTTATCCTGGTTGTGTCTTTCTTGAAGAAACTTAGCATTTTCATGGAGAACAAAAATGATATGGTAAGGCTCACAACACTCCACTGCAATGTTGGAAAACTCTGTATGGCTGGAAGGAAGGGAAATCTCTGTTGCTGCCCTAATTAGCCCTGGTTATCCTGTTTCATTATGAGTAAGAGAGGAAACAAAATATTAAGCTGCATTGTGCTACAAAAAAAAAATCTGCTGCACTTTCATTCCAAACAGAGTGAAACTAAATACACGGAATTCCACATTTTTAAGTTATCCACATTTTTAAGTTATCATTCCAGAGTTTCTCATACCTGTGCTCTTGGGAGATGTCCCTGATCCTTCCCCTGAATTAGTCTTGTATGATCAGATATTGATCCCAAGGATTGTCTTAGAAGGAGAGTTATCTTTTTACAGTTTGCTAGACTGCTTTGGCCTTCAAGGGCACCTCAGAACTGTTTCTTTATGCTGCCAGTACCTCACAAGAATTTGAAGGAGGGCTGTTTAACTTCCGAAGTCTGAAACTTCCAAAGTTGTAGGATTTTTCACTTCCTGAAGAAAGCTTCCATAAGCTTTAGGCAAGTATCTGGTTTACTGAATTCCCAGTGGATTTCAGTAGATGCCTGCCTTTGTGTCTGTGCTTTTATACAGTTGTTGAAATAAAAATGATAAATTTTTCTTATCCAAGAGGTAATCTGAGATTAGTGTCAGATGAAAAGATCTGTGTGATAGCAAATTAATTGCATCTTTGTTGCTGGAACTCTATTATACTCTTGCCTAAGCACTAAATGCTGTCGACAGCATGCATCTCCTATATTTATATAGAACTATCCTATTTCTTAACAAAAATGAGATAGAGAAACGTAGACTATTTATCAGGTGATCTATCTTTTATTTTATAGCTGTCTGGTGCCCTGAGGGACTTTATTAGGAAAATAAGGATTGCAGCCCTGCTTATTGCTGGTGTGCTTTGAACATTCCATTTGATTCAGCAGAAAGACAAATGAAACAAAATTGTTGGGTTTATTTAATTGCAGAGTGTTTGAAATATAGCATGCTAATCTTTTTAAGGGTTTTTTTTAATGTATGAGTGTCCTTCTGATAAAAGATGCATGCTTTTTTCCCCTTGAGTATTATTAAGGAAGAGTAGCTACAAAGGAGACATTCTAATACTTTCGTTGGTCTGTAATAGACAAATACTGAAGGCAAAACAAGCAAAGGCAATTGTGCAGTGTCTGACTCTAAGTAAAGCTAAATAATCCCCTTATTTATAGCACGTTCCTTCATTTGGTGTCCAAGTGCAGTATTAAATTCAAAGCAGTGAAGTAGGAGTTCATGGTATCTGATGGTTTCTGATCGAAAGGATCCAGTTGTTTGATTGTTGCACTTTGCCATGTGAGGAGAGCTGTAGTTTCTTTTCTTAGAATGAATCCTCTGTGTATTTATAACTGGATTGCTAATTACATCCCTGCAAAAGTTTATGTTCCTCCTTCTGGCCAAGAGAGATTCTAGGAGAGAATGAATGCTGTCAAAAGATTATGTCAACCAGAAGCAGATAGATGGTGTTTAAAAACAATAAAAAGAAACAGCTTTGTGAAGTCTTGCCATTCAGTGCTCAGATGTCCTTTCTGACTGGTGCAGTGGACAGGATCTCTGGAGCGGATAACACTTCTTAGCTCCTGGATTCCAATTCTTTCTCTCACATGTATCACTTTCAAATTAACTTCTGTCTAGGGCTTCATGTTAAATTCACAATTAAAGATCTCAGATTCATTTTGAATGCAGATTGTTTTTCTTGGTTGGGCATCTCCCTTACTTCAATATCAGTTGCTCTAGGATTCTTCCCATTTAAATGGGTTTACCACCCCCCCCTTCTCCAGTTAGATCATATTCTTACAGAATTCCACTTGTGAGGTGTATTTCTAAGGTGTCTGAAATGCTTCAATTTTTTTTTCCATGGCTTTAACCATGAAGACATAAGAGAACCTGCTTCAGATGAAAATGCATCAACAGTTACTGTTAAGTGTAGAAATCTCACCTGCACGTGTGCATGCCTGCCTGTGAATATATAGCATTCAGAGGGCTTTTACACTGAAAATAATGCTGTGTTTGGATGGATTATGGATTTTTATTTTTCTTTGTATACAGGTAGAAATGGATATTGTTGAAAAACTTGTGAAAATGGTACCTTGTGAACATGAAGACCTACTGAACATCACCCTCCGACTCTTGCTGAATCTCTCCTTTGACACAAGCCTGAGAAATAAAATGGTGCAAGTTGGTCTGCTGCCCAAACTCACTGCCCTCCTAGGTATGTTTTATTCCAGTGTGGACATTTCAGCAGGCAGCAGCAAAGCTGTCAACATCATGCTATGGCATGACAAAAAGTTGCTGGATCAGTCTTCTCTTTGCCAAGGGATTTCTTCATCGCTCCCACTTTTATTGTTTAGATAGTCTTTTGAGATGCAGGTTTAAATGGAAGTCTAAAATAATGCAGCTCATAGTAGTTTTACTGCTGGGTTCTCTTAAACTGTTGAATGAGTCTTTTAAAAATAGCTGTGCTATTGAAGTGAAAATCATTTGTGCTGACACATGGTCAATGCTTGTAGTCTTAGGGGAGCACCTTGAGAAATAGCCTGCAATTTCAGGGACCTTACTTGCTGAAGATACCAGCTATGTTTTTTATGAAGCTAGCTGCACGTGCTGCTCCATGTTACCGTAGCAGTCCATGTAGAGGTTGGGAATTTCACAGCTTTCTCACCATCAGCTGTGGACAGCAGTGACTTTATTTTTAGACTTTGCTGCTTGACGGTCTCTAATGTGTTAAGATCACGTGAGAACCTGACAACAAACAAGTTTTACTTCTTTCACTATAGAAGAAAGCTACAGATACTATGAAGAGTGTGGGAGAAACAGGGGGTTGTCTAACTTGATTCTTGTTTTGCAGTGGAGTTCTTGAGAAGGAGGCTTCAATACTTCCTGTGTATTCATTTGGCTGATGCTAGCTAGAAACTGCTCTAGTAGATACACAATATTTGGCTGTAAGGATTGCTGAGTGTTTATTTCTGAGTGGGAGCTGAGGATCTCGTGAAGCCTTATATGCATGAAACACTGACTCAAAGCAGTGAGTTTTCTGTGATTTGTTGGATTTGGGCTATCCTCAAGCCAATGCAGCTGGTGGATCTGAATGTGACAGATGGAGTGGAATGCAGTAGTGAGCTTTCTCCTCTACCTTTGTGAAGTTGTTTAAGATTATTTGCTTTCTCAGTTCTACAGTAAACCTCAGCATGGCCTTATTCTTTTTAGTGCTCATCGTGAAAACTTAGAAAATTAATGCTTTGAGATTGGCGTTAGTGATTATTGTGATGGCTATCTGACATATCCTGAAGCTCCTCAGTTTTTTTTAATACTTTCTGTCCCACAACCATGTTTGCATTTAATATCCTTCTCTGGCCTGAGCTAGGAAAATAAGAAAAATGGAGTTTAGAATCCATCTTTTTTGCATTTTTACTGTTCTTGAGATGTTCTTGAGATCGTGCTTTTTAACAGTAAAGGTGCCCAAGAAGTGGGAACTGGTCAGGAAGTGTATTTGATGGGGTCTTGTTAGGTAGACAGGTTCATCTTGGGCTATGGCTTCTAGGTACAATTCACCTCAACAGTGGCACAACGCAAACCACTGAAATCCCTGCTTACAGAAATTTCTTAGTTAATATTGGAGTCAGACTAAACTCATCAGTTAGATATCTACTTTCTAGTCTCTGATTTTAATGTGGAGAGTTTCTCAAATGTCATTCTCTTGGGCTTGAATATAGACGTGTAAGAAAGGCTGATTATCTCAGAAGAACTGGCTGCTAACATCACAGTCAGTTCCCAAAGTGCCTGTTAAGGCAATCTATGGCAAGTTCTGCTAATGCTTCTACAAGCTTCACTGTCTGCGCTTGACTCCTTGAACGGTTCTTCTTCCTTTGCATTGGAAGCTTGTAGCCCTGTTTTTGTGCTTGGAAGCATGTATTGTTAAACCTATTTCCCTCCTGTAGACTTGTTTGATGCTTGTTTTGTGGTGTGCCGATTAGAAAACAAAGTCATAATTTTCCTGCCTAATTTTTTTTTAAGTCAGCTATGTGATTCATAAGACTTTTCTTGATAGAGTGATCCATGATCCATTACACTGCTTTGTGTATCCTAGCTCAAGGAAGCCTGCAACCTTAATAATAATCATGGGCTAGATACCCCCTTTTATACAGGTTGCTTGGGCATTAAACACATTACTCAAGTCAGTACCCCTCAGCTTACATTTGCAGGTCACCTTAAAGTGCTGACAAATCTCAGCAGCTGTTGACAAGTTACCATACAGCTCCTAATGCCAAGAGGTCAGGTTTGTTGACTCAGCCTACTGAAACTTAACATTTGTGCATGCTGTGCCTTTCAGTCTTTCGCTCTGTGTTTGAGATGAGTATAAATTAAGTGTAGTAGGTGCTTAAGGGGGGAGTTGAGATTGTAAGGAAGGAAAGAATGAGATCTGTAAGGCAGCAGTTTGAGCACTGAGATTGCTTTCTTTGAACATGTAGGGTCCTGGATGACATGCAGGTTTCCTAAGGGACTCTGGATGGCTTGGGAGCAGGAGGGCTCTAAATGTAGCTTGAAACTAGAAGCAGAGGGGACAGGGTGACTTCAAGCTAGCAAAGGAATGGACCAAGTGTGGCATGGATATATTGGAGAAGGGCCATCTTCTTGCCTTTTGCTCAAGCATGTTGAGGCTGCTGTTGAAAGAAAGGACATGAGATATTCTGCTTAGCCTTGGTTTCCATTTAATTAGCCTTTTCTTTTTAATAGTGCCAATGCCTGCTTCCCCATGTAGCTTTGCCAGTCAACACCACTTGCTAGTTTTCGTGGCTTCTCTTCACAAGTCTCATGTATTGTATGTGACAAGACTCCTCTTGTTCCCTTCAGGCACCCAAGTTAATCAACTACAGCTGATCTTTGTTATATTGTGACTCTCAAAGGGCTGGGTACAGTTGAGGGAAACTCGGCTTCAGATTTGCCAATCTGGAGCTGGAGCAGAGCAGTGGAGGCCTATGGGGTTATAGTCCTGCATGTTCAAGTTTTTCCATGCACAAACTACTTGAAATGTGGGAAGAGATTTTGTTGCCTTCAGTTCTTGGATGAAACCTTGTAATTGCTAGTCACCAGTGAGAACTGTTTTGTACTGATGGCCTTGCTTAAATACTTAGAAATTATACTTACAGAGTGATCTTATTTTTAGGCATTCTCCATGTTTGTGCTTTATCTGCCAGCAATAAAGTTTCAGTGGATTTAAGTGAGAATCTGTGAATCCACCAAGTGGTTTAAAATACTTGCTTGCCTGGGACGTGTAAAACCCAGATTCAGTGCCCTCTAATCATCACCTTGGAATGAGAGGCCAAAGTTGTACATCATAAGATATTGTGTGGAAGTTTGCTTTGCTCTTGTTTTGCTTTGCATGGCGTAATGCAGAGGGAGTGTAATAATGACTTGCTCCAAATATAGAGGAGTTTGATGGTTAGTGAATTTGCTCGTGGAGGTCATTCTCATTGAGAGGGTAAAACAAAGCTAAACTTTAAAGGAAGGATATGAATTTGTTTTCTTAATCCCTGTGAGCATTCTACTGTTAGACAAAAGGGAAATGTGACCCTTCTTTTTTCACAGTCCATGCCCTGTGTGATTGGTGTCTAAAGTAAATGCTCTGGCAGCAGACAGGAAAAATAAAACATTGTCTGCAAGGAAGAGTGAAATAACTATTTGTTTGGAACAAACCCACTTTGTTTTTCAGTTAACTGGCCAAACCAAATGCAAAATTTGGTACAGATCTTAAATACATGCACAGCTTGTGATTCACATTATTCTAATAAGGGTGCTCTTTTGTGCTGTGTCTGAGCGGTTTCTTGCTCTTTGTGAAGTGAAACAAATAGTTCTTCATTCTCTCCGAGACCAGCAGGCAGCTTGCTCAGCAGAACCAGCTGAGTGCTGCTGTGCGTGTGATGGCAGGCTGCATATTCCTCTTCTTGGACTCCCGTTCAGAAAAGGCTCCTGGCAATAGAGGATGTGGCAAGCAGTGCTGGGGTTTGTGTCCTCCCATGAGTTAGTAATTTCTCACAGAATGATAGAAACGCTAGGGAATGGTGTGGGAGCTCTTGCAGTGGGAAATACATTGCTACCCAAAGGTAAATTGGTAGGGAAGATCTGTTCCTTGAAAGAGTAACTCTGACTGCTTGCAGGGAGCAAATGGTTTGTGATTCGTGCGTTCATCCTTTTGAGCTGCTGGACAGTTCTTAGGGGTATTGAATGTGTATTGTCTTGAAATTAGGTTTTTGTTGGTTTTTTATTCTCTTCCCAGTGCAAGCCATGTTTAAAGAACTCAATATGTTTGGAAGCCAGGCTAAAGTATCTCATCATTGTTGCTCAGAATTATGAGCTGCTTTTTAAAATGAAGCTCTCATTGAACGTGGAGATTTGTGAGCTGAAAAACAGTGCTGCAGAATTCTGCCAGTTAAAATTTCAGCCTAAATGGGACATGGAGTGCAGAAGGGTTATTATGGATGTGTCTGTGGAAGTGTTACGCAGTGCCAGGGTGTTCCACCTCAAAAATGATGAACATCGCAGGTTATTTTTTTTCAGTACCAATTACTGTGACTGAAAGAATTGTTGTTATGGGTTTCAAGTTCCATTTAGCCAAGTAATGTTTGTTATACATTGCAGTGAAGTGCCATGTGATCAGTCCAAGCAGCAAGTAGTACAGTTTTCTTGGGCACAGTGCATACTGAGCCTATGTACTTTATTAACATGAGCATCCTGATCTATGTTCTAAATGTCTTGGTGTTCCAAGACTTACTGTCTGCGTACTGAGAGGTAACAGGCACCTAATTTGTGGTGGAAGTGTGGGAGCTGTGCAATAGCTTACAAACTCCAAAGTAGGTCAGACTTTTTCTGCATTCAAGCTCTTATTTATATTCAAGCTCTTTATTTAAGCTGGAGATAGGGATGGTGAGCTACTTTGTCAGTCTGCGATTTATTCTTCACTGAAGAGCCTGCCTTCACTGGATCCACTGACAGAACCCTTGAGTTTTGTGTTAGAATACCCGCTTTTCTTCTTTGCTTGCTAGAAGCTGCTGAAATTTGTTTGATATTTTTCCACTCCTTACAAGTTAAATTTAATGAGCGATCACAGCATTGCCAAGCAGTTGTATTTTCAATGTCTTAACAAGCAGGTCTTGATAATGGTATGCAGCCAAGGTGTGTTGTATGTTGACTGCTGTTTAAAAGCCCAAGAAGTACTTTGCTCTGTAATTAATGGAGTGCTGTGGGTTGTTTTTTCTCATGTTCTATTCCTTTTATGAAAGTTTCTTTTAAGAAGGCTTAAAGTAGATGTGTTCTCTTTATGAGTTTGCTTGGCCTTTTTGTAATGAACTTATTATGGAGCTTCACACATCTGTTGGAAAATGGAGCTTCTTATAGGCTACTGCAGTGTTTTTTCTGATTTTAATAGGCCTCGTTTATCCTATAAAGAAACATAGGTTTTTGTTTGTTGGCTTTTTTTACCTGATCAAGTGAGCAAACAATGGGGGTCAGATGTGGCAAAGACCCTAACAGAAAGCACATGTCCAACCATCAGGGTGAGGTGAAGTCATATCAGGATTGCTTGAAGTTATTAATGGCAGTAAAATTTATGCTTCCTCCTGTTTTCCCAATTAAATTGAGAAACCTTTTTTTCCTAAGGTGGCTCTGCAGCAGCTGGTTCCAATACTTGTTGTGTGAATATTGCCTGGGGTGTCTCTATTCCTTTATAGTAGAGGCTGGCTGTAGCACATTAAGTAATAGTTCAGCTACAGGGACTGGTCTGTTGGAAAGCAGTAATTATTAAGGGATTTCTTTTAATGGTAGCTTTTTTTTTTTATCATTCGTGGTGAGTGTGGCCAAAAGTTTAAAATAAATAACAATCCAACTCTCTTTAGCATTCAAATTTTAAATTCATATTAGATATTCAAATAAAACTAGCATGTCTGGCTTTAGGAGAGTGCTGGGTACACAGCGTGCTTGAGAACTCAGCACTTACTTGGGTACTTTAACAATGGATTTAGATGGATGACTTTAGTATTACTAAAGTAAAACTGGCTTCTCATGCTGAGGAATATAAAACTGAAAATAGGGAGGCTCCAGTATCATTAACATTGCCTTTGAAGCAGAAATAAATTCATAAATAACGCTAGATTTCTACTTAACATAAAACTTTCTCATATCCCTGCTTCACAGTACTGGAAAATTGCAAGTTATCAGTAGGAATGACTGAAGTTCATAAAATATTTGTATTTGCTTGTGGGATTTTAAGCTTTTCAGCTTCTCTGAATCCTCTAATTTAGTGCTGTTGGTTTAGAAGTGAAGTATATTTTCATTCTGTAGCCATTACAGGTGAAACATTGCTACTCTAAATACTAAGACTGACTTAGATGAGTGAAGGCTCTTTACTGCACCATGTTGCTCACATATAGCTGTGTTGTTTGTTTGTTTCACTGAAGCAGATAACTTTGAGAGTCACGTAGGGGAAACCAGCTTCGTGAACATTGACTGAAAAGAGAAATGCTTATGGTGGCAGCAATGACAGGTCCTCAGTGGAGAGGTGGGAACATGAGGCTTAGCTGAGCTTTTTGGAAATCCACAAATATAAGGAATAAAAAGGATCCCACCCTGAGTCTGTATTTCTGCTCTGGAGCTCACAATTAATGACTGCTTAGTTAAGTGAATTCTTTTAGTTGTTTCTTTGCATATTGTGAGAACAGTTTCGTTCTTATCTGTACAAATTAAACCTAGTCTTCTACACAAGCTACTTACATCTGAAAGCTTTAAAGGACACTGCTTGGATGCCTAAAGCATTTCACAGCTCAATTAACCAGCTCTAGTTTCTTGGAAAATCTCTGTAAGGGTAAGGCAGTTTTACTCTTAGAATCATAGAATCATTCAGATTGGTAAAGACCCTTAAGATCATTAAGCCTTAACCATTTAACTTGCACCATCAAGCCCACCCACCACTTGACCATGTCTCTATGTGCCACTGCCACACATTTCTAGGATTGGAGATGCCTCCACTTCTCTGGACAGCACGTTCCAATGCTTGAGCAGCTCTTTCATGAAAAAGTTATTCAAGTTCTTCCTGATTTTCAGTCTAAGGGCACAACTTGTGGCCCTTGCCTTGTGTCCAATCACTTGTCCTCTGAGCAAAGAGACTGACACCCTCTTTGATGCAGTCTCCTAGCAGGTAGTTGTAGATAGTTATGTGCTTGTCCCTCAGCATCCTTTTCTACAAAATAAACAACTCGAGTTCTCTCAGCTGCTCCTCATAAGTTTTGCTTTCTTGCCCTTTACAGCTTTGCTGCTCTTTTCTGAAGGCACTCCAGCACCTCAGTGTCCTTCTTGTAGCGAGGGTCAAACACTGAACACAGTACTTGAAGTGCAGTCTCAACGGTGGTGTTAGTGCAAGAGGACAGTCACTTCCTTGCCCTACTAGTCATGCTATTTCTGATAGAAGCCAGGGTGATGTTGGCCTTGTTGGACACACCAGTGGCCCATATTTGAGGAAAGGACCCCTGGTTCTTTTCTACTGTGCAACTTTCCAACCACTGCTGCTCAAGGCTGTACTGCTGTGTGATTGATTGGGGGACGTCCTAAGTAACAAAAAAGTGTTTCTTTCTTTTCCTGTAAAAAGAGCAAACCTCAGAAAATGACATAATAGCCAAATTTAGCAGTATTTTGCTCACTCAGTGGCTACGTGTTGTCTTCTTTTAGAAGTCTTTGTTTCCTAGGGAGGAATAAGTATATCCATGTTTCAGATGTGTGCATGTGCTTAGCTCTTTGAGGCAGGAAAACAGAGAGAAATGTGGATTTTAAGTTAGGCTTGTGGTAGGAAGCCAGTTTCAAACCAGATGAAGGTGGTACAAGAAGGGTTATTAGCTGGTAATTAATAACATTATTTACATAGCCTGGTCTTTCTGAGTACGAGCAGATTTCCAAAGTCTTTAAGGTTCTCTTGATAAAATAAACTGATATATCCAATATGATTTATATTTACATATGTAGATCAAACCAATATGTGTCTAAACCACACGTGGAGCGACTTGTTCCAACTGTTTCAGTGCTGCTTGCAAGGAATAATGCTAGACAGAGGAAAGCTGTGATACCTTTCTGTTATGTCTTTTTCCCTCCTTGCTAATTCTAATGCACATGAATAAGCTCCTCTTAAATGCAAATAGAGTCTTCTGATAGCAGTGTGAGATGGTATGTAGGTACTGTGTTCAGTTTGCTACATTCCCATCTGATTATATTTCTTAACTGTATAATGTTGCAACAGATTTGACTTAAGAATATCAGTGTTTGAAACTGAAATGAAGATTCACTCTGCTGTTTTAATAGATACTTACCTTCTTTTGAGTTCTGGTTTTGATTTAGTGTAGTTAATGTTTTGCATGTGAGTTGAACAGGGCGTATGTCACATCTAATGTTGGTACATTGATGAGTCCATTAGAAATGATGGCTACTTGAATTACTAATGCTCTTACATTTGAATAATTTAGCCCACAATTTATATTCTCATTGTTACGTTAGCATTTGAAAGTTGAATGCTGCTGCTGAAACTCAAACGGTTGATTCAGTTTTACAGCTTCGGGGTTTCTCTTCTGTTATTGTGGAGCTGATGGAGGATCTTTTATTTTAAGCTCACATACTCAACTACAACACGGGACCAGATCTTGTTATCAAAAAGTCACTTTTTCTTCAGCTACTGGTACCATTCTTTCTTTAACCTTACTAAGAACTAAACGTAGAATTCAGGCACCGGTCTGTGGATCTGGCACATGGCTTCTTATTAATGTTCAAAGGCTAAAAATCTGAAGCCATTTTGAACTGAGAACCCATCGTGTATTTATTTCCCTCTCTAATTTGCAGAAAACTAGTTGTGAAAACAGCCCGAGGGAGCTGATATTTTTCCATCCCAGCTGCTCCAGCTGAACTACAGCTGCAAAAAAAAAAATCAAAAAAAAAAAATCTTAAGTATTGTTTCTATAAACTGTTGAATGTATTTTATAACACAATAATTCCCACAAAATCAGTAACTGCAGTTAATGACCGGTTTGTTAAGGCATTAACTGCACTCAGCTGGGAATGACCAATTTCTCTGGAATGGCTGTATAAGAACTAAGGATAATTCAGTAACACTTTCAAATACTTATTTAGTTAATTAATGGTAAATTCTTTTGGAAATCCTATCAAAGTGCTTGGGACCCTTACATTTTATATCCAATGAGTTCATTATGATTCATGTTTTATTGCCGTGAATACCTGAAGAATCCATAATGACTAGACCATTATTTTCCAGGGCTGCCCTCAGTGCTTTAGGCCATTTGGCTATTCCACCTTCAGTGCTAAAATGCCTGATGCTCAGAACTGCTTGCATTTGTAGGCCCCAGCTTTCTGGCACCCTACTAAAACTTTGGTGACTTTTATGAATGCATTTGGCAGAGCCTTTTTTCCCCCCCTCTTGCTTTTTCTGGTTAGGAGAATAATTGGTGCCTACTGCCCCAAGTCGTAGGGAAGTCTTTCTTAGGTTGTCTGCTTTGTCATGTGTGGCCTTCCATAGCAATCACAAGTAAAGAGGTATCGCCCCCATGCTTTGGAAGGCTATTCTTTGGTCAGGAACTGGGCAGGTTTTTAAAGTCTCTAAACAGTGACTGACTTAAAGCTTTATTTATCATCGTTTAGATGTATATAAAACAAAACAGGAAACAAAACAGCAACAACAAAAAGGTGATTTTTGTACTGGCATATTCAAATAGTAATCAGTGTCTGCAAGTTCACGTTTTTGAGAGTGAGGTCTCTATGTAACAGGATGGCACTGGTTCATTGGTGGATTTGGTTTCAGACTGTTACTTCCTAAGGTGATACTTAGTGTTCGTAGCACTGGAGCTGTTGAATCTCTTCTCTATTGAAGGATGGATGTAGTAATTATGCACATTTTCCAGTCAACTTTCCAGTAGGCTGTATGCTTCCTGGCTGACTGTGGGATTAACAGTTGCATTAAATCATGCTCGTTGTGCCAACGAACATTCATCTGCTCTTGATCTTCCTGAAGCATTTGATTGTTTGGATCAGGAGTTGCCACAGTTTTGCAAGAGTGCTGATGAAAGTGAGAAGGTGCTGCTGCTGCTTCTCCACCAAAGTTCTTTCATAAGGAAAGTGAGACCAGAGCTTGGAAATTGGTCTGAAATTCTGCTCTGAGAGATTAAAAGGGAAATGGAAAATTAAAGAAAATACAGATGCCGTTGAATCCTTAAAAGCTGCTTTAGCTGCACCCTGTTTTCTTTTCACTTCAGATCTGAGGTTTATTCTCATCCCCAAGTTAGGAGAATCCAGTTTTTTTTTCCCCTGCATATTCACAACTGAAAAGTACTTCCTTACTGTGCCCCTGAGAACCCCCAAACCCCCTCCATTCCTTCAGCAGCAGCCTGTAGGACAAGGGCATTCAGGGATGATGGGTCAGTTCATTTAAATTCAACTCTACTTTTTAAAATTATGACCGTCTCTGCCTTTTGTGAGTCATGAAATCTGTCATGTGGAAGCCACTCCGAGAGAATGATTTGAGTGCTGGTGAGGGGGTTTGTTTGGATAAAATGATTTAAGTTTTAGGTGTTTTTTTTCTACACTTCAGGTGCGTGTGTAGGTCTTTTTCGTTATTTTTGGAAGCCTAGAAATAAAGACAGTGGTGTCATCGATACCAAGGGTATTCTGTGGGCATCAGAAATGGTAGTACAACATGTTGGACTTGTGAGAAAGGGAGGAAGAAGTATGTAATGTGTGTCCTTCCCTCAAAAAAAATGGAAGGCTTTGGCTGTTACAGTAGCTGTCTTGTTTGAAAGCAAGCTTCCAGTGTTATCAAATACTGGGAATTAAACTACGGATGCTACCATATGTAAGGCTTTATCTTAGCACAAACACAATTGGTAAAAATAGGGTGGGGGAAAAAATGCCATCAAATAGAGAGGTTAAACATTCTTGTTGCCTGCCTTGCCAGCTCGTACCTGCTACAACTCTGTCTCAATGTCCCTCTGTTTTCCACGTTACTGTTCTGAGTAGCCAATTTTCTGACTTCTTTACTAGTTTGCCTTTTATTCATGCAGCGTTTCCTGCATTACCCAGCAAAGTGTAATTGTAATCCAAGTCTTAAATTTGAAGCGTGATGTTTGAGTTTTAAGTGGAGGCATGGAAAGAAGTGTTAAGAGCAGTGTAAACAGCTATTTTTCCTTTGCTTTTTTCCTATGAAATTTGTGGGCATAATTTACTCTTTACGTTTCTGTATTGGCCTATGAGAAGCCTTTAGCTGTACATATAAAGTTTGGAGTTTCTTTTTCCATGCAATTGTTGGATTTATGATGTCACTGCAAATGAACAGGTAGGCAAGATGACAAGCCAGCAGAGAAGTACCAAACAGTAAACACTTTGTTCTGGTCTCTTCAAGCAGTATTTGTATGCTTCATCATCTTTTAATGCAGCTTTCAGAGTTGGTCCTTATGTTTTCTCTAGATGTTAGCGCCTAGAAGGTTGAGATACAAGTCAGGTCTGGGTGATTTGTGTTTTTTGAAGCAGGTGATATGCCAGGAGGGGCTGGAAGGTCAGCTGTGCTTTTAGATTTGGCCTGAGAAAGATCACTTCACTGTTGTATAACAACTGCTGGAAGGGTTTCGTGCTGGCTTTTTTTTTCTTGCTAATTCAATTTTGTAAAAAGACACAAATGTGCATTCTCAGGATAAAGGCATCGTGTCCTTGCTGCTTAAGGAAATTGCAGTTTCCAGTGATGTATGGAGAAGAAAAATGATTAACAGGATTGGTTGCTGTTTGGGATCTCAGTGCTTTGCCAAAGCATTAGGGAGGTGTTCTAACTAAGCTTAAGGTAAACTGGGGGGGAAGGTAGTTCTGACCAGTTGCATCAGAACTGTGAAATAATTCTGAGTTGAAGACTTGATTGCAAACTGGCCTAACCAGTATAAACATTCAGTTGAGTGTGTTATCCCATAGGAAGCCAGTGTTCTGCTAAAGTGGGGCTAGAGGGGAGCTCAAGAGTCAGTCCAGCTTTCGGCAGTCAGGAGCAAACACATCAGCTTTGTTCTTAACAAGCATTCTTAGGTTTGCCTACACTGTTTTGATAGAATCTTTGTTAAATTGTTATATAGTCCACAACCTACTTGTGCTAGTTGCTATGGTTTGTCTTCTAAACTTTTGTTTGGGAAGTGCTAATGTGCCAATCTGCTATTTTCTCTTAAATGTATGGAACATTGGCATACCCACAGTTTAACACAGTCAGTGTATGATCTACTTGAAAGGCACTGGATTCCTTCTGCAACACTTTTTAGAGCAGTAGTTCTTGTTTCTCTGGTGTTGCGCTCCTTGATATTTTGCTTTGGAACAACCTTGTTTCAACTGGAATATCCACAGCTACATTAGTGTTATGCTTAGTTAGTTAACTTATTTCCTGGCTGGAATCTGATGGAGGCTTTCTCTAGATGGCGCATCCTTCTCAAGTGATTCTTTCAGAAAGTATGTTCCTTAGAAAGTGGATCTAAGGAAACGGTTTGAGGTGCTGGCAAAAAGGGTAAAAGTTGGCGTTGCCTTCATTCCCTCTTCACACAAATGTGTTGTTCATTCTGACGTGTCAGATAGGACTCTTTCATTAATGTTGCATTCCTATTTTAAATATTCCTCCCTTTAACTTGAATCATTGTGCTTTCATTTTTTCCTCTTTTAAATGCAAGCGATACCTAAAACACCGTCCTTGTTCATTTGGATTTTTGTTTTTTCTTTCAGCAAATGAAAACTACAAGCAAGTAGCTATGTGTATTCTGTATCACATAAGCATGGATGATCGTTTCAAGTCGATGTTTGCGTATACCGACTGTATCCCACAGGTATGTACATTTATATACAATGAGGTGGCAAGATGTGCCTGTCCACGTGCTTATCTTTTCCTCACTGATAGCAGAGCTCACACTGACACCCACAGGTGAGAATGGGAACAGGCAGGGTGCTGCTGAGTCAGTGGTGAGCATCCTACTCGTTGGGCAGTCTGACTATTCGCGCTGTGTTTTGATGGTCCTCAGAAAAAGGATAGGTGACATTATTTGTCAGTACTGCTGACCATAGAGCTACACTGATTAATTAGTAAATAATACATACAACCTGATGAATTTCTAAGGAAGATTGGAAACGCTTGAGAGAAATGAGAAGCTGTACAGAGTAGATCCATAGGGGAACCTCGTGGAAAGTATTTCCTTTATGTTTTTTAGAAGGCATTCTTTTCTGACCCCGTCGGGTATCAAAATTTCAATGTCTTCAGTGTTACAGGATATGAACTGGAAAGCTGCCAAGCAATGTTACGTTGCTGCATGACAATTCCTTTCCAACTGCAATCGTGCATAAGAAGCCATAGAGGGTTCTTCACTTATCTGCTGGAGTTTTTTTTTCTTAACTTTTTAGCAGTATTTCCTCACCCACACACAGGCATCATATCATGTTTTTGTGGGGTTTTTTTGTGTGTTTCTTTTGCTCTTGGGTTGTGGTATGTTTTGTGGTGGTTGTTTTTAAACACTGAATCCTCTCTTACCAGCCTCTTTCCTAGTCCTGGTGAGGCTTGGAGCTGAGAAAGCTTGTGTTACGTAAATGTAGAAAGCACTCTGGTAGCCTTTGCAGAATTGTACCATGATATCTTTTTTCCTGTCAAGCATGTTTTTAGCATCAAGTTCATCTACAATAGGAAGTAGCCGTGGCAAATTTTCAGGATGTTTCTGGTCATCATTGCACGACAAGAATTGTGATATGTTTTCCAAGTAGTGGAGGATACTGGAGAAAAGGGAGAATTGGTGGGAGTAGCGTATGTTGGTGTATGTTACCAAATCCTCCTGCCAACATCATCCTGATTTCTTTTTCTGCCCCAGAAGTATCTTTGCTGTGACATCTGCATGATACAAGGGACCTGTTTGTATTTTTATTCTGAATGATCACCTGCCGAATGAATTCTCGCGCTGTGTTTCAGTGTTTGTTTGTTTCATGCTTGCAGGAAATCTTGGCTTGCATCGTAGATCCCCTACTCTGAATGTAAAGCTGTGGAAACTTCAGTAATATCATATACTGAGCTTTAGTGAACCTCATTGTCCTGACTGGCAGTGGCTGCTCAAAGTAGTGCTGCAGGGTGTTATTCAGGGCCTAGTGGAACAAGCTCACAGATTGCGTTAGTCTTTGGATAAAGCTGCAAAATTGGAAAGATTTCTCAATACCAAATGTTTAGCTGTTGTGGAAAGCAATTGGGAAATCCATCCCCGTTGTCATTCTGTACGTGTGAGGTGCCTGACAGGGGCTTGCATGTGCTGTCCCAGGTAAACATCCATGCAGACTGTAGGAGTTAGTGGGTGCTATTCTAGTAACAGTTAAAAGTGAGTATTAACAGTTCATTCTTGTTTAGACCTCAGCAATGCGTGTTTTGTTTAAATAGGTGCAAATGCCATCCAGATGCTTATAAAAGCATTTATTGGTAATAACCTGGCCAATCAAAGGGCATGGTTAGGCAGTGATGTCATGGCGATATTTAATATTGTACCGCAGAGCGGTGCGCAAGGTTCTCTGCAGCTACCCACATGTTTTCCACCGCGGTTGTCCTGTTTGGCCCCTCTTTGATCTATAAGCTTCTTTTCAGCTTAATGCTGGTAAACGTCCTCTCTTGACAGCACCCTTTGCTCCTGTCCGCCATTATCTGCTGAAGTTCAGAAACCAGAGCATCACTTCAAACAGCAGAGTTAGGGAGTAGCCGGTCAGAAAAGATTCCTGAGGCATGCAGTTCTGGCATAATCATTCAAAGATGTTTGAGCTGGGCTCGGGGAGGGGGTTGGACAGAGGTGTATGTGAGCAGAGAGCTGTGGGGGTTGGCCTCTGGTCACTGGTAAATAAGTGAAGGCAGGTGCCAGAGAGTCTAGACACAGTGATTTCAGTCCTGGTCTGTGGTATCTGATACTCAATATGGGACTTGTCTGATTGAACACTACTGCCTCTTCATTGCACATGCTGCAGTCTTTTTACTGCCTTCCTGTTAAATCAGTAAAAGATGACAATGGACATAGTAAAAGCAGAACAAATTTAATTTTAATATTTCCTATTTGGCAGCAATTACTCTTCCTTTTGAAGTGGCACAAGAAGCAATCAAATTAAATGAAGACATAATGGGAAACATGGAGCTCGTACTAAACTATTATTTTAAAATTTGAACGACTTTAATTGAAACTGGATATATTTTTCCTCTTTATGGAGAAGTAGCTCAGTAATTAACGGCGTAATTCCTTCTTGTTAAACATCTGATTTCCACAGATTTTGCATTGTGTATGTAACGACAATGTTTCCCTTCAAATTACTTGAAGGGTTCTTAAAAAAAGATCTCTTTTTAAAGGTTTTGTAACAGAATAGTCGCAGGGGGTGGTTTTGGAATACTCATGTTCCACTTGTTAAGTGGCAACTTTCTTCTCTGGTTAATTCGCTCTTGTGTGACTGTCAGGCTTACAAACTTAATAAAGTAGAGGTTTTATAAGTTCTTAAAGGAACCTGGGGAAATCTGAGTCAACTTCTTTTAAGAGACGGAGGAAGAAATCAGCGATGGCTTTTAAATCAGTACATGAAAGTCCCAGGAAAAAGAGATTAGGAATTGTTGAAACATAACTATGTATGGCTTTGCTTGGGGTCCGTTTGGGATGACAGCATGCTGTCTGCTAAGAGAAAAACCTATGATGTGCTGCATTAAAATATCTCGAAGTGAAATTCATACAATCCTTTTGTTCCCAGATTTATATACATATATATATATTTTCCCCTTTTTTCGCTCTAAATGAGTTGTTTACTCACTTTCTTTAGTGTTCAATGTATGACAAACTGTGTTGCCACCAGGGGGCAAGCGCACAAATATGAAATGTTTACTTGTAGCCTTTTTTTCTTCCTGTGCCTATTTGAGATAGGTTGAGCTCAATATATGGTATTTTCTGTCCCACTTATCTTTAGGTTCAGTTGTTTCTACTTGCAGTAATCTCAGTGTTGTCATCACACTGCTGTGCATTGCCAGCTTCGATGTCTTATAACAGAGCAGGCTTTAGTAGCAAGTAGGGTGATGTCCTGCAGCCCTGTGGTGGGGAAGCAGTGCAACTTGTGCTGCAACTGGAAACAAAGAAGGGAAACAGATGTATTTGAGTTGTATTTGAGTCATGCTCATGTATTCAGTGTGCCACTTAAAATAACAAAACTGCTACTGTAGAGGTCATTTGCCTGAGGAATCTGGGAGTTTCAGTCTGAACAGGGTTATAGTCTATATAGATATATAGGGTTATATATCTCTTTATATGAACTCAGGTTGGTGCCTCCTGAAATCTGAAAGCAAAATAGCGGTAGATTATTCTGCAGTTAATCTGTTTGCATAATCATAATTTGATTAAATGTCCAGGTGATATTTTTATTTTCGGTGGAATTAACTTGTATTTTGTATTTTACTTACCGGAATATTAAAATAAATAAACAACATTTATTCTCTCACAAGTTTAAATGTCACAAAACCAGAGAGTTTGGTGGTAGCAGTAGAATAACTTGGGTTAGTTACAGGGTGATGAGTGACTGCCGCCTTTGGCACTCTATAAGAACTGTCGTCCCCAGATCACAGAAGCAGACGTCCTGTGCCTTTGGCTCCTGTAACTTTACTGTGCCTATGGAAGTGCTGAATTCTTAACTATGACAGTTGACATTACAGTGCTCTTTGCTTTGGAAAAAGGAATGACTGAAACGTGTTTGTGTCTCTTGGCAGCTGATGAAAATGCTCTTCGAGTGTCCTGATGAGAGAGTTGACCTGGAGCTTATTTCTTTCTGTATTAACCTTGCTGCTAACAAAAGAAATGTGCAACTTATCTGTGAAGGTGAACATACTGAGATTTTACTGTTTTTTTTTTGGGGGGGTGACAAGATTCTCATAATATATACGGAAATAAGTATTCGAGTTATGTTTACTTATGTGCATGTTTAAAATATATGCACCTGCTTAGAGTGAGGTTGCAAATATGTGCTGATATCCTCTGCGGTTGTTGGTCTCAGTGGCAATGTCACTGAGTAGCCACTCGTGCCCACATCTCTCATACAGTTCTATAAAATACGCTGGTGACGTTACTTTTGGAAACTATGGTTGTATGAGGAGATGGAGGTTTTATTCAGCCTGATTCCCAAGAGTCCACCTTCAGCTAACCAGAGTTTCACCGACCAGTACAGAGTTAATAGCACAGTGCTGTTTAATTGCAATCTTCCGTTCTTTTAGTAGAGTATCTCTGGTATTCCAGTATATTGTTCAGTGCTATGGATGTCTGCATTTTGTTCAGTAGCTCTCTAAATTGCTCTTTGAGTTTCTTTATTTGCATTCTAGCAGCTTTGAGTGGCACGCTGCTATTTAATAGCTCTGATTTTCAGTTGTGCTCAGAATTTTCACTGTGGGCTGCTGTGATATGTTTCTAGACTTTAAAAGGGGAAAATGCCATTAATTTAAGCCAGTAACAGTTACAGGCAAGGTGATCTTTTGGAAATGTGATGATAACAGTGCAGTTTGCCCTGTGTTATCAGATCTGTGTCTGTATGTATATTCCCATATTATGTGTCTGGTAGATAGTCTTGTAGAACAGTAATGACGTATTTTAGGGTGGAGAGAGTGATTCCTGAACTGGTACCAAGAGCTGTGCTGCACCTCCACTTGCAATAGGATAATGATTTGAATCTAGAACCTCTCTTGATCTGAACAAGTGACTGAGACCACCTGAAGCACTTAGTTATTTTTCTGACAGAAAGTCATATGTCTCACATACATATTGTATGTACGTTTGTTTGTACATATTGTTTGTTGGTTTAAAGAACCTATAGAACTTGTGCAGAGCAGTTCTACCTTTTCAGCTTGGGAGAAGAAATAGTTCCTGTCCAGGTTCTTCACTTTTTCCTTTTGAATTTTGAAGTGTTTTTTTGCTCTTCTTTTCTTTTGGGCCAGTATATTTCTCACTTGAATTTGAAGGGCTTCCTGAGTCTTTTACTTTTCAGGGAATGGCTTGAAGATGCTCATGAAGAGAGCGCTGAAATTTAAGGACCCATTGTTAATGAAGATGATCAGGAATATTTCACAACATGATGGGCCTACTAAAAACCTGTTTATTGTAAGTACTGTCTGTAGCTTAATGTGATCTCTGATTCTTCCTGATGGAAAAGCCTGGCTGCTGTACTTTTTCTATACAGGTGTCATGGGTTGGTGGGTATTTATATTCTGGTTTAGGTGGGTCCCTCACGATAGAGAAAACAAACAGATCTTAAGCTGTATCCAATAAAACTCTGTTCCAAAATGAACAACAAGCAGAACAAAAGCAATTGTTAGTGTGCATAACAATTAAGTTATCCTCTGCCTCTGCTTTCATAGCTAGTGAACAAAGTAGTTTTTTCCTTCACTTGGTTAATTGGTTTGGGTTGATAATTCTGGATGCTGGGGAAAAAAAAAGGGAGGGGTGGGGGAATGACATAATGTGTAAATTAAATGTGTAATTAAAATAAGAATTTAACATCTGTTTGTCTTAAAACAGTCCAGGATTAGTAAGTAAAATTCTTGACTCTCCTATATTTGAAAACCTTGTAGGCATTTCCTGAAGTCTTTAAGTTGATGTTGCTGCTGTCACTAACAAAATGTGCTATTCACTTTCCTCGTTCTCTTATGCTCTGATAAAGCTTTCTGAAACTGTTAGTGTGCACAGTAGTAACTTCTTATGGAACATCGGAATAAATGATTCATATCCCTTAAAGGTGGAAGACTGAGAGGAGGAATCCTGAAATGCTTGAGTCATTTTTGAACTGCAAGCGAAACTGCCTTATTATTGGCCTCAGTTTGAGGGGAAGAGTCTCTTTAGCATTTGAGAACTAGTTTTGATTTGACTGAGTTTTTGAGTCCTTCAGAACCCCAGATTGTTTGCCTCCAATGCTTATTATCCTTCTGATGTGTTTTTGTTAGGATTATGTTGGTGATTTGGCAGCTCAAATATCAAATGATGAAGAGGAAGAATTTGTGATTGAATGCTTGGGAACACTTGCAAACTTGACCCTACCAGATCTGGATTGGGAGCTTGTGCTGAAAGAGTACAAACTTGTTCCATACCTCAAGGATAAGCTGAAACCAGGTCTGTACAAAGGTTGGTTAGTCTTTCAAAGTGGTGTCTTTCAGAGTACTTGAAGCATGTTCTTTCAGAGTAGAGTCTGTGTACCTCTAACTAGTGGTGGTTTGGGGAGACGGAACACTGAAAAGCAGAATTGTATCTGCAAATAAAAATACAACTGACAAAGGATCAAGAATTTCTAAGAGGCAGTGCTTTGTGTCTTCTGACTTCCAGGTTCTGCAGAAGATGACCTTGTTTTAGAAGTGGTGATAATGATTGGAACTGTTTCTATGGACGACTCTTGTGCTGCTTTGCTGGCCAAATCTGGAATCATTCCTGCCCTCATTGAGCTTTTAAATGGTATTTTGCCTTGTCTTTCATAGACATTTAGCTACAATAGCTGTTTTGTAACCAAATGCTCTGTTCCTGTTCTCTTTCAAGATAAGGCTATGGCTTTTGTATATGAAAGGAGGAGCAATTACTCTAACGCTGATAAAGGAATAGTGAACTAGTGGTTTGATATATTTGAGGTTTTTATACCTTCACAGTTAGTGCTGCAATCTGATCTTTCTACTTGACTGCAACAGGGAAGGAAACGCTCTTCTATTTTATTGTCAGGAGTTGGATTTTCTGCGTACTGCTGAACTGTCTTACTGATAGTGTAAGAGCTGGGCTTTCTCTAAGCATCAAGAGCATCTAAATGTGAGATCTTAAATTATGTATTTTCTTTTTCCCTCGCAGCTCAGCAGGAAGATGATGAGTTTGTCTGCCAGATCATCTATGTTTTTTATCAGATGGTCTTCCACCAAGCCACCAGAGATGTCATTATCAAGGAAACTCGTATCTTTTTAATGATCTAACATACAGAATTACTGTCATTAATTTGCCATTGCTGATATTTGGCCCATAAATCTCTTGGTTTTAGAGGTCTTTGTAAATGGTTTATTTCAGCTGAAGGAAAAAATGTAGAGTGGAGTGCAGGATGAATAGTACAGATTCAGATTTCATTTGCTTTGAAATGGGTGGGGGTGGGTGACATTGGGCTAGATGAGCCTTTGTTTCCATCTGAATTATTCTATGACTTGTTAATGATAGTCTGTGGGATAACTTAATTGAAACATGGTGCAGCCCAAGAAGCTTGCATATTATGTTTATATGCTGCATAGTCTGAAGTTAAGTAAATAGAATTATGTTAGTGTTTTCTTACATCAAACTAGATACCATAAGTAATGCCTGCTTTGCATTTTTCATCCACTTTTTTTATTAAAACTTTGGCGTATCAGCTTTTGATACAGGACTTGTAACTTCTCTTCAGTCACTTATTTTTTCAGTCACTTCTGATGTTGATTTTGAGCTTATTCAGGTGATCCAAAGGCTGTGGAAAGAGGCATCTCTGTAGGCATTAGATGCATGTGAAGTACTGAAACAGAGTGGGTTGAATGAGACCCTTGTAGGGACAGCAGGTTAATGATTATTTTGCAAACAACGTAAGGACTACCTCTTACTTCTCTTGAGCCCCGAGGAATATCTGAAAAGCTGTTTGGGATGTTCTCCTGTTTTACCTCCTGAGAGTCTAGATTTTAAAGAATATTGTATTTGCCTTTATATCTGTTATGATTTAGTGCTAAGATTCAAGTAATGTTTCTCACTCTAATAATAATACTCTCATTTTGTTATCTCTTCTGTTATCTTTGAACCAAATACATTGGAAGCTTTTTAGATGGTAGAACTCATGAAAGATTATAGGAGTGATGTTCTTGAAATATTAAACCATTCCACAGAGCTGGACTCGTGTGTTAGACCAAAAATCAGAGAGATACAGATTTCCTTGTAGCAGATTTTTTTGTAGAAGTACTTAATTATTTCTTCATGACTTTTGGAGATTATTGGCGTATCTTAAAAGGTGATGTAAAAAAAAGGTGGTAGGGGAGAAGGCTGCTGAAATTCACATGTGATAGAAAATTCCTCACTGTGCTGCTTAAAGAAATTTGCAATTGGAAGAAGATAGGACTGTGCAAAGAAACCCCAGCTTTTATCCTTAACAGTTTGTTTCCAGAGGCTCCAGCATATCTTATAGACCTGATGCATGATAAAAATGCTGAGATACGCAAAGTTTGTGACAACACTCTGGACATTATAGCGGTAGGTCTGATTTTTCTCATCACTCCTTCAAGAGCTGCTCTTTAGGTGACACGTAATAACAGGATAGCAATATGTTCGTACTTATAAACTGAATGTTTTCCATGTGCAATCACATAAGTAGAAGCTAACTTTACACAGGGTAATAACAATCATTATTCAAGACAGTGTACCAGCCTTCCAGAATGCACACGTATGATTTGAAAATTCATAACAGTAAACTATACACTGTGAGCTCTTTCAAGGAATGCTTTTTTAACCTAAATAAAAATAGAATTAATCGCAGTGCATAAGCATGTCAAACTTTCAGAATGTCTTAGTTCTCCAAACAAATGGCTCCTGTTACCCAGCAGCTTCTATTCAGCTTTTTCTACAATGCCTGATGCCAGTATGTTTTTCCATAAAGAAAACATGGGAGGCAGTTCTAAAGCTGTTTTCTGCTGGGGGAGCAGGCAGTATGATAGTGAACTTTTGAATACTGTCTCAGCTCTTCAACAGGTTTCATTTCAGCTTCATGGCTTAGTCATTGATAGGAAGAAACTTTGGGGACAGCTGTTTTATTTTAAGCTGTTAATTTAAGAGGGGGGAAAAAAGAATATTGAATTTAGCATTAAAGCTCTATTGCTTTATTGGCTCATAGAACTTCTGAGTATCTCTGTCTCTAGAAGCTTTCACGTTTCCTGTGGCATTCTTCACAGTGCTTTTACCTTAGCGAAGTTGCATTTCATCATTAAAAGTGCTGGCCCATTTAATCCAATTAACTTCTATTGACAAGAAGAAATTCTGGCATTTAGTAGTCTTTTAGAATGGTATGTCTTTTGTACACGCCTTTTGTATGTAGAGCAGCTGCTGTGAAATTAAATCTTACGAAAAGAACTTGACTCTGAGTCAAGAGTGATATCAAAATATTGGACTACGTTCATGCTTTTGCTATCAGCTGCTTAGTTTCTTCCTCCATGGAATTGTTATGCGTATTGCAGCTTGTTTTCTGTAAGGTTTAATAATCTTCTGAAGAAAGAAGTAAAGTAACATAACGCTCCCTGTATTGGAGTTCTTTTTGTCTCTCTGCTTTACTTCATACAGGTATAGGATGGCAATTGTTTCTCACTAATCAATAGTTGTTAACATTCGTTAAAAGCGGGATTTCAACTAAGATGCATTAGTAGTTGTTTGTGAGGGGTATTACCAGGATCAGTCACTTCTAGAGACCTCGCCTGGGGAAATGGTAGAACGAGTTTATCCGTTGGATGAAACTGGACATCTATCAGTGTTTCCAACACCTTTTGTTTTTTTCTTCTTTCCCCTCCTTATGGCAAGGGCAGTTTCCAGGTGTCTTAGGGGCTGTTATGTTTGTTAAGGGAAGCTGTGCAATGTGGGACTAATTTTTTCAGTAAGTAGATACTGCTGTGTTAGTTTTATTCAGCAACCTTTGTTTTGTGGAATCCAGAAGAGTAAGTACATAAAGACACAGCTTCACATCCAGCATGAACTTGAGAGTAAAATCTACTCGGCTTCTTTTCTTCCTGGGAAGAGGTAATCTTCATGCTGCTATGGTAATAAATGGGAAGAGCCTCTCTGAACTTGGAAGAAGCAGGCTTCTCACAGGCCCTGAGGAAGAAGAAAAGCAGAAAATGATCTGGTTCTGTTGATACTGGCGATGGGTGAAGAAAGTATCAGGTACTTCAGCACGGAGTGTTTCATAGGATGGGAGATTACTTTGTAGCAGGGTTCATGGGCATATTAGGAGAATTACCTTTCTGTGAAGGTCTTTTTAGCTTTGTCATCTAGTTGCTGTGTTACAAGTTGCATAAGTTGTAGCTAACACTGTGCCTGTGTGGGGCCCAGGAAGCACAATAACACCCTATTTTCTGGAAGTCAGCACTCCATTTTCCAGTACCAGAAAACCACAGGCTATAAAGGTAACTCATCCTAGATGGCAAATGGTGAGTCGGTAAGGTCTCAAAACCCTCAGGTCTTGAAAGACATCCTGCAGTGTAGATTCTATTATATGATAAAGTAGCCTCTGAACACTGAATTATTCAGCTGCGTGGAGTTCTTACACTGCCTGTACCTTCTGAAGTGTCTGAACAGACATAGTTTCTAGGACTGTTGAAATTTCTTATCAGTGCTAAGTCCACAACAAGAGAAACTTAAGTTTGCAGTCTTGTTCCATACATGCTGACAGGGTTCGTTCTTCTGATACTGGAATTCAGAAAGTAAATGATGGAGAAGAGAGATTTGATAGTAATTTCTTCGCAGGGAGATAAAGGCTGCTTTCACTCATCAATAAGCTCTATGTAGTGTGATTGAAATAACACTGTAGAAAATAGATGCCTTATAAGCCTTAGGGGAGATGTGCTTTCTATAGTAAAGTAATTGTCACAGAAATTATGGAAATGTTACACTAGTGATGATTTGTTTAGTACAGTTTGGCTGGACTCTGCCACTGATGAAGTGAAACAGATGTGTTGCTTTAGCATAATATGTTCTGGGAAGCCTTGGCTTTTTGCTGGTACAAGCAAGATACTGCTTTTGTTTAAAAAAAAAAAAGCCTGTGTTGGTAATTTAGAAAAGCTTTGGTTCAGTGTCACGTGCTGAGCCTTAGCACTGAGCAGTTAGCTGAGTGGAGCTGTACACCTAAAGCTGGACAGGTTGTACGGCTCAACTGAAAGCCTGGAATCAACAGCGGGCTTCTCAAGTGAATGAAGTTTGCCATTCCTCTGGTCCTGGACATCTGTTCTTGATGCTTGTGAAATAAATGTCAGTTTACTCAAGAAGGTTTTACTCTGTTCACATCCGACAGTATTATCAAGAGCTGATGAAATTATTAATGGCTCAGCTTTCTTGTCTTCTGTTCTTTGCTTTCCCTTATTGCTATTAAATGCTTTTCTTAGTTTATTCAAAGGATATTTAGCCATAGTCAGATCTTCAGACTTCGGTCAAATGAGCTTTCCCACTCACAGTTTTCAGACAGATTTCCTGTTTAATATATATATATTTATATATATTTTTACAGCTTTGAATCCAGGCCCACTGTACCATCTTATTTCCTTTATGATGTAGAGTGAATTGTTGTCCTTTGTGCAGAAGTAAAAACCAAAAAAAAAAAAAAACAAAGATATAGCTACAGCACTGTGATCTAATGTTCGTATGCTTAAGGTATTCTTAAGGTGTGGTATTTTGGTTGTTGTTTTTTTTCCAGCTCTCATTGTTTTTCCCAAAATACTTGTAATGAAAGCCAAGAGATGTTTCTCAGGTGGAAAGCTGTGTTAATGAATAGTTTGCATCTTTGTCTATTAACCAGACACTGTGACCCAAGTTCTCCATGTTGCAGATGCTAGAAGTTCACATAAGAGGCAGGAATGTGCTGTGAATCCTCAGGGATTTGGGGCCAGCTGTTCAAGATGTTGACCAGTGCTCTGAAAATCAAGGAGGAGCAGACCACAGGGATTTGGCATGGGCTTTATTTAAGTAGGCACTGTATTCTGAAAACAGATAACCTTTGACTCCAGCCCGGTGTCTTCCTTCTGTGTATGCTGTACTCACTCCAGGAAAGGAGTTTCTACCTTCATTTGTCAAGGCTCCTTATTTCCATGCTGCTGTGTACCTCTGTTATCTTCTAACAGTCGTGAATGCAGAGAGGTAGAAGCAAGTAGGATGTGGGACTGCTGGCCATACAGTTGACTTGTATCGTCATCGTTCAACTTCTACATTATGAAATGTGAAATCAGTCCACTTGGGTGCCAGTAGCTTTTTGTAGCGAAGAGCATCCAGCAGGAAGACTCCACATGGACTAGACAAATAACCACACTACAGGAAGTGTAAAACAGGGCATGTGGGTTCTGATTCTTTTGTATTCACGTAGGTATGCCCGTACAGATTTCTTTCTAGCATTGGTGCTTGTTCTTTGGGATTCAAAAGCTAGGAAGGTGAGCCGAACCAGTGGTCTCTTTTCCTTCTGTTACAGTTGGCCAATTAGATACCTATAATTTCTTCAAGGAAAAGAGACTTCAAATCTTCAGTTATTGACAGTATAGTAATCCTGTGCAAAGTGTTTTTAATAAACATCTAAACTTAGGGGACGTGAATGTTTCTTCTTTTTGCTACTTGGCCATTAATTTCATTTTGTAGGTTTTTACTGGTCTATCAGCACATATTTGGCGATGAAGCTACTTGCAGAGAGGTAGCTGTGAGTTGTGCCTGCAGAAGTTATAGAAGAATTGTTTTTGACCTGTCAATGAATTGCCCTCTGGTACTACTTGGCCCAAGGTAGGCGTCATAGACGCCCGCAGAAGGTGATCCATACCATCTGTTTCTATCCTTGCTTTATAGAGGTGTGTAGTTTTAAATTACGTGCCTAAATCTTGGTTAGCTAGACAAGATAAATCTTTCCTTAACTAAAAAAGTGGTTAATTTGACCTTTCTTGTAAACTGTATGTTTTAGGAATGTTTAAATAACGAAGAATGTAACATATCGCTTTACCAACTACGGCCTTAAATGTAACGTGCATTCAGCTTACTGTATAGCAGTTTTAGTTTAGTATGAGGAATCGCATCAAATGAACCCTATTACAGACCCAATTAAAGGGCAACCACATTAAAGTGAAAAGGAAAATCTGTTTTTCATCAGCTGTGAGTGAACACAAAGCAGATCTGTGTAGCTCTATGTTATCCTATAGTGTGTTAATCAGATACAAGGTGTGACGGAAGCCAGTGACAAAAGGGACCCCTGATAGGGAACAGACACGCTCTGATAATAGGCCAGTTAACGCTTCATAATATTTCAATGGTTCAGTAGTAAACAAAGTTGGAAGCAGAACTTCAAAAAGGATGGCACATTCCTTGCGGAGTCGAACCATACATCTCCCGTGTCACTTTGGGATTTATGGAAACCGAATGTTCAAAACAGTGATGTCAGGGAGCTCCAAAGAGAATAAAATCAACCTTCAGGATTCCTCCTTTTATGTTACTGCCCGTGCTGTATTTGGGGTGAGGGGTGGGGAATGGGCACATTCCATCCGCTGCTTTTCTGGTGGACTGGTGTTCAAAAGCACTGGAGGGGACAAAGCTGCGTTTGTCTCCATAGTGTTTAGTTTTCTGGTTTAATTTTTGCAGGCATTCCTTAGTTTCAAGAAGGCACTTTTAATAGCTGAAAATATAATTACTGGAAGCCTTACTGTGTTTTAGGGAATTGTTTTGTCCTAAATTTCTTTAATTTGGTTTCTTTAATTTGGTTTCTTTGTGCCTTTTGGCCGTAGTCCTGCATTTACAGCTTTTCTTCCATTCTGATGTTATTCCATTAATCATTTACCCAGTGGTGTTTCTGCACAATTCTGTGGAAAATTTACAGACGGATCCTTGATCATGCAGTACTTAAATGAACTTTGTTGTGTCGAGGTTATGTAAATCATTCGAGATTGCTGCAAATCAACCTTTTCTAGGATTGCTGCCAGAATGAAACCCTTGATGCAGCTCCTCGGTGATCCTATTGATGGCGTGGCCATCTCTTTGTTCTTGGTCATTCGTGGCAAAGTGCAGGTTACAGACCCAGAAACCAGGCTATCTGTTGGAAATGGTAGCTTGGGATTTGCAAGGGATGTGTAACTGTGTTCAATCTCAGAACCAGTAATCTGCCAGTCAGTTGCTCATCCTGTTTTCCAAAAGCTTATAGATGTTAGAGGGGGAAATACCAGCAGGTTTGAAGCCTCCTAGTGTAAGAAGAGGAATGTAGAATGCATAGGAGTGTTCTATCTTGTTGCTTTCTAAATAAAAAGGGGCGTTAACTGTTTTGTTTTCAGAAGGATTTGAATTAATGTCTATTTGTGGGGGAACGTCCAACCAGTTTGAATGATAGCGTGGAATGGGGCAGTGGGTTGGCTCAATGGGATTCCTTTGTTTTGTAATTTCTGGGAGGTTGACCCGTTTTCAAAGCGCACTGACAGTGTATGTGAAGTAGAGATGCAGCTACTGGCCTTTCTGCTTTCGGGAACTTTTAGGAGTAAACAAGGTAATGTGAAAGGAATTCAGCTTTCCCATGGCTTAATCTAATTTGCTCTTTGTTCAGTTTCTTTCTTTCTTTCTTCCACCCCTTTGCAATTGTGATTTCTGGGAATAGTTTTGCTAAGACTACAGTGTGATCTCTGGCAGTTACAAGGTGTTTCTCTAAAGCTTGTAAGTAATTCACAACTTCTGGGGGCTGATATAATAGTCTACATTTTAGCTCTGGCAGATGCAGCAAAGTAGATGTTCCCAAGATGGCTTGTATCATCATAGTATCATAGTATTGTGCGAGTTGGAAGGGACCTGGTCAGGTGGCACTGAAGCTCCTGCTTTCATTCTTTTTCCCTGGATCATTTTATAGACATTGATGCTGAGCCTTCCTTTCCCAGGGAACGCTCTGGGATTTCCATTTAATTGAGAGCTGAAGTGTGTGTGTGGGGAAATATCAAGAAGCAGAAACAGCATGAGGTGTTCTTTTTCCTAACGGTGTGAGGTGTGAGGCTGGTTGCTTTGTTTTCCTCCCTAAGGATACCGCATTACTGTACGGTTGACAGGAGCTTGGAATTTACTGGAGGCTAGCAGGGACTGGGAACCTCCATTGATCCCAAAGGTGATGCTTGTTCTGTGCGTGGACACTGTGCATGAGAGCAGGTGTTGAACAGAACTGCTTGAGTGCCAGGATGCTGCAGGGGGGAATTAAAAAGATCACGTAACTGCTGCTGATCAGACATGGATTCTAAGAAATAGGGAATGATACCACGGACTGATCAGGGCCCCAGATTTGCAGTGTGCGTGGATGTCCCATCAAAAAGGAATTCACCTCCTGCTGTAAGCCAGGAGAAACAAACTTCTTGTTCCTCCAAGTAAAACGGTTTTAAAACCCACTGCCATAGCATAATGGTTTGTGGTTGTGCAATGCAACGTGATTCCGTGTGGAATCTTGGAGGCTTGAGATAGGCTGGGTAGCAGAGTTGGGGTATCCTCTGCCAGAAGGACTGAACCAGCTTGGTTTTTTTGTTACCAGCAGCCAGAAGGGTGGAAAAGGCAAAGGCTAGACAGACAGTGTGGTACCCACGTCAGGTTAACGGCAGTGAAGGCAAGGTATCCTGACAAGTAAGTTTAAAAGCTCAAATTCAGTCCATAGGGGTTTTAAAAGTTTAACCCCCAAGCTACTAAGCCAACTGATTCTGTCTTCACTGCTATTTTTTGACCTCAGGTTGTAGACGGATCTGCTTTTGCATGTCTAGCTGGAGCTGTTTAAGAAGTTACTACTTCTGCAGCCAAGATGTTAATTGTATGAACAATCTTCCTTCCCTTCTGGGCTAAGTAAAATGGATTTTAAAAACCTTAAAGTGCTCCAGCTAGATCTCAGAGGGCAGCCCGTCTAGAGCATATGTTAACTATCTTGAGGTAAGAAATGGTTTTCAGTTTCTGCCTCTTTTGGAGTTAAGTTAGAAGGCAGTGAGGTGGATGTGCTTAGACCTGCCTTGCAGGGTGTTTCTTCCCACAAATAGAAACGCTTTGCTGGCTATGAATGTTGTTCTCGGTCACAATTCTTTGATTAAAAAAGGTAATAGCCACTGTGCGTTATTTATGAATCATCTTACACTGATAATACCTGCAACTTTAGTACGTCCACACGTGCCTATAGCCAGTTGCATCCTATTTTTCCATCAGTACTGAAAACACGAGTATTATGAGGTCTGTGACTGCTCAGTGATAACCAACAGCCCAGGCAGTCTGGTTTTCTTAGAGGAGCCTTCTAAACAGCTGATTGCACTGACTGCTGTGTCTTTTCCTTCTGATATTCCTTTACACTGAATCTCACATCATCAGAGAGTGCAGTTATTCCAGCCCAAAATTTCCTGACTCCTTTTTGTTTCCATAGTAGCCTATACCTATATCCTGCTTCCCTCAGCATTCTGGAGAAGTTCTTCTCTGACTTAAGTTTTGTCTTTGCTGTAACCTATTCATGAACGTTGTGTGCCAGTTTTGTGGGTGTTCGATATTAAAAGTAGCAATTTGTTTTGAAGTTTGACAGGAAGCTGAGAACTAAATCCTGTTTTTCAGGTGCTCGTGAAACAAAGATTTAACTGGTTTTATCACTGCCTTTTTTTTGTTCTTTTTTGAGTAATTGGAACAGGTTGCTCAGAGGGGCTGTGGATGTCCCCTCCTGGCAGCATTCAAGGTGAGGCTAGATGGGGCTGTGAGCAACCTGGTCTGGTGGGAAGTATCCCTGCCTAGCAGGAGGGTTGGAACTACATGATCTTAAAGGTCTCCCTTCCAACCCAAATCATTCTATGATTCTGTAATGAATGTTTGTCTAATGAGATCAAACAGAGTATTTGGCCAGTGTTAGTGTTTAATTCCTGCAGACCCTCTGCAAATTGGCAGTAATAGGCTCTTCCTGATGGTTCAGGTGGGGAGACTGTGACGATGGAACTCAAAGCAGGAGAATTTTCTGGGCAGTGCAGAGTTACAGACTGTGAAGGGAAGATTGTACTGCTGCTGCACGTACAAAACCAGAACGAGGGCTGGTGTTTGGAAAATATTGCCTTTTTTGCTCAAAGCATTCTACACACTTAAAAGATTTAAGTCAGTGCTGAAACTTGAATCTTTTGCTGATGTTAAATTCCTCTGCTATTTCCTGTTAAACCAAGCAGGTCTTTGTCTATTCTTCATCACAGCCTCTTGTGTGGTCATTTTTAGTTTTATTTTTCTTTACTAACAGGAATATGATGAGGAATGGGCGAAAAAAATCCAGAGTGAGAAATTCCGATGGCACAACTCTCAGTGGCTGGAGATGGTGGAGAGTCGGCAGATGGATGACAGCGAGCAGTATCTGTATGGGGATGATCCTATTGAGCCCTACATCCACGAAGGAGATATTCTGGAAAGACCTGATCTCTACTACAACGCAGGTAAGCAGCACGTGTTGGTATTCAGCGCTGGGATGGCTACCTCTGTTTGTACTTGAAACCAGGATCTGGCCTGTTGCTGTAGGAGGAATGCTCAGACCAGTGGTACAGCTGCTTCTGTGTGTCAGTGGGAGCAGTGCTGATGTGTATTTGCTGGGGCTTTGTGTCCTCTCTCCAGGGGCTGCTTTTGCCAGCCCTTTCAGGTACAGTATCAGCCTGCAGGGAGACCTCATGAAATAATTTGCCCACTGGATTAATGTCTTCGTAACCTTTAACAACTAGGGGTTGGCTTACGCTTTCAAGCTTGTGGTTTTATTTCCTTTTCAAACTCCTGCATAGCTGTGTATGTGCGTGTGGCTTTTGAATTTTCCATACAAGTGTCCAGTCCTTTGCTATGAAGCATGAGTCACAAAACTCAGACTCTGGATGGATTTGCAGGAGTATTAATAAGACAAACAAAACCACTGAAATCAGTCAGCATTATTTGCAGTTACTGTGGGAAAATAAATATGCAATATCTCCATAGCATTTCTAAAATAATTCTCAAAATAGATCAGAACTCAAGGATCCTTGTTCATCTGTGTGGTTATGTATGTCAGCTGTAGCAACTTGCCTCCTGGTAAGGCTTTTTCTTTTCTCCTTTTTGAATCCTGCAGCTTTATTTCACTGTACTTAGACCTCCAAGATGAGTGGTATAAGCTATGTGTAGTATGGTACCAGGCTCTCTGATTACACCAAGTCTGCTTCAGGCTTCCTGAGTTGGAGATGTGACAGTGTGCCTGTTGTGGCGTCCGCTTTACAGGCAGCATTTCATTTCACAGGGCCACTTATTTCCAAACAGTATGAGCTGGAAATGGAGTGTCACTGTAAGCAATGAGTTCCCTGGTTTTTAACCATTTATATTACATGCTTAATGTTATCTGAACAAAGATTTTTGTGTTGGAATCGCTACTTGACCAGTCAGGAGGGGCAGATTTCCAGTGATACGTTCTGCAGATGTTTGAGAAATGCTTTTGTTTTAGCAAGTATAAAACTAAGGGAATAGATTCAAAATGCAGATTCCCTTCTCAGGTTCCTTCCAGCAAGTGCCGGTGAGGGTGTGCTTCTAAACTCTGCCAGATTTATACTTTTGAGATGGGGCCAGAAGGGACGTAAGTTTTCTCTATAAAGGCTACAGATGGTTGTACCAGTTGGAGTAGGCAGTTGGGTTTGTGAAAGATGGGGCATTAGTTGATCAGAAATGAGGAAAAATAATAGCTCTTGTTGCAGTCACAAGTGACATGTTTGTATTTTGGTGACCTGTGCTGATAGCTCACACGGTGCATATTTGTTCTCGGCTGTAGCAATATCAGCTTGCTGTTGACAAGGTGGGTTCCTATTGGAATAAAATGTTGAATATCTCTTGAAAAGTGATCAAATCCTTCCTCAAAAACTTGGTAGAATCTTTGGAATCACCTTTGAGTTCGGTGTCTCCTTTGCTTCGAAGGTATTTAACCCTAATTTGTGTTGAAATGTACATAACAACAGATGGTTCTTTGACTGTAATCACATTATATGCTGCTGATGGTATCCATGTGCTTCCTTTTCCATTTAAATTCATGGGAGCCATAAGGCTGAGCGCTGTGGCTTGAATCTTAGCGCTCTTGAGTGAAGACATTTTAAGCAGTGCTAACTCTGGCCTCAGAGTGAAAATACAACCCTTGTTTTATTGATAGAAAAAAAGCAAGGATTTGAAAGCAGATAAACTTCCTATTAAGTTTTAAGCTCGCCCATTTAGAACACAGTCACTTAGCGTGATTTTTTTCCTATGAAATGCTCCAAGTGTGGAAATGCTAATGAGAAAAATACACAGATAGGAAACCTTGGCATGGATGAATAGCTTTCCTCCCTTTTCTACGGTCCTTTGACGTTCTTACGCTATCACAGCATTTGTGTCTATCCAGACATGCTGAAAGACAGTAATACAGATCTGTGCCACAATATTTGCTTGTCAAGTAATACCCTTTCACATACTGTATGCACATGTATACAATTAGAATATAGCCATTTACAGCTATCTTATGCTGCTAAAGCGTAGTCTGATTGTGGCTAGCGTTTTCCATTTACAATCTGTTGCATTGTATTTGGTCACTTTCCCATGAGGTAGTATCTCCTCAATGAATCTCCGTAGCACCTCATCAAACGTCTGTTGGAAATCTAGATGTGTCAATTCTATTCCTTTCATCATTTGTCACTATATTATCTTCAAAAAACCATCAGGTGAATTCATAAAGCACAGGGAGATTTGTTTGAATGCCTGAGTTGTCGTCTTTAAGCCCCTGTGTCTGTAAGTAACTTTCCACTGCTTCCTGCACAGGCAGTTTTAGGAGATTTGAAACCGCAGAGGTTAAGCTAAGTGGCCTGTGATTCCCTGGGTCTTATCTCTCTTACTTTAAAGTGGAATGGCATTTCTAACTTCCTAGTCATTAGGAATCTCTCTCCTCTGGTAAACTATTGAATTGTCCATCAGAATGTACCTGTTTCTGCCTGGTTCTTACTGGGCTGCTTCCTGCTCTGTCAAGCTCGGATCATTTTCATACAATAATGGAAACAAACCGAGACAGGCTCTGTTTTAATTAAATTGTTTTACCTAGTGAGAGCCTGATATTACCAGGTAATAACTGTGCCCGTAATATTAACAAGGAGTGAGCTTTGGGGTTGGGAACAGGAAAGAGTTAAGCTGGGCTCTCATTCAGCTGGGGTCAGTTCACTGACTTCACTTCAAAGACGCTCTGGATTTACGCTGATGTAACTGGGGGAAGATGTCAGCCCCTGAGGTTGTAAAGCCTTTAAGGAGTACTACTGGCCTTACAGATGGTTACATCTTTGTATGCTGATGCCTTCAATATAAAGGAAGCAAAAGGAAACAGTAGTATTTGTTTTTGTGGGTACATCATGTAAAGAGGCCGCTCTTTTAGGAGATAAGTAGCAAAATGACACTGAAACAGGGGATGTGGGAAAAGAGTTGATTTTGAAGCTGTTCTCCTGTTGTTGTTTCTCGTTTGCTTTCTTTAGCCAGTTTTAAAAGATACTGTGGTGAGAGGCAGAGTCTTGATGAATTAAAACCTTTGTTGCTCTTCTGCTTTTGTGCTGTTACTGTAGACCTGTGTTTGACCCTTCTCATTACTTTTTCCTCTGTGCTCACTTTCATTGATGGGGCAGACAGTGTGGTTCTTGATATAGTCTCTCCAGACCATAAGACGAAGAGGTAAGAGAATTGTCCTTAGGTGCAGCTGTCCCTTAGGGCAGTAGGCTAGTTGTGGAGTCCCGGTGCGTTTTCTGTTGTAGCCCGTCTCTCTTCTTCAGTATTATTGTTGCTTGATGCTCCTCCCAGATATATTCCATGTTGCTAACCAATTTCTGAGACAAACCAGTGCAGAGTATGTTGCCTACTTGCTTTGAAATCGTGCTCCTTCTTACAGTCTCTGTATCTTCCTTGTTTCTATAGATGGTCTAATGGCACCCGATGGAGCAGTGAGTCCAGACTTCTTCAGTGACTATCATCTTCAAAATGGAGACCTCGTTGGGCAGCATCCCTTCTCTAGCAGGTAAGTTGTTGTTTGTAAGGAATGTGTATAATCTTAGAATATCCTGAGCTGGAAGGGGGAACCCAAACCCTGAGGGTTGTAAAATGGCTGATCAGGTTTCTTACAGGGCTCTGTGTTCAGTTCTTGCTCTCATAACAGAAGTCGTTGATGCTGAAAATGCCATTTTGGTCTGCCTTCGAATCGCATGTTAACGTATGTGTTATAATCCATAATAGCTTTCTAGAAGCTACAGGAAAGTGAAACTATAACACGTTGTCATAACGACATTGTGACAATTACTGTAGCATTCAGACGGTGTTATTTAGGCCTACTTAAAGAGATGTTTGAGGTGCTGATTACATAGAAGAATGCTTTCTTCGGTGATCTTAAAATGTTGAAAATAAGTTTCTCAGTTATTGAACTGCTTCTGCACTTTTCCCCTTTGCCTTAAGTCTTCCCATAGTATTCTGTTCTGTTATTCATCGTGTTTATTCTGGAGATTGGGGAAATGAGCTAAAGATACCCTGTTTTGCCTTGATTTCTGGGAGGTGTTTTTTTGTTATCCCACTGGTCAGTGACCTCTCCCTCCCTGCTGTTTGCATTTCTAAGTAGACTTCTCCACAGGCTCAAAGTAGAAAAGACCTATTTTCAAGAAGAGGGTCCTTTTCTTTGTAGATTGTGAAACTCCTTTTATAGAGCATCATTGACCTGTACTGTCTAGTAGGAAATAATTCAAACACGGGATTCAGTTTAACTCGATGCTATTTGGACGTGCTCAGAACTGTGGTTGGAGTTGCTACCTTTCAAAGTGTTAACGCTGTTTTTAATGCTTACAACTCAAGTCACTGTAAAATATGAGCAATTTCCATTATGCGTAGCTGAAGCAAAAGCTGTTTCTCTTGCTTTGGCTTCTTGTAGTTTTAAAGGGGCAGTGGGAGGGTTGCACCCATCTCTTCTTTCTACCTGTAGTGCACCAGAAAGCTGAATGTTAAGTGAGGTTGCAACGATGGCAGCATTTCTGGGAACGAATTAAAATAACTGAAATCCTAAATCAAGTTGAAAACAAAATAAAAAGATGAGTTACCTTGAGGAGGGAAAATGGTGTTTATACTAAAAAAGGATCAAGTTCAGATCAGTGTGCAACCCTCTCTGTGCAGCTTACATTTGAGAATGGGACACTGGCACAAAATCCAGGAGAAGTTCCTTGCCAAGTAATTTTGTTGCTAAACCTCCAGTAAGGGTGATATTGTTAACATATCTATGAAACACGATTAATGCTTTAATGGAAGTGATAGATTGGTATACGCCATGTCATCTGATTGCTTCCAAATGGGCAGCCTTCATCTCAGGGCATGATCAAGAAAATGACATAAGTGTGAGCTATATGGAGGCTTATTATGTGGCTTGTAGTTCTCAGCTTTATCACAGACATACAACTCAGGAGACAACAGGTTTCTGTATTAACAAGAACACCGTATGTCTATGTGTTCTTGATAGTCTTGTGTCTTCTGGGAAGGATCTGAAGTGTCCATGGATAAGAGTTAAAGTAGATCAGTCAGCCTCAAATTTCAGGCCCTTTTCAGGGAGTTACATCAGTAAGACACGTTTTCATCTGATTGTCTTCCACCTAAAATGAGTAGCAAAGTATACCTGGTGTAGCCTGCATTAAAATAAACAGTTGTCCAACTTCTCTGTGATGTCTCCAGGGGTTTTGGAGGCTTGCCTCAAAAACAGCGGACAGACAAAAACTTAGTTGGACTAACCGTGGTCTTAGTAATTGCCTGCTGTTGATAGCCCCTGTAAACATTCAGATGTCTTATTACAATTCTGTTTTCTAGGAAAGCTTTTTGTGTGTGTGTGTGATTGCTCCGTGGGTTTATCTGCAGTCCAGACACAGGCTAATTGGAAACAGCGTGCACTGCTGCAAGCATTCTGTCCCTTTTGTAACAGAGCAGGACTGAATTGTTTGATAGAATAGATACTGGCAGTCGGACGGCGAATCCTAGTTTTCAGATGTGTGTCATTATTGTTTTGAACTTCTTGGCGCCAGAAGCCAGGATTTCCTGATGCTTAGAGCTAATGTAAAATGCATTATTGCTCTGAGGCATGAGCCGTGGAATTGCCAGTCCCATGAGCTTGAAGAGTCAGACCCTCCCTTTTCCCAAATCTGAATTGGTGTTGGAAGGTAAAACCATACGTGCTAGAGACCCTAATTAAAAATAATAGCAGCAAGTCAAGGCTCTTTTTATGTGTTATATAGTGTACATTTCATCCATACCAAAACATAATTCTAGGGTATTTTTATGCTTACAGTTTAAAGTTAACTAGAACCTTATGTCAGGGATTTGTTTTCAACCAGTTCCAGCTTTTAATAAATCTAGATTTTCGTTATAAAAATGGTTCGTGTTTCTATTATTAATATTTGGGTATGTTTTCAGAACCTTTTTTAGAGAAAGCTGAGTTATGATTGTCAATTAATGGTAATGTTTTCTGTGAGTTTGAGGGGGGATGCCTTTATAATGAGTAAATGCATGTTCTTCAGTCTTCTCATTTGTTATACTTTATTATGCGTTTAGTTGCTGTTTGTGTCTTCTGGTCTTGATTTATATACATATATATAAATAAATATATATGTGGCTTTATTGCTTTGTAGTAGAAAGAGCTGTTTACTAAGCAGTGGGGTGAGCTGGTAAGGAGTCTTTTCCATCGTCTAAGTGTGCCCTGAGGAATTTGAGGTAGGTAGCGACCACGAGGAGACTTTTCTACTCAACTTTGAGTAATTTTTCTGATTTATTTATTTATTTATTTATTTCCTGCAGTTCTGAGTTAGGATACATCAGCTCTTTAATTCCTCTGATGGGATTTCTTAGCCTCACATCATGCTAGGAGCAGATCGGGACTTCCCCTTGTCTTCAGGAGAGCCTGCGTAAATGTACTTACAAGTCAGCCATAAAACTTGACCTTTCTAGTGCCTGCATATCATTGAGAAACTCTGCTGGTATTGAACTAGTGTTGGTGTCCCCAGTACATTTATAAGGGAGGCATTACTGGGACTGAAGCCTGTTTGGTGACCAACCTGATTTTCTGGATCCAGAAAGGGATCTGTAAGGAAAATTTTCAAGGACCGCAACCAAGCTCAAGTTGAAAGGTTTTCAACATAAGCAATATTCAGTAATACCTGAATGAGGAAAGTCAGCCCACACCAGCTGCCGTGTATCAGGTTGTTATACCAGTTATGCTACATGGAGCAGATGGTGAAAACCATGTGCTTCCTTGGTTGTAGGATGTTAGCTCTAGCAGAAGTCCAGGGGCTGCCTTTTGAAGTCCCACCAAGTTGTATTTAAGAGAGTTCAGGGGAATTGGAACGGCAGATGTATATGGACGTGTAATCAATGAAATTACTGACTCCTGTGTAACCCAGTGTGGGCATCACTGACATCTCCTGTGAAGTCCCTGCCCTAAGAGACACAGTACCTCCATCCCCAGACGTGCTGCACGGTCTTATGTAGGCAAGAATAAAGCAGGAGGTTAAAAAAGTTGCGTACATGCACCTGGGCTAGCACAGGGTTGGTTTTTTTCCCCATTATTTTTTCACAAGGAAGCATGCAGTAACAGTATTAGCAGTAAGACCATCTACAGGTTGGTCGAACCAGGTGGAATATCCCAAGGGTTGAATTTTTCAAAGGCATTACTTTCCCTTTATAGGGCTGCTTGGACCTTCCTTTGAAAGCTAGGCTACTGACTGCTGTCAGAGTTGAGAAACGCTGCCTGTACTGAGTTCCTGCAGTACAGAACAACTTTGGAAGGAGCTGTAGGAGTATCTAACCCGGAACTTGTTTTGTACATTTGCATGCTGTTCTGGCCACATCATAAAGCAGATGAGGATAATTGTTGTCTCTGGTGTTTGTCAGCAGGAAGCTGGAAGTTGCACGTGGAATCAGACACCTCACTTTAGGGATCCAAGTGTATTACCAGCAACCAAACATTTCTATCCTGTGAGTTTCACAGCTGTGGATTAAAGCTTTTCTTTCTGAACCATATTCTGAATAGAGCAGTACTGTTCTGTAAGATGTCTATAAATAGGATTATTTGGGCATACAGCGTACTCAGGAGTGATCAAATACTTACACAGCATCTCCCATTTTCCTCCAAGCTTTGGAGCAGAGTGCAAACAGATGATCAGGTTGTTTTCTATTCAGCAGAACAAATGTGGCCGAGGAGGCTGCTTTGGCAGCTTGTGTCCAGGTTTTTCCACTGGCTTCTGTGATTAGATTATCAGCTTTGAATTGCCGTACTGTCTTTCAGAAGCAAATGTGCTTTAGGCATAGGTTTGAAGTTTTCATCTGTTCCTGAAATCTGTATTCAGGGCTCCTGGTCCTGATAACTCTTAATACAGAGTGAAAGCTTTATGGTTGTAGCAAACAAAAAATCCCTCACCTTTGGCTGAAGCGATGACAGCTTGGTGTCTGAGCTGCAAGGGAGAGAGGCCGGCTGAAAGAGCTTCAGGAGCCTCTGGTCATCTGTCACATTTTAATTACTTTCTAGAAATTATTTCCTAAAACACAGGCATGATGATAGCAGGGCCTGGGTGTCTTCTAAGGGAGGTTTCCATGGTGTTTTTCTTTCCCACTGGGGAAAGAACTTCTTAACCTTTCCCAGCTGTAACTAGATAATGATACAAACTTGAAGTGCAAAAGCCAATTTGTTGTAAAATCTTCATCGGAGTTCAAGTCCTGCCTTTCTGCAGCTGTAGAAAGGTTATTAGGAATGCTGACGCTAGACAAAACCCCTTTTTTCTTCCAGAGGAAGTTTTTTCCCATACAGAATCCTTTAACACCATTACGAAGCATGGCGGAGCTGCCATTGTGCTGCCTTAGTTCTCATTGAGACGAGGCATTTCTGTGTGTGTGCAGGTCCTGGTGTGGGGCACTCGTATGTCCTCTCAGCAGAGAGTGATTGAAATGTCTTCCTAAGAAGCAGTGAGGCTTGGCATGTCCACCAGCCTCTGTCTTAATAGGATGGCTCTGTTTCTGTCCTTGACGGGACATCTTTGTTCATGCCTGGATTCACAACCCAAATGTGTAGCTGTTTCTCCATGGTAGGTCACTGTGGTATGTTGTGAGTTAACTGCATGGAGCCAGGACCTTGCAGACTGCTCTGCATTAACTTCAGTTGGCAAGTATGGACGTTCAAAACTTGGTTTATGTGTCTTGGGTTGGTGTCAACTGGTGGTGTGGGCTTCACTGTGCCCAGTACACGGCCATAGGTGCTGATGGCAGCATGGGGGGCACTGTCACTGTGGCTGCAGTTCTCTCTAGCTAAGCTACAATATTGTGATGTCTGCACGTAGTAGCAGCCCTCCTGAATGGCAAGAGTAGTCATATCCATAGGCTTTTTTGCTTGAGTACTCTGATGAATATCAGATGTGAATGTTATTAGGGGAGGGACCTGGGTGGGGCTGTACCCCCCATTGCTGTCAACTTATGCAATGCTCTGCAACCTCTCAGTCATGTCACACCAGAATAGCTCACATTCCAGTCAGATCCAGCAGCTGCATCGTATTGTGGCAAATAGGCACTTGATAAGCATTTATCAACTTTTTACATTTGTTGTACGTGCAATTGATCTCCTCTGTCCGCATTTGTAGCTGTCTTCCATGTAGATCTTCTTCAATTAGATCCACAGAAAGCAATTCCACGTTGTTATTCTTAAGCACTGCAGTTAGGTTTTCATCTCTTGCTTAGTTTCTAAGCCCTACAAGATAGAAAGAACCTTCTGAAGGAAATGTCTGCAGGTGGGGACTGTGCTATGGAGCATTTCTCATCCATTGTATCCTCCTTTTGAAACGCTGCTTTTCAGCATCAGGCAGTTTGTTTAGAAGTCGGAGCTCTCCCTCCCCAGCCTTCCAAGTGATGTCTGGGGAAAACTGGTGTGCGAGTAGGCAGTAAAAGTTGGCTCTGTTGGATTTTGGTTGTCTTTAAGGAGGGGAAAAAACCCAAAAGGCTGGAATAATCATATCTGCATCTTCCTTTCCTTGTTATTGGAATACTTGTCTACCTTAGAGGTTGGACTTAGAGGCGACTGTACAGAAGTATAAAATCTTATAGTTACTGGAGTTAGAAGCCAGTAGAGTGGAAGTTGTTATTACAGTATGATTCTACTTGCAGATGTTTGCTGTACTGATGTTATTTAGTTCTGTGTTTCTTTTTGCTTTCCATACTCAAGCTGTATCTAAAAACCAAATCAATAACAAAAGCCCCATGTTTTCTTTGCAACGCAGGGGAAATGTTGTCCTCAGCTTCTACCATTTGGATGCCATTTCATTTGCATTTCCCAAGAGAACCGAATTAGTTTTTACTAGTAAATTGGGCCTATAACTTTGCAGGCAAGTTTTATTAGTTTATCACACATCGGTATTAGCAAATTGTAAATCCCACTGAAATCAAATTGAAAAGGCCTTAAAGAGAGGCCTGGAACCAACCAGGGAATGGCTGCAGCACCACCTTGATTTGGGAATATCCAAATAAGGACAACGTTCTTCTGAAACAGCATTTGTTACACAGCACCTTCTTAACGTGCTTGGTTGCTTATTTGCTTGTTTTTATTATTCCTGTGTTCTCAATCTGTACCAGGACAAACTTCCCAGCACGCAGCTGATGTCTGCATCGCAGCACACTGTGCCCTGCCCACAGAGAGCCCAAGGTGTGCAGCAGGGGCCTGAATGCAAGGAGAGGTTGCTCATCCAAAACCAGGTGCCGTTTCTTCCAGCAGAGCAGAGCTCTCCTCACCACTCACTGCTCCACGACGGGACCACACCACTGCTCCGAGCTGTGTGGTCTGTAATCATGGAGGATCGTGTTGCAGTCCTTTCATTTACTGTAAGGGCTGTGTAATTGCTCTGAACAATTGCCCTAGTATGCCAATAGCTGAAATAGCTTAGGAATATTTGAAAGGTGTGACATCTTTTTTTTCCCTTCAGCACGGCGCAGATGCCGTTTGGGAGGAGTTAGCATTGAGGTTTTAATGCACTCCAGCTCCTTTGCAATATCAGATGCTGGGGCCTCTTTCACTCGCAGTCGTCTTTAACATTTTTTTAGTCGCTTTGTGTTTTATTATATTCCACCTGCAGTTAGCCTCATGTAACCAACGTGCTTTAGGTGGCTATTAAGAATGTTAGAAGAATGCCAAGCTGCAGCAGCAGTTAGCTCACCTCCTTTGGAATGTCTTACCAAGAAATGCCCCAAACCTGAGTCTGTCTCTTCTGAAATGTAACCTTAATTAATTCCCACGTTCTGTCTGCCACTCCAGTCCCTCCAGATGTGCTGCTAGGAATAGACTGGCTCCCTGCTTACAAGCCATCTGGGCTCTGTAAACTGATTTGCACTTATATTAAACAATAAGTGAACAGAATGCGGAAGAGTTATTAAAGCGAATGTACATTGCTTATAAATCTCAAAGTAAAATATTAAAGCGCAGTAAATGGGAATGGAATGTGCAAATGAAGACCTGCCTGTTTTTAATGAGTTTAGCTGTGACCTTCTCGATTTCAACCAAAAGAGAAGAATTTTCTTTCTCTCTTTTAAAATAATAATAATAATAATAATAAAAAGAAGTAAGAACGAAAAGAAAAAGAAACTATAAAACTGCTTACAGAAGTATCTGAGACAAAAACAAGGAAATATAATGTTCTAAACTTGACTGGTCCAAACCACTCAAGCTGCTGTGACAGCTCATAAAACTGAGAGTAGTTTTTAACTGGACTCTGTTTTACATTGCCAGAGTGAATTTTCCTTGCAGGAAGTAGCCAGGAGGTTTATTTAGTTTCCAGACTGCCGCTTTGATCTTTCCATTCTGTCACTTCTCAGGTTACATAGCCCTTTTTCACTGCAGTAAATCTGCAACAGTTAATGAGAATAAAATTTCCTCCTTCTCACTGATCGCATGCTGTTAAATGCCAAACCGCAGCCAGCAGCATATTTGCAGAATTCAGCTGCACTGTACAAAAACAGCGCAATCAGTTTAATCTCGTTGTTTTTGTAATTCGTTTTATTGAGCTTTCCTTTTTCAAGTGACCTGTTTTATCAAGGCGAGCGGTTGCGGGGCCAGGCCTGGAAGAAAGATTTAAAACTGCAATAAAGTGAAGGGTGTTTTGTGTGCCGTGCCTCAGCGCGCTCACAGGGTTCGCAATGAAACCTGCGACGAGTCGGTTTTACGTCCCATGTACCGGTGGGATGTTTCTAATGGCGGTGGTTTGCAGCGCACGTTCGGTTCAGACAAGGCCTTGCAATGCAAAGCAGTGTAACGTATCCGTTTCTTTTGCCAAGCTGCTGAAATTCTGTTGGTTGTAAATCTCTTTATCAGCCTCAGCCCTGCGTGTGTGGAGACAGAGCCAGCCTTCCCCTCTCTTCCCTATGGAGGACTGAAGGACTTCTTGCAACCGTGAGGTTAAAACAGAAATGTTGGTTCCCTTATTTGCCTTCTGGCTTTCGAGTCCTTTAAGCTTCGTCGCTGTTTTTCCCAAGGCACCTTACCCAGCTTTTAGCCTGGATATGTTTTATCTGCTTTCTGCTCCGCGTTGAAAATTCGTGCATAATAATGCTACTCCAAGATAGAGATCTCTAAGAAAATGTGCAACATGTGTGTCTGTCTGGCTCGTTCCCTCACACAGCCAATGCTAGAGGGGAGGAAAAAAGCCATAAGAGACATTGAGATTGACTTCCTTTTTGATTTGCACCGAGACGATGGCTGATCGGGGATGGATTTTGACAAGGCTTCACTGGAGCCTTGGACTGATTCAAATCTGCATAACCATCCATGGTGGCAAAAACATCGCATGTTTATTCATGGGTACTAGCGCTCCCCTTGCATTGTGTGCTCTAATGAACGCTGCAAATCTCCCAGTAATGTGAACTTGCAGAAGAGACTTTGAAAGCTCTTATTGCCTGCAGCTGTAAATCAAAGCAGAGCAGATATTTTGCCCCTCTCTCCACCATCTGGATTACTGTCCCTGCTGTGCCTGGCTCTTGGTGCTGAGCCCTGCAGGCAGCACGCCTGTCAGCCAGCAACCTGTTGGCTGGCTCGGGGTGTTTGTGCCCAAGAGAGATTGCTTCTTCCCATTTGCACCAAAGGGCAGAGCTAAGTGACAGCGCTTGGGCTTGAGGAGCTCGCGTAGACAATGCAAGGAGTGATCATTTGGCTAGGAGTGCTTCAGGGCACCGAGGGCTTGTGTTTCTACTCTGACTGCTTATCTGGGAGCCCGTGTTTGCAGCCAGCCTCCTCTGTTACACAGCACAGAAACACCTTTCATCTGGAAAGTGGAAGGCTGTTCAGCAGCATGTGGGAGATGTGGACCGATCCTGAGCTGATGAGGTCAGTGAGAAGTCCCCTCTGTGAAGCTGCTACTTCAGGAACTCATTCATTCTGGTCAGGCTGTTGGCTGAAACTTCTGTACCCAACTGACGTCACTGGAGCTCAGTGAGAGAGGCCTGAAACCGTCCCAAGCCAGGCGTAATACTAGGCTAAGGTTAAGGCAACGTAATCTTCAGTTTATGGAGCTGACACACATACTTTGGCCTGCCCAAGGAGAGAGGGGGAGGAAAAGACAGAAAGGACATCTTCCTTGACTTATTACCTGCTTCTCAGGGCTTTTCTATTTGTTTTAGCTTTTAATTAATTTTCTTTTAAGAAATGGCTGTATCGAATCAGTGGGTTTGGCCAGTTCCAACAGCACAGGAGATGTTACGGTCAGGCTTACAGTGCAAAGACAGAACTCTTGCTTTCCATTCCAGCTCTGACCGCACACGTGACCTTTCAGCAAATCCTGTACAGAAAGCTGAGAAACTCCCTGCCCTGTGGTGGAGCTGTGAGGCTGGGTGAGGGAGTGTTGGAGTCACTCTGATGCCTCGTAAAGAAACGGGATGGTAAAGAAATGGGATGGCCTTGTGAAACAGCCATGATTGTAATTGGTCGCTTGGTGTCCAAGTGTTATAATGCTTGGAGTTTTTTCCTTTGTCAATATTCCATGTGGGAAACTAAGGTCACTAAGTGTCTGGGATCACACAGCAGGCACCCGACAGAGCAAAAACTGAGCCCAGCTCCCAGGCTGCCTTTGCAGAGCTAGAATGGCAAGCCCTGAACTCACAAGCACAAGGCTCTGAACCTGCCTAACCAAGGTCATTTGTTCTTAGCCCAGGGCTTCCTTGCCATTCAGTTGGGAGTTTATTTCTCAGTCTCTCTTTTAAACCTGTGAATTTCAGCACGCTTGATGCATCGCTGGATCCTGGCACAGAAAACACAGTTGTCAGATTTGCATTTCCATTGCTACTTGCATGGCAGAAGCAGCAGCACTGTGCTGAGATACAGCTGGGCACCAAGGCCAGAAATAAAACAGGATCACAGGAAAGGGGAGCCACGGTGACATCCATAACAGCTGCATCATCGTGCACAAAGGAGCTAAACTAGCACTGCACAGGTTCATTTTCGGCATTTCTTATCTTTCGAGCTGATGCAGTGTTGTTAAATGAAGATTAGTATTAAAATGCTAACGTGGAGGCAGATCCAGTGTGCATAGGCAGAGTCCCTGCCACAGAGCTCCCCTCCCACTTGAGCTCGAGGGATAGAAAGCATGGAGGGAAAAAAAGCTTCACAGATAGGGGAGAAAGACAGCGGGGCCGTGAGAGACAGAATTTAAGAGACTTGTGGTTTATAGTTTAACGTCATTACCAGTAGTGGGAGCATCTACAGTTACAGAACATCGGGTTTTTCTGTGTGTTTTTAAGGCTTTTCAGTTGTGTGCTGTTTCTCTGTAACTGATGGTTTATGTTCTTGCTCTGAAGGACAGGAAATTTATGGCCAGTGAAGCAAAACCAAAGTAGTAGCTGGCACAGAGAACTGAATCATCTTCTCAATCTCTGCACTCGGAGCAAAGGGAACCTCTGCTGTTTCATGGGGTGTTTTTTAGTTGGTAACAAATATCAACAGAGAGGAGAGGAAAACCCACAGACTTTGCAGTTCTTGCTGAGTATTCCAGTCTCTAAGCAGCATCTCAGCTGGGCAGGTTATAGTGCTGTGCTTGTCTTAAGTCTGGACTGGTGCTCCATTCCTATGGCTCTGGTACCTCCCGAGGGAGAAAATCCAGCCTTCGGTGTTGGTTTGGATGTAGCTTACTCTGTTATACGCAGGAATTTGATACAGCATTAGAGATGATGGGTTTATGGCATGGAAGTTTATATGGGAATGTAGGATGGTAACGGTATCATATGTTATCAGCAGCGCTGTCAAACACTGGTAGGCTCACAGAACTGAGACATTAGGTCTGGGGGTGCTCTGCACTGAATGCCTGTCTGGGGGGCACACGGGGGCTGTTCTGATAGTTACAGCTGGTTCTTAGTAAGGTCTGGGCGTCCAACCTTCTGCTTTGCCTGGGTTGTGCTGAGTGAAGAGTAGTTGTTTTGGGCAGCGTATCTGTAGGTCGCTCCAAAAGTAATGCCTCTGATTTATTCTCCTGGAAACAGCAGCAGGTACAAAGAGCACAGTAACGCTGTTTGAATTCTCAGCTATGAAACACTGTTTTTTTCCATACAGCCACCACCATTAGCTCTGCTTTTTTTGCCAGTGATGAGTCTGCTTGCAGGCTGCTTATGGGAGCTGTTAGGTCATGGCCTGAACCAGCGATGGAGCACCTGGTGAAGGGGCATAGCCAGCCCTGGGAGTGCAGGTGGAAGCAATTCACCTCTGCAACCAGAAGGAGTGGACTCTGGGCTCACTCTAAATCTTGTATCCCTATTGAGCAGCTGAGAGCCTCTTGGGCTTGATCCTGGTGTAAGCCTTGTTGATGCAGACTCAGGAGGGGCTTTTGAGCAGTGTTAGGGTGAAAAGAGAAACAGCTGAAACTGTGGAGCAGGTGGAAGTGCTTTATGTGCCCTAAGTAACATCTACCTCTGATTTCATCTTCAGTGGTCGTTGATTTCAGGGTGTTTTAATTGTAGGCTTCCAACCACGAAGCTGAAAGAAATCTGGGCTCTAAAGTACAAGCTCCTGGAGTGATAACTGACCCTCAGAGGTCAAGGCTGCCTTCCTGGGCCACGCTCACCTGCTCAGGCAGCCACCCCCCTTTCTTTTGGGCACAGTCCTTGCTGTGCTGCTCCATGACTCTTTCCCAAGCAGTGTTTCTTGCTGGGTTTGCTCCAAGATACATGAATTCTGTGTGTGGGTTTCCAGTTGGACGTCAAGGTGCTGCTTTTTACTCAGGACTTGCCTTTCTGAGGCCCTGCTTATGCCGGAGGAATTAGTGCCCATTTTAGAGCAGCTTGTCAACACCAGCACCGTTAACAGTGTGAATGCTAGTGCAGACAGGCTCGGGTGTCTATTGCAGCAGGAAAACTTCCAGAAAGCAGCTCTGCTCTGTGGTCAGTCTGCACCCAGGTGCTGCCAACCTCAAGAGCCTCCCTGCCTGCACCGTGATCTGCAGGTTGCTGTGGGGATGCCAATGGGGGCTGCTGGCACCGTGTGCCCTGCCTGAGGCTACCTGACAAACCATGAAGCCTGTCTTGTCTCAGCAGCTCTGGGAGCGGGGAGGGGGTGGGAAGGGAAGGGAGGATTTTGCAGGATGCTGGCTGGTGCTTCCTGCCCTTGGTTGGTCTCTGTTTTCAGTGACATCAGGGCACCCAGGATACGAGATGGGTGGGTTAATTTGGACGTTAGGAATTGGAGGTGAGTATCAATAAGCAGAGCTGTTAAGAAATCTCTCCTCACTCGCGCACATCAGGAACGTTTCCCTCTTCGGCATGTGTTCTTCAGTTCCTCAGCAGTACGAGCAAATTGGAAAGTTCAGCTGTCGTTTGGGGAAGGTCATAGATCACACTAGCAGCCCGAGTAATCCAAGAGGTTTTAAGTATCATAGCATTTAGTTTAAAGTGAAATTTGCTCTGACAGGGGCTGGCAGACCAATAGGAAAAAGAAATATTTGTGCTTGGAGAAGTGCATGTGTAGAGACCGCGAGTAGAACTGATGGCTGGAAGTGATTTCAGTCTAAAAAAAACAAATCATTAAGAGAGTGCATAGGGGTAAAATACACAGTTCATATTTTAAAGGGTCTCAAAATGAACCAGCAACTGAGGTTAGCAGTACATGGTAATTAGCTGTGCTGTTCACTGTTTAACTCCATCAGCTCCAGGCGTGGTGGCAAACTTTGCACACGCAGACAGTTACGCTGGGTTAGCGAGCAATGGATCCCTCTGTGCACACATGTGAGGAAAAGCTCCTGCAAATAACTTGCAGATCAAGGCAGCTGTGTAATTAATTGATCTGAGACGGCTGCTGTGATGCTGTGTGATGCACATCCATTATACGAGTGCAGGGATCGCACATGCTGCTGTTGGGCGCCCAGCTGAACCACGCGCTGAGCACAGAGTTTCCATGTAGATGCTGTGTAAGTGATGCCAGCAGCACATTGCACCGAGGAGCAGGTCTGGAAGTTGATTGCTGGTATAAATCCGCGAGCACACGGCACAAATCACCATCTCAGGCCGGCCATTACCCAGCGGCTGAAAGCTGCCATCTTTCCTGGCTGTGCCCTTCTGCTGTTCTTGGCAGGGGTGGCAGGCGTTCAGCAGGGCCTGCTTTTCCAGCCCTGTGTCCAGCTCCGTGGGTTCTGCTCATGGACGCACTGCCCTTGGCCTGCCAGCCTCGTGCCAAAGCCAGACCTCAGTCCAGAGCCGCGTGTTTGCAGTTTAGTTGCCCGGGCCCAACAGTCTTTCCTTCGTTCACCCACAAGGACAAAGTTTTGGCTACGTTTGTCAGCCCAAACAATCAAAAGGGCGAAGCTGGTGTGTTTCAAGAGCACGAAGATGTGAAAATGAAGCCAACTTTTCTTTTTAAGCACAGACAAGCGTTCATTTACCGATGGGAAATATTTAGAGAGAGCAGCGATTTGATCAGGGTGTCTTAATGTGATTTTCTATTCTTTGAGTGTTTCTTTCGCTGTCCGAAGCAGTTATCGGCTGATCCATCTCTTCCAGTTTCCTTCAGGACACCAACACATGTCTAAACCGTTTGGAAACAACTGATACTTCTCGAAGTTTAAACTCTGGGGATCTTTTATTTAATTACTTACACATTTATAAAGGAAGTATATATATGTATATATATATATATGCATATATATACACATATAAAGAAATGATTTGCTGAGAATGTAATTGAAACCGTATTTCCCTCGCCCTCTTTATCAATTTAAATGTATTTAAAAGTTCTTTGAGGATGGCTGAGCTGGAAATAGCTGGGGCAGCTCAGCCCGCAGGGATGGAGACCCGCTGCCACCCCGTGGCTCGGCGGTGTCGCTGCATCGCACCCGCATTTGTAGCGAATAACGGGGTGGCGGAAGGACCGTCCGTCCTCTGACCGAGGGGCTGAGCCTGCAGGCAGTGCGCGGTGTGCCTGGAGACAGGAGGTAGATAGCAAGGAAGTAATGAGGTTTCTTGTAATCCCTTCTTCCAGGAGTGTTATACAGCTTGGGGTCTCGCTAAGGAAAAGCTGTTGTGTGCCTGGTAAGGAGGAAGGAGCTGTGGAAGGCACCGCCAGTGTTCGCAGCTTGTTTCAGAATGGGCTGAGAAAAGAGGAATGGGACTATGGAGGAAGGGATGGGAGGACAGAGGAGGATGCAGAACCGCAGCCATGTGCGCACAGTGCTTTGTGCTGCCAGCGCTGCTGCTCTGCTTCCCTTCTCTGCAGAAGACACTGCTCAGACATGGGGTCAGACCGATGGCTTCGTGTCCAAGTTCTGAGACAGAGGCTTTGCCAATTCAAATACAGACAGGCAGGCCTGGAAATAGCAGCGTGCTTTCGGGGCGCTGCGTTCCTCCAGAAGCATTCAGGTGAGACAGAATGGTTTGCTTTGCAGTTGTGCTTCTCGGTTGCTCCATCCCTCTTAGAGGACAAGTCTTAGCCTCAGGCCTTCCACCCTCGCACGATGATCAGAGCGTCCCATATGGGAATGTGTTTCCTGAGAAACCGGGCACGTGGGGCCCTTTCCTGGGCACCGTGAGGAACATACATTAGCAAGGACAGAGTGCTTGGACGGGATCCCCCAGTGCTACAGCTGAGCCCTTCCAGCACAACCAGTTGGGCAGTGCCAGCTTGTTGGTGAGTCGGGGCCTGGGGGCCACCCATTGTACATCTTCTGGATGGGTCGTTCTTTCCCAGGCCTTGGCTGTTGCGTAACCCATGTTCCATATGTATAATTGGCGGTAATGAGGTTCAGCTTTTCCCCACTCCAAAAGCACTTTGGTTCTTTGTGTTTTGACAGTCCTCTGAAGGGCAGTTCAACTCCTTTCAGTGCATCTTTAGTCAGACAATAAATCAGAATCCTTTTCCATTTGTCCAACCGACGTGGAAGTTTAGAAGTGACACAGCTAAGAACAGGCATTAATCCAGTGTCTGAAGCAGTGTTCGTTTTCCCTCTACCTCCTGCGTGAGAGTTATTGTTGAGCGTGAAACATGCGCCACTTTTCCCCATGCAGTTCTCGTGCTGTGGTTTTTTTAGGTGTAAAACTGCTCTTCTGTATGACAGATGGCTCATTGTGCCCCATTAGAAAACAGCCGCCCGGTGTTTGATGAGTTCTTGCTGCCATGTGGCTGTCGTAACTACCAGCAGCACTGTCCTTTGCTGAACTGCGCTGCTATATTGTCACTTTCTCATCTCTGTCCATTCTGTGCCGCAGGGCCTCACAAATGTGCCATTCAGGAAGAAAATGGGATTACTTGGATGTGTTCCCCACATACAACAGCCTTGGACTTACAGTTCCTCCCCCTTCTTTTTACAGTGTTGGAGTCGATGGCTTCGGTCAGTCCCCAGGAGCTCCCGGCCGCCCAGTGACTGCATATGGTTACCGCCCCGACGAGCCTTACTACTACAGCTATGGAGCGCGGTGAAGCACCAGCGTGTGCATGGCAGGTGGTCGATCTGCCCCTTGGTAGTGCATGGTTGTAGCACAACGGGTCTGTCGTTGCGTATCCTTTGATGTGTGTAGCTCCAGGTAAACCCAGCCTTTCGGGGTCCGTAGTGCCGGCGTTACTCTTCGGTTGCTCTTTAATACCGTTTTTTGTACAGGATTTGCTCTGTGATTTAAAAACAAGCATTGGAAAAGCTGCTGGACTGGAAAGCGTCACATTCTGTATATTAAGCTACTAATTTAATTCCTATTAAATACAAAAACCCGTGTGTGCTCAGTGTCGAATGTGGCGAATGCATTAACAGCCCGTCTTTGGTTTGCTTTGCAAAGCGATGCAGAGGGATGCTTCGTGTGCAGTGTTTGACGTGGGCTGTTGCCCTCCAACCCTTGAGTAACACAGAACGCTCTTCAGCATCTCCTGGGCAGTTCCTGCAGTCTGCTCCTTGGCCTGATGACTTCAATAGCGGAACGATGGCACAGATTCACTCCCTTTGGGCTTCAGGCATTTACGGCCTGGTTGAAACCTTAACATTAGAAGCCGTAACACACAAAAATACCTTTGTGAGTGTGGAAACACTCCTGTAGGGTGAGAGGAAACAGCCCCCAGTGTCCTGAGGTCTAGCAAGGGAAAAAAGCACTATAGCTCAGAATCCAGGTGCGGCCTTTCCCCCCAGCTTTTCTATCCCAAAGTACATAGAAGCCCCCTATAGTGGAGGGGGGTGGAAGAGCAGCCGTGCCAAGATTCACTAACACCATTTTCACCATCCCGTTTTCATGGGATGTGTTTGGAGTGGAGGGGGAGGGGAGTAAAAGCCAGTGCTGAGAGCATCTTCAGACCATGCATGGAGCTGAAGGAGCCTTTGATTGGAAGCTCCGAGCTTAACGAGGAGCTGCAGCTGAGGCTCAGCAAACGCAGCAGTGATTGTGATACAGCTGCGACCGCACCGAGAGCAAACAGCCGTGGAAAAATGTCTGGCTGCGTTTTTAGTATCCAACGTTAGTTTATGGGGAAAGAATGAAAGATCAAGTGCTCGTAGCTCTGCCTGGCTGCAGCTAAAGGGCAGCATTTCTCTGCAGGCAGAGCTTGGCAAGTTACTCGGTAGCCTGCGGACAGAGCCTGCTACCAAGATGGAAACCAGCTGTGCCACCGCGTTCTCTGCAGCGGGACAGAGCCTTGTTTTCTCTGTAATTACAGTTCCTGAGCCAGAAAGGGGGAAAGATCCGAGTGTGTACACTTGTCAATCTCTATCGCAGTGTCAGATGGAGCGTCTGACCTGCAGGGTGACTGCAGCTATCTGTGTGTAGGGGCTGAGCCGTGCATCCCGCATCTAACGGGGCACGGAGGGATGTTTCCTCCTTCTACGCTGCCCTCCTGTCCCTCATTTCTCTTCCTGACTTTGCTTTGCTCCCTTTGCCTCCCCCTGTGGCAGGGATCCCTGGCTGCCGTTGTGGTGTCCTCATAAGATCCCGTTTGAAATCCAGGAGGTTCTGGGGGCAACGCGGGGCAGATGCTCTCAGTGCACCTTGGATTAAAGGAACGAGACGCATCTTATCCCGGCACACGCCGAACAAGCTCTCTATAGACATGGCAGATTTCCAGGCCCTCTGGCAGGTTCTCACACACCGTCGGTGAGTTAAACCCTGCTCTCTTCACGGGGAAAGGCAGCAGGCTGAGAACGGCTCCAACCTTAAGACCGACAGAAGGCGATGAAGCTGCCCTATAGCAGCCTGCGTTTGGTGTCTGCCTGCACTTGTTTGGTCTCACCGAGACACCGTTACCCCGCACGGCTCCGCGCGGCCTCAGGCGCGGCGGAGGAGGAGCCCGCCCGCCCGCAACCCAAATGGCCGCCGTGCCCTCGCCCAAGATGGCGGCCGTCCGCTCGGCGGCTCCTCCGGGCCGGCAGGGGGCGCTCGCGGCGCGTGTCGGCGCTCTTCCCGCCCCTCTTCCCGCCCTCCATCGCCTCGCGCCGCTGCCGGAAGCGGAGCGCACAGCCGCGCCGTGCGGGAGGCGGCGAGCGGCCGGCGGGGCGGGGAGGCTCCGTCGGGCCGGGCGGCAGCAGGTGCGGCCGGGATGCGGGGCGGGGGCACCTCGCGGTGGGCCCGGAGCTGCCGATATCGTGTGCCGGGGGTGCGGGCCGAGCGCTGCCGCGGCCGGGTCAGTGCGGCGCTGCCTTTTCGGGCCGCGCGGCCGTCGCCCCGATCCCGAGCAGGCCCGTGTCGCAGTGCCGCCCCGGCACTGACTGCGGGGAGTGAGGCCGCCGGCACAGCGGGCCGGGCTCGGCCGTACCGGAGGCGTGTTCCGGCTCCGCGGCTGTGGGACTTTGTCCCGCCAGACGCGCGTTGTGTTTCCGCGTTGCGGTCTCGTACCCGGGTTGGTGCAGCTCGTAACAGCCGCTGAAGGGATCGGAGCGCACCAGGTGATCTCGGCGCTCTCTCCTACCGCACCGGTTCTGTGCCGTGCGCGCTCTCGGTGCCGTGCGGCTGGTTACATCAGCTGGCAGCTGTAGTGCTTTCTGCTCCTATAGCACATGTGTCCCCGTGGCTCCTTCCTCCCAGCCCGGTGGGAGCGCTGCCTGCTGTGCCGGCTGCGGAGCTGTCAGCCAGGTGAGCTGTGAGCACGGGGCTATGAGCAGCGTCCTGCACATACAGCGCAATGAAGGAGTCCCATTCTGCTTCCTGTGAGCGCTGCTGCTGCCCAGCGGGCCGTGCAGCCGGTACAGTTCACATGTAACACAGACATTAGGTCACAACGTGCTGAGTGTAGGAGGCCTGTCGGCTGAGATAAGCAGCTGACGGGATGGGGCTGTTCATGCTGTCTCGTGCTTTGCAGAAGATGCTCTGAAAGCGAAGTGGACGGTGCTGCCTCCACCTGGAAGACTCTCCCTCCGCCCACAGACCCGTCTGTCACCAAGAGGGAACCTCCAGCAGCCCAACCCGGCGAGTGATGGGCTCGGAGAACAGTGCTTTGAAGAGCTACACGCTGCAGGAGCCGCCGCTCACGCTGCCAACCGGACACACCATTTACCCGGCTGTGCTGCAAGATGGCAAACTTGCTTCCGTCTTCGTGTACAAGCAGGAGAACGAGGACATGGTTAATAAAGCTGCCAAGGTACCGTAGCGGGCGTGCGGACGAGTCAGAGCTGTGCCTCCTTCTGAGAGAGCTGGGAAGCAGTTAACAAGGGCCAAAGCCTGCGGGGGGAGGGAAGAAGCGGTCAGGGCTATCCCTGTCCATTTGGAAGGGAAGAATGGGGCCAGCAGCTGCAAAGCTCTTCCTGCAGCGCGCAGTGCTGACGAGCAGTGAGAGATAGCAGCACCTGCAGGCATTCTCAGGGTGCTGGTCTCTTCCTGCATATCTGAAAACCACTTTTCTTAGCCAGACTGACATCACTGTATTTATTCTGCTGTGTAAGCATCCAGGTGTGCTATAACGTGCTTTGCAATGAGCCATGTGCTCAGTGCTGTGCTCAGTGCTCGGTGAGGAGCAGGGTTGGCTGTCTAGAAGTAGAAAGCGTGGCTGAGCTCTGCAGCTGGCGGAGATGACGGGATGAGATGTAACAGATGTTTCTGTTTCTGGAAGCACCTGAAAACCTTGCGCCACCCATGCCTTCTGCGCTTCCTCTCTTGCACTGTGGAAGCGAATGGGATCCACCTGGTTACTGAGCGTGTGAAGCCTTTGGAGACAGTCCTGGAAACACTTTCTTCTGCAGAGATCTGCGCAGGGATCTACGACGTGCTGCTGGCACTCACCTTCCTCCATGACAGGGTAGGTACCAGCAGCATCACGCTTTGGTGGGAGCAGGAACTGTGGCAGCAGAGTGTTGTAACCGGGTTTGCATGGATGACTCTCATGGCTCATTCCTCGCAAATACACTCACCTGCCGTAGCAGAAATGCTAAGCCACGTGTTTATTTACAGCTGTTGCCACGTGTCAGAGATTGTGTCACTGCTCCCCTGTTCTGGCGTTGTGTTTGTCTGTGCCTGAGCGTAAATTCCAGCTCAGACTGGAGCTTCTGAGCTTGTTTGTAGGTAGGGGTTGTCTTTGGATGTACAGTTGCACTGCAGGGGCTGTCCCAGTTGGAGCTCTGTGTGCTCTAAAGGCCCAGCACTTCATTGTGATACTTGCTGGTCACCTGCAGCATCCCAGAGGGCACGTGGGATTATGTGCTTCTCGGCAGCTTTTCTTCAGTTCCCTGTTAGCTCCGATGAAGATTTTGCATCTTTCTTATGTTTTAGGGCAACCTGACGCATAACAACGTCTGTTTATCGTCTGTGTTCGTAAGTGAGGACGGGCACTGGAAGCTGGGAGGAATGGAAACAGTCTGTAACTTTAATGAAGCTACCCCAGAGGTAAGAGCCGAGCAGAGCACACCCCTCCAGTGCCTGGGAAGGGACCAAAAATAAAGCAGCGTAGAGCAGCATAGGAAGATCCAAGTTGAAAGAAATCAAGAAGAATAATTGAAATGACTTTAGCTTTTGCTGTTGGCATCTCTATTGCTGTTACTGATCTTGGCAGAAAGATTCCTGGTTTGACTTCTGCTGCGTGCTGCGCAGTCCTTGCTGCAGCCTGGCACTGTGTGTGTGTGCTGCCTTTTGTCCCAGAGTGTGCACGAATCTTTCACAAACTGTGCAGTGTCCTCCACCTTTCAGAAGGGATCAGACGGAGGCACAGCCGGTGTGTGTGTGGTAGTGCACAGCGATGCAAAGAGCCCAGCAGTAAAATCTGACTGGTAAAGGGCATGAAATCCTATCCCTGCCCAGATGGATCATGGACACTGGGACCTAAGACATAAAGGGATCGGCTGGCTGTGATGCCTTGAAGTTGCTTTCTGTCGGCCTAGTGTTTCACACCTGGATCACAGCGCAACCTGCCCAGGCTGCCAGCTGAAGGAGCAGGGCTACACGTTAGTCCCGGCTTGTGGGGAGAGCTCGCTCCTGCTGCTTGGCCCAGATGGGCCCCGAAGGCAGCTCACATCTCCCCTCTTCCCTTTCCAGTTCCTCTGTCATGTCAGATCAGTGCGAGACCAGTCGTGCATCCCATGTGAGGAGATGGTGAGTGGCCTTCCTTCGTGAGGAGCTTGTTGCTGGGGACAAATGACAGTGCCGTATTCAGAAAGTAGCTTTCACTCACATACTTCGTTTCCTTATGCCTGAATGGGAGGAAGTGGCTGCTGGATAATATCTGAGGTTTATTTTCCTATCCCTGGTTATGCTGAAAGCTGTTGACTTGCAATTGCAGCATGCATTCAGGGGGGAATTGTTACACCGTGATGCTGTCACTCCTTTGGGTTTTGAGCTCCCCGGTGGAGGTGTTTTTGTGCAAGACGCTCTGCGTGTTGGGTACCTGGTGGAGCTTTGGAGCTATAGAAAGCACTGGAGAGCGTGTGGGGGGGATGGAGGTCACTGGCAAGTGTTCTGTGAACTCCTGCTTTGCTGACCTTGGTTTTTGGTTTTGTCTTTTGTTTTCAGTCTGCAGATTTCAAGACTCTGCCCATCAGCTGTGGGCATGCGAGGGACGCGTACGCCTTTGGGGCCATGGTTGAGAATCTCCTGACAGCCCTCAATGATCACGGTGAGCAACAACCCGTGTTTATTTGCAACGTGTGCTGCAGGTTTAGTGGCCGTCACTGTTCTTGTGTTTGCAAGGTTAAAATCCAAACCTCAGCAACTCCTTTGTTCCCATTTACCTGCGTTTGAACGTGGTCAGACAACAGAAGCGCTCCCAAATTGTTCTGTAGCAGTCAGAGATTTGCACAGCTCTGCTCCCACCAGAAACTTCACTGGGTGTTTAAGGCCACAGTGCTGTGTTCCACAGCTGAGCAGGGGCTGTAACACTCCTTGGTGCCTCGATAGACCAGCAGCACAGGGAGAAAGATGGAGATGTTATTCTCTTTTCCTTCAGGAGCAAATATGAGTCATTTTGCAATCAAACAGATTCTAAAAGTAAGCTTTCAGGAGCGGTGGAGGACTCCTGAGCACGGCTTATCCAGTGGTGAGAAAGAAATCTAATGGCAGGTGCTCTGGCTTTCAGTTTCAGCAGATATTCTCTCCAGCTTTCAGCAAACCCTGCACTGTACGCTGCTGAATCCAGATCCAAAGTGTCGTCCCCCACTGTCCAGCTTACTGTCTCATGAATTCTTCAGGTAAGGAAAGAAGTATCTTGTCTCCTGGTACTGCTTTCTCCTGTGTTGCAATTGAACTCACTCAGTGAAGGCATATTACTTAGTTGATGGGACGTGATCCCTACCTGTTACAGGGCTCTTTCTTGAAGAGTCCTTACATGAAGAAAGCATTATCAGCCTTCCAGCTGAGGTGCTGAGTTAGCACCATCTAACCTTAGTGACAGCCTGCGTCGCTTGTTTTTGCTTAGGAACGACTTTCTGGAAGTTGTGAACTTTCTGAAGACGTTGACGCTAAAATCTGAGGAGGAGAAAACGGAATTTTTCAAGTAGGTGAAGGAACTGTAACCTGGAGGCTTCCTGTTTCAGAAGTGCTTCTTCACACGGGCATCAGGCAGGGCTGGGAAGAATGGCGGCCGGGGAAGTGGCTCTTTGTGTGCCAGATTTGGATTGCTTTGGCAGGATATTGTTTGCTCTGTAATGCTGTTTGTATTTTCCTTCGCTCCCTTTAGCAGCACTATCCCATCTCCCACTGCACGGCGGCAATCATTTGCAAAGTGCTTTCATCTGCTGTAGTGCCACAAGGGGACGTAGCGTGGTGTAACAACCTTGTTGGCTCGCAGTGGCAATCAGCCTGTCCTCTGGCTCCTTGCTGAGCTGCCCCGGGGTCCTGCTGCTTTACACAGAGGCTGTCTGCCCAGTTTCACAGTCTGAAATATCAGACTTGTTTCACTGTAGAGGAAGAAAAGATTTTTTTCCCTCAACGAATCACTAGAAGTAGCTTTCTTTTGAGTATGGCTTTGTTAAACAGTGAAATGTAGCGCCAGGCGCGTTGAAGGCTGAAGCTTTCTTTCATTTAGGCAGATCTTGGTGAAATGATAATGAGAGTTTTGGATAAGACTTATCAAATGAATTAATCTTGTGGTCCTGGCCTTGTGTGGGCAAAGCTGTTGTCTGTAATGGATGTCCAGGCTGCAGTAGTGCAGCATCTGCAGGAAATGCTGTTGTCGTATCCTCCAGATACTTCTTTTATCTCTGAGAAGCCTCCATTCAATCATGGCCTTACCTGGCCTGAGAAGGGGAGAAGCTGAATTCTTCTTTCGCGCTCTGCTGGCTGCATCTAAAATGCATTAGATGGATGTGGTTTCAACATGGGATTCCTTTTTCTACAAGGGAAACTTATGTAGTAGCTAAGGTAGCAGACCCCAAAAAGAGAGGAAGGCAATATAAAGGGTTGCAAATGCAGGAGAGGCCACTTTGATACTGATTGCTCTCTCCTGGAACACAGGTTCCTGCTGGACAGGGTGGCTGGCTTGTCAGAGGAGCTGATAGCATCGCGGTTGGTGCCTCTCCTGCTCAATCAGCTTGTGTTTGCAGAACCTGTAGCTGTCAAGAGCTTTCTCCCTCATCTGCTGGGGCCAAAGAAAGGTGACCTTTAAATACTTTCTTCAGAATGATTACTGACAGGTTTGGGATTAACCCAATGGTCGTTCCATTGAATCAGGAAGTCGTGTTGTTTGTGTAACCAGAACAAATTCTCTAACATACGGAACTGGAGGGGAGAGTTATGTGAGCTTCCCTGTTTGAAGTGCTTTTCCACTGCTTTGCTGATGCAGGGTAAGAATTACAGATTGCCTGGGCTTTTTCTCATGTTTAAGTGTCACCCCACCTGCCCAGTGAGCCACTGAGAGCCTGGGGTGTACAGTGATTCTCTTCTGTCATCTCTAAGGGGGCTGTTCAGCATGGCTTCCTGGATCTCCAGCAACCTCTGGCCCTGCTGCCTGCTTCCCCTCTCTCACAGTTTTACCTAAATAACGACCAGTATTTCAGGCAAGCAGTGTCTCTTGTGACTGCTGCTGAGCTTTCAGAGCCATTGCCTCCAGGCAAAAGATGCTGGCAGTGCTGTCTCTCCTCCCCCTGTTTTTGATATCCTAAGCCAGCTGTGTTGGCAGCTGACAAACACTCAGAGCTGGTGTTGGGGTGACACTGTAAATCTCAGCTGTGACAGTCTCTTGCTGAATAGCTTTTGGAAGAGTTGTCTGTGCTTTTCAAAGCAGTCTTTTCCCATCTCTTCCCTAGAGCAAACTGGAGAAAGCCAAACCAGCTGCCTCCTGTCGCCAGCCTTGTTCCAGACTCATGTGATTCCTGTGCTGCTGAAGCTCTTTGAGGTCCACGAGGAGCACGTGCGGATGGTGCTGCTGTCTCACATTCATGCCTATGCAGAACTATTCTCTCGGGAAGAGTTGAAAAACATCATATTGCCACAGGTTAAGGATGGGAAAGTAATACACGGTGTATATCTGAGTACATGGGAGTTCTGCTGCTGTATTGGCTCTTAGCTCAAAACTAAGTTCTCACAGCACTGGCAGCAGTTTCCTTTTACATAACCCTAAGTGTGACATCCCACCCTGATGTGGAGTGCTGTTGCTGTTAAACCTTATGCCTTCTGTCACATCCGCTGCTTGTGCTGCTTGGTGCCTGTCAGCTCGGACTGCAGCCTCACAGCAAGAGATGGCATTTCTGTTTCACAGAGCACTACAGCTGTCAGCAGGCTGCGATCAGTCTGAGCTCTCCAAATGCTATGATCGTGTCCTCCTTAGCTTCCACACAAAGTGGAAGGCTGATATTCTGGTATAGAATAATGTCCAAAATCCACTAAGAGCTTCAGGAGGTCTTAGAATTGAAAAGTGCTGCAAATCAAACACGTATAGAGGGGAGAAAAAAAAAGTGGGAAAACAGAATTCTCAGTTCTTGAGAACGTTGTCCTGTTCTTGTTGTAGGTATTGCTGGGCCTTCGAGACACCAGTGACGCTATTGTGGCAATAACACTACACAGCTTAGCGGTTCTCGTCTCCCTGCTTGGACCCGAAGTGGTCGTCGGTGGTGAAAGAACAAAGATTTTCAAAAGCTCTGCTCCAAGTTTCATGAAAACTGCTGATCTCTCCCCAGAAGGTGAGTGAGACAGTGAGTGAGTGATGTTGGTTTGAGCGCTCTGGGGATTCCTGCTGCTTCTGTCCATGCAACACAGGTACAATTTCTCAGTTGAATAGTCTTTTTCTGCCCCTAAACTTCAAGGAAAGATGTGCAAAGGAGTTACGTTGAAGTGTGGTTTCCTTTAGTGGAAGAGCTGTACTGTCCTCCTGGGGGACTTTACATACTTACATCCAAGGAGTTGTTTAATATTTCCTCTGTCCTTTGTGTTTTAAAAGCAGTAAATTTCATCCTCTTCCCCCAATTTCTGTTTGTAGATTGGAAAAGAAATACAGAATTCCCTATTTTCTCAGCTCTCTGGAGGCTTTTCACCTAATCCAAATGAATGAAGTAGTCCCTACACCTGCTAGATAACTTGGAACCAAGGGAAAACTTTTCTGCATGTTGAACTAAGAATGCCTGTAGCTGGAGGGAAGAATCAGCATTTTGCTCTATTTTAGATGTAAAGCAATAGGTACCAAGAGAAATGCATGATAGACATCAATTTGCTTTCATTGTAAATGTTCTTGTCCTGTCTGGGTATACTGATAACTACCACTCCTCATTAAAATCTGTGGATGGCTCATTGCGGTGTTTGGTTTGATGTTATTGTAGTAAACCGTAGTAAATAAAACCCTTCATCTTGCATGCTAAGAACAGATGTATTTATCAGAATATATTCAGGATATATTGAAAATCATTTAACTGTTGATGGGGGGGGGTTGGGCAGGAGCTGAGAACCAACCCTTTGTCCTTAACAGTGAGTGGAAATGTACAATAAGGAGTAGTTGATGCTGGATAGATGACGCTTAATGAGATGTTTGTCTGAAAGGAGGCACCCTTGATGGAGGGCTCCCGGGGGAGGGTCCTTGTTATCGGCTGCAGTCCTTTCCAGTGCTGTGAGCTGTGCAGGCACTGCCTTGCCTCAGCAGGCACAGCTGCCTGGCATCACGCACAGTCAGGTGGAGGCAGCAGGCCCAAGCCCTTCTATTCCATCTTGAAGGGGTGGCAGCAGGGCTTACCAGTGCTAGTGTATCAGTGACAGTATGCTCCCCCATTGAAGTGCAACCAGGTGCTTGCTACACTGTTCCCACTGGCCCAGGGAAACAAGCCTGCCTCACGTAGCTTCAGCATGCAGCCTTTAACTGCCTGCCACCATACCTCTCGTTTTGGGTGCACCATACAAGTGAGGCTGTCATAACGCAGCCTTTGGGATAGAGCCTCTTGCTCCTGCTTGACTCATTCCCAAGCATACAGAACAATTTGTGCAGTGGCATTATGCTTGGAATTGGGGCTGTCACTGCTGTGCTTTTGTATGAGGCAGAGCAGCAGATTGGTGCTGCCATGCATGCATCTGGCTGGATCCAGTTTAAGCATCTATTTCAGATCACGCTGTTTGTTTACTGTGTATATCTTGAAAGAACAGAGCAGCAAGAACTGACCCATTTACAGTTGCCTTTGTTACTTTGCACTGGTGAGAGCTGCAGGAAGAGCAGTATTGATATGTACAAATCAAGAGGTGCAGTTTTTGCAGTGCCAGTCTTTGGTATTGCTCATCTCTGTAGTAAATAAATCTCCAACGCCATGGGCAGCTTCAGCTGAGACTGCCAGCACACTTATTGGCCTTCCTTCTATCCCTGCAGACTCACCCACTCGTACTGTGAGCAACCAGAGACACCAAACCTCTCAGCCCTTGAAGAACAATTCCGGTGTGCTCCCTATCTCTGGAAATGCAGTTGTCAAGAAGCATTCCGTGCAACGAGGCAATCCACTGGCTTTACAGACAGGTAAAGCATTGATACCTCTCTTCCTCTTTAGAAACCAAGTTGTTCTACGAGTGAAAAGCTGTTGGAGAAATGTAGATCTCGTCCATGTGCTGTTCTGAAAGAGATCTGGAGATCTAAGGAAGGTAACAGTGAAGGAAAGCACACGTAACCTTTGGCTTCCTAGGCAATAGTTATTTGGGAATCTGGTATTTACACGCATTGCTGCTTGGCCAGCTTTGAATGTGTTTCTGTAGCACAGGATCCCTGTTGTGCTTTGTCACCTCAGCACAACATGGCAGATTCCCTCCTGCAGACTGTTGCCTCTGTGACCATTTGTAGGTCAGCTCATTCTCTGACCTCAGAAGCTGACTCTGCTTCCATGGCCTTTTCTCAGTCACTTAATGATGTGCCAGCTGCCAGTTTTTAATGCCCTCCACACTGCAAACAGGAGGATAGCTGTGCTTTCTAATTTGAGAGGAGCTCAGCACTGAGCCATTACTTTCTGAACTGGCAAATGGTTTAAGTCCAGGTCAGGGGCCACTGGTGTTGTCAACTTGGTCACCACACTTGCCTTTTTGAAATGGATATATAACACCTTTATCCTCCACAGGTGAGCAAGCCGCTCAGCTCCCCCTGAATGGAGTTCCTAGGAGCATGAATGTGCTTGGGAGCAGCAGGAGCTCTTTGACTACCTCTGAAAAGCCAGCAGAGGAGTGGCCAGACTGGAGTGAGCCGGAGGAGACGGACACTGAGAAAACTGTTAACATCCAAATTCAGCCCCAGAAGGCGCAGGGCAGCATGGGACCTTATTTTGTTGAACGTGATGTAGATGAGAAGCCTTGGGATGACTTGGAGCCCAGCAGCCCTCATGCTGACCTGACCTCAGGAAACTGCCTCACTGTGACACAAGCTGATGCAGCTGAAGTGCAGAGGACTCTACCGGGTGCCCATCAACAGAGCAAAGAATTGGAAAGCCTCAAAGTGATTCCCTCAACAAAGTCCTCCCCTGGGAACAGCTGGAACAATGACAAATGGGATCACCAAGGACAGCTAGGAAAAACTGTGCTGCCCAAACAGACCTTAGAGGAAAGATTGAAGTCTTCATTGGAGTCTGGCCTAGGAGAAGAATTCACCATCAAAGTGAAGAGGAAACCAGCACAAGACCCTGAGCTGGACTTGTTTGCTGACATGATACCAGACATTAAACCTTCTGCAGCGGCCCTGATTTTACCTGAAGCGAGGACAGAGGCGGTTGTTTCCAGTCACTGTGGTGCAGTATCCAGCAGAGAAGGTGCCTCCCAGAATGTGCTGTTTTCATCCAAATTTGCAGCAGTTGATGTTATTGAGGTAAGAGTCTATAGACAGTGGGGTTTAAATGAATGCACATTTGAGAGGATTCTAAAGCATGCACATTGTACAGTATAGTGTTGTGGCAGCAGCAGGCTCCTTAGTCATATAGCTGATAGCCTGAGGAAATACCAGCAGCACATGCTGTACAGTTGAGTCTCTGCCTATGAATACAAGATACCGAGTTCTGGATGATACATCTTATCAGGCACCGGGTAATTACATGGGCTACTATAGCAGCAAGGCTGCATACAGACTGCTTCTGTTCACTAGGGGGGAGGTAAGGAGGTAAGCACTTCCACCTGAACACGTGCCCCATTAGGGAACTGATTTTGACTTCAAGTTGTTTTGCTAATTTAACCTCTGGAGAGTTAGCACAGTGGTAGCATGAGGAGAGGAGCCTCTTCTGTCTAAACTTGGGGTTGTTTACAGCATTTGAAAATGAGAGACTTGATTTTTTAGACACACTGTTGTGATATCTACCTAATCTTATGGGATCCACTTCCAGTAGTGCAGACAGTGCTCTGGGAGTAGCTGAGAGTGAGATCAAAGTCAGAGTGCTAGAATACAGCAGGACAGCAGCTGTTTCCTAGGAGGGAAGGGAAAGAAGTCTGTTTTATAGCATCCTGTTCTTCATAAAAAGTGGTTTTGATAGAAACAAAGCTTGATTTAAATTTACAAGGAAAGCAAAAGAAACTCCGTGTATTTAAAGTGTTTCCTTTTACAGTCAGAAGTCCTCAAAGCTGAAAAGCTGCAACTTCCAGTGCTTTGTTTTTGGTTTTGTAAGGGGCTTTTTGTATATAAAGCTCAGGTGCTCAAAGGGGCAAGAAGAGGGTGCCATCACAAGTTGGCCTGGGTACTGTTGGGCTCCTATAGCTGCATTAAGAATGGAAGTACAGCGTGTGTGCCTTAACATTGTTCATTTTACATGATTCTAGGCTGAAGCTGCAGGCTGGGGTGAAGAAGAAGAGTTAAACTGGGAAGATGATGCTAACTGGTAATGGGACTGAAAGAGACAGCGGCCATTTATACTGTGTTGGAATCTGTAAGAGAAGTTGCTGCTCCTACAATATAACGGATAAGTACCTCAGCACTGCTTTTGTGAAAAGGCAGGCACTTGCTGCAGCAGCCAGCAAAATCCCAGGGGGCCCCATTCCATCTAATGGATGCTCCTTTCCAGTCTGTGCCAAAAAATGCAGGGGGGTGAGGCCTGCACTCGAGCAATAGGCCCAGCTGTGGAGTGTGCCGCTGCTGCTGGAGAGAGGGACAGCAGGATAGGTGCGTTGGTGCTGACATGCTGATGGAGGCTGAGTGGTGGTGCAAGCAAAACTCATCTCTGCTCTGAAAAACTGCTGACAATAAATGAGAATTACTCTGAGTTACCTGTTTATTGGGCTTGTTATTTTTGTTGCTTTTTTTCTTTTTTTTTCCTGGAAAGAAAGCCCTTAGAAATGGATCCTTGTAACGTTTTAGCTGTAAGATGATTTTAAAATGGATCTGTACAACATATTTATTTCTGTTTATAAAACTCTTTCCACGGATTGCATAAAAGGTGCTAGGAAATGCACGGGGAAGGACTGTTCAACACGAGCCATTTCAGCGCCATATTCATTCTGCTTTTAACTGTGATGAATAAAGATTATTTTTAAAAGATGACCCTCGTCTGGAGTGGAACCAGCAGCGTTCAGAGAACAGGATAGAGCCTTTGTTATTTTTAAGTGTATTTTATAATGAACACAAACACCTACTGCTCACCCCTGTGTGACAGGAACAACTCTGTATCTCTTACCTTCGCAGCGGATTCAAACGTATCAAAATTCAACATACAGTTTCATGAAACATTTACCATCGTACAGGAGCTTAAGATGAGTAAGCTACACATTGGCAGTGTACAGAAGTACAGCTCAGACGCACAGTTGTGTCCCCATTAAAACATATTCCTCACATATTCCAGACAGTTATTATGAAAGATGGGCCTCAGTTCGTTGGGGGATATTAACCCAGACTTAGCAGTGCAGCAGAGCATCACCTCCCATCACAGTTTTTTCCTTCTCCAGCAGCCACGGTACAAACAAGGCATCAGCTCCCTCACAACTCAGAGCTGAAATGTTTCAGCAGCTCTCAACCTCCATCACCGCCTTACCGTACGCTGTCTCTGAGGATGGCTATAGCTGTATGGAGAGCCTCCAGTTTCACTGCAACCCATGCAGGGGGTGACCCTTTCTGCAGCAGCAACTTCACAGCTTCCACTGCCCCCTCCATTGTGCCTAGTGCTGACTTGTACTGCTCTTCAGATGGGGGGTGGCACGCTCGTTTTGCCAGAGGCTGCAGATTTAAGTAAGCATTAGACATTCTTAATCCCTTATAGAGGTGATCAATACCCACCCAAATGCAAGAAACCCTCAGAGGGTGGAAGGCTGTACGAGACTTCTTTGTCTCATGTGAGTTCTGACTGCACACAGCCTTTTGTTCCTAAAACATGGAGGGCAGCAAAGGCTGACTTGAAGCTCTTTAGATACTTCCCAGAAACTGCAGAAATCTACAATAGAGCCGAAGCAGTTGAAAGCAGCTCACATACCTCTCCTGTTGACTCCAGTTCTCCAGCCATTTTCATGAAGTGTGCACCACAGGTAATCCTTTCTTCTTTCAGACGTTCTATACGTGCTTCTGTTGTCTCTTCGCCTTGCCTTACCTGGGGAGAAAGTCACAGGAGAGGGAACAAAACAGAAGTCATTACCAGCCTTCAGCAGTTCTAATGAGTACCAGAACAATTAGGGAAGTAATCTGAATGTGTGAGTTTACAGAAGCTGATCCAAGAGAGAAGAAAGAAGGGAACAATGCAGTATGATGAAATCACTGTCTTTTTCATAGACACCCTATTTGCCTGCAACAGTAAGTGCAGCTCTGCCATTTTTTCCTGAGGGAAACGCAAAGCATTTGAAATCAAAATTGAGAAGTGCTGGAAGAACACCGTGCATAGAAATAACATTTGTTAATCCTAATGATTTAAGCAAATAGAAAAGTTCAACCAGATCCTATCTTAACAGGACAACTTATTAATTTAAACTCAGCTATTTCATCTGCCTGTAGATGATGGCATGGACAATCATAGCCAAAACCTACACAAGTGTGGCAGTGAAGTCAGGTTTGTAAATCATGGATACTAAGAAAACAGTAAACTGGTTCCACAACGTACCTTAGCCATAAAATCAACAACTTTATTCTTAATTTCTTCAGAATTAAGGCACTGAGGAACAACATCTTCATGGACTGTTTCCTGTCAGAAACGTTGGGTAATAGATCTTTAGTACATTTTGTATTAACAAAGAAATAGACAAAGAAAAATGTTTCCGTGACAATCTCAGAATTCTCTGGTGACAAAGTATTTTAAACAACCTTGTTGTAACCAATCTAAAAAGCCAACATTTTGTTTTCATTCACTTCTAGCTCCTGAAATCACAGGTAACGGCATCAGGAGTTTGACTTACGTGCAATAGCGTTTGTAATTAAGATCCAGTGTTTTCAGTGAAGAGCAGCAAACATTTAAGATGGAATAATCCCTGTATGACCAAAGCTGTGTACAACCACAGTTCTGCTGTGCTTACCTCTGCAAAGTGTCTGAATGCCTCCAGTGCGCGCTGATGAACCAACCAGGTTTGGTCAGCCAGCAGAGAAGCAAACAAACATGACAGCTGGGGTACAACTTGCCTCTGGAAAAGGACCAAATATTTGTCAACTACTAGGAGTTAGTTATACCTTACCAGCATGATTTATCTATTAAAGGACTGGTCTAAGCTCAAGGCACGGGTTAGTGAGATGTGAGAGTAATACTGCTCTGTCTGGCAACAGATTTCTTGGGGTGTCAGACATCAGTCCCTTCTTAATTACCTGTGAGAAGCAACAAGCAAATAAATAAAGCAAGTATCTTACATGCACTCAGAGTGCCAATGAAAAGTAAATCTCCAAGATGATTAAGTCATGGCATATCTGTATGTATTTAACTCAATCTTTTATATTTAAATAGTCGACAATCTTGGTCTAAAGACCAAGTAAAACCACTATTATTATTACCTGTACTTCTTGTGGTATAAACACCTTCCCTACAGAAGAGAGAAAATCCAGCATTGCCAGACGAACGTGATCAGGGGGATCCAACCGGAGAAGGGAAGACAGCAGAGAAAATACCTGCAGAAAACAAAGCCCAGCAAACAGAATAACAGATGAGTTTGAATCTCAGGGTGCTGATTTTATGAATTGGGGCTGTAAACAAAAGGAGGTGTGCTATTGCTTGAGGAAAACCAGCGGGGATAAAGCTGTTATCATACGAAGTGATGCTACTCCTAAAAGCTGTATTAACCAAAGTGACGCACACTTGGATTAAAAAACAGGAAAGCAATCAAGGAAGAATAAATAAGTTAGGAATCTCCATGCACAAAGACCAAGCCATGCAACAACTTTGAGATGTCATTAAATCACAAAGAACAAGCTTTTCATGAAGCAAATTGCTTATAATTTGTTGTTGTTTTCTTTACCTGGCTAATTAGTTGAGCATCTAATGCTTGGATGAAAAACTCCAGAAGATGAAGCAATAAACACAGTGCTTGCTGGAGACATGGCTCATCTGAGACCTTCAACAAATCACAAGATAATGCATTTGCTAATATCAGTATATTTTAGTTCATGGAATAACTGCCTCAACAATTTGCAGTAGCATTCTTAAATTCTTAGTCTAACTACACACTTAAAACAATACATCATAAGCAGCAGGAGAGAAGATTAAATAGAAATACAAATACAATACCATTTCTTGCTAAGCAGTAGTATTTTTCAAGACCCTTTCCTCAGATTTTTACTAATGGTCTTTATTTTCTTCCTCCACTCACCAACATAAGCAAAGAACAGAGCGTGGCTCCTCATACCCTCCCTTCTGACATTTGTGTACCTTGATAAGATCTTCCCAAAACTTTTCATCTCTAGGCTGAACAGCTCCAGCTCCCTAAGCTTAGGGAGCACACCATTCCCTTGATCACCTTTATGGCACTTCACTGGACCCTCTCCAGGAGTCTCTCTTGGACTGGGGAGCGCAGCTTCAGGAGTGGCCTCACCAATGCTGAGAGGAGGAGAAGGATCACCTCCCCCAGCCTGCTAGCAACAGTCCTCCCAAGAGGCAGTCCGGGCTATTATCAGCCTTCCTTTTCTCAAGGGCACACTGCTGACGCTTCTCAACTCCTCTCTTTCAGTTTTTTTAACTTGTTTTTCTAACCTGGAGTACTAACTGTGACAAATCCGTTTTCTGTTAAACTCCAGCTGCAGACACGAATGGTTACGTATGCAGCCACAAGGGGGAGATCACTTCACCCCCCTGTTCTCAAATACAAGAGGCAAGTTATTAGCTCCCGTAGGCTTTCCTGTGCTAAGCAATATCACACCACGGGTTTTGTTCACTTTCTAATAGACATTAGCATAAGCCAAATAAGTAATTGAGATGAATCAGAATGAGGTATTTCAGACTTCTTGTTAAGCGAGTCTGACACTGAGTGACAGATGCAGTAGGGAGGAGCCATACATTTGGGAAAACTCAAACTCCATTTCCTAGAGCACGAGCCTGTCTGTCAGACAAACCACCTGGCAACAGAAGGGCAGCAGTTACATTGTGCTTTATAGAAATGGCCCAACCCAAGTAAAACAACTTAGTAACAGAGATGCTGAAACAGCAGCAGCCTCCCACAGTCAGAACAGTAAATCCTCTCACCTGCTTAGCCTGAAGGAAAGTCCAGAACTGACCGAGGACTCCCAAAATAGATGCCTGAAGTTCTGCCTCCAAAGCACCACCAGAAAAACTGCAGGCAACCAGCAAGCCAGAAAGGGCGATGTTCTAGTAGGAAAAAAAGAGGTTGCATAAGTAAAACAAAAACCCCAGGCTCACATTAAGTATCTAAAACGATACAAGATGGCAAGAAGCCTGATGTGCTGTGCCACAGCTGTAAAATACAGCTAACCCACCAGCCCCACAGCCAATAAAGCTTCCAAAGCGAGGAGAACCATCCAGAACTTCTGTGGGAGCTCAGATGGTGCTATCGCTGTGAGCTGCACTGCCAGGAGAAAGCTGGCAGCTGGTACTTTGTGTGGAAACTTCTGATCCTTGCTTTTTCCAGGGAGACCAGCAAGCATCTTTCAGATTTGATTCCACGTAAAATCATCCAGACTTCAGAAGTAGTTTTATAACAGTATAAACTGGAAATTGTAAAGAAGAGCACAGCTGTTTGCCCAGAGAGCAAACAGCAACTAGAGCAACAAATAAACCACAAGATCTCTGCTATCACCCTCAGAGTAAAAGCCCCTAAGGCATTGCATGCAGTAAGAAACACCACAATTAGTGTTCTTGATAATGCATTTGCTAATTAGGTACAGAAAAAAAGCTGTCCAGCAGATAGAAGAACAAAACTGAAGCAACAGCCACATCTTCCTTATAGTTGGGTAATTCAGAGCTCATACCCTTTCACAAGGAGAACCAAATCTCATTTACCACAGGTTGGAGCTCTCCCCAAGCACGCCTGCTGTTCAGCCACCGCCTGCACTGTGACAGCGCTGCCATGCAGAGCCCCTGCACCACTCGTTTCCCAAGATCAGGGTTCAGGGCTCTGAGGGACACGTGCTGCCACACAGCCAAGTTCTCCGCTTCTTCCGGGAGAAATCTGTGAGCAAATTCCGCCTGTAAATAAAAATACAAAATTCATTAGTTCATAAAATAATATGAATGAACGAGACCAGAAGAGAATTGAATAAGTCAAAACGCTGTGAAGCCAACAAGCAAAACACTTCCTAATTGCTTTAGAAATACTCTATTAGAAAGTTTTACATGACATGGTTTCAAGAAAACCCAACTATTTTTTAAATGAGCAGAAAACAAACAAAAAACCCAACAACAAATTACAGAACTGCCACCTCCCTGCCCGAAATAGGACATCAGAACGATTAAGCAATTTATGCTCTCAGCTACTTGAAGCCGTGGCCCCAGATATTAGAAGAAAGAAATGAAGGATCATAAACGTGCATCACCTTGATAAACCAACCCCCAAATCATACCAACAGACTACATTAGAGAACCTGAGAAACTCTCATTCCTGAAGAGCAGTACACCAATAGGTTTGCTTGAAGAAATCAGTCCTGCTAACATCCATGTAAGGATTAGGAACAGTCTGAACATTTGCCATGATGAATCTTAAGAGCCTACAGAAGCAGGCTGTTCTTCTTACACTAAGATTACCAGGCAATAAAATTTGAGCCTACTTGTCTTTTCACAAGCAGCACAGTGAATGAACACATGAACAGCCACTACTGTCACCCCATGCAGCTGATGCAATCTGTCTACACAAATATATATAAAGAAAAGCTCGACGTCTATTCCCAAGTACTGAAATTACTTTAATACTCTTTTTACTATGTTGATTTCCTTGGCATTAGTTACGTATTCCAGCATTATTCTTCATCATAATCTCTATTAAATGAATACAAGTGATGACTACAAATTAGACTGTATGACCATGTACAATTTCAGTGACAGAAGTTCCATTAATCAGGGAGATGTGCTCTTTCCATTCTTAGCCAAAAAGGGACTTCACTGACAACTACTGTACGCCACTATTAGAGAAGTGTACATTTGCACATCTGGGCAAATTAAGATCCACTAACAAATATACACCAGTGAGCACTCAACATCCTGACATTCCTGAAGGACAATAGGAAGACATTTTGAACACAGGCCCCTGATTCAAAGCTCTTCATTAAAGACACATGCTGGTGCTATACTTGCCTGATGATCTGGAGCCATCAAGAACAGCATACGTTTCAGCAGAACACCCAAGACTGAGACTTGATAACACTCATTGGGCCACGACTTTATCTGGATTAGGATAATAGGAAATGAATCTAATTAAATTAAGCAAAAAAATCACCACTCAGCAAATGAGATCTGTACTGAATGTTCCAAGAACTGCTACGTGAGATCACAAAAGTAACACTACATCAAACAATGCAGGACACGTCAGAAACACTAGCTAAATGGCTTTGTATTTTCACAGTACTGCTTTTGCTTAATTGTTAGCCCAATATGAGGAAATAAAGTCATCTCCATTCTGGATTTGGATAAGAACCATTAAACTCTCATCTTTGTTGATTTAGAAATTTGCAGTAGAACCAGGATTAGAAGCGGTGCTGAATTCCAAACATCACTGTGATTCTTACCAAGTGAGCAATCACCATGCAGTGGTGAGCACACAGTTCAGCTGTTCCATACCTGAAATGTGAAAAAGGGAGATGAGTTCGCCAACGTCTCTCATGCAACAGAACTAACTGGATCTGTGGAATCCTGCTTGATTTGTAATGAGAACCTCTTACCGAGCAAGGAAGCACCACGAATCCATTGCTAGCAGAGATGTGATCATACTAGAGCCCAGCACAGCATCCAGCAGAGCGTATTCCTGAGGAAAAACACTCTAGATCTAAATTCAAGCAGAAACAAATTGCAGCCCCACTACTACTATTACTCCATTAACTAGCACAGTAGGATTTTCAGCTTATCCAATTTGAAATACTCTAACAGCTGATTGCCATGCTTTCTATTCAACTACAAGATTAACCCAGCAGCTACGCCTTAAGTTTTGCATACTTTGAACATGCGCATACATTCATTACAAGGAGCTGAAGATGCCCCACTTTTCAAAAATATTTCATCTCTTCTTTGCAAGCTGCTACGTGGGTGTGTATATAATGTTCACATTTAAACAACTGCAATGCCATTTTTTTGCCAGTTTCATTGGCATTTTACTTAAATACAAACCGAACCTTTCCTCATAAATGAAAGCACTGAAGTTTTCTTAGCAACTTGGTATCCTCATGGAAAGAGAACAAGAATTCTCAACACAATACGGTTCCTCAAGGACTTGTATGCAGCTTGACTTTCCCCTTTCCTCACAGGTTAAATTACTCAAACTCCTGCATTTTGAAGAGTAAGTCAAAACTCTTCATACTCAATCATTTCTTCAGCTTCATTACTCATTATTTTAAAAATATTATCTACACATCACAACAGTTGAAAAGATGATAAGTAACATCAGTCTTACCAGATGAGGAAATTGCGATGGGAGCGTGGAAGCAATGAAGGAGCACAGATGGACACAGACATAGTGGTACAGGGTGATGGGGACTTCTGGCTGTCCTGTACTGATCACTTCTGGCAAACAAACAGGGAGAGAAAGCTCGGCAGAACATTGCTGGAAGCTCTGGAAAAGAGCTGAGAGAAAAGACAGGCTGGGGGGTGGGGGAGTGAGGAGGAAAAGGGGAAGGAAGAAAAATGGTATCAGTTGTGTTACAGACAGCCAAGACCCAAATCCTGCAAACACCACCTCTACTACAGAAGCTTTGTCTTCATCTAGAAACTACGGCAGTAGCTTCAGTGCTTTATTTATATGCTAGATTTGTATTTCTGACTGCCTTCCTCTTTCACAAACGCTATTTACAAAGACTATTAGAGCATTCAGGCATAAAAATGCAAGATTTTAACTTAGTAAAGTGTCAACATTATATACCTCTCTCTTTCTTTATCCTGAACGTAGTCTAAGTATCATCCCCTTCTTGAAATAACAAAGATATTTACAGAATCATGGAATGGCCTGGGTTGAAAAGGACAACGATCATCATATTTCTGATCTGTATCCTTCACCCCTGAAGCAGAACATCAGGTCTTGTTTTTCCCAGCATAAGGACATCAAATTTTACAAATCTGTGAGGGAAACCTTAACGACTGAGCCCCACTGCCTGCACAGACTGATTGCTCTAGGGAAGAATTACAGTGGAAACATTTCTGGTACCATTTTCCCGTGTTCCAGAGAGTCTGCACTTCTTCAGGCTGAGAAGACAGCTTGTCCATGATGGTAATCAGAAGGAGACACTGGGGCAGCTGCTGCTCAGCAGGGAGACCTGGAGATGTTTTGAAGTGTGCTATTAGTCACCCTGATGATTATATACGGTGCTCAAACTAGCTTTTAAGCAACTGGCAGAAGATGAAGAGCCAGCAATGCAAAGAAGTCTTCAGTAAAAGAATCCTAAGTCTCTTTTAGACACACTCAGAATAAAAACAATGTTAAATTGTGCTTGAAGTGAAAATAAATACAATATACTTTATCCATTAAAAGCTAAAATACAGTAATATTGCTGCAAAGAGTTACAATCTATGTGCATTGTGCTTTCTATCCCCTTGATGGCACTGGATGCTTCAAACACCAAATGCCCAAAGTTTTCTTCTGTGTGTATCGTGATAACCACAAGATCACAGCACATGTGTAGGAGAGAAGCAAGCCCAGCCTACACAGGGAGAAGGAGCCACTGATGCTCACACTAACTCTCACAGTGTTGCACAGCTATCCTAGAGTTATAACATTCAGGTCAGTGCAGACATTTTAAAGGTAGTTATGACAGAAAAATAATCATCTTTCCTTCTGAAGACATACTGTTTTTCACAGAAATAAAATCAGGAAAAATAACTGCCTCTGTCAGCGCCACAGCATAAAATAGTTATTCTGCTTTAAAAGTTAGTGGCAAACATGGAATGAAATCATGCAAAACAGCAAAATTAATAGGATTTGTTAACCAAATAAATTGCATAGTCATTGTGAGCACTTAGAAAAACAAGCATTTAACATCAACATGAAGTTCTATGCAATTCATCTGAATCAACATTCAGCTGACTATAACACAGTAACAACAGAAGAAATAATGCAAGCAAGCCAGTACAGAATGTGGTCCAGAAAGTAACCATACCAACCATGTAACCCTTTACACATGGTTGCATAGCACTGTACTGGTGGTAGCTGTGTTTTAAACACACCTGAGTCCCTTAGCACTTGCTCCATAAAAGGGCTAAAGGGAAGAAGCTGACTGATGAGAGGATCTAGAGCCACAAGAAAAACCCGTGATATTTCATCTTGATGTACCTCTGAGATTGCTGGAGCATAAAGACTGGGAGGAAATTTGCTGAGGAAAGAAGAAAAAAACCCAAACATTCTCAGTGGCATTTCAAAACAACCGCAAAAAGGCCAACTCATGCTCTCCCTCTTACTGTTAAATAAATGAGAGAAAGGACTCCTCATTTTTTAATATCTACTATAGCCTGAGAGTTACAACTCTGTGTTTAGTCTTTCAGCTCAAATCTCAGCACCGTACTAAACACTGCACAGAAGACTTTACATTCTGTGAGCTTTAAAATGTGTAACATATTAGAGATACAGACAATGTAACAAACAGAACTTTTGAAAGAAAAACAATAAGCTGTTTACAGATTAGGGAAGGAAATACTTATGAGCATCACAATAATAAAAGCTTTTGCTTTGGGGAGAACTGGAGTTGTTCTGAATTTCACTTACCTGTATATCTGAAGGAACAGCTGATGCAACTGCGAGCATAAATCAGACAAGAAAGGAAGAAATTCCTGCAAAAGTCATTAATTTTGAAAGGCACTTTAATTACAGAAGACACAATTAAATATGTTTTCCTTCTGTTCTGCTATATTAGTTTGTGAAGTACTATGCATGCAAAAACAGATCAAGTTCTAACAACCCACAGCACAAAACAAGTATAAAACCATCCCAGGAATAGCTTATTGTTTAATTACCATGTGTGTATATATAATTTACTGAAAATAATGACATTTCTAGACTTATTTTTACAAAAATAGTAAGAACAGTTCTGTTCTTACTACTTCACTGCTTCTCCTAGAGCAAAATTATCTCACATGCTTTGTAAAAATGGGTCGTTCTACAGCATCCTTTCTACTAATGAGGAAACTTAAACATAGCAACCAAGAGGGAAGGAAGTTAGTGTCAGAGCTGGTATCAGTACAGAGGCATTTCTTACTATTAATACCGCATTAGACTGTGCTGCATGTTAAAGTATGCTGGCTTCAGTCTGACACCACCATAGAATTCAAATAATAAAACCTACCTTGGTGTAGTATACCAGGGAATTGGCAAAGAATCTGCACAGTTTGACAGTCTTCTGGAACAGCCTGAGGTCAGTGCCATCCTGTCCAAAAGAACAGTTCTAAAACTTCAACTATAGACTAATAGGATTCAGAGTCCAGCAGTGCTCGAAACCCATTTCACACTTGACTTTCTACAGACTCAGCAGCAACGGGAGACAAACTTTAGAAATCTTCATTATCTCTCAACAATTTCACATCAGTATTCATGACTGAAATGCTGTCTTTTGGTTGACTATGGGATATCGTCAGTTTAGGAAATAAACAAAACTCCCATAGAAAATGGTGGGAACTTGTTCCCAGTGCCTCTGCATCCCAATACAAATGAAGTCAAGGGGCCTGATTTTCACACAGTTTCAAAAGAACAAGGTATTCTGCCCACCACACAGAAAAAAATAAGCACAGTGAATTTACCTTCCAGAAGCTCAGCGGCAGCTTTGGAAGCTTTTTAATTTACCTGAATGTCAGACATCTTCATTTCCTCAGCTAGCTGTAAACTGGAGTGAAAAGAAAGCAGAGTATCTTTGCACAGACCGCTGAGGATGTCACTGTGTTTCAGATGGCACTGCAGCAGAGAATGGTGCTTCAGGCTTTGTCTAAAAGAGGATTATAATCAGATGTTTAATTATCACAAGTGATCACGCACTAAGGTAGCACAAATCCAAACAACTAATTCTTCTGTTTGAGCCAATTTATACCACATTAATTTGTGCAATATCCACATATAAGGGAAACAAACTGAGAGAAAATTGCCCTCTTCATAGCCATGACAGAAGCACAGAGGATAGGTAATGTGAAAGCACAAGATGGCACAGTTTAAGTCAGAAACATCTACAAAACTGCACATCAGACCTCTTAAGACTATTTATTCAGACAAAGCTATTTCAGATGCTCAAGTCAAGCTTCTATCACATCTTCATGCATGACTCCTGTTCTCACTGACAGTGCATTTAATTCTACTTCCTAGCTAAATTTTCCAAGAAATTGAGTTCTCTAATTCCCATTTCATTTGAAACTCTGACCGTAAGGCTAGTGAAACATGGAGTTATGGTCTGCTTGTACTGCAATAAAATTCAGGAGTTTATAGACATACTTGATTATGAACTTCCACGTATTGGCATGAAGAGCGTGGTCCATATTGGAAATGACAGAGCAGATCTCCAGCACAGTGTGAATTACTAAGAAGGAAATAAGAATAGCACCAGCTGAGTTAAAGCAGAGTCGTAATTTCACAAACAGGGTTCTCTGCTAGGAAAACAAAAGCAATCACAAACAGTAGGGAATAGCACCACATTGACTCAGGATCAGGAGAATGGCTCGGTGCTTAGAGATGCCGCTTACAAGCAAACACATTCAACGTTCCCCATCTCACACACAGTGTGTCAAGCAGCAAAACGCTGCCTTCTGAAGGGCTGCTCAGGACTGAGCAGGACATGCTCAGAACCATGCTTAAAGATTCAAGCACACTTCCTATAGAAAAAAAGAAACAAAAAAGACTGAGCAAAACTAACAAAGACTCTAGGTCCACTTGTACCTGACACCATATCTGTGATGTCACCTTCAGTAGATGCAGACCCCACAGAAATCTGATCAAACAGTTCCATCAGCTGTTTCTGCAAAGAGTAAGTTTCCTTGAACATGGCTTGCAGGAGGTCAGAAATCAAGTGCAGATGCCCACAGTACACTGATTCGCTATCCTGTAAGAAACAGGGAAGATGACGTTAAAAAACAAGTTCAGGAATCACAGACTGACCTTTGAAAAAGAACAAAACATCAATATACCCACTTTTACTCAATACTCAGCTGAGATCTGCAGCTCCTGATACCAACACCTGCTTGCTAAATATAAAATGCTATTCACCTGCACAGCTTAATCAACAGCTAGTGAAGTCGTCTGGTTGTAGTGAGTTTAGTTGGCTTTGTATTAGCACTAGATTCATGAATCATAGAATCATAGAATTACTCAGGTTGGAAAAGACCTTGAAGATCATCAAGTCCAACCGCAGCCTAACCAGTAGCCGATCTCTTAAAAAAACAACCACAAAACAACACCACAACAACAAACCTCTGCTAAATCATATCCCTGAGTACCACATCCAAACGGCTCTTAAACACATCCAGGGATGGCGATTCAACCACCTCCTTGGGGAGCCCATTCCAGTACCTAACCACCCTTTCTGTAAAGAAGTTCTTTCTAATATCCAACCTAAACTTGCCCTGGCACAACTTGAGGCCATTTCCCCTCGTCCTGTCACTTGTCACTAGTGAGAAGAGACCTGCCCCACTCTCACTGTAAGAACCTTTCAGGTACTGGAAGAGTGCGATAAGGTCTCCCCTCAGCCTCCTCTTCCTCAGACTAAACAGCCCCAGCTTCCTTAGTCTCTCCTCATAGGGCTGATTCTCCAAGCCCTTCACGAGCCTCGTTGCCCTTCTCTGGACCTGCTCCAGTACCTCCATGTCCTTCCTGTGCTGAGGTGCCCAAAACTGGACACAGTACTCGAAGTGAGGCCTCACCAATGCTGAGTACAGGGGAAAGCTAAGATGAAGCTAAGATTGTTTTTCTGAACAAAACAGTACAGCTGTAGACCAAAGGAAATAGAATTCCAAATATTTTCCAAAGCTTCAGAATTAGAATTGTTAAATGAAAGGTTCAAATCTGGCTGTAAATGCTCCAGTAAGAAGCAAAAAGCGAACAGTGAAAATGAAGGCTCACCAAAAGCTGTTGTGTCCTTACAATAACCTTGTTTCATTTTCACTGTTTAAGTGAGAATTACTGTTGCATCTAAAAGTGCATATCTGATGCTGATACATGTTCCTGCTTGTAACTAATAAGAGGGTCTTCGTTTCAACCTTCAACCCACTTTGGAACACACAAATAAGGCAAGCAGCACCATTTTCATCATCATTTGCAGCTCTGAATACTCCTGCAGCTATTAGAAGTGCACAGATGTCACAGTCTACATTCATAAGCAGAGTGTTCAAATGACACTGATGCAAATTTCAGAAGCAGCACAGCCTTTCCCTGCCACTACTGGGTACAAATTGGTGAGCAGACAGATGCAAAATAACTTTCTTACTTGTACATGCTGTAAATGATTTAATAGCAATAGAAATAAATCCTACAGCAGTAATATTTTGAAACAGGATCTTCTTACAAAGGCATCCTTTCCAAGAAAACAATCAGTAAGACAATATTTCTACTTCTAATGCAGGCCTACCTTGCAGTGTGTAAATGTGTTCTTTATTACATAAAGAACAGAGGATGGAAGGGTGCGGATACTCTCCAAGGGCACACACTCTTGCAGTGTGCAGATGTACCGTACACAACTGGTCAGAGTTTCCAAGAGTTGCACTATGGTCTTAAATGAAGAAGAAACAACCATAATTAATGCTTCTCAACTCCTGCAAGAATGTCAGAAGCATCTTTTCTTAGCAGAATTGCTCCTAGATTTTATGACATTCAAAGTTCACCATTAATTGCATCCGTAAGTAGTTTATTAAAGACCAATGAAGGTCTATAGAATATCAAGAAATGAAATGCTTTTTCTGATACCAAATGCTCTTTGAAAGCTTCCTACTTCTCTTTGCTACTGTTCTCTACTTAGTAAACATCTTAAAACTCCTAACTGGCTGCAATAATAATTGCCACATTTGGTCTGTAAATACAGAGAATCACACTCCATTTGCATTAGAAACTATGCAGAATTAGCTATTTTCTTTACATTCTGATTACCATCACAGGCTAAAGCTAATCAAATAATTCATAAACTTTTAACTGAACTTCAATGGCAATGATGTTTGGATTACATCTTTACCAGCCAGTTAGAAAGTAGCAAAAACACTCAAAAAGAATCAGTTAATTTCTTCGGTAAAATCTAAGCACTAAGGACTTGCCTGTAAAAGATTCCTTACAGTACTGCGTAACTCTGTATTCTGGCCAGTTAATCCTTTGGCCTCACTGGAGAGTTCATACATCAATTTATCATATAACTGTAGAGTCTATCAAGAGAAAAGACAAAAAAAAAATCAGCTTAAATATTTTATTTATAAACAGGCACAAAATAAATTGTAATACCCTTCTATATCTGTGTGCTTCCTCAGACTGGGGTCATGGGCTACCAAGATAATTCATAGGGAAAGGGAAAGGAAAGGGAAAGGGAAAGGGAAAGGGAAAGGGAAAGGGAAGGGAAAGGGAAGGGAAAGGGAAGGGAAAGGGAAGGGAAAGGGAAGGGAAAGGGAAGGGAAAGGGAAGGGAAAGGGAAGGGAAAGGGAAGGGAAAGGGAAGGGAAAGGGAAGGGAAAGGGAAGGGAAAGGGAAGGGAAAGGGAAGGGAAAGGGAAGGGAAAGGGAAGGGAAAGGGAAGGGAAAGGGAAGGGAAAGGGAAGGGAAAGGGAAGGGAAAGGGAAGGGAAAGGGAAGGGAAAGGGAAGGGAAAGGGAAGGGAAAGGGAAGGGAAAGGGAAGGGAAAGGGAAGGGAAAGGGAAGGGAAAGGGAAGGGAAAGGGAAGGGAAAGGGAAGGGAAAGGGAAGGGAAAGGGAAGGGAAAGGGAAGGGAAAGGGAAGGGAAAGGGAAGGGAAAGGGAAGGGAAAGGGAAGGGAAAGGGAAGGGAAAGGGAAGGGAAAGGGAAGGGAAAGGGAAGGGAAAGGGAAGGGAAAGGGAAGGGAAAGGGAAGGGAAAGGGAAGGGAAAGGGAAGGGAAAGGGAAGGGAAAGGGAAAGGAAAGGGAAAGGAAAGGGAAAGGAAAGGGAAAGGAAAGGGAAAGGAAAGGGAAAGGGAAAGGAAAGGGAAAGGAAAGGGAAAGGAAAGGGAAAGGAAAGGGAAAGGAAAGGGAAAGGAAAGGGAAAGGAAAGGGAAAGGAAAGGGAAATCACCTGGGCATTTTTATAGGCTTGCTAAAATGCACAAGATGAGGCCTGAAACTTTAGTTGGCATTTCAGCACCACTTTAACACCATTGAGATACACACACTGAAGAATTCAATGCAGCTACAGCACAAAATATCATTTAATCACAAAAAACCAGAACCTATGATAGGTCAGTATCGCCTAAAGGTTTATTCAAAATATTACCCACAAATGTGACAAAAATTATGTGTAATAAACAAATGTTGGGTTCTTCAGCTTATTTATGGTAAGAGCTGGTCTCAGGTGACATTCCCCACTGTGGATGTTTTATAAACAGCCCAAACTTCTCAAAAAGAAAGAAAAAAAAGCTATTCTATTACTACATATAGAAAACAGGACACTGTTCAATCCTCTCCCCACTGTAAAGAATGGTAAAAATCACAGAAGCAATCCAGCAATACTGTTAAACTTTTAACTGCTAAATATTTATTTCAAGTTTGCATGCAAAGTATTGATTCCCTGGTGAGCCTTCAAAAGAAGAGACAATGCATTCTAAGCAGGCTTTCAGTAGTGCACTGATGGGAAACGTCACATTCAATGGAAGGTGGCATACCTTAGGTAATACTTTAGAGAAAAATGTTTGTTCCAAATCTCCAAGGCTGATATGAGGCAAAAACATTTCAGTCAGGATCCTCAAAACACCTGCAAAGCAAAACATTTCAAAGCAAACCATGCAATTATCAGAAGCATGTAGGTACTGAACCGAGGGAAAAAAGAACTGCATGGAACAGATCAGATATCTGATTCTGAGAGAAGAAACCTACCATGTCACTTATCACATATGTCACATTAGCTAAAAAACCAGTACCAATAACAGCTCCAACATGCACAAAACCATCAGTAACAGCATCACATTGGCCTATACTTGGGTGAAGGCCAAGTGCAGTTGTTTACCCACAGTCTGGCACCTAGATGCTACTGGAAATTTCCATATTCTTGATCTCAGATAGTTTGATGTGCTGGCTAACACTTATGCACAGCTGAGCAGTGAATGTTAACCTAAACAGCTGCATCTCAGCAGCTCACTCTCAACTCTCAACTATCACAGGAGTAGCTGATAGGGTTTGGCCACCTTTGAGATAATGGCCAATGCACTCCCTCTTTCAGGAGCCTAAGAATCACAAGTAGAGGCAAAGAAAAAGCAGCCTTACGTGCACAGCTTATGAGGTTTTAGGAAGCAAATGCTTGATTACGTGCATGATTCATGTAACACACAAGGTGCAGGATTGCTCAGGACCGTGACAGTCACAGGTGAGAGCAGAACTCATACATGCAACACAGTAAGGCTTAGCATAAAGGCAACCAACTGGCTGCTACTTACGGATGTGCTCAGTCCAGTCTTCAGACTCTTGATACATAGAGTAAAAGCATTAAAGAAACTCAGGGTCTGCAGTAAGACTGGATTAAGGCATCAGCAGCTGTGGCTTCTGCCCTGTGTGGGCTGCACCCACCCCACAAACTGAAGGGATGCTCCATAACCAGCACAGCTGCTCAGCACCCACAAATGAGAGCACTTCTGTATCATGTGGGAGAGTGCTTTGTTTGTCGTGAGTTGTATTTTTATTTTATGGGGTGGGGGGGTGTTGAGAAGGAAGAGGCAATTAGTAAAGGTGCTACAGGAGACACATGCTACTTTTATGTTGGTGAAGCTCAGCACCCACCCACAGGCTTACTCGCCTCACCAGTGCAAGGCGGCCCAGCCCCGCCATCTCGGGGTACCTCATGTGGGCCCCCCCGGTTCCTCCCATTGCCCCCAGCGGCAGCCCCGCCCTCCTCCCGCCCCTCACGAAGGATATGAGGAGCCGTGGCAGGACGGCGGGCAGCTCCCTGCGGCACAGCTCCCAGTCCCAGCCGCCCAGCTCCCTCAGGAGCAGCTCGGGGTCAGTCTGAGACATGGCACACGGCTCCGCTCCCCTCAGCGCTGGCGGGAAAACTCAACCCGGCGCCGCGCTCCCAGCAGCCTCCGCGGGGTCGCTACGTACGCGCTGCACGCCTCCTTTCCGGCAGCGCATGCGCTGCGACTTCCCCGCCTGTTGTTCATGAGGATGGATTTTCGATTTAATTTTTTCCCCGATGAAGATGAAAGCAAAGAGCCCAGCGCTCACAGCGAGACGCAGCCGTGCTCTGCAACACGGCAAGACGAGAGACCGGCGGTGAAACGAGACTGCATCAAAGCCGCCAAGGAGCACCGCATCCCTGCGGACGGCAGCGAGGTGCTGCACAACAAGGTGCTGCAAACAGCATCGGGGCTGTACTACGTGAACATGGCTGTGGTGGAGCTGACGTGCCGGGATGGAGCCCACGGGGAAGATATCGTGTCAAAAAGCGTTTCTTCGCACTCTGATCTCATCCCTGGAGTCTACGAGGGAGGGCTGAAAATCTGGGAGTGCACCTACGACCTCATGGAGTTCCTCGCAGAGGCCGAAATCCAGTTTGCCAACAAGAGGGTGCTGGATCTTGGGTGCGGGGCTGGGCTGCTGGGAATAGTGGCCTTGAAGGGAAACGCTGCAGAAGTGCACTTTCAGGACTACAACAGCACGGTGATTGAGGAAATAACCATGCCTAACGTGGTGGCTAACTGTATCAGTGGTGGCAATGAGGCTGACAGCAAAGAGGATAGAAAGAACGTTAAGCCTCCTTCAAAGAGGCGCAAGGAATTGGAGCCCCTGCCTGATGGACTCACCAGGTGCAGGTTTTTCTCTGGAGGCTGGTCTGAAGTCAGCCAGCTCCTGCTCGACAGCAAGCCCTGTTCAAAATACGATCTAATTCTCACATCCGAGACCATCTATAACCCCGACTATTACGGTGCACTGCATGACACGCTGGCTCAGCTGTTGGCTAAAGATGGCCGTGTGTATTTGGCAAGCAAAGTGCATTATTTTGGGGTCGGTGGGGGCATTTACCTCTTTGAAAAATACCTTGAGGAGAGGAAGGTGTTTAGGAGCAGCACGGTGAAAGAAGTTGAGGACGGGCTGAAGCGCTATATCTTAGAAATAGCCTTTCAAGATTCCGCTTGAAATGAATTCCAGGGGTGCTCCAAAAATATCTTAATAAAGACAAAATGTCTTAGTCCTCAAATATGTTAAAAATAAATACGTTGTACTGGGTTATTCAAAACAGATGAGTTAATGCTGTTCTTTTCTAGCTATTCTGACGCTTGACTGGAAGTGAATGACTCTTCTGAGTCTAGTTTTGCACAGAAAAGTGTAGTGCCGCGTAAAGTATCATCTCATCTCAGCCCATTTTGTTATTGGTGTTTTAAAATAAAGCAAGTCACTGTTCCCAGTCTCTCTCTCTCACATTCCTTGGCAGTGCCAGCACAGCCTGAGGGCGATCATTTAGCTCCCTAATATAGTGCAATTAAGGGTCAGGCTTCCAGCTCAGCTACCATTTAACAGCAGTAACAATTAGAATCGGCTGCATACCTGTGTGCTCTGCTGTTTTGCCACCAGAGGGGGATGTGATCGTATTTATCGCTTGGACTCTGCGAACCATCTGTGCCATTTTCTTTCCTAAGACTTTACGACCGTCTCAGGTACTACCTGCCCACATGCTATAGTCCATCTTCCAAACCTGCCTTCTTCCATGACTGTAATTTCAGGCTGCTGGGGGCACTGCTGAACTCCATCATAACTCTTCAGCCTTCTAAACAGCTGGGCAGGGCAGCAAACTGACAGAAAAGTCTGTTACTCTTCTGCGTCCTGGGCTGAAGATGCTCACAGTGGGGCGAGACTGTATGTTTGTATGTTGCTGATGGAAAAACTATATAAAAAAATTGCAAACAAAACAAAAGAACTACAAAATCTGGACCCAAGTGTTTGGGATCACCAACAATTCACAAAGAAAATAACACTGTATTAGTTCTTCCCAACTAAACTACACAGAAATCTATTCAATGGCTCCACCAGGTACATCAGTCTTACTCCCTGTCAGCATGCTTTGCTGCAGCACTAATACCTTGGGTGTCCTTGCAAAACTAAAACCTTATAGACAATCAACCACCACTGTAAGCTGGGTATGAGGAGACTGTATAAACTCAAGGCAGAAAAGACAATCTGAGGTGGAAAAGGAATGATTATAACAGTGACCTAAATCACATAGTATTACGTAAAGTAAGTTCCTGTCATTTCTGCGTATGAAAGCCAACTGCAAGGTTCCTATTTTGAGCGTGCTTCTATTAAGATAGCCATCGAGGATTTCCCATACTTTACTGAAGAGTCTTAACTAGAATTGTTTACGAGACAAAAATAAGTAGACTACTTAAATGGATGCTTAGGACACTACTGAAGTGCTCTCTGATAGCAGAGAGGAAAAAAAGCAGTCAGCTGTGCTACGGCTGTGACTGCACTGAAACCTGCCAAAGATGGACAAATACTGGCTATGAACAGGGGAACAAAAAGAAGATTCAGCTCTGGCACAGGTCTCAGTGAAGCACTGTTAACAGCTCTTTGTCAAAAATGGGAAGAGGGAACACCACTACTACTTGCTATTTTATATACCTCAGCCCGAAGACAAATCATTGCTGGCACGTATTTGACGAACCACCTGCTAGGTCTATTGCTGTTTCAGAGAATGGTACCTGAAGGAACAAATAAAGCCTTGGCTTCCTAATAAAGATAAATACAGTTATGAACAAGAATCTCACGTACTTATGATGAACTAAGGCAGCACTTAAAATCTTCAATTATAATGCTTCCTCTTGAAAATGCTCCTTGATCAAACTCACCCTGTCTCAGGTTTAATAATACTGCTTCGTTCAGCATCCTTACTTTATTCATGGATTGCTCAAGCAGCTCATGCAAATACAGAATCAGATCTCTTAGGACTTTCAAGTGAAGACTGCTAGAGCCGCAATCACACAGTGATCACACACCTACAAAAGAGAAAACCCAACACGTTGTAATTAAGTTCCCATTTTGGAATTAGAATCAAAGTAGGATATTTTTCACAGGTATAATCAGCATTGAGATTTCCATAACTTCAGATGAGTTCTATTCTGCATCTAGAAGTCAGCAGACACACCTCGAGAGGAAGCAGAATTCAACATCTAATTTGTGAGTTCACTGTTCTGTTGCTGTTACAGCATTAGTAAAAATGTTATTCTTAGATTAGGAAAACCAGTAAGACTTTCTCTACTTGCGACAACCATCACTGCCCTTGTGACAAGTTTCCTGCTTTAATTTATGATCTGGAATAATAATAATAAATCTTCCATTTACTTGAAAGACTTCAACATCTTATTTAATAGGTAGGGCAAACAGCATTTTTCCAAGTTAAATTACATTAGAAAATAATAGAATTTATAGAACCCTCAAAGTCCCCTTTTTATAACAAACCATTGTATCAAGCCCAATTTCTTCATGATGAAACAAAGAGGTCAACTGGCAACTCAATTTGCAGCTCATTTCAAGTCTCTCCTTTTCTCCCCCTGCCCCATGCCCTGACTTTTTGAGAGTCACTGCAATAAGAAATCCTGTATAAATTACGTCTTTCTCGTAAGTACTGCAGAGAGAAACATTAAAGTCTGTCATAGAGTGTTTCAGGAAATTAAATTAAAAGCCCTGTTTATTATAACATGCGCCGCCCTTAACTGATGACTTCCTCCTGAAGACCATCTGATGGTTTTGGGAAATGACAAGGCCAAAAAATAAGAAAGGAAAATCAGTTTTGTATACCGGCACCAACTAAATAGCATCCGTTACAGTTATTGCACTGAATGTTGGGGGGAAAAAAAGCCCAGAGGAAAATAGAAGTAGGAAGTGCTCAAGCTGCAGATTAGTGCCTTGCATGCTATTCTTGGTTACTAGGTACAGGCGTACAACCACTTTCTGAAGTCAAAGTTTTGCACAAAGCAACAATAAGCAGAGTAAGAGATACCTGAGAATTACTTAACTGTACTATACATTAAAGCAGAGTCCAGTACAGAGTTCATGATAACATGCATACACTCAATTATATTTATTGAAGCACGAATCACTGGAAGTTTCCAGATTTGAACTGCTTGTCACATTCATAAGTAGCCAATTTATTTCTTGTCATCTGACCATGTAATTTCATAATCTGTGTACACTTTTTTCAGTATCTCCACAGTCACCGAATGATCTGCTTTTCCATAGCCCTGCAAGAAAGAGCAAGAGTTCATCAGACAAGTGCAGAAAGCAGCTCCACAGGACCATTTAACTGCTGTTGTCAACACAAGTTATCCAGTTACAGTTTGATACTGCAAGTAGTTCAAATAGAAATCAGAAATAAACACACGTTCTAAATAAGAGAGTTGTTCTCGTAGTATAGCTCTTTGTTTTTCTATTATCATCTCCAATTTCCCCCAACCCAATCTGCAGAAAATAAACAAGTCCATCTCCAGTAACAGGATGCATTTTATACACCACAATTTCTCTAACAAAAAGCTTATTTTAAAACACTCCTGAATCCCTCAGCTGCTGTATGTACTGAATGTTCTTTTAAGACTATATTCTATATTGATCCACATCAATGTATGAGCATACAAGCATCTGACGTAGCTCAGCTGAAGGAAAACAGAACAGGAAGCCATGTGTGAACATCTGGGTACTATTCTAGTCACCAAAGAACTCACTCTTCATTCACTGTCTCTCTGGCATAATTTCATACACAAATAATCATCAGCCACTACAACTCCAAATTAAAGCACCATCAGATGACTTATCTCATTTTTAACTCTCCTTGAATCATTGATCACAGTTTCAGTCTTTCCCTGAAATTTAAGAGTTGTGATATAAGGTTCACTTCCACTGTTCTGACTGCCTGAAGTCGCTTATCTTGATTTCTTACTTCAGAACTATAAGTTTGTCCCCTATCAAAGACTTCAGTCTACTGATAAAAACCCGTTATTTCCACCTTACTGCCCTTTTCCAGTAACATTCAATAAAACAGAGTTAACTCAGGAGACTGAAAAAAAAGCTCAAGATCGCTTGAGCAATTAATACCAATCACATTAATTCATCACTTGCTCTATCTCAGAAGGAACAGCTTAAGTAAACTAGTGTTTAAGCTGCACAGGTGGAATTGAAGCATTAGGAAATGCATCAAACTCAATACCAGATAATGGAGCTATACTAAAAAATACTGCTGGTTTATACTTTTCATTTTAAATCACGATTCTACAGATCACTCTTGCTTCGGCAGCTGCTTTGAAGACCCCCCCATTCAGCTTTGCAAATAACAGCACAGCATCTACTTCAAAAGAAATCTGTTTCTCTGGTTTTCATTTAAAATAAAACAACCTCAGAAAAAAACCAACAAGGATACAATCTTCTTTTAGAGTCTGACAGCAAATCTCCAAGTGAAGAAAAGCATCAAAATGATTTATATGCCAACTTCTGACCTACAGCTGAAGTCTTTCAGATCTCCAGGTCTCTACTCAACAGAAGCCCTCCTGGCAGTAAAACTCTGCTTTCACCTTGTGCTCGTCTGCAAGTTTCAAGGTACCAAAAGGAATTAAAAAAAAAATGCATTTTTCATAGGCATTGTTTTTCAGGAGCTGGCTGCTGCTTCTAACACTAAATTGGCAGCTAAATTAGTTAACACAGGTGCCAAAGCCTCATCTACTAATGCAATTATAATGGGCATCCACAATCAAGAGACTTGAGTAGAGCAAGCATTATCCAATGTCTTCTCTCCCTAGCACAAATCCTAAGGTGGTGGGTTTTCTCACGCGACTCCAGGTGGCAAGAGTCATAGAAGCAGCTAGGATGGAAGAGCCAGAGATACTAGAATCAGAGAACCATGGAATCGTTTGTGTTGGAAGGGACCACAAAGCTTTGAATTCAACGCATTCAAGACCTAGTCCCTATTGCTCATTAGGTTAAGGTTTGAAATATTTCTATTAAATCAACTGAATCCTTTTTAATGCAAAGTGATAATTATTTTGTTCTCGTCTACATTAAAAGGAAGAACCTTTGCTGACAGCATTACTACAGAAGTAGCTGTACTTCCATCACAGAGCAACACAAAATCAGACTCAAAGATCTCACTCCAGGTGGATTGTGACCCTGCAGCTATAAAGAGGCTATTCCTGCTCCAGCACTAAGACTGAGAGCCAGGAAATGCTAATTTCCACTTATAGTCTTCTTCATAGTTACCATTACACGTTATCTGATCCTTTTGCTTTGGTCTCCTGCCTTTTAAAGCACTGTTTTCCTCCACAAGGATTCCCTGGGAAGCTTGCCTGGATCATTTACACTCCCATTTGTTAGCATACACTTATTATAAAACAAAACCCCCGGAATGGCATAGATGGAAAGGAATACAAGAGGCACTTACTGTAGACAGCCCAAACACCCTAATTTTCTTCTCTTTGCTATTATGATCAATTTTCCCTCCTCCAAGGCACTTGCACTCGTATCCCAGCTTCTCCATCTCAGGATTTACTTTCTCAAAGATGTGATCTGCACAAAGAGAACACAGCCGTCAGGACTCTACAGCTGACAGCTATTTGCAACCAATTTTCCCTCCAAGGCGAAGGGGGTTTTCTTCCGTGAGATGGGCACGAGCAGTGATTAAGGCTGTGGGCTAAAAGCGGTTTGTGGGGCTTGGAAATGGCGGGTGTGAGAGGAGCGGGACGCACGGCGCTCCCCGCCTCAGAGCCCCGCTCCCGCCCGGCACGCACTGTGGAACTCGGCCGCTTTGGTGCCGCGCACGATGTCACGCTGTTCCCCGCCGCCAGGCCGCTGTAGCCGCACCAGAATGTACTTAAATGTGCCATCAGGATCGATCTCCACGTCCCGCACGGCCGCCACGGCACCCCCACAACCCGGGAGTTAACGCAGCAGGCCCCGGCGGGCGGGGCGGCCGCGCATAGCACCGCCCAGCGGCTCCTCTAATGCAGCGCGTCATTCTTGACATGAGTTTCGGAAGCTGGTGTGCTTTAATGACACGATAGCGGCATATCTATAAACTTGACGCATATCACAAGCAAACAAAACCATTAGCGAAGTAGAGGGAACCATAGAACCACAAAGTGGCTCAGGTTGGGAGGGACACACACACCCCTGCCATGGGCTGGCTGCCCCCAGCTCAGGCTGCCCAGGGCCCATCCATGGGCATTGGTCCAACACCTACAAGATCATAGCACTTATGCAGAGACAACAGGAACCTTGTAGTAAGAACCAAATGTAAACCAGTCTGCACTGGCACTGTGGTCTTAAAAACGACCAAGAGAGCCAAAGATGAGAAGTACATCAGGAAGCCTTCATGAGGAAGACTTGGAGGAGATCCCTACTCAGGATGACCAGAGAGCAGCACGCATGTGCACAGAGGTGGGACATAGTATAATGATTTCCCCGAACTAACTGAAATATTATGATGAGTTCTTTGGACTGTTTAATTAAGCCCAACCCAGCTTTTGTGTAACCCTATGTATGTGTATGATTTTGTGTATTAAACAGGTGACTAATTAGGGGTTTGGTATGCCTGTTAGGAGGAGCATCCCCCTAGCACCTGGTGCTGTAATAAACATACCTGCTTTATGTCCTTGCATGGGTTATAGAGTTTGATTCCATGCTTCAGTGAGCCAGGCAGGAGGAACTCTGGCTGTGGGACCAGCTGGAGGGAGGGGACCCCACTGGCGCACCCCAAGATACCTCAGAAGTACTCCCTCCCCTCACCTGATTACTGTAGGGACAGACAAGAGCTATCAGTGGACCAGGTAGGTTTAGATTGGAGGGAAACCTGTAAGTCATGAGGAGATGCCCTACAGGAGGTGTAGAAGAACAGGGAATATTGAGTAAGAAATGAGGAACGTAAATAAAGTAAGCCAAGGCAGGTAGGTGCCGGCATGTGAACATCGCTACAGCAAAAGACTCCTGCTGTAGACATTGTGTTACTTGCAAATGGGAAGGGGATAAAGGTGAAACTGAAATATGTTGGTAGTGTTTGTAATTATTTAAGTTTGGAAAGTGGGAAAAAAAGGAGAGGAAAAAATAATAATAAAAGGAAAAAAAAATTTGGATTTTCCACAGGTTGTGGAAAGCAAAGATGAGCAAGGTGTAACAGGGATGTCAGGACTGAGAAGGGAGGTGAGGGATCTGGAAAAACTGAATGAGGAACAGGGATACTAATGAAAGAAGGAGACTGGGAAGAACAATAGCAGCTGCTACTGTTGCTACTCTACATCAGGGCCTGAGAACACAGAGATTCCCTCTGGAAAGAGGTACGGGGTGCCTGGAAGGACCCAGGGACGGTTCTGCCTCCACTGCACTGAAAGCAGTGTGCGAATAACAGGGAAATGGGATGTTGGTGGAAAAGTTGTTCCAGGCTGAGGGGGAAGGGAACCATCTCTGATCACAAAAGCTAAATGATGGGACCCAGGAAGTTGACCCTAGTAGACCCACTGCTAGAGTTAAACTGGTTAAATTGCAGCTAGGGCAGACCAATTGATTGAACATTTTAAGTCTGGCTTTAGCATAAACTGGGAAAAACAAACAAAACAAAAAACAATGTTGTATTCACAGAAGTTACAGAAATCTTGAATCAGGTATACCCAGCAGAGCCAAAAATGCATGCCCAATAGAAGTTAAAAATGGGAGCCAGCCCAGTCAGGGTAAAGCAATGACCCTTTGAGGATACAAGACTGTAGAAGGATAAAAGAAGTAATAGAAAACTTTTTGGAGTTCAGATTATTAATTGAATGTGAATCCAAATATGACACCCTAGTCTTGCCAGTGAAAATCAGACAGCAGGAGCTCTAATTTGGTGCAAGATTTGAGGTCAGTTAATAGAATCGTTGAAGATATGCACTAGTTGTGGCAAATCCTTACACTTTATTTACCAAACTAAGGAATGAGTAGGTGGGGTTTACCTTCTGGGTTTTAAGGATGCCTTTTTCTGCCTTGTTTTGTCAAGGAAAGTTTAAAGTTATTTGCCTTTGAGTAGGAAAACCCCAGCAGAGGCCAGGACTGTGTACAATGGACTGTGAGTTTGCTGATTTTCTTGGCTTAAATGGTTACCAAGTTCCTCAACAGAAAGCCATCTTTCTGCAAATGGATTCCAAGAAAGGAATCAATTTGCCAAATGCCCACAGCACCAACATGGACCTACTTCAGAGCCAGCAGTGCATGGCTGCTCATAGACTGTCTGTGCCAGTCAACCAGACCTACAGGAGGAACCACTGAACAATGCTGATGATTCCTTGATTCACTAATGGAAGTAGTTCTGTGAGACAAGGACAAAACCATTACCTGTGGGGACTTCTGCTCAGAAGGCTGAAATAATTGCCTTGACAAGAGCCTTAAATATGTGGACAGATGCTAAATATGCATTTGGGGTGGTACACACTCATGGTACCATCTGGAAAGAGCAAGGATTGCTCACACACATGGAAAACAAATTCAGCATGATGTAAATCTACCAAAGAGCATGGCTATTGTACATTGTAGAGGACATCAGAAAGGTAACACTACACAGGAAACTGGAAATAAGATGGTGGATCAGATGGCAAAACAGGCAGCTGAAGGGGAAGAAATTGGTGAACTGGCTTGAACAGTAAACTTTAAATCTCTTAACCTGAGTCAGAACCTGTAAAGTATTCTGGAGAGGATAGGAATCTAATTAATGATTTAGAAGAGAAGGGAGCAAGCTGACAGATGGGTGCATACCCAGATAGACATCTTGTTGTACCCATTAGTGATTCTAAGGGGACATAATAAAACATACTGGGGAAACAGACACTCATAAATATTTAAACAAAGCAATTGTATGATTCTGGTACCAGAAACAGGGTACAAGTGGGGCCTATTGGGAAAGGGAACCTTCCAGGCAGTTGATTTTTGGAAATGCCAAGAAAATGGGGCTTTCATTATATGCTAGTACTAACTGATACCTTTTTAGGGTGGCCAGAAGCATTCCCCTGCAGGACCAGTGAAGCCGAAGGAATAACAAAGGTGTTGCTGCAGCAAGTAACTCCAATGGTTAGGGTTCCTGCAACAGTATCCTCTGATCAGGGAACTTTTTCAGTCCTCTTTTTGAAGGGAAAGATCCCAATTGCCATAGCTTCACAGTCAGTGCAAACTGGGACCAGGAGACTGGTGGCTGTGTGGGGATGGTAGGGACAGAAAGTCTTTACCTGATCATTACCTCCCATTGCATGGGAGACTATCTGGCTCCGCAAGATGGGATTTTTAAAGCACCTCAGGGGTTGATAACCCTTTGGTAAGATATAATGCTGGACATCATAGTTTTATAAGGGCTTTGATCACTACTCTGGGGGTAGCCCAGCCAGAGAGACCTATTGTAAATCTTTGGGCAGAAATGGAAATAACTGCAAATGCAATGGCTGAAGCACTTGCAGGCTTATTTAATTCATTAAAGGAAGTAGTCCTCCAGAATAGGGTGGCATTAGTCATATTAACCACTCACACAGGGGGAGGGAGCTTGCAGCCTAATCAATACCAGTTGTTGCACCTATATTGATGAGCACAAGAAAGTGGTAGCTAACATCAGAAAAATGTGGGCTCATGTGAAAATCCTACATTTGTTCACTCAAGATGACACATCCTGGGGTAATGTGCTCTCCAAGCTACAGGAGAAACTAATTTCCTTGTTGCCAAGCCCAGCCTGGATCAAACAGCTGTCCGTGATCCTCTTGGCTCTGATTTTTGTGTGTCTGATAGTCTGCCTCGTGTTGAAATGTCTTATGTGAGCACACAGGCAAACTGGGAATAGCTATGAAGTATGGAATAGGCATTGACCGTGGCATTGAGTGGAGGAAGGTAAATACTTTGCTAAGACCCTAGAACAGAATGGAATTGTATAGCAAAGGAATTTGCTAGGGTAGGAAGAAAAGGGGGGGACTTGACACACAGACATAAAACAAAATTACACAAACCAGTAGTGTGACACCTGCAAGATACAGCACTTATGCAGAGACAACAGAAACACTGTAGTAAGAACCAGAATGTAAACCAGTCTGCACCAGCACTGTGGTCTTAAAAACCTGTGAACCTCCCCAGGTGCAGCCCGTTACCTCTTATCCTATCACTATTCCCCTGGGAAATGGGAGAGAAAATTATGTAGCTGAGATGGTGGCTGCTTAAGCTTGCTTTGTTCAGATTTGTCCAGTCCAGTAGTAAGATTTGCTGTCTTATGGTAGTGGTAGCCTTTTGAGTTTGTGTCATTCAATCTAAAGGGCATATTTTTATTTAGATAGTTTCTGTGTACGTAGCTTGTTTGTTAGTTGTTTTGACTACTGATCTGATGTGATATTTGATGATCTCATGTTTCTCTTGTTGAAGTTAGTGCTTAGAAGGCTTTGTAAGAATTGCTTGTTTGAAAAAAGAACTCATTATTTTTAACTGGAATGGGGTATTTCCTTCCCTTGAGCATAGAAGTGTGTTGTGCAATCTTGGCTTTGGAAAAACATGTTGCCTTGCATTGGTTGTGATACACAGAAAGAGCTAGCAACAAACAATAGTAACGCAAGGGTAGAGGTGGCAGTAGAAATCCGTATGGCACACTTTGAACAGGCTAAGCTTTAAAGCGATTTGTGCTTAATAACAGGAGCAGGTGTCTGGCCTTGACCTGAGTTGAGTTTGAGTAGAAACAAGCAAAGCTGTACTTTATTATGTTCCTCTTAATGCTTTTGTCTTCTTAAGCACACACCTTAGCCAAGATTAGTTTCCTATGCCATGTTGGGGTATAGGAGTTTCCTGCTGGATTCAAGGTCAAAGACAAAACCCCCGCTGTTGGTAATTCCTACTGCGTCACTTTGTGGGCCTCAGGAGTGCAAAGAGGATGGCATAGGGCAGCAGGGGTCTCAAACCAGAGACAGGCCGACGACTCCTGCAGAAAGGGACTTTCCTTTTGTAATGGGCTTACTCATATCTAATTGTGGCAGGTTTTCAGCAGTACTCTCTGAAACATGAAAATTTTCTTCTTTGTTTGGCCAGGTGACATATTGTGTCGTTACTGAGTTGTCCTAAAACCACTGTTCTGAGGAAAAGTACAATAAATATCTTAAACTAAATAGCAGAGGATGGATGGGGTGATGATTGAAAGAAGGTACTGGATATTTTTCGGTTTTAGTTGTATCCAGACCATAAGAGTAAATGTTCCAATACATTTTTTTCCTCTTCTGTGTTACACGTTGGGCTTGCTTTCCATAATGATTTGCAGGCTTTGGATTGGACCCAGATGGCTATAAAGTGTCACAGTGTATGCATTTCCTATCCACTACAAGCCTTGTAAAATTCCCCTATTCATACATTGGCTTGGTTTGTGCCAGTATTGCAGTGTATTTTTCAGCGTATTGAGCTGTTGGGCTTAATGCTGTTTGAGTGTAAAAGCTTATGTGGTTAGCTGTTATCAGACTGAAACTGGCACAGTCCACATCCAAATCAAGTTACTGATTGAGCTAGTGCATAGGAACCCACTATCCCTTTCCTTTGTTTGGCTTGCACCTTCTCTTTTCCTTTGCTATAACGATACATGAAATGGCTATTTAAGATCTGCTATCTGGATTCCTAAAACTTTTATTTATAAAAGCAGAAGGGTTGAATCTCTTACTAACCCTGCCCTTGAATGTCACTGAAAAAAAGTAGTATGTGTACAAAGCAGGGCAAATTTAAGCCTCAGAATTACTGAGAAATAACTGTTTGCCTATCTGTTTGTTGCTGGGTTTTTGTTTTTTACTTTTGGTTTGTGTTCCAGTGGCTGCATAAATGGACCTCCCATTTAAATGTTCTTGTGCATGCAAAGATTAGGTGCTCATAAAAGAGCATCTCCACAGAAAAAAAAGGTTCAGAGTTCCTGCTGTTATTAGTCCAGTTCAATTCTGCATAGTCAGCAGCAGCATTTTTCAGTTGGAATAGAGACATGAATGTTCTTTTAAAGCTCAGGCAAAACACTATGTGCAGCATTTCAACTCTTGGCCGGGGTTGAGTGTCAAGAGTCCATCTCTGAGACTAAATCTCATTTTGCCTCAGATTGCGCCATTCGGAGGTTGAGTGTCTGAGATGTCTGCCTTCTCTTGCATTTCTTTGTTCTGTGTTTATTCAGTCTTCGACTAACTTACTAAGCCGTAAAGTTAAGTACCCAATAGCTGCTGATTACAGAGAAAACACATTGGCTTCCTTTCTTGAGTAACCTATTTTGCTTACTGCAAAAGCCTTGGTAGAAAGTTGAACTGGGTAACTTGTGCATGAAGATTTATGGTATTATGTCTGTAATTGAAAGATAATCTGGCCTTCAGTAGAGCTTTTGAGAGGCTGCTGTTAACTTGTAGACAACTGTCACTTTCTTTGTCTATGTGGATTGCCATGAGGGATGGGGGAAGGGAAGATGTGGTTGTTCTTCAGTTGTAATGGAACAAGCTGAGGTACCTGCCTGCCTGCAGAAACATTGAGTTGGTTTATCCTGCCATAAAGAAGATTTGTTTTCTATGGTGTGGGTCTCAAACCTGTTATTTCTAGCTTGTTTTCAGTGCTCAGACCGTCCTAGTTAACTTGCATAACATCATAAAAGAAGGATGCTGACTTGTGTTTTAATATCAAATGTAACATTTCATTTCAACAGGAAAAAAAGAAAACACCCTCCAAAAAACAACAAAACAAAACAAAAAATACAACCAAACTAACCCGACACCAAATCTCCTTTTACAAGAGTACTGGAAAATAAATGTTAGTGTTAAACAACTGTGTAAAGTGCACACTGTGTTGCAGCACAGCTAAGGAGCTCATCATGGGATTCTCTCATGCCATTAGACCTATCCAGGTTATTAGAATCAGGAAAAGGGAAACAATCTATTTGAAGTTCAGCATTATAAATTTTTCCTTTTATTGAGTTCCGTGACAGTAGTGCACACGATGTAAGTACGTGTTTCATCTGTTTTTGTATTACAGGAAAGCATTAAGAACATATTTTTGAAGTAGGTGATTTCCATCACTCTCATACAAGAGAAAATAAAATGAGGGTTAACCTTCAGCTGTTCTCACAAATTCTTTATCTCATGCAAATGAAATACTGTTGTACCCTATACATGTTGTAGACAACTAGGGCCACAGGCCTGCTTTGCTGCGTGGCCCACTCATTTTAATAGGCTTTTAATGAAGATTTTTCTTCAACAACCGTTGGTTACCAGCTCCTCAGATTAGCACTGAAAGCCAGATCAAATACAAGGTAATAACATTATCTGTCTGCATATAATCATCTGGATCTGTGTATATGTTGGCTGTTCATAAGCCAGAGGCTTGGTCTGTTCATGGAAGAATGCAAGGCAACCTCCTGGATGCAGGATTGTACAGGGTGTCTGCAGGATCCTTTATATTTGACTTTTCTGGATAATGCTCTCATACAATCCCTTTCAGAAACTAAATGATATCTGTATCAAAACCATCCCTTTTTATTTATTTATTTGTTTGTTTGTTTGTTTGTTTCTGCTCTTTTCTTTAACCTCGTTGCTCTGCTGGCTGGAAATTTCATCCCTAATGTTCAATTTTCATTTGCTCACAGATGGTTTGTATCCATGTGGGCTTTGTACCAACTTTATCCATTTGTGTACAAAAGACTTACAATCAGCTCCTTGCTTACCTGGCACTTATAAAGAGTCCATCATATTTTGTGAGCTTTTCTAGCTGCTGCTGCTTCCCTGGTCTTAAACACCATCATCTGCTAGGCACCTGGAAAGACACTGCTGCAGGGAGACACAGTAGTGTCAATGGCCTTGTAGTCATGGCCTTGTGCATACAAGTTCCCAGATCACAGATAAAAAAAGAGAATGAGGAAGATGAATGAGAAAGTAATTGTGTGAAGACTGACTTGCAGAATTCTGGGTATGGATTGATTGGGAAAAAGCCAGTGTGTTTGCTCTCATTTTTATTAATGAAGAGAGTACAGATCTCCTTTGGCTTAACCTTCAGATAACCCTATGTCTTTGACTCTATAGAACACAGAGCAACCGCAGTCCCAACTTACTTACTTAAACCTTCTGTTTTGACAATAGGGTAGCTTCACTTCTGTAGCTTATACAGTCTAACACAGATTGTGTCACTTAGAAGAAGTACCACTAAGCTGAACTCATCCCTGCTTCAGGTAAGAACATTTCTTTCAGGTCTGGTGTTATTTTATAGATAAGTAATAATCCCTTCACTTCCCGTTGATCCAATACCTATTATGAAAGTAATCCAAGCTGATTATAAAGAACCAGACTCTGCTACCAATCACAATCATATGTGATTATAAAAGATTAATAAATGCCTATTGATATCATTTACCACAAAAGGGAAAAAAAACATCAAATAACTTGCACCAAGAAGGCTAAATTTACATTGAGGATGACGGAATGAGGATCCATTCTTGCTTTTATTTGAGGAAAAATGTCTTTGTGTGCATTGCTCTTTAAACTGGAGCATAAAAAGCAGAACAAAAACTTGAGTCTAGTCAATACTCTTTTGCATTTCCATGAAGTGGAACAGCTTCAGGGTAGATGACACCCACGTTTCCTGATGAGTCAAGAAATCTAGAAGTGGTGGAAGAGCAAACACCTCTCTGGAAAGTTGAAGTATTGTTTTCTGGCACACTAAATAAACAATGTTTGAGTGACCTTAATACCAGCTAACAGGAACTTTAAAAAGCTTTGTGGCACTGTTATTTGTGCAGGAAACAGTAAGAGCATGGAACTTAATACCGTTGTTTTCAGTGTTAGCAGTGAACTTCTTTATTCTTGAAACAAAGGCTATATGCTTCAAGTTATCCTCCACTAGTCACCTTATGTTAAACATTGGTTTAATATACTTATCTAGCTAGCGGACCTCTGCTTCTTTCTTCAAATAACACACAGATGTTATAGTGACAGCAACCTTGTGGTGAAGTGGATAGAGTGCTCCTGAATGAGTACTTAGCTCAAGGTGTTCTTTTATCTAGTGATCTGAGGAAAGTCATGACTACAAGGAATGGTCTACCTTTGCCAGCTGATCCTGGGTCAGGTTCTCGTTGCTGCTCAGTTGTTCCTTGCAACTGCAAAGAGCACTGCTTCAAAGGTTTCAGATACTAAGTGGTAAGATCTCATTTGGCAGTATGTCTGTAGCTTGGGTGACAGTTCTTTCTGCTGCTTGGTTTTATAAACGGCATTTTAATGATAGTGTCAAAATGTAGAGCTTTAAATATGGAGGCCAGCATCACCCAAAGCATATTTAGGGTATGGAATCCAAAACTTCTTTAAAAATTTGGCTATAATTTTCTGCAGATAACAATTGCTGAGTTTATTTACTGCTTGTTTCCTATTAAAAGAAAGAAGATCTGAAGTATCTGTACAGGCCCTATCTGAAGCTCATTTAGCAGATATTTCTTCCTAAAGCAGTAGAACTCAGATCTGGAGAAACCTGAGAAGTTACGGTATTGAAGTATTATCTAACAGTGATTTAGCCATGGACTGAAACACATTAAATATCGTGTCCACAGGTGTATGGAAATTTACCTAAAACTGATATAAGCACTGAAATGAACAGACCTGAAGTTTGAGCATCTTAAATCAGTGGTGGGATGTGTTAAGTGAGGAAGTGAAGGCACTGCTCTCATCCATTTTTGATGTTTCTCCTTCATAATGCTGCAGACTGAGAATGGAAAGTTGCATCGATATTCCAGTGCTGTTGATAGTTCATCTGCAATCTAATAAAACGGTATTTTCTGGGAACTGAGGAAATCGGAAGGCTTGAAAAGACTCATTACTTTTCTGACCATTCCTGCAATCTCTCTGGGAGAAACGCAGAGAAAACATTTCACACAAAGACCACTTTTACAAGAACCAGCTGTCTACTTGATCTCTTAATCCTGGAACAACTTTTTTACTCTTGTCATTTGCCAAAAGTTTAGCTGTTCTCCTCACAACCGTTATCCCTTCCATTATCATACGCTCAGGCATCTCCCCTACTGAGAGCATGAGAGTATGGAATGGACCCAGGCAGTAAAATTAACATTGCCCTATGTATGGAGGGTGGGAAGGCTCCAAGCCATAGGATCCAGCAGATTATTGTGTTCAGCTCCACCTGTAGCCACAAGCAGCAAAGATCTAGATGTTAAGGCAGCCTCACTTTTATCCTAACTGAAGGTGTGAGGTGCTCTGTCACTTACCAAGTTGTTTCCTCTGCTCCTGCACTCAGCTTTCTATTTCAATGGGCTGAATCACACCTTGCCAGTGCAAGTGATGATTGGCCTCTAGTTAGATTAATGAATGTGAATTTTGGCTGGCTCAGAGGAAATTGAGCATTATGAGTCACATCAGAGAGTTCCCGAAATAAGAAGAAGAGATAAGCTTTTTGTCTCCTGGGAATTTGCTCCAGACAGAATGGAGACTGTCTTAGGCATCCTCAGGAATTCCAACTTCTTTTGTAGCAGCAGTTGTATTACCTACTCTATTCACACTTAATGAGATGGAGGCTGAGGGATGAGTATGCCTTCAGAAATAATCTTTTCTTCCCATCAAGACCTCAGGGAAAACATGTACATTCTCCCCTTTGTCTCTGAATTTCTAAATAATTAGTGTTTCAAGCTCCTGTCTAAACAGGAAACACCTTCACTACTGGCACCAGAACTCCTTTTCCCCTCAAGGCTGGCTACAGCTTTCCTCTTCTATGGAACGAAGAGGAAGAATGGAGTTTTTTTCCAGGACTTAAAAATTTTGTCTAGTTTTACAGCTCATTGCCATGGGAGAAATGTCTACCATACAAACTATTTTGACATAAATACATTTGAAATATTTTCTTATTTGAATGACAAACATGCCTACTATGTAAGTAGTGTAACTGTGTTGCTCACAGTTATTTCATTCTCTATTTTGTCTTGACATAAAAGCATAGTTAACATGCTTTAAGAGGAAGGCTAACTTAGAAATTATTTAAATGCAGGTGAAACCTTACAGGCAACGAGCCATTCTTTTAAGACATGACCAAAAAAGTCTGAGTTTATGTCTGTATTTACATGTATATACTCAGGTTTTCTGGGAACCTAAAGTATCTTGGATCTGTCTTATTTTTGTGGTAATAGCAAATCCAATTAAGACTTTCAATCATTTAAAATAATTTTATCTGCCTATTTCCATAAGCTCCTGATAAAGACATTGACTAATTTTTTCCAAGCCAAGACTTAGATCTCCAGAAGAAGGAAAGTCTCCATGAAGAACTTCTGTTCTAGCAATGCTAAGGCTTCAGCATCCAGAAAAATGTCCTTTACAATTCTATCACGACCTATCAATCCAACCACTTTTAATTATACACCAAGTGGGCATACAGAAACATTCATTGAAGTCCTCCTAAGTACTCTAACACACCTTATAAATTTTAGAAGATCGAGTAGATTTCTGTTGTCTGTCATTCTTTTCTGGCTGGAGGAGTCATTAAAACAGTTATAGATATTCGCTGTTTGTACATAGGCTCTATTTTCTGGACACACATTGCTGGAACTGCAATGCATCAAGAACTGGTAGTTAAGATTAGATAACTTGCAATATGCTTGCAGGTTGGGCAAACAAAATGGGGGTGTCTGTAAGAAATAAAACTTTAATTTCTCATTTAAAAATAGTTCAGGTTGTCAGGAGTATGAGGTGGTCCCCAGTTCTTCGAAAATCAAAAAAGAATAAATAGAACTTTGCTCCAGCTCTCAATAATGTATTGACTGTGTCGCTCAGGATTTTATTGCATATTATCTGGTTTGCTTCCATGTTTTTGTTGATTGTTTGTTTGGATGAAGGCCATTGCACTGTTTTCCAAGTTTCTTCATTTCTTTCAGATTCTGTCTCTAATTAGTTAAAACCATTCTAAATGTCGTATTGCTCTTTTGGAATCCTTGCTATTCCTCAAAAATTGGTGTCTGGATGTTTTCTGAGCATTTTAGGTGTTTTGCAGTTCAGTTAGCTCAAGCCAGTTCAGTATAAACCCTTACTGGGCTCATTTGTACAGTCCTGAGACTGACAGATCTTTAAACAACTGCTCTTCAAGTACTGGTGAAATGTGTTCGTTTTAAGACAATTTCAACTACCCATGTTTCACTTGTTTGCTTATAAGAAAGTCTCATGGAACGGTAGGCTTTGATAATGGCAATCTGCAGCACACTATTCTGTCTTTGCAACTCAGCCTTGAACTACAGACAAAGACATAACTGGCAAAAACTTGACTTACTACTGGCAGATCTTACTATTTGTCTGTGGATTTTTCACTTGTTTTCCTTAGTATTTTTCCTTACAGCTCAAGTATCGTTCTAGGTACATCTGTGGAGAACTTGGCTTCTAATTACCTTTCTCTTAACTCTTTCTAGGTGTAGAGAGACAGTACTTGCTTTTCACCAGCCCTCTGACACATGCTCTGAAAAGTAATTATCAGGAGATAATGTGGTTGGATCGTTAAATGCTAATTTGATCATATTTAACAAACAGAGCAACCTTTACCTCAGTCTTGCCATACTCTGACCTGTCCTCTTTTCCCAGTGCGTAACACTCTTGTAGTGAGTATCTGCTAACTTTTCTTTATACAGAAAGAAATTACATTTGACATGTCCTCTGTCAATGGCAGTCCCTATCTGAATAGCGGACCTGAGTGGTTTTACTTATTCTTACTCCTAGTATGCTTATATAGCTTTTGTTTGCCTGTTATTTCATGTAGTGTGTTATCAGTTGAACTGTCCAAATAGAAAATTAGTTTCTATTAGGTAATCCTTAATAGGCATCTATATCTGCAATGGAAAAGAGGTAGTTTGGAGTATTCATTTGGAAAAAGCTAGGTTTTAACTGGTAGAAATGAAGGCCTGGTGCCCATAAGAGCAAAAAGTGTTGAACATTTCTAAAAGCTTGTCTTCATTTAGATATACTCTCCCATTTTATATTTTATTTTTATTTTTTTGACAGAGGAATTGGATTAGTTTAATGGAATATGTCTGCATTTACGTAGAGAGCAAACAACTGCACTCAGCTCAGAGCAGTGCAAGAAATGATGTTCTTTGTTATGTCCCCAAATCAATTGCTCAAGGAAGAAAGAGTGCAAATGGGAAACAACAATGAAATGAGAGGCAGGCTGGATGGTATTTCTGGCTTGAGCACCTGCAATTCAAAAGACATACCTGCATCAGCTATACATTTTTTCCTATAATATCCATAAAGCTTACAGTTCAACGTGAGCTTTCACTCACGAGAATCCCAGTCTTCCTGAACAACGCAGGAGTTGAAGGTTTTAAGTGCCTTTAACTTTAATGAGACTTTAACCTCTGAGGTTTGTGCTTTTAAAAACACTTCTCATGATTTTTTAATTATTTTTTGTGTATGTGTGTGTGAAACTTTAACATTTGTATTTGTATTCCATTACATCAAAATGAGGTAATATTATCCTTGGATTAAACAATTCCCTGGGAAAAAACAACAACAAAAAAAAGAGCCCCATGTTGGTGATGCACAGGGGAATGCTGCCAACAAAAAGAGGCATTCTATTTTAGGTGAGAGTCTTTACAGACATATTGCTCTGGGGCTTGAGTGGTGTTTTTTAGGGTTTTTTTATGTGGTTTTTTTATCTACTGCAGACAAGAGGTCTCGAACAGTCCTTGTAAAGGAAGGCTATTGTAAACTGTGAAACACACTCTTCCTTCCCCTGGAGATTCCGCTGGTGAAAACAATTCTGATATAGTTTCCTCCACTCAACTTCAGAGCTTCTGCTGAGAGAAGAATGAGCTTTTACCAGTAGGAAGCTCATAACACAATTTGAAGCAGTGAATCTCCAGGAATGCGTGAAGGATTTTTTCTCCTCCTGGATCTGGAGAGGATATAAACTGTTCTGAAATTGCTTATAATTCCTCTCTGCCTACAATTATAACAGCTGATCGATATTTTAAGAAAAGTAACTGACTACCCTCTCAATGCATCTTTTGTATTAGTTCAACGCTTAACAAACCCCATGAAATTTTGCCCTGCTCTGTGATGGGCCATACAAATACCTTATAGGTCCCACTTTGTTAGGAGACAGGCACTGACAGACAGACTGGCAGACAGTGGTTTGTCTGTGAGTCTAGCTTTGCTGGATCACACCTGCTAGAAAGTACACCCCTCCCTGCAAATATTCAGTGTAAGGTTTTAATTCTCATTCTTAATATTAACTGATTTTGACAAGCTTTCAAGGACTTCATTGCAGCTTCTAGGAAAGTCGATTTTGATAGTACCAGCTTACTGTATACTACTTACTGTATTCTCTTTCCTTTGATGGCTTCCCTTAATAGATAGAGATTTATCAAGCTACGGATTCTCACAAATGTTCTACTTGTTTGAATAAAGTAAAAGGTAGTCCTTGAAACTGCTTTATGCCTTTACCCGGTCTACCTGTTCTGCTGTAATGTTTATCAGCAGCAGCTCCAGGTGGAATAGAATGGTGATAGCTTAAGCTGTCAAGCTGTCAGCTGATATTGAAAGGAATATGTTAACACAGTAACTTAGCTTAGAAATAGGTTGATGTATTTCCATTCTTAGGCACTTGTTATGCTGAATTCAAAGAGAGTGTACTATGCCTTGTCCCAGTTTTGAGGAAAAAATCTGCTGAAGTAAGTATATTCCTTATGCCTACTATGAGTATACCCTACGTGTGTCTACCCTAGGAGAGATACCCTATAGATAGCCTACGTGCATCCATCAGATAATGGATCCCATTTTCTGCATCATATGGTGTGGCAATGTGCTGTCAAGACTGATGTGCATTGGATCTGTCATATCCCTCACCATCCCTGAGGGGATGGGTTAGTAGAAAGGAGTAATGCTTTTGAAAGACCAAGTGAAAGTTCTCCTTCACTCAGACATGCTGAGAAACTGATTTACAATGTGAAGCCATGCAGCTGCTGTCCTGGACAAAAAGTCCATGTTCAAACTCCATACTGCTTATCAATTGCTGCTAGGATGCCAGCATCATGAAGTGCAATACAGTGTGTACCAGGATGATGTTGATCGTGGGCATGGATCTACATAGAATCATAAAATATCCCGATTTGGAAGGGACCCATAAGGGCCACTGAGCCCAACTCCTGGCTCCATGCAGAACCACCCAAATAAATATCAGACCACATGACTGAGGGTATTGTCCAAACACTTCAACTTCTGCAAGCCCCTTCCCTGGGGAGCCTATTTCAGTGCCTGACCACCCTTTTGGTGAAGAACCTGTTCCTGATAGCCAACATGAGCCTCCACTTAGTACTTATTGGGGAAATGACATCAACTAAGATCTTAGCTTGGGATTCAAGAGCTGTCCTGGAAGGACAGGCTGAGCCTCCAAAATATGTCTTTCAACATGTACTGTATGAACTATAACTGTTCTACAGATCTGAAAGTGCTGAAGTCCTCCTTTCATTGATGAGCCTCACTAAACCTTATCTGTAATGGTGAGTCTTTGTGCTTGGAATACTAATTTAGCAACTGAACCGTGTGCTGGAGATTTCATGGTTGTTGCCTAAGTGGCTGTGGAACAAGGGCTGAGGTGATTCTACTGGTCAGGCCACCTTCAGTTGACCAGGGTTGGGACTGATGTGTAACGTGGACCTTGCAACATGTCTTACGTTTCATGCCTTTGCATCAGGTGGAGAACCAAGCATGTTCGCCTACATACAGCCCTCAGCAGTACATACTGTGTATCCAGAAGGATACATAGATGTATAGATATCCCATAACCCCTCTCCTACCATCTATAGCACAGTGTCCATTATTACTCAGGTGCGTGCCTTCATACCATTGACACTGTGTGACTGCACTAAGCAGTGGTATAATTAATCAGTGTATACTCAGTCAATGTGTGTGTACTCAGTCTACGACTAGTATAGTTTTGTCCACCTGAAATGTTGTATGTACCTGGTTAGGAACTGTAACTATTGAGATGAGGATATTGGAATGTATTGTCCAAGGTGAAAGCCAAGTCCACATTCCGCACAATATGCTGTGTCCCACAAGGAAGAGATTGACCAATGCTGCAATTTTAATCTTTTAGTCAATAAACTAGTTAACCAGCTTTTAATGGTCAATGCCTTTCTTACTGAGATGCCAAAAGAACCGGTAGCAGCTTGGTGCAAAGCATTCTCCTAGGAGAAAAGTTGGAATCTACTTATACAACAAACTCTTAAACTTTCTCACTCCTTTCTGATATCCTGGAATTGTGTGCTTCCGTCAGTAAAGCTGTAATCTACCACTTGGCAGCTTGGCAGCACAGCATGGGAGGGCTGATTAGCCAGGGGAAGCATCAAGCTTCATGTGTGAGGATGTGATCCTGGGGTTTTCCAAGAAATTTTTTCCACGTGGAATTTCCCGTACTATGAATAACGGGCTGGCTGAGAGAATAAAAGGCTGTAGTAAAGGCAGGGGAGACACAGTCCAGACTCTCTGAACTGAGCTTTATCTTCAAGCCTGTGCTCAGCAGCTCAGCAATAGAGAGCAGTCGCTGAGAAATATTACAGAGGACTTCTACAGCACCTGAATAATACAACTGCAACCTGTGAGTATAAATGGGCTGTTTTATTATGTTGTATGTCTCAGCGAGAGGAAAACTGAAGAGAATTCTGTGCTAATATATTTTTTTTAAGAGCTATTTAAATTTAAAAGCCATCTTGACATTAAGAACTGTTTTAAATGATCGATCTTGCAAGCATGAAAATCTTACTTAATTCTTTAGAATGATTCTTTAAAGGTATGCAGAAAAGATTACACAGGCAGGATTTTATATTGGATAGTAAAAAAAAACAACGTGGTGTATTTTCTGTATAAATATGTTCCTTTGATCTTCCATAGCCATCTGCTTAAACGATAAAGAGAAGAGAAAACTCTGAGAGAAATGAATTGCCTGTGGTTCCTATCTCTTCTTGCTTATGGTAAGTCTGCAGAAAACTATTTGAGTAGTAAAGTTAGTGTGCTTAGTTTTGAGTCTGGAATCATACAGATATTTTTTGAATCTGACCTAATAAGCTGGAGGCTAGATTCACATAGAGAAAAAGCTGTAGCTGCAGTGGCACTTTACCCTGATAGCCTGACAAAAGTGTAATTGGCTGCTATGATGTGAGAGGAAATCTGCAGATCTTTGTATGAATGGACAAAGTTTGACAGGCTGAAGTTGCTATACTTGATGGTGATTTGCCTGTTTTGTAGCTTGTTGGTTAATTACTCGTAAAGTTATTGCTACTAAATTTTAGTGCCATTTCAGATATTGACAAATGTGCAATGCTTATAAAGTTTTATGTATCCTTTTCTAGAGAAAGAGTGGGGGGAAATATCCAACGCCAACTTTTTGCCATCTTTTCATTCTAGGGCTTACAATACTAGAGGTGGTGAATGGTTGGACATACCATTATTCAGACACTAACATGACCTACAAAGAGGCAGAGTTATGGTGCAAAGAGAGGTATACCAACATGGTTGCCATTCAAAATAAGGATGAAATCAACCATCTTAATGCCTTCTTACCCTTCAATCCGGGTTACTACTGGATTGGAATCAGAAAAATTAATGGTACGTGGACCTGGGTTGGAACAAACAAAGTGCTGACAGATGAAGCAGAAAACTGGGCTTCAGGTGAACCAAATGGCAAAGGGAACAATGAGGACTGCGTTGAAATCTACATCAAAAGAGGGAAGGATGACGGCAAATGGAATGATGAGAAGTGTGAGAAAAAAAAGGTTGCCTTGTGCTATACAGGTATAGTATCATAAAGTCCATTTCAGTGAACCCCTGTGGAGATGGGATAGTGGGATGGGTTGTTTAACCTAGTTTTACATGCTGGCTACCTGACTCTGTAAACATCCTACGCTTATCCTTACTCACGGGGCTGAGATTGCTCTTGTTCTAAGTGCTGGATTGATCTCACTTACCTTTTAGCCCACAGAGTATTATACATCTTTTCTAAGCAAACCATCAGGTCTTTATAATCATTGGACAGAAAATGGCTCTTTCAGAAGTTGGCTTTCATCTCACTCTGAAGTCTGAGCTAGATAAGAATTGCCCTTTTGGGGGTGTCTGTCTCTGCTGACTATAGAGCGCTGGGTTAAATCTAACACTCTAGGTATATATATTATATGCTCTACATAGAGATTACTAAGGCTAGGTTTAAAAAAAAATAATAAAAATCTAAGTAAAATATCCTCCAATTCAGAGCTGAGGTAAGGAAGAATCCCTCTGCTGAGATCTTCTACCTACCTCACATACAGTGTTCCTTTTGCATTTTAAATACGACTAATATCTACCTGAGAACAAGTGGTTGTAGAGTTTCCCTTGGAATCCTTTCACTGTGAGCTAGCCTGCCAAAGGCATTGGTTTCTGAAATGCGTCTGTAAAATGGCAGAGTTGAGACTAATATACCAAAATTTCCTGCATTCCTTTTGCTTCACAAACTGCTTCTTTAGTGACAGGAAGATAAATGAAGCACAAAGCTGATTTAATTGCCATTGCTGATTCTTTTATTTGATGGACTCCTTTCTCTTTTTTTTTTTACAGCTTCTTGCAACCCATCTCTCTGCAGTGGCCATGGAGAATGCATAGAGACTATTAACAATCACACCTGCCATTGTAACCCTGGTTTCTATGGGCCTGATTGTGAATTTGGTAAGGTTACTACCTCCTTTTTTCCAACCACAGAGATGGTCACGCTAGCTTAGTTCTGTTTGTTTGGCTTGATTTGCCTGCTTAACCAAGGAGACTGACTGTGTGCCTTCTTGTGTTTCTTTGAAGTTGTGACTTGTGGTCCACTAGAGAAACCTGATCATGGAAGCCTCGAGTGCAACCATCCATTGAAGGACTTCAGCTACAACTCGTCATGCACAGTTCAGTGCGAAGAAGGCTATGAGCTGAATGGAATGGAGTCAGTAAGCTGTATGTCCGATGGAAACTGGTCTGGCACACTTGCATCATGCAAAGGTAAGCTTGCCAAGCAATGGTAAATGAGATTTCTGCATTATACATAGCAGCACTGAAGTCTATGGAACATTATTAATCAATACAAACTGAGATTCTGGCCTAAATCTAAAGCTGTTTCCATGAATTAGATATGTTTCTAAGTTTCAGGGGGAAAAAAAAAAGTGTTTTTTTTTAAGTTTATCCCAAGCTAATGTCTGTGTTGTTTTTTGTGCTTTCAGCTGTGACCTGCCCTGCCTTAGAAATGCCTGCTCATGGCTCTATGAAGTGCTCCCAACCCTCTGGGGAGCTTACCTGGGGTACCACCTGTGAGTTCACCTGTGAGGAAGGATTTGCTCTGACAGGACCATCCACGCTGCAGTGTGGATCTTCTGGGGCCTGGGACAAGCAGCAGCCATCCTGTGCAGGTATGTTTTTCTATGCCCACCCGAGCCCTTGTGGCTATGAGCATTGATTGGCATGTTGAATTCCTGAGGCCTCTGTGCTGACTTCTGTTGTGATCTGTGTGTTGCAGCTGTGAGGTGTGAAGCTGTAACCTGGCCAGAAGAAGGTTCTGTGAGCTGTGCTTCTGCAGATCTCACCTACGGCTCACATTGTGATTTCCATTGCCGAGAAGGCTACGTTCTGGAGGGCCCATCCAGCATTAAGTGCATGGCACAGGGGCAGTGGTCAGAGCCATTCCCAAAATGCAAAGGTGAGACTTACTGGGTTAGAAATCATCTGTTAAGTTTAACACTAGCTCAAATAGTCTGAAAAGGCTGAATAATTCAAGTATTGTCAAACATCAACAATCATCCCTGATACGTTTATAATATTTCTCTTAAAGTGGTTTCTAGACAAAGCTCACATATCCTGTTGTATTAAAGTGGAAATAGCAATGCATGTTGAGAAACTACACTTGAGTGCTGTACTCCCAGCAGAAGTGGTAACAGACTGTTGAAGTGGAGTGTTCTGGCAGGAACTCTTCATCTTCAGATGGGAGTTTACACCCCAAAAATGGATCTCATAATCTGGAGCCAGTATTAGGAACAGTTTGTATGCTTTAAATATATATTTAAGAGTTCTGGCTCCACAGTGCAGCATGCTGTAATTCCTGTTTCCTGAGACACTGTTAGAGGTGAAGGGCAGTACTATGGCCCTGTAGGGGAAAGCTCCAGGCTGGACACATCCTCTTGTCATCTGAAAGAGGAGAATTTATTCTGACCTACTCCAAGCTAATGTCTGTGCTGTTTTTTATGCTTTCAGCTGTGACCTGCCCTGCCTTAGAAATGCCTGCTCATGGCTCTATGAAGTGCTCCCATCCCTCTGGGGAGCTTACCTGGGGTACCACCTGTGAGTTCACCTGTGAGGAAGGATTTGCTCTGACAGGACCATCCACGCTGCAGTGTGGATCTTCTGGGGCCTGGGACAAGCAGCAGCCATCCTGTGCAGGTATGTTTTTTCCATGCCCACCTGAGCCCTTGTGGCTATGAGCATTGATTGGCATGTTGAATTCCTGAGACCTCTGTGCTGACTTCTGTTGTGATCTGTGTGTTGCAGCTGTGAGGTGTGAAGCTGTAACCTGGCCAGAAGAAGGTTCTGTGAGCTGTGCTTCTGCAGATCTCACCTATGGCTCACATTGTGATTTCCATTGCCGAGAAGGCTACGTTCTGGAGGGCCCATCCAGCATTAAGTGCATGGCACAGGGGCAGTGGTCAGAGCCATTCCCAAAATGCAAAGGTGAGATTTGTTGGGTTGGAAAATGTTTTCTTGTCACTGTGCAATACTCTGAAATCCTTTTCCTGAGAGTCCAGGTTCAAGTCAATCAATATGCACTGATTCAGTGTACAAGGTAATATCATGGCCTCAACAGAGGTTAGCTCTTGGCAGGATTCATAGTTAGCTATTCATTCTTGTTAGCTAAAAGAGGAGTATATTATTGTGACCTGCTCCAAGTTAATGTCTATGCTATCTGTTATGCTTTCAGCTGTGACCTGCCCTGCTTTCTGAATGCCTGCTCATGGCTTTCTGAACTCCTCTCACCTCAAATCCAAAAGATTTTGAACATACAATGTACATTTCCTAGTGCAAACATTAGGGTCAAAGACAGGAAAGGCCTTTATGACTCAACCATTTTTTTTCCTGTGTTTCAGTTGTACAGTGTGAACCGCTGACGTCTCCTGAGAAAGGCTCTATGGATTGCATACATGCTGCTGGGAACTTCACATATAGCACAGCCTGCCACTTCAGCTGCCTAGAAGGATGGAATCTCGTTGGATCTCGTATTCTTGACTGCAGCCATTCAGGAAACTGGAGTGCCAGTCTGCCCACATGTGAAGGTATTCTATCTGTCACTAGCCAGAAAAAGATGTCAGTAGGTTCCTGGCCAAAGTAGGAGGTATGGAAGGGTGGAGTGGATAACAGCAAGCAGTGAGTTAGAAGTTGTGGTGCAGCTCACAAAGGAAGAAACCTAATGAAATCTCTGAAAACGATCCTTGAAAACAAGAGGGAACATTCCTGATGGGTCTTGATGGGAAGCCTTGATTTCCTATCAAAACCAGAAGCCTCAACCTGACTTTAGATGGGATTGTTTTTTGTGTCATCTTAACTAAAATATTTCTCATGCTGAGCTATTTCCATGCTAAAAAAAAGTTTTTCTAAAGAGATAGAAGATTATAGAAAAATTTGCATTGATCAGTCTGCTTCTCAGTGAAAGAAGTTTGTAGGTTTATAAATCTGATGTGACAGCTTGTTGAGTGAGCTCCTCTCTGAGCTTTTCTGTGAAAGGCTGTAAACTTACAGGGCGAAAATCTCCCTTTCCATCCAAGGCAGTAAGAGCTCTTTCCCTACCCACAGTAGGAGCATGATTGGCTCACCTGATGTGCCTTTGCAGTAGATCTCAAGAGCTCAGCCCCATTCTATCTGGGCAGAATTCAGATCCTTGAATAATTTCATTGGTTTCAGTCGGACTCTCAAAGAGAAGGAAACCACATGCCTCTTGATCTCACTGTAGCTGTCTTTCTCTTTTCAGCTTCTGAACAAGTTGGCTATGTCACTGTAGGCATAGCAGCCACCGCTACCTCTCTGCTTGCTACAGCATCATTCCTCTTCTGGCTTGCAAAACGGTTACGGAGAAAAGGTGAGCAATTGGACTGTTTCCATTAATGTTATTTACCTTCCTGAAATTTGTTTAGTAGGGAGGAAAAACCTCCAGACCCCAAACATTTTCCTTTTGAAAAAGTGAAAATATTCATCTAAACAAATTCCATCGTTACTTTCAGGAAACCTGCATGTGTGACATGTTTGGTTCTAGGATAAACATTTAAAAATCTGAAAGAGTTAAAACAAGAGGTGAAAAAGCCAATGGTTATTCATCAGTAATTCCTGCCAGGGATAGTGAATGGGAGTTTGAGCTGGGGCTGATGACAATACAGTAATAACTAGCTGTGAGATTTCTGTTGCTAGATGAATGGCTTTATATTAAGTATTCAGATAAGAGTTTTCAATAGGAAAATAAGTTTTCAAGAGTGGGCTTTCATCTTGAAATGCTAACATTATTTTTTCTTCTTCTTCTTGCAGCAAAGAAATTCACTCCTGCCATGTAAGTTGTGTCTCAAAAAGCAGCATGAAAAGTGTTGCAATCCCTTTGCTAAAACCCACTCGGTATAGAACAGTTGTCACTAAAGTACTTTTCTGTTCTTATAGCAGCTGTCAGTACCTCACTACTGAATGCCAGAATGTCTAACTCCGGGTGTTTCAGGTAAGCACACGAGATAGCTGCATTCTCAAATTCTCTTCCTTCTAATCACAGAAGTAATCAGAGCCTACTAATTGCTACGCACTTGCACACATAGCAATATCTATGCTCTGTGGTACCTAGCATGCTTTTTGCCATTGCACCAAAGTTCCTAAGGAAACAGATAGATTTATTGATTTAGAAATGGTCTTTCAGCTCCGAAGGGATTATTGTGCTATGCTGTCTGTCTAGCTGTATATAATATTAGGAACGCTTTGGTACATTTTTGCTTCCTGCTGCATGCAAAATTCTTCTGACGTGACAGCGAGTACAAATCTGTGCCAACTTTTCCAATTTATAGAGGAATGCTCTTCTCTCTGCAGGAATTGAAGCCATCTTTGCTCATGTCTCAGAGATTTTCAGGAAATGAAACTGCATGCAGATCAGCAGCTGACCAGATGTTTTTACCTCTTGCTGACAAGATGATTCACCTCGTGTATTGCTCGAATTTTGAACTCAAGCTGTCTGGTATTTCCATAGAAGACTAACAAGCAGAGAGCAAAACTCTGGCCTTCTGGCAAAACACTGTCTACATTCAGTCATGTAGTTATCATAACTGGGAGCTTGCCATGTCTTGGCCAGATGGTGAGCAAATAGTAAGCTGCTGCCTAAGGAGGAGGCTGGTTTCTCCTCTGGTCTACTAGGTGAGGTACCTAGGTGAGGTGAAGACATGCATTATTTCACATCACTTATTACACTGCTGGAGATGTCTCCTCTGGAGACATATGGGTTATGCTTGCAGAAACAAAATAATTGGGGTTAAAAACATTCTCTGAATTGCTTTGAAGCCATTGATCTGGCTTGCTGTTGAAGTCATTTTATTTTAAGATGTTCCCATATGCCTGAAATGATATAGGCAATTATCTGGGTTTCTTCTGCATGTTCAAGAAAGCCTTTGGACTTTATTTTTGTTGATGGCACTGGGAATGGTAGTGCTTGAACTAGGTACTCTGGTTTCTGAATGCAGCAGCAAGTAGATGGGAAGTTCTCATCCCCATGGGATTGTGCACCGTAATACAGATGTGTGAATGTAAATATTTAATTTGTTGTGTAATTTTTACTGAGGATGTTTCTGTGCTGTTAACGGCAAATATATTTAAAACACCTGTTCCTGATCTGGGACCAGGACATTTTAATATAAGTCAGAAATATGCAGGCATGTAATCGTATGAACATAATTTACAAATACAATAGGAGCCTCAGATTTTTATATATGTGACAAGTATGACTTATTGTACTGTTAAAGGACCTCGAATGAGAGTCTTAAATTATGTTTAAGTTATAAATCAATCATTTCTGCTAGACTTAGAATCTATGTGTATTGTCCTATTTGTAGCAATATTTAATAAAATGTTTCCAACAGAATGCTCCCTTCCCATCTTTTAAACGTGCCTGTGGATATGGCTTCAGCAGCAGAAAGTCAGGGTGTGGGGGAAGATGGTTAAATTGTAAGGCTGGAAGCTTACACTTAGCTTTCCGTGTTTTCATAGCAGTCAAGGAAAGAGCAGCCGGCAGATGGCACTGACTACCTGAGGGCCAGCACAGCCATAGCTGCACTCAAAGCCAGCATTTCTGGTCCCGAAAGGAAGAAGGCGCAGCATTGCATCCCATAAAGAAGGTGCTTGGACCAGCAGTGAGCTTCGAGGTGTGCATGCTAAGGAGGGGGAGCAGAGCAGAAGGAAAAGCAAGTGGGTGACCTTGGTGCACAGTTAACTGCACAAGCCACTTAGCTCATACAGCCCTTTTGAAGCCTATTCTGCTGGGAAGTTAGCAAAGGGCTGGGAGAGCATGGACTAGCAGGTGAAAGCACAGCTCTGGGGACCTGTGGTGACTGATTTCCAGGGGCTTCCACTCCCATTCTGTCTTGGGCTATAACAAACACTGCCTTCGCTGTGGCTGCCCTTCCCCAGCCCTTGACACATCCAAGGAAGCTGCACTTTGGCTGCAGCAGCTGCCTCTGTTGAGGTGTGCTCCAGCCCTAGGCAAGGCTCAAGAGAAGCCATCAGTCCAGCTAGCAAAGGTAGTCAGAAGTTGCTGCACCAAGATGAACAGGGTCCATTGCTGTTTATCCCAAACAGATTAAGAAGCTGAGAGTGGCTGCCAGCGCTTCCCCCCCGCCTTGACAAGGTGGGGCCCAACCGTGTGAGCAGATGTAGAGCAGTAATCCTTCAGGTTCCCTGAGGGGATGTAGAGATTAGCCCGAAACGCCCTGCTCTGAATCCCTGCAGGAGCTGTTTTGAGAGCTAAACCACCACATGGGTCTCCCAGCCTGTCCTTGTTGTTGTCCTCTACATGCTCAGTCCTGTAGCATCCTCTGGAGGCAGCTGCTCAGGCCAGTATGGCTCCTGCCATTCAATCAGGGCAGCCCAGCTTCTCTCCCGGGAGCTGACTGGAGCTGGTGCTGCTAACAGCTTTTCTTCACTTCTCCTGGGATCTTTTGGGACTGGTTCTGTTTTCTCCTGCTTCAGGACACAAGTGGGATGTGGTTTTGTGGGCATGGTGGTGATGGCGTGGTGTTAGGGCTAGACGATCTTAGTGGCCTTTTCCAACCTGAATGATCCTATGAAATTACCAACTGTGATGTTACGACATGTCCAGGCCTATAAGATCTTCAGAGAGTGTAATGAACACATCTGTGTCGTGGTGACCATGAGTGCAGCTCTTCTGTTGTTTGATGTCTGTTTGGACCCTGCTCTGACCAGAGAGGCTGTGGGAATATTTGCTGTTAAGATGCTCACTAAATACCTCTGTTATATTGCTCATATCGCTATGAGACCACCAAAGCTCCACGTATTCTTTGCTGGAGGAACTTTCCTTGTCTCCTGTTGTTCTATTTCCCTTAAATTCCTCGGTTCTCAGTTGGGCCCATGGCAGTATAATCCCTGCCCACATTGGGATTGTGCCTTGTATTTTCATAAGCAATTAGCCATCAAACAAGCAGTCATTTACTAGGACCTGGCTGAAGCTGCCTTCCACAGCTCCGGTTTACAAGGGCTGGACTGGACCCAGCATTTGGCCAGCAGTTCTTAGCTCACAAAGGTAGGTCACTGCTACAGGCTCTGGAGGCTGCCAGTCTTTGCAGCTCCTCGCGTGCTTTGCAGAGGACTGGCAGCAGAAACTCTGAAGCTCCTGCAGGAGTTGGAGTCATGATCAAATCACTAACCTGCCCAGCTCCTGCTCTGGGAGCTGTCACAGGGTATTAGGACCGGGATGCCAGACTGCCACATGCAATGTCTGTGCTATGTGATGTGTTCGAGCCCTTTGTGGGTCTGTTTTCTGTCCCAAGTCTTGCTCCTGTTTGCATTCCCCCAGTTCTTGCAGGGAGACTGGCTGCTGCTTCCTGGCCTGAGCCCGCTGCTAATGTGCAGCTGCTGCTGAGTACCCTGTGAGGGGTCTTCAGCCCAGAGGAGTAGGGTGCTATGGTGACTGCTGGAGCTGTTGGTTAGGGACAGGCAAGGATACAAGACTATTGTTCCTTGAGAGCCATATCCACAGGCTGGCAGGCCAACCTCCTGTTAGTATTAGGCAGAAAAAAGCTTAGCAGAGGGTAGAACAGACACAGGCATTACAGTCCAACCTCTAACATTTGCACAGTCATATTATGGGTCTCCCTATCTCGGTCTATGGCCTCTCACATCCATGCCTCCAGGGTGAAACAATGAAAATTGCAGGTTAAATTTGGCCAGTGGAGTCAAAATATGTAGGTCATTATTGCTGCTCACCTGGTGCTGTTAAGTCTTTCTTAGGAGAGAGGCAGACCTGGCCAGCACAGTTGAGCTGTGGCTGCAATGATGAGAAAGAAATCCACTGCCCAGAAAGTGCTTGCACAGCTGATGATGGCCAATGCTTTCTCCAGCTCAGGAATACTGCCAAGAACAGGGCAAAAAAAAAGCCTCCTTAGCAAAGCAGCAGATGCCCCCAGGCAGCTGCCAGCAGGTTTTCTACCTGCCTTCCCACTTCAGGAAAGGACGTTCCTTGAAAGGCCCAACAGTTGCTTTGACTTTCAGCCTAGGCCAAGTGGGACCTTCATCAGCTTCTCGCCTCACCAGCTGCCACAAAGGCAGCGAAGGCAGGTGTGAAATTGCAGGTGACTTGCTTGCTTCTGGCACTCCAGTGCTGTCATTTTGGGCTTCTGACAGCCTTTGAGTGGGCAGGAGGAGGGAGCAGACTGAATCTATGCCTGCTGGAGCAGGCTTGTGTCATGGAGCACTTGGGTGGAAGGTAAAGGGTTAAAGTGAAGGCAGGAAACGCTGCTGCGTTCAGGGCTTATTCCACAGCTCGATTTCTGGGAAAGGAGGGGCTGCAATCAGGCAGGATGTTTTCTCTTTGGGATCTTGGGAAATCGAGCCCAGCCTGACCTACACCAAGAGGGAAAGAGAGCGCAGCCAACGCTGCACAAAACAGTGACGTCCCCCCCTTCATCTTATCTCATATCAGCGCAAACAACTCAGATGACATACAAATCAGACATGGTGACATGCTGGGTTCACTTGGGTAATGAAATGTGCCACGGGGAAATGATACTGCTTTAGCCAAAATGTCAGCAAGCGTAGTTCTAGAAAGTCCTGTCCTAAGATAGACACGGCCCTGTCCCATCCTCAGTGTGCTCCTTTCCCATTCCTTGCTGCAGCTGGTGCCAGGGTGGCTGCAGTGGGAGAACAGAGTAAACCCTCGCCACTTTACATTGACTCTCTTTTGACCAAGGCACAATTGTTGGAAGCAACCCGAGGGAACACATTGATACCATTTTCACCTCTGGGCAAAGGCCGCATTATCAAACCTATAGAATGCCTGCAGGTTTGGTGGGGGTAGGGCCTGAGCAGAGCTGAGACCCTCACTGTGTTCCTTTGGAGGGACAGCAGCAGTTTGCATTCCACGGGTAATTGGCAAAGCCACAGTGCATTTTGCATGCACTGCTCAGACATCCTCCTCATGCAGAGTATACTCAGGTTGGTGGTTCATTCGCACCAGAGCCAGGCCAGCTGTTCACCTGAATGCATTTATCACGCTGCTCCTTTGTGCTAGGGCAGGTAGACATCACTGCTGGGGTCAGTACGGATCAATCTGCTTCATTTTCTTTTCCCTCTGTTAGCTTTTCTTCACGAGTATTCGGCACCACTTGGTTGCCCAGTTGGAGCAGAGGGTGTAAGTTTTGCTCGGAGTGGTGTAAAATCCCACCTGACATGCCAGAAGGTTAAAAACTCCACGTCTTCCCTGACACTGACTTTAAAATCCAGATTTTAAAGCACACCGGAGGTAAGAAGTTTCTTGTGCAGCAACTGCAATCACTAAGAAACAAGCACCTCGCTCCTGGAAGCCACTTGGAGTGCAGAGAGCACTGCTTTACCCAGACTGCAGGCAGCGTTGGCTCAGTTTGGCTGCACTGAGGCCACGGGCGGTTCCTTTCAGTGCTGATGAGTGTTTCAGATGCTGCCAGAGGAAGCTCATAACGTGCAAATGTTCCTGTGTGCACACGAACGGCAGGCTGGCCCGTGCTTCTCTTTTGTCACCTTTGCTTCCTGTTTCCTCGCAGATTTTGGCTCTTTAAATGGTGAACAACCCGTCACAGCATCCTTCCCTGTGTGTTGCCTTGAGGGTCAGCCTTTTGTTCATGGAAACTGGTGACTTTTAAAGGACTTTATCCGTGTGGGAATGGTTGCCAATGGCAGATACTCTCTGCTTTCATGTCAGCATTGAAGCCTAGCTCCAGAAAGTGATCTGCCTCTGGGAAGTTGTAGAATCATGAAGGTGGAACAGACCACCTAGTCCAACCATCAACACATCCCCACCATGCCCAGTGTAGCACAACGCTGAGTCAGGGCTTGAAGCAGTGGTTGAGCACCTGGTGGGAAGGCAGGGCCAACCCAGGGGAGCTCAGGTATGCAATGAGTGACCAGAAGGGCTGGAGCCGGGATCTACCCCTTCCCAGACCTCATTCAAAGGTTGGCAGTGGGAAAAGAACTTGCCAGAGCATCCTAAGAAATAAGATTTGAGAGGCTTTGAGAAGTCACCTACTCCTAAGCCCCGTCCCTGACTGAGAGTAATGGCGCTGCAGGTGAAAGCAGACACTGTGCATTGCAACCCTGTGCAAAAATCAGGGGCTTTCTGTGTGGGACCTGGGCAGCTGTAGGGATGCTCCAAGGAGTTCCAGGGGTCTGGATCCATGGCTCCTGGGTGGCTTGAGCAGTTTGGTGCCTGAAACTCCAGCTCCTTCAGAAATCCCAAGCTAGGGCTATTAGCTGCGTTGGCTTGGAGGGATGAACACTAGTTTTATTTCCCAGCATCACTGATGGCTAAATCTGAGCAACTTCTGCCTCTGCATTATGCCAGCAATCTGTATCAGTTGTCCTTCTGCTCCTGTGTCTGGTGCAGGCAAATCTGTGCCTTTGAGGCCTTTGGATGCTGTGGGAACAGGTGCAGTATGGCACTCGAAGAACAACAGATCAGAAAACATATGGGACAGCCCCAGCTCTTCATTAACCTAATTGCTATAGCTTCCACCAAGGTCTGCATGTTTGCCTTGCGTGTTGTATCCGGTGCAGGCAAGCACGGTCTGTGACAGAGTGCAGATGCAGTAATGCTATCAGCAGCCCCTTCCTTCCTAGAAGTGACCAGCTGCCCAGATCACCTCCGTAAAACCTAGCCAGTAGCTCACGCCTAAGGTGTGCTGCCATAGAGATGCTGTAGGCTTTTCTGAGGAGACTGAGGTAGGGGTGAGAGATGAGGTAGGAAAGGAGTGTTTTGATCTGCCTGCCCACTCTGCATCAGAGGATGCTGATTGCTGCTGCGGGGACAACAAGTCAACCCGCCTGCAGGTGGCTGGCTGATAAGTGGGTTGAGCCAGCTCACCTGCACACTTGATAGCAGAGTGAAGCCAATAGGGGTTTATAGGAAGAGATTGCAGGGAACTTTCTAAATGCTCTTCACTTGAAGAGCATAACTGGGTTGTAGGGGGTTCCTCAGGACTGCAGAACACTGAGGAGTGTCAATAGACTTTCCTAACCTCTTTTGTTGCTCAGGTAATAACAAGTCTTGCTTTAAAGAATCATTCTTCCACATTGGAATTGTCTGGGGGGGGGGGGAAGAAACCAACACTCTTAATGGAAAAGATTTGTCTTTTCACAACAATTAATTGTAAAAGCTGCCTTCCTAAAAAGGCTACAGTAATGTCAGGGTTGCCTGGGGTTCAGACGTGTCCTGTGGTGAAAATCTTTGCATTTTGCTCCAGACTGATATTTGAAATCAGTTGTCCAGATGCAGCCCAGCCAGCTAGCCCACACTTAGCAAGGGAGCAGCTCTTCCTACCAATGTGCTTCACTCCAGCAGAGCCTGGATGATCTCTGCAACTCGGAGACCTGGAGCACAGCAGAAGGGGCTGCCTGAGAGGTGCAGAGATGCTAGCGAGAGAGGAGGGAGAATGCAATATCTGATGTGGGCACATCTTGTCTGGCCAGCCAAGCCAAATGTTTATCACCTTTGGAATTGCCGTGCTGTTCAAAAAGCAAAACAGACATGTAGTAGTGTTGGCAATCTCTGTAGGAACCTCCTGTCTGCCAGATTCCATCTCCCTGCCCTCCCAGCAGGTGCCAGCTGGGTTTTTGCTTTCTTTCATCCTAGGATCATGTTTCATCAAAGCAAGCACAGTCAGGGGACCTGGAGCCCAAGGGCTTACTAAAATTAGGCCTGATCTTAGGTCCTGTTTGTAAATTGTCTCTGGGCCCGGTGGCATCTGACATACAAAGGGGCTAAAATCAGAGTTTGCAAGTCCTAAGTGCAGCTATGTTTGTGTTATTGTTTGCCGAGTCCTTTGGGGCTGCTGCCGTGGGCCTGTGAGAATGAAAAAGCAGCGTATGGGCAGATCAAAGAGCCCCTGTCAAACAGATTTCGACACAGATGAGCAGCCCGTGCTATCAGATGGGCTGACAAAGGAGGATCACGGGACAAGCACCAAGGCACCGACGTTGACACAATCCAACCGTGCTCACATGGGGCTATGACTCAGTACAGGAGTCAGACAGGTTTGCTGTGGAGTCCTTTGGGTTCCCTGCAAAAGCAACCAATGAACAAGATGTGATGTCCCATTTGAGTTAATGGGGCTTAAACAAATCTTTGAAAGTTGGATGGAGTGTTTTGAGTTTGAGTGGATCTGGATCTTGCTGAAGCTTCCCTTCCTATTGAAGCTACTTAAAAAACAGTAGTTAAAAGGAACAACTATGAAGGACAGCTCAAACCACACGTGACTGGAACAGGTGCTTGGAATTATGGTATGAAGTATCTTCAAAAAGTGGATGAATAAGCAAAGACAAGGAAAGAGAGAGTGTGAAAAGTGTGGCTTGTGCCTGTTTGTTTGTTTTACATTAACCTGTGTATTTTTGAATGAAGAGGAAGCATTGATGTCAGGTCTCTGGTCTGGCTGTGATTGCTTAGCATATGCTGCCTTGGAAATCAGTTCCCATTGGCAATGCTGTCCTCACATCTTGATATGCCAGCTCTGCCTATCCACAGTGTAGAAGATCATCCTTTAGATGCTGATCTGAAATAGCAAACCCTCCCAGCTCTAGTCTACAGTATGGGTAATAATTTTGGTCCGGGTCATGTCTTTTGTACCTATGTTGTAGCAACCAGTGTTTTGCTTGCTATAGTGTCCCCATGTACCGTAGCTTGTGCAAAGGAAGGAGTGTATGGGGTGTGTTGTGCCCCAGGACGGGGATGGAGCTCCAGTCTGGTATCCTGGTGGAAGCAGGAAGGGTGCATAGTGAAAATAAACAGAGGGAGGCAATTTTCCTCTCTTCATTCACCTGCCCTCCCAGCACCTCCATCTGCACCCTTGGGAGATGTGCAGGTGGTGGCTCTGGCTTGGGAGAAGGGCTGGGATTTGAAACGGGCTGACCACAAACCCAACATCCTAAACTACACCTGAAGACCAGTTTGAAATCAAGCCTAGGGGATGTGCTTTCAGGAAGCTTTGCAAGGCATACTCTTACTGCAAATCTGTCTATTAAGGTCTACAGGCTCTCGGTTGACGAACAAACAACAGCATTTTTTTTCCTCCTAACAAGGTTTCCTTAGAAATGGATCCACTGCTGAATCCTGAGTCTGCCTGGCATATTCCGGGGGACATCTGGCATAAATTCTTCATTATTAGATTACATTAGTTGCAGCAATAATCATTCACATGGGATTATTACATCCAAGCTTGTCTCATTGCCTTTATCCTTTCACACATTGTCTTTCCTGGTTCCCCTTCAAAGGGCTGTCGTGAGCCTGTGTCAGAGCAAGAAATTAACTCGTTAGTAATTTATGCATCATTTCCTCCAGCCACGTGTATTTAGGGCAAGATCAATAAAATATAATAAGGAAGCGGGTGGGTATTGTCACTGTGGGGCTGAAATAATTCCTCTGGTATCACTGTAAATCCTTCCCTCCCATATGAAAACCTGCACTCCTGTCCATCATTAGCTTATTTCGCTGGGCTGTAGCAACAGGACATCGATTCAGCTCCTTTGTGAGCTGGCAGAGTTCGTGTCCTGCTGCTTCTGCTCAGAGCTCTCGGAGCAAAGGTTTCAGTTTTTGGAGGAGCAGTGTTTCATAGCCTTTCTGCTGTCTCCAACCATGTAAGTAAAGCTGTGCCACCTAACAGTGCAGCCTAATTTCTGGAGCTGCTTCATGCCTTGGCATCTGCTGTGATAAGTTTGGTCTGAGAAAGGGAGAAGGGAGTGCGGGAGGGATCTGAGCACTGCTGCTTAGGGCACTGAAGTCACACAGGTTGTGGGATATGGAGAATCAAATCTGAGGTGCATTGAACCAGCAAGGTTCTATTTGATGATCTGAGGGCCTGGCAGTGATGGAGAGGCTTCAGTTCCCGAAGGCATCTAGCAGGATAAGTCTTGAGATCACTTTGCACTCCAGGACCTGCATGTTTTGTTGCCTTAAACATGGAGCAACTCAGGAGAAGGAGATGTTCAGAAACCCCTCGTGGGTCTGACTCATCCCCAGAGGATCCCTGCTGGTGCAGGGCTGGGTAGCACATGGAGTACAGGATGGGACAGCAGGCAGTGCAGTCTTGCCCTCCCCAACCCCAGTGATGTTGACACAGGCTGAAGTGGAGTGCAAGGAGATGAGTTCCTGAGATTATCAGTGTAGACAGGGAGAGGAATGTTGTTTGCTTGTAGCTCCTCTCCATCGGGGCTGGCAAAATCCAAACACAGAGGGGAGATGCCAGTGGACACCCACGCATGGTCTGAGTGTAATGGAGATAAGCAGGCACAGGGACAAAGCCAGGGGGTCTGACTGCAGCACAAGACAAATGGATTGTAGCACAGGCTGGCTGCCTTCTGAAAGCCTACTGAAGACAAGGGTCTGTCCAGGTCACCCATATACAGACAAGCATGTTTCTCCTCGTCACCTGCCCCTGCGGCACCAAGGCAGCTTCACTGAGGCCAAAGCCAGCTCTGCTTGGTCTCCATTGGAGTCCAGCAAGGATATAGCTAACACTGTGTCCTTCCTAGTGGCAAGTGTTGCTGTAGAGCAGGTATGTTCACAGACAAGATGAAAAAGGCCAGCTAGCAGAGAGAAAGCAAGAGAGGAGCAGGAAAGCTGAGCTGAGGGTGTTTGTGACGGGGTGACTGCTGTTTTGCGTGGTTTGGTTCCATCAGGAGCCAGGGTTAGAATCATTAAGGTTGTAAAAGACCTCTACAATCATCTAGTCCATGCAGCCAGCCCTCCCCCCAGCATTGCAACACCTCGAAAGGACAGGAGCCCAAAGAGCAAACACAGGAAACCCCAGCCCTGGTCAAGGTCTGGGAAGTAAATTTGTAACTTGGGGCAGATGGTGAGGATGCTGCTGTGTAATGAACAAGCACTCCTTTCTCTCTGATCCTCTCCTTCTTCAGAAGCCTGGCGTGGATGGGAGTGCTGATCCCAAAGCTCCCTTCATGGTTGAGTCTTCCGAAGAGACAGGACGTGGGTTGGAAATGCAGCCGGGCATGCAGGCTCCTTACTCCCTGGAGATGGGCTCCTTCCCACACTTCTGTAAGTCCTTGTTTTGTTCCCACATGAGACTACGGTGCACTGGGTACATATACCAGAGGGGTGGTGGGACACCAAGAGATGTAGTGGTTGCTCAGCCCCATGGGCATGGGATTGGAAAGGGGACTGTGCTTAGGGGTGAGCGATGCAATGGGTCATACTAAAGGAATTCTGGGGATTGGCTCATGACTGGGTTACACATAGTCAAGATATTTCTATATATTCTTTTAATGGAGCGGCATATCTGAAGTTCTTACTGGATAAATATTGATTTCTTGTCACAAGCATTCACTGTGTGCGTGCACAGATGCATGTGCTTACATGTACATGTGTGTGGTGGGACAGAATTCCACTGAAAACTGCTGAAGCGATCCAATTCATCTCAGATCTGTTTGAACCTGGTTTGGGTTTTGAACTGACCCATACCCATATTTATAAGTCACACGTGATTAAAGATGGCAACTGCTCTTGTTGCCTCCTCAGTAAATATATGTCACATGTTGGGCACGTTGGTGATAGGTTGATGGTTGGACTTGATGATCTTAGTGGCCTTTTTCCAACCTCAATCATCCTATATCAATATTAAATGTGATTAGCATCTGATGATACATTGTTGGGCTGATTCCTGTATATCAGGTAAACCAGTGCTGGAATCGATTTTCCTGGCAGTTAATTATGGCTGCAGCAGTCAGTGGATGCATCATTTCAGCCCAGTATTATGGGGATAATTCCATTTCTTAAAGAAACTTGCATAAATAGGTATGCACGGCCATGGAGGACAGAGAAAGATATCTGAGGCTTGGAGTCCTGAAGAGCTGATGTGAGCTGCAAGATCCAGAAGGGTTTCCATCCCACTGGCCCGCTCTCATCCCCTGGGACAAAGAAATGCTGCCTGGTGCCAGTTCCAGGCCTTGTCCCCAGCCTCCTGTCAGGAGGTGACCCACAAAGGGCTCATTGCTGGCTGCAGCTGCCCAGAGTTGAAGCCTAGCGTGCGCTGCCAAAGCCACCTGGCAGGTACTCCTGGGTTCGCCCCTTCCTCTCCGCATCTGTCAATAACACAAGCAGCTTTCCCTTGCTGACTTTTCCCAGCTGACCTTTTTCAGCGTGGCTCTGGGTTCTGCCCCATCTTCCCTTTGACAGCTCTGAAGACTCACTCTGAACTTTGCAGCACAAACTGGCTTATGGCAGGGATCAGCAGCATTCCATGGCTGTGGGCTCACCTGCCTTTCCCTTCCTCAGAGCTGAGCTCACTCATGCTTGTGACCATCTGTGAGGGATGCTGCCTTTTTGGTGGATGGGGTGGTCCTCCAGCAGGTGAAACTTGGAGTTGGCTTTTGCACAAGGGAGAAATTTCTGCACTGAAGTCAGGGAGCCAGGAGATCATGTTCTGATGGGAAGAGGTTCCTCCTATGCTGCACTTTGTGTGATACCGCAATACTCGTGGTATGGAAAGGGGTGTGTGCCTTGCTGAGGGTTTGTTGCAGGTGTTTTGAGTATCCTCTTAATCCATTCCAGATGATAACTCAGAAAGGTCTCTCAAGTCCTTTTTTCACTCAGAGAAGGCCAGAAGTTGTTTTGGACTCCTGTTTCCCTTGCTGTGGTCCTGCTTTGCTTCTGCCTTTGCTCCTACTGCAGCTGCTAGCTGGGGCTGTTTAAAGGCTGAGATGCAAGTTGTCACTGTGTGCATTGTGTGATGCCTGGCTCTACTTTTCCCCTACGTTTCTTGATTGTGCTAAGCAATATCTGACTTTCACACAGCTTCTGGTGCCCTATGAAGGGGTGGAGAGGTAGCCCCGGCAGAGGGGGAGATATGGCAACAGAAATCTTGGGGTTTTATGCAGACTTTACCTTTACTGCCTGGTATAGGTCATCTCACTATGGCTGTATGTACCTTGTCATGGGAGCCAACAAGGTTACAGGAGGATAGAGCAGTGCTGACAGTAGTGAAGGGGTTAAAGCACAGTCGTTCTGCCCAATCAGCCTGCCTTGCCTGTAATAACCAATTAACAGAGTGTAATTGTGCAAATCCATATGTGGCAGTAATTACCAGGGAGATTAATGGATTCCTTCCTTCTGAGTGGACCCCACTGCTGCTTGCCAGCATCCTCCTGCCACCCAAAAGGACTCAGTGAGGAGGTGCACAGGAGCTGCTCCATGCTGGGTGCTCTGTGATGAGCCCAGCAGACAGGGAGGCCCTGTGGGAGCTGCCCTACGCCTCTTGAAATAGCCCTTTTCATCTGCCTGCACTTACGTGCAGCCTGGCTGCCTGGCTCGGACCTGGCTGCCCAAGAACAGTTTGTGCACAGCCCGCTGTGTGCCTGCTCTCCTCATTGTCCATTCATTCCCCACACCCCTTTTCCCTATTTAGCCCTAATTGCTGCAGAATATCATGTTTGTTTGGCCCTTTTTTTTTTTTTTGCTTTTGTTTTTTTCCTTTTGCAGCTTTGTTGCTTTAGCTGCAATGGGTAACTCAGCAAACTGCTACAGGCATATGCAGGGTGAAGAGGGACGGCAGCCAGGAAAGCAGGGCACTTGGTGCTGTGTTTGGGGTGGGTTTGCAAATGAAGTTGGCTGGCTTTGTGTTGGGAGAAAATTGTTCTGCAAACAAACTGGGCCACCTCGTCCTTTGCGATGAGCTCCCTTTAGGCCGCAGAAGCAAAGGGTGACCCTGGAGCAGGGGACTTTGTCCCCTTCCATGTGCTCTTGGGGGTGCAAAAGAGAAGCTGCTGAAGGAGAAGCAGATGCAGCTGGAGGAACTGTTCTGGGCTCTTCCACAGCTGTATCACCCTTTGGCCACTCAGCTCTGCAGCCTTGCCTTGGCAACATGCGTGTGCTGTTCAGTGGTGCGGGGCAGCTGGGAAAAGCTCAGCCCTGTGTCTGTACCAAGCCACAATCCCTGCTCTGACAGCTTGAGCAGGAGCTGGGCAGGGTGATCTCATGGAGGGTGATGTGCCGGCTGTCTCGGCACGCACAGGGCCGTGGGTGCCTTGGGGCAGCTGTGCGTGCTCAGCCAGGGATGGGGAGCCAGGTGCCCTTTGGAGCCTGGGAGGGCAGGGAGCAGTCACATCGCATCTCCATGTCAAGCAAAGGTCTCTGCTCCTCACTGCTGTCCTCATCAGGCCAAAATGCTGCATGAGGTACTCAGCAGAGATGCGAGCAAAGCCACCCCCCAAGGTGGGCTGCAGCTGGTGGAGAAGGCTTTGGGAATCACTTGCCTGGAGGTGATGGGGATGCACAGAGAGGTGCAGCTTCCTAGAGGAGAAGCAGGGGTGTGGAGCCCTGGCAAAGGAGCTAGTTTGGGCTCTGCTTGTATTCCTGGGAGCCAGAACATCCTTTGCTGCTTTTTAATCCAGAAAGAGGTATGAGTGCAGCTCTGGGCTACTGCTGATGGGAGATATGTTTGTAGGAGAGCTGCGTCCATCTTCCATTTCACCTGGCTAAGGGTTTGTCGACATCCTCCCTTGCTGCTGTGTCTTCCTGGGTTAGAGGTTACGTGTGTAGATGGCTGTGATTTAAGGGCTCTGCTGGTGAAATAAAACAGGGTAGGCCGTGAGGGCAGCCTGCTCTGTGTGGGCACAGCTTGGCTCTTAAAAGCTGTCAAAATTCCTTTGTGAAAACAGCTCTTGCCCAGTGCTGACTCCCAGCCTGCACTTGGGAATGGCATGACGGAACGTCTGTGCTTTCTGCCAGCAGGACAGACCCCATGCTGTGTAGATAGTGAGCTCACTGGTAGGGATGCAGTCTTTAGATCTGCTGGAAACAGTTGTGGCAAAGAACCCAGGGCACTAACAAAACTCTCTGCAAAGTTGAAAATCTCTGGCTTTCGCAGCTGGGGTGCGCTGGGCTACCAGAGATGGCTCTGTGTTGGAGAAGCTGCTCTGTCATCCTCAGAGCTTGCTTTAATACTCAAGCTGGATGTTTCACAAAGTCAGTGCACATGGATGCAGTGCAAGTACCCAGGAGTGCATGGTTGTGCCCGTGGGAGCTCATTCCCCTTCTCTTCTCCTTCTGCTCAAATGGATGGGGCCAAAACATGCGACTGTGGGCAGGCACTCACTGCTTCCTTCTCTCCTTTTCTACTGGGGCAGAGAGAAGCTATTGGATGGTGCCAGCAAAGATCAGCACACGTCCCTGCCAACTCTTCACACATTTGCTCTTTGCTGCTGTGCTGTCTGGGCTCTCTGCATGGCGTGGTCTGTGCTCGCCTTGATCCAGGGCTGCTCCTTTCTTTGAGGCATGGGGAGTTACAGTCTTTAAACAGCAGTGGATTTTCTATTTGAGGGGGAACGTGTGGCTTTCAGGAGGAAAATTATGTTTGAAAGGTGATGGAGGCTGTTGATAAGGAAAAGGATGCTCAGTGCTGCTGGCTCCTTACCTGCCCTTTGGCTGTGCAAGCGGGGAATTGCTGAGGGGAGCAGATCTCATGGGGCTGTTCTGGCTGAGCTCTGTGCTGTGCTTGTCTCCCTCTGGCTGCCGCAGAATGTGGGGTCCCAGGGGAAGGGCCTGCAGAGAAGAGATGTGTGCATCTGCCAGGGCGAAGCAAAGCTCAGTGTTCTGAATATCAAACAGCAGGCTGGTGGGATCAGGCTGATGTTGGCTGGTGTGCTGTGGGGCAAAATTGCAGCTATCTTCTGTTTTCTTGGTGGCCCAAAGGCATTGTAGGGTAACCTGAGGGGCTTGCAGTGTTCAAGATGGCCATACTGGTAGTGCTGGGCCAGCAGTGCTGGATCAGAGTGCTTGCAGCAAAGTCATTCCAAGGTTTGCCTGAAATATAGCAAAGCTCAGGGAAACCGTCTCCAGGAAGACCCTGTCAAAGAAATAATGTGAGATAATAGAAATAGTGAGATCTTTATGCGCTAGGGAAGACAGTAAAGTACTGAGAAACCTCTTCCTTCTTTCATGCAGGCTCATTTATAAGCTGGTGGTATTTGATTTTCTCCTCAAAGAACAGGCTGGGTCTGCTGGAGAAGAGTTAAGGAGCGGTGCTCAATATATAGACCCTGTGTGAGCAAGCCTGGTGCTGTGGCCTTGGAGAGAGTGTGGGTTAGAATGGGATGTGTTGGCCTCCCCTCTCTGTGGCATGATGCGTAAGGGCATGGGACGGGGAGTCCTATGATAGATGTTAACCTTCAGACCACTCTGTTAACCTTCAGACCACTCTGTTGTGGCTGGGTCCTTGGGAATGAGGCTGTGGTGGGTGATGGCTACTGTGCCCTCAGCCAGAGAGGTATGGCTGCCAGCCCCTAACATGATGCTGTTCCTCTTGGTTGCCTCCAACCCTTCCTTCCCTGAGAAAGTAGCTGCTCAGAGCAGAAATAACCCCTGTTACCTTGAACTCAAAGATCCACGTTTGCCTGGCTGGTATAAATAGACCATGTGAGGCAGCCAGATGTGATGGAGATTGACAGGTTGTCTCTGGAGTTTTGCACTTGCTGAGGCAGGAGGAAATGTAAAAGCACGGATGTGGGGATGCATGGAGTGAGAACAACAAACAAAGCCCCTGGCTGCACTGGGGCTGTGATGTGTGCCCCAGGGGATGCAGGTGGGAACCCTTCGTGGCCTCATGCAGGGCAAGAGTGCCTCAAAACCTCCCCAACTTCACATCAAGTGTAGAGGAGGGCTAAAGCGGGGCTTGCATGTAGACAATGATTTCTAAGTACTGTAGCAATCTGATAACAAAGTTTTCTTGCAGGGCAGTGTCAGAAAGGTATGAAGTTCCCCTTCATGTAATGCTTACTCACTGATTCCCCCACAACCCCAACCCTGGAGCAATGGATGCTTTTGACAGCAAAAATCCACGTGGCGATTTCTTTGCATCCACCTTCCTAGGAATATTTTGCTGCATGCTTTTCCATGACGCTCCACCACTGACCTTTCTGCTCCAGCAAGGGGGGTAGTTGGGAAGCACATAGGCAGTGATTCTTCCCCATACAAAGGCTGGGATTGTTGGCAGCTTGACGCCCTAGAAAGTGTCTAATTGACTCGACTCTCTCTTGCTGGGCTCCGAATGGATTTTCTGCCTCAGGATATCTTGGCATTATAGTGGACCTGTTGTTTTTGCTCCTCGCATGATATTAAAAAGTGCATTGTTGGAGCAGAAGGCCTGAGTCAGAGCGGATGTGTGCGGAGAGCTGCGTGTCACCCTGCAAAGGAGAGCCAGGGCAGAGGAGCAGAGCATGGTGGGGTCCTCTCCAGCTGCTTTTAGGAGCCAAAATGTTGCTTGGAGCATCTTAGGGAATGCTTTTTGGCTCGATGGTTAGATGGAAACCTGTGTGTTTATTGCACTTTTTAAAACTGATTTCTGTACATTTCCCCACTCCAGTGCAGGTTTAGCTCTGGGTGCCCTCTGGGTTGGGCAAAACCTTCTTCAGGTGCCTCTGTCACCCTGCCTTCTGGCACCAAAGTCTGAGATCATCTCACCTGCAACCGTGTCCAACAGCACCCATGTGGGGAGGTAATTCCTGGGAGGAGTGGGCAGCTGGGACCCACACCAACAAAGCTGCTGGAGGTGCTTAGGCAGCTCTAAGAGGATTCGGTGACACCACTGATTAGCATTGAGGGCCTCATTATGGTGCTGGTAATTGAATGACTCTCGAGGTTAAAACAGACTGGGAATTATCTGCCCTCGGATGCTGTATGGGACGCGGCTTCCTGCAAGGTAGGCTGTACCCTGCATGGTGTTGAGGATGATGCCTGCTGTGCTCTGGACCCTGTGCTGCAGCAGGTGCTGGCCTGTGGGCAGGGGATGCATGGCAGGAGGCAGCTGGGGAGGAGGAGAGGGCGGGCTGTGTGGCCGCAGGTGAGGTGGTGCTGTGGCTGGACTGTGCTGCTGCTGGTAATTGCATTAGCCTGGTGGGGCTCCAGGGCTAATTTCATTAGCTTGGTGTCTGCGGTTATTGCTTTGCAAGAGGGAGCGGTGAGAGGGCAGGGCTGGGAGAGGAAGGGCTGATGCAGAAGCTCCCTGCCTCTCTGAGGTTTATCCTGGTTGAATTGACTTATGCATATCTCTGCGATGGGTTGATGGTTGGACTAGATGGTCTTAGCAATCCTTTCCAACCTTTATCTCTGTGTCAGTGCCAACTAGTATGGTGCAGGGAGGTGAGACTGGGCCACTCCATTGATAAGCCTAGAGAAACTCTACTTCAAGTCCCTGTTCTGGCCTGGGGGATGCATCTGTGCATCCTCCCCAAGAGTTGTGTGGGGAGGGCTCATGGGACACCCAGCCTTGTAGTCCTGCTGCACATTGGCTGCTGTCTGAGGAGCCCTCACCTCTGCCACCCACATCTGTGAGCAGTGGCTTTTCTTTGAATGCCTACAGCTCCAAAGCATTGTGATGGGAGAGAGCTTCATGTGCAGCTGTAGAGTTAGTAGGGCTGCAGCCTTTTTATTTACATCTGCTGTTGCTGTAAGTGTGACCATGGTTTGTCTTCTCCTTTAAACAGAAATGGGATGGGGGAGTGATGGGATTCTTGGTCATGTCTGAGGGTTTCCTGTCTCAGTCCAGTGTTTGGAGAATGGTAATCATATTTAATCTCTTCTTTCCTGGTTCTGAGACAGAGTGGGATAAGATTATTGCACTTTGGACCTCCACTGTTTAGGGGCTGCCTCCAGAGACTCAAAGGCTGGGTGGAGCTGTGCTAAATCTTCTAGATGCTGTCCCAACATGCTGCAGTACGGTGCAGGAAACTGATGGGCATCTGAGCAAAGCAGGTCCTGGTGCCGTGTAACATCTCAGCTGGTAGGAACCAGTACTCTGCTGGGAATCCTGCTCTGAGCAATGGGAGCGCTGAGTCCTTCATGGCAATCGTAATGTATTCTTTTACATAATAAGTGGGGAAAACCAGCAAACCTTCAGGAGCACGAATGGTGACTTCTGCTGTGTCTTGCAGAAGCTGAGATCCCACTGCCTTTGTCAGGAGAGGATGAGCTGGTTCTTGGGGCCTGTCATAGACTGAGCTGTGTACAGGGGCTGGAGCCTCACCCTACCCCAAACCCATGCGTTTCCCCAGAGTGAATTGCTTGATGCTTGCTTATCTTGAGGAGGGTTTTGTTTTGGAGGTGCTCTGTGTGCATGTGTTCTGCAGCACTAAGCACTCGCTAACCCAGATCTGATAAAAATCAATAAGGTAATCCACTTACAGCCTGGGACTGCGGCCTTTTTAAGGAGCTCGGGGCTGTTTTGTCTTCTTTCTCATTTCTTATAGACTGGAAGGAAGGAAAAAGGGAGGAAAAGGGGATGGGGTGCTGGCTGAGCTGAGCTGCGCTCAGGCTCTTTGCTCTGGGCAGATCAATAAAAATAATTCCCTACTAAAATGTCATTAGCACGGAATTAAAGCTGCTGAGATCCCGTGCCGTGGGTAAGAACTGCTGCAGCTAAACTCAGCACGCTGTTGTGCTTAAAGTGCAAAGCAGCTTTGTTGCTCACACCTCCCAGACCCAGAGCAACTAGATCCATCCTGTGCAGTGAGGGCACAGCCCTTGGGTTTCCCTGGGCAAACAAAAAAGAATGCATTTATGAAGCAGACTGTTGGTGGGTTTTATTTTGATTGAAAAAATGTTTCTCAGACTTGTTGCAGGGTGGTGGGGGAAAGATTTCCCTGCTGAGAAATCCAATTTTCCATCTGGAGATGGAAAGAAGCCACCTTGTAGCCCACTGCTCCTCAGCTTTCTGGGTCTCACATACAGGGCTGGGAGCATCCCTGCAGGGCAGGACACAGCACTGCCTGTGTTAGTGCCCTGTGCAATGGTGTGGCAGGGAAGCTGATGATTGCATGTGATGCTTTATGCAGTGCACATGAGCTTTTCTTTTTAGTTATTTTGTTCCTTCCATCTCCATCCTATGTTTCCTGGGGTGGCTGCAGTCCAGCACTCTGCAGCTGGATGCTGAGAGTGCAGATGGAGTGAAGCTTCACACGGGGCAGGAGCACGATGCTCCGTGCCTGCATAACCCTGTTCCCAAAGCACTCGGACAGCATCCTCGTTGCGTGGCAGGAAAACACCTCCACATGGCTGGGGCCGGCATAACTAATAGTCTGCATCGAGCCTTCACTGGTGGGAAAGCAGAACAGCCCCCTCCTTCTTCACGATGCTCCTCCCCTAAACAACTTAACCTCCCCTCCACCTCCCAATTTCTGATCTGTACCAGAGCCAGCATGCATCCGATTGCGTCTTAGCCGAGCGGTTATGCTACCGGGACGCTCCGCCGTGAATTCGCAGGGAGCTCTGCTAACTGAAGGCAGGAGCCGTCCCTGAGCTGCTGGGAACCGGAGCGCGTCTCATCCCGGCCGACAGCTGTGCAAAGCAAGGATGGGGCCGAGGGAGGAGGCAGCTGCCCCGCAGCCCTCCGAGAGCCCCCGCAGAGCCGTGCCCCGACCCGGACGGGCAGCACCGCGCTCCGGGCAGCTTTGAAGTGAGAGGAGACGGTCGTGTTGTGAAAGACGAGAGATGAACTGAAGATTAAACATGTATGGGAATTATCCTCACTTCATTAAGTTTCCTGCGGGCTTTGGCAGTGAGTATTTTCCTTGCGTTTGCAACCGGTGCCTGCGGGATGAGATGGAGAAACTGATCCCTCGGTGGGAGCACGGGGATAAAGGGAGTTTAGAAATGTGTTTAACCTCTCTTGTGTGTGGCTGTAACCTCCAGAGCCTGCGTGCTGCTGGTTCAAGTTGTCCTGTGGTTCGCTG